>NC_141695.1:1259114816-1260509816 GCF_964263255.1 Lissotriton vulgaris
GGGACATAACTAGGAAAATAAGAACTCTCTTTTGGGAGAAGCTATCTAAAGGCTATGATATTCTTCTAGCTGAGAAAGACTGGCCACTAGAATTTGTTAGGGAGTGCCCACATGGCGAAGAAATGATTATGCCTGTCTTCTCAAATCATATTCCAATTCATAAAAAAACACATATGCAAGAAAATGGGCAGTGGCCCAAGCCCCTGCATTATATAAAAATCATGTAGGATGGGATGAGGAATCCCCTCACCATAAAATCCAGTTAAAAAAAATCAACCTACTGCACAAAGGCAGTATCCTGGTAAGCAAGAAGCTAAAACAAGCATTAGAAATGCAATAGGTCTCGCAGCATTAGAGTTAGTGCTTTTAGAATTGTTTATGGGTTTTTTTGTAAATCTTTAGCATGAGGTTGAGGGTGAGTGAGGGTGAGTGAGGGTGAGGGGTTGAGGGTGAGTGAGGGTGAGGCTGAGGGGTTGAGGGTGAGGGTGAGTGAGGGTGAGTGAGGGGTTGAGGGTGAGGGGTTGAGGGTGAGTGAGGGTGAGGGTGAGTGAGGGTGAGGGTGAGTGAGGGTGAGGGGTTGAGGGTGAGGGGTTGAGGGTGAGGGGTTGAGGGTGAGGGGTTGAGGGTGAGGGTGAGTGAGGGTGAGCGAGGGTGAGTGAGGGTGAGGGGTTGAGGGTGAGGTGTTGAGGGTGAGTGAGGGTGAGGGTGAGTGAGGGTGAGGGTGAGGGTGAGTGAGGGGTTTTGGGTGAGTGAGGGGGAGTAGTTGAGGCTGAGTGAGGGTGAGTCAGAGTGAGGGTGAGTGAGGGGTTGAAGGTGAGGGGTTGAGGGTGAGTGAGGGTGAGGGGTTGAGGGTGAGTGAGGGTGAGTGAGGGTGAGGAGTTGAGGGTGAGTGAGGGTGAGTGAGGGTGAGGGGTTGAGGGTGAGTGAGGATGAGTGAGAGTGAGGGTGAGTGAGGGTGAGTGAGGGGGAGTAGTTGAGGCTGAGTGAGGGTGAGTCAGAGTGAGGGTGAGTGAGGGTGAGGGGTTGAGGGTGAGTGAGGGTGAGTGAGGGTGAGGGGTTGAGGGTGAGTGAGGATGAGTGAGAGTGAGGGTGAGTGAGGGGTTGAGGGTGAGGGGTTGAGGGTGAGTGAGGGGTTGAGGGTGAGTGAGGGGTTGAGGGTGAGTGAGGGGTTGAGGGGGAGGGGTCGAGGGTGAGGGGTTGAGGGTGAGTGAGGGTGAGGCTGAGGGTGAGGGTGAGGGTGAGTGAGGGTGGGTGAGGGGTTGAGGGTGAGGGGTTGAGGGTGAGGGGTTGAGGGTGGGTGAGGGGTTGAGGGTGAGTGAGGGTGAGGGGTTGAGGGTGAGTGAGGGTGAGGGTGAGTGAGGGAGGGTGAGGGTGAGTGAGGGTGAGTGAGGGTGAGTGAGGGTGAGTGAGGGTGAGTGAGGGTGGGTGAGTGTGAGTGTGAGTGAGGGTGAGTGTGGGTGAGTGGGTGAGGGGTTGAGGGTGAGTGAGGGTGAGGGGTTGAGGGTGAGTGAGGGTGAGGGGTTGAGGGTGAGTGAGGGTGAGGGGTTGAGGGTGAATGAGGGTGAGGGAGGGTGAGGGGTTGAGGGTGAGGGGTTGAGGGTGAGTGGGGGTGAAGGTGAGTGAGGGTGAGGGTGAGTGAGGGTGGGTGAGTGTGAGTGTGGGTGAGTGTGTGTGTGGAGCGATATGAATTAAGGGACTAACTGCTTGCCCGCATAAACATGTGTATATTGCTCAGTGTTCACACCTTCCAAAATGTGCGTTCACTTCGACACTATCACTTCATTCCATATTCCTCATGAAAAGTTGCATACAGAAAGGAAATAACTAATGTGTAGAAAGATGGTGTTCCTTTGCCATATTAGTAGGAATAAATAGGACTTACTGCTGTGACCATTTGTTTGTATCTAAGTACACTCTTGCAATTCAGACAACAGGGCCTAGAATAAGGAGGCCCAGTAACCAGGGTGCAGCACGGTCCTCCTCGCACCCGAGGGCGTGTGAAGGACGTGCACCCCTCACCCTCGAGCCTCGATGGATCTGTCCCGCTCAGACTCCCTCAGCATAGGCCCGGGCTCCCATGGCTCTGTCAGATGCGTTGTACATTCTAGGAATATCTCAGCCAGAGGGCTGGAGCGACCGACGGACGGAAGCTGCGTGCACGAAGCGCGTCACTGATGCTTATATATCATATACGAACAGTAGCGTCTCTGTTGAGATAGGAAACCATTAATAACGGATCGGTTATGTGCACTTATCTAGACAGTGTGTACACACAACCCATGATAGACGGGGACAGCTGACAGACATCTCTTTGTGTTGCTTCACTGTCTTTATGCATTTATGCTGCATTTAGGTTTGAAGACTCCTATATTTGATCACACTCAGTACATTTTGATTTATTTTAAGGGCGAAACGTACATTACGTGACGGCTGATGTATGAACGTAAACAGTGGCAATTGTGGGAGAGGCGGGTGTGAACTTGCGTGGTGTGTGTCTGTATACGTGTGCTTGTCTGGTAGGGGCATGGTACAGAAATGTAAGAATGTGTGTGTGTAAGCGTGCGTGTCTGAGTGTGTATCTAAGTGCGTGTTTATATCTGTGTTTGAGCGTGTGAGGGCAATGTGTGTACGTCTGTGTTTTTGTGTGAGTGCATGTGTGTTTGTTAATAAGATCATCTGCGTTTGCGTGATTGTGTATCGATATATGTGTGTGTCAGTGTGAGGATGTTTGTGCGTATCTGCGTGTCGTAGAGGGTAGGTGTATGTATTCGTGTGTGAGTGTGTCTTTGGGTGTGTGTCTGGGTACTTGTTTGTTTATTTGTGTCTTTGGGGGCGTGATTTGCTATATATGTGTGTATTCGTTTTTGTGTATATCTGAGTGTGTGCCGGTGTATATGTTTGTGTAATATGTACGTTAGCTTGATTGTGTATTAGTGTGTGAGAGAGAGAATGTCAGCGTTGTTCAAATAATAACACTGTTTTGCAGGTTACTCTGTCATTGATTCAAAATTTCAGACCGGTTTCTAGAGCCATACGCACGCTGTAATTATGGTGTACATTGCAACTGCATAGGATTCAAAATTGAGGACCATTTCGACACTAAACAGTTTTTGAGGTATTTGCAGCGTTTACAAATGTACTGAGTAGGTGTACAACGTCTGTCATTGCCAGTGGGGTGTACATGTCAAGATGAAATTTGCATATTGTACATTGCTCATTGGTGAGCCTATTTAGTGCGGTTGTGTAGATTTGCCGGCGGTTAGAGTGCGCAGGGCCGCCTGCAGCGGGGAGTGAAGCCAGCAGGCGTGTGAGGCGGCCGGGGAGCCGGGGAGGAGTGCGGGAACAGACGGGAGGAGAGTGGGAGGAGAGTAGGAGGAGTAGGGGAGGCGAAGCCTTCAACAACAGGAAAACAAAAGGGGAACAGCGATACGAGGCAGACATCAGCAGTATTCAAATTATCGGACGTCTGCTCAATCTATACCCCAGACCCCGGGTTTACATGGGTAAATCCACGCAAACTGTATAGTACCTCATCGGCTAACACGCATCTCTGTCAGCGCTGCCGCGTGGGAGTTTCTTTTTGCGTGCATAACAATCAGGAGATTCCAAGCAGCATGCCAGTGTGTCGGAGTGCCAAAGGAGCGCTGTGTTCCGGACGGGGTGCATGCATGACGTCAAAGCGCACAGCCATTTTGAAAGCAAAAGTTTGCAGTATTTAATGCAGCGCACTGGAACAGTGATGTGCACACTTATTTGCATATTGTTTTAGCTGAACGTCTGAGTCAGTGACGTGAACACTATCTACGTTCACTACTTTGCGGGTTATCCGGTCAGTGACTAGTACACTTTCTTACCCGTTTTATCAGTAACACACTTTTTGTAGCTTACTAGTGTTGGGAGTAGCGTGTTAGAACAGTGGCGTGCACACTTAATTACAATTTGTTTTGATTGACGGTCTGAGATTGTGATTTGCGCTCTTCAAATAATAACACTGTTTTGCAGGTTACTCTGTCATTGATTCAAAATTTCAGACCGGTTTCTAGAGCCATACGCACGCTGTAATTATGGTGGGGTCCGGGGAGGAGGGAAGGGCCAGAGGGACTTGATGGGAGTGGTGGGGAGGAGGGGGAGGGTATAGAGAGAGAGAGGAGGAGAGACAGGACAGGGGGAAGCAGCAGAGACACGGCGGGTAAAATAAACAAATAACACGGCGGGCAGGGGAGGGGGCGGAGAGGGGAGAGGAGAAATGCGACACGGAGGGAAGGGGAGGGGGCGGAGCGGGGAGGGGGCGGAGAGGGGAGAGGTGCGACACGGCGTTAGACGGAAGGAAGAGAGGGGAGGGGGAGGAGAAAGAGAAATGCGACACGGCGGGAGGGGGCGGAGCGGGGGAGAGGGTGTGTGTGTGTTGTTAGGAGACGGACGTGCACGCGCACGCGCTTTTAAGGTCAATGCGCATGCGCATAAGCTTAATGCGCATGCGCATTGACCTTAAAAGTCACGGGCACTGCAAGGAATCGCCACGATTCCTTGCAAGTTAGATAAAGAGTCGATGAGCCCCTATAGTCTCGCTTGCTCGATGCGCATGCGCATCGACAGGCGAGACCTAAAAACAAGTCAGGGAGATCTTAGATCCCTTCTTGTGTATTCAAGAAAGTTTCTAGTGACGTCTGAGCTAGCTGGCATTCACAATTAAGTCTAACATAGTCAATAGAGACCTAGTCGACTTCAGTCCTACGTCTAAACTATTGTTTATGTTATTCCAATGCGCAGAGCCTATTGGGAATATAGGAACTACACTACAAGTGCACAACAACATTTTCACATGAGTAAATCTGCATATGTAAATTTACCTTTGTGAGTAGAGCCATTTATTTGCATCAAGCAACTCCCAAGAAAGCTTCAGAGTCGGAAAATAGTTCCTTACGTAGCATCCTACTAGTTAATGACACTATTTTAAGCTTGAGAATATTAACCTACAAAAATATTGCATCAACTACATAGTCAAGGTACATCTTCTTACCTAGACTTACCTAGTGGTAAGGTCAATTAAATATTTTAAGGCACAGATTACGGTCAGCTAGATTATTGCAATATGTGTAATAACTCCTGTTGCAAGACATATTGCAATTATGAGGTGCATGAAAAGCACTACACCCTCATTTTATCCCAGAAACGTTTGGCGGGTCAAAGCTGCCAACATTTAACAGGGTAAAAATCACTGCTAAAAAAGGGACCTGCACATTTTAGTGAAGTAAACAGCAACACCTGCTTCTTAGGCCCTATTTTGAAGGCAATAATTGTGCCTACAAGCTTTTTATCGCAGTTGATAAATTAAGATTCTTGCGGTGTTGGAATATATCAGTTGTGATAAATGTCCTAGGGCCAGATGTAGGTGGCTAAATACCGGTCGGTAAATTTGTTAAATGTCTGCTTTACCGACCCGTATTTAGCCATGTGCGATGTAGGTAATACCGAATGGCATCGCAAAAAAGGGATCAGTAAAAATAAGGGAAACCAGTTATCGATTCTTTATTTACTAATTAGCAGACACCGAAACCCCTAAATACCGAATCAGTAAATAAGAAATCCTTAAATAATAGCAAATGCGATGTACCAAAAATTGGTAATACCGAATTTTTGGTATTTAAGAGTCGCTAATTACCACAGACTCAAACCAGGTGGTAATCAGGTGTACTGCATATAAACAACCCCAAAATGCAACAGTGTGAACACAATGGCGGCCCTTTACATATCGCACCTGATAAATTAAGATTCTTGCGGTGATGGAATATATCAGTTGTGATAAATGTCCTAGGGCCAGATGTAGGTGGCTAAATACCGGTCGGTAAATTTGTTAAATGTCTGCGTTACCGACCCGTATTTAGCCATGTGCGATGTAGGTAATACCAAACGGCATCGCAAAAAAGGAATCAGTAAAAATAAGGGAAACCAGTTATCGATTCTTTATTTACTAATTAGCAGACACCGAAACCCCTAAATACCGAATCAGTAAATAAGAAACCCTTAAATAATCACAAATGCGATGTACCAAAAATCGGTAATACCGAATTTTTGGTATTTAAGAGTCGATAATTACCACAGACTCAAACCAGGTGGTAATCAGGTGCACTGCATATAAACAACCCCAAAATGCAACAGTGTGAACACAATGGCGGCCCTTTACATAATAGCAAGGCGGCTACGTTTGTGAGCAGCAGGACTGAGGATCTGGAGACGAGAGGAGCACGTGTACAGACTGCGTGATACACTGTTCCAAATGACTGAGGCTGAAATACATGAGAGGTACAGGCTACACCCAAACACCATCCTGGACCTGATACGGAACCTGCATCCACTCCTGGAACACCAGACACCAAGGGTGCACTCAATATCTACTCATGTACAGGTACTCTGTTGCCTGCACCTCCTGGCATATGGTAGTTACCAATGGGTAATAGCTGTGGCAGGTGGAGTCTCACAGAGTTACCTGTCACGTTTTTTCAATAAATTCCTGGACGCCATGTTGCAAAGGATGGCACACAACATCAAATTCCCCAGCACACAGGCAGAACTGTTGAAGAACAAGATGGACTTTGACCAGAAGGCTCAGTTCCCACACGTCATCGGTTGCATTTACGGGACACATACATCAATCTGCCCCATGCTGCGACTGAGTACATCTACCGCAATCGCAAATCCACACATTCTATTAATGTCCAGGTCATATCTGATGCGTCTTCCATCATCAGCGACATAGTTGCAAAATTCTCAGGGAGCAGGCATGATTCATACATATTCATGAACAATGGGATCTATACCCGTCACGTTGCCGTTGAATTTGGAGAGGGCTACCTGCTAGGTAAATACATGTGACACCCCCTGAAGTACACACCTGTTGCTGCGATTAACTTACTTTCTTCTCACACTCAGGTGACAGTGCCTATGCGGTGCGTTCTTTCATCCTGACTCCGTACCTGCACCCATCCACCCCAAGTGAAAGGCGATATAATGTAGCACATAGATCGACGCGCAATGTGGTTGAGCAAACATTTGGACTCCTCAAAAGCCGGTTCCGCTGCCTCCACAAAGGTGGAGGTGCACGGCAGTACCGGCCCCTGGTCTGCTGCAAAATCATAGCTGTATGTGCCATGCTTCATAACCTTGCCACTAAGAGGGGGACACCTGTGGAAATGTGTGAATCTGAAGAGGAGAATGAGAAGTAGGAAGGTACACAGCCACAGCATAGCACAGCAGGCAGCGCAGCTGCAGCAGATGGGAGACAGAGATGGTCAGAGGTCACATAATAATATTTCTGAGTAAGTAACAAGACAAAGCCAGTTAATGCATTTGTGTCAGGTTGTTTAATCGACCTTACAACAGGCAATTGTCCAGCACACCGTAACACCAGTGATGTGTCCAATGGGTTGCGTCACCCACCACACAATGGAATTTGAGGGCAGTGCCTATCTCCTGCGCCCACGCACACCACTTCTGCGTTCAGCAGGCACACTGTCCTCACCAGTGCTGTGTCCTGGAGCAGTAGCATGCCTCACACTGCGCCTCCTGCTCTTTGGCAAGGGGGGGTTATAGTGCTGCGACTGCTTGCCTCCACACTCTCATCCCCATCCCCTGTTCCGGTGGCAGCAATTTGGTTTGTCTGAATCACCTCTAAGGCACTGGTGACTGTGACCAGGCCCTGAGTTACCTCACGGCTGCACTTTGCCATTTCCAGTTGCATGGCCACTGATCAACGACTGAGCACATGGGTTATGTTATGTAATGGTATGTTATGTTATGTTATGTTATGTTATGTTATGTTATGTTATGTTATGTTATGTTATGTTATCCAGGGTCTTGTAGAGCGCTCAGCTACTCAGGCAGAGTGTCCCGGCGCTATCAGATTCAGCAAGGCACAGAACGAGGAACCAGATGGACTTTATTGACAAAGCAGCCAGGGTTTGAGCTCTTTTCTAAATGACAGCAGGTTGTCGATCTTCCTTAGTGACAGTGGCAGAGCATTCCAAGCCTTGAGCGCTAGGTATCTAAAGGAGCGACCTCCAATGCGAGCACGCCTGATAGCCGGGATCGTGGCCAGCGACAGTGAAGCTGAGCGCAAGGCTCTGGCCGGAAGGTGAAAGCTGATCCTTTGCCTTAAATAGCAGGCACCCTTGCCATGCAAGGCCTTGAACGCAATTGTAAGGGTCTTAAAAGCAATGCGTTTTCGTATGGGCAGCCAGTGAAGAGATTTCAGAAGCCCCGCGGCGTAGGATCTCCGGTTAAGACCGAAAATTGCCCGCGCCGCAGAATTCTGAACCACCTGCAAGCGAGACAGAAGATAGTCAGGGAGGCCGAGAAATAGCATATTCGCATAATCCAACCTGGATCCAATCAAGGCTTGAACAATCGTCCTCCTATGGGCAATAGAAAGAAGTGGGAGGAATTTTCTCATCATTTTTAAGAGGCCAAAGCACTGACCCACCAGGCTCAGAATCTGCGGTTTAGAAGTGAGACCATTGTCCATCTTCACTCTGAGATTCTTAGCAACTGCAGTATATGTGGCAGGTGGAAACGTGGCTGCCGGCCACCAGGACTTCCAGCCAGGATCAGGAGGACAGCCAAAGAAGAGGACCTCCGATTTATCTGAGTTGCACTTCAATTGATTTAGTTGGAACCATGCAAAGACGGCATCCAGGCGACTTTTGATCCGCTCTCCCTTAAAATCTGTGTTCTTTCCGCAGGTGAAGAGGAGCTGTGTGTCATCGGCATAAGAGACAATCTGGGCACCACAAGACTCAGCCAGCGCCGCCAGAGGGGACATATAGATGTTAAAGAGAGTGGGGCTGAGGATAGAACCCTGGGGAACCCCAGAGGCGGCACAGCGGCTGAGTACGGAGGGGCCCAGACTGTCTGTTGGCGGTCCGAAAGGAAGGACTCGAACCATCTGAGCACCGTCCCCTCTACCCCGACCTCCGAGAGTCTTGCAAGGAGACGGTTGTGGGGGACGGTGTCAAACGCCGCCGAGAGATCTAACATTACCAGCAGTGCTTTACCCACCTCGTCCAGGACCTCTTCGATGGCCTCCGATACCTCCAGCGGATCCGTTTCCGTGCTCATATTTGCTCTACATCCAGACTGGGTGTGATGGAGGACACCCTGTGTCTCAACAAAGTCCGACAGAGCTGCCTGCACGTGTTTTTCCATGATCCTAGCCAGGACCGGGTGCAAAGAGATAGGCCGATAGTTGGCATGAATGCTCGGGTCAAGCGTCGGCTTTTTCAAGAGAGGAAGAACCATCGCCGGTTTCCAGGCCGGCGGTACCACCCCCAACTCAAGTGAGCAATTTAAATTAGGATTGATGATGGGGCTGATGGCATGTGCAATTTTGGCTAAGAATTTAGCGGGGTAAGGGTCCAGCGGGGAACCTGATTTCATTTTGGAAAGAAGTTCCAACGAGGTTTTGGGGCCGAGAGGCGGAAACTTAGACAGTGTGAGTCTCTCCGCAGCAGATGGAGAACAACGGGGAACGACATTGGCGACAACCCCTCAAACAGCCGGCGAAAAAGGCATTGTACAGCCTGTTGACAGACTTGGTGTACCCTGCAAGTATCTGCCTGTCTCTGCGCCTTGCAGCACGCTCACTATCCATTCTGCCGCATAACAGCCTCACTGCTTCTGACATCTCCTTCCCTCCCTCTGCCACAGTATTGTTGAGGCAGAATATGGCCTCCTTCATGTTGTCGAACTTTCTGTTGTTTGCCACCATCTGTCATTGAATGGCCCTCATTGTCTTTCCCTGCAGGCGCTGCACTTTGAGCATCTGCCCCTTCATTCCAGAGAAGACACTGGATTCCTCAGCGTCAGGACTGTGCCCTTTGTCGCCGTCTACGGTCACCTTTTTAATTTCCTCCACGGGGGACTGTGCCACAGATGTCTGTGTGTCATTGCTGGCGTGGTCTGTTGTGCTTCCTGGCTGTCCTCCTCTGTGGCATCTATCTCCTGGAGGCTAGCCACTGTATACCTCCTTGGTGGTGGTGGTGGTGGGGATGTTGGTGTGGTGTTTGCAGGTGAGATGACTTCCTCCTCAATTGGGTTTTCCTCCCTGGTGGCCTCGCCAGTCTCCCCTTCTGCAGCCTTGGGCGATGTTCGGCCTGTGGCTACAGAAGTTACTATTACTCACTTAGAGGCTTTCTGAATACTCTAATCCGTGCCCTGAATAAGTCCTATACTAGGTCAAAAAGCATTGGCTGTTCTGTTTTTTCTACGCTACAAGCAAATGGAATAAAGAAATCAGACTGAAGAACCTTGTTCTTGTTATCTATTGGATTTGAATTTTATAATTGGTCCTATTTGAACTACATGTTGTTGAGTGGTGCACCTGTGCTTTTTGTTTAAAATTGATGAGTTCCTGAGGGAACAGGCACTGTGACGGTGGGTGCTGTTCGGTGTGCACACTGGCCTCTATAAGGATATAAGGGGTAATACTTTGGGAGCAATAGTAGGTTAGGTGCTGGCAGTAAGAAGGTTCCAGTCTTCCAAAATTTGTTTGCACTGGTCACATGTTGTTAATGCTTGAAAAACTATTGGGTTTTGTACCTAAAATAAACTGCACAATGCGATAAAATAAACCAAGACATGAGTTACAGACAATAATGCTGCACGTGGCAGCACAATAATACAGTCACCATTCAGGGACAATCCATAGGATTGGGAGTTGCATGTTTCTAAGAGCTTTTCTGGACTCTTTCTGTCCCACATCGAAGACCTCTAAAAAAAATTAACTAACAAATATGTGGCTGTCCTACAAAAGATACATATAAACTTAGGTAAGAGGATCAGTTTGAACCAGTGCTTGAAATCAAAAACTTGAAGTTCTGATACCCTGTACCAAAGTACCTGCTTGTTTCTGAGAAGTGCTAGTACTCTAATTAAAATATTATGTCACTCTTCAGAAGTGGAGGTTCTCTCCCTCTCGGAATAAAAAATTGCCGATACTCAGTACCGGACAGTACCATCACTTTTAAAGCACTGGGTTGAACAGATTAACAAACCCAACTACAGGAGGAGCTACGCGAGCGTCCGAGATGGCCGCGTGATCACAGAGCTCCCGGGACCCTCGCCACTCTGCAATTTATCCTGACGTTATCCTGAATTTTCAGATGGGCTCTTGAAGATGAACCTCTGCTGACCACTTTGCTCTTTTAAAATTCTGATTTGGACTTTGGGAACCGAAGTTATGCTTATCCGAACTTTCGAGGCCCACCTCTCGGTAAGCCGGGGACTTGGCAAGTTGGCACGCCGGGACGGAGTTGAACAACAACGGCTGAGGGGTCTTCCCCCAGTAGCCCTGCATCGTCTTTCGGTTTCACTTTTGGGTCCTGGCATTGCCTGACGGCGCGACAGTTCCGTTCTGTTGGAGATTCACCCAGGCTCTGTTGTATCAGAGTGTGCCTTATCTCCTCTACGCCGCTGTGTTGAACTACATCTTCGCCTCGGCCGCACGAGCCTGCTGTTGTAGACTTTTGGTGACTTGCCCGCAGGAGGCCATTTTCACCAGGTCTCACGGGCCCCTCCGGGGCTTATCTCCCAGTATGGTGGGGAGGGGCGACGTTGAGAAACGGAAAACTAAGGCACCACTCGCGGGGGGTCGGTCCAAACCAATGTCATGGATCGGTATACACAACCTAAAGGATCCCCTGGTGGCACCAGCCGTATCCCTGAGGACGCCAAGGACGATTCCACTGTGCCTACTGATCCGTCTCTTCACGACATCATGAGCGCCAGCGCTGGCATGAAGGAGACCATCGGCCAGTAGTATGAGGCTCTAGCTCACAAAATCGACACGGTTGCTATCGACGTCACCTTGATCAGAACCGATTTGTCTAAAACCAACGAGAAGGTGAAGTCGTTGGATTTGAAGACCTCTAGCCTCACGGCTGATATGTCCGAACTTCAAACTGAGATTGGCAACCTGAAGTCTATCAATGATCTCATGTCTTATCGACTGGAGGATTTTGAGAATAGGGCAAGACGCAACAACATCTGCGTCATAGGTGTCCCGGAAAACCCTGAGAACCACTCGATGGACCTCCTGGTGGAAGACCTCGTTCTGAACCATCTTGCCCCTACGGGACTGAGCAAGTTCTTTGCAGTCGAGCGTGCCCATCGCCTTCCGGGTGGAAAGCCGAAACCGGGCGCCCCTCCAAGGCCTATCATTGCCAAGCTTTTTCACTTCAGAGACCGGGATGTTATCCTGCAGGCCTTGAGGGTGAGCGGCCCGGTAAAATTCGAAAACTCTACAGTCAACTTCTACTCGGACTTCACTCAACTTGTCCAGAGGCAAAGGATGGGTTTTCAGGGTGTGAAGCGCAGACTCCGAGACTTGGGATTGAAATATGCGATGCTGTTTCCCACCAGGCTTCGTGTGGAGTACGATGACCGGACATTTTTCTTTGACCGATCAGAGAATGTGAGCGACTGGCTGGATTCTCTGCCTGCATGGAATGACAGAACTGGCCTTGGTGGTGCCGAGGGTGGTGAGCCGGAGCAGAAACGATGACTCGGACCCTGATCTCCGAACATTTGACTTTGTGCAGCTGGGTTCTATAACCTCCTTATTTTTGTAGTTCATTGTTGTGTGCCCGAGGGTGGCGGGGTGGTGGGTCTCTTTCCTCCTCCATGGTCTTTTTGTAGATTGGGTAATGGTAGGGCAACAGGCACACTGCAAGTTGGGGTGGCTTTCTAGTCTAATGCAGGGGTGCAGGGAGGGGGGAGTTGTAATGGGATTCGGTTGGGGGTGGGGAGGGTTGTTTGTAAGTTGGTTTTTCTTCTTCAAGGCAACGTAATGTTTTTCTCTATGACTCGAATGTTGTGCTTTTTGTGGGGTAAGTTCTGCATCACTCGTTGGGATGGGGGGTAGTGGGTTGAGGTTAATATCTTGGAATGTTAACGGGTTGGGTGACAGGATAAAACGGGGTGTGGTGCTACAATTTTTGCGTTGCCTGTCCCCTGATGTAGTTCTTTTACAGGAGATGCATCTAGTGGGCAACACGTGTCACTCCATGAATAGGTGGGGTTATCGCCTTGCCGCACACTCTGGTTTCACCACTGGCTCTAGGGGGTGGGCATTCTCATTCGGTCCTCTCTCCCCCTGGAGATAGACAATGTAATTCTTGATGACAGGGGGCGCTACGCCGCTAACCCTGGGCGTAGTGGGGCTTCGTGGAGCTACGTGAAGTGGGCAAGAAACTACGCCCACCTCCGCACTCCGCGTAGCCCCACTACGCACCGCAGGCCTCCCTCCGGCCCTCCCTAAATACTTTAAATTAAACTAAACGTGTAAAAGAATTAAAAGGCACTTACCTTGCCCGCCGCTGCCCGCCGCGTCCCCGGGGCTCGCTCTCTTCATTGCTGCCATCTTGTGTACTAATGCGCATGCGCGGGCGGCCGCGCATGCGCATTAGTACACAAGACGGCAGCAATGAAGATAGCGAGCCCCGGGGACGCGGCGGGCAGCGGCGGGCAAGGTAAGTGCCTTTTAATTCTTTTACACTTTAAATTTAAAGTATTTAGGGAGGGCGGGAGGGAGGCGGGTGGCGGCCAGCTACGCTCCGTCTGCGGAGCGTGCCTAGTGCCGGATTCTACGCCTGCTACGCAAAATGCGTAGAAGCCGGCACTACGCACACTCCGTGCACGGAGCGTAGCCGCCCGCCCACCCTTATACGCCGCCCTCACTGGCAGATGGGAGGGTAGGACTATTTTGTTGCTCACAATATATGTTCCCCCGGGCCTCCAGACCTCCACTTTTTCTGATATTGGGCGAGTAGTGCTGGGACTTCCTGAGGGTATTTTGGTTATGGGCAGGGATTTTTACTCGGTTGTTTCTGGTACCGTAGATTGTCATCCCCCCAGGGATCTTCTCAAATCCCAGTCATGGCTTAGTGGATTTTTGGACACTTTTGGTCTGGTAGACGGCTGGAGGTTGATGCATCCAATGCTGAGTCAGTACACTTTTCACTCTGGGGCTCATGGGAGTCTCTCTAGACTCGATTACATCCTTATGCCTGCTGCCCAGTCCCCTTCAATTAGAGAGATTCAACACCTTGCCCGGGGCATTTCAGACCATTCCCCAGTGTGGCTTTGTATGGATGCTGGAGTGAGTAGCGCGGGGCGAGTCGCTCCCATAAACCCCTGGTACTTGCGTAATCCCAAAACCCGCACCAGTTTGGTAAAGTCCCTAGATCAATACTTCCTTGAAAACGAGGGGTCTGTGTCCTCATCTGTGTCACTATGGGAAGCCTTCAAGACCGTCATTCGCGGGCAGGCCTTATCCTTGATCTCTGAAGCTAAGAAAACTAAGAATCAAGAGGTTGTGCGTCTTGAGGCCGAAAAAGTCGAACTGGAGAATGACTTAGAATCAGGTGTTACCCATGATAGACTCCACGTCCTTGGTCTAAAGCAGCTGGATTATAAGTCCCTTGTCACGGATGCTGCCAAAACAATGCACAGGGAGCAACAGGGCAGGTTGTATGATGTCAGGGACAAGGCTGGTAAACTGATTGCGTGGCTGAATAAGAAAGAAAGGGCGAATCGTGTGGTTCCCGTGATTCGGAATTTGAATGACGAGTGTGTGACTGAACCGAGCGAGATTGTGGAGTGTTTTGCGGACTATTTTCGTACTGTGTATTCCCCGGTGTCTGATAGGGATGAGGAAGACTCCTGTTTGTTGCTACGCGATATTACGTTGCCGTTCCTATCGGAGGTGGACCGTGACCTGATGGAAGCTCCATGAGATTGCGGTTGCTATTCGTTCTGTTCGCTCTGGCAAGGCCATGGGCCCGAATGGTTTGCCCGTCGAATTATATAAATTGCGCCCTGGTGAAGTTGCACCATATCTCCGAGAAATGTTCATGGAATCACGAGACCTTGGCACCCTCCCTTGTGAACAGCGATTGGCTACAATTGTGGTAATTCCCAAGGAGGGTAAGCCTCGGGATCGTTGCTCCTCGTACAGGCCCATCTCTTTGTTGAACGCTGAACCAAAATTTTTAGCTAATGTTCTGGCCAACCGGTTGATTACTGTGATTGCTGACCTGATCCATCCGGACCAATCTGGTTTTATCCCGCACCGTAACACCGCACTCAACTTGCGGCGCTTGCATGGTGTTCTTGCGAGGGCAGGGTCACTTCAAGAGTCGGCCATCTTGGCTTCCTTGGACGCCACGATGGCCTTTGATACTATCGAATGGCCTTATCTCTGGGCCGCCCTCACGAAATTTGGTTTCGGTTCGGAGTTTATCAGGTGGGTGAAACTGCTATACAAGGAACCTCTGGCTTAGGTGGTCTTTAACGGCCGGGTATCTAATTCCTTCACTCTTGGGAGGGGTACGAGACAGGGGTGCCCGCTGTCTCCCTTGCTTTTTGCGCTAGCTTTGGAGCCCTTTGCAGCTTGGCTCCGCTGGGAGCCTTCGATAAAAGGTATTCAGTGGACTCCCGCTTTTGAAGACCGGATCTCGCTTTATGCGGATGACATCCTTTTATACCTCACTTCCCCCCGAAAATCGCTTAACGTCTTGTTTGATGTTCTTACCCCGTTTGGCAAGAATTCAGGCCTAGTGATCAACTGGACCAAATCCTGTGTTTATTTGATTTCGGGTGGTCTTCCTCCCTTGCCGCGTAGATTTCCCATTCAGGTTTCACACACGGGATTCAAATATCTGGGGATCTTTATATCATTGGACCCTGTTACTTGTTATGAGCGTAATTTGCTCCCCCCTCTCCAGAGGCAGAAGCTTGACTTGGTTCATTGGCGTAAATTGCCATTGTCGCCGCTCGGTCGTGCCGCGCACTTTAAAATGATGTCCTTGCCACGGTTTTTGTATGCACTTCATAACTCATTCGACACCATCCCAGCAAGTTACTTCCGGGAGGTGGAAAGCTTACAGAGGCGGCTTATCTGGGATGGGCGCGCAAGAATCGCTCTCGCTAAGCTAACCCTCCCCTGGTATGATGGGGGCATGGCGCTCCGAGATATCAGGCGGTACTACTGGGCATCCTAGTTGAGCGCGATTAATCACGCGACGCATGCACCCAGCCCAAACCCGGCATTTGAGATGGATAAGTATCAGTTGCCGGGTGGGAATTACAACAGGGCGCTCTATTCCAAGGGAGCAGGGAGAAATTTAACAGGACCTACTAAGATTGCTGTGCGAGTCTGGTGTGACGCAACTGCTGCCTTGGGTTGGAAGGATCAATTGACACGTGCGACTCCATTGTATGCGTCGGAGAGATTGGGATGCCTCTGGACAACAAAAGATTTTGAGAAATGGGACATGATTGGAATTAGTAGAGTGGGTGACCTTTGGGCTAAGGGTGCTGTTAAGACTTTTGAGACATTGAAGACATTGAAGACTGAATATGAACTGAGTGACAGGGAGTTTTTTAGGTATGCGCAGGTGCGTCATGCCTTGACCGCGGTCTTCGCCTCTGATCCCAACATTCCTGAGTCCTCCCCGTTGGAAGATCGTATACTCGATGGTCATCTGCCTGATAGTACGATTTCACTAATATATAAAAAATTGATTAACAATCGGGCGGATCTCCTCGTACGCCTTAGGTAGGCCTGGACCGGAGACGGGCTGGAACTGGATGATGAAGACTGGCAGTCCGCACTGTCTTCCCCTAAGGAGGTGGCCATTCCCGCCCGTCTCCGCCTCGTCCAGCTTAAGATCCTTCATCGTGTCTATGTCACTGGTCCTCGGTTGGTCTCAATGGGTTTTTCTGCGGATGGGTTATGCAAGCGTGTCTGTGGATTGAGTGCTACTTTCCTCCATATCATTTGGGAATGCCGGGAGGTGGCCGCATTTTGGAATCGAGTGCATGCTGTGATGGAGTGTGTCACCGGGATTGCTTTGCTGCCTGAGGCCCGGAGATGTTTGTTGAATGTGTGGGAGCCGAATGTTTACAACGTCGCCCAGGCTCGGTGGGCGGCCCTTGGGAACATGATCGCAAAGAGAGATATTGCGCAGCTGTGGGGTTCCCGGCGGCCGCCCACCGTGTCAGTATGGAAGGAAAATATGGATTGGTGTATGTTCAGAGATAAGACTGTGTATTTGGCTAGGGGCAAGCCTAGGGCGTGGACTGCAATTTGGAGTCAGTGGAACACCTATCGAGGGAACATATGTACACCCCCGTTCGAAGATACTCCAGACACCTCCTTCTCCCCCTGATCCGGCATTCCTTGTCCAATTCTTATTTATTATTGATTTTTGATCTCCCCACTGACCCCCCCTGACCAACTCCACCGTTTACACATTTGTTCATCTTGCAATTGAGGCCCCCCCCCGTGCAAGCGCAACTTCATGTTCAATGTCTTTGGCCTTGAGACTTGTTTCGTTTCTCTTCTTTGTTCTTCTTTTATAAAACACAAAATACTATTGTATCCTGGCTCCATCCTGAGTTGCTACGAACATTATCCTGCACTACTGCCGTTCCTCTAGGATGCCGGCGATGGAATTGTGGTAAATGTTGATTGCTATTGCCTTGTCTAGCGGCCGGCCCCTGTGGTTGTAGGCCCATAAGTGTAACTATATTTACATGCACAATAAAGTTTAAAAAAAACAAACAAACCCAACTACAGATATTGAACTGTATTTATTGACATCAATCAAGAAATTTGAGACAGTACAGAGAAGAGTAGTACCTAAGTACCAGGTTGTAGTGACTACCCAAGGGATTGATGTTTCTGATTCTTCACTATATAAATCATTGTTTAAAAAACATGTAAGTTGCTAAGCCACCTCCGCTCCGCTCCGCTCCACTCAACTGGCCCCAGGCCACCGTCCCACAGATCCACAAGACCAGAACTGGAGGAAGAACCTTCTCCCACCTCGCCGCCAAGACCTGGAACACCCTGCACCTCCACCTCAAGCAATCCCTGCTGCTTACCAAATTCAGGAAGGATCTCAAGACCTGGCTCATTGACTGAACCCCAGATCCCAGACAGACCTGTAGCACCCCCCCTCCCCCAAGCGTGTTGAGATCCTGATGGGTGAAACCAAACAAAAAGAAAAAAAAGTTTTGAGTACAAACATTTTTAAGCCTGGTATTAGATGAGACCGTTTCATTTTATTAAAATTATATGTATAGTATACTTACTCCATTTTATCCATTGGTCAGTTGTGGTGTCAATCACATTTTCATTGCGCCCTCTGCAGCAAACGCTGTGGGGCAATGGTTCAACCCACATGGAGGGACTGTTACAATATATTTGCTATTTTAACCATTTTTATTTTTAGATTGACAGAGACCCGAACGGTTTCCCAACAATAAAGTTGTGCAAAAAGTGACAAAACAAGCACTGGCAAAGCCAAAAGGCTGGTAGCCAACACCAGGCCTACTGGCTTTGCCAATTCTTGTTTTCAATATTAACAGCATGACTAACTTTACTTTACCTCTAACCTTATTGATCTCAGATAAGTCATTGACCTTAAGGAGCATCAGATCACATTGATTTAGCAAGAAGGTGGAAAATTTATAGGTATTGATGCAGTCTATTTTTATCCACTGGCTTAACAGTGGCTATCTCTGCCAAAACTGATTCTGTCGTTCCTCTAATGCAGGCCTTTTGGCCATCACACACTGTAATGTGGCACAGTGAGAAGGTATATATCTGAACAGATTCATGAATCTCACATACTAGTTTGAAGATCACATCACATCAGTTGAAAAGATCAATATTTTGGAAAACTCCAGGGACGTAACATGCTATTCGCGAGTCATAAGGAAATCGCATGAGTGGATAATTTTAATAAGATTGTGGGGTAAACTGAACGCACCACTGATCATATTGTAGCTTCAAATAAAATAAAAAGTAGAATATTGACAGTGCTGAATCAAAAAAATGCGAACTAATTCCTGACACAAAATGTTGCCACCAAAAATCTCCAATGCCCAGGACATCGCCATGCGCACTTGTTGTTTGAGGTGTTTGTGTTGGTATCTAACATGCAATTGAAATCTTTAGAGAGAAGCAATAAATGTGGGAGAAAAAAGCCTCGTATGGACCAAAAGAGGGCCTATCTGACAATTGCAGAGGTCGTATTAGGTATCCCTCACCTTACCCACCACTACCTCATGGCCCAACTGCACTACATGGTACAATAGAACATGCCACTTACAGCAAAACACTGGTTCTTTATGGACCTATGCAGAGCTTGGATATACATCTAGAAGGTCCCCTGGCTCTTAAAAAAGCTCCAGGGGTTTAGGTTTCACTGATTTTCCACGCTACAATGTGGGCATGGGATAGAGTTATGACCTCTAAAGGTCTGTTTTCGACACATAACCCCTTTCACCCATAACAGGTAACCCAAAATTCCCTCCTGCAGCCACAGGCACGATTTCCTGGCCGGGCAAAAAGCCAATAGTAAAAGAATAGGTGACCTGTTTGAGCACACAGACCTCATGGACTTTCCACAAATCCAAACGAGTTATGGCTTACCATTTGCAGAAACCCGGTGTTACACTGCTATCAAACACTGGGTCTCCCAACCCGGGATACTATCCCTTGTGAACAGACATCTAATGAAATTCGAGAAATGGTTTATCACCAGACACAACGATAACGGCCTCTGCTCTGCCATCTATGGATTCCTAAACAAATCTATTGGCCCCACCAATTCACACCTATGGAGTGGAGTGAACTGTCTTTCTCTACAGAGCATGCGTCTCATCTCACAGTGCTGCGGGACAAGAGGTGTTGCTCAAGCTTATATATTATTGGTTTTATACCCCTGCACAGGTGGCAAAATCGAAAACTAGTAGTACGTTTAACTGTTTGGGCAACTGCGGCCAAACGGGCACTCTGACACGCCTTATTTGGCAATGCCCCAAACTTAAATGGTATTGGGAGAACGTCCTCAGGGACATTAACAAGGTTTTTGACACAGACATCCCCGTCTTGCCCAGTTATTGAGGCTACCAAATTCTTTGCCCCACCCCTTACACTCTAGCAAAGGGTAGGCAATTGCAATGACTGGGTGGCTAAGCAGGCAATCGCCTCTAATTGTGGCACCAATTCCACACCTGACAATGCTGACTGGCTGCATAAATTATGGGATACCACTGGAATGAAAAACTGGAAGCCAAGTTGCCACAATTTGAAAAAATGTGGGGCTGATGCATTTGCTTCCTTGCACGAGAATTCAATGATCTCTCCTGTCTGAACTACTTCTGTATTCTTCGGCTCATGCAGGGAGAGCATGCAAGAACTCCCGCAATAGATGAAAACAGACTTAGGGACTGATTACGATCTTGGTGGATGGGATACTCCATCACAAATTGCACAAAATGCTGTATTGCAAGTTCAATAGGACATAATGGAAATGTAATTAGGCAGACTGGATATCCATCAGATTTGTGATGGGGTAACCCTGTCTGCCAAGATTATCATCAGGCACTAAACCTGGATACTGTATGAGCCCCTTCTCATGACACTGAGCCCAGCCAGAGCTGGAGAGTCCTCCCTTCCCATACGGACCACACCAAGTTTATCCCCCCCCCTACCATTCCCTTCCAGTGTCCCCTTCCCTGAGATCCCCCTTTTATTTATTTATTTATTGGGCTTTTAAAGCGCGACAGCTACCCAAAAAGGGTTTCCCGGCGCTAGGAGATACTAAACCTCATGGGCAGATCGAATAACTCAGGGGAGGGGCAGGAGCAAGTTACTGGTTAAAAAGCCAGATCTTAATGGCTTTACGGAAGTGGATGTATCAGGTTTCCAAGCGTAGGTGCTGAGGGAGGGAATTCCAGAGCTTGGGGCCCAGTAGGGAGAAGGATCTTCCCCCCATCCTCGCTCGGCGTATTTTGGGCACACAGAAAAGGCCTTGAGATGAGGATCTCAGGCACCGAGCCGGCGTGTAGGTTTGCACAAGGGCTTGTAGGTATCTGGGGGCATTGCCCCATTTTATTCTGTGCATAAGGCTAAGTGTTTTGAATTTGACCCTGTTTTAGATTCGTAACCAGTGGAGTGCCTTAAGGTGACCGGACATGCGTTCCCTTCTGTGGCACTTGCAAAGCAGTCTTGCTGCGGCGTTCTGCACCAGTTGAAGGCGTCGCATGACTGCCTGTGATGACCGTAGGTAGAGGACGTTTCCGTAGTCTAAACGGGAGGTGATTAAGGCGTTGACCACAGTCTTTTGTGTGTCGTCCGGTAACATCCAAATGATTTTCCTGAGCCACCTCAGGATTGTGAAACAGGTGGATGTAAGATTGGGGACTTGGGGCTCCATAGTTAGGCCATTGTCAATGATAATGCCTAGGTTTCGTACTTGTTGCGACGGGATGGGTAGGGAGCCCATTTCGGATGGCCAGTGTCTTGGGTTCCAAAGATTTTGCTTTGGACCCAGTATTAAAACCTCAGTTTTGCTACCATTTAGTTTGAGCATATTGTCGCTCATCCAAGTGGCGATGTTCCTAAGGCCTGACAGCAGGAGGGAGGAGGGGTCATGGTCTCCATTGGAGAGTGAAAATACGATCTGTGAATCGTCGGCGAAGGTAAACATGTTTAGACCTGCTGCTTCGGCGATCTGGGCGAGCGGGGTTACGTATAGGTTAAAAAGCAGGGGGCTCAACACAGAGCCCTGAGGCACTCCATAGGGGGATAGATGGACATTTGAGGCCGCGGTACTGGAGGTGATTTGAAATGTCCTGAGTGTCAGGAAAGATGCAATCCAGTCCAATGCATTGCCCCTGATGTCCACGGTGGAGAGCGAATTTAACAGAATGTTGTGGGAGATGGTATCGAACGCTGCGCTGAGATCAAGTAAAATCAGCGCAGCGGAATCCCCTCCGTCGACCAGGAGGCGAAGATTTTCCATCACTCCGAGCAGTGTCGTCTCTGTCGAAAAGCCAGGGCGAAAACCCGATTGGGAGGGGTGAAGTATGTCATTTACCTCCGTAAACCTGGCGAGGTGTCCATGGACATGTTTCTCCAAGACTTTGGAGAAGGCGGGTAGGAGGGATATTGGGCGGAAATTGGCCAGGATTTTCGGATCTGCCGATGGTTTCTTGAGTGGGGGTGAAACCATGGCATGTTTCCATATTGCTGGGACCTTTGCCGTGGAGAGGGATAGATTCAGAGTTTGGCAAATGACGGAGAGTTGTGGAGTGTACAGGAGTCTGAGTACGGAAATCGGGAGGGGGTCGCTGGGAGAGCCAGATTTTACTTTCCCTAAGATGTCTTGAAGACCCTGAACATTTATCTCGGGCCAGGATGTTAGTGGCTCGTAGGACAGGTATGGCGGAGGGGAAATGGCCTCCTGATTTGGGCCGAGAACCGTATCCGTCGCTGCTTGTGCCAGGTGCTGTTTTACTATGTCCTGGTAGATGGTCTCAATCTTCTTTGTGAAGAACTGCGCCAGTTCTTCGCATTGGACATTATTCAATGGAAGGGGTTTGGCTGATGTACTAGAGCCTGTTAACTCTTTTACCAGATTAAACAGAGTTTTAGATTTGTTTGTGGCTTCAGAAATAGATTTCGCTACGTAATTGGCTCTAGCCGTGGTACAGGCTTTGTGGTAAAGCTTGAGTTCGTTTCTGTAGGTCGAGCTGGCTACAGGGGAGTAATCTTTCCTCCAAAGGCGTTCCAAACGTTTACACTTGGATTTCGCAGCCTTCAGTTGCTCGTTGTACCATAACGCTGGAGAGTTGTGGGGTGTGAATTTTTTGCGAGCCACGGGGAGGCAAGTGTCTAAGGCTCCTAGTAGCCATTTGTTGATCTTAGTGGCTACAATCTCTATGTCCTCAGTATCAAATATTCACCCAGAGGTGCAGAGTCTAGGATGGACACGAAGTGATTTATGTCCAGTTTCTTCCAATTCCTTTTACAGGACTGACCTGTCATGCAGGAAGGGCTGGAAGCCGTTGGATCAGACACGCTGAAATTAATTAGGAAGTGGTCTGACCAGTGCAGGGGCAAAGCTGGATGGCAGTGTGACAGGGGAATGCTGGAAAAGATTGGGTCCAGGAGGTGACCCCCTTTACGTGTTGCTCCCGAGTTCCACAAGGTGAGGTTCATGGCAGCAAGGTCGTGAATTAAATTTCTGCCAGGTTTGTTCAGTGGGTCGTCGAAGTGTATATTCAGGTCACCTTCCCCGTGCACGGTGCTTTTATACATGTGCTAGCAGCCCGCCCCAGCGTTGCCTGGGGCAGGAAGGGGCTGAGGGCAGTACACCCGCTCCCGCCCTGACCCCCTCACGCACCGACTTCCTCCCGCCCTGACTCACTCCCGCCCCCCTCCCGCCCCGACTCACTCGCGCGCCCCTCCCGCCCCGACTCACTTGCGTCCCCCTCCCGCCCCGACTCACTCGCGCCCCCCTCCCGCCCGACTCACTCGCGCTCCGACATTTTCATTTACTGCTGCCTCCTTCTTGCCTCCCCCTGCATCACACAGTCTCACTTTCCCTTTCCTTACCTGTGCCGCCGCTCCTCACTGCACAGCCGCTCGTCACTGCACAGCCGCTCCTCCTTCGTCGTCATCACGCACGTCGCGGCCAGCGCTAGGTCCCGGCTGGTGCTACTTTCAGGGGACTAATTTGTTTACAAACTTAATTTTTTTAATTTACTTTTTTATTTTATTTATATAGCCTATGTCCATCTACACACCCTGACGTTTTCATAGATGTATTGGGTGTGTAGATGATGCACCTGTGCATTTTTTATGCTCCATCACTTTGAAAAGTCACCATCCGCCACTGGCATTAAAACCATTTGTTTCCACGTCATTTGTTTATCAGTGTTGCTGGTCAGTACGCAGCAGCAAGACCGGCCCCCAAACACAGATAAACTGGCCCCACACTGACAGCGCATCAGGGTGAGGGACGGGCCGAAAATAAATCTGGGAGGCCGTATGTGCTTCTTAATTTTGGCATTTATTTTGGAAGGTCAATATAAAAGGAAGATAAATCTTGAGCAAAGCATAACAAAGTTATTATTTTGATTTTGATATTTATTCCGGCTTCGTCAGGGCTTCTCCACTTTTTCTTCTCTTTTTCTTAGGCCTCAGGTTCGGACTCCAAGGGTGCGTCGTCCCCGTTTTACCAGGAGAGTACACAAGAAAATTGCTATAAGTATTATGAACTATCCAATTGGTGAAGTACTAGGAATGACCATCACCACACTTGGGAGCACACAGCACTAAAAATCCCTTTCTTTGTGTGATTATCCTTTTTCTTTTTGATCATCTGTTACTTCTAACCCTTAGATATAAGAGGATAATGGTGAGGAAAAGAGGGGAGGTTTAGTGCGCAAACAAACTAACAAAATAAAATACACATACATATAACTGTTTCCGTGTCACTTTGTTCTCTTGTTCTTTTTTTCTCACTAATTATATGGACTTTCTCTCAGTCTTCCTAAATCCTTTTTATAACTCTCTTACCACTTTATCCCTTTCTTCTGGTACTCTTTGTGTACACGTTTGTTAATTTTTCTTTCTTCTCCAAATTCTGTCTATCTCTTCTTGGGGTTAATTCTTAGGGGCCCATTATGATAACTGGCGGATTACCACCGCCCATAAGGCGGTGGCGATCCGCCCGCTAAAAACCACCGCCCGCTCCCAAAGTCCCCCCGCCAGATTACCATGGCGGGGGGGACACCGGCAGACGTAAAGAGCATCCGCCAGTTTACCGCCCGGTCGCAGAGTCGAGCGGGTGGAAAAGCAGCTAACATGGTGGCGGTGTCTGGGAGACACCGCTATCCATATTAGCATGAGTGCGGGGATGCATTGCTGCCACGGAAAAGCTGGTGGTTTCTGCCATTGGGTGCCCGTTGCGGGCCCCCAGGGACTCTGGGGGGTGGGGAATGCACATGGGGGCACCTATGGTACCCCCCAGCAGTTCCATGCACAACATGCCTACCTGGAATTGTGGTGGGCTGTGCTAAATACACTGCCCGCCACAATGTCAGGAATGCAGGATGCGCCTGCCACTGTGGCGGGTGCATCCTAATGGCCCCCACAGGACCCGGGCGGTCCCATTTCACGACAGGATGGCGGGCGGACAAAGTCCGCCCGCCATCCTAATGGTGCCCAAAGTCTTTGTTACAGCAGGGGACTCTCTTCGGTCCCTCTCTTTTCTACTTTTCTTCTTCATCTCCCTTTTCCACCTGTACTCCCAAAAAGCTACTGTCTTCCCCTTTCCACGAACTGAGTGAAGCAGCAACTCTTCCCTGAGTTGCGTCGAGGTCTTCAGATCTCCCAGGGCGACCACTACCCCTCGCTCCACCCTTCTGGAGCCTTGCCGTCCTCTGGTGTTGTTCTCCCGTTTTCAGCTACTGCAACTGGACATCCGTCTTCTTCATCTGTGCCGGCGTCTTCGTCCATCTCCCCTTTAACCTCTTGAGTTCCGACTCTTCCTTCCTTTCTGGAGTCTTCCGGATTCCGCCTTCCTCCACCTTCTGCCACAGGTCCTAGCGTCCGTCCCTCCAGGTCCGTACTCGTTGCTGATTGGTCTTCCATGTTTCTGGCTCCGCCTTCCTTCTTTGTCCGGTTCTCTCCATCGTATGCCTTGACCTTTTTCTTTTCTTCATAGGCACCGGATCCACGGAACAGGTCATCGGGCTGGAGATGGAAAGGTAAATCTGAATGGGTTATGGGTGCTGGGTTGGGATCCAAGGAATTCTTAGGAGGGGGCGGGGGTGGCTCATCCTTACAATCGGTTAAAACCCTGGGTGCCGGGTAGTGCCAGTCTGGGGCTGGTGAGAGTATGTGTTAATTAGCAAAAATAAATAAAACAGATTTGAACCATAAAAAGGAAATCTTGTTTGCATAAAGCATCACTCTGTCTTCCACCAGACTTGTCACTTCTTTTTAAATCTTGGCAATGGGGCCAACACAATGTAAATAAAGACCTTCAAAAAGTTGTGTGAAACTGAGCTGGAGCCTAAGATGCTCAGATGAAAATACAAGTGGCTGCTCCAAAATAGTGGCCTCCACCGCCCCTCCATGCTGGAGAGAGCCCAAGCAATTCAAACTTCAGGCATGGTGAATGGAAGATATAGAGAGATTTTTAAGGCATCAAAACAGAACGCGCTTCATTGTTAGGAGCATGGTGGCGAAGATGTGAGAGAGGAAACAGCACACGAGTGAGAGAGTAAGAAAAAAAAGTACACTTCCTGAAAGCACAACAAACGTAGGCCCTGAATGTGAGCAGTGGATGAATGCAAGTCATCCAGTCAAAAAAATGTAAACAGGCTATGTTCTATAAGAGGGACAAACGCAAGATGGGACAATGAAAGCCATTGAATAAGAGGCAAGAAAATGAGAGCGACAATAAAGCCAAGCAGTGGTAAGCAAATGGCGGTCTGTAAGCTTCTGTAAGTTCTAAGTAAGTTCAAAATTGGTCTTTGGCAACTTGTACTATCTGGTGGACTTGACCCAAACAAAGCCTCCTGCTTGATAAGCAACATCTTATATATGGCCGCGTTTGCAGTGTTTTGTATAATATATAAGATGCTGCGTTGCTTCATAATAAGATGTTGAACCTCACTCCATATCGACAGTGGAGATGGCACATTTCCAGAGGACTTTTGAAGTCTTAGGGCCAGATGTAGGTCACCAAATACCATTCGGTAACAGCCGATTTCGGTCGTTACCGACCGGTATTTGGTGATTGAGATGTAGGGGGCCAAAATTTTACAGAATCTGTAAATTTACCGATTCTGTAAATTTACCGGTTCTGTAAAATACCGATTCGGTAAATTTACCGAATCTGTAAATCAATATGTAGGTGGCACTGCAAACAGTGCCACAGGCCCCTAAGAATTCGTTATTTACCATGTAATACTATT
This sequence comes from Lissotriton vulgaris, assembly GCF_964263255.1. Classification (NCBI taxonomy): domain Eukaryota; kingdom Metazoa; phylum Chordata; class Amphibia; order Caudata; family Salamandridae; genus Lissotriton; species Lissotriton vulgaris. The sequence goes on from NC_141695.1 coordinate 1,259,141,661, forward strand.
GCATGGTAAATAACAAATTCCTGTGTACATGCACATCTGTGCATGTATACCTGTGCCATGTGGCACACAGACATGCCCTAAGGGCATTTATGTGTGTCACATGGCACACTAGCCTGAATCAGGGGTGCAACAGGGTGTCACAGTGACACCCTGTCCCCCTTGTCAATTCGGTAATTTTACCGAATCAGTAATTACCGATTCGGTAATTACCATTGGTTCCTATGGGCCTCAAGGCCCATAGGAATCAATGGCAATTACCGAATCGGTAAATATGCACTTTAGTGCATTTTTCTAAGTTGTATATTACACACACACATGTCCTTGGGACATGTGTGTGCGCAACACCAGTGAACATTACTATTTCAGGGGTGCAACAGGGTGTCCTTTGGACACCCTGGCACCCTTGAGATTGCGGCACATTTGCGATTTGCTAATTGCTAATCGCAAATCGCAAATAAGGAATCAGTAGGAATCGCAAATAACATTGCGATTCCTACATGCATCCCGTTTTGCGAGTCTTTAATAGCGATTCCTTAAAATTCGCTATTAAGGACTCGTAAAACATAACTTTGAGGCATCTGGGGGATGGTGTCCAAAAGCCTCTCATTGAACCAAATGATCAAAAATGCATTAAGGGTTAGCTTGCACCTTGGTGATTCCAGCAGTCTGCTGCTCTTCAATGGCGCCTCGATGTGGAACAATAAACTCACTCTAAACCCTGTACTTCAAAAGACCATAGTTGTTGGCTCTACAGTCAGAAGACTGGGAATTCGAGCCCCTTGACCAGGGATTACAATTGGAGCGTAGGACGTCATGTGATGCCCATTACGCATTGTAGGGTTAATTCTTCTGAATAGTTCCACTTTCGTCTTACAACTGGACAATAAAACTTGAGGTGGAACTTTTTTTCATCGTTTGCAGTTTTACTTAGCACAAGCTTAAGAAATTAGGTTATTCATTGTGATTTCTTTACAAGGAATAGGTCCACAATGGTCTTTTTACTGGAAAACAATTACCCCATAGTAGCAATTGACTCTCTCAGGGTAGCAAACCAAAGCAGTCCAAGGCCTACTCATGAATGAATGAAATTAGACTTGTAAAGCGCGAAACTTAGCCGAAGGGCGTCAAGGCGCTAGATGCGAACATCCAAGGACAGAGACGGAGGAAGAAGAACCAGCTTAAACAGAGGAACGACAAAAAAGCCAGGTCTTTAAGGCCTTACGAAACAGTGGTAAAGAGACCAAGCAAGAGATTTCTACTCGAAGCGAGTTCCATAATTTGGGCGCAGCAGTGGGAGGTGGTGTGGACTAGTAAACCCAATTTGCTGGCATGCAACAACAACATTTAATAAATGATTGCCCAGTCATTGTTTTTTTCTTTTAAAAAGCAAAAGTACTTTCATTACACATGCACGACTAAATACTGTGCATTAAATTACAAATATATACATCCAGGTAGATGGGCGTACAGTTGGTTATACTCTGATATCACATTACACTCCTAATGGGTCCTGAACCCTATATTCACAATACCACCACACTGTATACTAGATTCAACATCACCATATGAGGTGTGTCAGTATATGTAAGGCAGGACTACTGTGTTTGTCAGGATGTCACCACATTAAAAACAATAACCACATGTTATACTTTGGCAATGTAACCCCGATGGAATTAGCAGAAACACATGTCAGTATTCCAAAGCATTCATTATAAGTGTAAAAATGGTACGGTTCCTCATCAGTGTTGCTAATAAAGCATTTTCAAAACAGGAACGTGTGACAGAGTTGTTATTTAAACTCACAGACCACAAAATGCAGCCATAGAATCAACCACAAGGGTTCCCCACTCCAGAGCCCAAGAACAAATGCTCCAGCTATAGGAGTGTTTTAATTTAAAGCAAACGTCTCCTGGGGCATCCATCCATCCCCTGGGAGACTTAGAGTGATTTTGAGCCAACATTTAAGGAGGAGGGCTTCTGCCTTTTTCAGCCTGCTATATACTCCTAAATAACCACGAGAAGGACAATATGTAAAGTTAAGCCCACAGAGGGCATAATGGGCCTACCCTGGTTTCATGCATATGGAAAGAGTGGGTTTGCGATCTGTAAGGGGCCTCTGCCATCTTCAATTGCTTTTATTTCCTTTGTGTTTTCTTTATGTTTTGTGAGCCTCATTCCTTCATTTTTTCGGGAGCCGTGAGGGGAGACCCTAGGCTCCCTCCACCCTGTTGGCTCTTCCCACTCCGTTTTTTTGCTGGACATGAGCCGGTATGTTCCCCTCTTTGCTTGCGCTGCTGGCACGAGCTCTGCATTGCCCCCAGACCACAGTGAATGCGGGCGCGGAGCTAAGAGGTTGACCAAACTCACCACCCTATACATGGGCATGCGACCTGGTCAGGTCTCTCTGTCAGCACCAGGTGTGGGGTCCCCTGGGCCTTTACCTTGCGGTACCCACCAAGGGCAGGAATGTGTACAGGAAAGGGACCCCAAGCATGCCCCTTTCCCAAAGGGCATTTAAGAAAGAAGGATGATCTGACACCGAGGCCTTGACCCACCCAGGGGGTATTCTAGATGAATCAGGAAGAGCCCCAGCCCAAGTGCAGTGTAACAAGATAGAGGAGGGTTGGGATTGCCAGATATCAAGAGCTATCATTTCGCATGTCTCCTCACAGACATGGCTATCCTACTTCATCCGGGGGGCCCAACCCTCAGGCAGGCGGTGATACCATCAATTTTTCAGCTATTGGTGGGAAGTGAAGCCGTAGGGCTCTTATTAAGGATAACTCAGAGGAGTTATTACAAGGAAATTGGATATAAGACGCTTGAAGACGTATGGTATATATGGAAAACTGTTAAAAAAATCCTAGATATACCCACTATCCATCACAGCACACCGCTTTGGAACTCAACACTCTTTCCAAACCTTAGTAGGGACGGAGCGTGGCGTCATTGGGAGAATCAGGGCATTGTGGAGTTGGGGCAAATAATGATTAGAGATCACTGTAGAACACTTGAAGAACTTACGCAGCACTATTCACTACAAGGTTATCAAGAGTTTAAATACCTACAGATTGTCAATAGAATTAAATCAATTAGGCCAAGTATCACTTTGCTTGGGAGATCTGAATTAATTGAGTATTTGAAGTCGGGGGCCATAGAATTAGGGATATATATAAAATATTTAATGATGCATCGATGGATGATATGGGAAAAATGGAAACCGCCTGGTCCAAAAAATTGGAGGATCCCGAAGTAGATCTTGATAAGGCACTAGCTATGGATAAGAGTTTTCTGCGCTCTTCGAATCTCAGGGCCCAACACTACAAAACGCTATTTAATCTATACTATACGCCGGAAAAATTATTCTCTTGGGGGAAAGCGGCAGATAGTAACTGCCCCAGATGTGGAAAAGGTCCAGCTGATCTTATACACATGTTCTATGGTTGTGAAAAACTAAAAAGTATTAAAACTGAAATAGTGCGGTTTTTAGAGGGGCTACTCGACGTCAAAATTAATCTATCCCCAACCCTGATAATAATTGGATGTGATGTGAAATTAAATATGCGCACTGAGGCCGAAGCTTTAGTTTTCATCTCTGTAGCAGTCTTTAGGATTTTAATTAGTGCAGCCTGGAAGGATACAGAAGCTCCTACTTTTCAAATGTGGATGTGCAGAATGTTGGGTATACATAACATTGAGGACGCACTATATGATTTAAAGGGAGCTAAGATAAGGGATATGGGTAAGCGACTTTGGGCCCCAGTAGCTACTTGGAGGACAGCAAAAGTGCAAATGAATGATTTACTGGTATTGTAGTTATTTAACCTGTCTATTCTTTATTGTTTATTGTTTACTATTCTTTCTGTTTTTTTATTGATGGTATAATTTTACGTATCTATCTATGTATTTATGTACGCATTTATGAAGATGTATTTACTGGTATGAACTCTCAATAAACATATTAAAAAAAAAAGAGTAACAAGCTAATTATACAGATTTCCTGACTTCCCCTTTTCTTCCCCATGAACTGGATCAAGCACTGTTGACTGCCCTATTGTGTGCGGAGGCATTTTATTCCATCAATGGGGAGTAGAGCAATGAACTTGGCCAGGAAGTGGGGACAAATGACTTGCATCTGATTCTGAGGTGAGCCAGGGAAAGCTGACAAATCTTAAAGCGCCATAAGGTGTGCATGTAAAACATTTGGTACTGGAAATTCTTACTTGTCATGCACGTTTTACCTCGGTTTGGTACCTTGCTGGATCCTGTAGGCCTAAGAGAAGCAAAACTACTTTAAGGCAGATTTTGAATGTATTCATAGGATAGGCATCAAATGTCCTCAATAAGCACTACAGATGTTTGCTATGAATGCCTACTCATATTACAAGGCCTACCCCCGGTCAGTACCAATGCTTTCATAGTACCCTCTGCAACAGGGTATCTGTGCACTGATACTGGGCGGTGCACAGTGGTAGTCTCACAAGCCCAACCTGCCCACAAGAATGTGTGTTGTTCGGGTCTAATTTCATTCCCAACTCCTTCTGATGCTTCCAGCCCAATAGAGTCGACCCGCTAGTGGATATATACACTTTCCCCACTGTGTGCCTGTCCTTAAATGAAATTCTCATCGTCACCATGCCCTCTAATGAGATTCTTCCCTTGTTGTACCCCTTTGGGCTGATATCAGCTTGCATCATTTTAACAGGATGATTAGCAAATGTTTCCTCAAACTCACTTTTATCTACCAATGTGTAGGGTGAACATGAATCAGCGTACATACTGAACTTTACCCCATCAAGTAAAACATCACATTTAGGATAGATATCATCATTATTTTCATCCTCCTCCCCCACTTGGAAGATATAAGATTTCTCCCCTGCCTCTTCCTGGGGAGACTCCTCTATGGCATGTACTGCTTTGCTGGGTGTCTTACACACCTTGGAGTAGTGCCCCCACCTGTTACACTTACTGCATTGTACATTTCTCGCCGGACACTTCCAATTGTTGGCCAAGTGATTGGGACTACCACATTTAAAACACACCATGGTGCTTGTCTTACTGCGAACTATTTCCTTACTCTTGTCCCCTACTTTGCAAATGGTTTCTCCCTCAGTGTGGGTCTTGTTCTCCACCCTCTCTTTGTTTGTCCCCTCCTGTGGTTTCATTTCCCTCATACACCGCGCGGTGTGTTCCAGGCCCTTTGCTATATTGATAGCTTCCTCTAAGTTTGGGTTCTTGGTGAGCAATTCCTCTTGTGTCTTTATATCGTTGGTGCATCTCACGAGTTGATCTCTAATCAACGAGTCTGTGAGTTGCCCAAATTCACATGTGGCTGATAAGCCTCTCAACACTGCTATGTAAGCACTCACCCTCTTAAAAAACTTATGTCTTTCCATCACCACATTAGTTTTTTCCTTGAAGTGAGACTCCAACTCCCTTAATGTGCACTCATAGACATTGATTCCCTCCACTACTTCCTCTTGATCATCCTCCACCAACCTCCCTGTAATATCTTCATAAGTTTTCCTGCCATGTGTGCCTAAATTGTGAAGTAGTATGTGTTGCTTCCGTATGTTTGAATAATTACTTCCTCCTATGGCAATGAGATAAGATTTAAATATGCCTTCCCACCTCTTCCAGGGAATAACCGGTTCTCCTAATTCATTCAGGAAAGGTGGAGGCTGACTCATGCCTGCTCCAGCCATTGCCATGAACTGCCTTTAGATTCCCAATTCACTAATGAAAGGATAAGAAAGTGGAGGGATAATTGCTAGAATGTGAAAAGGTGTACACAGAATAAATTTCACCTATAAACAAGCCTGTAAAACTACAATTTTCCCACAACAAGAGTGCAGTTTCCTAGACCAGGATATTACTTCTGCTAACCCCAATGTTGGTTCGATAGTCCCCTTTCTTTTACCACTGATTTTAGTTGGAGGAACCAATCGGAATACAGCCCCCCTCCCCTTGTTGGTGGAAACTTCCTGTGGAGAAGACTCTGAGGAGAAAGTTCCTGTCAGGGCGGAGCTGCTGGTGGAAAGTTTGTCCCTTGGATCTCCGCAGAGGTAAAGTCGTTCCGCTTCCTCCTAATTTTCTTTTACTTTTGAAAAGTTCCGCCTAGTTTCCTTTATCAAATACTGAGACCGCTAGGATTGGGGAAAGGACGTCGGGGAGAACGCTATTCCGACGGCAGGGAACCTGCTACAAATCGCGCTGGCCTTGCGTAGCTGTTTCGCTAGGATGGCGAGTCTCCTGAGCGAGCATAGACTGGAGACCTGAGCGCCGTGAGGTGACGATGGCGCAGCGCATGTATTGAAAGTCAATCCATCCAACTCCGCTAGCCAGCTCCTTGCCTCGCTGCACTCCTAACGCAACTGTGCGCCTCAGTCCATTTATTCCTTTCCCTCAACGCTACTCTCAAGAGCGATCAAACACCACCTGTGCCCGACCTGACACACGAGTAGACCTCCTTCCCCACTAATCCTTCTGTACTTTCACTCAGCTTCCTCTCATAGACTCGCATTCTCCCGAGTCAACATATTCACGGTCACCATGTATAACTCCTTCTCAATATTCATTAAATGGTCTGTGCTTTTGGCGTCTCACCACGACAGTTGTTTCACTTAGCTCTCCTGCTGATTGCCGTGGACTCCCTCTCCGTCAATTCTTCCGTCGACAAGCAATAAACTCACTCCAGGGGGACGGCATCCACTGTCCCTGGCACAGTCTCCTCACCTCGTCGCCATAAAATGTAGTAATGAGGAACCAATACGGGTAGATAGTTACTTCGAATTATTAAGTAGAAACCATAACGATGCCGCCAGCTTGTCAACACGGGACTCGGCCGCTATCTCAACATTCGATAGCAAGCGCCGAGCTGTCAGAACGGACTGTACCAAAGTGCTGGGGAGGTCAGGGGGGAACGGGGAAAGAGCGAGAGGAACATTCTAAGTTACAACAATGTGCTCACATGTTCATGTGTAACCAAACAAGAGCCTCTTAACTTATGTGCACAGCAGTAGCCTTATCTTAAAAGGCAGACACTAACAGTGAGCACACTTAGTCCATTTACTCTGAATTTTCTATGACTGAGATTCAGGTGGTGAGACTCACTCATATTAAAAGTTCACAAAAAGGGGTAATCAAAAGCGAAAAATCCTAAGGCTAAATGAGCGAAATCACCTTGTTACAGTGGACCTGGCACTGAAGGCAACGGAACGCTTTGAATTAGCACTTTTTTTTGTTTTTTTTGGTTTTTTAGGCACAGGGAAGTTAAATGATTTACTTAGAGCCAGAGGATGTTGAGCTGATGCTGGAACTCAAACTTGCTTGCCCAGTTCCAAAGTCGACCGCTCTCACAGCAAAGCACATAACTACTGTCGGACTTGGTCTTAACTGTGTAAGATCCCCATTTCTGTAGTGGAAGGCGAGCTCTACTACCCCCTCCTGTTATAGAGGTCAAGGAACAAGAAACAACAAGAACATGTCAAAATCACACAGGAAGTTCTATAGGTTCTACACGTCACAGCCTGCAAGTCCCTGGTTCTGTCCCTCTCTGTAGGATCTCGTCAACCTAAGGGTTTGACAGATCTAAGCCTTTTAAGTGAAGGAATAGCGATCAGAGGGATTAGAGAGAGTAGAGAAAGAAAATGGATACTTTGAAATTGGAATATAGAGCTAGGAGATGAAGGGAGCGGGTCAGGTTTGAGCATTTTGCAAGGGCTGCTTTTGGTCTCCCAGTTCGGCTCTGGTCAGTCCGCGTTATGCTCCTAGGGCACGTTCACATTTAGTGCTGGACAAACCATGTTCAGATTCATAACATTGCAAGGAAAAGAATGAATCTACGTGGACAGCTTTCCATACCACTGCCCTGAGGTCATTTCTGGTCAAATACTGTTATGTGACTGGTTCTACCTCTGCCATCAGGGGCGGCCTTAGGCATGTGCAAGCTGTGCACCTGCACAGGGCCACCAAACCCCAGGGGCCACCACACCAATATATATACTTAATATAATAATCCTCTGAGGATAGATACATATTTGCATGGCGGCCCCTGGCAGGGATTTGGCGGCCTCCGGCTCTGTTCCACTTCCAAACACCCTGACCCCCCCTCTTCACTGGCCTCCGTGCTCTGCCCCGCCCAGACCCCCTCTTCCGGGGCCCCCTACCTACGCTCCCTGCCCAGGGCCGCCATGAGCCTAGAGCCGCCCCTGCTGCCATGTAGGCCTCTTGGGCTGTACCCTGTCTTAAAATCATGCCATATCCCTGTAGGACAGTTTCTCTCATTTAGATGAGCCTGACCCAGCCCAACTGCCCTTCATCAACTCATGAAATCCCAATTAACAGCCATGCTCGATAAGTGACTGACACAGGACAGTGCCAGGCTTGTGACTGACTCTGACCAACCCCCCCCCCCCCCCCCCCCCCTCCCCAACCTGGCCTGACATGGGAGGCGACACACTTTCCTGTATGCCCGTCGGCCTCGGAGATGACAAACAAGTTAGTGGCGTGTTTGTACCCAGTGTTTGTTCTGCTGTGCTGAGTTTGATGTAGTGGATCTTGGCAGCCGGGATTGACTTTCCTATTCAGTTAGCTTCGTCCGTTATTCTTTATGCTTTTTCTAGGAGGAGCAGATTGGAAAGCATGCCAAAAGTAACAAAGAGTGGCAGCAGGTACCACAGCAGGTGCCACAAAGAGCCCTCAAAAAAAGGGAATCCCTACAGGGCTCCAAGAGTCATGGGCGTAGCTGGGTGCAGAGACAGTAGGTGCAGTGGCATGGAAGGAGTGTTCTTAGGGGCCCATTGTACCCAATATATAGCCACATTCACCAGGAAACTAAAAGGCATGGGGTGCAATGTTTCTTGAATGCATTGCTGCAAATGGCACTCTTATTGCCAGTGCAAGTTCAAAGCCATGGTGATATTTTTTAAAGCACTCCATGGCCTAAGCGGTAAGTACCTTAAGAAGCATGTCAAGCGCTATGTTCCGACTAGGACGGCAGATCTTGCACGCAGCCCCAAAATACCCCTAGCACGCACATGGTACAGCCTACCCGACTCAGTGAGAGCCTCAGCTGACCTGCCAATCTTCAGGAAACATCTTAAAACTTGGCTTGTCAAGAATGTATCTCACCTCAGTGACCTGCCACCAGTGTCCACCTCAGTGCCAGGACACTCCAGTTTGAGTAGCTGTGCGCTTTATCAAATCCTTTTCATTCATTCATTGATCGCCACACCATTGTCAGGAGTGGGAGAATACTGGGCGGGAGCAGATTTGCAACCCTAGTAAACCCTCTCTCCCACTCCCCCCTCCACACTATCTCAACCCTCTTCCCCAGACCCAAGTCACTTGCAGGATTTCCATTCTCTATCCCACTAACAGTGCTGGAATTGGAAAAAGAAATTACCCTGCAAACCAATCAATTGGGGATCAAGGTGTGGCACAAGAAGGGGGTGGAATCTTGAGGGCGGAGCTTCGAATGCAGAGTCTGACTGAGATTCATTGTATACATTTTTTTAAATATTCTCTGCAAAGAAATTGGTAACAAGGACGAATGTGACAATAAGTCTTTTCTGCTTAATTAGTTGGTCACCACGAGGTAGTAAAATATCTTATGGGTGAAGGCATTCTCTACAGTGAGTGACCAGCAAATTTCAAGGGACAATAATGGTAATATAATTCTGGTGGTGAATGCTGTTGCTGAAGCGATCTGAGTGTTGTCTAGTCATGGTTATGACTCCTAAAGTAGGATATGGGTTTAATGTGCCTGATACAAGGTACATTGTGCAACATGCAGATCACAGATTTGTATATATTCCCACCAAAGCAAAGTCGGTTACTCTTTTGACACAGAGACCCGTTTGTTGCCTCTAGTTCATACATTGCAATCCTTCTATTAGCACACAGTGTGCTGATAACCAGATCTCGTGGAAATGCAGGCAAACTGCAAGACATGAGTTTAGATCCTTGTTGTTTTTCTCAATCTGCTATTATTCTAAGTTTGCAAACAAGGGTTCTTTGTGTGTGTGTGTGTCTGGGGGGGGGGGGGTTGGGGGGTGGTAGTAACGTCTAGTCAGTACATACAAAGCCAATCACTGTGTTAAGTTTTAAATCCTGACTTTGTGTTTCTACCGACCGTGCACTTAATATAATATCTGTAAGTATGAATAATATGCGGCTCCTACTTCTTATAACCTGATTTTGTTATGTAATCATTCTGTACATTGATTTAAACACCTACATGATTGTCTCTCTCTCTCTCTGTCTCTGTCTCTCTGTGATATTAAGTTTGTTTAACACCCTACACTGGGATAAGTAGTGCTATAAAAGAGTTCAAAAATAAATTACTAAGTGCCATTCAAATCGAAATGTGTGTAATTGCTCACACACTGATACACCTGGCATTCTTAGAGTGAGTGCATGCACATCTCGTACATAGGGGTGTGGAACAAAGTCAAAAACATGCCTCCAAATCATAGTTTCTCTTATGAACTTGTGAAGTTGTAAGCTATGTCAATCAATCACTGCATTTCTAAAGCGTGCTACATACCTGTGAGGGTCTCAAGGCGCTGGGGGAGAGAAAGGGGGGGGCGCTTCTGGTCGAAGAGCCAGGTCTTGAGAAGTCTTCTGAAGATCAGCAGGTCCTGAGTCTGTCGTAGGCTGGTAGGGAGAGCGTTCCAGGTCTTGGCGGCGAGGTAGGATAAGGATCTGCCGCCTGCGGTGGTTTTCCGGATGCGAGGAACTGTGGCGAGGGCGAGGTTGGCTGAGCGGAGGCTTCGGGTGGGGGTGTGGAAGCTGAGTCGGTTGTTGAGGTATGTAGGTCTGGTGTTGTGTAGTGCTTTGTGTGCGTGGATGAGAAGTTTGAAGGTGATCCTCTTGTTGACGGGGAGCCAGTGCAGGCCTCTCAGGAGGGGTGTGATGTGGCTGCTTCGGGGGATGTTGAGGATCAGTCGTACCGAGGCGTTCTGGATTTGTTGTAGTCGTCTCAGGAGCTTGATTGTTGTTCCTGAGTAGAGGGCGTTCCCGTAGTCGAGTCTGCTGCTGATGAGGGCCTGGATGACTGTTTTTCTCGTGTCGGGAGGGATCCATTTGAAGATTCTGCGGAGCATTTGGAGGGTGTTGAAGCAGGATGCGGAGACGGCATTGACTTGCCTGGTCATGGAGAGGGTGGAGTCGAGGATGACCCCCAGGTTGCGTGCGTGGTCTGTGAGTTCCGGGGCTGATCCTAGCGATGTGGGCTACCTAGAGTCGTCCCAGGCTGATGGGGTGGGTCCGAGAATGAGGACCTGCGTCTTGTCTGAATTCAGCTTCAGTCTGATGTCCTTCATCCAGTCGGTTACGGCCTTCATTTCTCTGTGGAGGTTGGATTTGGGTGTGTGGGGGTCTTCGGTGAGGGATATGATCAGCTGGGTGTCGTCGGCGTAGGAGATGATGTTGAGGTTATGTTGTTGTGCGACGTGGGGGAGTGGTGCCATGTAGATATTGAACAGCGTCGGGCTGAGGGAGGATCCCTGTGGGACGCCGCAGATGCTCTCAGTGGTTTTTGAGCGGAAGGGTGGGAGGCGGACGCTTTGGGTTCTGCCGGAGAGGAAGGATGTGGTCCAGGCCAGGGCCTTCTCTTGAATTCCGGCGTCATGGAGGCGTGCTGATAGGGTGCGGTGGCAGACTGTGTCAAAGGCTGCTGATAGGTCCAGGAGGATGAGGGCGGCTGTTTCTCCTTTGTCCATCAGGATCCTGTTGTCATCAGTGGCGGCGATGAGGGCGGTCTCGGTGCTGTGGTTGCTGCGGAAACCGGATTGGGAAGGGTCCAGGATGTTGTTGTCTTCGAGGTAGTGGGTTAGCTGTTTGTTGATAATCTTCTCTGTCGGGAACGGGAGCAGGGAGATGGGCCGGAAGTTCTTGAGGTCTTTGGGGTCCACCTTGGGCTTCTTCAGAAGGGCGTTGATCTCGGCGTGCTTCCAGCTTTCCGAGAAGGTTGCTGGCTCGAAGGAACTGTTGATTGTTTTCCGGAGGTGGGGCGCGATGGTTGTGCTGGCTTTGTTGAAGACGTGGTGAGAGCAGGGGTCAGATGGGGATCCGGAGTGGATGGAGTTCATGGTTTTGATGGTGTCTTCGTCGTTGACGTTGGACCAGGCGGTCAGGCCACTGGTGCAGGTGGTGGTTGCAGGGGTGGTGGACTCGGTGGTGGGTGTGGGGGTGTCGGAGTTGAAGCTGTCGTGGATGTTGGTGCCTTTATTTCTATTCATTTAACTAATAACCTAAGTGTTGAGCTCCAGATAGCTCCCAAACAGGATAAATCTTTATTAACCCGTTGACCGCGCTGTGAATTCCGCCGCAGTGCGGTTGATTTATGGAGTGGGCGTGTTTCGGGCGGCCCCCGGTCAGTGGCCGTCCGACACACCGAACGGGTTAAAAGAAGAGAAGATGGCCCATTTGGTCAGACCTTTGTTTTGGGCCCAGCTGGAAGACAAAATAAGAAAGGCCCCTCGATGCATGCAGGTTGCTGCTCTGAATAGAAAGCAAATATTGTGCGGGTGCTGCTGAATTGTGTCCCGGTGCCGGACCATGACACAAGGACAAATTCAGTATGTTACACTGTGTCAGTTGGATCCTATATCCAGCTCTTAAATAGATGCTGAAGCAGGGATACTCTGCCATCTTTACCACCTCTGTAGTGTACCTTCCTGCAGTGCCAGACTGGGGAACCAAAAGCAGCTCTGACAAACAGTAGGATACTGCAAAATGATGGGGCCTCCCTGCAGAACTTGGTGAGGTGTACTTGAGACTACGTTATCTCACAAATATTCATAGACTTTAGGCTGAATGGAGGACCCTGAGGCTTGGTGCCCCCCCCTGCGCCGCAGGGACTGTTGGCCATGTGTTATTCCCCTGCTGGCAAAAATCCTCTATCCAGTCCCACTTCCATACTCTCCTCTCTCTCTTTCCATTCACCCTCTCTATTTCCTTCTCTCTGAGCTCTTTCCCTGCACCTTCCACCGTCGCTCGTTATTTTTCTTTTTTTGAAGTACCCCTCCCCCCGTGCTTGCCTGAACCAACCTTAGGGACCTGGGGAAAGTGACAGCGGCACCATCAGGGGCCAAGGGCTTTCAAAACCAGCCACAAATGGCTCCAGCCCACCTAGAAATGGCCGATGGTATAAAAGGCCTCTCTGGCCTTGCCTTCCTATACTGCTTCACGTACAGGACACAAGAGCACCCCTTCATACCCTGTGCACATCGTGCCCCCAGAAGAGTCATTCATACACTATGGGCAGATGCCACTCCCCCTCCTCCCGTTCCTCTCCTTCTTACCTCCTGTGCCACTGCCATATCACCAATCTCCCTTGAGAAATCAAAGCAGGCTTTTCTGATTCCTCAACAGCAGTCACTTGCAGCCCAGTCCAGACTTCGTCAAGGGCAGCCTCCCAAGCCTCCTTTCATACCCCAAGGAAATGAAAGCCCTTCTTCTGCCGATTCAGGCAGTTACAGCTCCCCATGCTCCCGTTTACAACATCGTCACCCTCAGTCAGCCTCACCACAGCCATCCTTCATACCCCAGGGAAAGGAAAGCCGCCATTCCAGCCCCCACTAGCAGTCACAGTGCTCCTTACTGTCCACTACGTCTTACACGCTGTTAAGTGCGTGTCTCAGAGCACGATAACGGCCCCTTGTCGGTCTCACACTCAACATGGAATGGAAGCACTTCCGACATAGAACCAAAAAAAACAAAGACAATACCCTACCAACCACGCGCCCGTGCAGGTACGCCCTTCATCTATCCGAGCCGTCTGTGTCTTGTTTTCGTCTGTCAGATTCCTTCTGACAGTGGTGAGTTTTTGGATACTGAGGTGGTAGCCTCATTACTCCACATTTATTTTGTGTTTTTTAGTCGCTGTTTAGGTTGTCTTATTGATGTGAGACGTTTTGTCACAGTTGAGGTTGTATCACAAGGTCAGCGCTGTGATAGGCCGAGTTATCCAAGCCCCCCAACAGTCTTCCTTTATACCCCAGGGAAATGAAACCCCTCCTTCCAGCCCCCTTAACCAGTAACAGCTCCCCGTTACTACCCACTACGTCACCGACAGCCGCCCACAGCCACCCTTCATTGCACCTGCACCACCGCCAGGCCCAGCAGCACTTCGTCACCTGCCCTGCCCCTCGGCGCTCCTCTCACCCTGGACAACACAGCCAAGAGGCATCAAGAGAACCCCTCGGTGCCAGACAGACCGCAAGGCAGACTGCATGATGGGCACACTGGGAGAGTTCTTGCTCAGTTGATGAGGGCGATACACGGTATGGTGAGGCATACAGGCCAATAGACCCTATTCAAGCGGGAGACTCCTGATTTGTGACGCACAAAAGGGATTTCTTTTGGGCGCCTCCCGTCTGAAAATACCTCTCCTTCCCTAGAAGTCAATGGTGAAATCTTTTTTTTTATCTCACACTTTCCTCTTGTAAAATGTCGGCATGTATGGGCCGGGGATACAGTCAGTCATAGCGTTGGACTGGCCAGCGCCCCAGAGAGGACAGTCTCCCCGTTCCATCTGGACTTGCCCTTACGCAAACTAGGGCCAGAGGGCCTTCAGTTATGAAGCAAACTTCGCCTGCAGCATTTCTCCATCTCTCTCTGTCGGTTGGTGAAAGGAACAGACAATGTCAAATATTTTGATTTTAGCATTTGGAATCTGTTGTTTTTCCTTAATGTACTTGGGAGCCACCTGCCACTCACACTATTTTGTGGTGAGAGAGCTCAATCCTCACTAACGTGAGATAAGTTCAGAGGCTTGCCACGCAAGCCAGTGTCACTAAGCTACCAAAATAAACAATGCAGGAACAAACACACTCGCCGGCAACTGCCCAAACAAACTATTCGAAAGGAAAGTTACACTAAAGCTTTAACACCATTGTGAACACAGTGACGCCCTACAGGGGAGCCAGTGTGGCCTCTAAACAAATGGAAGTATATGACATCCACCCATATAGACATCAGGTCGGAACGAGCCATCTTGATGGACATCAGAGAGGACCCCTTCCCACATGTGGATATCAGAGTAGACCCAACAAGGGTTCAGTGTTCAGAGAAGACACATCTGGGCATCAGAGATGATTTACATAATTAATCTTCTGAATACCGGAGAATAAATGAATACCTTTCAAGACAACCCTATTTGGAAAAAGACACAACTCATTCCTGGAAGGGCCTTCTTCTTTACAATTGTTGGGCGCATATCCTGTAGTTCCTGGATGGCCCCACCAGGGCCATCCTGTGAGAAGCAATGGACTTAGATCTAACAAGGAGAGGCCTGAGCATTGAGCTGGCCAGCCCGAGACCACGCAAGCCTCCATTTTGTCTGCATTTAGAGGGGTGATGGTTGGAAGAATGGGATATGTTTTTAGGTTTTAGGGGCTAAAGATTCACACATCCAGTAATTGTCAATCCAACATGTATCAAGTAGTGGCGATAATGTCAAACATAGGTATCTTATTTAATATTATACACAGCTAATTGCATTAGTTAATTATTTATATAGACGAGGAAAATATTCAGTTTGTGTCATGGGAAGAACGTATCTCATGCTCTTTAATTGAAGGGAAACCAGCCATTGATGCAATAACAGCCAGCACGTGTTTTGATCTGTAAGGAGGGCAGGCCTGGGGCCTTTTCAAGGCTTGCCGCTAAGATAATTAAAGTCAATAACAGTGCTTGCATTGAAAAAATAGAAGTGCCGGCACTCTGTACCAGAGAACCTGCTTGCCAACTAAAAGTATTATGTCTCTCTTGAGAAGTTCCGGTACTCTGCCGCTCAAAATAAAAAAAAGTGCTGGTACTCCATACCAGGCAGTACCGGCCCATTTAAAGCACTGGTCAATAATATATTCCGTCTAACAATCCCAATTGCAAACCTCACAAAGCCTTCAATGGAGGAGTGTCAGTTCATGTAAAATTCCTTAAGCAGCCATAAGATGCGTGTGGTGTCGTCTACATTCAGGTCCATCTGCCTAAAGGAAATCTTGTCTCATGCGGCTGGGACATATATGAACTCGAAGTTCATATGTTGTGTTGTTGTTGCTTAAAAGCCAGGACCAGAAAGGACATAAAAACAATAAAGACATTAGAAAATAATTCTTTATTTAACATCTTCTAAAATCAAAAATTCCAAGAGAGTTAGACCGATCCAAACATTTTACCACTAACACAATATGCATTTCATCATTTAATGACCAGCGCAAGCAAAAGTAATTTGCTAAGGTAAATAATGTATATTAATATTTAAAAACAGGAAAGAAAAACACTTTTTCCAAGAATCCAGGTTGAAAGGCACTCCTCTCCAGCACAGCACATTATAACACAGCAGTGCCAAAGGGCACGCATGCATGACTTTCACAGCTGTATGTCTTGAGGCCCTGTGACAAAACCTATGTATATTTATGTATGTCTAGCTATTAGAGCACAAACCCAATGCTGAACATGGGTGGGAAGGCTGAGTTAGAGTTCAGGACAGTGTACAAGAAAGCAGGATGTTAGTGGGTGCCTGATCCTATCGTGTGGTGTTCTCTGAAGAGGGGGATCTTCAGTTCCTTTCTGAAATACAGAATTGTTGGGCTGTGCTGACGTTAAAAAGGATGGTGCTCCAGATCCTGGGAACAAGAACAGTGCTAAATAGATACTCTGTTACTTTTAAAATGTGTTATGAAATGGGCACTTTTAACTAGTTGTTTTAAAGTTGGGGCGAATAAAAATAGTGATAGGGGACATCCCTGGCGAGTTCTTCTACCCTCTGGGATGACCCTGGAGATTGTGTTATTTAAACGCATCTTCGCTGTAGGCTTGCAGTGTTCCGCCATTGTACGTCTCGTCATTGACTCTTGTAGTCTCCTCCTGTAGAACATTATACATAAAGTCCCAGTCTACCCTGTTGATGTTTTTGAGCATCAAGGGCCACCAGCACCACGTTCCTCCTGCCCGAGCGACCTATATCTATGAGATGTAATGCTTTCTTTGCATTACCATTTGCCTGCCTCCATAGGATAAAGCCAGCCTGATCTGGCTATATGATCTCCCTCAGAATCCCCTGAAGGTGGAGTGTAGCCATCTTAGTCAATATTTTACCGTCAGTATGAAGGATATAGGCCTATATGAGGCGCACTCGCCAGCAGGCTTGCCCGGTAACAGAATTAGGGATACCAATGAATCCAACATTGTTTGTGTTACTTCTCGCCTTTTGAGGTATACTTTTTGTATTGGTGGTAGCAGTTGCCTTGCAAATAACATATAGAATTTAGCTGGCAAGCCGTCAGTCTCTGGAGCTTTGGGTAGTGGCGAGGAACTTATTGCCTTCAGAATTTCAAGTTCCTTCTTTGGGTTTTTTGAAATCCTCGGCAGGCATGCCTGTCGTATATATAACTGTTAGTCTTGGGGGTAGAGGGGGGCGATTTGTCGAGTCTTTGGAATATAATGCAAAGTAGTAATCAAAAAGTACTTAGTTTCTCTTATTCTAGTCTGCACATATCCTCTTCAGTATTTGTCACCTCTTTGATGTCCTACATGTTTGTTTGGCTCTCATGAGGTTGATTTGCAACCTTTCTGGCTTATTGCCCGGTTCATGGTATTATTTTATCTAACTTTGCTATTAGGTAGTTAACTTAACATAACATGTGTATTTGTAAAGCGCACGTTCACCACTACAGGTATCTTGGCGCTGAATAACAGATGTTTGTTGTTACCCAACTCAATGGTACTCAATTTATCAACCTCAGATGGATGAAAGGCTGAGTGGACCTGCCAGGATTTGAACCTTTGACCATGAGGTCCAACACAGGCCCCTGTAGTAGACGCATTAGTCCACTGAGCCAACAAACTTTCTCACTGTCTATAGTCTTGATTTGGACTCTAATTGCAATGACCTTTCTCCATGGTTTCTGTGATTGCGTTTTGTTGTATTTACCCTCTGTCCTTTTCAATTACTCCCTCTATTGTAGTAGGTGATTGTCCCTCATCTTCTTGAGGCGGGTCGATTCCCACCTTCGTGGAATGCCACCTTGTGGCTGCGCTACTATTACTGATGCCATTCTCTTTTAAGAAGTGGCTGATACTGTTTTTAATATTGTTGATCACTACTGGGTCCCTTAATAGGTATTAATTTTGGCCCCATGTCCCAGCTCACTTTTTTTGCACGTTGTCCAGCTGTGACAAAATGAATTGCACTGGGCCATGGTCTGATAGTGTAATGGGTTCTTCGTGAGCATCTTGTACCGCCTCTAAAAGCCTCTTGTCAAAGAGAATGTAATCTATCCCAGCATAGCTTTTGTGCACGTCTGAGTAGCTTGAATATCCCTTCCCTAATGGGTGCAGGTGTCTCCACCCATCAACAAGTCCCATATCATTTAGTAGGGTCCTCTCTGAAGTCGGCATCAGTGTTGTCCCTCCATATTGTGGGTGTGTTGTATTTTTGCTCCTGCGCATGTCTGTTTAAGTATCCACCCAGAATCATAGGGCTCGCCGCCCATTCAGCCAGGGTCCTTACCGATTGATCTAGGAATTTACCTTGATCCTGACTGGGGCAGTCTTTGGGAGCTGGGTCAAGGGCTCCAGACTAAGAGTCCCCCTAATAGCTATCCATCTACTGTCTTTGGTAAAGCACATTTTATACCTTCTTATGTAGAGATGTGCTAAAGAAAATCCTAAATAAATTCATTCAGGGATATAAAACTATATGATCTAAGATCAAGTATCTTCATCACCCCACTTGTGTTCTGAAGCCTACTATCATGCTTGAAACTTAGCACCACCTGGACAAGAAGGCGATAAACACTGGCATCAGAATTAAAGGGCAAGCGGACACAGAAAGAAGCAGTTTGACATCAGCTCCAAAATCGCTGCTGCTTTCTTCCAGGTCCAGCACCATTAGTGGTGCCACCTCACCCCGGGAAGTATAAGCTTCTGAAGGAAGCAAGTCCGCGCCAACACTATCCGTAGCTCTGCTCCACATGTGGCAGTAGCACCTAATGTGTTGCAAATCATTCTCAAGGTTGCTGAAACTGCATTCCCTCCAAAGTAATAACTAAATCTAAGGTTGACCTGGAGTTGCTTAATGTTGCCCTGCTCTTAGTCGTCAAATCATTTTCTCACCCATTAGCGCTAAACCTGAAGCCCAAGTACACAAAGGCGGAAAACATCTCCAATACTTGACCGCCAATCAAAAATTCTAATGAACTAAAGTGAGCTAGATTGTCATTATTTAAACTTGTTGATACTTATGTGCATGTTCTCATGATTTCAGTGATCAGGGAAAGCTTAAAAAACGTTTTGTAGAGCAAACTGTGTTGGGTCAACAGAATTACTTGCAAAATAAACAGAAGAAGGTTAACACTATTCATTTTTAGACCACCAGCAATGAAATCTAAAAGAATATTTAGGAAAGATTAAAAATTCAGAGGCAAAGAACCCAGCCAGACGACACCTACGCTCAGTGCAGTTTATCCCCCGACGCCATATTTAACATCAACAAAGTTCCTGCTAGTGATCCCATCAGCAGGTGACCCATGGTGGGGCCAATGCTGGTCCAACTGTGCTGGGCTTTAGGGTCTCCATAGGGCTGAATGCCACCTGAAGATCCATAAATCTCCACGAACAAATGCCCTTTCGTAATGGGCACATATTTCAATGTAATTAAATGCAGCCATAGGCATTGCTTATAGGTACCCACCCATTAACTCCATGGCTGCTAAGGCAATTCCCCTCCTGTGCTGGGAATTGCTATTTTACATTATTCATGACGAGCTGGGCTCGTCATCAGCGTGCGAGGAGGCTACGCCATGACGAGCCCAGCTCGTCATCAGCTTGCAAGGGGTTAAACCCTGCCCAGGTTGGTGATATTATCATATCAGAATGAACCCAGACTATTATGAGGATTACAACCACCCATCTCTAAAAGAAGCACAATTCTTCTTCTTACCGGAATAGGGTACCTGCAGTTTAAATGGCGTTAAATACAACCCGTTGGACCCACCCAGCAGTGTTAAATCTGATTTCAAAAAGATCTGATGGGACAAATGCGAGCCCAGGGACCTGGTTGGATTTTAAGCTCTCCACTATTTTCACCAACTCACTCATCGAAATCAAGAGAAACCCCTGTTGATTCAGTCTTCCTAGAGTAGAGAGCAGAGTGGTCAACACACAGAGACTATAGAGCATGAACTGGCACTTACAGATTGAGGAGCCCAGTCAGTGGTGCTCAATAAGGAGTTCATTTTAGGCCCTTCTTTGCAGCTTCCATTTCTGCCCATTGTAGGTTTCGACTTAGTGCTGGTGTAGTTGTGTACAAGGCACACTTCACATCGCAACTGGTCATTCTACCACTCTGGCATTGCCCTGGTAGGTTGGAGGGCAGGGCTCTGCTTTCAGAGCAGGATGAGCTGCCATGGCCTATTATGCCCTGATGACCCTATTCTAGTTGCAACCTTCAGCATTGTGGGGCTCGTTTCCACATTTCTGCTAGGGCTGGTTTTGGGTTCCAATGCCGCCCTGGCAAACGTATAGCACTGCTGTTCATACAGAGCAAAGGTAAAACAAACAGCTGATCTGGTCAATGCCAAGGGACTGCTGAGGGTCATAGCTATAGGGAGGTATACCACCAGAAGTATTTGAGCGCAGTGATTTTTGGCTGTAATATTCCACTGCTGCTCCCAGTCCACACCTCTTACAGTGGCCAGGTTCTGTGCATAGAGTTGGTCCAAGGACTCCAATGCAAGTGGCTGGCTACTTTTGAGTCGGAGATCTGGCAACGCCCGAACTCTTTTTCATTGGGGTAAGGAAAAATGCAGGTCAGACTCACACATTACCTGATTGAAAATGATGTATTTCTCTCTATGGCTTGCATGCATCAGCTTTGAACAGTGCCAGTGTAGTATTACAATTAAATTTTAAAATGCATAGAATTTGCATTAAAAATGGAGCTTATATATTAATATATAATACAATAAAAGTCAAAAAATGGTAGGAACAAGAAGGATATGTAACTATGGGCCAGATGTAGGTCGGTCGGTAACGGCCGAAAATCGGTATTTTCGGCCGTTACCGACCGGTATACATGATTTGGCATGTAGGGGCACAATTTTACAGAATCGGTAACTTTACCGATTCGGTAAAGTTACCGATTCTGTAAAATACCGAATCGGTATTTTTACCGATTCGGTAAAGTTACCGATTCTGTAAAATACCGAATCGGTATTTTTACCGATTCGGTAAATCTCTGATGTAGGTGGGACTCTTCTGAGTCCCAAAGGCCCTACAAAATCGGTATTTTACCACACAATCCTATTGTGTGGTAAAATACCGATTTCAGGTGTGCATGCACATGTGTGCATGCACACCTAGCCATGTGACAGACAGACATGCCCTTAGGGCATGTCTGTGTGCCACATGGCGCACATGCCTATTTGTGGGGTGCCAGAGGGTGTCAAAGTGACACCCCCTGCACCCTTGCAAAATTCGGTATTTACCGATTCTGTAAATACAGAATCGGTATTTCCCATTGATTCCTATGGGCTTTGAAGCCCATAGGAATCAATGGTAAATACCGATTCTGTATTTACAGAATCGGTACATACCGAATGAGACAGATTCGGTATTTACACATCTGGAAATACCTACATGTCCACCACATTGATTTACCGATTTACAATTACCGAATCGGTAAAATTCGGTAATTGAAAATCGGTAAATCAATTTTTCCTACATCGGGCCCTATATCTATATCTATACCTGTAGCTATATCTAAATCCATATCTATTAATATATATGTGGAACACGCTCTTTTTCTTGGAGGCTAAAAAAAAGAGAAGTTTTCAAAAGTGTGGTTTCCCATTTTAATTCCCATTAGAAAATTCGCTCTCCGATGCCGGAAAAACAGCTAAATAATATTCTACCAAACTTCACAAAAAAAATGGAATTGCACTTTTTTAGTGTAAATCTGTTCAGCCGTTGGCATGCACTTAGCCATTAAAAGGTGGTTAGGGTGGGCATGAAACAGCGGACACTGGTAACAAGTTAGAGATATTTGGACCGTTGGTGTCCAGATATGGTCTGATTGCCCCATTCAAAGTGGATTGGCCAATCCTGATTGGCTGGCCAAAACATAGAGTATATGTTGTGGCAACCAGTACAGGATTCTAGGATTCAATCCCCGAGTCCTGCCAAAGTTCTCTATGTTTTTCATGTCCATGAATGCATTGTGTACAGGAAGTCAAACCGACCAAAGCCGACCAACCAAAACGCTTTCATGCAACGCATTAGGAATACTGAATATATACGTTACATAGATTAGTCTTCTCATTGAATGTTTGCCAGTGGTTTCAAAGCTCACATTTCATAGATAAGAGGTCTTCACTGTGATTTGTTTTCTGTAATTCACAGGTCTGAATTCATTTGCATTACCTCCCTCAACAACTAGGGGAGAGGAGTTGGCCTAATGGCTAGGGTGGTCGACCTCGAATCTGGGGAACTGAGTTTGTGTCTCGGCAATGACGCTGAACATCCTGTGATACTGGGCAAATCACTGTTCCCACCCCCCCACCTAACAAAAAGGAATGTGTCCGCATGTAACGCAACTGGTGCTATGTAAAGCCCTCTGATACCCGATACATTCGGGTCAAGTTCACGCTATTTAAAACTCCGTAAAAATAAAAAAGTTAAATGGATAATTAACACAGCGTTTCTTCTTTCTTTCTGTGCTGTTAAAAATGATTTCACAGTGACAGTGCTGCTCTCAGAGCAATACTCAGCTCACCTGACAATCTCCTCCCCGAAGGCCACTCTTTAAAAAACCTCTTCGGTGCTCATGACGAGCTCAGCTCGTCATGAGGCCCAGTGCTTGTGTGCTGATGACGAGCTGAGCTCGTCATGACCACACCCATTTCCATTATGGTCCAGCACAGCAGGGGAATAGGTCAAGCAGCCAAGGGTTACATGAACATCTACCAATGATTCTTTCCCATTCTGTGAAAATAAACATTGGTAACGCAGAACCCTGTCAGCAAAATGTTAAATATACTGTCCTTTAACCCCTTCGACGCGGATGACAAAGCCAGCTCGTCATGGGCGTTACCTGCGCTACGCGGATGACGAGCTGGCTTTGTCACGCTACCCGCGATTTTCACATTTCAGCGCACAGCGGGAAAACCCGCTAGCGCGCATGCGGTTAATGCACTTTATTTTCTTTGTATGTCTTGATAAACCTACTCTCTAGTCTCATGTTCCATAACCTTATAAAGGAACTTGTCCTTTTGCCTCATTCCTCTACATGGTCAATGAACTTCTTGGTGACTTGCAATTTCCTTATAATGTCCGGCAGGTGACAGGGGCACTTTACCCCGTATAGTAATATGTACACATGTTTATGTATGTATGTGACACTTGTGGCTGTGTCAGATGCACTTTCCATTAAAAAGGTATTTTTGAATTGCTCATAGCTTTTGCCCCTGTAGACGTATCCAAAAACACTAAGGGCTTGATTATGATCGCTGGTTTCCCGCATCCTCCGGGCCGGCGGAAGCCACCGCCGGCCCGGAGGATGCGGGAAAACCGCTGCGGAGGCACAGAAGACCCACCGCCAAATTAGGATGGCGGTGGGTCTCAAAATCCGTCCGCTGCTTTTCCGCCGCGGTCGCCTTCCGACCGCGGCGGAAAAGCTCTAACATGGCTGGCGGTGTCTGTCAGACACCGCCAGCCATATTAGGATACTGGAAAACATATGCTTTTCCACGGCGGCTTTTCCGCCGTGGAAAAGCATACGGAGATTGCCTTCGGGCCCCTTTGCGGGCCCCCTTCGGGACGGGGGGTGGAAGGTGCCCATGGGGGGTACCTATGGTACCCCCCTGCATTTGCGTGGACAAAGTGGCGGGCACCGCACGGTGCCTGCTGCTTTGTGCACGCAAATGCCGTGCATGCTTTTTTAACATTGCGGCGGGTGCAGCTTGAAGCTGCACCCGCCGCAATATTAAAGATTGAGGATGTGACTGCCACCCTGGTGGTCACATCCTAATCTGCACGGAGGGACCTCCGCAGCCCCTGCAGACGGTCCCTCCTACTCTATGGTGGCGGACGGACTCAGGTCCGTCCGCCATCATAATCGGCCCCTAAATTTGGCGAGCAGATCACACTTTCAACAAAGGCCCTGCATGCGAATTTTCATGCAGTTCTGTGCAGCAGAAAAAAAGTTAATGAGTATCAAGACTCCGCCTGGGCAAAAGTTGTTACGCTGGCATAATTTGCGTAATTTTGGGAATTTCACTTGGTGCTTGCTATGCGAAACATTCAAAATTATGCCATTATGCCACTTAATATAATTACACGCCATTCACTGTAAAAAGTTGCAATAACAGAACACCAATGGCAGTTGTTCACAGTGCTTTTGTTCCTTTGCAATTTTTGGGAATATGAATATACACACGAGCCAAAATTTGACTCAAGCACTTATTTTGCGCTAAAATATACTGTTGAATGATGGATTTATATTGTTGTAATTACGAACAATTTTGCCGAAATTTTATGTAAACATGCAAAAGCAAATTACACAAATTTCGCAATCACCTAATCAAAACAATTTAGTTTTCCATTTTAGTTCCTATAGTAAATTTTGCGTATAGCCGCAGCAAAAACCATGGATTGGGTTTATGCCAAACCTGCCATGAAAGTAGACACTTATTCATAAGAGCGTTCTTTCTGTGATCTGGTGTAAATCTATTCAGTCATTTTTGAGACACCAGCATTTAAAAGAGGTGCTTATTGGACTTGAAAGCATGGACATCAGTTAGGGACTGCCAGGGATGAAGCTGTGACCCTTGGCTTGCCCTTTGTGTCCCTTGTCACTGCCTTTGCCTCCCCTGGCCTCAGGAGTGTCACAATCAATGCCAAGAATGTGCGGGGTTCCGCATTCTTTATTTCTCGCCCGTTTTCATTCTTCCAAAAGGGAATAACATACTTTTATTCACTTTTTGTGAAAATAAATATGGAGCACGCCTAGGACCTATGATGGCAGCTGCGTTGAGTAAAAATGGTTTTAAATGTATGTTGTATGCGTGGTTGTGGGTGTCAGCGTGTTTAAGTGAGAGAGAGCATGTGTACATGTGAGGAAAGGTTTCTGTATGTGTAAGCATGTGTGTGTGAGTGAAAGTAAATGAGAGTCAAATAACGGGTAGTGTGTGAGATTGTGTGAGCTTGAGACCCAGGTTTACTAGTCTTTGACGCAAGGTAACACTGCACCTAAGTTGCTGCACTATCTTGTGTCAAAGAGGGAAAGATAAAATGAGCTGTAGCTAGAAAGATATGGTGCTTTTTTTTTCTCCCAGAGCATTGGTGCACTTTCGGCAGCCGTGCGCCAACATACATGCACTCGTGGAGTACAAGGTGGGTGCATTCCCTGAAGCATAGGTTTTGTACTGGAAGGGCTACATTCCAGTAAAAAAAAACGATATTCTAGCCTCTTCCGTGCTCAGGCACGGTTGTGCTGTGCTCATGACGAGCCGTCATGACCCGCGCGGCGCTCACACGCGGGATAATTCCCCCGCTGTGCTGAGCATTCTATTGAAATGGGCGTGGTCGTGACGAGCTCAGCTCGTCATGAGTCCAGCGCCACCGTGCTGCGTGATGAGCTGAGCTCGTCATGAGCACCGGGGCGCTGTGCGCGACACCCTCCCTCCAGCACAGCGGGGGAATTAGCCCGCAGGGAAGGGGCTAGGGCTTTTCTAACTTTGTATGTGTACATGGAAACATGAGAAAAAAAGATTTCTCCTTCTCCTACATTTTTTTTACAAATTCCTATCCACCAATGTTTATAGATAGGGATATGCATCAAAACCCTTGGGTGGTTGCATAGACATGCCCATGCACCATCCATGGAACTCCCACTTGATCCAAATAATGCAAAACAGTGCATAGCACAATTTTGAGTTTCTTTGTGCTGCTATCCAATGCAAATCCTCTATTGATGTGATGTTGGGTCATTTGACATGCCTGCCTGGAAAAATATGGTCAGGGTTCATATGATGTCAGTTCCGGTGATGTCATTAAGATCATACGGTATGGGATGTCACTTCCGCTACCCTTGCCACTGGGTAAATCGAAGTCATGCTTGAAAGGGTTAACATTATTGCATACTCTGGATGATGTAGTAGTTGGATGGTCTGCGGGCATGTCGTAGGACTATTTGTAGATTAAAATGAAGAAAAACAAAGACTTCCTGTTGGATGAGTGATCTTTTGGCCTGTGTTGTGCACTTTAAGTATATGTACCAAAAATAGAGGCAGCTTAACCCATGACTGTTACTGGTTGATAATAAGAGATAATATTCCCCTGTGGCTGCCATAGAATCTGGGCCATTTCTGCCATTTCCTTAATAAAGGCTGAATAAGGGGGTAGGGCGAGCACACTGTGACACCCAGCCCTAAATGGTAATGTTATGAATACTGCAGAATTGGTTTTTGAGGCCACAGACTCAGTGTACCTAATATGGAGTAGGCAGCCCACAGCTTTGATGACTAGACTGTACACTTGGTGCCCTTTGATCCACAGGCTTGAAAAATAGCCCCCAAATTTGTTTTGTCAGAGTTTTATATAGTGCAAACTTGGCCCAAGGTAGCAGGTATCATAACATTTTACAAGAGCACCAGTTGAGTTACATAAGGACACATTCATTTTTATTTTTTTTGGTTAGACAAGGGGAGAACAAGTAATTTGCCCAGAATCACAGGCTTTTGAGGGTTGTTGCCGAGACTCAACCCCGGTTCCCCAGATTTGTGGTTGACCACGCTAGCCTTTAGGCTACATCCTCAATTCATTATAGACCATCTACCATTTACAACAAGCATTGGAAATGCAATAGGTCTCGCATTAGAAAAGTTGGAGCTATTGGTCTTGTAAATGACAAATATTTTATTTATGTGTTGGTTTTTAATATAGCTAAATGGATAGCTTTGTCATTTACAATGCCAATAGTTATAACTTTCGCGAATGTGACACCTATAGCATTTGGAATGCAACATGTTTTGTATTTACGTGACTTAGATGGCAGCTCTGGTCGTTAGGCCACATCTCTAGAGAGCACGAGAGTGCAGCAGGTGAGAGAAGCACAGAGAGGGAGCAGAGAGTGCAGCAAGGAAGAGAAGCACGAATAGGGAGCCCAAGAGTGAAGCAAGGGTGAGATGCACGGACAGGGAACCTAATGTTAAAGTTTGTGCCATTATTTAGAGAGAACAGATGATGCCCCCTGTGTGCGACCTCGGTCGTGCAGTCAGTCACCTAGTACCCCGCCCCCAAAGTTATCCGCATTCCATCTTTTGCTGTCACACACAAGCTCTCAACTTTTCCCGCATATTTGCCCGAGTAGCTCATTCAAGCTATGTTTTTTACCTTTGCATTCTGGTACGTGTAGTCCTGGATTAATAATACGATATACTGGGCTTTTGGACGGGGTTGGAGGCGAACAGGGAGTTCTTAAATAGATTACGAGATCTGATTGTGCATTGCTTCTGTAAACACACCAGCTGGAAACAAACACATTAACATACAATCATGCTCCCTTGCTTTCTTTTCTATCAGCGTATTTGCTCTCGTGACCTACTTACTGTTGTAATCATGCTTTTCAGTGAACAACACAAAAATAGTTAATGACCCGACCGTCACCCAACATAACTTCTGGCGTGGCATTGTATTTCCTAAGTATTGAAATGTAGCTAAGCAAACATTGGTTAAAGTGTTTGTTAGTTTGAGCTTGGCGCTTGAGTTACTTCTAAGGGGCCAGCCTGCTGTACCCTTCCTTATATGTGGAAAACAATCATGTAATTTATAGAACGCAAACATTAACTCTAAAATGCTTTTACACATTTCTGAGCGCCATTATGTTTGCTTTTTGGGGTCTTCATAAAGCGCTCGCGCTTCAGGGTGCTAACAGAACATACCCACCACACGCATGCCCCGCCTTTTGAATGCGTTGCCATTAAGAATTCTCTTCCACGTCATTAGTCAACACTGTCATCAGCTAGATGAGTTTGAAATATAAGTGAAAAGAGCCTACGAGTGCATATCACCTTTATTCTTTTTCTACATTGCTTACGGTTTGCACCTTTAATTGTTATTTTACACGTTTATTAAATATGTATAAAAGCTAACAATATTCGTTAAAAAAAGGCTCGTGCGTTGCAAATCATTCATTTATTGTAAGGCAATTCTATATTTATATTGTTTCCTGTGCAAAGTTTGTATCAGCATGTTGAATGTAAAGATGCCCGTTACCAGCAGACTGAGGTGTTCGCTGACGCACTTCCTGTGACTCAAGCTGTGTGGCTACTAATCAACCCCCTTGCTTATAAGACTAGGGGCGTGCGGCGGGAGTCCTTGTGATGAAGGGATTAAACCGGGGGACGAAGCAGTCCTGAGAGGGCTTTGGAAGGGGGCAGGGTGGCCGAGGGCACTCACACAGGAGAGGGCAGATACACGTTCGAGAGCGGAGGAGGGCAGCAGGCAGAAAGATGCGGACAGGAGGGGTCAACAGCAGCGGCCCCGGGTAACGATATGGTAAACAAGTGAATTAACAGGCAAGCTTCTGTGTTCTGTGACACGGCGGGCAGGGGAGGGGGCGGGCAGGGGAGGGGGCGGAGCGGGGAGAGGTGCGACACGGCAGGCAGGGGAGGAGAGTAGGAGGAGGAGGGGGGAGGAGAGTAGGAGGAGGAGGGGGGAGGAGAGTAGGGGAGGCACGGCCTAGCGGCCGTGCAACCAAGAAGTGAGGGGGCGGAGCTGGGGGAGGCTGTGAAAGAGAGAGTGGGCAAGGCAGGCGGCTGGGGGCATGTGCACGCGCTTTTAAGCTCAATGCGCATGCGCATTGAGCTTAAAAGTCACGGGCACTGCAAGGAATCGCCACGATTCCTTGCAAGTTAGTTAAAGAGTGGTTAAGCCCCCATAGTCTCGCAAGCTCGATGCGCATGCGCATCGACAGGCGAGACCTAAAAACAGTCATCTTTAGGTACCCATAAATAGCTCCCTATGTGTGCCTTGGCATCAAGTAGAGTATTTAAAGGGTCACTGAAACTGAGTCCACCATATTATTTGGGCAGCGGGGAGTACGCGGCCTCTGTCACAAGTTGGTGGATCATTAGCAATGATGGTAGAACTTCCTTCTTGGTCCGCAGACTTCTGTGGACTGTTTTACATTTTGAAGATAATTCACAGTTAACCTCCTGCTCAGGCACCCTTCCTCCAGATGAAACAAGCATTTGCAATGCAATAGATCTCGCATTAGGAAAGTGTGAGCTATTGGTATTGTAAATGACATTTTTTTTAAATATGTGTTGGCTTTGAAAATATATAAATTATTAGCATTGTTATTCACAAAGCCAATAGCTTACACTTTCCTATTGCGAGTCCTATTGGCTATGGCAATTCTTGTTGGTAGCAAGCAAGGACAGTGCTGTTGTGGTGCTGAGTGATGCTGTTGTGGTGCTGAGTGTTGATGTGGTTGGGCTGAGTGATGTGGTGGTGTATTAGAGTGATGTGGTGGTGTCCCAGAGTGATGTTGTGGTGTCCCAGAGTGATGTGGTGATGTCCTTGAGTGATGTGGTGGTGTCCCTGAGTGATGCAGTGGTGTCCCTGAGTGATGTGGTGGTGTTCCTGAGTGATGTGGTGGTGTTCCTGAGTGATGTTGTAGTGTCCCTGAGTGATGTGGTGGTGCCCCTGAGTGATGTGGGTGTCCCAGAGTGATGTGGGTGTCCCAGAGTGATGTGGTGGTGTCCCCGAGTGATGTGGTGGTGTCCTCGAGTGAGGTGGTGGTGTCCCCGAGTGATGTGGTGGTGTCCCTGAGTGATGTGGTGGTGTTCCTGAGTGATGTGGTGGTGTCCCTGAGTGATGTGGTGGTGTCCCCGAGCGATGTGGTGGTGTCCCTGAGTGGTGTGGTGGTGTCCCTGAGTGGTGTGATGGTGTCCCCGAGTGGTGTGATGGTGTCCCCGAGTGATGTGGTGGTGTCCCTGAGTGATGTGGTGGTGTCCCTGAGTGATGTGGTGGTGTCCCCGAGTGGTGTGATGGTGTCCCCGAGTGATGTGGTGGTGTCCCCGAGTGAAGTGGTGGTGTCCCTGGGTGATGTGGTGGTGTCCCTGAGTGGTGCCCCTGAGTGATGTGGTCGTGCCCCAGAGTGATGTGGTGCCCCCGAGTGATGTGGTAGTGCCCCTGAGTGATGTGGTGGTGCCCGTGAGAGAGTAGGAGAGAAGAGAGTGAGAGAGAAACTGGAGAGACTGAGAGAGAGAGAAAGCTTGGGAGAATGGGATGGAGAACATGGGAGAGAAAGAGAGAGAGAAGGAGAGAGAGAGAGAGAGAGAGAGAGAGAGAGAGAGAGAGAGAGAGGGGGGAGAGAGTAGAGGAAATGAGAGAAAGAAAGAAAATGTGAGCGGGAGACAGGGTAAAGGAGAAAACGATGGAATGAAGAAGCGACAGAAAGGGGCAGTGAGAGAAGGAGAGATAAAGTGAAAGTGGGCTGCAAGAGCAAGAAGGAAGGTTGATGTGGTGGTGCCCCTGAGTGATGTGGTGGTGTCCCTGAGTGATGTGGTGGTGTTCCTGAGTGATGTGGTGGTGTCTCCGAGTGATGTGGTGGTGTCCTTGAGTGATGTGGTGGTGCCCCTGAGTGATGTGGGTGTCCCAGAGTGATGTGGTGGTGTCCCAGAGTGATGTGGAGGTGTCCCAGAGTGATGTGGTGGAGTCCCCGAGTGATGTGGTAGTGTCCCCGAGTGATGTGGTGGTGTCCCTGAGTGATGTGGGGGTGTCCCCGAGTGATGTGGTGGTGTCCCCGAGTGGTGTGGTGGTGTCCCCGAGTGGTGTGATGGTGTCCCCGAGTGTTGTGGTGGTGTCCTCGAGTGATGTGGTTGTGTCCCTGAGTGATGTGGTGGTGTCCCTGAGTGATGTGGTGGTGTCCCTGAGTGGTGTGGTGGTGTCCCCGAGTGATGTGGTGGTGTCCCTGAATGATGTGGTGGTGTCCCTGAGTGATGTGGTGGTGTCCCTGAGTGATGTGGCGGTGCACCTGAGTGGTGCCCCTGAGTGATGTGGTGGTGCCCCCGAGTGATGTGGTGGTGTCCCTGAGTGATGTGGTGGTGCCCTTGAGTGATGTGGTGGTGCCCCTGAGAGAGTGGGAGAGAAGAGAGCGAGAGAGAAAGCTGGAGAGACTGAGGGAGAGAGAATGCTTGGGAGAATGGGGTGGAGAACATGAGAGAGTAAGAGAGAGAGATAGGAGAGAATGAGAGAGAGAGAGAGAGAGAGGGAGGGGGAGAGAGGAGAGGAAATGAGAGAAATAAAGAAAATGTGAGAGGGAGAGAGGGTAAAAGAGAAAACGATGGAATAATTCTAAGGCTGAGTGAAGAAGTGACAGAAAGGGAGGGCAGTGAGAGAAGGAGAGATAAAGTGATAGTGGGCTGCGAGAGCAAGAAGGAAAGTTGATGTGGTGGTGCCCCTGAGTGAGGTGGAGGTGTCCCTGAGTGATGTGGTGGTGTTCCTGAGTGATGTGGTGGTGTCCCTGAGTGATGTGGTGGTGTTCCTGAGTGATGTGGTGGTGTCCCCGAGTGTTGTGGATGTGTCCCTGAGTGATGTGCTGGTGTCCCTGAGTGATGTGGTGGTGTCCCCGAGTGATGTGGTGGTGTCCCTGAGTTATGTGGTGGTGCCCCTGAGTGGTGCCCCTGAGTGATGTGGTGGTGCCCCTGAGTGATGTGGTGGTGTCCCTGAGTGATGTGGTGGTGTCCTTGAGTGATGTGGAGGTGTCCTTGAGTGATGTGGTGGTGTCCCTGAGTGATGTGGTGGTGCCCCTGAGTGATGTGGTGGTGTTCCTGAGTGATGGAGGGTGGAGTTGGAGGGTGGAGTTGGAGGGTGGATTTGGAGTTGGAAGGTGGAGTTGGAATTGGGGGGTGGAGTTGGAGGGTGGAGTTGGAGTTGGTGGGTGGAGTTGGAGTGTGGAGTTGGAGGGTGGAGTTGGAGGGTGGAGTTGGAGGGTGGAGTTGGAGGGTGGAGTTGGAGTTGGAGGGTGGAGTTGGAGGGTGGAGTTGAAGGGTGGAGTTGGAGGGTGGAGTTAGAGGGTGGAGTTGGAGGGTGGAGGGTGGAGTTGGAGTTGGAGGGTGGAGTTGGAATGGGGGGTGGAGTTGGAGGGTGGAGTTGGAGGGTGGAGTTGGAGTTGGAGGGTGGAGTTGAAGGGTGGAGTTGGAGGGTGGAGTTGGAGGATGGAGTTGGAGTTGGAGGGTGGAGTTGGAGGGTGGAGTTGAAGTTGGAGGGTGGAGTTGGAGGGTGAGGATGGAGTTAGAGGGTGGCATTGGAGGGTGGAGTTGTAGTTGGAGGGTGGAGTTGTACTTGGAGGGTGGAGTTGGAGGGTGGAGTTGGAGTTGGAGGGTGGAGTTGGAGGGTGGAGTTGGAGGGTGGAGTTGGAGTTGGAGGGTGGAGTTGGAATTGGGGGTGGAGTTGGAGGGTGGAGTTGGAGTTGGAGGGTGAAGTTGGAGTGTGGAGTTGGAGGGTGGAGTTGGAGGGTGGAGTTGGAGGGTGGAGTTGGAGTTGGAGGGTGGAGTTGGAGGGTGGAGTTGGAGGGTGGAGTTGGAGGGTGGAGTTGGAGGGTGAAGGGTGGAGTTGGAGAGTGGAGTTGGAGTTGGAGGGTGGAGTTGGAATGGGGGGTGGAGTTGGAGGGTGGAGTTGGAGGTGGAGGGTGGAGTTGGAGGTGGAGGGTGGAGTTGGAGTTGGAGGGTGGAGTTGGAGTGTGGAGTTGGAGGGTGGAGTTGGAGGGTGGAGTTGGAGGGTGGAGTTGGAGTTGGAGGGTGGAGTTGGAGGGTGGAGTTGAAGGGTGGAGTTGGAGGGTGGAGTTGGAGGGTGGAGTTGGAGGGTGGAGTTGGAGGGTGGAGTTGAAGTTGGAGGGTGGAGTTGGAGGGTGAGGATGGAGTTAGAGGGTGGCGTTGGAGGGTGGAGTTGTAGTTGGAGGGTGGAGTTGTACTTGGAGGGTGGAGTTGTATTTGGAGGGTGGAGTTGGAGGGTGGAGTTGGGGTTGGAGGGTGGAGTTGGAGGGTGGAGTTGGAGGGTGGAGTTTGAGGGTGGTGTTGGAGTTGGAGTGTGAAGTTGGAGTTGGAGGGTGGAGTTGGAGTGTGGAGTTGGAGTGTGGAGTTGGAGTTGAAGGTTGGAGTTGGAGGGTGGAGTTGGAGGGTGGAGTTGGAGTTGGAGGGAGAGCAAGGAGTTACAGAAAGAGCGTGGGTGAGAGAGCGAGAAAGAGACATAGAGAGAGGGGTAGGAGGAGGAAAAAAAATAACACACGAGTGGTGCGCAAGTAGAAAGTGAAAAAAATTGAGTTAAAAACACCTGGCGATTGCTTATATTTTTCAATATTCAGCATTGAAAGGGAAAGAAGGTTAGCAAGAGGGATGTTACGGGGAGAGTAAGGGAGAGCGCGAGAATGAGAGAGAACTCCAGGGGAGCAATGGAGATGAAGAGAGCAAGGTGTAACAGAAAGAGCATGGGTGCAAGAGCGAGAAAGAGACGTGAGGAGAGGAGCTTTTAGTGAGGGGCAAAAGGCCCACTGGTGAGCTTTAGCTAATGCATTGCTAGTGTAGGGCTAAAAGAGCAAGATAGCGGGGAGTGCATTCCTTTCAAGTCTGATGGGGGGGGCGGGGGAGTGGCAGCCTTTGAAGTCTGATGCGGGGCGGAGGAGCAAATGGTGAGGCACATGCACTGGCCATAATCCGCATTCCAAAGCCCTCTGGCATCAAAGGAAGGGTGGGAGGGAACGAGCATATGGGGTGTGAGCGATAACGAAAGTAAGAGGGGGAGCAGGAAGTGAGGCCGAGCGCGCACTGGCGAAAGCAGTCCAGATGCCAGCTTTGCGCTTGAGTGCCTCACATGCACTGGCCATAAACCGTATTTTTAAAGCTCTTTGGTAGACTTTTCTTTTCCCTTTACTATAATCTTGCCAGCAATGCGCAAGCGCATTGTCTCAGCCGAGACCTAAAACGCCACATCCTTGGCAACAAGTGGAAAAGGCTCCATTTTGTGAGAATCAAGAGACGCAAGAGATGCTCGCTGCTCACCTCGTGCAATTAAAGGCACAGTCAGCAGATCCAATTCTTCTTGGACCAGAAGGTGCTGCTGCACAGGAAAAGAAGTGCAGTACCTCGTCAAGACAGAAGAGGGAGACAAATGAAGCAGGACTCTGATGTCTGGGTGGTTTTTTAGGTTTCGCCTGCCGAAGGCTGCGCTCTGCGCAGCTTTTCGGCGCAGGCAAAATCTATTGTTTACAATATGGGCTTCAGGAACGTCCCCCGGCTCCCATTGGCTAGCTCCATAAATGAAGGCTAGCCATTGGGAGCCGGATCTGTCCGTCAAGGCTGGACCAGATTCGGGGGCGTTCCCGTGATTTTTTCGCTCTCAGCCTCTGCGATGTCGTCATCGCGGCGGTGGGCGGAGTTTCGTTTTTTTTTTATTCGTTGTATTCTTCATTTCATGCCGATCACGGCCGGCGGAAGAAGTCCAGGTGAGTGTTTTTTTTAATTCTTTTCTTCCCCCCTCCCCCTCCCGGTGTCCGTGTGTCCGTTCCGCCCCCCTCCCCGTGTGCCCGTTCCGCCCCCCCCTCCCCTTTCACTCTCCACAACTCGATATTCGTTCACGGAGAGCAGTCTAGCACTGGTTTAAAAAGAGATCTCTTTCGGTTTTGCGATGGCTGTACAGGCTCATTGTATTCCACACGCATGCACATACCACAGCCTCTGACGACAGCTGTGCACCCCAAAATGCAGCCCGCACACCTTCCTTTGACTGCCGCTCGTCCTGCGCCAGACACTGCACTGGGCGACAAAAGGCACGTTTTTGGCAGCGCAGCTTGAAAGCCGGCCGGCCCGCACCTCTATGCCACACCCGCCGCCTTTTGAATAAGTCAGAGCAGAGCATGAAATTGAGGTGAAGGCACTCCCGGGTGTGTTTCCTACTCCCCGGCTCTTTTTGTTCCTTCTCAGCCCGTTCCCTTTGTAGTCGGGATTCCTCTCCCTTCCCTCTGCCTTCCCGGCACTCTCTGCTGTTCCTTTGCCCCCGTGCCCACACTTACCATCTGCGAGAAGAGCGCCAGCTTGGTGGTGTAAGGCAGGAAGGCGCTGTAGTTGGGGCGGCCCTGTAGGGCACGTGAGCGTTGTACATGCCCAGCAACGAGGCGGTGAGGGCAGCCAGGCTGCTGGATCCCAGCTCGCTGCCTCCACCCGCCCGGGCTCCCGATGCTGCAGTGGCGGCTGCAGCCAGGAGTCCCTGGCACTCCCCTGTCGCGTAGACTGCTCCTGGGCAGGCGCTCAGGTACTGCGGGTAGCCCAACTGCAGGAAGGATATGCTGCCCTCATTCCCTGGTGGGGCGGCAGGCAGGCTGCACCCCTCTCCTCCTAAGTCCTCTAGCCCGAGAGCGTGATCTGTGGGAGGGGTGCGCAGAGCACAAGGTGAGCAACTGACACTGCTGGAGCGTGTGTGTCTGAAGGAACAGAGGCTGGCCATGTGCGTGAGAGATAGATTGTGAGAGAGACAGAAAAAGAGACAGCAAGAATGTGAAGGTGACCAGCAGTCTATTCTTGATAGAGAGAGTGGAAGAAGCAATGTGTCTGTCTGACAGAAAAACAAAGTTATAACTGTGTGTGTAAGGGAGAGATTTACTGTGTGGAATAGTTTGTAAAATGTGAAGTGTGTGTGAAACCAATAGTTTCTTTGAGAGAGAAATGGTGGCTTGAGGTTGGGAGAGCATGTGTGTGTTAAACAGAGAGGGTGTCTGCTTGTGATAGTGTCTATATGCCAGAATGGAAGTGTGTGGTGAAGAGAGGTAATGAGAGTGGGTGAGAGACAGCTGTGGATTGTCTGTGGAAAGAGACGGAGAGCGAGTTGCCTAGTAAGTGCTCATTCTACACATGAATAATCTACCTAACACGACCATGTCCTGTGTAGACGTCCAAATCTTCCATACGTTCTGTCTGTTTACCTCACCCCCAACCCTGTGTGTGTAGCCCTGTCCCCTCCACGCACCACTCCCGCCTCTGAGTGGTCGCCTTCGCTGCTCTGTGTATTTAATACGGACGCCTCAACCCCTCCCCTCCCAGAAGTTCTATGACGACTTGTCAACACGATTTTACAGCTGTCCAACATGGAGGTTTCGCTGTTCTGCAAGCCTTCTAGTGTCCTTTTTAATAGGGACTAAAATCTGCTTCCCTCCTTCGTCCCTCTCGTCCAGCAGCGGCAGGGACTCAACCCTGGCCAAGTAAAGGCCCCAGCGCCTCGCCACCTCCACAGGCCCCTCAAGGAGCTAAAGGCACCAGTGAAGGATGGGCACGCTTCTCTGTTGGGTTTGGATGGAGATCCGAGGAGGTGCTGGTTCCTCAGCCTGTAATTAGCGATCATCTCTTCATTAACGTCGCCATCAGTAGCACTAATGCATGGGTCAAGGAACACGGCGACCCCCGCCTGAGAGAGCGTGTTTGAATGGCCACTTTTGCATATGAGCGTGTTAACAGGGTCTGTCTCCAACCGCACAAACCACATGAGTGGGGGTTGCATGATTTTGCACAAACCTGCTTGGGCGCCGGGACTCGGGCGGAAGGAGAGGCAGAGACTGCAGAATGCTAGGGAGTGCAGAGTGGCTGCAGAGTGCTAGGGAATGCAGAGTGACTAGGGAGTGCAGAGTGACTGCAGAATGCTAGGGAGTCCAGAGTGACTAGGGAGTGCTAGGGAGTGCAGAGTGACTAGGGAGTGCAGAGTGACTGCAGAGTGACTGCAGAGATTAAGCTAATGGCAATGTAAATGACAATGCCATGTATTTATCTGTTTTCAAAACCAACACATAAATACAAATTTTGTCATTTACAATGCCAATAGCTCTAACTTTTCCAAAGGCGAAACCATTGCATTGTAAATGCTTGTTTCTCCCATCTGCTGGGTGAGGAGGAAGCTGATGAACGAAAAAGACCACGTGCAATATCTGTGACCAGACGCTCAGCCTGGGGACATCAGACCTCTGCAAACTGGACGAATTTCAGCTACTCCTCGCATCTGAAAATTGCACAATTTCCACTAACAGCAAATGTGTGGTTAGAATGTTGTTCACCCGCTCGTTTTTCGGTCATAAGTAAACGAATCCTTATTTGGTTTTAAAAAAATGAATAACGCCCACTCTTAAAAAGCCCAAGCGTAATTCTTAGAAATAATGTGAGTAAAAATTACCACAAATTTGGCGCAATTTCCTTGATTTGTATCTTCTACCAGGTTCTTCAAATGATGCCTGTCCAGGAAACTTTACTACTTCTTCAAGATTCCTATGAACTGCTTCCTCTTCTTACACCTTCAGTAACAGAATTCGAAGATCTCCTTCTGTTTGCTACTCTTGAAACCCCTCTTCAACTGGTTGCTACATATAGAAAAAGCAGTGTTAGTACGGTTCAGCAGACTCGAGCGGCCCACTAAATTCAAAGTTCTAAATTTGAATATTGTACTGACCAAGGTTCACAAAGGGAGTACACTTCTTCACCTCGCAATCAAAAAATACAATTTAATCTTAAGAAGAAAAATAAGAAGCAGGTAGGGGCAGGGGACAAAAGTGACAACCTTTGGGGAAATTAAAATAAATGAAAGGCAACGGAGGGACAGGCATGGGTGGCAGAGCCAAGGAGTAACTGGTGGGGGGACAAGAAGCAACAGAAGGGCAGGGAGGGGTGAGATCAACAGATGAAGTGGGGGAGCAACAAGCACAGGGGGAGTGAGGACGAGGCACTAAGGGTGAGAGGTTGAAAAGCAAGGCAGGCAAAGGAGGGGTGGCAGTGGAGGAAATGGCGAGGTGTGAAAAACAACAGAAGAGCCGGGGGTGTGGCAGAGCAATAGAGGAAGTTGGGGGAAAGAACACACAATTTGGAAACGACAAAGAAATGTAAACCAAAACAAACACACGAGGGAAAGAAAGGAAACAAAGTATGCAATGGAGTGCGGAAAGAAACAGAAAAAAAGGATTTCTCTGATTGTAAGCAGTGGAAGGCTACAACTTGTCCTTTAGGAAGCACTGTGAAACAGCTATGCTGCAGGGGGTGCACAAACACACAAAGAGGAAGGAAAGCCATGGAATGAAAAGCAATAAAAATGAGATAGACAGGAAACCAACCACTGATAAGCAACTGGCTGACACAATGCCCACTCCAAGGATTGGTACTGTGCACAATATGTTTTTAACAGCAGGCAACAAAATCTACCTCAGGTCAGGTGGGACCTAAAAAAATATGTTGCCGTCCCCAAGTAAATGCTGGAACCCTCCATCTGCAACCACTGGCACATATTAAACACATATGCTTGTGAAGGGCCTAGCTTCATGAGTGTTCTTCAAAATGTTCTCCTTTATCCTGTAAATAAAAAAAAACAGCAATGAATATGCAATTGGTCTCGCCTTTGATTTAGTTAAAGCCATTTGCTTTGCTAATGGTATTGTATAGCAAAGCAAATGGCTTTAACTTAATCAAAGGCGAGACGTAATGTTAGATAGTGTCAGTCAGTGTCAGTCAGTCAGTGTCAGTCAGTCAGTGTCAGTCAGTCAGTCAGTGTCAGTCAGTCAGTTTCAGTCAGTCGTTGTCAGTCAGTCAGTCAGTGTCAGTCAGTCAGTGTCAGGCAGTCAGTGTCAGTCAGTCAGTGTCAGTCAGTGTCAGTCAGTCAGTGTCAGTCAGTATCGGTCATTGTTAGTCAGTCAGTGTCAGTCAGTCAATCAGTGTCAGTCAGTCAGTGTCAGTCAGTCAGTGACATTCAGTCAGTGCCAGTCAGTTTCGGTCAGTATCTGTCAGTCAGTGTCAGTCAGTCAGTGTCATTCAGTCAGTGTCAAACAGTGTCAGTCAGTTTCGGTCAGTGTCTTTCAGTCAGTGTCAGTCAGTCAGTGTCAGTCAGTCACTCAGTGTCAGTCATTGTCAGTCACTCAGTGTCAGTCAGTGTCATTCAGTCAGTGTCAGTCAATTTCGGTCAGTGTCAGTCAGTCAGTGTCAGTCAGTGTCAATCAGTCAGTGACAGTCAGTCACTTTCAGTCAGTGGCAGTCAGTGGCAGTCAGTGTCAGTCAGTCATTGTCAGTCAGTCAATTTCAGTCAGTGTCAGTCAGTCAGTGTCAGTCAGTTTCAGTCAGTGTCAGTCATTCAGTGTCAGCCAGTGTCAGTCAGTCATTGTCATTCAGTCAATGTCAGTCAGTCCGTGTCGGTCAGTGTCAGTGAGTCAGTGTCAGTCACTCATTGTCAGTCACTCATTGTCAGTCACTCATTGTCAGTCAGTCAGTGCCAGTCAGTCATTGTCAGTCAGTCATTGCCAGTCAGTCAGTGTCAGTCAGTATCAGTGTCAGTGTCCGTCAGTCAGTGTCAGTCAGTCAGTGTCAGTCAGTCAGTGTCAGTCAGTGTCAGTCAGTGTCAGTCAGTCAGTGTCAGTCAGTCAATGTCAGTCAGTTAGAGTCAGTCAGTGTCAGTCAATGTCAGTCAGTCAGTGTCAGCCAATGTCAGTCAGTGTCAGTCAGAGTCAGTCAGTGTCAGTCAGTGTCAGTCAGTCAGAGTCAGTCAGTCAGTGTCAGTCAGTTAGTGTCAGTCAGTCATTGTCAGTCAGTTTCAGTCAGGCAGTGTCAGTCAGTGTCAGTCAGTCATTGTCAGTCAGTCAATGTCAGTCAGTCAGTCAGTGTCAGTCAGTGTCAGTCAGTCAGTTTCAGTCAGTGTCAGTCAGTCAGTGTCAGTCAGTCAATGTTAGTCAGTGTGTCAGTCAGTGTCAGTCAGTCAGTGTCAGTCATGTCAGTCAGTGTCAGTCAGTCAGTGTCAGTTTCAGTCAGTCAGTGTCAGTCAGTGTCGGTCAGTCAGTTTCAGTCAGTGTCAGTCAGTCAGTGTCAGTCAGTCAGTTTCAGTCAGTGTTAGTCAGTTAGTGTCAGTCAGTTGGTGTCAGTCAGTCAATGTCAGTCAGTCAGTGTCAGTCAATGTCAGTCAGTGTCAATCAGTCAGTGTCAGTCAGAGTCAGTCAGTCAGTGTCAGTCAATGTCAGTCAGTGTCAGTCCGTCAGTGTCTGTCAGCCAGTGTCAGTCAGTCAGTGTAAACAGTGTCAGTCTGTCAGTGTCAGTCAGTGTCAGTCAGTCAGTGTCAGTCAGGCAGTGGCAGTCAGTGTCAGTCAGTTTCAGTCAATGTCAGTCAGTCCGTGTCTGTCAGCCAGTGTCAGTCTGTCAGTGTAAACAGTGTCAGTCAGTCAGTTGCAGTCAGTCAGTGGCAGTCAGTGGCAGTCAGTCAGTTTCAGTCAATGTCAGTCAGTCAGTGTTAGTCAGTTAGTGTCAGTCAGTCATTGTCAGTCAGTCAATGTCAGTCAGTCAGTGTAAGTCAATGTCAGCCAGTGTCAGTCAGTCAGTGTCAGCCAGTGTCATTCAGCCAGTGTCAGTCAGTCAGTGTAAACAATGTCAGTCAGTCATTGTCAGTCATTGTCAGTCAGTCAGTGTCAACCAGTCAGTGTCAGTCAGTCAGTGTCAGTCAGTTTCAGTCAGTGTCAGTCAGTCAGTGTCAGTCAGTCAGTGTCAGTCAGTCAGTCAGTCAGTGTCAGCTAGAGCAGCTCTGCTGACCTGGTTCTCTGGCTCTAAAGCAGCTCTGCTGACCTGGTTCTTTGGCTCTAAAGCAGCTCTGCTGACCTGGTTCTTTGGCTCTAAAGCAGCTCTGCTGACCTGGTTCTGTGACTCTAAAGCAGCTCTGCTGACCTGGTTCTCAGGTTCTAGAACAGCTATGCTGCCCTGGTTCTCTGCCTCTAGAACAACTCTGCTGACCTGGTTCTTAGACTCTAGAGCGGCTCTGCTGGCCTGGTTCTCTGACTCTAAAGCAGGTCTGCTGACCTAGTGCTCTGGCTCTAAAGCAGCTCTGCTGACCTAGTTCTCTGGCTCAAGAGCAGCTGTGCTGACCTGGTTCTTAGGCTCTAGAACAGCTCTGCTGACTTGGTTCTCTCCCTCTAAAGCAGCTCTGCTCTCCTGGTTCTCTGGCTCTAAAGCAGCTCTGCTGACCTGCTTCTCTCCATCCAAAGCATCTCTGTTCACCTGGTTACTCCGGCTCTACAGCAGCAGCTCTGCTGACCTGGTTCTTAGGCTCTAGAGCAGCTCTGCTGTCCTGGTTCTAGGGCTCTAAAGCAGCTCTGCTGACCTGGTTCAATGGCTCTAAAGCAGCTCTGCTGACCTGGTTCTCTGGCTCTAAAGCAGCTCTGCTGACCTGGTTCTCTGGCTCCAAAGCAGCTCTGCTGGCCTGGTTCTCTGGCTCTAAAGTAGCTTTGCTGACCTGGTTCTATGGCTCTAAAGCAGCTCTGTTGACAAGGTTTCTCTTGCTCTACAGCACCTCTGCTGACCTGGTTCTCTGGCTCCAAAGCAGCTCTGCTGGCCTGGTTCTCTGGCTCTAAAGTAGCTTTGCTGACCTGGTTCTATGGCTCCAAAGCAGCTCTGATGACCTAGTTCTGTGGCTCTAGAGCAGCTGTGCTGACCTGGTTCTTAGGCTCTAGAACAGGTCTGCTGACCTGGTTCTCTCCCTCTAAAGCAGCTCTGCTCTCCTGGTTCTCTGGCTCTAAAGCAGCTCTGCTGACCTGCTTCTCTCCATCCAAAGCATCTCTGTTGACCTGGTTTCTCCGGCTCTACAGCAGCAGCTCTGCTGACCTGGTTCTTAGGCTCAAGAGCAGCTCTACTGTCCTGGTTCTATGGTTCAAAAGCAGCTCTGCTGACCTGGTTCAATGGCTCTAAAGCAGCTCTGCTGACCTGGTTCTCTGGCTCTAAAGCAGCTCTGCTGACCTGGTTCTCTGGCTCCAAAGCAGCTCTGCTGGCCTGGTTCTCTGGCTCTAAAGTAGCTTTGCTGACCTGGTTCTATGGCTCTAAAGCAGCTCTGTTGACAAGGTTTCTCTTGCTCTACAGCATCTCTGCTGACCTGGTTCTCTGGCTCCAAAGCAGCTCTGCTGACCTGGTTCTATGGCTCTAAAGTAGCTTTGCTGACCTGGTTCTATGGCTCCAAAGCAGCTCTGCTGACCTAGTTCTCTGGCTCTAGAGCAGCTGTGCTGACCTGGTTCTTAGGCTCTAGAACAGGTCTGCTGACCTGGTTCTCTCCCTCTAAAGCAGCTCTGCTCTCCTGGTTCTCTGGCTCTAAAGCAGCTCTGCTGACCTGCTTCTCTCCATCCAAAGCATCTCTGTTGACCTGGTTTCTCCGGCTCTACAGCAGCAGCTCTGCTGACCTGGTTCTTAGGCTCTAGAGCAGCTCTACTGTCCTGGTTCTATGGTTCTAAAGCAGCTCTGCTGACCTGGTTCAATGGCTCTAAAGCAGCTCTGCTGACCTGGTTCTCTGGCTCCAAAGCAGCTCTGCTGACCTAGTTCTCTGGCTCTAGAGCAGCTGTGCTGACCTGGTTCTTAGGCTCTAGAACAGCTCTGCTGACCTGGTTCTCTCCCTCTAAAGCAGCTCTGCTATCCTGGTTCTCTGGCTCTAAAGCAGCTCTGCTGACCTGCTTCTCTCCATCCAAAGCATCTCTGTTGACCTGGTTTCTCCGGCTCTACAGCAGCAGCTCTGCTGACCTGGTTCTTAGGCTCTAGAGCAGCTCTACTGTCCTGGTTCTATGGCTCTAAAGCAGCTCTGCTGACCTGGTTCTTAGGCTCCAAAGCAGCTCTGCTGGCCTGGTTCTCTGGCTCTAAAGTAGCTTTGCTGACCTGGTTCTATGGCTCTAAAGCAGCTCTGTTGACAAGGTTTCTCTTGCTCTACAGCACCTCTGCTGGCCTGGTTCTCTGGCTCCAAAGCAGCTCTGCTGACCTAGTTCTCTGGCTCTAGAGCAGCTGTGCTGACCTGGTTCTTAGGCTCTAGAACAGCTCTGCTGACCTGGTTCTCTGGCTCCAAAGCAGCTCTGCTGGCCTGGTTCTCTGGCTCTAAAGTAGCTTTGCTGACCTGGTTCTATGGCTCCAAAGCAGCTCTGATGACCTAGTTCTGAGGCTCTAGAGCAGCTGTGCTGACCTGGTTCCTAGGCTCTAGAACAGGTCTGCTGACCTGGTTCTCTCCCTCTAAAGCAGCTCTGCTCTCCTGGTTCTCTGGCTCTAAAGCAGCTCTGCTGACCTGCTTCTCTCCATCCAAAGCATCTCTGTTGACCTGGTTTCTCCGGCTCTACAGCAGAAGCTCTGCTGACCTGGTTCTTAGGCTCTAGAGCAGCTCTACTGTCCTGGTTCTATGGTTCAAAAGCAGCTCTGCTGGCCTGGTTCAATGGCTCTAAAGCAGCTCTGCTGACCTGGTTCTTTGGCTCTAAAGCAGCTCTGCTGACCTGGTTCTCTGGCTCCAAAGCAGCTCTGCTGGCCTGGTTCTCTGGCTCTAAAGTAGCTTTGCTGACCTGGTTCTATGGCTCTAAAGCAGCTCTGTTGACAAGGTTTCTCTTGCTCTACAGCACCTCTGCTGACCTGGTTCTCTGGCTCCAAAGCAGCTCTGCTGACCTGGTTCTATGGCTCTAAAGTAGCTTTGCTGACCTGGTTCTATGGCTCCAAAGCAGCTCTGCTGACCTAGTTCTCTTGCTCTAGAGCAGCTGTGCTGACCTGGTTCTTAGGCTCTAGAACAGGTCTGCTGACCTGGTTCTCTCCCTCTAAAGCAGCTCTGCTCTCCTGGTTCTCTGGCTCTAAAGCAGCTCTGCTGACCTGCTTCTCTCCATCCAAAGCATCTCTGTTGACCTGGTTTCTCCGGCTCTACAGCAGCAGCTCTGCTGACCTGGTTCTTAGGCTCTAGAGCAGCTCTACTGTCCTGGTTCTATGGTTCTAAAGCAGCTCTGCTGACCTGGTTCAATGGCTCTAAAGCAGCTCTGCTGACCTGGTTCTCTGGCTCCAAAGCAGCTCTGCTGACCTAGTTCTCTGGCTCTAGAGCAGCTGTGCTGACCTGGTTCTTAGGCTCTAGAACAGCTCTGCTGACCTGGTTCTCTCCCTGTAAAGCAGCTCTGCTCTCCTGGTTCTCTGGCTCTAAAGCAGCTCTGCTGACCTGCTT
Organism: Lissotriton vulgaris; assembly: GCF_964263255.1. Lineage (NCBI taxonomy): Eukaryota > Metazoa > Chordata > Amphibia > Caudata > Salamandridae > Lissotriton > Lissotriton vulgaris. Next base: position 1,259,185,662 of record NC_141695.1, read on the forward strand.
CTCTCCATCCAAAGCATCTCTGTTGACCTGGTTTCTCCGGCTCTACAGCAGCAGCTCTGCTGACCTGAATCTTAGGCTCTAGAGCAGCTCTACTGTCCTGGTTCTATGGCTCTAAAGCAGCTCTGCTGACCTGGTTCAATGGCTCTAAAGCTGCTCTGCTGACCTGGTTCTCTGGCTCTAAAGCAGCTCTGCTGACCTGGTTCTTAGGCTCCAAAGCAGCTCTGCTGGCCTGGTTCTCTGGCTCTAAAGTAGCTTTGCTGACCTGGTTCTATGGCTCTAAAGCAGCTCTGTTGACAAGGTTTCTCTTGCTCTACAGCACCACTGCTGGCCTGGTTCTCTGGCTCCAAAGCAGCTCTGCTGACCTAGTTCTCTGGCTCTAGAGCAGCTGTGCTGCCCTGGTTCTTAGGCTCTAGAACAGCTCTGCTGACCTGGTTCTCTCCCTCTAAAGCAGCTCTGCTCTCCTGGTTCTCTGGCTCTAAAGCAGCTCTGCTGACCTGCTTCTCTCCATCCAAAGCATCTCTGTTGACCTGGTTTCTCCGGCTCTACAGCAGCAGCTCTGCTGACCTGGTTCTTAGGCTCTAGAGCAGCTCTACTGTCCTGGTTCTATGGCTCTAAAGCAGCTCTGCTGACCTGGTTCAATGGCTCTAAAGCTGCTCTGCTGACCTGGTTCTCTGGCTCTAAAGCAGCTCTGCTGACCTGGTTCCTAGGCTCTAAAGCAGCTCTGCTGACCTGGTTCAATGGCTCTACAGCAGCTCTGCTGACCTGGTTCTCTGGCTCCAAAGCAGCTCTGCTGACCTAGTTCTCTGGCTCTAGAGCAGCTGTGCTGACCTGGTTCTTAGGCTCTAGAACAGCTCTGCTGACCTGGTTCTCTCCCTCTAAAGCAGCTCTGCTCTCCTGGTTCTCTGGCTCTAAAGCAGCTCTGCTGACCTGCTTCTCTCCATCCAAAGCATCTCTGTTGACCTGGTTACTCCGGCTCTACAGCAGCAGCTCTGCTGACCTGGCTCTTAGGCTCTAGAGCAGCTCTGCTGTCCTGGTTCTATGGCTCTAAAGCAGCTCTGCTGACCTGGTTCAATGGCTCTAAAGCAGCTCTGCTGACCTGGTTCTCTGGCTCTAAAGCAGCTCTGCTGACCTGGTTCTCTGGCTCCAAAGCAGCTCTGCTGGCCTGGTTCTCTGGCTCTAAAGTAGCTTTGCTGACCTGGTTCTATGGCTCTAAAGCAGCTCTGTTGACAAGGTTTCTCTTGCTCTACAGCACCTCTGCTGACCTGGTTCTCTGGCTCCAAAGCAGCTCTGCTGGCCTGGTTCTCTGGCTCTAAAGCAGCTCTGCTGACCTGCTTCTCTCCATCCAAAGCATCTCTGTTGACCTGGTTTCTCCGGCTCTACAGCAGCAGCTCTGCTGCCTGGTTCTTAGGCTCTAGAACAGCTCTGCTGACCTGGTTCTCTCCCTCTAAAGCAGCTCTGCTCTCCTGGTTCTCTGGCTCTAAAGCAGCTCTGCTGACCTGCTTCTCTCCATCCAAAGCATCTCTGTTGACCTGGTTTCTCCGGCTCTACAGCAGCAGCTCTGCTGACCTGGTTCTTAGGCTCTAGAGCAGCTCTACTGTCCTGATTCTATGGCTCTAAAGCAGCTCTGCTGACCTGGTTCAATGGCTTTAAAGCTGCTCAGCTGACCTGGTTCTCTGGCTCTAAAGCAGCTCTGCTGACCTGGTTCCTAGGCTCTAAAGCAGCTCTGCTGACCTGGTTCAATGGCTCTACAGCAGCTCTGCTGACCTGGTTCTCTGGCTCCAAAGCAGCTCTGCTGACCTAGTTCTCTGGCTCTAGAGCAGCTGTGCTGACCTGGTTTTTAGGCTCTAGAACAGCTCTGCTGACCTGGTTCTCTCCCTCTAAAGCAGCTCTGCTCTCCTGGTTCTCTGGCTCTAAAGCAGCTCTGCTGACCTGCTTCTCTCCATCCAAAGCATCTCTGTTGACCTGGTTACTCCGGCTCTACAGCAGCAGCTCTGCTGACCTGGCTCATAGGCTCTAGAGCAGCTCTGCTGTCCTGGTTCTATGGCTCTAAAGCAGCTCTGCTGACCTGGTTCAATGGCTCTAAAGCAGCTCTGCTGACCTGGTTCTCTGGCTCTAAAGCAGCTCTGCTGACCTGGTTCTCTGGCTCCAAAGCAGCTCTGCTGGCCTGGTTCTCTGGCTCTAAAGTAGCTTTGCTGACCTGGTTCTATGGCTCTAAAGCAGCTCTGTTGACAAGGTTTCTCTTGCTCTACAGCACCTCTGCTGACCTGGTTCTCTGGCTCCAAAGCAGCTCTGCTGGCCTGGTTCTCTGGCTCTAAAGTAGCTTTGCTGACCTGGTTCTATGGCTCCAAAGCAGCTCAGATGACCTAGTTCTGTGGCTCTAGAGCAGCTGTGCTGACCTGGTTCTTAGGCTCTAGAACAGGTCTGCTGACCTGGTTCTCTCCCTCTAAAGCAGCTCTGCTCTCCTGGTTCTCTGGCTCTAAAGCAGCTCTGCTGACCTGCTTCTCTCCATCCAAAGCATCTCTGTTGACCTGGTTTCTCCGGCTCTACAGCAGAAGCTCTGCTGACCTGGTTCCTAGGCTCTAGAGCAGCTCTACTGTCCTGGTTCTATGGTTCAAAAGCAGCTCTGCTGACCTGGTTCAATGGCTCTAAAGCAGCTCTGCTGACCTGGTTCTCTGGCTCTAAAGCAGCTCTGCTGACCTGGTTCTTTGGCTCCAAAGCAGCTCTGCTGGCCTGGTTCTCTGGCTCTAAAGTAGCTTTGCTGACCTGGTTCTATGGCTCTAAAGCAGCTCTGTTGGCAAGGTTTCTCTTGCTCTACAGCACCTCTGCTGACCTGGTTCTCTGGCTCCAAAGCAGCTCTGCTGACCTGGTTCTATGGCTCTAAAGTAGCTTTGCTGACCTGGTTCTATGGCTCCAAAGCAGCTCTGCTGACCTAGTTCTCTGGCTCTAGAGCAGCTGTGCTGACCTGGTTCTTAGGCTCTAGAACAGGTCTGCTGACCTGGTTCTCTCCCTCTAAAGCAGCTCTGCTCTCCTGGTTCTCTGGCTCTAAAGCAGCTCTGCTGACCTGCTTCTCTCCATCCAAAGCATCTCTGTTGACCTGGTTTCTCCGGCTCTACAGCAGCAGCTCTGCTGACCTGGTTCTTAGGCTCTAGAGCAGCTCTACTGTCCTGGTTCTATGGTTCTAAAGCAGCTCTGCTGACCTGGTTCAATGGCTCTAAAGCAGCTCTGCTGACCTGGTTCTCTGGCTCCAAAGCAGCTCTGCTGACCTAGTTCTCTGGCTCTAGAGCAGCTGTGCTGACCTGGTTCTTAGGCTCTAGAACAGCTCTGCTGACCTGGTTCTCTCCCTCTAAAGCAGCTCTGCTCTCCTGGTTCTCTGGCTCTAAAGCAGCTCTGCTGACCTGCTTCTCTCCATCCAAAGCATCTCTGTTGACCTGGTTTCTCCGGCTCTACAGCAGCAGCTCTGCTGACCTGGTTCTTAGGCTCTAGAGCAGCTCTACTGTCCTGGTTCTATGGCTCTAAAGCAGCTCTGCTGACCTGGTTCAATGGCTCTAAAGCTGCTCTGCTGACCTGGTTCTCTGGCTCTAAAGCAGCTCTGCTGGCCTGGTTCTCTGGCTCTAAAGTAGCTTTGCTGACCTGGTTCTATGGCTCTAAAGCAGCTCTGTTGACAAGGTTTCTCTTGCTCTACAGCACCTCTGCTGGCCTGGTTCTCTGGCTCCAAAGCAGCTCTGCTGGCCTAGTTCTCTGGCTCTAGAGCAGCTGTGCTGACCTGGTTCTTAGGCTCTAGAACAGCTCTGCTGACCTGGTTCTCTCCCTCTAAAGCAGCTCTGCTCTCCTGGTTCTCTGGCTCTAAAGCAGCTCTGCTGACCTGCTTCTCTCCATCCAAAGCATCTCTGTTGACCTGGTTTCTCCGGCTCTACAGCAGCAGCTCTGCTGACCTGGTTCTTAGGCTCTAGAGCAGCTCTGCTGTCCTGGTTCTATGGCTCTAAAGCAGCTCTGCTGACCTGGTTCAATGGCTCTACAGCAGCTCTGCTGACCTGGTTCTCTGGCTCCAAAGCAGCTCTGCTGACCTAGTTCTCTGGCTCTAGAGCAGCTGTGCTGCCCTGGTTCTTAGGCTCTAGAACAGCTCTGCTGACCTGGTTCTCTCCCTCTAAAGCAGCTCTGCTCTCCTGGTTCTCTGGCTCTAAAGCAGCTCTGCTGACCTGCTTCTCTCCATCCAAAGCATCTCTGTTGACCTGGTTACTCCGGCTCTACAGCAGCAGCTCTGCTGACCTGGCTCTTAGGCTCTAGAGCAGCTCTGCTGTCCTGGTTCTATGGCTCTAAAGCAGCTCTGCTGACCTGGTTCAATGGCTCTAAAGCAGCTCTGCTGACCTGGTTCTCTGGCTCTAAAGCAGCTCTGCTGACCTGGTTCTCTGGCTCCAAAGCAGCTCTGCTGGCCTGGTTCTCTGGCTCTAAAGTAGCTTTGATGACCTGGTTCTATGGCTCTAAAGCAGCTCTGTTGACAAGGTTTCTCTTGCTCTACAGCACCTCTGCTGACCTGGTTCTCTGGCTCCAAAGCAGCTCTGCTGACCTGGTTCTCTGGCTCTAAAGTAGCTTTGCTAACCTGGTTCTATGGCTCCAAAGCAGCTCTGATGACCTAGTTCTGTGGCTCTAGAGCAGCTGTGCTGACCTGGTTCTTAGGCTCTAGAACAGGTCTGCTGACCTGGTTCTCTCCCTCTAAAGCAGCTCTGCTCTCCTGGTTCTCTGGCTCTAAAGCAGCTCTGCTGACCTGCTTCTCTCCATCCAAAGCATCTCTGTTGACCTGGTTTCTCCGGCTCTACAGCAGAAGCTCTGCTGACCTGGTTCTTAGGCTCTAGAGCAGCTCTACTGTCCTGGTTCTATGGTTCAAAAGCAGCTCTGCTGACCTGGTTCAATGGCTCTAAAGCAGCTCTGCTGACCTGGTTCTCTGGCTCTAAAGCAGCTCTGCTGACCTGGTTCTCTGGCTCCAAAGCAGCTCTGCTGGCCTGGTTCTCTGACTCTAAAGCAGGTCTGCTGACCTAGTGCTCTGGCTCTAAAGCAGCTCTGCTGACCTAGTTCTCTGGCTCTAGAGCAGCTGTGCTGACCTGGTTCTTAGGCTCTAGAACAGCTCTGCTGACTTGGTTCTCTCCCTCTACAGCAGCTCTGCTCTCCTGGTTCTCTGGCTCTAAAGCAGCTCTGCTGACCTGCTTCTCTCCATCCAAAGCATCTCTGTTCACCTGGTTACTCCGGCTCTACAGCAGCAGCTCTGCTGACCTGGTTCTTAGGCTCTAGAGCAGCTCTGCTGTCCTGGTTCTATGGCTCTAAAGCAGCTCTGCTGACCTGGTTCAATGGCTCTAAAGCAGCTCTGCTGACCTGGTTCTCTGGCTCTAAAGCAGCTCTGCTGACCTGGTTCTCTGGCTCCAAAGCAGCTCTGCTGGCCTGGTTCTCTGGCTCTAAAGTAGCTTTGCTGACCTGGTTCTATGGCTCTAAAGCAGCTCTGTTGACAAGGTTTCTCTTGCTCTACAACACCTCTGCTGACCTGGTTCTCTGGCTCCAAAGCAGCTCTGCTGGCCTGGTTCTCTGGCTCTAAAGTAGCTTTGCTGACCTGGTTCTATGGCTCCAAAGCAGCTCTGATGACCTAGTTCTGTGGCTCTAGAGCAGCTGTGCTGACCTGGCTCTTAGGCTCTAGAACAGGTCTGCTGACCTGGTTCTCTCCCTCTAAAGCAGCTCTGCTCTCCTGGTTCTCTGGCTCTAAAGCAGCTCTGCTGACCTGCTTCTCTCCATCCAAAGCATCTCTGTTGACCTGGTTTCTCCGGCTCTACAGCAGCAGCCCTGCTGACCTGGTTCTTAGGCTCAAGAGCAGCTCTACTGTCCTGGTTCTATGGTTCAAAAGCAGCTCTGCTGACCTGGTTCAATGGCTCTAAAGCAGCTCTGCTGACCTGGTTCTCTGGCTCTAAAGCAGCTCTGCTGACCTGGTTCTCTGGCTCCAAAGCAGCTCTGCTGGCCTGGTTCTCTGGCTCTAAAGTAGCTTTGCTGACCTGGTTCTATGGCTCTAAAGCAGCTCTGTTGACAAGGTTTCTCTTGCTCTACAGCACCTCTGCTGACCTGGTTCTCTGGCTCCAAAGCAGCTCTGCTGACCTGGTTCTATGGCTCTAAAGTAGCTTTGCTGACCTGGTTCTATGGCTCCAAAGCAGCTCTGCTGACCTAGTTCTTTGGCTCTAGAGCAGCTGTGCTGACCTGGTTCTTAGGCTCTAGAACAGGTCTGCTGACCTGGTTCTCTCCCTCTAAAGCAGCTCTGCTCTCCTGGTTCTCTGGCTCTAAAGCAGCTCTGCTGACCTGCTTCTCTCCATCCAAAGCATCTCTGTTGACCTGGTTTCTCCGGCTCTACAGCAGCAGCTCTGCTGACCTGGTTCTTAGGCTCTAGAGCAGCTCTACTGTCCTGGTTCTATGGTTCTAAAGCAGCTCTGCTGACCTGGTTCAATGGCTCTAAAGCAGCTCTGCTGACCTGGTTCTCTGGCTCCAAAGCAGCTCTGCTGACCTAGTTCTCTGGCTCTAGAGCAGCTGTGCTGACCTGGTTCTTAGGCTCTAGAACAGCTCTGCTGACCTGGTTCTCTCCCTCTAAAGCAGCTCTGCTCTCCTGGTTCTCTGGCTCTAAAGCAGCTCTGCTGACCTGCTTCTCTCCATCCAAAGCATCTCTGTTGACCTGGTTTCTCCGGCTCTACAGCAGCAGCTCTGCTGACCTGGTTCTTAGGCTCTAGAGCAGCTCTACTGTCCTGGTTCTATGGCTCTAAAGCAGCTCTGCTGACCTGGTTCAATGGCTCTAAAGCTGCTCTGCTGACCTGGTTCTCTGGCTCTAAAGCAGCTCTGCAGACCTGGTTCTTAGGCTCCAAAGCAGCTCTGCTGGCCTGGTTCTCTGGCTCTAAAGTAGCTTTGCTGACCTGGTTCTATGGCTCTAAAGCAGCTCTGTTGACAAGGTTTCTTTTGCTCTACAGCACCTCTGCTGGCCTGGTTCTCTGGCTCCAAAGCAGCTCTGCTGACCTAGTTCTCTGGCTCTAGAGCAGCTGTGCTGACCTGGTTCTTAGGCTCTAGAACAGCTCTGCTGACCTGGTTCTCTCCCTCTAAAGCAGCTCTGCTCTCCTGGTTCTCTGGCTCTAAAGCAGCTCTGCTGACCTGCTTCTCTCCATCCAAAGCATCTCTGTTGACCTGGTTTCTCCGGCTCTACAGCAGCAGCTCTGCTGACCTGGTTCTTAGGCTCTAGAGCAGCTCTACTGTACTGGTTCTATGGCTCTAAAGCAGCTCTGCTGACCTGGTTCAATGGCTCTACAGCAGCTCTGCTGACCTGGTTCTCTGGCTCCAAAGCAGCTCTGCTGACCTAGTTCTCTGGCTCTAGAGCAGCTGTGCTGACCTGGTTCTTAGGCTCTAGAACAGCTCTGCTGACCTGGTTCTCTCCCTCTAAAGCAGCTCTGCTCTCCTGGTTCTCTGGCTCTAAAGCAGCTCTGCTGACCTGCTTCTCTCCATCCAAAGCATCTCTGTTGACCTGGTTACTCCGGCTCTACAGCAGCAGCTCTGCTGACCTGGCTCTTAGGCTCTAGAGCAGCTCTGCTGTCCTGGTTCTATGGCTCTAAAGCAGCTCTGCTGACCTGGTTCAATGGCTCTAAAGCAGCTCTGCTGACCTGGTTCTCTGGCTCTAAAGCAGCTCTGCTGACCTGGTTCTCTGGCTCCAAAGCAGCTCTGCTGGCCTGGTTCTCTGGCTCTAAAGTAGCTTTGCTGACCTGGTTATATGGCTCTAAAGCAGCTCTGTTGACAAGGTTTCTCTTGCTCTACAGCACCTCTGCTGACCTGGTTCTCTGGCTCCAAAGCAGCTCTGCTGGCCTGGTTCTCTGGCTCTAAAGTAGCTTTGCTGACCTGGTTCTATGGCTCCAAAGCAGCTCTGATGACCTAGTTCTGTGGCTCTAGAGCAGCTGTGCTGACCTGGTTCTTAGGCTCTAGAACAGGTCTGCTGACCTGGTTCTCTCCCTCTAAAGCAGCTCTGCTCTCCTGGTTCTCTGGCTCTAAAGCAGCTCTGCTGACCTGCTTCTCTCCATCCAAAGCATCTCTGTTGACCTGGTTTCTCCGGCTCTACAGCAGAAGCTCTGCTGACCTGGTTCTTAGGCTCTAGAGCAGCTCTACTGTCCTGGTTCTATGGTTCAAAAGCAGCTCTGCTGACCTGGTTCAATGGCTCTAAAGCAGCTCTGCTGACCTGGTTCTTTGGCTCTAAAGCAGCTCTGCTGACCTGGTTCTCTGGCTCCAAAGCAGCTCTGCTGGCCTGGTTCTCTGGCTCTAAAGTAGCTTTGCTGACCTGGTTCTATGGCTCTAAAGCAGCTCTGTTGACAAGGTTTCTCTTGCTCTACAGCACCTCTGCTGACCTGGTTCTCTGGCTCCAAAGCAGCTCTGCTGACCTGGTTCTATGGCTCTAAAGTAGCTTTGCTGACCTGGTTCTATGGCTCCAAAGCAGCTCTGCTGACCTAGTTCTCTGGCTCTAGAGCAGCTGTGCTGACCTGGTTCTTAGGCTCTAGAACAGGTCTGCTGACCTGGTTCTCTCCCTCTAAAGCAGCTCTGCTCTCCTGGTTCTCTGGCTCTAAAGCAGCTCTGCTGACCTGCTTCTCTCCATCCAAAGCATCTCTGTTGACCTGGTTTCTCCGGCTCTACAGCAGCAGCTCTGCTGACCTGGTTCTTAGGCTCTAGAGCAGCTCTACTGTCCTGGTTCTATGGTTCTAAAGCAGCTCTGCTGACCTGATTCAATGGCTCTAAAGCAGCTCTGCTGACCTGGTTCTCTGGCTCCAAAGCAGCTCTGCTGACCTAGTTCTCTGGCTCTAGAGCAGCTGTGCTGACCTGGTTCTTATGCTCTAGAACAGCTCTGCTGACCTGGTTCTCTCCCTCTAAAGCAGCTCTGCTCTCCTGGTTCTCTGGCTCTAAAGCAGCTCTGCTGACCTGCTTCTCTCCATCCAAAGCATCTCTGTTGACCTGGTTTCTCCGGCTCTACAGCAGCAGCTCTGCTGACCTGGTTCTTAGGCTCTAGAGCAGCTCTACGGTCCTGGTTCTATGGCTCTAAAGCAGCTCTGCTGACCTGGTTCAATGGCTCTAAAGCTGCTCTGCTGACCTGGTTCTCTGGCTCTAAAGCAGCTCTGCTGACCTGGTTCTTAGGCTCCAAAGCAGCTCTGCTGGCCTGGTTCTCTGGCTCTAAAGTAGCTCTGCTGACCTGCTTCTCTCCATCCAAAGCATCTCTGTTGACCTGGTTTCTCCGGCTCTACAGCAGCAGCTCTGCTGACCTGGTTCTTAGGCTCTAGAGCAGCTCTACTGTCCTGGTTCTATGGCTCTAAAGCAGCTCTGCTGACCTGGTTCAATGGCTCTAAAGCTGCTCTGCTGACCTGGTTCTCTGGCTCTAAAGCAGCTCTGCTGACCTGGTTCCTAGGCTCTAAAGCAGCTCTGCTGACCTGGTTCAATGGCTCTACAGCAGCTCTGCTGACCTGGTTCTCTGGCTCCAAAGCAGCTCTGCTGACCTAGTTCTCTGGCTCTAGAGCAGCTGTGCTGCCCTGGTTCTTAGGCTCTAGAACAGCTCTGCTGACCTGGTTCTCTCCCTCTAAAGCAGCTCTGCTCTCCTGGTTCTCTGGCTCTAAAGCAGCTCTGCTGACCTGCTTCTCTCCATCCAAAGCATCTCTGTTGACCTGGTTTCTCCGGCTCTACAGCAGCAGCTCTGCTGACCTGGTTCTTAGGCTCTAGAGCAGCTGTGCTGCCCTGGTTCTTAGGCTCTAGAACAGCTCTGCTGACCTGGTTCTCTCCCTCTAAAGCAGCTCTGCTCTCCTGGTTCTCTGGCTCTAAAGCAGCTCTGCTGACCTGCTTCTCTCCATCCAAAGCATCTCTGTTGACCTGGTTTCTCCGGCTCTACAGCACCACTGCTGGCCTGGTTCTCTGGCTCCAAAGCAGCTCTGCTGACCTAGTTCTCTGGCTCTAGAGCAGCTGTGCTGCCCTGGTTCTTAGGCTCTAGAACAGCTCTGCTGACCTGGTTCTCTCCCTCTAAAGCAGCTCTGCTCTCCTGGTTCTCTGGCTCTAAAGCAGCTCTGCTGACCTGCTTCTCTCCATCCAAAGCATCTCTGTTGACCTGGTTTCTCCGGCTCTACAGCAGCAGCTCTGCTGACCTGGTTCTTAGGCTCTAGAGCAGCTCTACTGTCCTGGTTCTATGGCTCTAAAGCAGCTCTGCTGACCTGGTTCAATGGCTCTAAAGCTGCTCTGCTGACCTGGTTCTCTGGCTCTAAAGCAGCTCTGCTGACCTGGTTCCTAGGCTCTAAAGCAGCTCTGCTGACCTGGTTCAATGGCTCTACAGCAGCTCTGCTGACCTGGTTCTCTGGCTCCAAAGCAGCTCTGCTGACCTAGTTCTCTGGCTCTAGAGCAGCTGTGCTGACCTGGTTCTTAGGCTCTAGAACAGCTCTGCTGACCTGGTTCTCTCCCTCTAAAGCAGCTCTGCTCTCCTGGTTCTCTGGCTCTAAAGCAGCTCTGCTGACCTGCTTCTCTCCATCCAAAGCATCTCTGTTGACCTGGTTACTCTGGCTCTACAGCAGCAGCTCTGCTGACCTGGCTCTTAGGCTCTAGAGCAGCTCTGCTGTCCTGGTTCTATGGCTCTAAAGCAGCTCTGCTGACCTGGTTCAATGGCTCTAAAGCAGCTCTGCTGACCTGGTTCTCTGGCTCTAAAACAGCTCTGCTGACCTGGTTCTCTGGCTCCAAAGCAGCTCTGCTGGCCTGGTTCTCTGGCTCTAAAGTAGCTTTGCTGACCTGGTTCTATGGCTCTAAAGCAGCTCTGTTTACAAGGTTTCTCTTGCTCTACAGCACCTCTGCTGACCTGGTTCTCTGGCTCTAAAGTAGCTTTGCTGACCTGGTTCTATGGCTCTAAAGCAGCTCTGTTGACAAGGTTTCTCTTGCTCTACAGCACCTCTGCTGACCTGGTTCTCTGGCTCCAAAGCAGCTCTGCTGACCTGGTTCTATGGCTCTAAAGTAGCTTTGCTGACCTGGTTCTATGGCTCCAAAGCAGCTCTGCTGACCTAGTTCTCTGGCTCTAGAGCAGCTGTGCTGACCTGGTTCTTAGGCTCTTGAACAGGTCTGCTGACCTGGTTCTCTCCCTCTAAAGCAGCTCTGCTCTCCTGGTTCTCTGGCTCTAAAGCAGCTCTGCTGACCTGCTTCTCTCCATCCAAAGCATCTCTGTTGACCTGGTTTCTCCGGCTCTACAGCAGCAGCTCTGCTGACCTGGCTCTTAGGCTCTAGAGCAGCTCTACTGTCCTGGTTCTATGGTTCTAAAGCAGCTCTGCTGACCTGGTTCAATGGCTCTAAAGCAGCTCTGCTGACCTGGTTCTCTGGCTCCAAAGCAGCTCTGCTGACCTAGTTCTCTGGCTCTAGAGCAGCTGTGCTGACCTGGTTCTTATGCTCTAGAACAGCTCTGCTGACCTGGTTCTCTCCCTCTAAAGCAGCTCTGCTCTCCTGTTTCTCTGGCTCTAAAGCAGCTCTGCTGACCTGCTTCTCTCCATCCAAAGCATCTCTGTTGACCTGGTTTCTCCGGCTCTACAGCAGCAGCTCTGCTGACCTGGTTCTTAGGCTCTAGAGCAGCTCTACTGTCCTGGTTCTATGGCTCTAAAGCAGCTCTGCTGACCTGGTTCAATGGCTCTAAAGCTGCTCTGCTGACCTGGTTCTCTGGCTCTAAAGCAGCTCTGCTGACCTGGTTCTTAGGCTCCAAAGCAGCTCTGCTGGCCTGGTTCTCTGGCTCTAAAGTAGCTTTGCTGACCTGGTTCTATGGCTCTAAAGCAGCTCTGTTGACCTAGTTCTCTGGCTCTAGAGCAGCTGTGCTGCCCTAGTTCTCTGGCTCTAGAGCAGCTGTGCTGCCCTGGTTCTTAGGCTCTAGAACAGCTCTGCTGACCTGGTTCTCTCCCTCTAAAGCAGCTCTGCTCTCCTGGTTCTCTGGCTCTAAAGCAGCTCTGCTGACCTGCTTCTCTCCATCCAAAGCATATCTGTTGACCTGGTTTCTCCGGCTCTACAGCAGCAGCTCTGCTGACCTGGTTCTTAGGCTCTAGAGCAGCTCTACTGTCCTGGTTCTATGGCTCTAAAGCAGCTCTGCTGACCTGGTTCAATGGCTCTAAAGCTGCTCTGCTGACCTGGTTCTCTGGCTCTAAAGCAGCTCTGCTGACCTGGTTCCTAGGCTCTAAAGCAGCTGTGCTGACCTGGTTCAATGGCTCTACAGCAGCTCTGCTGACCTGGTTCTCTGGCTCCAAAGCAGCTCTGCTGACCTAGTTCTCTGGCTCTAGAGCAGCTGTGCTGACCTGGTTCTTAGGCTCTAGAACAGCTCTGCTGACCTGGTTCTCTCCCTCTAAAGCAGCTCTGCTCTCCTGGTTCTCTGGCTCTAAAGCAGCTCTGCTGACCTGCTTCTCTCCATCCAAAGCATCTCTGTTGACCTGGTTACTCCGGCTCTACAGCAGCAGCTCTGCTGACCTGGCTCTTAGGCTCTAGAGCAGCTCTGCTGTCCTGGTTCTATGGCTCTAAAGCAGCTCTGCTGACCTGGTTCAATGGCTCTAAAGCAGCTCTGCTGACCTGGTTCTCTGGCTCTAAAGCAGCTCTGCTGACCTGGTTCTCTGGCTCCAAAGCAGCTCTGCTGGCCTGGTTCTCTGGCTCTAAAGTAGCTTTGCTGACCTGGTTCTATGGCTCTAAAGCAGCTCTGTTGACAAGGTTTCTCTTGCTCTACAGCACCTCTGCTGACCTGGTTCTCTGGCTCCAAAGCAGCTCTGCTGGCCTGGTTCTCTGGCTCTAAAGCAGCTCTGCTGACCTGCTTCTCTCCATCCAAAGCATCTCTGTTGACCTGGTTTCTCCGGCTCTACAGCAGCAGCTCTGCTGCCCTGGTTCTTAGGCTCTAGAACAGCTCTGCTGACCTGGTTCTCTCCATCCAAAGCATCTCTGTTGACCTGGTTACTCCAGCTCTACAGCAGCAGCTCTGCTGACCTGGCTCATAGGCTCTAGAGCAGCTCTGCTGTCCTGGTTCTATGGCTCTAAAGCAGCTCTGCTGACCTGGTTCAATGGCTCTAAAGCAGCTCTGCTGACCTGGTTCTCTGGCTCTAAAGCAGCTCTGCTGACCTGGTTCTCTGGCTCCAAAGCAGCTCTGCTGGCCTGGTTCTCTGGCTCTAAAGTAGCTTTGCTGACCTGGTTCTATGGCTCTAAAGCAGCTCTGTTGACAAGGTTTCTCTTGCTCTACAGCACCTCTGCTGACCTGGTTCTCTGGCTCCAAAGCAGCTCTGCTGGCCTGGTTCTCTGGCTCTAAAGTAGCTTTGCTGACCTGGTTCTATGGCTCCAAAGCAGCTCAGATGACCTAGTTCTGTGGCTCTAGAGCAGCTGTGCTGACCTGGTTCTTAGGCTCTAGAACAGGTCTGCTGACCTGGTTCTCTCCCTCTAAAGCAGCTCTGCTCTCCTGGTTCTCTGGCTCTAAAGCAGCTCTGCTGACCTGCTTCTCTCCATCCAAAGCATCTCTGTTGACCTGGTTTCTCCGGCTCTACAGCAGAAGCTCTGCTGACCTGGTTCCTAGGCTCTAGAGCAGCTCTACTGTCCTGGTTCTATGGTTCAAAAGCAGCTCTGCTGACCTGGTTCAATGGCTCTAGAGCAGCTCTACTGTCCTGGTTCTATGGTTCAAAAGCAGCTCTGCTGACCTGGTTCAATGGCTCTAAAGCAGCTCTGCTGACCTGGTTCTCTGGCTCTACAGCACCTCTGCTGACCTGGTTCTCTGGCTCCAAAGCAGCTCTGCTGACCTGGTTCTATGGCTCTAAAGTAGCTTTGCTGACCTGGTTCTATGGCTCCAAAGCAGCTCTGCTGACCTAGTTCTCTGGCTCTAGAGCAGCTGTGCTGACCTGGTTCTTAGGCTCTAGAACAGGTCTGCTGACCTGGTTCTCTCCCTCTAAAGCAGCTCTGCTCTCCTGGTTCTCTGGCTCTAAAGCAGCTCTGCTGACCTGCTTCTCTCCATCCAAAGCATCTCTGTTGACCTGGTTTCTCCGGCTCTACAGCAGCAGCTCTGCTGACCTGGTTCTTAGGCTCTAGAGCAGCTCTACTGTACTGGTTCTATGGTTCTAAAGCAGCTCTGCTGACCTGGTTCAATGGCTCTAAAGCAGCTCTGCTGACCTGGTTCTCTGGCTCCAAAGCAGCTCTGCTGACCTAGTTCTCTGGCTCTAGAGCAGCTGTGCTGACCTGGTTCTTAGGCTCTAGAACAGCTCTGCTGACCTGGTTCTCTCCCTCTAAAGCAGCTCTGCTCTCCTGGTTCTCTGGCTCTAAAGCAGCTCTGCTGACCTGCTTCTCTCCATCCAAAGCATCTCTGTTGACCTGGTTTCTCCGGCTCTACAGCAGCAGCTCTGCTGACCTGGTTCTTAGGCTCTAGAGCAGCTCTACTGTCCTGGTTCTATGGTTCTAAAGCAGCTCTGCTGACCTGGTTCAATGGCTCTAAAGCAGCTCTGCTGACCTGGTTCTCTGGCTCCAAAGCAGCTCTGCTGACCTAGTTCTCTGGCTCTAGAGCAGCTGTGCTGACCTGGTTCTTAGGCTCTAGAACAGCTCTGCTGACCTGGTTCTCTCCCTCTAAAGCAGCTCTGCTCTCCTGGTTCTCTGGCTCTAAAGCAGCTCTGCTGACCTGCTTCTCTCAATCCAAAGCATCTCTGTTGACCTGGTTTCTCCGGCTCTACAGCAGCAGCTCTGCTGACCTGGTTCTTAGGCTCTAGAGCAGCTTACTGTCCTGGTTCTATGGCTCTAAAGCAACTCTGCTGACCTGGTTCAATGGCTCTAAAGCTGCTCTGCTGACCTGGTTCTCTGGCTCTAAAGCAGCTCTGCTGGCCTGGTTCTCTGGCTCTAAAGTAGCTTTGCTGACCTGGTTCTATGGCTCTAAAGCAGCTCTGTTGACAAGGTTTCTCTTGCTCTACAGCACCTCTGCTGGCCTGGTTCTCTGGCTCCAAAGCAGCTCTGCTGACCTAGTTCTCTGGCTCTAGAGCAGCTGTGCTGACCTGGTTCTTAGGCTCTAGAACAGCTCTGCTGACCTGGTTCTCTCCCTCTAAAGCAGCTCTGCTCTCCTGGTTCTCTGGCTCTAAAGCAGCTCTGCTGACCTGCTTCTCTCCATCCAAAGCATCTCTGTTGACCTGGTTTCTCCGGCTCTACAGCAGCAGCTCTGCTGACCTGGTTCTTAGGCTCTAGAGCAGCTCTACTGTCCTGGTTCTATGGCTCTAAAGCAGCTCTGCTGACCTGGTTCAATGGCTCTACAGCAGCTCTGCTGACCTGGTTCTCTGGCTCCAAAGCAGCTCTGCTGACCTAGTTCTCTGGCTCTAGAGCAGCTGTGCTGACCTGGTTCTTAGGCTCTAGAACAGCTCTGCTGACCTGGTTCTCTCCCTCTAAAGCAGCTCTGCTCTCCTGGTTCTCTGGCTCTAAAGCAGCTCTGCTGACCTGCTTCTCTCCATCCAAAGCATCTCTGTTGACCTGGTTACTCCGGCTCTACAGCAGCAGCTCTGCTGACCTGGCTCTTAGGCTCTAGAGCAGCTCTGCTGTCCTGGTTCTATGGCTCTAAAGCAGCTCTGCTGACCTGGTTCAATGGCTCTAAAGCAGCTCTGCTGACCTGGTTCTCTGGCTCTAAAGCAGCTCTGCTGACCTGGTTCTCTGGCTCCAAAGCAGCTCTGCTGGCCTGGTTCTCTGGCTCTAAAGTAGCTTTGCTGACCTGGTTCTATGGCTCTAAAGCAGCTCTGTTGACAAGGTTTCTCTTGCTCTACAGCACCTCTGCTGACCTGGTTCTCTGGCTCCAAAGCAGCTCTGCTGACCTGGTTCTCTGGCTCTAAAGTAGCTTTGCTAACCTGGTTCTATGGCTCCAAAGCAGCTCTGATGACCTAGTTCTGTGGCTCTAGAGCAGCTGTGCTGACCTGGTTCTTAGGCTCTAGAACAGGTCTGCTGACCTGGTTCTCTCCCTCTAAAGCAGCTCTGCTCTCCTGGTTCTCTGGCTCTAAAGCAGCTCTGCTGACCTGCTTCTCTCCATCCAAAGCATCTCTGTTGACCTGGTTTCTCCGGCTCTACAGCAGAAGCTCTGCTGACCTGGTTCTTAGGCTCTAGAGCAGCTCTACTGTCCTGGTTCTATGGTTCAAAAGCAGCTCTGCTGACCTGGTTCAATGGCTCTAAAGCAGCTCTGCTGACCTGGTTCTCTGGCTCTAAAGCAGCTCTGCTGACCTGGTTCTCTGGCTCCAAAGCAGCTCTGCTGGCCTGGTTCTCTGACTCTAAAGCAGGTCTGCTGACCTAGTGCTCTGGCTCTAAAGCAGCTCTGCTGACCTAGTTCTCTGGCTCTAGAGCAGCTGTGCTGACCTGGTTCTTAGGCTCTAGAACAGCTCTGCTGACTTGGTTCTCTCCCTCTACAGCAGCTCTGCTCTCCTGGTTCTCTGGCTCTAAAGCAGCTCTGCTGACCTGCTTCTCTCCATCCAAAGCATCTCTGTTCACCTGGTTACTCCGGCTCTACAGCAGCAGCTCTGCTGACCTGGTTCTTAGGCTCTAGAGCAGCTCTGCTGTCCTGGTTCTATGGCTCTAAAGCAGCTCTGCTGACCTGGTTCAATGGCTCTAAAGCAGCTCTGCTGACCTGGTTCTCTGGCTCTAAAGCAGCTCTGCTGACCTGGTTCTCTGGCTCCAAAGCAGCTCTGCTGGCCTGGTTCTCTGGCTCTAAAGTAGCTTTGCTGACCTGGTTCTATGGCTCTAAAGCAGCTCTGTTGACAAGGTTTCTCTTGCTCTACAACACCTCTGCTGACCTGGTTCTCTGGCTCCAAAGCAGCTCTGCTGGCCTGGTTCTCTGGCTCTAAAGTAGCTTTGCTGACCTGGTTCTATGGCTCCAAAGCAGCTCTAATGACCTAGTTCTGTGGCTCTAGAGCAGCTGTGCTGACCTGGTTCTTAGGCTCTAGAACAGGTCTGCTGACCTGGTTCTCTCCCTCTAAAGCAGCTCTGCTCTCCTGGTTCTCTGGCTCTAAAGCAGCTCTGCTGACCTGCTTCTCTCCATCCAAAGCATCTCTGTTGACCTGGTTTCTCCGGCTCTACAGCAGCAGCTCTGCTGACCTGGTTCTTAGGCTCAAGAGCAGCTCTACTGTCCTGGTTCTATGGTTCAAAAGCAGCTCTGCTGACCTGGTTCAATGGCTCTAAAGCAGCTCTGCTGACCTGGTTCTCTGGCTCTAAAGCAGCTCTGCTGACCTGGTTCTCTGGCTCCAAAGCAGCTCTGCTGGCCTGGTTCTCTGGCTCTAAAGTAGCTTTGCTGACCTGGTTCTATGGCTCTAAAGCAGCTCTGTTGACAAGGTTTCTCTTGCTCTACAGCACCTCTGCTGACCTGGTTCTCTGGCTCCAAAGCAGCTCTGCTGACCTGGTTCTATGGCTCTAAAGTAGCTTTGCTGACCTGGTTCTATGGCTCCAAAGCAGCTCTGCTGACCTAGTTCTCTGGCTCTAGAGCAGCTGTGCTGACCTGGTTCTTAGGCTCTAGAACAGGTCTGCTGACCTGGTTCTCTCCCTCTAAAGCAGCTCTGCTCTCCTGGTTCTCTGGCTCTAAAGCAGCTCTGCTGACCTGCTTCTCTCCATCCAAAGCATCTCTGTTGACCTGGTTTCTCCGGCTCTACAGCAGCAGCTCTGCTGACCTGGTTCTTAGGCTCTAGAGCAGCTCTACTGTCCTGGTTCTATGGTTCTAAAGCAGCTCTGCTGACCTGGTTCAATGGCTCTAAAGCAGCTCTGCTGACCTGGTTCTCTGGCTCCAAAGCAGCTCTGCTGACCTAGTTCTCTGGCTCTAGAGCAGCTTTGCTGACCTGGTTCTTAGGCTCTAGAACAGCTCTGCTGACCTGGTTCTCTCCCTCTAAAGCAGCTCTGCTCTCCTGGTTCTCTGGCTCTAAAGCAGCTCTGCTGACCTGCTTCTCTCCATCCAAAGCATCTCTGTTGACCTGGTTTCTCCGGCTCTACAGCAGCAGCTCTGCTGACCTGGTTCTTAGGCTCTAGAGCAGCTCTACTGTCCTGGTTCTATGGCTCTAAAGCAGCTCTGCTGACCTGGTTCAATGGCTGTAAAGCTGCTCTGCTGACCTGGTTCTCTGGCTCTAAAGCAGCTCTGCAGACCTGGTTCTTAGGCTCCAAAGCAGCTCTGCTGGCCTGGTTCTCTGGCTCTAAAGTAGCTTTGCTGACCTGGTTCTATGGCTCTAAAGCAGCTCTGTTGACAAGGTTTCTCTTGCTCTACAGCACCTCTGCTGGCCTGGTTCTCTGGCTCCAAAGCAGCTCTGCTGACCTAGTTCTCTGGCTCTAGAGCAGCTGTGCTGACCTGGTTCTTAGGCTCTAGAACAGCTCTGCTGACCTGGTTCTCTCCCTCTAAAGCAGCTCTGCTCTCCTGGTTCTCTGGCTCTAAAGCAGCTCTGCTGACCTGCTTCTCTCCATCCAAAGCATCTCTATTGACCTGGTTTCTCCGGCTCTACAGCAGCAGCTCTGCTGACCTGGTTCTTAGGCTCTAGAGCAGCTCTACTGTACTGGTTCTATGGCTCTAAAGCAGCTCTGCTGACCTGGTTCAATGGCTCTACAGCAGCTCCGCTGACCTGGTTCTCTGGCTCCAAAGCAGCTCTGCTGACCTAGTTCTCTGGCTCTAGAGCAGCTGTGCTGACCTGGTTCTTAGGCTCTAGAACAGCTCTGCTGACCTGGTTCTCTCCCTCTAAAGCAGCTCTGCTCTCCTGGTTCCCTGGCTCTAAAGCAGCTCTGCTGACCTGCTTCTCTCCATCCAAAGCATCTCTGTTGACCTGGTTACTCCGGCTCTACAGCAGCAGCTCTGCTGACCTGGCTCTTAGGCTCTAGAGCAGCTCTGCTGTCCTGGTTCTATGGCTCTAAAGCAGCTCTGCTGACCTGGTTCAATGGCTCTAAAGCAGCTCTGCTGACCTGGTTCTCTGGCTCTAAAGCAGCTCTGCTGACCTGGTTCTCTGGCTCCAAAGCAGCTCTGCTGGCCTGGTTCTCTGGCTCTAAAGTAGCTTTGCTGACCTGGTTCTATGGCTCTAAAGCAGCTCTGTTGACAAGGTTTCTCTTGCTCTACAGCACCTCTGCTGACCTGGTTCTCTGGCTCCAAAGCAGCTCTGCTGGCCTGGTTCTCTGGCTCTAAAGTAGCTTTGCTGACCTGGTTCTATGGCTCCAAAGCAGCTCTGATGACCTAGTTCTGTGGCTCTAGAGCAGCTGTGCTGACCTGGTTCTTAGGCTCTAGAACAGGTCTGCTGACCTGGTTCTCTCCCTCTAAAGCAGCTCTGCTCTCCTGGTTCTCTGGCTCTAAAGCAGCTCTGCTGACCTGCTTCTCTCCATCCAAAGCATCTCTGTTGACCTGGTTTCTCCGGCTCTACAGCAGAAGCTCTGCTGACCTGGTTCTTAGGCTCTAGAGCAGCTCGACTGTCCTGGTTCTATGGTTCAAAAGCAGCTCTGCTGACCTGGTTCAATGGCTCTAAAGCAGCTCTGCTGACCTGGTTCTTTGGCTCTAAAGCAGCTCTGCTGACCTGGTTCTCTGGCTCCAAAGCAGCAATGCTGGCCTGGTTCTCTGGCTCTAAAGTAGCTTTGCTGACCTGGTTCTATGGCTCCAAAGCAGCTCAGATGACCTAGTTCTGTGGCTCTAGAGCAGCTGTGCTGACCTGGTTCTTAGGCTCTAGAACAGGTCTGCTGACCTGGTTCTCTCCCTCTAAAGCAGCTCTGCTCTCCTGGTTCTCTGGCTCTAAAGCAGCTCTGCTGACCTGCTTCTCTCCATCCAAAGCATCTCTGTTGACCTGGTTTCTCCGGCTCTACAGCAGAAGCTCTGCTGACCTGGTTCCTAGGCTCTAGAGCAGCTCTACTGTCCTGGTTCTATGGTTCAAAAGCAGCTCTGCTGACCTGGTTCAATGGCTCTAAAGCAGCTCTGCTGACCTGGTTCTCTGGCTCTAAAGCAGCTCTGCTGACCTGGTTCTTTGGCTCCAAAGCAGCTCTGCTGGCCTGGTTCTCTGGCTCTAAAGTAGCTTTGCTGACCTGGTTCTATGGCTCTAAAGCAGCTCTGTTGGCAAGGTTTCTCTTGCTCTACAGCACCTCTGCTGACCTGGTTCTCTGGCTCCAAAGCAGCTCTGCTGACCTGGTTCTATGGCTCTAAAGTAGCTTTGCTGACCTGGTTCTATGGCTCCAAAGCAGCTCTGCTGACCTAGTTCTCTGGCTCTAGAGCAGCTGTGCTGACCTGGTTCTTAGGCTCTAGAACAGGTCTGCTGACCTGGTTCTCTCCCTCTAAAGCAGCTCTGCTCTCCTGGTTCTCTGGCTCTAAAGCAGCTCTGCTGACCTGCTTCTCTCCATCCAAAGCATCTCTGTTGACCTGGTTTCTCCGGCTCTACAGCAGCAGCTCTGCTGACCTGGTTCTTAGGCTCTAGAGCAGCTCTACTGTCCTGGTTCTATGGTTCTAAAGCAGCTCTGCTGACCTGGTTCAATGGCTCTAAAGCAGCTCTGCTGACCTGGTTCTCTGGCTCCAAAGCAGCTCTGCTGACCTAGTTCTCTGGCTCTAGAGCAGCTGTGCTGACCTGGTTCTTAGGCTCTAGAACAGCTCTGCTGACCTGGTTCTCTCCCTCTAAAGCAGCTCTGCTCTCCAGGTTCTCTGGCTCTAAAGCAGCTCTGCTGACCTGCTTCTCTCCATCCAAAGCATCTCTGTTGACCTGGTTTCTCCGGCTCTACAGCAGCAGCTCTGCTGACCTGGTTCTTAGGCTCTAGAGCAGCTCTACTGTCCTGGTTCTATGGTTCTAAAGCAGCTCTGCTGACCTGGTTCAATGGCTCTAAAGCAGCTCTGCTGACCTGGTTCTCTGGCTCCAAAGCAGCTCTGCTGACCTAGTTCTCTGGCTCTAGAGCAGCTGTGCTGACCTGGTTCTTAGGCTCTAGAACAGCTCTGCTGACCTGGTTCTCTCCCTCTAAAGCAGCTCTGCTCTCCTGGTTCTCTGGCTCTAAAGCAGCTCTGCTGACCTGCTTCTCTCCATCCAAAGCATCTCTGTTGACCTGGTTTCTCCGGCTCTACAGCAGCAGCTCTGCTGACCTGGTTCTTAGGCTCTAGAGCAGCTCTACTGTCCTGGTTCTATGGCTCTAAAGCAGCTCTGCTGACCTGGTTCAATGGCTCTAAAGCTGCTCTGCTGACCTGGTTCTCTGGCTCTAAAGCAGCTCTGCTGGCCTGGTTCTCTGGCTCTAAAGTAGCTTTGCTGACCTGGTTCTATGGCTCTAAAGCAGCTCTGTTGACAAGGTTTCTCTTGCTCTACAGCACCTCTGCTGGCCTGGTTCTCTGGCTCCAAAGCAGCTCTGCTGACCTAGTTCTCTGGCTCTAGAGCAGCTGTGCTGACCTGGTTCTTAGGCTCTAGAACAGCTCTGCTGACCTGGTTCTCTCCTTCTAAAGCAGCTCTGCTCTCCTGGTTCTCTGGCTCTAAAGCAGCTCTGCTGACCTGCTTCTCTCCATCCAAAGCATCTCTGTTGACCTGGTTTCTCCGGCTCTACAGCAGCAGCTCTGCTGACCTGGTTCTTAGGCTCTAGAGCAGCTCTACTGTCCTGGTTCTATGGCTCTAAAGCAGCTCTGCTGACCTGGTTCAATGGCTCTACAGCAGCTCTGCTGACCTGGTTCTCTGGCTCCAAAGCAGCTCTGCTGACCTAGTTCTCTGGCTCTAGAGCAGCTGTGCTGACCTGGTTCTTAGGCTCTAGAACAGCTCTGCTGACCTGGTTCTCTCCCTCTAAAGCAGCTCTGCTCTCCTGGTTCTCTGGCTCTAAAGCAGCTCTGCTGACCTGCTTCTCTCCATCCAAAGCATCTCTGTTGACCTGGTTACTCCGGCTCTACAGCAGCAGCTCTGCTGACCTGGCTCTTAGGCTCTAGAGCAGCTCTGCTGTCCTGGTTCTATGGCTCTAAAGCAGCTCTGCTGACCTGGTTCAATGGCTCTAAAGCAGCTCTGCTGACCTGGTTCTCTGGCTCTAAAGCAGCTCTGCTGACCTGGTTCTCTGGCTCCAAAGCAGCTCTGCTGGCCTGGTTCTCTGGCTCTAAAGTAGCTTTGCTGACCTGGTTCTATGGCTCTAAAGCAGCTCTGTTGACAAGGTTTCTCTTGCTCTACAGCACCTCTGCTGACCTGGTTCTCTGGCTCCAAAGCAGCTCTGCTGACCTGGTTCTCTGGCTCTAAAGTAGCTTTGCTAACCTGGTTCTATGGCTCCAAAGCAGCTCTGATGACCTAGTTCTGTGGCTCTAGAGCAGCTGTGCTGACCTGGTTCTTAGGCTCTAGAACAGGTCTGCTGACCTGGTTCTCTCCCTCTAAAGCAGCTCTGCTCTCCTGGTTCTCTGGCTCTAAAGCAGCTCTGCTGACCTGCTTCTCTCCATCCAAAGCATCTCTGTATACCTGGTTTCTCCGGCTCTACAGCAGAAGCTCTGCTGACCTGGTTCTTAGGCTCTAGAGCAGCTCTACTGTCCTGGTTCTATGGTTCAAAAGCAGCTCTGCTGACCTGGTTCAATGGCTCTAAAGCAGCTCTGCTGACCTGGTTCTCTGGCTCTAAAGCAGCTCTGCTGACCTGGTTCTCTGGCTCCAAAACAGCTCTGCTGGCCTGGTTCTCTGACTCTAAAGCAGGTCTGCTGACCTAGTGCTCTGGCTCTAAAGCAGCTCTGCTGACCTAGTTCTCTGGCTCTAGAGCAGCTGTGCTGACCTGGTTCTTAGGCTCTAGAACAGCTCTGCTGACTTGGTTCTCTCCCTCTACAGCAGCTCTGCTCTCCTGGTTCTCTGGCTCTAAAGCAGCTCTGCTGACCTGCTTCTCTCCATCCAAAGCATCTCTGTTCACCTGGTTACTCCGGCTCTACAGCAGCAGCTCTGCTGACCTGGTTCTTAGGCTCTAGAGCAGCTCTGCTGTCCTGGTTCTATGGCTCTAAAGCAGCTCTGCTGACCTGGTTCAATGCCTCTAAAGCAGCTCTGCTGACCTGGTTCTCTGGCTCTAAAGCAGCTCTGCTGACCTGGTTCTCTGGCTCCAAAGCAGCTCTGCTGGCCTGGTTCTCTGGCTCTAAAGTAGCTTTGCTGACCTGGTTCTATGGCTCTAAAGCAGCTCTGTTGACAAGGTTTCTCTTGCTCTACAACACCCCTGCTGACCTGGTTCTCTGGCTCCAAAGCAGCTCTGCTGGCCTGGTTCTCTGGCTCTAAAGTAGCTTTGCTGACCTGGTTCTATGGCTCCAAAGCAGCTCTGATGACCTAGTTCTGTGGCTCTAGAGCAGCTGTGCTGACCTGGTTCTTAGGCTCTAGAACAGGTCTGCTGACCTGGTTCTCTCCCTCTAAAGCAGTGAGGAAAATTAAATTTTGGTCATGATGTGTTCCCTAGCGCGTACCCCACCGACTCCATGTACCAGCTTAAAGTGCATGTAACTTCCCTCCTGTGCCAGCTATGAAGACGCAAATACATTTGCGTCCACCGTTAACTTGTCCTCTTTCAGATCCACCATGAATGGATTATATAGTCCGTTCCTAAGTATGCTATGCCACCGTCTTTTTGTAGTACACTTTTCATGTATTCCTGCTCTAGCCAGAGTAGGCCCTGAATTCCTGCCATCTGAACCTCTTTTGTGGCTCCTGACTCTGCCCAGGCTACCTCTCTACTCGTGAACTCTGTCCTACTTTCAGCGCGGCCCCTCGCGCTCAGCTCAAGCCTGCTTTCTGCCAAGACTGACTATAACCTTCGAGTTATCTGTTCCGTTCCCCGAGAATACATTCCTGCCTACTAGATCCTGTAAACATCCTCTCCAGCTGCAGAGCCAAAAGGGCCGACCTGTCTTAATACAAGTAATTCATAGCCTCTGTTGCCATGCTTCCATGGAAGGCCCCGTGCCCCACGCTTCACATATAGACATTCAGGCGCTCATATACGCATCCACAGTTAGCATAGAATAGTCTCTGCCCTAGAGACCTTTCCGCCCAGATAGTATAGTTCCTAAACATCAGATATCAGATATGATAGAAGTACAAGTTGATCTGACATGCCAGACTTCTGTCTCTTTCCGTCCGTGTAAATGTCAAGACCCCTGCACCCCGTCAATCACACGTCATGCAGCTGCGCGCGCATCCAAGCTTCCGATTTCTGCTGACATTGCAACATTCTGTTAGCACCACCCCTTGGTGCCACCCACTTGCGTCACCTATCAGTGACGTTTCTAGCACACACCTCTAGTTCACGCCTAGTTTACGCCTCTTGATGATGTATTGGTACCACGTGTATACTGTTATCTTGTCTTCTCTCAGCTGTTACGCCTCTTACATTGAACCTTATGATGTAAATCAAGTATATAAGCTATGTATTGTCAATAAACGAGAGCGCGCTCATCTATCCCTTCTGACACCCCTGTGGTGGTCAGAACATGATATCCTGATTCCTTTATGAGGAATAAAACCCTTAGAAACTCTAACACCACGGACTCTGTTTTCTTTCTTTCTGATTGAGTTATCATTGATTAAGTACTTACCTGCATAGAAATTAAGAGAGTAAATTAATTATTTACGTCATTTTGGCGCCCGAATAGGGACCCCTCCCCCACCTCACGCGCCGGTAGGTGCGTTGCAATCCGTGTCCCCTGCCATCAGTTAGACGGACTACACGTGTACTGGCAGGATTTCCTGCATCCCCCTCTGACCCACGGAGGTGACGAAGACTGCGATCAGTACCCAGACGAGGCGGTGAGGAGTGCGGAGGATCCCGACCAGAGCCCAGCCGAAAGAAGCAAGGTCCGAGGTGTGAAGAGGCCCACCAGTTTTCCGAAGTTTTCCGAAGTTTTCCGAAGTTCCGAGTCGAGTCCAGTCGAGTTTTCCGAGGCCTTCTGTTTCCGTGCTTCCCGGTGAGTACCATTGCTGGGTCGTATCTAGACGGGTTTGGGTACGCAAGTCCGGTCTGCACTGTTTTTAGGCAGTGTATCTGTACTGTTTAGCAGTATATAAAGTATTCCGAATTTTTGCACTGTTACACCAGTGTATCCGTACCGTTGAGCGGTACATTCAGTGTAGGGGGTAGTTAGCTATGTCTTTTAATGTTTTTATGTGATTAATGTTGTGGTATGAATGTGACTGTTTTATTGTGTATTATTGTATTTCTTGTATCAACTAGCAACTCGTATCAAGGAATAAAGATCTAGCGTTCAAGTAATAAGTAAGCAGGATGCCGTTCCTCAGCAAGTTAAAACAGATCGGAACTAGGAAAGGGTTACTAGAGGAAGAAATTCCTATCCCCCCTAGGGACACTCCAGGCAATTTTATGTATCAAAAACACGGCATAGATGCCATATTATATCTAGATTTATGGGCCGATTACACCAAGCACCTAGATGAGAGACACAGATGGCCTGTTACCGGAACGTGGGATGCTGAGTGCATCATGAGGGTAGAAGAAGCATTATGGAAAAAGAAAGCTAGACAATCTCAGAAGGACGCCATAGAATTTTGGCGTAAGGAATCACGTAAGCGTGCTGACAAAGCACTTCGTAGAGAAGACAGACTTAAAGAATCAGATAAAGAACGAGAAAACGAATTAGTTACTGAAGGGATCCGAGTCAAAACAGAACAAATAGACCGTGCCCGAAATAATCTTGTAAACGGTATGTATCTCATAGCAGATGGGACATCCGAAACTGAATCAGAGATACCGAAAAACTTACCGACACCATTAGTTCCAACTAAAGTAATGCATAAAACTACTAAAGACATATTCCTGAATTCGTATCTAGAGGATGTAGCACCAGCTTACACCAATCTGCCTGTTCGTGCCCTGCCTACTGACAGGGATGGGGGTGGCACTACGCCCCCAGATCCAGTTCCGCCGGTACCGCGACAAACCTCCCCTGTTCCGATACCTCCGCCACTTCCCCCACTGAAGACGGATCTACCGAAACCAGTACTACCCGATCTTACTAAAAGACAGATTCAAGTCCAAATCCAGACTCCGCGGAGAGATAATGCCCAAGCATCCGCCTCAGGAGGTGCGACAACGGGTCTACAGACCCCGCCACCGACACACAGATTGCATTTAAAGGACACACAGAATCCTTTCCAGTCTCCCTACTCACCCCGGCTTGAGGCATTCAAAAATAGGATGTCATTTTGCAGATATGATCCCGTACCCGGAAAAGACGATCTAATGGTATTAGCATCACTGCGCTTAAGATCTGCCACCGATAACTTGCTATGCTGTGTAGGAATGCAGGAAGCTCTCGACAGACTATACAAATTCATACAGACAGGGAAAGACCCCGACAGTGTTAAAGCTGCCATGTATAAACAGAAAGTTGACATTCAAAAACAGATATTACGATTCTTCATTAATTGTGTGATAAGAGAACGAGACAGGCCCGGGACAGATCAAAGTGAGTTAGACGCATTAAACAAGTGGGGCCAAAATATAGCAGACGCGAAACATGACAAGGGGACTTGCATAGCCACTATGTCCCAGAAAATTAGAAAGGCAGTATTAACTGCACATCAGGAAGAAAATGATAAAACTTCCTCCGAGGAGGAAGATGAAGATGAAACATCAGGAAAATCTACAGACATTATAGCATATGTAGGTAGGGGAAACTACCTTAGGAAAGGTATCCGTCCGGAGAGCAAGAGAGTTCTTTTCTCCGCTTTAACAAATCCGAATTCTTCTGAACATCAGTTCCAGGAAACTGATAAAAGGCTTCGAGATCGAGTAGGGTACCATGTACTCAATTCTATGGATGAACAGGAACTAGCCCGGTCAGCCGTGTTGTGGGCCGAAAACCCAGACATATATAATGATGACACGTTAGTACAGACATTCTTGAACCTTCCCCCGGAAGAACAGAAAATAGCAGGTGTATACATGATTCAGCACCTCCTCATCAAGTTCAGAAACCATCATTCTGATCCAGGTCCCTTACATGAAACATTAGAAGCACTACTCATGGATAGATGGAGAG
The DNA here is from genome assembly GCF_964263255.1 of Lissotriton vulgaris. Lineage (NCBI taxonomy): Eukaryota > Metazoa > Chordata > Amphibia > Caudata > Salamandridae > Lissotriton > Lissotriton vulgaris. Next base: position 1,259,212,618 of record NC_141695.1, read on the forward strand.
GTTTTAGTACCAAACTAATACAAATAATTATAGAACAACGACGTAAGTATAACACCTTCCTGAGCTCTGAATATATTCCCGCCCCGCCTCCAGAAAGAAAAATGTACCACATGCAATGCGGTGGTGGCATTGAAAGTCAGAATCCCTTGCGAGAAGTACATCCAGTTATGGGTGAGGATCATACTCTGAAACGTGTGTATGTTCACACACCACTGACTAAGTTAGAACTGTTAGAAATGAAGAAATTAGTTCCGTGCCATGATAAAGACCCTGCGGGTTTTCACAGAGAGCTTAAAGACATGTTACTGATGGGAGATTACACGTATGATGATATTATGAAAATGCTAAAGGTACTGTTGCCCACGGGCATTTACGAGAAATTAAAGGAGAAGGATTGGGAAGTGGGAGAGTCAAAGATAGCATGGGCGGAGATAGAAGACGAAGAAAAGAAACGAGTCCCAGGGTTAGGCCTTGGGGATCTGACTAAAGCATTACCAGGTTTAATAGTACAGGTTCTGCCAAGATTATTGACAACTCGAAAGGAAGATTGGGACGCAATCTCGTCCTGTAAACAGAAACAAGATGAAGATACTAGTGACTTTTATTCAAGATTCGAGAAATGTTTCATTATCAATAGTGGTCTAAAAACTAGTAGCGAGTCATATCCACACCTTTTTGTAACAAAATTAGTAGAGAACGCCCTACCACTAGTTAAAAATAGAGTGTACAAGGTTGAAAGTACTTGGCAGGCAAATACGCCATCACAGATGTTACAAATGTTACAATATCACCAGAACAGAATAAGGGAAGAACAAGATCAGGAACAGAAACGTATGAAAGACACGAAAATGAAAATGTTAGTAGCTCAGACAATTCCAGCCGAGGGTCATAGAAAAGGTGGGGCCCAGACCAATCATTCTGCCGCTCCCGTTAAAGGGACATGTAATTATTGCAAGCAGCCAGGTCACTACGTCCATGAATGTCCAGTCCTGAAACATAACATCGAGACAGGTAAAACTAAAGAAAGACCGCGTCCGCCTAGACATGAACAGGGTCAACAACAGACCTCACAGAACGAACAGCCAATGCAGAATACACAGCCTATGCATGATCAGTCCCATACCGTACAGACAGTAGCAATACCGCAGCCACAGCATGCTCAGACACAGCCCGCTGCCGCAACACGACAAGTATCACAACAGATGTACCAGTATGCCCAGTCAGCATATCCAGATTATCAGCGTTATACATGAAACAGCCTAGGGAGGGAAAGTGATTTGCCTCTTATTGAAATTCCTGTAGATCAAGAAGGTCCTTATGTACATAGTCACGTATTAGGAAAAGACAGAAAGTTTTTAATTGACACAGGGGCAAGTCGCACTACTATAAGTCATAATGAAGTCCCAGGGGCACCCCTCTCAGGCTCACAGAATGTTTCCCTTGGTTTTTCAGGACAGCCTATTGTAAATGAAGTATCAGAACCAGTACCACTAGCTGTGGGTCCATTATCTCGAGTTACAGATTTGTTACTTACGAAATCATGTCCCGAAAATCTGTTAGGAATTAAAACACTGAAGGCTCTAGGAGCTATAATTTGCTGTTCCCCGGAGGGAGTCAGACTCTTTCTACGGGATTTCAAGGGTCATTATGTTCTACGTGACTTTGATGTCAGATTGAGAAATGTACCAGATCACTTATGGGCAAAAGGCCCAGCTGATGTAGGTTGTATGCATATCACACCATACCGTGTTACACTCAAGACAGGAGTTGTTCTACCCAGAATCAGACAATACAAGTTACCACCCGATGCTGTAGTGGCTTTACTGAAAATTATTGAAGAGCTTATCGCCCAGGGAGTGGTCGTAGAGACCGACTCCAATATCTGTAATTCACCCATCATTCCAATTCTTAAACGTACAGACCGCAATGCACCGCCAGTATATCGGCTGGTGATTGATCTTCGAGAACTGAACAAATGCATTGTACCACAGTATCCTGTGGTCCCCGATATCTCCTCCCTGTTAACTGCCATTGATTCAGAAGCAACGTTCTTTACTGTAATCGATCTCAAGAACGCCTTCTTCAGTGTACCCATTGACCCGGAGAGCCAATATCTCTTCGGATTCAGTTTAAATGGACGAAGTTTCAAATTTTCCCGCGCACCTCAAGGATTTACAGAAAGCCCCAGCATCTATAGTCAAGCACTGAAAAGACAACTAGATTGTATCCAAATGCCAGTTAATACCGCTTTACTACAGTACGTCGATGATCTACTGATCACCGCACGAAGTGAGCCCGAATGTGAACAAGCATCTCTGATAGTTTTGCATTTTCTGGCCGACAAGGGACACAAGGTGTCTCCTTCGAAGCTACAGTTCTGTGTTCAGCAAGTTGTGTACTTGGGTCACTTGCTGTCCAAAGTGGGGAGACAGCTCACTCCCGATCGCATTCAGTTAATTGTAAACATGCCACGACCCCAGACACAAAAGGAAGTGCGGGCCTTCATAGGCCTCACCTCGTACTGCAGACAATGGATTCCTCAATATGCATTTCTAGCTAAACCACTCATCCAGTTAACAACACAGGAGGCAGCAACTTCGACTGTCCTCCCTTGGACTCAGGAACACACACAAGCCTTTGAGGAATTAAAGAAAGCTTTATGCCAAGCACCAGTTTTAGCGACACCATGTTACAGCAAACCGTTTACACTTTTTGTTACAGAACGTGACGGTACAGCGTTGTCTGTCCTCACTCAAGATCAAGCAGGATCACATAAGCCTTGCGCTTATTTTTCAAGTACATTGGATTCAGTAGCTCAGGCACTCCCTGCATGCTTAAAGTCAGTAGCAGCAACAGCGTTAGCAATCAGACAAAGCGATTCAATTGTTTTAGGTCATCAGTTAACAGTACAAGTTCCACATTCTGTAGAGGTTCTGTTAAACAGAACCCAGACTCAACACTTGACTATAGCACGACTGACAGGTTACGAATTGACATTATTCCAGCCACACATAGAAATCAGACGCTGCAGTATCTTGAATCCAGCAACATTGTTACCTACAGTTATGACAGATCCAGCTCCACATGATTGTATAGAGATTATTAATGCAGTAACAAAGCCCAGACGAGATTTAACAGATGTTCCATTGACAAATCCAGACCTGACACTTTATGTGGATGGTTCATGCATGAGAACAAGTACAGGAGAGTTAGTGGCCGCGTATGCCGTGACCACTGAAACTGAAGTTAAAGAAACACATCGTATTGATACATTGTCTGCTCAAGCAGCAGAGCTCATCGCTCTGACCCAAGCCTGTATTCTAGCGAAGAACAGAAATGTTAACATATACACAGATTCCCGTTATGCGTTCGGAGTCGTACACGACTTCGGCATGCTCTGGCAAGAACGAGGTTTTCTGACCTCTCATGGTACAAAGATACAGCATGGTCCTCTCATTCAAGCACTGTTAGAAGCAATACATCTGCCTTCAGCCATATCAGTCATGAAGTGTAAAGCACATACTAAAGCCACAGATTCTGTTTCCCAGGGTAACGACCTGGCAGATCAGACAGCAAAACATACAGCACTGACTCACACACAGACAACTGACACGACAAAGATAACAGATCCGACAAACTGCATGACAGTCAGGGATCCCACACTAGATGTTATTGACATTCAGACACATGCTACTGCAGACGAAATAAAGAAATGGATCGAACTAGGAGGGATCCAGACAGATCAAGGTTGGATGACGAAGGGAAAATCTACATGGTTTCTCCCTGACTCTATGGTTCAAGTCATGATAAATACAGCACATAGTCCCGCCCACCTTGGAGAGAAAGCAATGCTAGACAGTTTGCAAAATCTCTGGAACAATAAACACTTACGAGCAGCAGCAAAACAGAAAGTGCGTACTTGCATGATCTGTTGTCAGTTCAATCCAGGTAAAAGCGTCCCTGTAGAGCAAGGTGGATTTCATCCTCCCGATCACCCTTTTGAAGTCCTCCAGATGGATTATATCCAGATGGACCGTTGTCGAGGATTCAAATATGTTCTCGTAGTTGTCTGTGCTCTGTCCCGCTGGACCGAAGCATACCCAGTCCCAGATTACACTGCTCCGACCACTGCCAAACAGTTGGTTCGTGAATTTTTCCCACGATACGGCATGCCTCGTGTCGTGTACTCAGATAACGGTCAGCCATTCTCGTCTGCCCTAATGAAAGAAGTTTCCTTGTTATTGGGATACCAGTGGAAGTTCCATTGTGTCCGACATCCAGAAGCCGCAGGCCTTGTTGAGAGGCATAATCAGACATTAAAGATCCGCCTTGCCAAAATATGTCAGGACAAAGGGGTCGACTGGATAGTCGCTCTGCCAGTGGCACTATTCTATATGAGAATGGTCGCCCATTCGAGATCAGGGCTATCCCCGTACGAGGTGGTCTTTGGAAGACCACCGAATATGTGGGGGACGCCCATTCCTAAAAGGATTACTGATGTTGATTCTAATATGTTGACAGATTACCTTGCCTCCTTGATGTCTGCACTCCAATCATGTCGTTCACAGGTTGCCGCAGCCTTCCCTGACAACACCGATGTGAAGGAGCATGACGTCCGCCCCGGAGATGTTGTGCTAGTCCGAAACTTCGACAGGAAAAGTCCGTTGGAGCCCCGCTGGAAGTCTCCGAAGACCGTTCTACTTACGACAAGGACCGCAGTCAAATTGGAAGGCAGAAAGGGGTGGGTCCACCTAAGCCATATCAAAACATTCCCAGGACTGAAACCGGAACAAGACACACCCACCCCCACCAAAGACTGTGATAACAAAGACTTTACCGAAGTTAAAAGAGAAAAGACTCCTCAAGAACAATATCGTATGAAATTGCGATCTAGTCAGTCAGACAGTTTAATTGTTTAAGTCCTCCCCTAGGTGAATCGGTTAAATAGTTTCTGACATGTATCCCCTAGATCGAGTTAGAGAGAGAGAAGAAAAGAAAAGAACATATTGCAAATCACTTCGTAGTCACTGCATAGTGACACTAATAATTATGTTTATTCTAAGTATATTAATAATTGTCGCTAGCATCTTGTTACCTGTATACTATCCTATTTTCAAGCGTGAACAATCTGCTTACAATGTCTCTGCTGAACACACTTTTAGTGAGTTACCTCCTCATGAGCTTTCCTACAGACTCGCGCTGCGCAACAATACATTCATTAGTATGTTACATCATTCTCATCAAACTAACAATGCTACAAATTGCTGGATATGTGGCCGACTCCCTCCCTACCAGAATTATAAGGGAGCCCTGCCTCTCTTTCCTTACCCGTTCTCTCACAATGGCTCCTGCGGAGCATGGTTCAAAATAATTAATTCTTTAGATCCTGACATTGCTGTTTTCGATGGGGGTTGGGTTTGGGGAAACCTGAACTTGGTCCTACTAGACGTCTGTTACCCAGATAAGGAGGGACTCCCCATTAGAATAGGAACTGATCTAGAAAATGAAGTATATGGATTAGGTAATTACACAATTAGCCTTATGATTCTTACTGTCGAATCCGAAGCCGCACCAGTTCTACCTATTATGTCAGTACTGCCAGTCACTGGTGAATTATGTATCAAGAAGAAAGGTTCCGTACACTTAGGTCATAGTAAATGCACTACTGTGGTCGAATTCAGTGATGATGGAAAATCATCTTTCAAAGCTATCAGTCATTCTTACTTTGTGTGTGGTCATACCGCATACATCTGTCTACCTCCAGATTGGGATGGTACCTGTTACATTGCATTCCTTCTGCCACCTGTTTTTCTAGCTCCCTCTGATTACCATAGAAACAGCAATCTAGTAAAGAATAGACCCAGGAGAGATGCCCCCCTTGTCGACTACACAGAAACGGCATGGGAACAGTACACTGACTTTAATAAAGGATTCTTTTTCTTTTTAGGCCCTGTCCAGAATAGTAAATTAATACGCAGATTAACTAGAACACTTGAAGCCGTAGTAAATGAAACTACCTCCGCCTTAGGTAACTTAACAGAAGAGCAGTCCGCTATGCGGGTTGTTGTCCTTCAGAATCGTCTTGTAATTGACGTCATCTTGGCAGATAGAGGTGGAGCCTGTAAGGTCATCGGGTCAAGCTGCTGTGTTTTCATTCCACAGAATGCACCATCTGTATATCAAGCTATCACCCGTCTTCATAATATTGCAAATCAGATACATCAGAATCCAGGCACCTGGACTTGGTCCGGTTGGTTCTGGACAACGTTAACAGCTTGGGGATGGAAGATCCTATCCTTCCTAGGCATTGGCCTAGTCCTAGTATTCAGTTGCTGCCTATGCCTGCAGTGTGGGCCAGCGATCTGTGGATTGTGTGCCACCTCTTGTATTGAACATTCCAGTTTTCACTCAAAACGTAACCAAAAGAAAGAAGAACAAATGATGTTACAAGAACAGACTGATCGATTCATGAGGATCGATATTTCATGAAGGGTCCGTAGGGAACAAGGAGGGAATGAGGAAAATTAAATTTTGGTCATGATGTGTTCCCTAGCGCGTACCCCACCGACTCCATGTACCAGCTTAAAGTGCATGTAACTTCCCTCCTGTGCCAGCTATGAAGACGCAAATACATTTGCGTCCACCGTTAACTTGTCCTCTTTCAGATCCACCATGAATGGATTATATAGTCCGTTCCTAAGTATGCTATGCCACCGTCTTTTTGTAGTACACTTTTCATGTATTCCTGCTCTAGCCAGAGTAGGCCCTGAATTCCTGCCATCTGAACCTCTTTTGTGGCTCCTGACTCTGCCCAGGCTACCTCTCTACTCGTGAACTCTGTCCTACTTTCAGCGCGGCCCCTCGCGCTCAGCTCAAGCCTGCTTTCTGCCAAGACTGACTATAACCTTCGAGTTATCTGTTCCGTTCCCCGAGAATACATTCCTGCCTACTACATCCTGTAAACATCCTCTCCAGCTGCAGAGCCAAAAGGGCCGACCTGTCTTAATACAAGTAATTCATAGCCTCTGTTGCCATGCTTCCATGGAAGGCCCCGTGCCCCACGCTTCACATATAGACATTCAGGCGCTCATATACGCATCCACAGTTAGCATAGAATAGTCTCTGCCCTAGAGACCTTTCCGCCCAGATAGTATAGTTCCTAAACATCAGATATCAGATATGATAGAAGTACAAGTTGATCTGACATGCCAGACTTCTGTCTCTTTCCGTCCGTGTAAATGTCAAGACCCCTGCACCCCGTCAATCACACGTCATGCAGCTGCGCGCGCATCCAAGCTTCCGATTTCTGCTGACATTGCAACATTCTGTTAGCACCACCCCTTGGTGCCACCCACTTGCGTCACCTATCAGTGACGTTTCTAGCACACACCTCTAGTTCACGCCTAGTTTACGCCTCTTGATGATGTATTGGTACCACGTGTATACTGTTATCTTGTCTTCTCTCAGCTGTTACGCCTCTTACATTGAACCTTATGATGTAAATCAAGTATATAAGCTATGTATTGTCAATAAACGAGAGCGCGCTCATCTATCCCTTCTGACACCCCTGTGGTGGTCAGAACATGATATCCTGATTCCTTTATGAGGAATAAAACCCTTAGAAACTGTAACACCACGGACTCTGTTTTCTTTCTTTCTGATTGAGTTATCATTGATTAAGTACTTACCTGCATAGAAATTAAGAGAGTAAATTAATTATTTACGTCAGCAGCTCTGCTCTCCTGGTTCTCTGGCTCTAAAGCAGCTCTGCTGACCTGCTTCTCTCCATCCAAAGCATCTCTGTTGACCTGGTTTCTCCGGCTCTACAGCAGCAGCTCTGCTGACCTGGTTCTTAGGCTCAAGAGCAGCTCTACTGTCCTGGTTCTATGGTTCAAAAGCAGCTCTGCTGACCTGGTTCAATGGTTCTAAAGCAGCTCTGCTGACCTGGTTCTCTGGCTCTAAAGCAGCTCTGCTGACCTGGTTCTCTGGCTCCAAAGCAGCTCTGCTGGCCTGGTTCTCTGGCTCTAAAGTAGCTTTGCTGACCTGGTTCTATGGCTCTAAAGCAGCTCTGTTGACAAGGTTTCTCTTGCTCTACAGCACCTCTGCTGACCTGGTTCTCTGGCTCCAAAGCAGCTCTGCTGACCTGGTTCTATGGCTCTAAAGTAGCTTTGCTGACCTGGTTCTATGGCTCCAAAGCAGCTCTGCTGACCTAGTTCTCTGGCTCTAGAGCAGCTGTGCTGACCTGGTTCTTAGGCTCTAGAACAGGTCTGCTGACCTGGTTCTCTCCCTCTAAAGCAGCTCTGCTCTCCTGGTTCTCTGGCTCTAAAGCAGCTCTGCTCTCCTGGTTCTCTGGCTCTAAAGCAGCTCTGCTGACCTGCTTCTCTCCATCCAAAGCATCTCTGTTGACCTGGTTTCTCCGGCTCTACAGCAGCAGCTCTGCTGACCTGGTTCTTAGGCTCTAGAGCAGCTCTACTGTCCTGGTTCTATGGTTCTAAAGCAGCTCTGCTGACCTGGTTCAATGGCTCTAAAGCAGCTCTGCTGACCTGGTTCTCTGGCTCCAAAGCAGCTCTGCTGACCTAGTTCTCTGGCTCTAGAGCAGCTGTGCTGACCTGGTTCTTAGGCTCTAGAACAGCTCTGCTGACCTGGTTCTCTCCCTCTAAAGCAGCTCTGCTCTCCTGGTTCTCTGGCTCTAAAGCAGCTCTGCTGACCTGCTTCTCTCCATCCAAAGCATCTCTGTTGACCTGGTTTCTCCGGCTCTACAGCAGCAGCTCTGCTGACCTGGTTCTTAGGCTCTAGAGCAGCTCTACTGTCCTGGTTCTATGGCTCTAAAGCAGCTCTGCTGACCTGGTTCAATGGCTCTAAAGCTGCTCTGCTGACCTGGTTCTCTGGCTCTAAAGCAGCTCTGCAGACCTGGTTCTTAGGCTCCAAAGCAGCTCTGCTGGCCTGGTTCTCTGGCTCTAAAGTAGCTTTGCTGACCTGGTTCTATGGCTCTAAAGCAGCTCTGTTGACAAGGTTTCTCTTGCTCTACAGCACCTCTGCTGGCCTGGTTCTCTGGCTCCAAAGCAGCTCTGCTGACCTAGTTCTCTGGCTCTAGAGCAGCTGTGCTGACCTGGTTCTTAGGCTCTAGAACAGCTCTGCTGACCTGGTTCTCTCCCTCTAAAGCAGCTCTGCTCTCCTGGTTCTCTGGCTCTAAAGCAGCTCTGCTGACCTGCTTCTCTCCATCCAAAGCATCTCTGTTGACCTGGTTTCTCCGGCTCTACAGCAGCAGCTCTGCTGACCTGGTTCTTAGGCTCTAGAGCAGCTCTACTGTACTGGTTCTATGGCTCTAAAGCAGCTCTGCTGACCTGGTTCAATGGCTCTACAGCAGCTCTGCTGACCTGGTTCTCTGGCTCCAAAGCAGCTCTGCTGACCTAGTTCTCTGGCTCTAGAGCAGCTGTGCTGACCTGGTTCTTAGGCTCTAGAACAGCTCTGCTGACCTGGTTCTCTCCCTCTAAAGCAGCTCTGCTCTCCTGGTTCCCTGGCTCTAAAGCAGCTCTGCTGACCTGCTTCTCTCCATCCAAAGCATCTCTGTTGACCTGGTTACTCCGGCTCTACAGCAGCAGCTCTGCTGACCTGGCTCTTAGGCTCTAGAGCAGCTCTGCTGTCCTGGTTCTATGGCTCTAAAGCAGCTCTGCTGACCTGGTTCAATGGCTCTAAAGCAGCTCTGCTGACCTGGTTCTCTGGCTCTAAAGCAGCTCTGCTGACCTGGTTCTCTGGCTCCAAAGCAGCTCTGCTGGCCTGGTTCTCTGGCTCTAAAGTAGCTTTGCTGACCTGGTTCTATGGCTCTAAAGCAGCTCTGTTGACAAGGTTTCTCTTGCTCTACAGCACCTCTGCTGACCTGGTTCTCTGGCTCCAAAGCAGCTCTGCTGGCCTGGTTCTCTGGCTCTAAAGTAGCTTTGCTGACCTGGTTCTATGGCTCCAAAGCAGCTCTGATGACCTAGTTCTGTGGCTCTAGAGCAGCTGTGCTGACCTGGTTCTTAGGCTCTAGAACAGGTCTGCTGACCTGGTTCTCTCCCTCTAAAGCAGCTCTGCTCTCCTGGTTCTCTGGCTCTAAAGCAGCTCTGCTGACCTGCTTCTCTCCATCCAAAGCATCTCTGTTGACCTGGTTTCTCCGGCTCTACAGCAGAAGCTCTGCTGACCTGGTTCTTAGGCTCTAGAGCAGCTCGACTGTCCTGGTTCTATGGTTCAAAAGCAGCTCTGCTGACCTGGTTCAATGGCTCTAAAGCAGCTCTGCTGACCTGGTTCTTTGGCTCTAAAGCAGCTCTGCTGACCTGGTTCTCTGGCTCCAAAGCAGCTCTGCCCGCCTGGTTCTCTGGCTCTAAAGTAGCTTTGCTGACCTGGTTCTATGGCTCTAAAGCAGCTCTGTTGACAAGGTTTCTCTTGCTCTACAGCACCTCTGCTGACCTGGTTCTCTGGCTCCAAAGCAGCTCTGCTGACCTGGTTCTATGGCTCTAAAGTAGCTTTGCTGACCTGGTTCTATGGCTCCAAAGCAGCTCTGCTGACCTAGTTCTCTGGCTCTAGAGCAGCTGTGCTGACCTGGTTCTTAGGCTCTAGAACAGGTCTGCTGACCTGGTTCTCTCCCTCTAAAGCAGCTCTGCTCTCCTGGTTCTCTGGCTCTAAAGCAGCTCTGCTGACCTGCTTCTCTCCATCCAAAGCATCTCTGTTGACCTGGTTTCTCCGGCTCTACAGCAGCAGCTCTGCTGACCTGGTTCTTAGGCTCTAGAGCAGCTCTACTGTCCTGGTTCTATGGTTCTAAAGCAGCTCTGCTGACCTGGTTCAATGGCTCTAAAGCAGCTCTGCTGACCTGGTTCTCTGGCTCCAAAGCAGCTCTGCTGACCTAGTTCTCTGGCTCTAGAGCAGCTGTGCTGACCTGGTTCTTATGCTCTAGAACAGCTCTGCTGACCTGGTTCTCTCCCTCTAAAGCAGCTCTGCTCTCCTGGTTCTCTGGCTCTAAACCAGCTCTGCTGACCTGCTTCTCTCCATCCAAAGCATCTCTGTTGACCTGGTTTCTCCGGCTCTACAGCAGCAGCTCTGCTGACCTGGTTCTTAGGCTCTAGAGCAGCTCTACTGTCCTGGTTCTATGGCTCTAAAGCAGCTCTGCTGACCTGGTTCAATGGCTCTAAAGCTGCTCTGCTGACCTGGTTCTCTGGCTCTAAAGCAGCTCTGCTGACCTGGTTCTTAGGCTCCAAAGCAGCTCTGCTGGCCTGGTTCTCTGGCTCTAAAGTAGCTTTGCTGACCTGGTTCTATGGCTCTAAAGCAGCTCTGTTGACAAGGTTTCTCTTGCTCTACAGCACCACTGCTGGCCTGGTTCTCTGGCTCCAAAGCAGCTCTGCTGACCTAGTTCTCTGGCTCTAGAGCAGCTGTGCTGCCCTGGTTCTTAGGCTCTAGAACAGCTCTGCTGACCTGGTTCTCTCCCTCTAATGCAGCTCCGCTCTCCTGGTTCTCTGGCTCTAAAGCAGCTCTGCTGACCTGCTTCTCTCCATCCAAAGCATCTCTGTTGACCTGGTTTCTCCGGCTCTACAGCAGCAGCTCTGCTGACCTGGTTCTTAGGCTCTAGAGCAGCTCTACTGTCCTGGTTCTATGGCTCTAAAGCAGCTCTGCTGACCTGGTTCAATGGCTCTAAAGCTGCTCTGCTGACCTGGTTCTCTGGCTCTAAAGCAGCTCTGCTGACCTGGTTCCTAGGCTCTAAAGCAGCTCTGCTGACCTGGTTCAATGGCTCTACAGCAGCTCTGCTGACCTGGTTCTCTGGCTCCAAAGCAGCTCTGCTGACCTAGTTCTCTGGCTCTAGAGCAGCTGTGCTGACCTGGTTCTTAGGCTCTAGAACAGCTCTGCTGACCTGGTTCTCTCCCTCTAAAGCAGCTCTGCTCTCCTGGTTCTCTGGCTCTAAAGCAGCTCTGCTGACCTGCTTCTCTCCATCCAAAGCATCTCTGTTGACCTGGTTACTCTGGCTCTACAGCAGCAGCTCTGCTGACCTGGCTCTTAGGCTCTAGAGCAGCTCTGCTGTCCTGGTTCTATGGCTCTAAAGCAGCTCTGCTGACCTGGTTCAATGGCTCTAAAGCAGCTCTGCTGACCTGGTTCTCTGGCTCTAAAACAGCTCTGCTGACCTGGTTCTCTGGCTCCAAAGCAGCTCTGCTGGCCTGGTTCTCTGGCTCTAAAGTAGCTTTGCTGACCTGGTTCTATGGCTCTAAAGCAGCTCTGTTGACAAGGTTTCTCTTGCTCTACAGCACCTCTGCTGACCTGGTTCTCTGGCTCTAAAGTAGCTTTGCTGACCTGGTTCTATGGCTCTAAAGCAGCTCTGTTGACAAGGTTTCTCTTGCTCTACAGCACCTCTGCTGACCTGGTTCTCTGGCTCCAAAGCAGCTCTGCTGACCTGGTTCTATGGCTCTAAAGTAGCTTTGCTGACCTGGTTCTATGGCTCCAAAGCAGCTCTGCTGACCTAGTTCTCTGGCTCTAGAGCAGCTGTGCTGACCTGGTTCTTAGGCTCTAGAACAGGTCTGCTGACCTGGTTCTCTCCCTCTAAAGCAGCTCTGCTCTCCTGGTTCTCTGGCTCTAAAGCAGCTCTGCTGACCTGCTTCTCTCCATCCAAAGCATCTCTGTTGACCTGGTTTCTCCGGCTCTACAGCAGCAGCTCTGCTGACCTGGTTCTTAGGCTCTAGAGCAGCTCTACTGTCCTGGTTCTATGGTTCTAAAGCAGCTCTGCTGACCTGGTTCAATGGCTCTAAAGCAGCTCTGCTGACCTGGTTCTCTGGCTCCAAAGCAGCTCTGCTGACCTAGTTCTCTGGCTCTAGAGCAGCTGTGCTGACCTGGTTCTTATGCTCTAGAACAGCTCTGCTGACCTGGTTCTCTCCCTCTAAAGCAGCTCTGCTCTCCTGGTTCTCTGGCTCTAAAGCAGCTCTGCTGACCTGCTTCTCTCCATCCAAAGCATCTCTGTTGACCTGGTTTCTCCGGCTCTACAGCAGCAGCTCTGCTGACCTGGTTCTTAGGCTCTAGAGCAGCTCTACTGTCCTGGTTCTATGGCTCTAAAGCAGCTCTGCTGACCTGGTTCAATGGCTCTAAAGCTGCTCTGCTGACCTGGTTCTCTGGCTCTAAAGCAGCTCTGCTGACCTGGTTCTTAGGCTCCAAAGCAGCTCTGCTGGCCTGGTTCTCTGGCTCTAAAGTAGCTTTGCTGACCTGGTTCTATGGCTCTAAAGCAGCTCTGTTGACAAGGTTTCTCTTGCTCTACAGCACCACTGCTGGCCTGGTTCTCTGGCTCCAAAGCAGCTCTGCTGACCTAGTTCTCTGGCTCTAGAGCAGCTGTGCTGCCCTGGTTCTTAGGCTCTAGAACATGAGGAAATATAAATTTTATGGTCAAGTAATGTTCCCTAGCGTGTACCCCACCGACTCCATGTACCAGCTTAAAGTGCATGTAACTTCCCTCCTGTGCCAGCTATGAAGACGCAAATACATTTGCGTCCACCGTTAACATGTCCTCTTTCAGACCCACTCTGAATGGGTTAAATAGTCCGTTCCTAAGTATGCCATGCCAACGTCTTTTTGTAGTGTACTTTACACGTTTTTCAGCTCTGGCAAAGTAGGCCCTGAATTTCTGCCATCGAGCCTCTTTTTTCGTTGCTTTCTGACTCAGAAAAGCATCAGCCCAGGCAGCCTCTGTATTCATGACCTCTGTCCTACTCCCTGTGCGGCCCATGGCGCTTAGCTCAGCCTGCTGCCTGCCAAGACTGACTACAACCTTCGAATTATCTGTTCCGCTCCTCGAAAATACATTCCTGCCTACTAGTTTAAGTAAACATTCTCCCAGCTGCAGAGCACGAGGGCTGGCCTACTGTCTCCCTGCAAGTAATTCATAGCCTCTGTTACCATGCTCCCAGGGAAGGCCCATGCCCCCACGCTTCTCATGCAGACACTTAGGCGCTTATACACGCACTCTCAGTCAGTATAGAATAGCTTCTGCCCCAGAGACCTTTCCCTCTAGATAATATGGTTCCCAAACATCAGATACCAGATATGATAGAAGTACGAGTTGATCTGACATGCCAGACTTCTGTCTCTTTCCGCCAGTGTGAATGTCAAGTCCCCTGCACCCTCCAGTTTCCACGTCAATCACACGTCATGCAGCTGCGCGCGCATCCAAGCTTCAGATTTCTGCTGACATTGCAACATTCTGCTTTGTGCCACCCCTTTGTGACACCTACCTGTGACGTTTCTAGAGCACACCTCTAGTTCACGCCTAGTCCACGCCTTCTGATTACGTACTAGCAACACGTGGATGCTGTTATCTTGTTTCTCTCAGCTGTTACGCCTACTATATTGCTTTCTATGACATGAATTAAGTATATAAGCTATGTATTGTCAATGAAATATGGCTCTATCCCTTCCTGGACCCTGTGTGGTGCCAGGAACCTGATATCCAGTTCCGGAACGATTCCTTTTTAAGGAATAAAACCCCTAAGAACTCTAACACCACGGACTCTGTTTTCTTTCTTTCCGATTGAGTTATTATTGATTAAGTACTTACCTGCATAGAAATTAAGATGGTAAATTAAATATTTACGACATTTTGGCGCCCGAACAGGGACCCCTCCCCCACCCCACGCGCCGGTTGGTGCGTTGCAAGCTCTGTCCCCTGCCATCAGTTAGATGGAAACTACGCGTACCGGCAGGATTTCCTGTATCTCCCTCTGGCCCACGGAGGTGACGAAGACTGCAATCAGCGCCCAGACGAGGCGGTGAGGAGTGCGGAGGATCCCGACCAGAGCCTAGCCGAAAGAAGCAAGGTCCGAGGTGTTAAGAGGCCCACCAGTTTTCCGAAGTATCCACGTGTCGAGTCGAGTCGAGTCCGGTCGAGTCCAGTCGAGTTTTCCGAGGCCTTCAGTTTCCGTGCTTCCCGGTGAGTACCATTGCTGGGACGTATCAAGACGGGTTTGGGTACACAAGTCCGGTCTGCACTGTTTTTAGACAGTGTATCTGTACTGTTTAGCAGTACATCAGTTATTAAAGTTTTTGCATTGTCTCTGACAGTGTATCTGTGCTGTTTAGCAGTACATCTGGTATAAGGGGTAGTCATATATGTCTCAAATGTCTTTTCATGTGATTAATGTCGTGGTATGAGTGTGACTGTTTTTTATGTGCATTATTGTGTTCTTGTATAACTAGCTGAATTCAGTATTAAGTAGTTAGGATTGAGCATTCAGTATTAAGTAAACAAGATGCCGTTCTTCAACAAGTTAAAGCAGATAGGAACTAGGAAAGGGATACTAGAGGAAGAAATTCCTATCCCCCCTAGGGACACTCCAGGAAATTTTATGTACAACAAGCATGGCCTAGACGCCATATTGTATCTAGATTTATGGGCCGATTATACTAAACATCTAGACGAGAGACACAGATGGCCTGTTACCGGAACATGGGATGCCGAGTGCATCATGAAGGTAGAGGAAGCACTATGGAAAAAGAAAGCCAGACAATCTCAGAAAGACGCCATAGAGTTTTGGCGTAAGGAATCACATAAGCGTGCTGAAAGAGCACTCCGTAGAGAAGACAGACTCAAAGAATCAGATAAAGCCCAAGAAAACGAATTAGTTACTGAAGGGATCCGAGTAAAAACAGAGCAAGTAGACCGCGCACGAAACAATCTCGTAAACGGTATGTATCTCGTGGCCGAGGGTTCGCCTGAGACCACATCAGAAATACCGAAAAATCTGCCGCCACCATTGGTTCCAACTAAAGTAAATCACAAGACCATTAAAGATATATTCCTGAATTCCTATCTAGAGGATGTAGCACCCGCTTACACCAACCTGCCTGTCCGTGTCCCGCCTACTGACGGTGACGGAGGTGGCAACCCGCCACAACTGCAACCAGGTTTCCCCGTTCGACCGACTATTCCTCCACCTCCACCACTTCCCGTACCTAAAGTTGATCTACCGAAACCGCTTCTACCTGACCCTACTCACAGACAAATTCAAGTACAGATACAGACTCCACAGAGAGATAATGTTCAAGCTTCCGCCTCAGGAAGTGCGATGGGGGGTCTTCGGACGCCGCCATTAACACACAGATTACACCTTAGGGATATACAGAGTCCTCTCACGTTCAAATCACCCCGTCTCGACATACTCAAAGAACCGCTTGCAGTTTGCAGGTATGATCCAGTACCCGGTAAAGACGATAGAATGATGATGGCATCACTACGGTTACGATCCGCCACTGACTACCTGCTGCTATTTGCAGGAATGAAAGAGCACCTAGATAGAATATATCACTTTGTTCAGACTGGGAAGGACCCTGAAAGTATTAAGGATGCCATGGCGCATCAGAAAGTTGACACTCAAGCACATATACTACGTTTTTTTATAAACTGCCTAATAAGAGAACGAGACAGGCCTGAAACAGAACAGGATGAATTAAATGCACTCAACAAGTGGGGTCAAAATATATCTGATGGAAAACATGATAAGGGAACTTGCATAGCCAGTATGTACAAGAAAATAAGAAAAGCAGTGATAGAAATACACGAAAAAGAGAAAGAAAGGGCCTCCTCCGAGGAGGAAGGAGAACTCGAAGAATCAGAAAGGACTACAGATACGATAGCGTATGTAGGTAAGGGAACTTACCTTAGGAAAGGCATTCGTCCAGAAAGCAAGAGAGTTTTTCTCTCTGGCTTAACAAACCCGAATTCTCCTGAACATCGGTTCCAGGAGACTGATAAAAGACTTCGAGACCGAATAGGATACCACGTACTCAATTCTATGGATGAGCAAGAACTAGCCCGGTCAGCGATATTATGGGCTGACAATCCAGACATATACAATGATGACACCGTAGCACAGACATTCTTGAACCTTTCCCCAGACGAGCAGAAATTAGCAGGTGTATACATGATGCAGCACCTTCTCACGTTATACAGAAACCAACATTCTGATCCAGGTCCCTTACACGATACATTAGAAGCACTACTCACGGATAGATGGAGAGGTCTAAGTACCAAGTTAATACAAATAATTCTAGAACAGCGACACAGATATAACACTTTCATAAGCTCCGAACATGTTCCCGCTCCGCCCCCAGAAAGAAAAATGTATCATATGGAGCGTCTGCATGGTCTTGAAAGTCAGAACCCCTTACGAGAAGTACATCCAGTTATGGGTGAGGATCATACCTTAAAACGTGTGTATGTACACACGCCTCTGACCAAGTTAGAACTGTTAGAAATGAAGAAACTAGTACCGTGCCATGATAAAGACCCTGCAGGTTTTCACAGAGAGCTTAACCCCTTCGACGCTCATGACGAGCTCAGCTCGTCATGGAGTTTCCATTGATTTCAATGGAAATTACATGGAAGAGCCAGAAGAGCCATAGCATCCAAGTGGTTAAAGACATGTTACTGATGGGGGATTACACATATGAAGATATCATGAAAATGTTAAAAGTACTGCTGCCCACGGGCATCTACGAGAAACTCAAGGAAAAAGAATGGGAGGTAGGAGACAAAAAGATTGTATGGGCAGAAATATATGGCAGAGATGGGCAGAAATAGAAGACGAAGAGAACAAACGTGTCCCAGGGGTAGGCCTTGGGGAGAAAACTAAAGCATTACCAGGTTTGATAGTACAGGTTCTGCCAAGATTACTGACAACTAGAAAGGAAGACTGGGATGCAATATCAGCATGTAAACAGAAACCAGATGAAGATACTAGTGACTTCTATTCAAGATTCGAGAAATGTTTCATTATTAACAGTGGTCTTAAACCAAGTAGCGAGTCGTACCCGCATCTTTTTGTATCAAAATTAGTCGAGAATTCCCTGTTAGCAGTTAAAAACCGTGTATACAAGGTCGAGAGTACATGGCAAGCAAATACGCCATCACAGATGTTGCAAATGTTACAGTATCATCAGAACAGAATTAGAGAAGAACAGGACCATGAACAGAAACGTATGAAAGACACGAAAATGAAAATGTTAGTGGCCCAATCAGTTCCAGCAGACAGCCAGAGAGAGGGTACGACCCAGACAGGTCACGCAACAGCTCCCGTTAAAGGGACATGCAACTATTGCAAGCAGCCAGGTCACTACGTACATGAATGTCCAGTTCTGAAACACAATATAGCAACAGGTAAAACTAAAGAAAGACCGCATCCACCAAGACAAGACCAGGCCCAACAACAGACCTCACAGAATACACAGCACACGCATGCTTCATCTCATACAGCACAGACGGTAGCGGCACCACAGCCACAGCCCATTGCCGCGACTCAGCAAGTTTCCCAACAGATGTACCAGTATGCCCAATCCGCTTACCCCGATTACCCACGATACACATGAAACAGCCTAGAGAGGGAATTCGGCTTGCCTCTTATTGAGATTCCTGTAGATCAAGAGGGTCCTTATGTACACAGTCAAGTATTGGGAAAAGATAGAAAGTTTTTAATAGATACAGGGGCAAGCCGCACAACAATCAGCCATAACGAAGTCCCAGGGGCACCCCTCTCAGGCTCGCAGAATGTTTCCCTTGGTTTTTCAGGACAGCCCATTGTAAATGAAGTATCAGAACCAGTTCCCCTGGCTGTGGGTCCATTATCACGTATTACAGACTTGTTACTTACGAAATCATGTCCAGAAAATCTGTTAGGTATCAAAACGCTGAAGGCTCTAGGAGCCATAATATGCTGTTCCCCGGAGGGAGTTAGACTCTTTCTGCGGGATTTCAAGGGCCATTATGTACTACGACAGTTTGATGTCAGATTGAAAAATGTACCAGATCACTTGTGGGCAAAAGGCCCAACTGATGTAGGTTGTATGCATATCACACCATACCGTGTGACACTGAAATCAGGTGCTGTGTTACCCCGAATCAGACAATACAAGTTACCACCCGATGCTGTAGTGGCTTTACTGAAAATCATTGAAGAGCTCATTGCCCAAGGAGTGGTCGTAGAGACCGACTCCAATATCTGCAATTCCCCTATCATTCCGATTCTTAAACGTACTGATCCCAATGCACCGCCAGTATATCGGCTGGTGATTGATCTAAGAGAACTGAATAAATGCATCATTCCACAGTACCCTGTGGTTCCCGATATCTCTTCCCTATTGACTGCTATTGATTCTGAAGCAACGTTCTTTACTGTAATTGACCTCAAGAACGCCTTCTTTAGTGTACCGATTGATCCAGAGAGCCAATATCTCTTCGGATTCAGTTTAAATGGACGAAGTTTCAAATTTTCCCGCGCACCTCAAGGATTCACAGAAAGCCCCAGCATCTATAGCCAAGCACTGAAAAGACAACTAGATTGTATTCAAATGCCAGTTAACACCGCTTTACTGCAATACGTCGATGATCTGCTGATCACCGCACGAAGTGAGCCCGAATGTGAACAAGCATCACTGACAGTTTTACATTTTCTGGCCAACAAGGGACACAAGGTGTCTCCTTCGAAGCTACAATTCTGTGTTCAGCAAGTTGTGTACTTGGGTCACTTGCTGTCCAAAGTGGGGAGACAGCTCACTCCCGATCGCATTCAGTTAATTGTAAATATGCCACGACCCCAGACACAAAAGGAAGTGCGGGCCTTTATAGGCCTCACCTCGTACTGCAGACAATGGATTCCTCAATATGCATTTCTAGCTAAACCACTCATTCAGTTAACAACACAGGAGGCAGCAACTTCGACTGTCCTCCCTTGGACTCAGGAACACACACAAGCCTTTGAAGAATTAAAGAAAGTTTTATGCCAAGCACCAGTTTTAGCGACACCATGTTACAGCAAACCTTTTACACTTTTCGTTACAGAACGTGATGGTACAGCGTTGTCTGTCCTCACCCAAGATCAAGCAGGTTTATATAAGCCTTGCGCTTATTTTTCAAGTACATTGGATTCAGTAGCCCAGGCACTCCCCGCGTGCTTGAAGTCCGTAGCAGCGACCGCTTTAGCAATCAGACAGAGCGACTCAATTGTTTTAGGACATCAATTAACAGTACAAGTTCCACATTCTGTAGAGGTTCTTTTAAACAGAACCCAGACTCAGCACCTGACTATAGCACGACTGACAGGTTATGAATTAACGCTATTCCAACCACACATAGAAATCAGACGCTGCAGCATTCTGAACCCCGCAACATTGTTACCTTCCATTACGACAGATCCAGCTCCGCATGATTGTATAGAGATCATTAATGCAGTAACAAAGCCTCGACGAGACTTAACAGATGTTCCATTGACAAATCCAGACCTGACACTTTATGTGGATGGTTCATGTATGAGAACAAGTACAGGAGAATTAGTGGCCGCGTATGCCGTGACCACTGAAACTGAAGTTAAAGAAACATATCGTATTGACACACTGTCTGCTCAAGCGGCAGAGCTTATTGCTCTGACCCGAGCCTGTATACTAGCCAAGAACAGAAATGTTAACATATACACTGACTCCCGTTATGCGTTCGGAGTTGTACACGACTTCGGAATGTTATGGCAAGAACGAGGTTTCTTGACCTCTCATGGTGCCAAGATCCAACATGGTCCCCTCATTCAAGCACTGTTAGAAGCAATACATCTGCCTTCAGGCATATCAGTCATGAAGTGTAAAGCACATACTAAAGTTACAGATTCTGTTTCCCAGGGTAACGACCTGGCAGACCAGACAGCAAAACATACGGCATTAACTCACACTCAGACAACTGATGTGACAAAGACAATAGTACCGACACATTGTATGACAGTCAGGGATCCCGCACTAGATGTAATTGATATTCAGACACATGCTACCTCAGATGAAATAAAGAAATGGACTGAACTAGGAGGGATCCAGACAGATCAAGGTTGGATGACGAAGGGAAAATCTACATGGTTTCTCCCCGACTCTATGGTTCAAGTCATAATAAATACAGCACATAGTCCAGCACATCTAGGAGAGAAAGCGATGTTAGACAGTTTACAAAATCTCTGGCACAATAAACACTTACGAGCAGCAGCAAAACAGAAAGTGCGTACTTGCATGATCTGTTGTCAGTTCAATCCAGGTAAAAGTGTCCCTGTAGAACAAGGTGGATTTCATCCTCCTGATCACCCTTTTGAAGTCCTCCAGATGGATTATATCCAGATGGACCGTTGTCGAGGATTCAAATATGTCCTCGTAGTTGTTTGTGCACTTTCCCGTTGGACCGAAGCATATCCAGTCCCAGATTATACTGCTCCGACCACTGCCAGACAGCTGGTTCGTGAATTCTTCCCACGATACGGCTTGCCTCGTGTCGTCTACTCAGATAACGGACAGCCATTCTCATCCGAATTAATGAAGCAGGTTTCCCTTCTGCTAGGATATCAGTGGAAATGCCATTGTGTCCGACATCCCGAAGCCGCAGGCCTTGTAGAGAGGCATAATCAGACATTAAAGATCCGCCTTGCTAAAATATGTCAAGAGAAAGGGGTCGACTGGATAGTCGCCCTGCCAGTAGCACTGTTCTACATGAGAATGGTTGCCCATTCGAGATCAGGGCTATCCCCGTACGAAGTGGTTTTTGGCAGACCACCGAATATGTGGGGGACGCCCATTCCTAAGAAAATTACTGATGTTGATTGTAACATGTTGACAGATTACCTTGCCTCCTTGATGTCTGCACTCCAATCATGTCGTTCACAGGTTGCCGCAGCTTTCCCTGACAACACTGATGTAAAGCCGCATGATGTCCGTCCTGGCGACCTAATCTTAATAAGGAACTTTGACAGGAAAAGTCCGCTGGAGCCCCGCTGGAAAGCGCCGAAGACCGTCCTTCTTACTACGAGGACCGCAGTGAAAGTAGAGGGCAGAAAGGGGTGGATCCACACGAGCCATATTAAAAAATACAACGAACTGAAACCAGATCCAGACTCGTCCACCCCTCCCAAAGACTGTATCGAATCTAGTGACTTTAAAGTTTCAGAACGAGAAAAAACTCCCCAAGAAGAATATAAGTTAAAGCTCCGATCTAGCAAGTCAGACAGTTTAATTGTTTAAGTCCTCCCCTAGGTGAATCGGTTAAATAGTTTCTGACATGTACCCCCTAGATCGAGATAGAGAGAGAGAGAGACAATTCAAGAAGCATACATATTGTAAATCATTGCGCAGTCACTGTATAGTGACATTATTAATTATGTTCTTTCTAAGTATTCTGATTATTATTGCAAGTATACTGCTCCCTCTCTACTACCCTATTTTCAAGCGTGAACAATCTGCTTACAATGTTTCTGCTGAACATTCTTTTAGCAAATTACCTCCACATGAACTTTCTTACAGACTCGCGCTGCGCAACAACACATTCATTAGTATGTTACATCACTCTCATCAGACTAATAATGCTACAAACTGCTGGATATGTGGCCGACTCCCTCCCTACCAGAAATACAAGGGAGTTCTGCCCCTCTTTCCGTATCCGTTCACCCACAATGGTTCCTGTGGAGCCTGGTTTAGAATAATAAATTCCGTAGATCCTGATATTGCTGTTTACAAAGGGAGCTGGGTTTGGGGAAACTTGAACTTAGTTCTGCTTAAATCCTGTTATCCTGACAAGAAGGGACTCCCCATTAGAATAGGAACTGATCTAGAAAATGAAGTATATGGATTAGGTAATTATACAATTAACCTTATGATTCTTACTGTTGAGTCCGAAGCTGCACCAGTTCTACCCGCTATGTCAGTACTACCCGTCACTGGTGAATTATGTGTCAGTAAGAAAGGTTCAGTACACTTAGGTCATAGTAAATGTACTACTGTGGTCGAATTCAGTGATCAAGGCAAGTCTTCTTTTAGAGCTACCCGTCATTCCTACTTTGTTTGTGGTCATACCGCATACATACGCTTACCTCCAGATTGGGATGGTACCTGTTACATTGCATTCCTTCTGCCACCTGTTTTTCTAGCTCCTCCTGATTATCACAGAAATACGAATCTAGTAAAGAATAGACTCCGAAGAGGTCTCTCGCTTGTCGACTACACAGAAACGGCATGGGAACAATATACAGATTTCAATAAAGGATTCTTTTTCTTCTTAGGCCCCGTCCAAAATAGTAAACTAATACGCAGATTAACTAGAACACTTGAAGCAGTAGTGAATGAAACTGCGTCCGCCCTGGGTAACTTAACAGAAGAGCAGTCCGCCATGCGGGTTGTTGTCCTTCAGAATCGTCTTGTTATTGACGTCATCTTGGCAGACAGAGGCGGAGCTTGTAAGGTCATCGGGTCAAGTTGCTGTATTTTCATTCCAGAAAACGCGCCAACAGTATATCAAGCCATTACACGTCTTCATAAAATTGCAAATCTGATACATCAGAATCCAGGCACCTGGACTTGGTCCGGTTGGTTCTGGACAACGTTAACCGCTTGGGGATGGAAGATCCTATCCTTCCTAGGCATTGCCCTCGTCATGGTATTCAGTTGTTGTCTGTGCCTACAGTGTGGGCCAGCGATTTGTGGACTGTGTGCCACATCATGCATTGAACATTCCAGTTTTTTCTCAAAACGTGAAAGAAAGAAAGATGAACGAATAATGTTACAAGAACAGACTGATCGATTCATGAGGATCGATATATCATGAAGGGTCCGTAGGGAACAAGGAGGGAATGAGGAAATATAAATTTTATGGTCAAGTAATGTTCCCTAGCGTGTACCCCACCGACTCCATGTACCAGCTTAAAGTGCATGTAACTTCCCTCCTGTGCCAGCTATGAAGACGCAAATACATTTGCGTCCACCGTTAACATGTCCTCTTTCAGACCCACTCTGAATGGGTTAAATAGTCCGTTCCTAAGTATGCCATGCCAACGTCTTTTTGTAGTGTACTTTACACGTTTTTCAGCTCTGGCAAAGTAGGCCCTGAATTTCTGCCATCGAGCCTCTTTTTTCGTTGCTTTCTGACTCAGAAAAGCATCAGCCCAGGCAGCCTCTGTATTCATGACCTCTGTCCTACTCCCTGTGCGGCCCATGGCGCTTAGCTCAGCCTGCTGCCTGCCAAGACTGACTACAACCTTCGAATTATCTGTTCCGCTCCTCGAAAATACATTCCTGCCTACTAGTTTAAGTAAACATTCTCCCAGCTGCAGAGCACGAGGGCTGGCCTACTGTCTCCCTGCAAGTAATTCATAGCCTCTGTTACCATGCTCCCAGGGAAGGCCCATGCCCCCACGCTTCTCATGCAGACACTTAGGCGCTTATACACGCACTCTCAGTCAGTATAGAATAGCTTCTGCCCCAGAGACCTTTCCCTCTAGATAATATGGTTCCCAAACATCAGATACCAGATATGATAGAAGTACGAGTTGATCTGACATGCCAGACTTCTGTCTCTTTCCGCCAGTGTGAATGTCAAGTCCCCTGCACCCTCCAGTTTCCACGTCAATCACACGTCATGCAGCTGCGCGCGCATCCAAGCTTCAGATTTCTGCTGACATTGCAACATTCTGCTTTGTGCCACCCCTTTGTGACACCTACCTGTGACGTTTCTAGAGCACACCTCTAGTTCACGCCTAGTCCACGCCTTCTGATTACGTACTAGCAACACGTGGATGCTGTTATCTTGTTTCTCTCAGCTGTTACGCCTACTATATTGCTTTCTATGACATGAATTAAGTATATAAGCTATGTATTGTCAATGAAATATGGCTCTATCCCTTCCTGGACCCTGTGTGGTGCCAGGAACCTGATATCCAGTTCCGGAACGATTCCTTTTTAAGGAATAAAACCCCTAAGAACTCTAACACCACGGACTCTGTTGTCTTTCTTTCCGATTGAGTTATTATTGATTAAGTACTTACCTGCATAGAAATTAAGATGGTAAATTAAATATTTACGACAAACAGCTCTGCTGACCTGGTTCTCTCCCTCTAAAGCAGCTCTGCTCTCCTGGTTCTCTGGCTCTAAAGCAGCTCTGCTGACCTGCTTCTCTCCATCCAAAGCATCTCTGTTGACCTGGTTTCTCCGGCTCTACAGCAGCAGCTCTGCTGACCTGGTTCTTAGGCTCTAGAGCAGCTCTACTGTCCTGGTTCTATGGCTCTAAAGCAGCTCTGCTGACCTGGTTCAATGGCTCTAAAGCTGCTCTGCTGACCTGGTTCTCTGGCTCTAAAGCAGCTCTGCTGACCTGGTTCTCTGGCTCCAAAGCAGCTCTGCTGGCCTGGTTCTCTGGCTCTAAAGTAGCTTTGCTGACCTGGTTCTATGGCTCTAAAGCAGCTCTGTTGACAAGGTTTCTCTTGCTCTACAGCACCTCTGCTGACCTGGTTCTCTGGCTCCAAAGCAGCTCTGCTGGCCTGGTTCTCTGGCTCTAAAGTAGCTTTGCTGACCTGGTTCTATGGCTCCAAAGCAGCTCTGATGACCTAGTTCTGTGGCTCTAGAGCAGCTGTGCTGACCTGGTTCTTAGGCTCTAGAACAGGTCTGCTGACCTGGTTCTCTCCCTCTAAAGCAGCTCTGCTCTCCTGGTTCTCTGGCTCTAAAGCAGCTCTGCTGACCTGCTTCTCTCCATCCAAAGCATCTCTGTTGACCTGGTTTCTCCGGCTCTACAGCAGCAGCTCTGCTGACCTGGTTCTTAGGCTCTAGAGCAGCTCTACTGTCCTGGTTCTATGGCTCTAAAGCAGCTCTGCTGACCTGGTTCAATGGCTCTAAAGCTGCTCTGCTGACCTGGTTCTCTGGCTCTAAAGCAGCTCTGCTGACCTGGTTCTCTGGCTCCAAAGCAGCTCTGCTGGCCTGGTTCTCTGGCTCTAAAGTAGCTTTGCTGACCTGGTTCTATGGCTCTAAAGCAGCTCTGTTGACAAGGTTTCTCTTGCTCTACAGCACCTCTGCTGACCTGGTTCTCTGGCTCCAAAGCAGCTCTGCTGGCCTGGTTCTCTGGCTCTAAAGTAGCTTTGCTGACCTGGTTCTATGGCTCCAAAGCAGCTCTGATGACCTAGTTCTGTGGCTCTAGAGCAGCTGTGCTGACCTGGTTCTTAGGCTCTAGAACAGGTCTGCTGACCTGGTTCTCTCCCTCTAAAGCAGCTCCGCTCTCCTGGTTCTCTGGCTCTAAAGCAGCTCTGCTGACCTGCTTCTCTCCATCCAAAGCATCTCTGTTGACCTGGTTTCTCCGGCTCTACAGCAGCAGCTCTGCTGACCTGGTTCTTAGGCTCTAGAGCAGCTCTACTGTCCTGGTTCTATGGTTCTAAAGCAGCTCTGCTGACCTGGTTCAATGGCTCTAAAGCAGCTCTGCTGACCTGGTTCTCTGGCTCCAAAGCAGCTCTGCTGACCTAGTTCTCTGGCTCTAGAGCAGCTGTGCTGACCTGGTTCTTAGGCTCTAGAACAGCTCTGCTGACCTGGTTCTCTCCCTCTAAAGCAGCTCTGCTCTCCTGGTTCTCTGGCTCTAAAGCAGCTCTGCTGACCTGCTTCTCTCCATCCAAAGCATCTCTGTTGACCTGGTTTCTCCGGCTCTACAGCAGCAGCTCTGCTGACCTGGTTCTTAGGCTCTAGAGCAGCTCTACTGTCCTGGTTCTATGGCTCTAAAGCAGCTCTGCTGACCTGGTTCAATGGCTCTAAAGCTGCTCTGCTGACCTGGTTCTCTGGCTCTAAAGCAGCTCTGCTGACCTGGTTCTTAGGCTCCAAAGCAGCTCTGCTGGCCTGGTTCTCTGGCTCTAAAGTAGCTTTGCTGACCTGGTTCTATGGCTCTAAAGCAGCTCTGTTGACAAGGTTTCTCTTGCTCTACAGCACCACTGCTGGCCTGGTTCTCTGGCTCCAAAGCAGCTCTGCTGACCTAGTTCTCTGGCTCTAGAGCAGCTGTGCTGCCCTGGTTCTTAGGCTCTAGAACAGCTCTGCTGGCCTGGTTCTCTCCCTCTAAAGCAGCTCTGCTCTCCTGGTTCTCTGGCTCTAAAGCAGCTCTGCTGACCTGCTTCTCTCCATCCAAAGCATCTCTGTTGACCTGGTTTCTCCGGCTCTACAGCAGCAGCTCTGCTGACCTGGTTCTTAGGCTCTAGAGCAGCTCTACTGTCCTGGTTCTATGGCTCTAAAGCAGCTCTGCTGACCTGGTTCAATGGCTCTAAAGCTGCTCAGCTGACCTGGTTCCCTGGCTCTAAAGCAGCTCTGCTGACCTGGTTCCTAGGCTCTAAAGCAGCTCTGCTGACCTGGTTCAATGGCTCTACAGCAGCTCTGCTGACCTGGTTCTCTGGCTCCAAAGCAGCTCTGCTGGCCTGGTTCTCTGGCTCTAAAGTAGCTTTGCTGACCTGGTTCTATGGCTCTAAAGCAGCTCTGTTGACAAGGTTTCTCTTGCTCTACAGCACCTCTGCTGACCTGGTTCTCTGGCTCCAAAGCAGCTCTGCTGGCCTGGTTCTCTGGCTCTAAAGTAGCTTTGCTGACCTGGTTCTATGGCTCCAAAGCAGCTCTGATGACCTAGTTCTGTGGCTCTAGAGCAGCTGTGCTGACCTGGTTCTTAGGCTCTAGAACAGGTCTGCTGACCTGGTTCTCTCCCTCTAAAGCAGCTCTGCTCTCCTGGTTCTCTGGCTCTAAAGCAGCTCTGCTGACCTGCTTCTCTCCATCCAAAGTATCTCTGTTGACCTGGTTTCTCCGGCTCTACAGCAGAAGCTCTGCTGACCTGGTTCTTAGGCTCTAGAGCAGCTCTACTGTCCTGGTTCTATGGTTCAAAAGCAGCTCTGCTGACCTGGTTCAATGGCTCTAAAGCAGCTCTGCTGACCTGGTTCTCTGGCTCTAAAGCAGCTCTGCTGACCTGGTTCTCTGGCTCCAAAGCAGCTCTGCTGACCTGGTTCTATGGCTCTAAAGTAGCTTTGCTGACCTGGTTCTATGGCTCCAAAGCAGCTCTGCTGACCTAGTTCTCTGGCTCTAGAGCAGCTGTGCTGACCTGGTTCTTAGGCTCTAGAACAGGTCTGCTGACCTGGTTCTCTCCCTCTAAAGCAGCTCTGCTCTCCTGGTTCTCTGGCTCTAAAGCAGCTCTGCTGACCTGCTTCTCTCCATCCAAAGCATCTCTGTTGACCTGGTTTCTCCGGCTCTACAGCAGCAGCTCTGCTGACCTGGTTCTTAGGCTCTAGAGCAGCTCTACTGTCCTGGTTCTATGGTTCTAAAGCAGCTCTGCTGACCTGGTTCAATAGCTCTAAAGCAGCTCTGCTGACCTGGTTCTCTGGCTCCAAAGCAGCTCTGCTGACCTAGTTCTCTGGCTCTAGAGCAGCTGTGCTGACCTGGTTCTTAGGCTCTAGAACAGCTCTGCTGACCTGGTTCTCTCCCTCTAAAGCAGCTCTGCTCTCCTGGTTCTCTGGCTCTAAAGCAGCTCTGCTGACCTGCTTCTCTCCATCCAAAGCATCTCTGTTGACCTGGTTTCTCCGGCTCTACAGCAGCAGCTCTGCTGACCTGGTTCTTAGGCTCTAGAGCAGCTCTACTGTCCTGGTTCTATGGTTCTAAAGCAGCTCTGCTGACCTGGTTCAATGGCTCTAAAGCAGCTCTGCTGACCTGGTTCTCTGGCTCCAAAGCAGCTCTGCTGACCTAGTTCTCTGGCTCTAGAGCAGCTGTGCTGACCTGGTTCTTAGGCTCTAGAACAGCTCTGCTGACCTGGTTCTCTCCCTCTAAAGCAGCTCTGCTCTCCTGGTTCTTTGGCTCTAAAGCAGCTCTGCTGACCTGCTTCTCTCCATCCAAAGCATCTCTGTTGACCTGGTTTCTCCGGCTCTACAGCAGCAGCTCTGCTGACCTGGTTCTTAGGCTCTAGAGCAGCTCTACTGTCCTGGTTCTATGGCTCTAAAGCAGCTCTGCTGACCTGGTTCAATGGCTCTAAAGCTGCTCTGCTGACCTGGTTCTCTGGCTCTAAAGCAGCTCTGCTGACCTGGTTCTTAGGCTCCAAAGCAGCTCTGCTGGCCTGGTTCTCTGGCTCTAAAGTAGCTTTGCTGACCTGGTTCTATGGCTCTAAAGCAGCTCTGTTGACAAGGTTTCTCTTGCTCTACAGCACCTCTGCTGGCCTGGTTCTCTGGCTCCAAAGCAGCTCTGCTGACCTAGTTCTTTGGCTCTAGAGCAGCTGTGCTGACCTGGTTCTTAGGCTCTAGAACAGCTCTGCTGACCTGGTTCTCTCCCTCTAAAGCAGCTCTGCTCTCCTGGTTCTCTGGCTCTAAAGTAGCTTTGCTGACCTGGTTCTATGGCTCCAAAGCAGCTCTGATGACCTAGTTCTGTGGCTCTAGAGCAGCTGTGCTGACCTGGTTCTTAGGCTCTAGAACAGGTCTGCTGACCTGGTTCTCTCCCTCTAAAGCAGCTCTGCTCTCCTGGTTCTCTGGCTCTAAAGCAGCTCTGCTGACCTGCTTCTCTCCATCCAAAGCATCTCTGTTGACCTGGTTTCTCCGGCTCTACAGCAGCAGCTCTGCTGACCTGGTTCTTAGGCTCTAGAGCAGCTCTACTGTCCTGGTTCTATGGTTCTAAAGCAGCTCTGCTGACCTGGTTCAATGGCTCTAAAGCAGCTCTGCTGACCTGGTTCTCTGGCTCCAAAGCAGCTCTGCTGACCTAGTTCTCTGGCTCTAGAGCAGCTGTGCTGACCTGGTTCTTAGGCTCTAGAACAGCTCTGCTGACCTGGTTCTCTCCCTCTAAAGCAGCTCTGCTCTCCTGGTTCTCTGGCTCTAAAGCAGCTCTGCTGACCTGCTTCTCTCCATCCAAAGCATCTCTGTTGACCTGGTTTCTCCGGCTCTACAGCAGCAGCTCTGCTGACCTGGTTCTTAGGCTCTAGAGCAGCTCTACTGTCCTGGTTCTATGGCTCTAAAGCAGCTCTGCTGACCTGGTTCAATGGCTCTAAAGCTGCTCTGCTGACCTGGTTCTCTGGCTCTAAAGCAGCTCTGCTGACCTGGTTCTTAGGCTCCAAAGCAGCTCTGCTGGCCTGGTTCTCTGGCTCTAAAGTAGCTTTGCTGACCTGGTTCTATGGCTCTAAAGCAGCTCTGTTGACAAGGTTTCTCTTGCTCTACAGCACCACTGCTGGCCTGGTTCTCTGGCTCCAAAGCAGCTCTGCTGACCTAGTTCTCTGGCTCTAGAGCAGCTGTGCTGCCCTGGTTCTTAGGCTCTAGAACAGCTCTGCTGGCCTGGTTCTCTCCCTCTAAAGCAGCTCTGCTCTCCTGGTTCTCTGGCTCTAAAGCAGCTCTGCTGACCTGCTTCTCTCCATCCAAAGCATCTCTGTTGACCTGGTTTCTCCGGCTCTACAGCAGCAGCTCTGCTGACCTGGTTCTTAGGCTCTAGAGCAGCTCTACTGTCCTGGTTCTATGGCTCTAAAGCAGCTCTGCTGACCTGGTTCAATGGCTCTAAAGCTGCTTAGCTGACCTGGTTCTCTGGCTCTAAAGCAGCTCTGCTGACCTGGTTCCTAGGCTCTAAAGCAGCTCTGCTGACCTGGTTCAATGGCTCTACAGCAGCTCTGCTGACCTGGTTCTCTGGCTCCAAAGCAGCTCTGCTGGCCTGGTTCTCTGGCTCTAAAGTAGCTTTGCTGACCTGGTTCTATGGCTCTAAAGCAGCTCTGTTGACAAGGTTTCTCTTGCTCTACAGCACCTCTGCTGACCTGGTTCTCTGGCTCCAAAGCAGCTCTGCTGGCCTGGTTCTCTGGCTCTAAAGTAGCTTTGCTGACCTGGTTCTATGGCTCCAAAGCAGCTCTGATGACCTAGTTCTGTGGCTCTAGAGCAGCTGTGCTGACCTGGTTCTTAGGCTCTAGAACAGGTCTGCTGACCTGGTTCTCTCCCTCTAAAGCAGCTCTGCTCTCCTGGTTCTCTGGCTCTAAAGCAGCTCTGCTGACCTGCTTCTCTCCATCCAAAGTATCTCTGTTGACCTGGTTTCTCCGGCTCTACAGCAGAAGCTCTGCTGACCTGGTTCTTAGGCTCTAGAGCAGCTCTACTGTCCTGGTTCTATGGTTCAAAAGCAGCTCTGCTGACCTGGTTCAATGGCTCTAAAGCAGCTCTGCTGACCTGGTTCTCTGGCTCTAAAGCAGCTCTGCTGACCTGGTTCTCTGGCTCCAAAGCAGCTCTGCTGACCTAGTTCTATGGCTCTAAAGCAGATCTGCTGACCTAGTTCTCTGGCTCTAGAGCAGCTGTGCTGACCTGGTTCTTAGGCTCTAGAACAGGTCTGCTGACCTGGTTCTCTCCCTCTAAAGCAGCTCTGCTCTCCTGGTTCTCTGGCTCTAAAGCAGCTCTGCTGACCTGCTTCTCTCCATCCAAAGCATCTCTGTTGACCTGGTTTCTCCGGCTCTACAGCAGCAGCTCTGCTGACCTGGTTCTTAGGCTCTAGAGCAGCTCTACTGTCCTGGTTCTATGGTTCTAAAGCAGCTCTGCTGACCTGGTTCAATAGCTCTAAAGCAGCTCTGCTGACCTGGTTCTCTGGCTCCAAAGCAGCTCTGCTGACCTAGTTCTCTGGCTCTAGAGCAGCTGTGCTGACCTGGTTCTTAGGCTCTAGAACAGCTCTGCTGACCTGGTTCTCTCTTTCTAAAGCAGCTCTGCTCTCCTGGTTCTCTGGCTCTAAAGCAGCTCTGCTGACCTGCTTCTCTCCATCCAAAGCATCTCTGTTGACCTGGTTTCTCCGGCTCTACAGCAGCAGCTCTGCTGACCTGGTTCTTAGGCTCTAGAGCAGCTCTACTGTCCTGGTTCTATGGTTCTAAAGCAGCTCTGCTGACCTGGTTCAATGGCTCTAAAGCAGCTCTGCTGACCTGGTTCTCTGGCTCCAAAGCAGCTCTGCTGACCTAGTTCTCTGGCTCTAGAGCAGCTGTGCTGACCTGGTTCTTAGGCTCTAGAACAGCTCTGCTGACCTGGTTCTCTCCCTCTAAAGCAGCTCTGCTCTCCTGGTTCTTTGGCTCTAAAGCAGCTCTGCTGACCTGCTTCTCTCCATCCAAAGCATCTCTGTTGACCTGGTTTCTCCGGCTCTACAGCAGCAGCTCTGCTGACCTGGTTCTTAGGCTCTAGAGCAGCTCTACTGTCCTGGTTCTATGGCTCTAAAGCAGCTCTGCTGACCTGGTTCAATGGCTCTAAAGCTGCTCTGCTGACCTGGTTCTCTGGCTCTAAAGCAGCTCTGCTGACCTGGTTCTTAGGCTCCAAAGCAGCTCTGCTGGCCTGGTTCTCTGGCTCTAAAGTAGCTTTGCTGACCTGGTTCTATGGCTCTAAAGCAGCTCTGTTGACAAGGTTTCTCTTGCTCTACAGCACCTCTGCTGGCCTGGTTCTCTGGCTCCAAAGCAGCTCTGCTGACCTAGTTCTTTGGCTCTGGAGCAGCTGTGCTGACCTGGTTCTTAGGCTCTAGAACAGCTCTGCTGACCTGGTTCTCTCCCTCTAAAGCAGCTCTGCTCTCCTGGTTCTCTGGCTCTAAAGCAGCTCTGCTGACCTGCTTCTCTCCATCCAAAGCATCTCTGTTGACCTGGTTTCTCCGGCTCTACAGCAGCAGCTCTGCTGACCTGGTTCTTAGGCTCTAGAGCAGCTCTACTGTCCTGGTTCTATGGCTCTAAAGCAGCTCTGCTGACCTGGTTCAATGGCTCTACAGCAGCTCTGCTGACCTGGTTCTCTGGCTCCAAAGCAGCTCTGCTGACCTAGTTCTCTGGCTCTAGAGCAGCTGTGCTGACCTGGTTCTTAGGCTCTAGAACAGCTCTGCTGACCTGGTTCTCTCCCTCTAAAGCAGCTCTGCTCTCCTGGTTCTCTGGCTCTAAAGCAGCTCTGCTGACCTGCTTCTCTCCATCCAAAGCATCTCTGTTGACCTGGTTACTCCGGCTCTACAGCAGCAGCTCTGCTGACCTGGTTCTTAGGCTCTAGAGCAGCTCCGCTGTCCTGGTTCTATGGCTCTAAAGCAGCTCTGCTGACCTGGTTCAATGGCTCTAAAGCAGCTCTGCTGACCTGGTTCTCTGGCTCTAAAGCAGCTCTGCTGACCTGGTTCTCTGGCTCCAAAGCAGCTCTGCTGGCCTGGTTCTCTGGCTCTAAAGTAGCTTTGCTGACCTGGTTCTATGGCTCTAAAGCAGCTCTGTTGACAAGGTTTCTCTTGCTCTACAGCATCTCTGCTGACCTGGTTCTCTGGCTCCAAAGCAGCTCTGCTGACCTGGTTCTCTGGCTCTAAAGTAGCTTTGCTGACCTGGTTCTATGGCTCCAAAGCAGCTCTGATGACCTAGTTCTGTGGCTCTAGAGCAGCTGTGCTGACCTGGTTCTTAGGCTCTAGAACAGGTCTGCTGACCTGGTTCTCTCCCTCTAAAGCAGCTCTGCTCTCCTGGTTCTCTGGCTCTAAAGCAGCTCTGCTGACCTGCTTCTCTCCATCCAAAGCATCTCTGTTGACCTGGTTTCTCCGGCTCTACAGCAGAAGCTCTGCTGACCTGGTTCTTAGGCTCTAGAGCAGCTCTACTGTCCTGGTTCTATGGTTCAAAAGCAGCTCTGCTGACCTGGTTCAATGGCTCTAAAGCAGCTCTGCTGACCTGGTTCTCTGGCTCTAAAGCAGCTCTGCTGACCTGGTTCTCTGGCTCCAAAGCAGCTCTGCTGGCCTGGTTCTCTGGCTCTAAAGTAGCTTTGCTGACCTGGTTCTATGGCTCTAAAGCAGCTCTGTTGACAAGGTTTCTCTTGCTCTACAGCACCTCTGCTGACCTGGTTCTCTGGCTCCAAAGCAGCTCTGCTGACCTGGTTCTATGGCTCTAAAGTAGCTTTGCTGACCTGGTTCTATGGCTCCAAAGCAGCTCTGCTGACCTAGTTCTCTGGCTCTATAGCAGCTGTGCTGACCTGGTTCTTAGGCTCTAGAACAGGTCTGCTGACCTGGTTCTCTCCCTCTAAAGCAGCTCTGCTCTCCTGGTTCTCTGGCTCTAAAGCAGCTCTGCTGACCTGCTTCTCTCCATCCAAAGCATCTCTGTTGACCTGGTTTCTCCGGCTCTACAGCAGCAGCTCTGCTGACCTGGTTCTTAGGCTCTAGAGCAGCTCTACTGTCCTGGTTCTATGGTTCTAAAGCAGCTCTGCTGACCTGGTTCAATGGCTCTAAAGCAGCTCTGCTGACCTGGTTCTCTGGCTCCAAAGCAGCTCTGCTGACCTAGTTCTCTGGCTCTAGAGCAGCTTTGCTGACCTGGTTCTTAGGCTCTAGAACAGCTCTGCTGACCTGGTTCTCTCCCTCTAAAGCAGCTCTGCTGACCTGGTTCTCTGGCTCCAAAGCGGCTCTGCTGGCCTGGTTCTCTGGCTCTAAAGTAGCTTTGCTGGCCTGGTTCTATGGCTCTAAAGCAGCTCTGTTGACAAGGTTTCTCTTGCTCCACAGCACCTCTGCTGACCTGGTTCTCTGGCTCCAAAGCAGCTCTGCTGACCTGGTTCTATGGCTCTAAAGTAGCTTTGCTGACCTGGTTCTATGGCTCCAAAGCAGCTCTGCTGACCTAGTTCTCTGGCTCTAGAGCAGCTGTGCTGACCTGGTTCTTAGGCTCTAGAACAGGTCTGCTGACCTGGTTCTCTCCCTCTAAAGCAGCTCTGCTCTCCTGGTTCTCTGGCTCTAAAGCAGCTCTGCTGACCTGCTTCTCTCCATCCAAAGCATCTCTGTTGACCTGGTTTCTCCGGCTCTACAGCAGCAGCTCTGCTGACCTGGTTCTTAGGCTCTAGAGCAGCTCTACTGTCTTGGTTCTATGGCTCTAAAGCAGCTCTGCTGACCTGGTTCAATGGCTCTAAAGCTGCTCTGCTGACCTGGTTCTCTGGCTCTAAAGCAGCCCTGCTGACCTGGTTCTTAGGCTCCAAAGCAGCTCTGCTGGCCTGGTTCTCTGGCTCTAAAGTAGCTTTGCTGACCTGGTTATATGGCTCTAAAGCAGCTCTGTTGACAAGGTTTCTCTTGCTCTACAGCACCACTGCTGGCCTGGTTCTCTGGCTCCAAAGCAGCTCTGCTGACCTAGTTCTCTGGCTCTAGAGCAGCTGTGCTGCCCTGGTTCTTAGGCTCTAGAACAGCTCTGCTGACCTGGTTCTCTCCCTCTAAAGCAGCTCTGCTCTCCTGGTTCTCTGGCTCTAAAGCAGCTCTGCTGACCTGCTTCTCTCCATCCAAAGCATCTCTGTTGACCTGGTTTCTCCGGCTCTACAGCAGCAACTCTGCTGACCTGGTTCTTAGGCTCTAGAGCAGCTCTACTGACCTGGTTCAATGGCTCTAAAGCTGCTCTGCTGACCTGGTTCTCTGGCTCTAAAGCAGCTCTGCTGACCTGGTTCTTAGGCTCTAAAGCAGCTCTGCTGACCTGGTTCAATGGCTCTACAGCAGCTCTGCTGACCTGGTTCTCTGGCTCCAAAGCAGCTCTGCTGACCTAGTTCTCTGGCTCTAGAGCAGCTGTGCTGACCTGGTTCTTAGGCTCTAGAACAGCTCTGCTGACCTGGTTCTCTCCCTCTAAAGCAGCTCTGCTCTCCTGGTTCTCTGGCTCTAAAGCAGCTCTGCTGACCTGCTTCTCTCCATCCAAAGCATCTCTGTTGACCTGGTTACTCCGGCTCTACAGCAGCAGCTCTGCTGACCTGGCTCTTAGGCTCTAGAGCAGCTCTGCTGTCCTGGTTCTATGGCTCTAAAGCAGCTCTGCTGACCTGGTTCAATGGCTCTAAAGCAGCTCTGCTGACCTGGTTCTCTGGCTCTAAAGCAGCTCTGCTGACCTGGTTCTCTGGCTCCAAAGCAGCTCTGCTGGCCTGGTTCTCTGGCTCTAAAGTAGCTTTGCTGACCTGGTTCTATGGCTCTAAAGCAGCTCTGTTGACAAGGTTTCTCTTGCTCTACAGCACCTCTGCTGACCTGGTTCTCTGGCTCCAAAGCAGCTCTGCTGGCCTGGTTCTCTGGCTCTAAAGTAGCTTTGCTGACCTGGTTCTATGGCTCCAAAGCAGCTCTGATGACCTAGTTCTGTGGCTCTAGAGCAGCTGTGCTGACCTGGTTCTTAGGCTCTAGAACAGGTCTGCTGACCTGGTTCTCTCCCTCTAAAGCAGCTCTGCTCTCCTGGTTCTCTGGCTCTAAATCAGCTCTGCTGACCTGCTTCTCTCCATCCAAAGCATCTCTGTTGACCTGGTTTCTCCGGCTCTACAGCAGAAGCTCTGCTGACCTGGTTCTTAGGCTCTAGAGCAGCTCTACTGTCCTGGTTCTATGGTTCAAAAGCAGCTCTGCTGACCTGGTTCAATGGCTCTAAAGCAGCTCTGCTGACCTGGTTCTCTGGCTCTAAAGCAGCTCTGCTGACCTGGTTCTCTGGCTCCAAAGCAGCTCTGCTGGCCTGGTTCTCTGGCTCTAAAGTAGCTTTGCTGACCTGGTTCTATGGCTCTAAAGCAGCTCTGTTGGCAAGGTTTCTCTTGCTCTACAGCACCTCTGCTGACCTGGTTCTCTGGCTCCAAAGCAGCTCTGCTGACCTGGTTCTATGGCTCTAAAGTAGCTTTGCTGACCTGGTTCTATGGCTCCAAAGCAGCTCTGCTGACCTAGTTCTCTGGCTCTAGAGCAGCTGTGCTGACCTGGTTCTTAGGCTCTAGAACAGGTCTGCTGACCTGGTTCTCTCCCTCTAAAGCAGCTCTGCTCTCCTGGTTCTCTGGCTCTAAAGCAGCTCTGCTGACCTGCTTCTCTCCATCCAAAGCATCTCTGTTGACCTGGTTTCTCCGGCTCTACAGCAGCAGCTCTGCTGACCTGGTTCTTAGGCTCTAGAGCAGCTCTACTGTCCTGGTTCTATGGTTCTAAAGCAGCTCTGCTGACCTGGTTCAATGGCTCTAAAGCAGCTCTGCTGACCTGGTTCTCTGGCTCCAAAGCAGCTCTGCTGACCTAGTTCTCTGGCTCTAGAGCAGCTGTGCTGACCTGGTTCTTAGGCTCTAGAACAGCTCTGCTGACCTGGTTCTCTCCCTCTAAAGCAGCTCTGCTCTCCTGGTTCTCTGGCTCTAAAGCAGCTCTGCTGACCTGCTTCTCTCCATCCAAAGCATCTCTGTTGACCTGGTTTCTCCGGCTCTACAGCAGCAGCTCTGCTGACCTGGTTCTTAGGCTCTAGAGCAGCTCTACTGTCCTGGTTCTATGGCTCTAAAGCAGCTCTGCTGACCTGGTTCAATGGCTCTAAAGCTGCTCTGCTGACCTGGTTCTCTGGCTCTAAAGCAGCTCTGCTGACCTGGTTCTTAGACTCCAAAGCAGCTCTGCTGGCCTGGTTCTCTGGCTCTAAAGTAGCTTTGCTGACCTGGTTATATGGCTCTAAAGCAGCTCTGTTGACAAGGTTTCTCTTGCTCTACAGCACCACTGCTGGCCTGGTTCTCTGGCTCCAAAGCAGCTCTGCAGACCTAGTTCTCTGGCTCTAGAGCAGCTGTGCTGCCCTGGTTCTTAGGCTCTAGAACAGCTCTGCTGACCTGGTTCTCTCCCTCTAAAGCAGCTCTGCTCTCCTGGTTCTCTGGCTCTAAAGCAGCTCTGCTGACCTGCTTCTCTCCAGCCAAAGCATCTCTGTTGACCTGGTTTCTCCGGCTCTACAGCAGCAGCTCTGCTGACCTGGTTCTTAGGCTCTAGAGCAGCTCTACTGTCCTGGTTCTATGGCTCTAAAGCAGCTCTGCTGACCTGGTTCAATGGCTCTACAGCAGCTCTG
The DNA here is from genome assembly GCF_964263255.1 of Lissotriton vulgaris. Classification (NCBI taxonomy): domain Eukaryota; kingdom Metazoa; phylum Chordata; class Amphibia; order Caudata; family Salamandridae; genus Lissotriton; species Lissotriton vulgaris. The sequence goes on from NC_141695.1 coordinate 1,259,250,119, forward strand.
CTGACCTGGTTCTCTGGCTCCAAAGCAGCTCTGCTGACCTAGTTCTCTGGCTCTAGAGCAGCTGTGCTGACCTGGTTCTTAGGCTCTAGAACAGCTCTGCTGACCTGGTTCTCTCCCTCTAAAGCAGCTCTGCTCTCCTGGGTCTCTGGCTCTAAAGCAGCTCTGCTGACCTGCTTCTCTCCATCCAAAGCATCTCTGTTGACCTGGTTTCTCCGGCTTTACAGCAGCAGCTCTGCTGACCTGGTTCTTAGGCTCTAGAGCAGCTCTACTGTCCTGGTTCTATGGCTCTAAAGCAGCTCTGCTGACCTGGTTCTCTGGCTCTAAAGCAGCTCTGCTGACCTGGTTCTTAGGCTCCAAAGCAGCTCTGCTGGCCTGGTTCTCTGGCTCTAAAGTAGCTTTGCTGACCTGGTTCTATGGCTCTAAAGCAGCTCTGTTGACAAGGTTTCTCTTGCTCTACAGCACCTCTGCTGACCTGGTTCTCTGGCTCCAAAGCAGCTCTGCTGACCTGGTTCTCTGGCTCTAAAGTAGCTTTGCTGACCTGGTTCTATGGCTCTAAAGCAGCTCTGATGACCTGGTTCTCTCCCTCTAAAGCAGCTCTGCTGACCTGGTTCTTTCCCTCTAAAGCAGCTCGGCTGACAAGGTTTCTCTTGCTCTACAGCACCTCTGCTGACCTCGTTCTCTGGCTCTAGTGTAGCTCTGCTGACCTGGTTCTCTCCCTCTAAAGAAGCTCTGCTGACCTTGTTCTCTGCCTCTTGATGCGCAGCCAGAGTGTGTGTACATCAGGGCGTCTCATCTCCTTCAATCATTAAATAAAGCACTAAGCTGCTGCCTGACAGAGGGTCACGATAATGTACACAAAGTCTGAGTACCCTCCAGGTGCCTCTGGACCCGCAGCCCTGCTTCCCGCGGCCCTGCTTCCGTGTGCACAGCACCAGAGCACAAGCGGGGTGTCACAGCAGAGGCACATGAGGGGTGCACAAAAGGCACTTGTGTTCATTCTGTGGTGTGTCTGATAGAGCGCGCAGGTCACCCGGGTCACTAGTTTACCAATTTTTTCCACGCACTGGGCCCTGGCGTGCATATGATGACAGTGTTTTGCATGAACCGGGTGAAACCTTTCCACGCTAACTATGAGTAATTCAGGGGGGTGACTCTCTCACCACTTACTATTCATGTACCTGACTTACCACAGGCACATTACTCCTGATGGATCAGGAGCTAGCAGTGGACAGGTAGCAAGATTCCTAAAAAGCGTACAATACCTAATACATTTAGTACATTTATTAACACTTTATGATATATAATGACCACAGACACCTGATGGGTTTTTAGAGTTTTATATAGAGTAAGTTTAGAATGAATATGCCATGATTATAAGGCAGATACAAATTAGAACATCGATAATCAAGATCAAAGCCAAAATGTAACTATGGATTAGGGCAAGCACCATAGAGTACTAAGGAACACTACAGGGCATGAGCATTAGGGAACATGCTATTCAGTACGAATTTAAGCTAAGGCAGGGGGCGTGAGAAGGACCTAATATGTGTACTAATATTCTTAAACTAATTCCTAAACTTTATGCTATTCTTACTAAGATCACAGCAACCATACTAAAGGGAAGGGATAATGGAACAAGCTGAATAAGCGGTCAGTTTAATGATATCCTACAGGTAGGGTAAAAAGGGGAACATCACTAATAAACAATTGCATATAAATCACTTTTAAAAAGGTAATAGGGCAATATCACAGGCAAGAGTGCTTTATTAAGAAGAGGAAAGGTAAGAGTAAAGTTAGACGGACACCCACACTGAATATTTACCTAGGACGGGAATGAGAGCCAACCCTGGCCACGGGTCAGCTTGGGAACAGGCGAGGACAGGGACCCTCAAGGATTCAGAATGCCAGTAGGCGAGCAGGTACAGCTCATGGACAGTCAGGACAGGATACCCCTCAGGTTTTGGGTCAGGACTGGGCTCACCAAAAGGCACGACCAACACCTGCAGCTTCGGATGCAACGCCTGCGTTACCCCCTCTCTGCACGGAATCCGCCAGTAACACCGATTGGGTTTTCGAATCTCCCAGCAAAGTGCTCCGCCAGCACTTAGGACTAATTTCCACCCCTTGGAGTTGGTGGAAAGTACCGACAGAGTGCTCCGCAGCGCTCTGTATCAATCACCTATAGAGTTCGTAGGGTCAGTGACAGGTCTGCTACTCGGACAAGTCGGACAATTTTTCTAAGCTAAGCTAGACTAGTTATACTGTTTTAGGACCCCTAGACCACCCACAAATGTTGCAAGTGACAAGGTCCCAACTTATGATTGGTCAGGAGAGGTGGTTAAGTCATTGTCACCACCTAAAATTCTGTGTTCCCATATTACATATTCATATGACAGTACCCACCCCTTACATTCCAGTTCCCAGGGTATACGTGAAGGGAAAACAATAGAGCATACAGTCATAATCGCACAAGTTGATACATTTTATACACAATCCGGGACCTCTCCTAGGCCATGGAGCAGGTTCCCAGGAGCATCTTGCTTCAGAGGCCAGCTGGCTTGTCTCTGCTTCTGCGCAGTTGGGTTTATCCCTCATCACGTGAGTGGGGAGTTACGTGCTTCAAATATGGAGTCCGTCCCCCGACCCAGGCCCATGGATGCGTAATACATGAAAAGTAAGCGAAAACAAATTAGTAACACAGAAAAATGAATACACTGTATACCATGAAATGCTTCACTGCACCCCTTACTTTATAATATCTATAGCATTAAAGGTTAGTGCTGAAAAGACAGATATGCAGAAGCAGCATGAGCTAGCAGAGAGCATGGTTAAGGACAAGCGGCCATATTTAGCAACAATGCGCATGAGCAACAATATCCCTCCAAATTGCGAGTGCGTCACATCACGTGGGTATGACCGACGCATGCGCAGACTGGATTTCGGCGAAGCAGCCATTTTGTAATACGCAAGCATGTTTAAGATGAAAAGACACATAAGCAAGCCTCCTAGGGACACCCGCGTGTTGGGGAAAAAGGTGGAATAAATGACAGACAGATTGAATTAATATGGTTACGAGTTAAGCGAGGTTCTTGAGTAAGAGCAAGTCGCTTTACGTGCGAATCCTTGCTCCATCAATCCCCTCTTTGATGATATTTACTATCATCACTATAAATGGAAACAGATGCCAACATCATTCTTTCATATCACTCATCTCAATTTCCACAAACTTGTTGTTGAGCTTTCTTTCTGCATCCTTATTAGGGTGAAAGCTTTTAGCTCTCTTGTAAATTTCGTTTTTCAATTCTTCTAATTCTAGCTCATCAACATTTCTCTTCACTCCTCTCTTATTCACAGTGTACTTCTTTTTGCATTTTTGACATTTACAGCAGATGAATATGATCAGTACAACCACACCTATTCCAGCTATTGGCATCAGTATTTTCCATAAAAGACTTTTACCTAAGTTAGAGAACCAACTACCTACAGAGGAGAGACCATCAGTCAGTCTCTTCCAGGCACTATCAACCTCTAATGGTTTGAGTTCTTTTTCCAAATTAGTTATGTTCCTTACATATTTCTTAATTTCGATACTTTTGTCAGGTATGTAAGTGCAACAATGTTGCACCTTCAGCATCCTGCAGACTCCTCCCTCTTTTGCCAATAAGGTATCAAGAGCAAGGCGATTCTGTAAAACCATTGATCTGATCGCAACCATTTCAGTATTGACCAGCAGGAATCCAGCAGCAGTGTCAGTTGATAACCGATCCACTACTGTAGACAGTTTGCAGATTCTGTGAGTATTCAGAACTACCCCCATTCCAGGTATCAGTGCACTAAAAATATCACCTACAATTTCTCCTACACTTTCACGTTTTCTACACGCTAAGCCATTAGTTTCTTCATTGCTTCCAGCAGCGTCGTTCACATGGTATATTTTTGGGAAAACAATGCCAAAGTAGCAGCTCCCATACCAGTGATCCGGCAATTTGAAATAAGCCTTGTTCCCACATATATAATAAATTCCGGGAAACACAGGTTACGACCCATTTTTAAAACCCCAACCTCCAATTACCTTGTAATTATGTTCACACTCGCTGGAACCGATGAATACATTGTTATAATAACTAGTCTTTTCTCTACGAAGACAGAGTTTCCCTTTTCGTTCAAAATCCAGCAACAAAGCAGGAGCAGCTTCGCCCTCTGAGGTGCTTTCCATATTTTCGGCCCACCTAGGGGTTCTATCCTTCTCGTCAGTGGCCTTTTTCTGAAACTTTTCTCTCCTCCTTTCTGCCATTTTCAAAAACATCTTTTCCTGCTCCTGTAGGGAACAGGTCAGATTAGCTTGTCTAGCTTCATTTAAGTCGATGTCACCTATAGTCAGGAAATATTCTCCCATGTAACGGGTTACCTCACTTCTAATATGTACAAGGTTTAGGTTTCCCCGAACAGGAAGTTCAGAAAAGATTACGTCAGTGTTTGAGTAATAGTACTGTAAAGTGCCTCTATAGAATAAGCTTGCTAATATACTACAGGAAATTCCGTAGGTCAGGGGTAAATGGTGGTACGTCACGCCTTCAGCTACTGAAGTGGGTAGCTTCATGCAGACATAACAATCTTCTATTTCCATAGCTTCTACATAGTGCACTAAAAGGTTAGCAAAGACATTTAAGTGTGTCCTGTTTTTCATTTTGTGAAAATGTAGTCCACCCTCATCTGATGCTTCTAATTTAGGACGTGTATGTCTCAGGCTAACTGCATTGTCACGTTTTTCTACACTTCGTGGTGTTTCTTCAGTCTGTACAGTTTCTGTGTCTAGAGTCTCTGGGTTAGTGGGATACAAGTTAGGGTCTTTACTTACCATAAAAGGTATAAAGACTGTTAATCCTATCCATATTACTATTAACATGGCTATACTACATAAGCATATTTTACAGCAAGTTTTACAACAACTAAATTTGGATCTTCCATTTACACTTGAATCAGACATTATAGCTTACAGGTGGCTTTTTCGTCCCCTCTTTGTTTCTTTATACCAGAGGCTCACTCGGGTTTGTTTCAAGGAGGGTCTTCGTCAGAACTCCGATCAGCAATGGACTCTTCGTCACTTTTGCCACTGTTGTTGGGTTCGTCAATTTCTTCCAACACCAAGTAAGTCCATTCAGGGCTCCGATACAATTTGTTTTGTCTCTTTACTCGTGAACTTCGTCGGCTGGACTGGACTCGGGCTTCTTTTCTTTCACTGGCAGCCCTTTTTCGGTCTTCTAGTTTTTCTTCAACTGTCTTGATTCTTAGTCTCAGTCTTTTTATGTATCGGGGTTCACCCTTTTTCTTGCGGCTTTCAGTGGTCGAGGAAACTTGACCTTCCTCGTGAACTCTTTTATTTTCGCTTCGTTGTGGCACTTTTGTTTCGGCAGTGTCTATTTCCCTTCCTGTCTGACTAGTCCCAGCTCTTTCGTCAATTTCTTCTGCCTGGTTTCTAAGCTGGCCTTGTTCAGGTTGAAGTTGTATTTGGTCTTTACTTTCAGGCGATCTGGATTCTGCTTCCTGAACACATTCGTCTATATCTATCTGTTCCTGTTCATGCACTTCGATCCCTTGATTTTCTTCCGCATGAACTTCAGCTTTAATCACTATCTGACCCTTTCCAGTCTCTGGAGTTTCAGGAGGAGTGTCGATGACTTGATCTGTCCCTACTTGGCCTATTTCCTGATCAGGTTTGTTGTGAGTTTCGATGACCTGACCTTCGTCCTCTAATTCTGTCTCACCTTCACTATCCCACTCACTATCTAGGTAGGAATATTTTCTTGTTCTTATTGGATCCAGAACTTGATCGTCAGCAGGGAACCATTCAACGTCTTGACTTGTGCTCGGTAGTTCGATGTCAGCGAGATCCGGACCCTCTTCTGGAGTCTCCTCAGCTGGACTACCTTCGGCTTCAGTCGCGTTTTCTCCGGTTACCCGCTTCGTGTGACTGGCATGGATCCACTTCGGTACGCCAGCACACTTCACAGCAGTAGTGGTGACAAGGATCACTTGTCTTGGCTTTCTCCACTTTGGTCCAAGGCAACTCTTCCGGGTGTGTATCTTTAACACCACCCAATCACCGGGTCTCAGTTTATGTGCTGGAGTTGTAGGCCATTCGACAGCAGTCTCTCCAATCTGGTGAGAGATAGAACGCACTTGGTCACCCAGCTGCTTGCAGTATTCTAGCACTAAATCATCAGAAATACTAAGCAGTTTGTGTCCAGGTACCCATGCCTGTCGCATCACTCTTCCCATTAGTACTTCATGTGGGCTCAGGCCTGTTTTTCGGTTTGGAATACTTCTCAAACTCATCAGCACAAGGGGTAAAGCTTCTATCCAGTTCATTTTGGTAGAATCACACACTTTCGCAAGTCTGGATTTGATGGTGCCATTCACTTGTTCAACTATTCCAGAAGCCTCTGGATGATATGCACAGTGCAACCTTTGTTCCATTTTAAATGCTTTACAGAGTTCCTTTAGGACTCCGTTTGAAAAATGCCCACCTTGGTCTGTTTCAATAGTTTCTGGAATTCCAAATCTAGGTATCAGCTCTCTAAGTAATAATTTGGCTACAGTTATAGCATCATTTTTCTTTGCTGGGTAGGCCTCCACCCATCTGGAAAATAGGCAAACTATGACCAGGACGTATCTGTATCCTTTGCACATGGGCAACTGGATAAAGTCCGCCTGCATCCTGACAAAGGGGCCTTCTGCCTTTCCAATCGTACTTTGTTCCACTACTGTCCTCTTTCCTGCGTTGAACTGCTGGCACACTAAACACCTCTGACAAAGCTTTTCCGCTGTGTTCCTGAATTTTGAGTTATAGAATACCTTTTCAAACATACGACACATGGCATCCCTCCCAATATGTGTGTGTTCATGTATGATTCTGGCCATTGGGTCTACCAGGCTGTCTGGTAGTACAGGCACACCAGTTTGGTTAACCACAACACCATCCTCATTCCTGATTCTGCATTCATCCGTCCTCCATCTGTCCTTTTCCTCCCTGTCTGTTGCCTGTTGTAATTCTCTCAATTCCTCCCATGTAGATACACTTTCAAACACCATAAGTTGGCAGCTGTTTCCACCTCCCCACAATTTAATTTGGAGGGACATTTTGTATCGGGCACAATATTGTGCGATTTGGTCAGCGTATCGGTTTCCGGCTGTCACATCATCATTTCCAGATCTGTGAGCCGCACACTTGACCACAGCCAATTCTTTGGGCAATTGAATTGCTTCCAGTAAGTTCTGTACCACCTTTCCATTTCTGATAGGGGTACCTGAGGAAGTCATGAATTCTCTTTGTAACCATAGTTGGCCGAAGTCATGAACAACCCCATAACAGTACTGGCTGTCAGTATAAACAGTTACTCTCTTGTTTTTCCCCTGCTTACAAGCTCTTGTCAATGCGATTAGCTCTGCTACTTGTGCAGATTTTACGTCGCATAGGTAAGATGCCTCCAGGGTTGTCGCCAATGTGACTACAGCATAGGCAGCACTCAGACCTCCATCCTCATGTCTTAAACATGAGCCATCCACAAACATCATAATATCCTCATCCAGTAAGGCTATTTCTCTGATATCAGGACGTGGCTTAGTGCTAAATTCTGTTAAGTCTATGCAGTTATGCTCCATTTCACCTTCTGCTTCTACATCCAGAGGTATGGGCAACAGAGTTGCAGGGTTCAGGACATTGCACCGGGAAATAATTACATTCTCAGCACCTATTAGAATTCTCTCATACTTAGTCAGCCGACTAGGGGTGAGATACTGGGTCTTGGTTCGGGTCAGTAAGATCACAACAGAATGTGGAACATATACAGTGACAGGATGTCCCATAACAATATTTTCACTTTGTTCCAGACTAGCGCAAGTAGCAGCTACTGCTTTCAGGCATCCGGGTAATCCAGCAGCCACTGGATCTAGTGTGGCCGAAAAATAGGCCACGGGACGCCTGACCAGCCTGTTAGGACCCGTAGCTCTTAGGGGGAATCAAGGCCTTCGAGTCCTGTACCAAGCGTGTTGTAATGTGTTTTTTTGCCTACCAGGGACTACATGTCCCAGAATGCCTTGAGGAGGGATCTGGAAACCTTGCCTCCTTTGCACCAATCAGCTGCTGCCTGAGAGGTTCATATGTCTCCTCCCTCTTCTTGGCGGTGCTTGGTTTTCATTCTTGGATTCCTGCCTGGAGCCCGACCAGAGTATTCTCTGATACTGTTCCTGTATCCCCGTGAACTGTGTTCGTGTTTCTCCTTTCTCCCCCATCCCGGAGATAGCGCTCCTCGAGACCGCGTGGGCTCACGCAGTTCCTTTCAAGATCCTCTACGGAGTTTTGGTTCGAGTCTCCTGCCTTTTCCCTTTACCGACGTGGAGATTGGATTTACCCCGCCTCCTCCCTAACGGCTCACAGGTGTGACGCCTGGAATCACTGCCTGGTTCCGTCAGTCTCTCTTCGGCTCCCCTGTGCCTCCGCACCTACTCGCTGCAATATTCTGCTGAGAACTCTCTGCCTTTTTGTTCTGCGGACAATTCTCCGCGTAGTTCTTTTGGTGCACTGAGACCCGCCGCTAAGTTAGCGTGTTGGAAGGTTTCTCGGTGAACATTTCGCACGCATTTCTGAACGTTGTGTTTTTTGCCTACACAGAGAGGATTAACTTGTACCTACCTTTATCTTTTGTTGGATGTTACCTATTGGGAATTGATTCAAGACTATTATTGATCCCAAGGAACTACTTATCTTTTGTTTTGGAGAGACCAAAGTATACACCCATCTTTTGGTTCGTATTTACCTTTTTCTTTCTTGGAAACCTTTTTGGGTTCTCTGCACTCCATGGGCAGGTAAGAGCATTGCAGCACACTTGGTACAGACACATATGTGTCTCTTAGTTTGGTGTCCTTTTTTTGAATCCGCTAAGGCCCTGTTGTATGTGTTGTTTTCTTTCTCCTCTGCAGGTTGCTGCGTCCTCTTCGCTTATCCTTCCCGAGTGCCCTATCTTCTATTCAGGAGACCTAGGGGTTTTGGTCTCTCTCTTTTCTAACGACCACTCAGACCTGTGTGTGTTTATATTTCACTGGGTGTGTGGTGTCGTTTGTAACGGAGGGAGACACTGTCTACACTTCTGAGGAAGCTGGTTTCTGCCTGGAACCTGTTGTGAGTCCGACAGAAAACCAAGCCCACGTTTTATTTTCCTCCCGAGTGTAGACAGTCATGGATGACGCAGCCATGCTAGGCGAGGCAGATGAGGTAACATTAAGAGAGTTAGCAACCACTGTGGTGAATCTGCAAACGGAACTAAAACTAATCAGAAATGATAACCAAAGGTTACTAGCAGAAAACGCCCGATTAATAGAAGCCAGTAAAAACCCTGAAGTACAAGCTAGACATAGAAAAAGTTATATACAACCCTCTCACTTTCCAACGTCTAGCGTTAGCTCCTCTGGAGCCTCTCAGGACTCTACCACTCCTGTACAGGTTACTGTAGTTACTCCACCTCAAACTCCCTTAGCAATGCCTGAAAGATTTAGCGGAGATAGTCAGAAATTCAAAGTCTTTCTGAATCAATGCCACCTGATGTTTTTGTGTAAAGCTGCTTCATTCCCGGATGACGCGGCTAAGGTCGCCTTTATCATTTCCTATTTAAGCGGGAATGCTGCCTCTTGGGCAGTGGCTTTGGTAGAAAATGACGATCCAGTGCTATATAACCTTGACCTATTTAAAGATAGAATGAAAAATCTTTTCTCTAGGCACACCTATATGCAGGCGAGTGATAACGAGCTTCTTAACTTAAAACAGGGGTCAAAGGATTTATTGACATATATCACTGCCTTCAATAGATTAGTGACAGAAACCCACTGGCCGGATGATAAGAGAACTTCTATATTTTATAGAGGTCTGCGAGATGAACTAAAAGACATCTTATCACAAATAGTGGACCCTCCTGAAAACTGTGCTGATTTCATTGACCTGGTGGTCAAATTAGACCACAGACTGGCTGAAAGAAAGGGAGAAAAATCTCGTAGTGACCTCCCTAAATTCTTAATAACGAAGCCGGTGAAGAGCGATCCCAAAGACACAAGCGAACCCATGCAAATAGGAGGTATTCGTGGCCCATTAACTCCAGAAGAAAAGGAAAAAAGGCGAAAGCTAAATCTTTGCCTATATTGTGGAAAGGCTGGCCATTTTGCCCGTGAATGTCCTGTGAAGCCCAAAAATTCCTTGAGTGGGGGGTTGCCGAAATACTCTAAGACTATGCCTTCGGAAAACTAGTTGACTTGGGGAGTACTGAGGTCGCTCTTCCAAGTCCCTCGCTGTTTCAGACCTCTAAATATGTGGCTAACACATATTCATCCATTCCCAAACCTTTTACCATTTCAGTGGTATTAGTGTTGCCTTCACAGGGAAGACATTCTATGGCTCTTCTTTTGGACTCAGGGGCAACAGGCAACTTCCTGGATATCACTCTAGCTAAATCCTTGGGTATGCAGTTCATAAAAAAGGAAGTACCTGAAAACGTCAGAGCAGTAGACGGATCCGCCCTATCATCTGGGATGTTGAAATACCATACCCCTGACATTCTTGTGTTATGCGACAATGGGCATAGTGAGAGCATATCCTTTGACCTAATTGATACCCCCAATTTCGGGGCTATCTTGGGTGTACCCTGGCTTCAGACTCATAATCCCCATATAGATTGGGTAGCCAGAACTGTTACCCTACGCTCAGCTCACTGTCTTACTCATTGTTATAGAGACATCAACCACTGGCATACTCCTGTGTATTGTGCCTCTACCACTATTGACGGGGCTACATTACCCTTTGAATATAGACAATTTGCTGACGTGTTTGATGATGTAAAAGCAGTGGCCTTACCGCCACATCGTTCCTACGATTGTAGGATAGATTTAATACCAGGCGCCGATTTACCTGTTAGTCGCATATATGCGCTTACGGAAACAGAGACTAAATACCTGCAAGAATATTTACAAGACATGTTGGCCAAAGGCTTCATCAGTCATTCCACCTCTCCAGTGTCATCCCCCCTTTTTTTTATTCCTAAACGGGAAGGGGGACTCAGAGCTTGCCTGGACTACAGATTATTGAATAAAGCCACTATAAAAAACAAATATCCTCTTCCCCTCATTTCCACGCTGCTTGATCAGGTTAGAAAGGCCACTATTTTTACCAAACTCGACTTAAGAGGAGCCTATCACCTGATCAGAGTTAAAAGAGGGGATGAATGGAAGACTGCCTTCCGAACGAAATTTGGGCTCTATGAGTACAACGTCATGCCCTTTGGGCTATGTAATGCTCCCGCAGCGTTTCAGTTTTTTATAAACGAGATACTGCGGGAGTATCTGGACATTTTTGTCATCGTGTATATCGATGATATACTAATTTATTCCTCTAACGAGTCTGAACATGTGTCCCATGTACAAGCCATATTGGGAAAACTACAAGAACATCACCTATTTGCAAAACTTGACAAGTGCATCTTCCATACCCACAGCGTAGCCTTTTTAGGATTTGTTATTTCCTCCAAGGGGATACATATGGATCCTGCTAAAATTTCTGCCATCATAGAGTGGGCCAGTCCCACTTCCGTAAAGGAGATTCAATCCTTCCTAGGATTTGCCAACTTTTATAGAAGGTTTGTGGACCATTTTTCTGACCTGGTAGCTCCCATCACACGCCTGCTTAAAAAAGGGGTTGAGTTTATCTGGGATGTGGAAGCCGAAAAAGCCTTTCAGGCTCTTAAGGTCAGTTTCACTTCCGATCCCATTATGAAACATGCAGACGAAACGCAACCCTACTTCTTGGAAGTGGATGCTTCACAATACGCGGTGGGTGGTGTGTTATCGCAACGTGACAGCATCAAAGGTACCCTCCATCCTATTGCGTATTTTTCAAAAACCTTGACACAATCAGAACAAAATTATACTATCGGGGAAAGGGAACTCCTTGCAATCAAGCGAGCCTTCCAAGAATGGCGTCACTACCTTTTAGGTTCCCCTCATGTGATCACTGTTTATTCTGATCATCAGAACTTACAATACTTCCGAACAGCTAAAGCCCTGACACCGAGACAGCTACGGTGGGTTGCATTTTTTGGGGAATATGATTTTTTGATTCATTTCAGGCCAGGAATAAGACAGGGTAAGGCGGATGCTTTATCCAGACTGGGTAAGGAGAACAAGTGGGTTCAGGAGAAGCCGTTGCCTCTTATGCCTGAGAGTAGACTAGTGGCTATAGGGGAAAGAATTCCTGATTCACGTACCTTCTTGGAGCACTTAGAACAGGCTTATGCCCCTTTAGATCCGCTCACCTGGTTACAAGATTCACAAAACACCATCGTGGACAATCTGTGGTATCATGACAATAAAATCTTTTTACCTACTACAGAATTGCACCACCTTGTTTTACAATGGTGTCACAATATGCCCTTAGCAGGTCATCCGGGGGAAAACAAAACTAAGAGTCTCTGTCAACGATGGTTTTGGTGGCCTCAACTATCGCATGATGTTAAGCATCATGTCAAGACCTGTCCCACATGTGCCCGCCAAAAGGCCTCACATTCTGTACCTGCGGGATTACTACAGCCCCTTCCTGTTCCCAACTGTCCCTGGACTACCCTTAGCATGGACTTCATAACAGATTTACCCAACACTCATGGATATACCACAATTCTGGTGGTAGTGGATCTGTTGTCCAAAATGGCCCATTTTGTACCCCTAAAAAAGATCCCCTCAGCCGTGGAGTTAGCAGAGGTGTTTATCCGAGAAATTGTCCGGTTACATGGATTGCCTTCTGTTATAGTATCAGACCGGGGTCCCCAATTTGTTTCTAGATTCTGGCAAGGGTTATGCAAATCTCTCTACATTGATCATAGGTTATCCTCAGCCTATCACCCCCAGACAGACGGGCAAACAGAGAGGACAAATCAAACCTTAGAGCAGTATCTCAGGTGTTTAATAACCACCTCATGTCAGGATTGGGTACAAGCACTACCTCTAGCAGAATTTGCGTACAATAATTCTACACACACTGCTTCTAAGATTTCTCCGTTCTTTTTCACCACTGGTTATCACCCCAAAATACTCCCTCTTGAGGTACTCCCCTCTGATACGTTAAACCCTGCGGTTCTCGATCATCACCAAACCCTGTTACAGATATGGGAGCAAGCCAAAACAGAACTAACCCTGGCGAAAGAGCAAATGAAGGCCCAAGAGGACAAACATAGAAGACCTGCTCCCATTTATTCAGTAGGTGATAAGGTTTGGTTATCATCTAAGAACTTGAGACTCGAAGGGCCACGTAAGTTACAACCACGCTATCTAGGGCCCTTTGAAATACAAAAAGTCATCTCCCCGGTGGTTCTCAAATTGGTTCTGCCCCCTGATATGCTGATACATCCTGTTTTTCATACATCCCTTCTGAAACCTTATGTGGCCCCTCTACTCCCGGAACCTCCTCCCCCCCCAGTCATGGTTGAGGAAGACATCGAATACGAGGTGCGAAGAGTTCTAGACTCTCGCAGGCACAGGGGTAGACTCCAGTATTTAATTGACTGGGTGGGTTACCCTCCAGAAGACAGGACCTGGGAACCAGCCGAAAACATTCATGCCCCTAGACTGATACGTAGGTTCCATGCTCTTCATCCCTCCAAACCTCGACCTGTGCGTAGGCCTTTAGGGGGGGTTACTGTTAGGACCCGTAGCTCTTAGGGGGAATCAAGGCCTTCGAGTCCTGTACCAAGCGTGTTGTAATGTGTTTTTTTGCCTACCAGGGACTACATGTCCCAGAATGCCTTGAGGAGGGATCTGGAAACCTTGCCTCCTTTGCACCAATCAGCTGCTGCCTGAGAGGTTCATATGTCTCCTCCCTCTTCTTGGCGGTGCTTGGTTTTCATTCTTGGATTCCTGCCTGGAGCCCGACCAGAGTATTCTCTGATACTGTTCCTGTATCCCCGTGAACTGTGTTCGTGTTTCTCCTTTCTCCCCCATCCCGGAGATAGCGCTCCTCGAGACCGCGTGGGCTCACGCGGTTCCTTTCAAGATCCTCTACGGAGTTTTGGTTCGAGTCTCCTGCCTTTTCCCTTTACCGACGTGGAGATTGGATTTACCCCGCCTCCTCCCTAACGGCTCACAGGTGTGACGCCTGGAATCACTGCCTGGTTCCGTCAGTCTCTCTTCGGCTCCCCTGTGCCTCCGCACCTACTCGCTGCAATATTCTGCTGAGAACTCTCTGCCTTTTTGTTCTGCGGACAATTCTCCGCGTAGTTCTTTTGGTGCACTGAGACCCGCCGCTAAGTTAGCGTGTTGGAAGGTTTCTCGGTGAACATTTCGCACGCATTTCTGAACGTTGTGTTTTTTGCCTACACAGAGAGGATTAACTTGTACCTACCTTTATCTTTTGTTGGATGTTACCTATTGGGAATTGATTCAAGACTATTATTGATCCCAAGGAACTACTTATCTTTTGTTTTGGAAAGACCAAAGTATACACCCATCTTTTGGTTCGTATTTACCTTTTTCTTTCTTGGAAACCTTTTTGGGTTCTCTGCACTCCATGGGCAGGTAAGAGCATTGCAGCACACTTGGTACAGACACATATGTGTCTCTTAGTTTGGTGTCCTTTTTTTGAATCCGCTAAGGCCCTGTTGTATGTGTTGTTTTCTTTCTCCTCTGCAGGTTGCTGCGTCCTCTTCGCTTATCCTTCCCGAGTGCCCTATCTTCTATTCAGGAGACCTAGGGGTTTTGGTCTCTCTCTTTTCTAACGACCACTCAGACCTGTGTGTGTTTATATTTCACTGGGTGTGTGGTGTCGTTTGTAACGGAGGGAGACACTGTCTACACTTCTGAGGAAGCTGGTTTCTGCCTGGAACCTGTTGTGAGTCCGACAAGCCCATGCTCTTGGGTTAGGACTGAGAGCGCACAATTGTCTCTTGTGTCACAGAACAGTTCGAAGTTCTCAAAATAATCAGGCATTCCTAATGCAGGAGCAGAGCACAGACAATTTCGCAATTTCACCCATGCGGTCATGCTTTCATCGTCCCAACTTACTGGGTCCTCCACTCCCTTTTTGGTCATCTTTATCAAAGGCTTGGCTAGAGCTGCGAATCCCACAATCCATTGTCTGCAGTACCCTACAACTCCTAGGAACATTTTTACTTCTTTCTGGGTTCTGGGTAGTTCCATAGTTTGAATTAGCTTGATCCTTTCTGTAGTGACTTTCCGAATCCCTTTCTCTATCTGGTGTCCCAGATATTTCACTGAGTTCCTACAGAACTGTAATTTGTCTGGTGATACCTTATGTCCTCCCTTTCCTAGGTGATTCAGCAAAGCAATGGTATCGGTGATACAGTCAGTTTGACTCTTAGACGCCACCAGAAGGTCGTCTATGTACTGTACCAAAACAGACTCTCTGGGCAGTACTAAAGATTCAAGGCATCTTTTTAGAATCTGGTTGAAAATCGATGGACTTTCAGTGTACCCCTGGGGGACACGATTCCAGACATAGACATGGCTGTCAAATTCAAAACTAAAAAGAAATTTGCTTTCGGGATGCAATGGGATGGAAAAGAATGCATGACACAGGTCGATGACAGTGAACCATTCTGCATTCCAAGGAATCTGATACAGTATCACTGCGGGGTTGGGCACAATGGGACAGCAAAGTACAACAATTTGGTTTACCTTGCGCAGGTCCTGCACTACCCGGTACCTTCCGCTAGGTTTTTTAATTCCAATGATGGGCGAATTACAGGGGCTGCTCATTACTTCCTGTATGATGTTCGCTTCGAGCAACCGGTTTACTTCGATTGCAACTCCAGCTTTTACTTCTGCACTCATTTTGTATTGTCTGGTTCTTGGGTAAACGGCATTGGTTTTTATTGCTATTTTAACTGGGTCTACATTTGCCATTAAGCCTACATCTCTTCCAGTGAAATCCCATACTTCAGGTACCACTTTTAGCTGCACTTCTTCAGGTAAGTCTTCAATGGACAGGGGTCTAATCTCTGTGTCAGGTCTTACTAACATTAATTTGTACAGGCCATCTTCACCTGGAGTCTGAATCTCGACGCCATTTGGTGTGCAAAAGATGGTACAATTCATTTTGCACAACAAATCTCGTCCTAGCAGGTTCACGGGACTGGAGTCACAGACCACAAATCTGTGCATTTCCTTGAAATTCCCTATGGAAACTTCCATTGGTTCAGTCACTGGAGTACTGATTATCTGATTTGAAACACCCACTACTTGGATGGCTTCTCCCGAGAGGGGTAGGTTAGGAACATCCACTGTTCTCACAGTGGAACGGGTAGCACCAGTGTCCAACAAAAAGGTGACGTCTTTTCCCTCAACCTTTCCTTCAATGTATGGTCCAGTCTGGTCTACCGGTAAGGAGGCGCCAAGTACGCACTCCTTGTCCTCCCCCCTCAGGCCCCGTCAATCTTGATCATCACAGAGGAAAGAATCATTTAACAAAAACTGCGGAATTGCTGCATTTCTCTCGTTCTCTCCTTCCCATACCTCGGCCCTTTCATTCTGCTGAGCCTGACTCTTATAATTCTGTCTAGGAGCGCGAGGCAATGGAGGCAGCTTTACCTGTTGTTGGTTCTTTCGTGTCCCCTCTTTCTGCACCTGTGGATTTAAACCATTTACGGGGGCATTACCAGCCTGCAAATGCGGACACTCGTCTCTCCAATGCCCTATCTGACCGCACCCGTGACAGGGGAATTTTTTCATAGCCTCTTCCCGACTCATTTTTACCCGGGGTTTCCCTCCTCCCCCAGCAGTGGAATTTTGTGCATTATTATTATTATTCAATTTACTTAACTGTTTTTCTTGCTGTTCAGCCAATTTCACTTGTGCCCACATGACCTTCTCCTTTGAGGGCTTCCTTCTTGTTTTCTATCTCATCCTCGCAGTACTTGGCATACTTGAGGACATCATCTATGGGCTTACCTTGCCAACTGATTTTATTATCTCGAATCCATTGGGATATTTCAGGCCTTAATCCTAACACAAATCGATAACTGAAATGGGTCATATCCTTCATGTCCACATTATCGATTCCACTGTAAGTTTTGAACACCTGGAGTAACCTTTCATAAAAAGAGTGGACGGTTTTGTCGCGCTCTTGGGTAGTTCTATCTATCCGGGTCCAATCAGTTTCCTTTGCGGGCACCTTTTTCTTCAGGTATTGTATGACTTGATCATACTTCCTCATTACTTCAGGTGAGGGAGCTCCGGTTTTGGAGTCTCTCTCATATTCATCACTGGGCCAATCAATTTCAATTTTGCATTCAGTCCACAAGTCTACAGGTACCACAATGTCGAAAAACCCATCCAGGTCTTTCAGAAGACATTTCTGAACTTTTATGAAACGTTCAACCTACCTGTACCAGTCAACTGGTTTCTCCCGCAATTTTGGGAAGTCACTTGTGAATGACACAATGTCTTGTCGGGACCAAGGGACGTGGACATATTTTCCCCCAGGTACCTCTCTCATGGGACACAATTTTTCTGCGGGACCTACTTCTTTTAGTACATATTCTGAGGTCTGGGTTTTAGCCTTATTATCTTCCCTTTTCTTTGCCCACCGGGTTTTCCATTTCTCCACGTCTCCCCATTTCTGCAGGATTTTCAATAATTCTTTTATCTGTGTTTGTTTTCCTGACACATTCATGTTTTCTAAGTCTTTGTCGGAAAAGTCTGCTCTGTATGATTTCTGGAGGACTTTAGAACGACTAACATCAATGCCCATGTCTGTGGCAGTGTCCATTAACCTCTCATGGAGCAATCTAGTGTTCCTGGTAAGGTTTTTGCTGATAAACAGTAACTCGTCTTCACTAAAGGAGTTTAACCTGTCCAACCCTACATTACCGGCCATTAGTTCCTCTATTTCTATCCTTAGTCTATAGATTTCTAAGGGTTTCGGTTGGGGTGTGTCCTTTTCTAACTCTTTGGTCCATCTATCCAATTCTTCTGGAGAAACTACAGTGGCACTCCGGACCCCTGAAGTGGTTTCAATCAGGACCTCTTTTGCCCTAGCCTGATTTCTTGCCCTTGGTACACTGGTTCCAGGTTCCCTTATAGGCAGATCCATTAAGGAGATCACAGACTCACATTCGCTTTCTTGATCATCGACTATGAGCGGCTCTTTTCTTGGGGGTGGTATAATAGGGGTTGGTACAATTGGAGTTATAATAGGAGTTCTTGGACTAGCCATCCTATCCCCATAAAGAGGTATAGCAGGACCAATAGTTACTGGGATAGTCAGTGAATCCGGACTGGGATTAATCTGGGCTATGGTCTGAATTAAATCAATTCGCTGCTTGTTCAGGGCTTCCTTTTCTCTCTCACGCAAAACCCTTTCTGAAGAATTATCATGCATCACTTGGGGTACCAATGTAGGATATATACTTGGGGCAGTTGGAAGGACCAAACTTGGTCGGTCTTCCCCAAAAGGTCGGTAATTTGGGACCGCG
Organism: Lissotriton vulgaris; assembly: GCF_964263255.1. Classification (NCBI taxonomy): domain Eukaryota; kingdom Metazoa; phylum Chordata; class Amphibia; order Caudata; family Salamandridae; genus Lissotriton; species Lissotriton vulgaris. The sequence continues at coordinate 1,259,268,637 of NC_141695.1, forward strand.
GAACTAGGTCTGCAAAACCCATCACTATCACTGGCTTTACTTTCCGTACCAGTTACATCTGTCTCACTGGCCCTCCGACATCTAGGATATTTAGAAAACGGGTTTTGGGAACTCGAGGAGTCTGGTTCTGCAACATAGGGAGGTGGATTTTTCATCAATAAATCTTCTAGGTGTTCATCCTCAGAGTCTCCCATAGCCATTAAGTGGCGGGTTTTCTCCGTACATTTCCCTTTCCCTTGTTCGAGTACCCCAAACATTGGAAACAATCCCTCAACCATCATGTTCTGTCTCCATTGCTTCATCTTTTTCTCTTTGGTTTCTTTTTGGACCTTTGGATACCATCTACTCAATCCCTTATCCATTCTGGGTCTGTCTCGTTCTAGGGCTTCAATTTCCCATTCTTCTAGTGCTTCGTATTGAGTTAATCTGGGTCTGGGATGCAATTCATTCATTCGGGTCCTTAAATTAAACAGGATTCTGCCATTAAAGGAACCATCAAGGGGAAATGCTAAGATCCCATCATCCTCCGTATACTTTACCCAATTCTCTAACCACACACAGGTATGATACCCTTTTTCAAACATCATGAAGGAGGCGGGAGTATCTGGCGCCGGAATGATCACACCCTCCCTAGTTCGTATGGGCTTGTCTTTCCTGAAATAGTTCTTAATTTTGTCGGCAAAAGACAATTTTCTCTTAACTCCGTACATTATGCGCGGTCTACCTCGTAGAATCTGTTCCTTATAGAAGCCTAAGTTCTGTGGATTAGGTATAAACTCAGGATACCACATACACCTTTCCAAACTCTTCTCAAGCTCCTGTTGATTAATTTTGTTTACCTTTGTGCTTCCAATGCAAACGCGACTTCTATCTCGCAGCCACCAATCAACACGGTGACTACAAAAATCCTTGTCCAATGGGTGCGCGGCTTTTCGCGAGACGAGGTCTCACGCTCCGGCACTCACCCCTCCCTTACAATTTCAGCTCCACTACACGCCTGCTGTCTTGACCAATAGCAGCGCTGCACGGAGTGACGTCAGAGCAGCCCTCCGACCGACTCCCTCCTTCACAAGGTAACGGAAACTTTGAATTTTTCTTAAAGTGCAAGTGCTATACTTAGTCAACAACACGTAACGTTCGCCGCTGTGTCTGAGTGTTCTAAAAAGAGAGAAAGTTTTTCTTTCGCTACAAGTAAACCACTTCTGTCTACTTTTCATTCACTCCGGATAGACTTCTCTGTCTAACCTCCCACACGAGCAATATAGAACCTGCTACTTCTCTGACTTATCCACTTCTTTCCGGGATATATACTAAGTCAGGCTTTCACCAGCGGACTACCTTGCTTACCAGTCAAGCTTCAGAGACCCTATTACTCCTTCCGCATGTGACCCTTACTAGGTGATATCACAATGGAAGTTTTATACAAAGGACTCGTAGCTATCAATTATTCAAATACAAAAAGATCCTAATTAGTGCTTCCGGTCCTTCCTAACCATGCACTTATAACTCACAACAAGCGACCTCATCAGCTAACCGGATTCTGCTCACCGTTAGCTATAGACTTCCCCGGGGATTTCGGACTACACAAAACGCTCACGGACAATGTTGTTAATATTACATATAATACTTATAGCAGCAATGCAAAATCATTTACATATATATAAAAATCCTTTAAAACATTTGCGCAATATTTGAAGCAATGTAATTAATATAGCAGCATTGAAATCTCAGCAGCACATTTTTATTTTCACGGTTTATTTATTAACTATCCTGTCTACCTATCTTAACTAGTCCTAACCATTTCCTCTGCTACCAGAAAATTACTGATAGAGCGCGCAGGTCACCCGGGTCACTAGTTTACCAATTTTTTCCACGCACGGGGCCCTGGCGTGCATATGATGACAGTGTTTTGCATGAACCGGGGGAAACCTTTCCACGCTAACTATGAGTAATTCAGGGGGGTGACTCTCTCACCACTTACTATTCATGTACCTGACTTACCACAGGCACATTACTCCTGATGGATCAGGAGCTAGCAGTGGACAGGTAGCAAGATTCCTAAAAAGCGTACAATACCTAATACATTTAGTACATTTATTAACACTTTATGATATATAATGACCACAGACACCTGATGGGTTTTTAGAGTTTTATATAGAGTAAGTTTAGAATGAATATGCCATGATTATAAGGCAGATACAAATTAGAACATCGATAATCAAGATCAAAGCCAAAATGTAACTATGGATTAGGGCAAGCACCATAGAGTACTAAGGAACACTACAGGGCATGAGCATTAGGGAACATGCTATTCAGTACGAATTTAAGCTAAGGCAGGGGGCGTGAGAAGGACCTAATATGTGTACTAATATTCTTAAACTAATTCCTAAACTTTATGCTATTCTTACTAAGATCACAGCAACCATACTAAAGGGAAGGGATAATAGAACAAGCTGAATAGGCAGTCAGTTTAATGATATCCTACAGGTAGGGTAAAAAGGGGAACATCACTAATAAACAATTGCATATAAATCACTTTTAAAAGGTAATAGGGCAATATCACAGGCAAGAGTGCTTTATTAAGAAGAGGAAAGGTGAGAGTAAAGTTAGACGGACACCCACACTGAATATTTACCTAGGACGGGAATGAGAACCAACCCTGGCCACGGGTCAGCTTGGGAACAGGCGAGGACAGGGACCCTCAAGGATTCAGAATGCCAGTAGGCGAGCAGGTACAGCTCATGGACAGTCAGGACAGGATACCCCTCAGGTTTTGGGTCAGGACTGGGCTCACCAAAAGGCACGACCAACACCTGCAGCTTCGGATGCAACGCCTGCGTTACCCCCTCTCTGCACGGAATCCGCCAGTAACACCGATTGGGTTTTCGAATCTCCCAGCAAAATGCTCCGCCAGCACTTAGGACTAATTTCCACCCCTTGGAGTTGGTGGAAAGTACGGACAGAGTGCTCCGCAGCGCTCTGTATCAATCACCTATAGAGTTCGTAGGGTCAGTGACAGGTCTGCTACTCGGACAAGTCGGACAATTTTTCTAAGCTAAGCTAGACTAGTTATACTGTTTTAGGACCCCTAGACCACCCACAAATGTTGCAAGTGACAAGGTCCCAACTTATGATTGGTCAGGAGAGGTGGTTAAGTCATTGTCACCACCTAAAATTCTGTGTTCCCATATTACATATTCATATGACAGTACCCACCCCTTACATTCCAGTTCCCAGGGTATACGTGAAGGGAAAACAATAGAGCATACAGTCATAATCGCACAAGTTGATACATTTTATACACAATCCGGGACCTCTCCTAGGCCATGGAGCAGGTTCCCAGGAGCATCTTGCTTCAGAGGCCAGCTGGCTTGTCTCTGCTTCTGCGCAGTTGGGTTTATCCCTCATCACGTGAGTGGGGAGTTACGTGCTTCAAATATGGAGTCCGTCCCCCGACCCAGGCCCATGGATGCGTAATACATGAAAAGTAAGCGAAAACAAATTAGTAACACAGAAAAATGAATACACTGTATACCATGAAATGCTTCACTGCACCCCTTACTTTATAATATCTATAGCATTAAAGGTTAGTGCTGAAAAGACAGATATGCAGAAGCAGCATGAGCTAGCAGAGAGCATGGTTAAGGACAAGCGGCCATATTTAGCAACAATGCGCATGAGCAACAATATCCCTCCAAATTGCGAGTGCGTCACATCACGTGGGTATGACCGACGCATGCGCAGACTGGATTTCGGCGAAGCAGCCATTTTGTAATACGCAAGCATGTTTAAGATGAAAAGACACATAAGCAAGCCTCCTAGGGACACCCGCGTGTTGGGGAAAAAGGCGGAATAAATGACAGACAGATTGAATTAATATTGTTACGAGTTAAGCGAGGTTCTTGAGTAAGAGCAAGTCGCTTTACGTGCGAATCCTTGCTCCATCATGTCTGCATCACCTCTAAGAAGTGAGAGTCCAACTGGGGCTCACTGCATCCTTGCAGTGCAAGATCTAAGATGACGCAGCACTCCCTGTGTGACGAGAGCCCACGTTTCTTCCAAGGCCTGGCTAACTACCCTGAAGACCACTGGGTTCACGTCCGCAAACCAGAACATGTATTACAAATATACATTGTATCCTTAAACTAGCGCCATTCAAACATATCTCTGTAGTCCAACCCCGCCTCACTCGAAATATACTCGTCAGCTCATCATAATGCGCAAATTAATGTTGCCTTACACCTATGCTGTTCCATACAGGGCCCCTCAAAATATTTGCTACCTGGGGCCCCCAAAATCCTAAACATGACACAGTCTCGCTGGCTGACTGCTTTCACTTTGTGAAAGCCACCTGTGGGCACCAGAGCACACATACAATGTGCAAGACGGAAGACCACCGCATGTGCACCCCCACCCCAACCTTCACTCATCCTTCCCCCCAGTATGTGATTCCTTGAAAATCAACTTTTTTTTAAGCTGCCCTTTTCTCTAGAAGAAAAAGGTGCCACTTAATAAAACTTGATAACACAAGGAGATGATGGACGGAATGCTGAACCTTTTCCGACACTCACCCCCAATCACAGATCTGGGTTTAATCCATCATCGTTCTTTAGCTCACTTCGCCACCTCAATTCAGACCCAGCTATATGCAAATCAGTCTTGACCCTGTGCCTCATGGGAACAGTCCAGTCCGAACTGCCAAGCCAGGTCTTCCCTGAACTGGAAACAAGCATCCTGGGACCGGTTTCTGGGTAACACCCTTCATCAGCCAGGCTAGATTGAATCCAGTGGCAAAGTGAGCAAGGGACCCAAGTCTGGGCATAGCCTGCCAACTTAGGGCAAACAAAGCAAACACAAGGAGATGATGGACGGAGCGCTGAAACATTTCAGACACTCACCCCCAGCAAGGCTGGACTTGGACCCAAAACCGGCCCTTGCAAAGTGCTTGGCCAGCCCCCCAGGGGTTTTGGGGGGGTGGTGGGTGCGTCTGAGCTGTTTACCAGGGCCGGTTTCTGCCGATTTCGTTACAGCGACTGATATTGCAGTTATGCTGCAAAGACAGCCCTGTAACAAAATCGGCACCCAGGGGCCCAAAACCGGCCCCCAACCCTGGCGACCCACTGGGGAAATGCCCGGTGCCCGCTATGGCCAGTCCGGCCCTGACCCCCAGTCACAGATCTATTGGCATTCATTGAATGCAAATGCAGTGTTGGTGGCCTTCTATCCATTGCTGGCCTGCACTCCTGCGTTCATGGTGAGCTGAAAAAGGACTCCTGACTGAAATATGAAAGAGCCATCTTTGTACATCAATCAGGCCTTATGTATTAATGAGCTCTGTTGTATGTTAGTGCCTAAGGTGTCTTAGTGGAGAGTGTTTTTTAGCACATTCATAACCAACTACATGGTATACTTGTGGTTGGTGGACCTGTGGTGTGGCAGATGTGTGTGGTGTGTTGTGTCTAAAGTGTATTGTTGGGTGTAGTGTATGTACTGTGGGATTAGAGCTGTGTGCTGTTGGGAGCTCCATGATACCTACGTCCGTGGCATAAAACCAAAAATGTATGTCAAGCTCTGGGTGTGTGTGCCACATTCTGTAGGAAGTGCCTTGTTGACTGTTTGTGTTGGTCCTCTTCGAAGAATTCTGCAAAAAGCATGAGTCAGCCTAAGCCTCCTCTGCCAGAACAACAAAAACTACAATAGAGAAAGATGAACTCGAATAACCCTCTCCTCAATTACTCCGGAATAGGTTGAGCAACTTGATGAAGAAAACAGTTTTTCAGATGTCACAGATTATGATTATTTCCTGTTTGTTATTACTGCAAGCTGTCAAATGTAATGAGCTCACTACAACATGCCTATAGTCTATTATATGCTTTTAAAACTGTAAAGCGCTCAGATGTAGAAAATGCCGCTATACACATTTAAAAAAAAATCATTTAGACTAAGTAACCCTGTAAAGGAGGAACCAGAGGCCAGTAACTGCCAAAAGCGGAGAGCAAGAAGTAAGCACATTGTACCGTCAAGAGAGGGGGGGGGGGGGGGGTAGGGGGTGGAATAAGTGGACCGATGGAGAGTGGAGAGAGATAAACATGTCTGCTAGCAGAGGGGATCAGAACTGATGAGAAGAGGGTGGATTGGGTCTGTTGGGAAGAGAGGGGATCATGACCTGCAGTGTAGAAAGAGGAGCAGGCTCTACCTGCAGGAAAGGGGGCCGACAATACCTGTGTGGGGGAGTTGCAGGGAGAAGAGGTGGTTTCTGGGCACCTTTCCCTCTTTCTGGCCAATGCAAGAAACCGAGAGAGGAATGGAGTCCATTTTAGGTTTTAAGACCAGGCAGGAAATGCATAGATGGCGTGGGCACGAGGTAGACCTAGAAAGGAAGTAATGCCTTCTGAGTCATGTCTCCTTAAAAGTAGAAGTCTGAATGTTTATTGAGGCTCACAGCACGAGGTGAACATCCAGCAGCTTCCCTGGTCAGCAGAAGCCGACTGACCCGAGGCCTCAGTCATCTGCTAACATTCCAACCCCAGCTTGTGTTTTCGGATTGAATTTTTAGGCGTTATTGTTTGGGGCGTACCTAATGAGGGGGTGTTTGGGGTGTTAACCACCCCCCTTCTAAGTGGCATAACTCGATCTTTAGCCGCCCGTGGCGGTCCCTGTGTTCGCTGTCCATGTCGGAACCATGTAAGAAGGGGGGGGGGAGATTCCAGCTTTTACCGCCCGCGAAGGCCGCAGGTAAGAGCCTGCCGCCCGGGGCGGACTGTCCTCCCACATCCCCCGTGCTACATCACTGCCCCCTAATAACTGTATTTTCTACTAAATAGTTGGGCACAGGTGCTTTTAGTCGGGTATGGCGAGGCTTCTTTGGGATTTCACCTCAGTTTTTGCATGCACGCTCTTACAAAAACACTCACTCTCTCTCATGTTTTGAAAGTCCTAAAGAAGTTGATTATTTTACAAAATATTGTGTTTCTCTCACTTAGTACTCCTACCAATCCTCATTCCTCTCCTTAAACCCCACCCCCTTTATATCCTACTTCTCATATAAAGGGTTTTAACAAGATGTCCCAGTATGAATGTCCGGAAGTCTGAAGCTCATACCCTTCCAATATTAATGGCTAAGCTACGCCCCCTACTGTTGCACATAGAAGAGTTATAACAATAATACTGAGAGTGGAAGATCAAGCCTGCAGATCTTACAGAGTCAGCGAGTTGGAATGGCAGGGAAAAGGCAGATGGACTGTGCCTAACAGGGAAAATGCGAGGGAGTGCGAGAGTATGACAGGCACAGTTTCCTATTAGGATGGATTCCAAGATCTGTGGGATTCTTTTGCGGCCTGTTCCTGTTTTAAGAAACTTACACTTATCAGAATAGCACTATTGATTGCCAATCAAAACACTCCACATAAAATATTAGATAAATAATGATTCAGTCAAAATCGATACTCATTTTATTGACCTCAGAAGAATAAAAGGACGAGTTGTCGCTGCTAGGATTCAGATTTCCTGCAGGTTTGAACACGAGCTGCTGCCCCTAATATGTAACTTGCACAGTCATATCCCCTGCCATGTGATGGAGAGTTTTGCACAGTGCAAATGTTGGTGCAAACTCAGGTTCAGACTGAGCTCAGTGTGATGAATCTTTAGTTCCAACTGAGGCTGTCATCAGAAGCAATACAATTCGATAATGTGATGCACAATAGGCCTCACAAAGAAGACTGAAAGCATTACATTTGCAAATCAGGAAGGTTTATTAAAGGATTAGCAGTTACAAATTAATATCATCAAATTAGTTGTAGTTCAATAGCAAATACATGAATGCTTTAGTCCAGGGGTCTCCAACCGGTTGATCGCGAGCTACTGGTAGCTTGCCGACACCCTGTCAGTAGCTTGCGGCCTGACTTTCACTTTAGTATCCTGTTGTCATCTTTTTGTTTATTTTTGTTTGCCTTTTCAGGCCTCTTGTTTGTGCTTCTCCGCCAGCATACTAGCTATTTGAGCCTAAATGGGGCGGGGTCAAGCATCTGAAGTCAGCCAGCATGAGCAGTGTTAGCCTGCTCACTCAGAACCATGATGCCTGCCTTCGGCTACCCGGCATTGCGCTATGATCCTGCGCAACTTGGCAGCCGGAGCTCAATTGGGTGTACATATCACATTACAGGAGATGCAGTGCTTGATACCTTAGGTGCAACCAGACAGGCATCAGATTTGTGGCCAAAAGCAACTTTTTTTTTTTTGAAAGATGCCTGTGCGTTACTTTATTTGAAGCATCTTAAACGCAAGAAGTACTTTATTTTTAAAAAATCCATTTGAAATACTGTTTTTATTTAATCATTAAATTAAAGCAGCATTTCACATGCATCTTTTATTTTTAAATAAATAATGCACCTTGCACATTGTTCCTGGACAGAAAACGGAAACAAAAACATGATTTTACATGTCTTTTCAATAAAGCAATCACATTTGTAGAGCGCAGCGCTGTCACCCACGGGGTATCTGAACACTGGGGTGCGAGGGCTCTGTTGAAAAGCCAGGTCTTGAGGAAACAGCCGGAAGAGGGAGAAACTAGCAGAAAAGGCAAAACAGAGGGCATAAAAACAAGCGAGCAGAAAAGGCAAAACAGGGCGAAAAAAACAAGCAGAAAAGGCAAAACAGAGCAGAAGAAGAACAAGCATTTACAATGCAACGGTTTCGCCTTTGCAAAAGTTAGAGCTATTGGCATTGTAAATGACAACATTTTTATTTATGTGTTGATTTTGAAAACAGATAAATAAATGGCATTGTCATTTACATTGCCAATAGCTTAATCTCTCGCAAATGTGAGACCTATTGTACCCTACTGGACGAGCTCAGCAGACAGCAATTACTACCCCACACACACACCCAGAGCCACACACACACAGCCAGCCACACACACCCAGAGCCAAACACACACAGCCAGCCACACACACCCAGAGCCAAACACACACACAGAGCCACACACACACACACACCCAGAGCCACACACACACACACACCCAAAGCCACACACACACACACACACACACACCCAAAGCCACAGACACCCAGAGCCACACACACACAGCCAGCCACACACACCCAGAGCCAAATACACACACACACACCCAGAGCCACACACACCCAGAGCCACACACACACACACACCCAGAGCCACACACACACACACCCAGGGCCACACACACACCCAGAGCCACACACACACACACAGAGCCACACACACCCACACACAGAGCCACACACACCCAGAGTCACACACACACACCCAGAGCCACACACACACACACACACCCAGTGCCACACACACCCACCCAGATCCACACACACCCACCCAGAGCCACACACACACCCAGGAGAGCAAGCACAGCGAGGGGGCAGGGAAGCAAGCACAGCGAGGGAAGCAAGCACAGCCAGGGGGCAGGGAAGCAAGCACAGCCAGGGGGCAGGGAAGCAAGCACAGCCAGGGGGCAGGGAAGCAAGCACAGCCAGGGGGCAGGGAAGCAGGCCAGGGGGCAGGGAAGCAAGCACAGGCAGGTTGCAGGGGAGCAAGCACAGCCAGGGGCAGGGAAACCAGGGGGCGGGGGAGCAGCACAGCCAGGGGGCAGGGAAGCAAGCACAGGCAGGTTGCAGGGGAGCAAGCACAGCCAGGGGCTGGTGTGCACTGCGAATCAGACAAAAGTGCAGTAGGAGGTAAGGGGGCCGTCAACTGCCAAAAGATTAGTGGAGCAGACAGCTGTGCATCGAGGATAATGTAGCAGGCAGGTGTGCACTACGGCATGATGGAGCAGGCTGCTCTGCTTAAGGGAGTGGGCAAAGCAGGCACTGTGCCTTACGAGATTGATCGGACAAAGCAGCTGTGCAGTAGGAGACAAGGGACATTTCCTTCTTTCTTGTTATTTACTTTATTTGAAAAATGTATATAGCGCAAATAGCTAATTCTAGGTTAACTGGGCGTTGTTCATTTAATTAAAAGGAGCAGCAACCACCCCCCACATAGGAGTGAACAAAAAATTGCACGATTGCGGGTAATCAAAATGTACACAATAAAATGACATTTAAAAACAAGAGGGAATCAAGAGGTCGGCGAAAATTTGAATAAATAAAAAAACTTTTTATAGTCTTGAGAAAGAACGGCAGCACTCGGGGGCACTCCCCGATTGGGTACCAGAGGGTGTCCCTTTATTGGGTCGCTCTGGCATGGCTCTTTTAAGAGGCCAGCTGCTTTTCTGGCCCCAGCTCCCTCTATCTTGAGTGAGAGGAGTTTTCACCTTGTAAACACCGATACCGGTAAGCAGCAGAGAACAGATTATATACAGTGACGGCTGGGCCTCTATGTGGAAGTAGGGCCAGTTCTGAGTCCAGCCAGGCCAGAATCACTGAAAGTCTCATAGAGATACGGTACAATAACAGACCGGTCAGTCCCCCAAAAACTCCATTGCGAGCCCATCACACACCGGTGCCTGATTTAAATGTGAGTTCATGCGCACACTGACAAAGCAGGCTGATATATACTAAATATAGAACTAAAAACATCCATTCCAGGTTTCCCCCCACTTCGACCTCCTGCAATGTAAGAGAAGGCTCGACCTCCTGCTCTGATTTTGTCTGTGTGTGTGATGTATGCTGGTAAACGTTTGGCTGAGTAGAGGTTTCCGGATGGTTCGGAGTCCAGGCACGTTGGTGAGGAAGAGTGGAATGGCAGGAGTCCACCCTGTGTTTGCCTTTTATCTAGTGCTTGTTTTCGTAAGAGAATGACATTTCAGGTTTAGAAATGTTCAAACAAAAAGCAAGCCATGTTGTGGTGAAGGAAGCATACCCTGCTTCTATTGATTTGGCTAGAATACTAGAATGGGATAGATGGTTGTTTAGCAAGAAGCCAAAGACGGACCCACACAAAAGTACATGAGTAAAACTACTAGTGTGAGGACGGTCTTAAAAATCCACGCACGTGGAAACTGAGCATGGGTGTGTAGCAGTAATATACCCAGTTTAAAGGGAATAAGGTGGCACGTGGCATGGGTGTGCAATACTAATACACACACTTTAAAGGGTATAAACATAGTAGAACTGCAAGATATTTTGTTAGGCTGCAGGGGGATGACTCAGAAGTCACATTAGAAAACATTTTGTACAGACGGTATACATAGAAGCAACAGCCTCTAGGCAGACGTGGTGGAAACACAAACAGTGTGTTTGTTCTACAATGTCTGAAATAGACATGGAGAGACTGCATTGATATCAGCTAAGAGGAAATGATGAAGACTGTGTAGGGTCTGTATGTCAAAAGAAAGCAGGACATAGACAGGCAGAAAGGGCCTCATTAGTGGCTTCGTAGGTTGATGACAATGGCATGGACTCACAAACACTTTGCGATTCTAAAAGTCTGTGATTTAGGTGTGAAACAGCACAATTTCCCACCACTCTGATAAAACATAACTGGCATACACTTCGGCATTAATATTGCTGTATGTGCAGGGGTCGGGGGAAGAAAGGTTTATTGTGAAGGAAAGCCACTCAAAGAAATCCTTAACTGCACCATAGCATGTCTGCAGTGGACAAAAGCAGTGGTGAATGTGTTAATAAATGCTCATTTACCATCTTCAAACACATTCCTCGTCCCATTCCTCACTAATGCAGTTGTGAGGCCCACCTCACCTTAGGCACTCGAAAATCCTTTCCTAGCCAAAACCTTCCACTCTGAATCTCAGGCTGCATGGTTTCATTTAGGGTTCAGTCTATCATTTGGTTCTGGTATAAATCAAGTTAACGGTCTAGCTTTCTTGCTAAGGAACCTTGGTGATTTAACATTAGTGGTCCTCTTAAGATCCAGTTCCTGTGTAGAATATATGGTTTACATGATGGTAACCATGTAGCCAGATTATCTCGGTGATACTCTGAGCCTTTCACTTTTGCGAGCCGCTGTAACCTGCAGTTGCATGAAGAAGAAATTAGCTAGCAGGGGTGAAGGGACATTTTTAGTTCTTTTAGATTATCAGCGACAAATTACCAGGGAAGGGAAAATCCCTGCTTCATGTCCTACACACAGGGTGCTCTGCAGCAAGCCGTGTAAATGGCCAGTGGGGTACCAGGTTGCCTGGATACTGCATCACGCATCACTGCAGGCCAGTTGATCTAAACTTGCAGTAGGTGTCAGTTTTCTGTCCAAGCGTCGTAGCGACATTCTTTACGTTTTTTTTAACTCTGGCTGTGGCAGCAGCACTGGTTATGCGTTGATCATCATGCTTTCTGTTTCATCCTGCTTGAAAGTGTAATCTTGCTCCTTATCTGTGTTTCTGAGTAGGCAGAGGGTTCATGACCTCTCCCAGTATTCCAGTAGGGATCTCCGGCCAGCTGTTGCACAAATACTTGATCTCAAAATTGTGCAGCCCAGGATCTCTTTTGAAACCTACTAGTGACTAGTGTGCTTGCCTCCCTGCCCGTGCTTGCCCCCCCGCCCCCTGGCTGTGCTTGCTTCCCCGCCCCCTGGCTGTGCTTGCTCCCCCTGAATATAAGGCTTAACACTTCTTCTTAAATGTATACCATTTAAAAAAGTACCTCACCCTTACAGTGGCCATATTTTTCTGTTGTAATCGAGGCCAATAAATTAACAGGGAGAGATGAGTATGGGCCAAGCTTTGTCCTGTGGCACCTTCCTTGAATGAGCAAAGACTTGAAAATATTACAATAAGTGCCACAAAAGTTATACAAAAATATGATGGAATGTTTAGGAAATCACACGATTATTTCTCCTACATGCAAAAGCATTTTATATGAACAACATATTATATCCCTATGTTGAGAGGCATTTATAGAAGTAATAGCTTTTAAACATGAAATAATCATAGACTCTCACCATCCCTGATGACAATGTTAAATTAATGTACTAAGTGGCAAGTCATGTGCACCTTACATGTAGAATAGGATATTATTACATAAAACAAATTTATAGTCTGGCAGGAGAGAATTTGGAGACTTTGGTACAGTGAATACCCTGAACCAGGCATTTCAAGGTCCTGTCGCGTGATAATGTAGAAAAAGGAGGTATGATGTAATAAAATAATTGTATTGCAGCATTTATATAGTGCTTACTACCCTTATGTGGTGCACTGAAGTACTTACTTACATGGTCAGCGATCTAACCCATGTAGGCTGTGTGTTTGGAAAGGAGTTGTCTTTATTTTGTGATACTATGTGGGAAGTGTTTCAATGTTGCGTGTGATGACCACCGAGATGTGATTACGGAGTTAAGGAATGCAGTAGTGTGGTGGATGAAAAGGTGTTAGAGACAGATGTGCAGTTTATAGTTTTTAGTACACTGACAGCTTCGACCAGCACCGCAGGCCTGTATGATTTCTTATGATTGTAGTCTTCTTAGCTGGTTACTGCAGAGGTCAGGAGCAGCACACAATTTGTTGAAGAGGGAAGCAAGACTAATACCATGCTCTCTGGTTTCATATTGTGCATTGCAGACACTAAATGGGTATCTCTTTATCCCTAGTCAATGAAGCTGGACATGGGGGAACTTTAGGAATAATGCGCTAGTTGCTCTGTCTTTAGTAGCTCACAATGATTTTCATGGATCAGAAGTTTCTCTCACTACAGAAAAGGTTGGGGACCTGTGCTTTAGTCAATATATTTCAAAGCAATTCAAAATCAAGCTTAACTCATTTGGGGGGGGGGGGGGTGCTGCCGGGATTCATGCTCAATGAGATGGGACCTAATTCTTTGTGTGGAACATACTTGTCAGGTGGCTACATCCAAGAACCACCAGATTAGAAGAGATTGATTTGAATATGGGATAGGTCTGTGCCTAAGATATATATGTAGGTTTCTGGAGTTAGAAATCCCAAAGTCCGATATGCTTTTTGAGGTATAACATTCTGTGTTTATTTCATGCTGGAAATAAAGGTAAACAAAGAACAGCCAACACTTGTTTCGCTCAGATGGCCAGCAGGCCCAGGGCTTTCTCAAGGCTAAAAGTCTTGTTATTATACATATAATGGTCGTAGGATAACTTTCTTCGTGATGAGGAAAGGAAGGTCTCTGTAGTCAGGAAAGGAGATGCATCTCCAAATGTGTTGCAGCGCAAAATGATCAGATTCATAGAATCCTGCTCCATTAATATGAATTGGGAAGGATCCTGTTTACAAATTCAACCAAAGAGGCTGCGAGTGCAGGGATCCGTGCTTAATATGTGTCTGTAGTTGCTGGTGGGGGCCACCATCCCTCATTTTTGGGGACCATTACTTTCTTTTACCTAAGAAGACACTTCCAGAGAGCAAAAGAGAAAAAACACACAAAGGGGAAAGAAGAAGGAACAGAAAAAAAAGAAAAAAAACGATTGCACTGCCTGTGGGTTGAAGACTGTGCAGCATTGGCGCACAGGTCCCGGCGGTGACACATAACAGCATAGTCCGCGGACTTCGGAGCAGAGCTTTGAGCAGCAGCACATACCCTCTTACAAATTAAGCACTGGGTATAGAGGCCTGCAAGAGACAACAAACGTCCATCCTTACTTTTATATTTACAAAATGGCTACTAATTTTTTTATTGGATTGCTTATGGTACATTGTGACTCCACGGTTTTATGGTCGCAAAGCATGTGATTTTGCAAATTTCAGGCTTTATGACTGCAAATCCATTTAATTACACAGGGCCTTTAGGTGTCTAAATTCAGGAAACTTTAGGCTCATGAGATTCAATTGTAACAGACGCCCGGCCTATAACATGTCCGCAAAATACAAGTGACAAGTCTGTTATTGACAATTCCAAAAGCCCTTCTTGTTGTCTTCTCCTGGGACGCGCCAAGTCGGTAACTCCAGCTCTGGTCTCCTGAGCCTGTCCGGGCGCTGCGCGCGCCAGAGTACACAGCAGCTCGCGCAGAAGCAAGGCTGCGCAGAAAGTTCCTGAACATTCGGCACGCGCTAGAGAGGGTCTGTAAATAACGGCTTAACCCCCTAAGCAAGGTGCGTGCAGAAAATAGCAGTTCAAGCATAAAAAATAGATTAAGATTAAAAGGAAATGCGACGAGGGCAGTTTCTGAGAAAGGCACTTCCTGGTGAGTCCATCTGTGAGAAAGTGCGCATGTTGGATGGCAGGGGGATGGGACTTGGATGGCATGCTATAACCGTACGCAGCAAATGTCCCCCTGAGCTCGGCATGCTGTCTTCAGAAAACCTATAAGGATCCTGTATTTTGTGAAATGTGAACAATTCACACAATTCTAGCAGAACGGTAAACGCACAAGCATGCAAACAAACATGCAAACAAACAATCCTCAGTCCAAGAACAGATGCTAAATAAAATTAGACTGAAGATGTCTGTTTGTGGGACATAATCAGTAATGGGAACTGGCCAGTTGATTTTGATGGTCTTTCCTGAAAGCACAGCTATCACCAGACAATTATATGAGCATCACCACAAGTGGGGCTTTGGCTCCGCCCACTTGTTGGAAGCCAGGAGTACATGTTTTGATTAGGGAGAAGATGTGTCCTTCCACAATAAAGGGCTACCCTTCACACACGTGATCATTTTGTATCTCTCTCTACTACACAAAATTCCCTCCCCTTTGTTTGAACAACTCAGGAACTGCATACCCTTTCTTGTTCAATTTACCTAGGCATGTATGCTGGACCTTACCAAAAGCCCCTCTGAGTTCCTCTTTTTGACTAATTTATGACTGCACAGCCATTTAATACCCAGGGCCTTTAGCTGTTTAAATTCACTGAACTTCAGGCTCATGAGATTCAATTGTAACTGACGTCCGGCCTATAACATGTCCGGAAAATACAAGTGACAAGTCTGTTATTAACAATATCAAAGCCCTTCCTTAAATAATCGAAACATATCTGGAAATTTTGGAGAACAAACCTGTTTCTGCCAGTTATTAATGTAGTTCTCCGTCTGCAGCAAAGTTCTTAGAAACATGTCTGTTAGTTAAAGGGTGATGTGTGGTATTTGCTGCAGCTCCTAGAAGGTTGTAATGCTATGGAGGAGAAAATGACAAGGTAATGAGATTGCTGGATATATTCCTCCCTTCAAGATATTACCAGGATTGAAATGTGACTGCTACAGTATAAGTGTCCACAGAGAACAGTAAATTCTGTGGCCTATGTACCTTAAAATGAGTGGGCCGAATCGGGGTATAGGTATTTAACACACTTGGTAAGTACTGGCACCATGGGGTGGCTTATTCATCTTTGAGGAGAAAAACTCCTATTCAAAAAATTTCTTGTGAAAAATAAATTAGTAATTACCTGCAGAATGTGGTGCTTTCTGGACCAATTTCATTATGTAGCTGAATTTACCACATTTCCACAAGGTAAATTTCATCATCCTGAAATTCACCGGGGGAAAATTGTGGGGGTGCACTATTGTGAGCAGCAAAGTTCAGGACTCTGTACAAACATTATTTAGAATTGGGATTGGAATTGAACAGCTTATTTTTTAAACATGGCCACATTTATAATGTAAAACACTTCACTTACAACACTTCTAACAGTTGATCCACTAAGTAACTAACATTTTAAACTTGTAGCACAGAAACGTCTTCCTTCCTTTGTTGCAAGGCTGTGCTTTGCAAGCGTTCAGCACCGCGCCGCCTTCCTCCCAGACTTCAGAAACTTGTCTTTCATGGGAAAATGCAGCGAGTATAGCTGTTCGCCATAAATTATTCGGTTGACAAGGCCCTCTGTGCCTTCAGCTCTTTAAGAGTGTAAAAACACATTCTGGTCACGTGAGAAAGCATTGGCTCCTCTCTGAATTTCTCATCAGCTGCAAGCTGTATGTTCCAAGTTACTAATGTTCTTCTCACTCTGTGTATGGATTTTGACATTTAATTTAAACATATACCTACCTAACATATACATAATTCTGACCCAAGACATGACCTCCCTGCTCAGCAAAGGACTTAATTTCAACCCACATGATGCAGGTGACCCCTGTAGAACCAAAATTGACCTTTTCAAATTTGTGTGCACTGTTTTGCAAACAATCCCAGGGAGATCACCACCAGAAGATCTCCATACACCTCACTTACATAGGCTGTACAAACCATAAGAGAGATCAAAGATACACACCTACTCCTGACACTTAACGAGAGGGATGACCAACCCTACACACCTGAACAGTTATTAGATGACTTAAATATTGAGGGAGACAACACGATAGCCAGCAACCTGAAATGCAATCGAGATGGACCCCCAACCTACCAGCGGGCAATCCAGTAAAGACACCTTTCATAACTTGGTCTTAGAGGACATTGAGAAACACGAAACTAGACTACATAAACACCAATATAGGAACAGGGATAACCTAACCAGGAATGAATGAATTGCACTCAAAACTCTCTCCTCAGATAGAGATATAATAATAAGAGAGGCTGACAAAGGCGGTAACCTTGTCATTATGGACAGGGTGGACTACCATAACGAAATTATGTCTCAACTCAATGACCCCGCTTGCTATACACTCATTAGGAACAATCCCACTGACTCCATAACTCACCTCATTAACAATCAACTAAAATAATGGCACACTGCAGGCATACTTAATGACGAAGACGCACTCTATCTGAAAATTGACAGACCCATTGGACCATGGCTATACACACTGCCCAAAATCCATAAACCATCTCCCTTCCCCCCTGGTAGACCCATTGTATCAGGTATAGGAGGACCGACCGAAAGAATGGATGAATATGTAGACCTCTTTCTCAATCCTCTAGTTAAAAACCTCCCTTCGTTCATTCAAGACACGAAACATATCCTGAGCATTCTCAATTACATCCAATGGCAACCTGGGATGATGATGGCAACACTAGACGATGTATCACTGTACACCTCGATAAATCCTGACAGAGGCCTAGTGGCCATGTCCAAATATCTTGAAACAAGACCTGCCATTTTGTGGCAACACACCAACATGATTATCACCATGATGAACATAATCCTGAAAAACAACTACTTCATGTATGACCAGAAATGGTACAAACAAACCAAGGGGGTGGCCATGGGCTCAAGGTTTTCCCCTTCGTTTGCAAACCTGTACATGAACGCACTTGAAGCCA
This sequence comes from Lissotriton vulgaris, assembly GCF_964263255.1. Lineage (NCBI taxonomy): Eukaryota > Metazoa > Chordata > Amphibia > Caudata > Salamandridae > Lissotriton > Lissotriton vulgaris. The sequence continues at coordinate 1,259,286,722 of NC_141695.1, forward strand.
CATGGATCTGGGGCACACGAGGAGCTCTCTGGGTGGACTCGATAGTCTACTGGGGTCGTTATATAGACGACTGCCTACTTCTCTGGTCCGGGTCACAATTTGAATTAGAAGCCTTCTGTAATCACCTTAACACCAATGACATGGACATGAAGTTCGCCTGTAACTACAGTACACATAAGATCACCTTCCTAGATCAATAACTGTCTGTCAGCAACAACACCCTTCAGAGCAGGCTGTTCCGCAAAGAGACATCATGCAAATGTAAATGTACAGGAATTTATATAGCGCAAATCACCGAGCGGTTTCTAAGCGCTTGCTTAGGGAACCCGTCCTGGTATTCCCCTGTGAGATAACCCCGGCAGGGTATCCGCAAGGTGAAAGCCAGGCATCCCGCCGCGAGGGGCCGTTGTGGAGATTAAGCAAGCTATTGCCCAGAGTCGCAGAGTGTGAACCCGTGAATCGAGTAGGCACCAGAGCGAGAATTGTCGAGTCCATGGACATTTTTAGGACTCAAGACCCCGCTGAGCCGGGAATTGAACCCTGGTCCCGGGCTGACCTCTGCTTCCAGGTCTGCCTCCTCTAACCAGTGAGCCACACTTCTCCACCATCATGTAACGCCATACTACGAGCTGACAGTTCTCATCCTAAGCATCAAATCGATACAATCCCCTACGGGGAACTAGTCAGAGCACGCAGGAACTGCAGCGACAATACGGAATTCAACAAATGTGTCACCAACATGAGGGACAAGTTTCACAAACGTGGCTACACCCGCAGAGTGATCAGCAAAGCGGTCAAAAGAATCAGTACACTCGACCGTAAAAGCACACTACAACCTAAAAACCAACCGGTCTCCAATACCCCTCAAACCAGACTGATTGTTGACTACAATGATCTCAGCCCAGTAATCAGAGAAAGCATTAACAAGCATTGGACCATCCTACTAGCAGACAAAACTCTGTGCTCTAACATAAGCTCCAGACCACTCATTACCTATAGACGGGGTAAAACACTACGCACCAGATTAAGCCCCACTGTACCAACCTCTACCAACATCACAACCTGGCTGACTCCGCATACCAAGGGGTTCCACAAATGTGGTTGTTGTGGTGTGTGCAAATGGGCAAGGGACGGTGCCAAATCCTTTTACAGTCACCATAAACATAAATACGAAATCAATGTGAACATCAACTGCAACACAACATTCGTTGTGTGCGTTTTGGAATGTACTTGCAACAGCCAATATGTGGGCAGTACAATCAGGCCGCTGAAAGACCGCCATGCACAAACAAGATCCCCGCTATGCCATGGCTCTACATATGGCTACATGCCCCAGCCAGGGCATACACAAAAGATTGGAACTCTATGGAATTGACATTGCCAAACCCAATGTGAGGGGAGGTAATCGAGAACTCAGACTCAGGCGACTTGAGGCGACTTGGATCATGCGTTTACATACTGTCAAGTATGGTCAGAACATCGACCATGAGCTCCAATACTTTCTGGACCCTTGAGTTCGTCAGAACCATCGTTATGATATACAGTTATTTTGAGGTGTTTGTGTTACATTTCCCTTCCCACCAACCTCAGACCTATTAGTGTCGAATCATATTGGAGTCTTCCTGTGTGTAACCGGTTTTTCTTCTGCAATTTGATATTTTAAATGCCTGTTTTTTTACTTTTCGTTTTGCCAAGGAGAACTATTATACTTTCTGTAACCTATTATTTCAATTGCCTGTTTTGGAACTTTTCGCTCAAAAAATGTTTTGTTAATAAGAACTATAGATGCTTTACAACAGGCTCACGCAACTGTTAACATGATTTTCTGCTTATTTAAAACCACATTTTTTTGGTTAACAATGTTTACGTGATCCTGCTTTTAGGTAAGGTTCAATTTATACAAATGTGATCCTGTGCCACTCCTCCAGGTCCGCCTCCCTCCTGCATGACACTCGATAGTGCCAGTTTCATTTCTCTCATTACTAGTCGGGCGGCATGTAGCGCGATCCACCCCGCTCACTTATAACCCTATATGAAGGTTCGCGTTTTAGCTATATTCTCTAGTCAAATTCCTACTTCCGGTTACTTCCACTACGCACGTACTTCTCTGATGCGTCAACTTTAAATACACGAGTCAAGCACCCATTCTGCCTCTGATTCACATAGACGAAACGAGCACAACCGAAACCGGACAACAGAAGGTAGCACGACTCCTTCCTTCGTGCTATTTCCCCATCTCGACCCGAGTAGTTTGTAGGCCGTACGCTGATGTTTCCCATTCCGGTTTACCCTACAGTTCTCTGCCACACAGACGCACCCGCCTGTGTCTTTTGCCTTCATCCTCACACACGTACCTACGGCCCTTGCATTACCCGTCGACCGGGTTGAAACTATCACCGGTAATTAGGTGAGTTCCTTGAGGGCGCTGTCTTTCCCATCATTATTTGTTCACCGATGGGTTCTGTGCATTGTTGGCCCATACTTGAATCCCCGCCCCTTCTGTTTTGTTTCCCCGCAGCATTGCTCATCACGCCTGTTCAGGTAACACTTTCCTCCTTCGCGCAATAACCACTCCACGCATCAGTTTGCGTAAAAGGCCATTTATTAGGACAGGCATGACATTCACAAATAAACATAACATCATTAACTTAAACAATCCCCCCAACATCCTGCCTTTCACCCATCATCCACTCACGTGCTCCACCAGCCACTCCCAAATCACACCACGACCTCTTTGCATCTCATTCACTTCCCCTTTTCACTTTCCAACTCCTCCGTCATTTCCATCCATCGCACTCCCGTCTACCACTATCTCCCATCCTGCACCTGTAACCCCCTCCCTGGAAGGGTGATTCTGCCCGTCATGGACTCCCCACCCCTCCCAGTTCCCGCCACCCAGGGAACCCCCGGAGGGCGGTTACCTGCCCCACCAAGCGTGCACCTTTCGAACTCAGTCCCTCTTACACCATATCGATTCGTTCCACAAAAAAGTAATCAGATCCCGCAGCTCCATCAGGTAAAATGCATTGCCCATGTGAGAAAGGTGCACGCCCTCGTCCCTGAAAAGAAGTGGCTGTTCTAGCTGAAGCCCGACATGAGCCAGCACTTTGATACCCTGATCCGCACAAAAGAGTCTCATAGCCCTGTTCAATTTTCTGCGGGCCCTTTCAACGGCCGCAGGCTTGAGTGCACCCCTCCAGATCCTCTGTGGCACAAATTCAGTCCACACAATACAGGCGCCAGCCAGATTGCGTTTCATCGCCTCCAAATCCCTCTGCATCAAATGCAACAGTGACACCCCGATTGCTTCACCAAGTCATTTTCCCCCAGGTGGATGATAAGCATGTCCGGGCAGCCCAGCTGCGACACTTTCCTTCTTAGCCACGGCAACAGTTCACCCCAGCGCATTCCACTCTTACCCCACCATTGTACTTAGTGATGGCTGCTCCTCAGGCCCAGGCTACGGCCGTATACCTGCCTGTCAGCGTATTTTGAAGCCCAGTGCACAAAAGAATGACCAACGACCCAAGTGACCGTCTTGGCCCCTGGTCCACGAACACAACCTATGAAGAGAAAGAGATTAGTACCAAAGCATAACAACGAAAACGACAAGCAGCGCAGCCGTCCAAGCAGCGCGCCCCGCGCCCTCACTTGCGCACATAGCGCTCACAGCACCGCGACCGCCAGTGACCAATCCTCCGCATCTTCTCCCACGACCAACCCAAGCCTGCCGCCGCAGTGGCTGCCCCAATCCGAAACGAATGCGTGCCAAAGCGAGCCGGATCCCTGCCCCGTCTCCTCAAAGCCATCCGCAGAACGGCCAGCAACTGGAATGACGTCAAGCGCTTCCGCGACGCGTGCACAAACATCTCCCCTTCAGACCTCCGCACTTGGCCACAAAACCCCAGCCACTCTCGCACCGGGCACACGCTTGCACACCCACTCTCCGACAACCATACCCACTTGCCCCGCCCCACCTGGTCCGTCTTAGAACGCATGAAACAAAGAGCCCTATTCAGCCTGCATGGTTAAATTCTCAAACTCTGTAACTAATGGGGCCACACCTCATATTGGCTCACCAGAAAAAAAAATTTAAATTTGACCGCTGCTGTGTTACAGGTCGGACATGCCAAGGAATATGAAAGTAGATGTGTACAGACTCACCCACATAGAGAAAATATGTGAGAAGGCAAGGAAAGTACCTCACGGACGTAACACCCGAGGGGGTTCCCGGTTTGTTAATCACCGGTATACCCACTTCTCATCATCGGTTACTTTCCTTGCTAGGAGGATGAAACAAGTGCAGAGAAGATATGCACAAGAAAGAATAGAGAAAGAAACAGACAAGGAGTGTACAAATACACTGCCAAGTAGGACAGAAAGAAGTGTTAAGAAAAGTGCCTACACCCAACAACCAACAAATATAAAAATGTGGGGTTTGGCTGGCAAAGTCGATTTTATTCTGGTGCTGCCAAACTCCACCATTAAAAATGGTTAAATTACTACCATAAATGTTGTGACTGGACCGACATGTTTCATTGCCTTGTCATTGGCAACTTCGTCAGGGAAAATAGTTGGGTCTCTATTCTCAGTCCTCCATTTTTTCATATGAGAACCTTATGCTCGATTGTAGTAGTCGTACCGTCGAGCATCAACAGACGGCGTGTCAAAGATCACGGATCCGTCGCGGAAACTCCTATATGTGAGTAACCGATGCCGAGTCCCTCCGGCGCTTCCGACGTCGGAAGCGCCGGAGGGACTCGGCATTGGTTACTCACATATAGGAGTTTCCGCGACGGATCCGTGATCTTTGACACGCCGTCTGTTGATGCTCGACGGTACGACTACTACAATCGAGCATAAGGTTCTCATATGAAAAAATGGAGGACTGAGAACAGAGACCCAACTATTTTCCCTGACGAAGTTGCCAATGACAAGGCAATGAAACATGTCGGTCCAGTCACAAAATTTATGGTAGTAATTTAACCATTTTTAATGGTGGAGTTTGGCAGCACCAGAATAAAATCGACTTTGCCAGCCAAACCCCACATTTTTATATTTGTTGGTTGTTGGGTGTAGGCACTTTTCTTAACACTTCTTTCTGTCCTACTTGGCAGTGTATTTGTACACTCCTTGTCTGTTTCTTTCTCTATTCTTTCTTGTGCATATCTTCTCTGCACTTGTTTCATCCTCCTAGCAAGGAAAGTAACCGATGATGAGAAGTGGGTATACCGGTGATTAACAAACCGGGAACCCCCTCGGGTGTTACGTCCGTGAGATACTTTCCTTGCCTTCTCACATATTTTCTCTATGTGGGTGAGTCTGTACACATCTACTTTCATATTCCTTGGCATGTCCGACCTGTAACACAGCAGCGGTCAAATTAAAATTTTTTTTTCTGGTGAGCCAATATGAGGTGTGGCCCCATTAGTTACAGAGTTTGAGAATTTAACCATGCAGGCTGAATAGGGCTCTTTGTTTCATGTTTGCTGAGTGGGGGGATGCCCTATATAGCCTTTCTTCCCCCTTCCATCCCTTTTTGAATGACCGTCTTAGAACGCCCCAACCAGATGCCCAATCCCACCCCATCCACACGCACATCTGCAAACAACCGACCCGGCGCCCTGCGGGTCCCCAGCAACTCTGACACACGAAATGCTCCAAAAAACATCTAGATCATGCACAGGCGAAACAACACCACCTCCTCCCCGTCGTAACAACAGAAATGCAACTCCTTCAAAACCTTCTCCAACAAGTCAAACGTGACTGCCTCACGGGGCAACTCCCCCCCCACCCATTTCCACCCGCACTCGCCCCCAACCCTTCAACATTCGACTCAGCAGATCCGATCTAGCCGGATCAAAACCCAAATACAAAATGCTGTAGAAAGAAACTCCCGCCAACTTTCCAGCAATCGTCGTCTGCGACAATCCCCTATCCATGCAGTCCAACACAAAGTGCACCACCCTTTGCTCACACACCTCTCTGAGCAACCTCCCCACATCCTTCCCCCAACCCACAAAGTCCCCAAACTCAACCCACGCCAATCTGTATGCCCGCCTAGTGGACTCCGCCAAGGACTTCTCAACCAAACCAACCACTCTCACTCCCCCCATGCCCAGATACCCTCCGGCACCTTGGTCTTACAAGCTTCCGCTCCCTGCGCCAGCTTCCTGAAGCGCTGCCACTGCAAACGAGATAACGCATCCGCAAGTTCGTTACTCGCGCCAGGCGATTGTTGCGCGCGAAACAGCACATTGAAACGCAGACACAGCAGCATGAAACTTCGCAGCAAGCGCAGCACTCGCAGGTCCCTTGCTTTCTGGTTGTTCACCAAGTCCACCACCGTCATATTGTCCACATGAAACAACACCGACCTGTTCTTGAATTCTGGGCCCCACACCAGCAGTGCAACCAACAAGGGAAAAAACTCCAAAAACGCAATGCTCCTGCCCGGACCTCTAGCGCGCCTCTCAAAGCATCCTGCATCTCAGCCACCTTCTTCACTGGTAAGCGCGCCTGCCAAGTTACCGAATCCAACTCAATACCAAGGAATGTCAAGCAACAACTGGGCCCCTCCGTCTTCTCCGGTGCCAACGGCAGCCCAAAATCCTGTGCCAACAACTGAAACTGCTGCAGAGCCAATCCACATTCTCCAGAGCGACCCGCGCCCACAAACAGAAAGTCATCCAAATAGTGGGACACCAGCCGGTGCCCACTGCGGTCCACAAAGGCCCACTGCAAAAAGGAGCTGAAAGTCTCAAAGAGCGCGCACAAGATCGCACAACCCATCGGCAACACCATGTCCACAAAGAGGGCCCCGTCAAACTGCATGCCCAACAAGGGGAAATCCGCCGGATGAATGGGGAGAAGGCGAAAGGCGGACTTGATGTTACACTTGGCCAACTCTGCCCCCCTCCCGCAGGACCTCACCAGACCAATAGCATCATCCACTGACGCATACAGCACTCTGGAGTCCTCCTCCACGATAAAATCATTCACAGACCCACCTTCCGACCAAGACAAGTGATGAATCAATCTGAATTCCCCAGGCTCTTTCTTGGGCACCACCCCCAAAGGCGAGACGATGAGATCAGACATCGGCCAATCAGTAAAAGGACCTGCGATCCTGCCCTCCGAAACCTCCTTTTCCAGCTTACGCGCCACAACCTCCGGCAATTCCTTGGCGGACCGCAAGTTCTCAGCCCAACACCTATCCCTAGGCCCCTGATATCCAATTCGAAAACCTTCCACAAAACCCCAGTACAAACGCAGCGCCGCCTCCTTATCAGGGTACCGGGAGAGCCATGGACCCATGGCCTCCACCTTTACCGGAGTATGGGCCCTTCGGCCCAGGCTGCCCCCTACCCTTGGCAAATTTCCACTGCTCTGATGGCGTAGCCAGGGTGAGGCACTGTGTGACTGGGTGACGCCCCCGCACTTTGAACATTCATGTTTAAACTTACAGGAGGGACGGTTGCAGAAACCTTTATTGAACCCCCAGCAGGCCCCGGAAGGGGCTGGCTTGTACTGTTGCCCTGCTGTCCCAGACCACACAGCCTGGTTGCCTTGTCCACCTGCAGCTCCCTGACTACCCGCCCCAGACTGGGCGGGGCGCGGCTGAAAAGACCGATAAGTGACCGGAAGACCGCTGGCCGTATGCGTAGACGCCGCCGCCTGTGTCAAAGACATCCACTGAATCCAGAGTTCCTGGTCTACGTCCCCCCATGGTTTGTCAGGATTAACACTAATCCTGGCCCTGAACTCCTCGTCGTAGCTCAACCATGCAAAACCCCCGAAATGAAGCTGCGCCTTCCTGATCACATCCATATACTTGAACAACGCAATCGCCCGATCCCCGTACTTCTCACAATAAATACTTGCGTAAATCAAAAAGGCAGACGTCCAATTCTCCTTTGTCACCGGCACCCTCGGCCGCCTGGTCAATTCCCACTCCTCCTCTTTGGACCCCTCCTTCGCCTGAATCTCCCTATGCAGGAGCTTAAACACATCAACATATTCATGCCTCCAGATCCTTGCCCTCGTTTTGTCCGACAAATGTGACCCCAGAGGCATCGCCAGCCCCATGTATGGCAACTCCTTCCGAAGCTTCTCAGCCCCCTCATCCTTCCCCTCCATGTCTTCCGCCTTGTCAGTCTGCGCGCTGGCCGCCGCGACCTGCTTCCCCCCATCAGCCGTCGCAGGCACCACCCCACCTGGGGTCCCAGACCGCACAGACCCATCCCCCACCCCCACCGACCGGCAGGGCTTCTTCCTTCCCCCTTTTCCCCCTTCCGTCCAGGCGTCCCACCAAGCGCCCTCACCTGATAAAGTTGCAGGAGCGTCCCTCTCCTGCCGCCGTGCGTGTGCCGGCTTCGAACTCCCTCTGCTGGCCCGACTGGCGCCGTCCTGTGTCTCCTGGAAAGCACCAACCTTGGCCGTTGTCACCCTAGCCTTGCACACACTTTCAGGTTCCCGTAACTCACCCTCTTCCAACTCATTCTCTTCATCCTCATAGTCCAACCATTCATCTTGCACATCCAGCGGCACCACTTCCGTCACAACTCTCTTAGCACCTTTCCCTTTCACTCCAGGCATAAATTCGCACTCCAACATCGCCGATGCCCGCTCCCTCATTGGAGGGCAGGCCGCCGCGGACCCCCCTGCTTCTTCGTCCCGGCGTTTGGAGGCCGTTTTGCGCCCCGCCGGCCCACCCCGGCCTCTGCCAGCTATCCCTGCTGGCTTGTTCCCACCCCCCCCGAGCCGTATGCGCTCGGGGAGGCCCCGGTGCCACCAGGTCTCTGATCCGTCACGGCAGTCCCTGAACCTTCCACCCATACCCACTGCCCTTGAGCCCCTGGGGCCCCTTTTCCTCGACCCCCAGCCGTCCCCCAACCACACGCAGGTGCCTGGGCCCCATCGCCCTTAAGCACCCCACCCCCCTTCGCCTCCCTGGCGTCGCATAAGCGCTGCCACTCCCTCTCGTATTCTGCAATGACGCGACTCTGGTCGCGGGCCCTCTCCTCCTCGGTCATGTGCACCCACCTGTCGAACATGGAAGACTGCCCTGGCTCCCCCAGACCTCCCTTCCCGGGCACGGGTGCTGCAGCACTCCCCGCCGCCTGCCCTACTCCCACCTGCTGCTGCGCCTTCAGAGGGCCCTTGCCCTTGGAACCCTGGGACCTCACAACCCCTTTCCGGCCCCCCGAAAGGTCGACCGGCTGCTCAAGGATTGTGAACCCTTCCTCTCCCCCGGACAGCGTGAGAAGCAAACTCCTCTCCAGCCGCCACCTCCCAATCTTCCTTGTCCTCCCCCCCACTGCCCTCACTGCTTTCGTCATACCCTACCAACTGACCCAAGCTTCTAGACACCCTGGCCTGTGACGCCAGCGAAGCCTGGCCCTGCCCGGGCTCCCCAACGGCACTCTTGGGGCCCAAGTGCCCTTCCCCTCCGGCCCCTCCCTCCTCCTCCAGGACCACGTCCCCGGACTCAACCCTGGCAGGGAGGCTCAGTCGCCTCCCCCCTTTCTTAGGGGCCTCCTGCTGCTTCTTAACCTTAACCTTCTTAGGCACTCCTTCACGAGCCCCAGAGGGCTCATCCATATATGCTGCGACAACAGCAGCCACCCCCGCAGACGCTGACCTGGGTGGGCGGGTCATACCGACCCACGCCTGGTCCAGGACACCGGGCTGGAGGAGATCCGCCCTCCCAGCCCGGCCTAGCACTAATAGCGCAGCCCGCACCGCCTCTGCATCAGGCGTTGCCATTATAGAAAATGAGCGCCCGTTCCGCCCGCGAGATGCGTGAGGTTTGGCACCCGCGCTCGGTCCGTCCGCGAGATGCGTGAGGTTTGGCACCTACGCTCGCCGCACCGGAGCACCAGTAGCGACGCGTCGAATTTAAAACTAAATAACACCACGCCTGACTGAGGACACAGTAAACTGACCTAATCGTCACACTGGGGCGCCAGTTGCGACGTCCAATCCAGTAAAATAGCACTCCGCCTACCTAAAACACGCTCCGCCTACACTCTCAAAACTGACTTCTCCCTGAGGCACCGGGGACAGGAAAAGGAAGTCGTTCCTCTCCTGTCCTCCTAAATAGCCTCCTAACCCCTCCCACCCCTGACCTAACCCCTAACTACTTCCTGCCTGTCCTAAGCCTCGCGCGAACTCCCCGGGGAAAAGACTGGTCTGCCGACCTGCTTTCCCCGGGGGCCGCATTTTACTTGCAATCTCTACCCGGCCTTTCCACCAGTATCACTATCACGCACAGGAACTCACTACTATCCGTTCGGGTCACTTATGTTATTCCGCTCTTACAGGATCATGTTTTAGTCAGTAACGTTGAATTTATGTACCAATTCTATCTGTCCATGCAACATGTTAGCTTACTAGGATTACGAGCGCCGTGTTATGGCTTTATTTCTCAAGTCCTACGCCCGCTATATATAATTTTGTTTTGCTCCAAATGGACGACTGTCCACACCAACTATCATTGCCACATTACGTTTCTCATTATTCTTGTATTTATGCATCGTAACTGTCAAATGTTTATACACTGTTAGTTTCTACCATGCCACTGTCAACATTTTTATACGCTGTTAGTTTCTACCATGCCATCAATTGACAGTCTCGAGGTTTTTACTTATACCTGTTACTAGAGTATTTGTACCTAATTGAGAGGCCCTTAGTGAGCTCTACTATCTATCCTTTGTATACATGGACTGTGTTATCATTATTTCGATATATTGTCGGGATTTTTGAACTACACTTCCCAGTCTCTTTCTGCATAGGTGGTATCATCATTGGGGTGTTTTGTATTTCCTTTCAAGTCCCCCTCTCCACCCTCACCTTTTGGTTTAACTCTTTGTTTATTGGGTCATCCACGCGTTGTTGAGGTGTTAGTTGTTCACATGTCCTTTCTATGGGAAAACTGCACACCAGTAAATCGTGACCGTTGTCTTTTTCTATTTTATATATTGTTTTCTAATGCCATGATATAATTCCACAGCCCTGATGAGTCACAGGTATTGCCCTGTTGACGAAACACATGTCGGCTGGCGTTGTATGTTCTGAAGAATATATCCACATAAAACAACGTGTTTATCACACCACCGGTGTCGACTTATTTTGATGTAAATCTCTCAGTATCAATACTGTTTATCTCCTGTACGTGTGCCCAGTACCTGCTATATATACATAATTCTCCTTGGGTCCTGACTATTAGGTAGGCTGAATTCCATGCGGAGATTCCCAGACGCTGAGAATACCGTTGTTACCGGCCAGTATCTTTGCATGGATTTCCACCTATCACACATTGGATCCCTCAGAATGAGGAATAACTGTACAGACACTGAATTAGTGTGCGCAGTTCTGCACATCATACCCTAGGGGTTTAACACTACTACTTTGCATAGGTGGTAAACTGCTGAGAGGGGGAGGATTGTAGGACTGGAAGGGAAGGGAAGGACAGGTGAAAGGGAAGTGGAAAGGAAGGAAATCGAAGTGTAAGGGAAGGGAAAGGGAATGGAAGGGAAAGGGAAAGAGAAGTGAAGGTAAAGGGAAGGGAAGGGAAAGAGAAGGGAAAGGGAAAGGAAAAGGAAGGGAAGGAAAAGGAAGGGAAGGGAAGGGAAGGGAAGGGAAGGGAAGGGAAGGGAAGGGAAGGGAAGGGAAGGGAAGGGGAGGGGAGGGGAGGGGAGGGGAGGGGAGGGGAGGGGAAGGGAAGTGAAGTGAATGTAAAGGAAGGGAAAGAGAAGGGAAGGGAAAGGGAACGGAAAGGGAAGGGAAGGGAAAAGAAGGGAAGTAAGGGGAAGGGAAAGAGAAAGGGAAAGGGAAGTGAATGCAAAGAATGCAAAGGGATGGGAAGGAAATGGAAGGGAAGGGAAAGGGATGGAAATGAAGGTAAAGTGAAGGGAAGTGAATTGAAGTGAAGGGAAGGAAAGGAAAGGGAAAGGGAACAGAAGTGAAGGTAAATGGGAGGTAAAGGGTAGGGATGGGAAGGGGAGAGGGAAGGGAAGTGAAGGTAAAGGGAAATGGAAGGGAAGGGAAAGGGAAGGGAAGAACAGTGTTGGTAAGGCATGCTCCCCTTGCCCAAGAAAACCTTTTCAGGGACCAGGGAACGAAGCTTGGCTGTGGTTGCAGCCAAAGCAACCAGCCGGAATTGACGGTTGGTAAAATCTGGCGTGATGTTCCTGTACACAGGAAGACTAAGTACAGAAATACTGGGCCTGTCTTGATCTTGTGGAACAGAATTCCATACGGTACACCTGCACCGCCTAACTCTTAATCTGGCCCTTGGTCTTTTTTACACATCTCGCTGCTCTGGGTCTAGTGGCTCAGAGGGGTAATACCTCCATTCCAGGGATCTGTGTTTGACCCAGTAGTCAGTTTTCAGTTTCAAATCCTGGCGGTTCCACCCAACCTTCTAACTCTGCCTTTCATCCTTCTGCAGTTGATAAAATGCGTACCATTGAACTGGGTGACAATAAACCAGGGCTTGTTGGCAAGAGCCCCAAGAGACTTCCTTCAGAGTGGCTATACACTGCACAAATGCGCCTGTCATGAAATGGCATGTAGTGTAATGTATAAAAAAATGCATTATTGGAGCACTGATACTTCTGCATGGCTGGCACCCAAAGGCAAGTTCTCCAGTAGGGATGCGCTACGGGTCAGATTATCATCAGGAAACTGAATCCCTTCAATGCTGGCTCCTGAAGTAGGAGGAGTTATGGATGCATCTGGAATGTCTGGACCTTCCTGTAGTATTGGTCTCTTAATGGATATTTCCCACAAGAAATGTTTCTTTGTTACTTTTTTATGGGGCTGGATCCGCATCTCAGATATCATGCATGTACCAGCTCTTGTTTGACACCAGGCAGAGCTAAGCTCCCTGTAAGCTCCTCACAATGTGCTCCACCTTTCATCTCCAAGAAGGTGTGTCTTATTGGACTATAGGGCTAACTGCATGAATGACAGTTCTGATGTAAATCAACTTTTATTCTGAATTCTGGTGAAGAGGTCTGTCTACCCCCGCCCCTTGTGTAAAAACAAGAATAGTGACCACTTTTGCAGACACTGCTGATGTTAATCACTTTTTTTTCCTGAACTCTGGTGGTGAGGTGCACCTACCCCCGCCCCTTGTGTAAAACCGAGAATAGAAACCACTAGTGCAGACACTGCTGATCTTAATCACTTTTTTCATGAGCTCTGGTGGTGAAGTCCACCTACCCGCATGTGTAAGAATAGGATTGACTAGTGTAGACACTGTTGATATCCGGTTACTTACTGTTAATCTTCATTACTCCGAATCCAGGTCTTCCTCATCACAGTCCTTACTGAATGAACCAACTTCCGTTTCTCCAGACATTGATTGCCCAGCCACCGTAAAAAATACACCCAAGATGGTGGCTGCCATCCCAGATACCACACGTTAGGCTCCCACTTACATCACTTACTACCATAATTAAGCACACCATATTACACAGGAATCAAAATCAGGAGAGATAGTTGGGAGGAAGGGTATCCAGGACTGTGACATGGAAGGCCTGGACTTGAAGTATTGACGGTAAATGGTAAGTAACCAGGATGTTACCTCCTGTCCGTCTTCCTTACACAGCCCTTACTGAATGAGGCAACACCCAAGCAGAAAGAGCTTGAGTTTCACTAAACTAAAACAAACACAATATATTATGTTGCACCCATGGTTTAACAAGTGATTAAGCAAAACACATTTTATAGCATTAAGCTTCATGCACTGTTGAAAAAGACATGTGAAAGAACATCAGCTGATAATGAATCTCCAATTTGCAACCTGTAAAGGAACAATAAAGTGTGTGTGGGGGGGACGTGACCGCTGAACATATATCTTAAGCAAAGCTCCTTTCAATGCAGCCCAATAAAGGTTTAAACACATCTTGGGCTGGAATTAAAAGTAGATACACTGCTTACAGAGATTCAGCTCTGCTCACAGGCAGATCGCCTGGAGAAGAAGCGCTGGAGCTGGAGAGCCCAATCCCTTTTGCAATTTATGTAGGACCAGACAACTTGATTTTCTGTTGGCACACACACCACCTGAGAATGAATAAAAGGATAGTAATGAAGGAGAGCCTTTTTTATGGCCTCTAATTCCTTATAGTTGGGGGAAAGAGTCGCCTGATGGAAAGTCCATCTCCCTTTAGCCTTGTGCTCCCCAAAACTGTCCACCAACCTCTCTTGCTGGCATCAATAAAGATCCTTTTCTATTTTCAGTGTTACAGGAATCAAAATCGGACATTCCTCTGTTGCTGATCCAAAAACTGGAGAAAGTTATGGCCAAGAGGATACAAGTGAAGTCGGCTCCATGGTACTGTACTCAAGGTGAAGGCCATCTCTCCTCAGCCAGGGTCTTGCCGAAGCTTGAGTCTTAGAAAGAAGAGTAAAAAGATGAGATACAAGAGGAGGGGATTTTAATGCTGAATTGGGCTTATGCCCCAACGCCTCTGCTCCTTTTCTGGTCGGAGATATTCTATTTTGCCAGATGACTTTTAACATTGTAGGGTGGCGGCTGTACAATGGTATTGGGCCGGCAGGCCTTTGTAATATGATGGTTGTGATGGGGAATCTTTTTACCCCACGACCCATATTTTTAGGATGGGGCAAAGGGTCAACCATAGATTATGTGTTTTTCTCAAGGACACTAGAGTGATCTGTAAACTTAGGGAAGGTACTCGGAACCTGTTACAGTGACCACAACCCCATTGAGGTTGGGATGGCATTACCAGTTAGCAGCTGTCCAGCCCTACCCCGGGACCAACTGGCTTGACCCTAAAAGATGAGGGCCGTAGGGTTAGGTGGCGTAAAATATCAATCCCCACTTTGTTTAAAGTTTCAGTTCTTCAAACCTGTGTCTGATTATGGACCCCCTCCTCTCCCTTGAGGCTGTTCCTGTCCTTATACTAGAGCCTTTCAGTCCTTAAAGCATTCTGTTAGAACCATCATGCTTGATTTATCTGGACCCTGTAGAACTGCAAAGTCGTGCTGGTTTGATAAAAGATGTAGGGTGGCCAACGAGTGCCTCCAGGATTGAAGAGTGTCTCGGGTGTGAGCATGGGCACAAAAATTCCTTGGCTAAATTGCATCAGAACTGTTGCCATATCTTTGGGTCGACCCAGAAGTGACTCTAGCCCTCAGCTGGTAAATAAAGGAGACAGGAAGTTAGTTCTTAAAGCATGCCAGAGAGAACAGAGAGACCATGGCCTGAGAAAACCAACCTGAGAGCTCTTTCATATCTAAAAAACTTTGCTGGTCCTGAACCCTATCTCTCCTCTGTTAGAAACCCCTGGGAGAGATTGCTTCTTACAAAATTCCATCCGTGTACAATTCGATTCAACCTCCGGGCAGTATGAGCTGAGTACCATCAAAATATGTCCTTGTGATGGCAGTTCACCCCAGACCTTATTTCACGTAATATTACTCCGTGGGTATTACCACCCTCCTCGAATAAGATATCTGCTGCCCATTCTCAGGTTAATGTGTTTTTAATCAATTTAGGCCGGCCTTTTCTATTTACAATTATTAAGTGATCATGCTGTGTCTTTTGCGGTTTGCTCCTTTTAGAAAAGCACCTTCCACTTGAACAAAGTGATGAGTTCTTAAAACGTAACTTGGGGCCCGATTCACAAAACTAATCTGAGACAAAACCCTAACTTTGCGACTTTCAGTATTCACAAAAGGCATATAGGAGTAGTAAAGTTAGGATTTTGTCTCAAGTTTGTCTTAAGTTTTGGTCTTAAGACAAAATCCTAATTTAAGCTTAACTTGAGTTAGGATTCGTCTTGTTTCAAATCTTCTCATGCTTTCCAGTGCTATTGTGTTTGATCCACAGCAGTTCCCCGTATGGGATGCTGTTCTTCAGGTTGCTGGGTGACTGCTTCTAGCATGTAGCACAGAATTCCCTGCCATGGATTTTCTCAACAGTGCTGTCTGTATCTTGTCATCCACTACAAAGACTCTCAGATCCAGGAAAGTAACCTCCTTTGAGCTAATCTCACTCGTAAATTTGAGGTTAAGGTTGTTGGAGTTGAGGTAGTCAATGTATTATTGTATGGCTGAATCCTTCGTGCCCTGCCAGATGAAGATGAAATCATCTATACAGCATCTCCAGCTAACTGTGCTCTCAACCCATTTGTCACATGCATCCAACCATGCTGCCTGCTTCTCCCACAAGCCCACAAATAGGTGTGCGTAGCTGGGGGCGAAGCCGTCTCCCATGGCCGTTCCTCTCAACTGCTTGTAGATCTGATCTTGGAAAACGAATATATTGTGATGCAGGTAGAAATGTAAGAATTCAAGCAGCATCTCACTGTGTTCTGCATACTTTAAGGGACGATTCCTCAGGAAGTATCTTATGGCCCTCATTCCATACTTGTGTGCTATGCTAGTGTACATACTAGCTATATCCATTGATATAATGAGAACATTAAGTTCCCACATAATCCCCTCAATATGTTTCAAAAAATCTTTAGTGTCCCTTATGTACAAGGATATATATAAGGATATATGGCCCTGTTGGTAGTCTAGAAGGATATCTAGTGTGGTGTAACGGACAGTATCTGGGATTGTTTGAGAATATATAACTTGACCTTCAGGAAAATATTGCTCACTTTTGCTTGTAGCTGTGATATTGAATTTGGTTCCAATGCCTGTATTAGCTAAGGGTTTCCCAGGAGGCAGTGTTCAGGGGAGTGGAGGATCTCCCTATCTACATTTGCTCTATGTCTATTGCATGCCCATTCTTACATGGCACCATGTCTATCCCAGTTCAAGGTTTGTAGGTTGAGAGGCACACCGCAGCTTCTAGAGTTGTGGAGGCCACACTGAACATCTTGATCACAAGGTGTGGGAGAAAAGGAGGTGGAATCTGTGGAAGTTGGCCTGATATATGATGTCCACTATTCTAGTGAGCACCCTGTATCAGTCCAAACAATCCTTATGGTGATGGTTGTAAAGTCAACCTTATAGACCAGCTATCCTAGAGGTAGCATGGACAAAGCAGTCTTAGGCTAAAACTTCAGAGGGCATGTAAAGCCAGCTGTTTTTCAGTAAACAACAAGGAGGGACAGGGGAGGGACAATGTTTAGGAGGGTCCAGTGTGCACGTCCCATCAAACACTTTTCAAAACAAATGCACAAAGTTCCCCAAGGGAGTAGTATTAATATAGAGGAGCAGTCTTCCTACCTCTCTCCAGGTGTGGTTGTTTGTGGAAGTCAGGGGCAAGTGTCCCTTGTCGGAACTAGGGATGCCTCACACAACAGGCTGGTTTAACGGCTGCTGTCATATCACCAACCAATTGTATCGTGTCATCATCGGCTTCCTGCTCCTGCGTCTAGCCGGCGCTGCAATGCCTGACGGGTAGCACGCAGTGCTACACTTTTATGGAGATCTTTAGTTCCTGGCCGATGATTGAGTGAGTGTGAGGGGCCCAAGTGATAAAGTAGTGAGCGTGAAGTGTGGTGAATTAAAAAGGTTAGTGTAGTCTACTCTGGATATTTTATTCGTGTAGCTAACTACCTTGTTAAAAATAGGAGGGGTATGGGGAATCAACCAGGCTATGTGTGGGAGACCCGTTCAACCCTCATCAGTGATCAGGTCAACATGTTTCATGCCATCACGGCAATTCGTCAGGACCTAAAGTGCTCATAAACTTGAAAATGAGCCCAAAGTGGGCTGGGGGGTGTAACCAATACACCCTGAGGGGTCAGGAACTGGAACAGGAGGAGTTCCTGTGTTGTAGTCCGCCCTATGGGAAGATGGGAGAAAAAACATATAGTAATGACTGTTCTCCAAGCGATTATCATACAATCCTAGATTCTGATTAAGGACCGCTGTTGAACGTTCACCCGGAAAGTGTATAACTAGAAAAATGGAGAGAGGTGGAACTTAGCTTAAAACTTTGGTGAGTTTTGATTGGGTATAATATACCATGTGGGGTTGCCAACACACATATCCCTAATCAACGGATTTGAGGAGTATATGTAGTTGGTAATAAGAGGAAATTAGTGCCGAAGGAAAGTTTCTAAGGGACGAGTACTGATAAATTCAAACAAGTCAATTGCTTTGGACTTACCCTCAGTAGCTGTAGAAGGTCCCCACAGACTGCTTGGGTGGGACCCGCGCTATCAACTGATAGTCTGGAGGGATAAGAAGAGGAGAGGGGATTCTAAGTGCATTTGAGGGGAGCAGTGGTCTTACCTCAAGGCAAGAAGGTTCATTGCAGCAAAGGAACCCACCAGCTAGTCTCACTGGGATATTTCAAGCCAACCGGTGGTTTTAGCGGAAGTATACCACTCCGATTGAGCTGCAGCCCAGCCGGGAACCCAGTAGGTTGATCCCAGGTCACCACAGTATCTACAGCGCTTCCCCGAGTGGAATCCGCGGTGCCTCCAACGTGACATGCCCAAGCAGACTAATTCGCCCTCACGCCAGTATCCCAGGGAGGGTCGGTGTAAATGGCGAGCCGCCAGTCTCTAGCGGCCCACGGGGAAAGCTGCTGCGACAACCAGGGACCCGAGCACTACTTCGGCCCCAAAACTACGCTTACAGCCCAGTAGAGGGCCACTCCCCTGTATTCCCCTGGCGGCAGGAAACCCGTGATCAGTGGACGTCGCCTGTAGGTTTTCTGCATCCAAACAGTAACCAGAGACTGCATCCAGCCCAATGACCCCCTTACCTTGGTGGCGCGAGGAAGTTACCTCTGTACCTAGGCCCACATGACCGGCGCTGCTCGGTCGTGTAGCAGCTGGCAGTATGAAGGAGTTCTCAGCGCCCTTTTATCTAAAAGTTTGTAATTGTAATTGGGGGCGTGTCAGATTGCCGTTGCTAGGCGACACGTCTTCAGACAGGCGCAGAGCCCCAGTGTGTGGGGATGACGATGCGTATGCGTCATCGTATCAGTCTAAGTGCCATCTTGGAGTGGGGTAAAGAAGTGTTGCACCTAAATGTGTGTGGGATGGATGCGCCTGAAAACAGCCCGACAGGCTGAGCACCTTAAGAGTGGGAGCGGTGATCTTGCTTCAAGGCTGACGTTGAGCATCAAAAGCTGGCCGTAAAATGATATTGTGTAGCCGCCCTGGTTCATGTCAAAATATTGGAACGCATATTATGTTATATGGAGGTGTTAAGCACCACTCACAGGGGTGAGATAGTCCAGGGGAGACTCATCTAGTTAGTGTGTTCCAGGGGACGGAATCATTTAGTCCCTCAGTGTCAAGATGCAGGCGGTGAACCCATCTCTGTTCAATTCTGAACAGGGCCTGTTGGTTTGATGAGGGATGCCACTCCAGTATTACCCACTGTATGTCCTCTGCGACATGGCCCTGTTGATTGCACTGCTCATACAGGTGGGTATGTGTCTTATGGCAGCGGATATTACTGTTGTGTTCCATGATGCGTGTCTTTGCTGCGCGTGTCGTCATTCCGATGTACTTCAGACCACAGGGGCACGTCAACATGTAAATGCACTTGCTGCTGTTGCAGTTGGTATGTCTGTTTAAGTGCCAAATGAAGGTATCTGAGAGTTGGACAGTTTTGGTTTGTGTGGTTTGAGGGCAAACGACACAGTTGCCACAGCGATAGTGCCCCGTCACTGGGGGCAGATCCCAAAGTGTGTTCTGTGGACGGGTACTAGTCTTTTTCGGACGGGTGTGGACCAATTGATCCTTCAAGTTGGAGGTTCTTTTGAAAGCAAAACGGGGGCGGGGGATGTCCAAATTGACTGAGTTCAGTATGCCCCAGTGGGAGTTCACTGTTTTTTTGATGTAGGAGGAATTCTTCGTGTAGGATGTTACGCAGGTGATAAGATCCTCCTTCTCTTTAGTGTGGGTTTCTAGCAGGGATTCCCTGTTGTTGTTAAGGGCTCTCTTCGCTGAGCGTTGCAGTAGTCTTGTTGGGTACCCCCTCTCCTGGAGTTTGTGTTGTAGAAGATTTGCTTCCTGTTGGTAGTCGGAGGTAGTGGTACAGTTTCTACGGAGCCTTAAGAATTGACCAAAAGGGAGGTTATCCCTCAGTGCCCTTGTATGGTGACTCTTATAGAGCAGGAGGCTTTTTCTATCGGTATCTTTTTTGTAGAGGGTGGTCGAAATCTCTGATGGGCCCAGTACAATGGTGAGGTCCAGGAAAGGTATGGAGTGTTCAGAGATGGTTCCTGTGAATTTCAGATATGGATCTTGGTGGTTGATCCATGTGCAGAACTCATTGCAACTGGTCCGATCTCCTTTCCAAAAAATCAGGATGTCGTCTATGTAACGACGCCATAGGGTGAGATTCTCACGAAATGGGTTGTGTTCTGGAGGATAGATGTGGGTTTTCTCAAAGGCAGCCATGTAGATACAGGCTACACTCGGCGCGAAGGTAGAGCCCATAGAAGTTCCACGGATCTGATGGAACAGTTCTGATTCGTATTTGAAAAAGTTTTCTGTGAGGGCTATGTTGGCTAACTCCATGATAAAAGAGACCGGGGTGGGGGATGTCCATTCTTCCAGTCTCAGGGTGGATTCCCCTGCTTCTAGGGTTGCCTGTTGGGGGATATTCGTGTAAAGGGCTTCCACGTCCAAGGTCAGTAGGAGGTCAACATCTGTTCTTCCGTCCACATCATTAATTAGACGAAGGACATCCCTGGTGTCCTGGAGGTAGGAAGGGATCTTTTTCACTACTGGTTGTAGGAAGACATCGCAAAACTGGGACAAGGGTTCCAAGAGAGATCCAATACCGGAGACTATTGGTCTGCCGGGGACTGGTGTAGTGCATTTATGGATTTCTGGGAGGGTGTAGAAGTATGGTGTTATGGGTTCTGGAGTGATAAGAAAATCGGCTTCCTTCTTAGTGATCCA
Organism: Lissotriton vulgaris; assembly: GCF_964263255.1. Lineage (NCBI taxonomy): Eukaryota > Metazoa > Chordata > Amphibia > Caudata > Salamandridae > Lissotriton > Lissotriton vulgaris. Next base: position 1,259,307,589 of record NC_141695.1, read on the forward strand.
CTCGTTGGTTTCGGCTTCAATTACCAGACTAATGATGGTGGTGGTCAGGCGCTTGGTGGGATCCACAGGTAGGGGCCTGTAATGGGTGGTGTTGGAAAGTTGCCGTCTACATTCGAGATCATAGTCACAGCGATCCTGTATGACCGTGGCACCTCCCTTGTCTGCTTGTTTGATCACAATCATGACATCATTACCTAATGTGTCTACGGCTTGTCTTTCAGCAGTCGACAAGTTGTTAAATTGTTTGATGTGAGGTTTCTTTTCCAGACTCGCCAGGACCGCTCGCTCGAAAGTGAGGACCTCAGGGGGAACCATACCATCCGTCGGGGTAAAGGTGGAGGGTTTCTTAAGACCGGTATCCTGGCTGGTAGGTTCAGGTTTTCCATCAAAGTAGGCTCGTAACCGTATTTTCCTGAAGAGATTCTTGATCTCAATCATCTCTAGGAAGCTGTCCGGGATGGGTGTGGGGACAAATCCTAGTCCTTTTTCCAAGACGCTGGTTTCTGCAGGGGTCAAGGTTCTCGAGGAAAGATTGACGATTAAACTCTTCTCCCTCTGGTGGTGGAGCTCCGAGTTTCCATCATGGTTGGTGGTGTCGGTTGGTCTGACCATTGTACTCCCTTCTGTCCTCCTCTTTTTCGCCCTCTTCCTCTGCCCCAGCCTCTGCCTTGAAAAGGTGGCGGATTAAGAGGGTAGAATTGTGGTGGACCTTGTGGAAAAAAGGGATATTGCCATGGGGGTGTCATGTGGGGGGGCCCCTGAAACACTGGTCCTTGATGGTATCCTTGCTGCCAATGGGGACGGTGTTGCATCCGATTGTTCCTGGGAGTTTGTCCTCCGCTTGAGTCGCTGCTCGTAGATCCTCGTCTGTTGTTGTCATCCGAATTGTCGTCTGAGGAGTAGTTGTTCTTTTTACTCTTGAAGTCATCCTTAAGGTAGGGATAGACCTTCTCTTTTTTGAATTTAGAGATATCCTTCTGTAATTTATCCGTTTTCTGCTTCAACAGGTACTCATGGTGGTCTGCCATCTCCTGGTTGATATCAGCCAGTTTCGTGGCGAAGGCGGTCTTATTGTTTTTATTGACGGCACTCTTCATTGTGGCCTCTATGTTCGATATTTTTTCTAACAGGGCATCCGCGAGACGTTTCGCTGTTTGGGTAATCAAGAATAACAGATCTTTGGTGCATTTCCAAGACACTTGGCACCAGTCCGTCTTCAATTGCTTGTCTTCCAGGAAAAGTCTTGGTATGAAGTTTACGATTAGTCCATGTGGGGCTATATTGTTTCTCAGATATTCTGTCATCATCACCCCATGTATGGTGATCCTTATCAATTCTTTTTTCAGTTCCGTGAGAGTTGCCCAATCCTCATTGGACGTGCCTGAGGTAGAGGTAGTAGGATTGTTCAATAGTGGAGGAGCTGTTCTTAAGGCTTCGGCAATGGCATCCTCATCAAAACTCAGGCCCGGCACATCCTCCATGGTATTCGGAGGGTTGTCGGGAGTATAAGAAAGGGAAAAGGGTGAAAGAAAGACCGCAGAGGTTTTTTTTGTGTGCGGTTACGTAATGGGCCAGTGCAGTGAAATAGTTTCACTGTTGGTAACCTCAGAAGTCCCGTGGGTGTGACCCACGTAAATCAGTAAACAACAAGGAGGGACAGGGGAGGGACAATGTTTAGGGGGGTCCAGTGTGCACGTCCCATCAAACACTTTTCAAAACAAATGCACAAAGTTCCCCAAGGGAGTAGTATTAATATAGAGGAGCAGTCTTCCTTCCTCTCTCCAGGTGTGGTTGTATGTGGAAGTCAGGGGCAAGTGTCCCTTGTCGGAACTAGGGATGCCTCACACAACAGGCTGGTTTAACGGCTGCTGTCATATCACCAACCAATTGTATCGTGTCATCATCGGCTTCCTGCTCCTGCGTCAAGCCGGCGCTGCAATGCCTGACGGGTAGCACGAAGTGCTACACTTTTATGGAGATCTTTAGTTCCTGGCCGATGATTGAGTGAGTGTGAGGGGCCCAAGTGATAAAGTAGTGAGCGTGAAGTGTGGTGAATTAAAAAGGTTAGTGTAGTCTACTCTGGATATTTTATTCGTGTAGCTAACTACCTTGTTAAAAATAGGAGGGGTATGGGGAATCAACCAGGCTATGTGTGGGAGACCCGTTCAACCCTCATCAGTGATCAGGTCAACATGTTTCATGCCATCACGGCAATTCGTCAGGACCTAAAGTGCTCATAAACTTGAAAATGAGCCCAAAGTGGGCTGGGGGGTGTAACCAATACAACCTGAGGGGTCAGGAACTGGAACAGGAGGAGTTTCTGTGTTGTAGTCCGCCCTATGGGAAGATGGGAGAAAAAACATATAGTAATGACTGTTCTCCAAGCGATTATCATACAATCCTAGATTCTGATTAAGGACCGCTGTTGAACGTTCACCCGGAAAGTGTATAACTAGAAAAATGGAGAGAGGTGGAACTTAGCTTAAAACTTTGGTGAGTTTTGATTGGGTATAATATACCATGTGGGGTTGCCAACACACATATCCCTAATCAACGGATTTGAGGAGTATATGTAGTTGGTAATAAGAGGAAATTCTGACACGCCCCCAATTACAATTACAAACTTTTAGATAAAAGGGCGCTGAGAACTCCTTCATACTGCCAGCTGCTTCACGACCGAGCAGCGCCGGTCATGTGGGCCTAGGTACAGAGGTAACTTCCTCGCGCCACCAAGGTAAGGGGGTCATTGGGCTGGATGCAGTCTCCGGTTACTGTTTGGATGCAGAAAACCTACAGGCGACGTCCACTGATCACGGGTTTCCTGCCGCCAGGGGAATACGGGGGAGTGGCCCTCTACTGGGCTGTAAGCGTAGTTTCGGGGCCGAAGTAGTGCTCGGGTCCCTGGCCGTCGCAGCAGCTTTCCCCGTGGGCCGCTAGAGACTGGCGGCTCGCCATTTACATCGACCCTCCCTGGGATACTGGCGTGAGGGCGAATTAGTCTGCTTGGGCATGTCACGTTGGAGGCACCGCGGATTCCACTCGGGGAAGCGCTGTAGATACTGTGGTGACCCGGGATCAACCTACTGGGTTCCCGGCTGGGCTGCAGCTCAATCGGAGTGGTATACTTCTGCTAAAACCACCGGTTGGCTTGAAATATCCCAGTGAGACTAGCTGGTGGGTTCCTTTGCTGCAATGAACCTTCTTGCCTTGAGGTAAAACCACTGCTCCCCTCAAATGCACTTAGAATCCCCTCTCCTCTTCTTATCCCTCCAGACTATCAGTTGATAGCGCGGGTCCCACCCAAGCAGTCTGTGGGGACCTTCTACAGCTACTGAGGGTAAGTCCAAAGCAATTGACTTGTTTGAATTTATCAGTTCTCGTCCCTTAGAAACTTTCCTTCGGCACTAATTTCCTCTTATTACCAACTACATATACTCCTCAAATCCGTTGATTAGGGATATGTGTGTTGGCAACCCCACATGGTATATTATACCCAATCAAAACTCACCAAAGTTTTAAGCTAAGTTCCACCTCTCTCCATTTTTCTAGTTATACACTTTCCGGGTGAACGTTCAACAGCGGTCCTTAATCAGAATCTAGGATTGTATGATAATCGCTTGGAGAACAGTCATTACTATATGTTTTTTCTCCCATCTTCCCATAGGGCGGACTACAACACAGGAACTCCTCCTGTTCCAGTTCCTGACCCCTCAGGTTGTATTGGTTACACCCCCCAGCCCACTTTGGGCTCATTTTCAAGTTTATGAGCACTTTAGGTCCTGACAAATTGCCGTGATGGCATGAAACATGTTGACCTGATCACTGATGAGGGTTGAACGGGTCTCCCACACATAGCCTGGTTGATTCCCCATACCCCTCCTATTTTTAACAAGGTAGTTAGCTACACGAATAAAATATCCAGAGTAGACTACACTAACCTTTTTAATTCACCACACTTCACGCTCACTACTTTATCACTTGGGCCCCTCACACTCACTCAATCATCGGCCAGGAACTAAAGATCTCCATAAAAGTGTAGCACTTCGCGCTTCCCGTCAGGCATTGCAGCGCCGGCTTGACGCAGGAGCAGGAAGCCGATGATGACACGATACAATTGGTTGGTGATATGACAGCAGCCGTTAAACCAGCCTGTTGTGTGAGGCATCCCTAGTTCCGACAAGGGACACTTGCCCCTGACTTCCACATACAACCACACCTGGAGAGAGGAAGGAAGACTGCTCCTCTATATTAATACTACTCCCTTGGGGAACTTTGTGCATTTGTTTTGAAAAGCCAGCTGTTTTACCATATGTAACCCCTTGAATACCAAATGAAAGGACACCACACAGGTTATATATAAAATATATATGTATTTATTACTAAAACAACCCCTCTGAGCTCTTTATGAGGTCAGAGGCACAAGGACATAACAAGATACTTAACTATCATACAATAAGTTGCACAAAATACAGTAGGGCCCTAGGGGCACGCTAAACCATATACTAAAATAGTGGTAAAAGAACCACGTCATGAACAAAAAATAGGCCTAGGATCTAGGGAATCGCTGGGGCTACACTGTACTACCAAAGGATAGGAAGCAGGAGGCCCACAGGAGGCGTGTGCAGTGTCTTTACACACACGCAAGTTACCATAGAGTTAGAATGGGAACAAAAGAAATGGAAACTAGTTCTTTTAGGACACTTCCGGATGGACTAGGAGAAAGTTACTGAAAACTGGGGCACTAGGATAGTCAATACCCACAGGAGCACCGGAGTACTCGCGTTACCTCACCCACAGGAAGCGGGTGCATAGGTGTCAAAGTGTGTCAGGTTTCGTCGCTGAATCCTATGGAGCCTTGGAGAAAGCTGCTGCAGGCGACCAGGAGAGAAGTGTCCGGTTGGATCCAAGGGCAGATCGAGGATGAAGAGTACCTGAAAGCAGAGGGAACAGAGTCTGGGTCACTAGCCAGTGACCAGGAAGGATCTAGGAAGGAACCAGGCGATGTCGTGAAGCAATCAGGTGATGTTGTGAAGCTTGTCTCTGCAGCCACGTGGACCAAGAGGTGTCGATAACAACCAGGAGCTGGGCATGGACTGTCCCACAAAGGATCTCGCTGTCGGCGGTGTCGGCTTCCGGATTGGAGTCAACAAGCCTTGGCAAAGGCAACCCACACAGGAATCGAAGATGGCTTCTTGATCAGACCAGCAAGGTCTGATGGGCTTCTCCTTTTCAGGGAAGCAAGGGCCAGCCTGGAGAAACCAGGCCATCAGTGTAAATTTGTAGGCTTGTCATCACAGAGGCCACTAGCCAGCGGGCAAGTGACTGGACAGATGCGTCGAGCACAAAAACACTAGCAGGCCCCACGCGACACTCGTGGAGTGTGGAGGGCTGTGCGTCAGTGTAGAAGGTGCTCGGGGCTGGGGCTTCTCAATCCCCAATGCACAGCTTTGAGGGTGCCTCGGGAGCTGTGCAGGTAGTAAAGTGCAGGTTTTCCAAGATGGCCGGTCCCACGTCTCTCGTCGCCTCCACGGGTCTCAGCTTTGCTGTGGCTGTGGATCGGGCTCAGGGAAGTCTGGAAGTCTGGTTCTTGTCAGGTTCTGTGATCGGGCTCTGGTGGGAGCGTCAATAAAGCAAACCGCAGATTGCTGGATGGTGCCTGTTTGCACAGGGTGGTTACTCCTTGACCACAAGGGAGATTCTTCAGTCTTCTATCTTCAGTAGGTCCAGAGTTTCGTTTCAAGTTTCAGTTCAGGATAAACCTCAAGTCTCTTGACTCAGCACCTACCTATATACTAATCTGAGGGGCTGGATTACCTGCTAGGTCCCTCCTGTGGGTGGGACCAGGGAAGGGGGGGTTACACTCCTTTCCCTTTGTCCAGTTTCGCACCAGAGCTGGGGCTGGAGTGCCCCAGCAACTGGTTTGAACCGGGCTATGCATGGAACACCTTGCGTGCCCCAGGCAGTGTCTCTTTTCATTCAGCGCTCCCTGCCCCAATGCACTATGGCCTGTCTGGGGTGGTGCTAGCACCTCCCAAGACAGGAAACCTATTGTCCAAGCCTCCCTCGCTGGAAGGACTCCCAGCAGCAGGAGGTCAGACTTGTGTCTGTGGCAGCAGCATCCATTTTGTGATGCCGAGGCTCTGGTTAACTTTAACCGGGTTTACTAGGAACAACATGTCTTCTCCCTCTAAAAGGGTGGAATGCTACCCCCGTCGCCAGAACTGGTGAGGGGGTAGTATTCCAAAGCGCATGACACCTTACACGACATGTTTTGATAAAGCCAAACCAAAGTTAGCATTCAACCGCAAGGATGATAATGCACTTAAGAGTACATGGTATGGCTATATCATAGAACAGCTATAAGGACATGGTTCCGAAAACTGCGGACAGGCTCAGCTCATGCTAGAGCCTCATCTCACATAAAACCAAGCACTCTGCCTCCAGGATTGTTAAGGCCTGCCATAGGAGTGACTTATAGGTGTATATGTGTCTATATATAAGGTTAGATATAGGTATACTATATCTAAAGCAAAGGGTGATTACACCACCTTGCCCCAGCTGAGTGATCAGCCAGTTGTGTCAATTTGGATGGCCAGCCAGGTGTGGCATAATACATGCTGCAGCCCCTGGTAGGCCTTGGATGCACCTATGCCCTGGGTACCTAAGGTACACTATACAGGGGCTCATAAGGTGACCCAATGTTCAATTGGAGATGTACCTAAAGTACATGGAGTCCATTTTACAGAGAGAGCAGATAGCCTGGGGCCCTGATTAGCAGGATCCCAGGCCAACTAAGTCGAAAACCAGCTAAACACTAGGCAAAAAAATCTGGGGTAACCATAGTCAGGTATCCACCTTCCTACTGAATCTACGAGAACTTCATGTGAAAGGCTTTAGCCCATAGGTGGTACAATTCAAAACTAGGGGTAGAAAATCTACCAAATTTGTAAAACAGCTTGAGATTTTTACGTTTTATTTTAGGTTGCTGCCATACCAATACTAGTCTTACAATTAACAATTTTTGATTAAGAAAAACATTTCTGGACAATGGGATAGGAATATTCAGAGACATGTCTAATAACTTCTGGAGAATTACCATTTTCATTGGGCTATACCGACCACCATGGTGAGGGGAATCATCATTCATCAGTTTGCCGGCTCCTCCATTGGCGAGGGCAACACCATAGTTCACTCGGATAACTGTGTCTAAATCGCTAGTTAGTATTGCACCATTCCTAATAGAAGTCTAGATCGCGTTTTGGTAGCAGATGTCAGTGGGAAGATTTAAGATTTACTCCAATTAATTGAAAGGCTGGACAGATAACAATATCTGAAGAATTCACGGAAAATTGCCGAGAAACTGGATTCTGGCTCTCTGAAAAAAAGAAGGCTGTCATCTGCATAGAGCATAATGAGTAGCCCCCCGACATGAATCTCAACCCCACATTTCAGTGGTACTGCTGGAGCATACAGGCCAAGGACTCCAATGCAACAGCAAAAAAGAGTAGGGAAGCCATGCTTGGAGGCAGATATGATGCAATTTACTCAGATTCGAGTGGAGGGCCCTGCATATTGGAGCATGATCCAGCCCAAGAACTCTCCACTCAGCCCAATTCTCTTGAGTGTTTTAAAAAGTAATTTCCGTTCCAAAGAGTTGAAGGCTTTAGTGGCATCTAAAATGACGGACTCTGCATTGATTTGTGAGTGTAACTCAAGGGAGTAGCCAGAATTAAAATACACCCAATTGAAGCATACCTCTAATCAGACCAACAGCTCAAGGCGAGCAAACATGCTACTCCTTCAAAGAGTTCTTTTTACCTTCCTTCCATCTATCCATCCATCTGTTAATCTCTTCAGTCTTCCATCTACCCACTCTTTACTCCAGCCATCCATTCATCCATACATCTTCTCACCTATCCATCCATTAATATTTATGTGTCCTTCTGTCTTTTAACCATTCATACAATCTCTCTTCCCTATCTTTCCATTCTTCTGTTACCTCTGTCCATTCACAATTCCACCTCTCAGTCCTTTCACTCTTCCATCCACCTGTTATCTTTTACCCTTCCAACTATCAATTCTTTCACACTTCCATCCAGTCATTCTTTCACCGTGTCATTCTTCTTTTCACCTTCCTTCCATCTTTACTTTAATGTTTCTTTCCACGCTATCACTTTTCCTTTCTTCTCTGGTTTTTTCTATTCCCTTTCTATCTACCCATCTTTTTTCTCTCATCCTTACTTTTTCTTTCACATCTTTCTCTCTCATGCTTGTTTTCCTTTGTGTTCCTCGCTTTCGTTTTTTCCCCATTCTTTACGCCTTTCTTTTACTGTGAATGTTAGCTGACAGCCCACAAACCTCTCTTGGTATTTCCTTGCGGGGTTATTTGTTTGCAGACCTGCAGACATAAGAGGACCATAAACAACAAATTAATGTTAATGTGAATCAAGTTCACAAGCTTATCAGGCCCAGTGGCATCCCCTGCTTAAGCTGCTAAAGGGTTTTCCTACACCACTGGTATAACTGGTTAGGGAGAGAGAACACTACGTAAATTGTGGATTGTGAGCAGTGGTGGCTGCCTTGAAACGGGGGTGGACGGCGGGGAGGAGAAAAATAAATTAAATAAACGTAACTTCGGCCACCGCCGTCTTCTCTCCTTTGTCCTCACTTAGCATTGCAGCAGGAACGGAAGGTCCCAGGCTCCCAGACTCTCCCAGCTGCACGATGCAGCGTCGGGAATGGACTAAGCGGCCTGTTTGGCCGCTCAGGCAGGGACTTGGAGTCTGGGCATGTTCTATAACGGGCTGTGCAACACAGCCAGGTGGAGAACATGCTAAGTCCGCATGACTGTTTGGCCAGCCCAAGAGGACCGGCCAAACAGTAATGCGTACTTAGGGAGTGCAAACCACTCCTCACTCTGGCGAGCTCAGCTCCTACCTGACCTGGCTCCGAGTCCCGCAAGAAAAAAAAATGATAATAATGTCTTGTTATCATTTTATTTTTATTTTTTGCACTGTTCAAAGAGCAGTGGAACGACTCTCCTCCGCCTTAGCGGAGGAGCCGCCACTGATTGTGAGTGTCGGACCTGCCCGGAATGAACCGCAATTGGTCTGGGATGACCATGTTTAAAGTATTGCAGTAATCTACTTGCCAGTATTTTAGCGAGGATTTTATTGTCTGGGTTGATAAACGACAGAGGGTGGTATGATTCACATAATTCAGGGGGTTTCTTGGGTATTCATTGAGGCTATTTATTGAGCCTACAGTAGTGATGGCAGTAGGATACAAAATGTTAGAATTAGGGGTCTCTAGTTGGCACAGGTAGGTACTTGTGACAAATAGGGAACCTCTCCTCTAGTCAGGATAAGGGGATTACACTCCTAAAATAACCCCTGCTCACCCCGTTGGTAGCTTGGCACGAGCAGCAAGGCTTTATCTCAGAGGCGTTGTGAGTTAGGCATTGTGACCACATACAGTAACCCAGTGACATAAGTATATTTTATATAGAGTTACCAGAAGACCAAAAACCGAAAAAAGAATCCACAGTACTATTAGATTTCAAGAGTTCTTATAAAAAGGCTTAAATAAAGGTTCTGTGTGAGTCAGTAGCCTGGTCCAGCTACAGCATTGTTGACAATAACACAGAGTCTAGCAAATCCAGCGGACTGTGTCGGTACGGGCCAACTCAAATGTCGACAGACTCAGTCACAGTACCTTTTCTTAAGGCGGCCGGCACGGATGTGCGAGCCGGAACCGGTGTTTGTCGCAGTGCATAAAGGAAGCGTTGCAGGATGCGTTGTCCCTCGATGCGGTGCAGGCAGCGGCCCGTTAACAGAGTCGGTGGATCCAAGGCGTGCATTGCAGGGCGAGACGGTGCTTTGATGCGGTGCTTGCAGCATGCGGTGCGGCAAACGAGTCGGAGTTTGGGAGCTGGCGTCGATCAGTCCGGACAGCGGTGCGAGTCGGGCGGTGCGTCGCGAAGCGTGCGAGGCGGTGCCCATCTCCGGTGCGGTCACAGGACTCGAAGTCAGCAGCAGTGACTGCGTCGGTCAGACCAGTTCGATTCGGTGTAGCGAGGAGTTGCACGTCGCGGTGTCTACCAGCCACGGTGCAGGCTACGGCTCGGTGACGGCGTCGTGATGGAGTCGGTGAGCGCAGAGCTTGTGTTATTCGAGGCGGACGTTGTTTGATGCAGTGCCTACAGGACATCGGGCCAGTCGTGAGAGTCGGTGACAGCTCCCTGCCTCTGTAGCCACTTGTTTCCAGCAGCAATTCACAAAGGCTGGTGAAGTCCACTGTTCCTGGGACTTCGGTCAGGGGGCAAGCTCTCTTCCAAGCCCTTGGAGATCTTTGCACAAGTTGAAAGAAAAGTCCACAACGGTCTTTCTCCTCTCTTTGGCAGTCAGGCAACCACTGCAGGCCAATCCCCCAAGCAGCACTTCAGCTGGGGAATAGTCTCTCCTCAGTTTCTTCAGGTTCCTTCTCCTCAGCAGAGGTTTTGTCTTGTAAGTCCAGAAGTGATCTCATTTCTTGGGATCAGGGTCCCAATACTTATACCACAAAATCCTTTGTTCTCTGAGGGGAGAGGGGCCTGTGCCAAGTCAAAACCAGTTCTGAAGCACTCTGTTTACCAGACTCCCCTTTCCTTTCACAGCACAGGGCAGGCACATCAGACACCCCACATGAGGTGGAGCCAGCATTGTGGAAGGCAAGTACAGTCCTGGAGCACTTTGTTGACAGTCTTCCTTCTCTTCTTTCAGTGTGCAGGGCAGAGACATCAGACGCACCACAGGGGGTGGAGCCGGCATTGTACAGGGAAGGCCCAGCCCTATTCAGGTCACATGTGCAACTCCTCCCTCGAATCTAGATGCAGATCTCTCTATTCACCACTGGGCTGACTCATCCTGTCTCTTGGAATTCCCCAGCCCTGTCACTCACAAAACCAGACAAAGGAGTACACAACCTCGCAGAGGCAGGCTTGAAAGGTTAGGCAAGCAAATACCTACGTTCTAAAAGTGGTATTTGCAAACACAGAATGTTAAAACCCACTTTACTAAAAGATGTATTTTATCATTCTGAGTCCAGGCATACTAAACTCGAATTTCTACCATGTTCTCTGAGTCGGTTAGGATTATAAAATGTAATAATTCTAAGAGCCCATTCTGGCCTATGGAGAACAGGTAGCCTTGCAATAGTGAGAAACGAAAATGGCTGTAATTCCCTATTAGGACATGCCACACACATCAGGGCTTGTCCTACCTTATACTTACAATGCACCGTGCCCTTGGGCCTACCATAGGGGTGACTAATATGAAGAAAAGGGAAGGTTTAGGGACTGGCAAGTGGGTGCACTTGCCCAGTCAGCATGACAGTACCAGACTGCACGCAGGCTCTGCAATGGCAGACCTTAGACACATTTTACAAGGCCGCTTCTGTGGGTGGTACAACCAGTGCTGCCAGCCCACAAGCATCATTTGGATTTACACGCCCTGGGCACACTCAATGCACTGTACTAGGGTCTGACAAGTAAACCAAATAGTCAATCATGGAATCACTAATTAATACATTCATTTTACAATAGGGAGAGCATATGCACTTTAGCAATGATCAGCAGTGGTAAAGTGCCCGCCCCAGAGTCATAAAGTAGCCAACACCAGGTCAGAAAGAATGTAGGAGGGAGGCAAAGAGTTCAGGGATGACCCTGCAAAAAGGGCCAAGTCCAACACAAGACATATGTGTTTCCTCATACATAGCTAGCAAGTATGGGGCTATGATGTGAATATATTATTTAGAAAATTCCCGAGGCATGTCATTGCTTCCAGAGGCATAATTTCGAAGCAAACTCTGCACCGCAGGTTTTCAATCTTCTACCGTAATCAGCTTGGATAGATACTGCCAATGCGCATCTTCTAGCTATGCCTATGCATCTCATTCAAATATGCAGTATGATCCTGTTGTGCTGGTTTGGAATACGCAGAGATTACAGTAAAATCTGTTGAGTTCTTTTAGAGTACTCCTCAGGGCATAATTAAGAGCTCCTTTGCGTCGCTCTTTGACCAACCAACGTGGTGCAAGAGTGACACAAATGAGAAATTAGATTTAAGAAACCACTCAAGGCCACCTTGCTTGGCCCTGCATAGCTTCATAAACCTCGAGTGATGTAACACAGCACAAATTGCTGCTTTGCCTTACACTGAGCCAGGGAGGCATTTTCATGGGTGGGATGTTGGGTATTGTTTGCTACGAGAAAGACCTGCCATGCAACCCATGCAACATCCATGGATTTTGACGCATTCCTATATTTACAAGAACAGGTAAACCTGAGAATGTGCCAACAAGATATGCCTCCCCAGGAGAGGTGCAATGAGGACAAATATCTTTATTTCTCCTAGCTTCTTTCTCTTTCTATATGTGCTGTATTCTGCAGCACACATTGAAAGAGGAAAAAGCCTCTTGGAATTGTTTTCCTTCAGAAGGTGCACAATGGCGCAAGGGTGCCTGCATTGGTGCTAGGCAGCCCATTATGCTCCAGCTTGGCAGAAAGGACAGGAATGTGCTGTATTGCCTTAAATACGGCACATTCTTGCCCTTTCCCAGTGACGCAGAGCAGCACAGCAATGTGACTTGCTGCTCTGCGCCACTTTTTCATAAATATGGTACTCAGTGTTGTGGAGTGTGCTGCCTTCCCTGCTATTTATTTGCAGTATGGGCTGCGGATTAGGGGTGCAAGTGCCCTGCCTGGTCGCTCGCCCTCACTATATAGTCTCCCCATCACGTATTTACCTAAGTGTTGGCTTTCCGTGCCTCCTATTCCTTCAGCTAAAGCTGGATATCCACTAAGATTTTGAGATCATTTGTGTCTGCAAGTTTGATTGATAATGTCGGAGCTCCATCTCAAACTTTTGTAAGTGTGGGAATAGGGTTTTCAAAATGCCCAAGTGTTTAATAATGCAGACCCTTCAGATGACCACCTTAAATGTCTCTCATAGTATGCCTATACAGTGACTAAACCTGCAATTGTATCAAAGTAGTCTGGTACTGCAGTTCTAATCTCTTTTCTAAACAGTGTGTTGAGCACATCCCAGCTAGAAGTCTCCATATGCGATGACTTTACTGGGAACCTGGAATGGTCATTTTTGGCCCCACCGGGAAGTCATCCAATTGCGTCCTAGCTATATGTTGTACTGATGTTACCCAAGGGCATACATCTTTGGTGGCGAGCCAGCAGCCTGTCATAAACCACATGTTGTGCTTTGGTGGGAAATATGTATTGCCTTGAGTAACGCGGGTCCTGATACGCCACCTATCCGCCAGCTCATGTGCTTCCATCAGCTGCATTATTGTTGCTGCTGCAGCAGACCATGGCCATTGCCTAGCCAAAGACCTGGGGCTACATTAAATTCACCTCCCCAAAGTATTGTGCCAGATGATGAGTACAGACACTTTGCCTGTATCTTGTGAAAGAAGGAAGGGCAGACGGTATTCGGGTTTTATAAGTTCATTATGTTAATGGACTACACTTGCAGTATAGCCTGCTCCACATTATATCTTCACTTTGTATCAAGGATCACCAGCAATGGGCAGAACTTAAGGACATATTTTTAATATTTGAACTACTCCCCTGGACATACGCTGAATATGAGACAAAGTAACAATATGCACCCTATTTTTTCACAACTTGGGTTTCAGTGGTACTATTTAGATGTGTTTAGTGATTGTTTTCTTGGAGCAGGGCTATGTCCACATTGTATAAAACACACAAAAGGTGATGAGGGAAATGCTTGTGATACCCACTGGGGGAATCGCTTGGGTTAGCATTCCAACCCATCATTCTTTTGCCCACTATGCCACGTCCGTTTCAACCCAGCCATATGCAAATTAGTCTTGACCCTCCTCCAAAAAGAACAATCCAGCCTGAGCTGCCTGGACAAGGCCTCCCGGAACCTGAAAACAAACAACCAAAGACGGGTTTTGCCCCGATTGGTGGGTACAGCATGGTTCCAATGGCACAGTGAGCATGGCACCTACGTCTGGGCGTACCTTTGGCCCTTAGGTCATTACATAAAAAACATAAAAGGTGATGGGAGGAATGCTTGCAATAAGTCTAACCACTGCCAATTGCTCAGAGTAGCATCACAAATCATCGTTCTTTTCCCACTATGCCACCTCAGTTTGGACCGAGCTACAAGCAGTCATCAATGCTTAAAACTTTGAACAAGATTCATGACTAAATTGTCATCGAATGGCACCCAAAATCGGAGGCTCATGGTATGATTCTTGGGTATGAAAGATAAGTCTTGTTTGCCGTATTCTGAATCTTCGGAAGTTATTGTAGCGCAAATGTCATCAAGCCCAAATAAAGGCCATTACAATAATCATTTAGTAGACAACAATAGGGGGTTTGGCTTAAGCGCAGCAAGGCCACGCCTATTCAATAATCAACAAAACAGATGCCAATACTGCTCAATAAATCAAGAACTATATAGAAAATGAGTAACTAATCTCTCATTTCTAAGGACCACTCTTTCAGTCTAGAATTGAATCTCATGAAAATCTTTTTATTTTGTTTCTACCATTGGTTAGATTTGTTTTTATTATATTGCAAAAGGATTTAGAATATTTGGCTTTATCACTCAGTCCAAAATATCTTGCATTAATACATAGGAGCGGGAGAAGGACTCCTAATGCTAAAAACTATGTTTAAATATTTAAAAGTGCGTGGTGAGAAGAAGGGGGGAAAATGTGAGAATGAAAGAAAGTACAACGTGGTATTATTCAAAATCAATCATCAATCATATACTACATACAGAATAACATTCAAGCATACGTGAGTAGAAAACTCAAAGAAAGAAGAAGAAGGAGGGGGTGTGTAGAAATGTGGTTGCCCTGCACTGGTCCTAGTTATATATGGCAGGCGATAACCACAACAACAAAGTTGAAAGGTGTCTTTTTTGTACAATCAACAGTTAAGCCATCAGAAAATGTTCAATTTCACCAATAATACAAATGATTGGCCTAAAAAATAAAGGTCAGAAAGTTCGACGCGTTTTGAATCCCCAAGAATGGTAGGATTCTCCTCAGGACCCTGTGAAAATCAATCTGAAAAACATAAATATAAAACCATTCTATCAGTCATATTCTCGGGCAACACTCAACTTAGACATTCAGTCCAGGTCACACTCAATTCATACCTGGACTGCTTCTGATGTCTTGTCTGAAAGGGAACTGTGGGGAAAGAACAATGGACTATCAGCATCGAATGGTGATAAATAATGACTTCTACGAGTAGAAAGAACTAGTACTCACTAAATCGCTTCTTGGCTGGCCTCGACGGGCAGTTTGTATTTTAATCTTGCGATGCAATTTCCGGGGTATTTTTCACTTTCCGGGGTTTTTTTTTAAAACGTTTCTGCAAATTCAGAAAGAGCTATATTTTAATTTGGGAGTTTGACGCGAAAGGCGTCTCACATATCAGAAAAAGCAGATCCTCATGTTGGAAAGACACTGCATTTGCATTTCGCACGCACTCGCTCGGTACAGCGTTGCTTAGCCTCGCATAGTCGAACGCGCGGTTAATTACCTTTAGTCGAGGACGGAGAGTCTCCCTGTGGCGTTGCTTCAGTCGAAAGGACGCCGTGAAGTTCTTCCGGGTCTACGTTTTTTTAAAAAGAGATTTGTGTAGGACTGTGCTCCGTTCCGAAGGATTGCTGGGATATGAGTGATAAAGCCAAATATTCTAAATCCTTTTGCAATATAAGTAAAAGAAATCTAACCAATGGTAGAAACAAAATAAAAAGATTTTCATGAGATTCAATTCTAGACTGAAAGAGTGGTCCTTAGAAATGAGAGATTAGTTACTCATTTTCTATATAGTTCTTGAATTATTGAGCAGTATTGGCATCTGTTTTGTTGAATATTACAATAATCATGGCAGGATCCACCATTCCAATGATAACTAGCGTTTGTCCTTGGAGATTCCTCCAGGGGGCCTGCAAGTGAAACAACATGGGGTCCGATTCACAAAGAGCGTTTGCAGTCATAGCAAAGTCTCTGCACTCGTGGCAGACTCTCCACAATGAGAAATGCAGTGCAGAAATTCCATCACGAGCGCAGAGACTCCTGCATGACTAAGGAGCCTCCACCATGACTGCGGCGGGTCTTTATGAATCGGGTTCATGATGATTTGGCCTCCTCGACATTAGCAGCAGTAAGAGCTTAGGGTTAAACTCGAAATCTAGATGATTAATGGTGGAAGATGACGAAGAGCATGCATTTCCGCAAGTCAAAACTATGCACCCCAAAGGTTGCCATGGATATCCCTGAACATAATCTGGAATTTTATATCTATTCCGTTTGAGTAAATAGAGACCAGTTCAAAAGTTTATGTCCACCATGAGCCGGTCAAAACAACTAAATGCAAAATCTATAACTCCCCAAGCCTAAGGAGGATCTGGATGGTGTTGATTTCCAAGTGAAAGACTCAACATAAACACTGAATCATCCATGTGACATGAAAGTGTCCTGTGGAACCTGCCACATCCTGTGATGATGGCTAGAACTGAAGAGCAGGCAAGACATTACTTAGCATATGCCTGTTAAAGAGGATATAAACCCAGAAAGGGGATATTTTTCAAAGTCAATGGATTGAAGACGGCTTCTCAGAATACAGTGGCTAATAGCATGAGACACCAGCAATAGGATTAGGTAAGGGATACCACTGTCATCAGCTGATGGATGAAGACCTAGAAGCCAGCCTGTAGTGAGCAATGATTCTGTTTCCATATCTGGTACAAAATCCACTTGAATATTATCTAAGTAGCCAGATGCTTCAAAGCGGTTCTGAAATTGGATCAAGGCGTCAGTTCAGTTTCTAAAAGACTAGCCATAGCTGGGAGAAGGAGGTTGACATAGAATTTGCAGGGTTGTTCCCAGTAACAGCTACCTTTTTAAGAGGTTGTGATGATGCTGACTGTTTAAGATTGACGTACAATTCCCAGAGCTAGTAACTAATTGCAGAAAGACCAGGAATCACAAATGTTCCCAGGCATGTAGAAACCAGCCAGGCCATGGATCCTTAAATTCCATGTACAGATTTGTAATCTGCTTGCCAATGCTTTCCAGTAGAATCAGGGCAAAATTGGAATAGACAGCCTTGCTTCAATCCAAATTTCCAAGTAATAATGACTGCTGCTGACTTAAACCCCCCCACCACCCCACCACCGCCTTCACCCTTCCCTTCTCCCTCCCACCCCCCCTCTTCACCCCCCATCCCACCCAACCCACCATATGAGGCACAAGGACTGTCAGTCCCTGAGAACACAGAGTGCCACCCCCCCCCCCTTTCCTAGGTCGGGAAAAAAGAATATCACCTTCAATGAACTTTAAAAAAAAAAAAATCCCCTTTAGGCTTGGTGTTCGCAAAAAAAAAACACTTGATCATTATCAACCTATCGTTTCACAGTGACAACAAATATTCTTTAGCTACAATTTCAGAAAAAAAACCTGGTCTGCCCTTTTACAATAACCTTCAATTTAGCCGGATTCTGCAACTACCGCTCCCTTTTCTTGAAAGCCAGGAATCAGCTGACGTAAATGCCATCGTTTGGATACAGTAGCTTGACAGAAGTCTGGCCGGACGAAAAAATTACTGCCTTTTGCTAGTCTTTTCTTTTCGGGCCTGGCAAGTCCAAAAACTGCTTCTCTGGCTAAAGAAATTGTTGAATCTGACCAAAATTGCTCTTGGACGGTCATCCTCACTTTGCCTTCCTTTTTTAACCGTGAACGTAAACTGATGCGCCCTCTGAATTTCTATGGACCAGTCCCATAAAGTCAGCTCTGGAAAGGCCTCAGAAAAAAGCTCGCACACGAATTTTCGAACATCGGTTTCTTCCATACCCTCAGGAACCCCCAGGTTAAGTAGATTATTTTTGCGTGCCTGATTCTCCAAATCCGAGAGTTTATAGCTTTTATGGAATTAATCTCTAATTTCTGTGCGGCTAAATCATCCTCCAGCGTTGATATTCTGGTCTCTGCTTCCGTCACTCTCTGAGATATATCTGAACAGATTTTAGTAACACGTCTTACTGCATTCTGAACCTCACGACATGTAGCTTGTGTACGGGTATTCTCCATCTTTATTTCCGACCTATGTTCCATCATAGTTCGATAGATCATAGATAGTGTCACCTCTTGTTCCACACAATGTTCTTCAGGCCGCATATCTTCTTGAGGAGGGACCACTCGTGTGACTAATTCAGGAGAGGCCGCAGCAGTATCCAGAGATTTATTTCTTGCACCCTGGGTCTTTCTGACTATGCTTCTTGACAGTTATTGCCGTTAAAGCTGTTCCTGGGGAGGACTCACTCATTCTCAGCTCATCTCAGCTGCTACCATCATCCGGATAATCAGCCCAGTCTTTGCCTACACTCTCATCCGATGAGTGATCAGACATAGAGTAAAAATGGTCAGCTACTTCTTGGGAACCGGTCAAGTCCTTGATTAGCGCAAGTGAGTCTGTTTCGTCTGCAAGATGTTCCAAATTGCCAATGATTTCTTCTACAAGAGAATTCTGACGAACTCCAATTCCCATAATGCTGTTGGAGAGACCGAATTTTCCAGGATCGGCTATTGGCATTTTAGCTGTCTCTCTGGGTGCATTTTCTATAGAAGAATCTTGAATCAAATGCACATCCTGATCAATAGGAGTCATGAGACTCATGGAGACCTCGTTATTTGCGTTGTCCGTAACGCCTTTTGCCGAGCTATCTGCGCACGGGGTCTGTGTGTTTTTATCAAGCTGTTTTTCAAATAGTGCCGGTAGAGTTTCTTGTAGGCTATATTTCAGGGTGTGTTTTTTCATAAACTGTCAGAAGTGGTATATTATGTTTATAGTATGCATCTCATATAAAAATGGATAGGAAAATAAGGATTTGCACGTTGAATATTAATGGGCTCAATGATTCTAAGAAAAGAGGTATTTTGTCTAAAATAATTCAATTGTTACGTATTGACATATTATGTTTACAAGAGACACATATCGCATGGGAAAAAAGAATTTGGTTGAAAAACCTAGGCTTAGACTTGGTGGTATGCTCAAAACAAACAGGGATTAAAAGAGGGGTAGCTATTCTTATGAAACGGGGTTCAGGGGCTTGCTTAAAAACATCGGCAGATAAATGGGGGAGGTGGGGTATGGCAGAGTTTAAGATTGAAGAAAATAGATTTACTAAATGTACTCTACATGGCCCGAATTTGGATGATTGCGAACTCATGAATTTTATTAGTACGGAACTGGCCCTATGGACTCAACCAATAATTATGTGTGGGGATCTGAATATTCATATGGATGCGGATTTTGATATTAGGAAAAATGGGAGGTATATGGGTAGAAAGTATCGGACTTTTAGAGCTCTCCGAGAATTAGTTTTACAAAATGGGCTCATTGATGTCTGGAATATGCTTCGTCCAAATGAATTTGGGTATAGCTTTTTCTCAGCCCCACATGAAAAATTCGTTCGATTGGATTATTTTTTTTATCTCTCAGCATCTCACAGGAAAAGCTAATATTGAGATTCTGCCAAAACTCATATCAGACCACAACCCGCTAATACTCAAATTAAATCTGGCCTCACAAATAAAAGGCAGGAGAGAAAATTGGTCCTTTCAAAGGAATTTATTACTTGAAGATGATTATTGTCAACACATGGTGAAAGTTATTGAGGAGTATTTTTAAATTAATAAAAATTCTGCATCTACGAAAATTGTCTGGGATGCTTTTAAGTCAATAGTTAGGGGTGAAACTCTTAGTTATTCGAATTTTCAACGTAAAATAAGACAGGGTAAATTTAAGAAAGAAACTGATATGGTTATGCAGGCAGAAATTAAGTTAGCGGAAAACATTAGATTGGGCCAGGGTATTGAAGCCGCACAATGAGATCTAACAGTTAAGCGGGCTCTAGTCTATTCTAACATAGCTGACCAAATCACACTTAAATATAGATAATATAAGGTTGAATGCTACGAATTTAGTGAACAAACTGGAAGAGTTTTGGCTAAAAGATTACGACAAAAAGCTGAATCTAATGATATTCAGAAGATTCTTGATTTGAATGGGGTTGTGCTAGAGTCTAAAACCGGGGTTCTAAAAGCCTTTCAAGACTTTTATCAATCATTATACAGTGAATCAACATATGGGGGCGCAGAATGTGATGTTTCAAATTATTTTGAGAACCTTGATACTGTAGAACTTACAGAATTACAGAAAATACTGCTAGCTGCCCCCATTTCTTGGGAAGAAATTGAAATTGCTATATTAGGTTTGGCCTCTGGGAAAGCCATGGGTCCAGATAATATACCCCTTGATTTGTATCGCACCTTTCGAAGAATATTAAAACCAGAATTAATAGAATTATTTCACCAAGCTTTCCTAGGTCAACTCCCTGACTCTTGGTCTATGGCAACAATAATAGTTTTTTTAAAAAAAAGGGAAGGCTGGAATCGAGCTGGGTTCATATAGACCAATCTCGCTTATGAATGCGGATAGCAAAATTTTCTCCAAAATACTGCCCAACAGACTTAACGACTTTATGCCATATCTAGTTTCAGTTAGACAACCTGGATTTATTGTAAATAGGGACACAACCGATCATGTGAAAAGGATCATCTCGCTATTGGATTGGACACAAGCCACAGGATCCCCTGTTGCGGTGGCCCTGTTAGATGCTGAAAAAGCATTTGACAGGGTCTCCTGTAGGTTTTTGTGGTCTACTCTGATCTGGAAGGGATTCCCTAAAGAATATATTATTGCAATACAGGCATTATATAATCACCCGCAGGAAGCTATTAGACTTGAAAGGAAAATTGGCCCTGTTTATCAGTCTATGTTAAATAGACTGCAAGATGATTTAAGCTTTTTTGAAGATAAATGGCAAAGGAAATTGGAAATTGACAAAATATATATGATCAGAGTAATAGAACTATCAACTAAAGTTTTGTTTAATGGGTCTCTGAAAAGCCAACACTTCATGTCTATTTTCAATTTATATTATACCCCTGTCAAATTGGCAAAATGGAAATCTACAAGTTTGCTAAATGTAATCGGTGTGGGTGTATGGCTGCTGATTCTGTTCATGTTTTTCAAGTGTTCCAAACTGTCTCAATTTATTACGGATATTCAGGTTTTTTTAAATGTCAGTTTGGGGATTCATTTGCAACTATCTGCAGAAATGGTAATTTTGGGTATGCAGGCTAATCAAGTTGGAGTTAGAACGGAAGCAGAGGAAGGCTTTTTATTTATTTGTATGTCGGTTTTTCGATCCTGCATCACATCTCAATGGTTAGACTCTGATCCACCACTCTTTAATATTTGGCAATCTAGATTATTATCTATATATTATCTGGAGTTAGCTGCATATAAATTGAAGGGGGTAAAGAAAAAGTTATTCGGGTTGAATCTATGGGCTCCTCTATCTAAATGGATTTGAATCAGCTGATTAATGAAATTATTTCCGAATTTGTAATGATGATGTATATTGAATTATTTATATGTTGGCTTTTGTTTTGTATAAATTAAATCTGGGCTCTGTTGTAATAAAGACTGCTTGCTGATACAAAAATAAAAAATATATATAAAAAAAAAGACAGCTTTGCTACTAGTTTCAGCTAATGCCAGGCCAGGAAGAGAAAAGACTCTAATCAAGTACCAATGTTGAAGAATCCTAGATTAAATATGTAATGAGGGCAAGTTGCAGATGTCATGAGTGCCGATCCCGCTACTTAGAGTATGGTGGTTGATTGTTGCACTTCTAGCACTGACAATATAT
Organism: Lissotriton vulgaris; assembly: GCF_964263255.1. Lineage (NCBI taxonomy): Eukaryota > Metazoa > Chordata > Amphibia > Caudata > Salamandridae > Lissotriton > Lissotriton vulgaris. The sequence continues at coordinate 1,259,329,410 of NC_141695.1, forward strand.
TTAATGTCCAGTAAGTGTTATGCTTTTTTTAAAAGACATGACTTTTATGCAAATTTCAATAGGTTTGAGCATTACCATTCTCTACTGATAGAGTAATTAATTGCCCTGTAACTATACTGGGTTTCAGACTTTGGAGCTTGGGACAAAGAATAGAATACAAGTGCTAAAACTCAATTTTCAAGGCAATACACAGTGCCTGCTTGTAAATAGTCATTATGCACCGCCCAAAACCTGATGCAGTCTTTTGGCAATGTGCCGGGAATTACACCTGATTTACTATGCTCTGGTCAGTGGTCACACAGCTCTCGGGGTGCCAGTCTCGGGGCAGCGGAAGCCACAGTCTTTGCCAACAAGTGGAATAAGCTGTAAAAGGGTGGGTACTCAAACCCAACTGTTGGAGGGTTTAGGCGATTGAAGAGAGTGACTTTCCACTGGTAGTGACATGGTGCAGCTACATGGCCTCATTTGGAGAAGAAATACCACAAGCCAGGGTGTACCCACTTGGACCGCACATGATCATGGTCACTTACGAGTGCAGCAAGTTAGGTTGTAGTCAATAAGGTGTCAAATGATAGTCAGTCATATAATAATTGAACAACCCTTGTACAGCACTGAAGCTTGATGCAATCATGGGTCGCTAGTGCAATAGTGGCAATGCAAGGTGGAATACTCAGCCACCGAGACTTCAGATGCCGGGATGTTCACTGCAGCAGTAGGATGAAGTGCTCCAGGTGTGGAGACCGCACACAAGGGAGAACATAGGATGTGTTGAGCACCTGTTCACAGCTTTAATGTCCAGGAGGTTCAGCATCTTAAAATTCTTCACACAAGATGCTAAGTCTGAACTCTGCCTCGACCTTAACGTGGAAGTGTCCTCGACACTAGGAAGTCTAACTCCCAAATCCTTCATTCACAGCAGAAATAGAGTTTCTTCTCAGCTGTAGATGCACAGTCCCTACCCCTTAAAAGGAAGACAGTTAAGGTTTGACTCTGGCGCATGCCTGAATCTGCACTGCTGTGCAGAATACCTAGTAGTAAAATGTAAACCATGGCAATGCTGGAGGGGCCAACTCATATCAAGTCATGCAGTCAGGACCGAATATACATTTTAGACCTAAACGTATGCGAAAGAGCAAATCACAACATAGGGCATTTCATTTCCAGTGGGCTACAGTTCAACGGCAACCATCTTCAGGTGAAACTGACAATATTAGGTTGTGGCTTCCCCGCAGACAGTTTCTTATTCAGAACACAGAGCACAGGATGCAGGTGCTTGGCAGGCAGCCCTACAGCAGCCCTACTCCTCCGGAAGAGGTGTGCAGACTTGGCGCTGCCTTTTGGCCTTTCCTTTGTCAAGGAGATGCTATGGACTAATCACACCTTGAATTGCTGGAACCAAGGGAGTTTCATTCCAAGTACAACAAAAGCTCCTTCCTTCCCCATTCACTTAAGTGATGATTCAAGCCAGACTCTTGGCTCAGCTGCACAATTTTCTCAAAAAGAAGGGGGTTTTAGGAGCTGCAAGGGAGATATTGAGAGACGGAGACTGCTATCACTGACTACACTAACCTTATGAAACGCCATACAAAGTGCTACTTATATACGTGTGGAAACCCAAATGGGGTGCCCCACATTACATGTACCCAAGGTTGATCAGGTACACTTTTTTATAAACTCTTTTTTATTGATTTCAATACACAACAGACATGGTGGTTATGTAGTTATACATAGAAGAGTGAGCGAACAGACACAGGCGGTGTTAAAGAAGCAAAACTATAATGAGAATGGATTTATGCACAAATTTGCTGATCCGAAATTTTTCAAGAAGGTTAGGTTGAATGTTTTAAGAGGTACAGCGGAAACATGGTATAGAATTTGGATGGAGGGCTTTAAAAATTCCATATTATAGCCAGATGGCTTTAATCTGGGATGCACCAGGTTCCCCACTCTGGACTAGGGATATGCTGGTGCGACCACTAAAAGAGCTGGGTCTCCAGAGTTGGAAGCAGTTATTTCCGGATGGTAAGCTAATTATGTGGGGCCAGTGTGAGGAGGAGTGGGGATCTAGCTTTTCTAGATTCAAGTTTCTACAGATTCAAAGTTGGTCGGTGGCTTCGGGCGAACAGATAGGAACATACAATGAGCTGGAGGAGAAGCTCTTCTCCAATTGTGTTTATAAGAAAGAAATAGCATTATGGTATTGGCTAATGCTAGAAATGGAGGATGGCCCTTTCACGCTTCCGGAGACCCTATAGGGGAGACTGCTTGCCGGAGATCACGACGGAAGACCAATGGCAAGTAACAATGTCTATGCTCTATAAAACAACAAAACCCGCATATTTGAGGAGGAATAATTTCTTTACGATGCACAGGGCCTACTGGACTCCACAAAGACTCTCAAAATTTGGCTCAGGAGGTGTGGTGGTGTGCTCCAAGTGCAAAAGCCCGAATGAAGATGATCTACACATGTTTCTGCGGTGCCCGGAGATACAGGTTTTTAGGGAGGCTGTGAGTAGCTACCTGTTGAGTGTTCTAACGTTGCAGATCAAGGTAAGCCCTGAGTTGGTTATATCTGGAAGAGCGGATCTGCAAGGTAGGGGCACAGATGACAGTGTGATACCCTTTATAGCTAAAAGGAATCACATTCCCACTTGGGCTGTGGACCACAGGTGGCCTCCCACTCCTCTATAATTCCAAGAAGTAATAATCTAGGTGAAAAATGACTGGTGTCCAAGGACCCAGGCAATAGTATTTCTAACCTCTTGCCAATAACGCTGGACCACAGACAACTTCATACCATGAGGAAGAAGTCATCCTTTTCAGCTTTAAATCTTTCACAGACTAGGGAGCAACCTCTGCCATTCCCCTCAAATTCTCCGGGGTACATTAGATCCTGGGTAGAATTATATTGTATAAAATGTAGACAAACAAGGATCACAAGTTCCTGGGGTGCCATCTTAGCCTCCTTCACATTCCTCCTCTTCCAACTGAAACAGGTTGCACTCCCAACACAAGAGTAGGCCTCCAATAAGATCTGGTGTCTTTGTTACCGGTGATCAGTAGATCTACAAGGTACCCTGCTTCCCCAATAAGTCCATCAATACGTAGCTTCCAGTGCACTAAACTCTGGGAGATCCATTGGGACTGTATTTTAACATCCCAGGCTATGCCACTTATCAAGGTACCTAAAGAATTGGGATATTTAAATCTTAAACTTCTTCGAGATAGTTTCAAAGAACTTTGTATGATTTAATTCCCATATGTCACACAATGGGGAAATTCCAGTATGGATCAATAGCAGTGAACACTCCAGCTTGGACGAAGGTGAAATCAGTAAGCACATACAGTGCCACAGGGTCGTATCTTGTCCCATCCAGTGCTAATGTCCTCCACGTGAGGTGGGGCTCAACTCTGTAAGACCCTGTAAGGGGAAGGTATGGAAGCAGGGACTGTGGAATCATACAAATATCCCAACAGGACTGAGCAGTCCAACAGACCTAATTCCAGGCAGATGGTAGTCTTGTCTCTTTACCTGCAAAACTCAGTTATGATGGCTGAACAAGTGGCTCAAGAGTATAGCTGTCTGCCATACAGAGCCCACTGTTGTAGGCCTACTGAATGCCTTGTGGTTGAGGTCTAACCTGGAAGGGCAAGGAAGCAGGATCTGTGAAGCCATGCAAATATCCCAACAGGCCTGATCCCTTGAAAAGATCTAATTCCTGCGGATGGCAGGATCATCTCTAGAATCACGAAACCAGTCATTAACTATGATTAACTGAGTAGCCCAGGAGTAAAGGTGCACATTCGCCACTCAGCCTGATACCATAAGCTGACTTAACTCTTTTATCCCACTCAACATCAGGAAGCTTACCCATCCACTACAAAGACTGAGACAGAGACAGCATTGTGCCAGAAAATTGCATTGGTTTCTTGTAAGTATAGTATCTAAATCTCCAGGTTTGAATAGACGATTGGGATGGCCAACAGGTTGCCCTCTATCCACCTTGTACAGGAACAATGATCTACTTTTCCCAATTAACTACTATGCCAGAGACTTCCCCATATAAATCCACAACCTCCATCAGTTTGTGCCATGTACGTCATGGGTAACGGAGAAGAGAAGCATGTCAACGGCATAGAGTGACACCTGATCTTCATGATTGCCCTCTCACTTAAAAGCACCTTTTGCTGCGCTCCTTGCCTTCAGCAATTTCCATGCAACAATAAAATGTCAAGATATCTCCGGTGATTGATGTTCTTCCAGGACAGAGATTGGAGTTTTGTCTAGTGGAGGTTTTGACTGATCATAAAATAGCACCGAGGATTAATATGCCTGCTGCAAAGAACGTGTACTATGCAGATCACAAAGTGCAGATAATGTAAATAGGTCAGCGGGTTTCTGTTTTTCTAAGCATATTTTTGTTACTTGTTGTTTATAAGTTAAAAAATCCTAATATAGAACAGTGAATTATTAACTGTCGTCAAAGAACTGCATGCACACGGTATAGATTAGAGAATAGGTTAATGTTGCAAAAAAGTTTTCATTATGGAAGAAATCGATTCTTATTAAAGAGAGCACCCAACTACGGTGTTCCGTTTTGAATTCTGAGTTTGTGCTTTTCCAGATCAAGCACTCTTAAACTATACTGCCTACAAGTATGGATGACATGCCACTCCTACACCTTGTAGATCTCTGTCTTATGTACATTTCCTATACGCTGATTTACACACATATGATTGACTATCTCTGTGTAATGTGTGTGATGAGAAGTGCGATGACACCCTACACTAGTATTAGTCAATGCACCAGAAAGAGAGTGGTTATGGAGACTTGAGGGGCACTGTTAAAAGGGGGTGGTGACAGAATCCATGGTGGAGGTGCTCACCGCCTCCACCATGGATGGGGGGCACCAACAAACATTGTCACACTGCGCACCACCATCACTAAAGTCAGCCCTGGCCAAGCCCGCACAGAATTAAGGTTAGTGTAATACAATTTGTTTCTTGTGAGTCTCCCTAAACATCTGGTACATATGATACAAATAGTGCAAAACGCTCCTGCCCGAGCTATTTTGGGATTACAAAGAAGTACACATCTCTACCCACCTTTGGCAGCTACAGTGGCTGCCCATTCCTCAGAGAAGCCTTTATAGGCGCTGTGCCTTTGCCACAAAGTACTATCGCATACTGTATCTGGCTAATACATGTCAGCCATGTTTTCATGGTATTCTTTATTTCGCCTTTAATACCCAAATCACATTTTTTAGTCAACATACTGAAATATAAAGAGCCAGACAAGGAGGACGCTTGCTGCTAGTCCTAATGGCCCAAGCACGGAACACCTCTCCTACTTCCCCCTGTGCCAAATGAGTCATGAACATTTTAGAAAGGAGTTGTAATTTTATCTGTTCTACAAATAACTGATCTTCTGTCTGCCTTTTTCTTTCTTTTTGGTTGAGTGACTTGAGAAGAGCCGGGACACCTCTTTTTGAGATAGATGTGTGCTGAACAAATTTTCATTCATTCATTGATTCATAGGGCAAGGGGGAATTAGGGAGCTAAATCATAACATACTACATGGATTCACCAGCCAGAGCTGCAGGCAGTCTCCCCAGTGGATTTCGGGTACAAATTGCTAAAGCTCCGCTGCTATATTGAGTACCACCTACCATAAGTAGTGTCACGCCATGGTCACAGGAACAGTTATTGCCCATTTTGAAAGGAGAACCACTTTGTCTGGACCTCAATCACCCAACAGAGCTTAGTACTCTGCTGGGGAGTAACACATCATGTAAACAACTTGTCAAGAGATTACTCCCCTGAAAAGAGAAGCATACTTTTAGGGAAAGTGGCAATGGCCAATAGAGGAGCAGGTTGCCTAAGGTAACTCTGCACCAAGGCACTTTGATGTTATACTTGGCAAAACAGCATATGCCCAAAAGGATGGGCACATTCATAGATGGCCCATAGTTCCACAAGCTAACTCTCAGTGTCTGCAAGAACATTCAGATTAAAATCAGAAAATTATGTTTCATATTCAATGTACACCTAGATTAACCATCACGGGTCATACAATTGGAGCATGTCTTGTTGAAGCTGATGACGCCACATAATTTGAATGTTTTTTGGCGTACTGGCTGATGCTAGAGAGGAGTCATTCAGCTAAAGAGGAGCATAGGTGTCCAAATGTACAGTTCCTTAAACCAAGAATCTAATCTAGTGAAGAAGGGGAGAAGTTAAAACTAAGAAGTAGGCATTACTATTAAAGAAGTGGAGTAGTAAAAATAATAAATAGACAGCGCCAGTAAAGAAACTGTGTGGATACAACTAAGAACAAGGCACCGCTAATAAAGAAACTCACTTGTAGCAAATAAGAAGCAGACATTCCCAGTAGAGAAACTGAGTAGTTACAAATAAAAAGCAGGCATTTAGGCATTCCTAATGAAGACACTGGGTAATTACAAATAAGGAACAGGTATTCCCAATAATGAAGCTCTGGAGTAACAAATAAGAAGAAGGCATTCCCAACAGACTAACTCAATCTTCACACCTTATTACGATTTGCCCCGAGCTTTATCCCCGGGGAAAATATTCTCCAGGCAAGAAGGTAGACTTTGGACCTGATAATTCTGTGCCTGGAGACACCATACCTAGACTCCTCCGCGAAGCTGTGGGGTCAGTGGGTAGCTGGTGCACCCATTCCCTGGCCACCCACTTACGTCTACATGGGGAAGGGGCCGTAAAAGCTCCTCCAGCAGCGTAAAAGAACATCTACCCGCCAGCCACCACCACTCTCTGTTCAAAACCCAATAGGCAAAAAAACGACTATACAGTTACCACTTGTTCCAAGCAGGTGGTAAATGTATGAACATCGGTGCCTGTTATTTTCCAAGAAAGAAGGAAAACACACTGAATTGGCCCCTAGCATTCTCAGGTCTGCATGTTATTCCCCATTTCGGGGAAAATAACTCTCAATCTGCATTAACTCACATCTTGATACCAGCCAGAGTTGTTGATTCTGCCCCTAGTACCTCCTGGGGAGTTAACAAGGAGCTTGTAATAAGGCATGTCAAAGATAAAACAAACTAAAACAAAAAACAAACAAACTACTTGTACAACTGCGTAAAGTGTACACAAATGTATTCAACCAAACAAGCAAAGTTCAATATTGCTATGTAAAGCGTCAGCAGCCCTTCTCCGTTAGCTGTTTGCTTCTAAAGCAACTGCCTCGTATTTCACATCACTTATATAAGTTTTCTTAATATGTGTGTCAAAGTAAACGAGAAAACAAGTGACAGAAAACGATACTCAGCAGATGTACATCTTTCTCTTTAGAAGAACGAACAAGCATTCACAATGCCAATAGATTTTGCATATTAATGAACTGCACTTTTGCTGCAATGGGTATAGGCACTCTATAATGTAATCTTACACGTACTCTGTTACACAGTGGCGGCCGACATGATTCACAGTTGGTGAGGCGGGGGCAGGCACAGTGGGGTGGGATGGGTGTTGGGGGCGTGGGTCGCGAGGTAAATGTAAAACAGTTAATATTTTTTTATTATGCACTTACTTAACTGCCGGGCCCCACCGCCGCATCACTGCTCCTTGCTCCTGCTCTCCTCGTGGGACAGGAAGCCAGGAATTGCAGCTAGGCTCCCGTAAACATCCACACCGCTGCAATGCAGCGTTGTGATTGGTTTTGAGCATCCTGGTTCGCAGTCAACCAGGGAATGGAGGCCTGGGCATGTTCTCCATGCAGGCTGTAATGAAGCATGGATGGAGAACAGAGAGTGTGCGCATGACTGGTTTGGGATGCCCAAGAGGGGAGACAAAACAGCCATTGCGCACTTAGGAGTGGGCAAACCACTCGTCCCCTGCCCTGCTGCGTGAGCTGAGCAGCCCAGCCCTCTCGGCTGCCCGTAAAGGAAACATAAAATGCTAATAACTCAAAGTTATTATCATTTTATGTTTCCTTTCCTTTACACTGCTCAAGAGCAGTGGGGTAACACTCCTCCACTATATCGGAGGAGCCGCCACTGCAGTTACACATCTTTGCACTCATGCATCCCTTTATCAATCCACTGACTCATTCTTGCATTCACCCTCTGCCACAACCACAATTAAACACACACAAAATCAATGAGATATGCAATTATAAATTAAAAGAATGTAAAGTAGAAACTAAACATAGCAGTGATTGCCTGTCTTGAAGAGGTATTGTAAATAGTCTACTGTTGTTTTATAGTTCCAAAATGCGATGCAGGGCACGGAACGAAATTCGTTTTATTAATTAAATTGATTACTTACCTGCAATCATCCATATTCCGGTGTTTATCACCCCCCACCCTGCCCCTCCCCCGCCCCGCCTGCCTGCCCCACCCGAACTCCCTCACGGACCGCGGCTGCCAATACATTTAGAACCAACGTGTTGACCATCTTGGAGTGGCAAGACCCTTATACGGTATGGACAGCAGCATTCCATAATGGTCTCCTGGTGTAGAAGAAGTGTCCACTGGGGACACAGCACACTACAGATAAAATAAGTGGCAAGAAAACAACATTTTAGCACTATCTGGAGAGCTGTAGTATAATCTTAAGAAATATTAAAAGTAAAAAGAGGAGAAGCAAAGAAATAAAGGGAAGCTGTGAACGGAGAAAATTGAAAACTAAAGGACTGTACAGCCAGCCTTGACACTGAAGTACACTTATTTTTAAGGTGGATATACACATGTGATAAGAAGATATCACAGGGCTAGAAAGACAATTAATGACTGATGTGGACTATACCATTATCCCATACATTATGCTGTTATGGATGAAAAAAGAGTGTAAATGACATTCAGACAAACCAGCGGCAGAACAGAGATGACACAAATGACTTTTTATGTAGTTATACCCAATGACACACGCACACGTACACACACAAAAAGATATATATATATATATACATATGTTGTATGTATTACTTTATTACACAATACTGGCAGACAGCTAAGAAGATATTTTAGCAATAACTATATGAATTATTACAATACAAATCTTCTCCACCTAGAGTTTGTCAAAGTTGGTAACACCAAAATCCTTCTGTACCAAGGTAATCTGAGACATTTCTTGTAACAAGATATCTATCTGTAGACGTTAATACAGAGTAATACAAATCCACCCTGAAAAGCCTATTGCCTTTAACATATGTCTTTCACAGTCACTGTGTCAGGCCTACTGCTTTAATTGTAAATAACCCAAGCCTACTGTACTATGTGTAAGCTTCCACAAGGCAACCATGTTTATATAATTACAGTTAGCAAAGATAAATACTAATGGTACTACGAGATCCTAACAAGGATTAATGTATTTCATATCTTCTATCCCCGCAGTTTATTAGGGTGCATCACCAACACAAAAAGCTTTGCCAACTACTGTAATCTGTGAAATTTCATGTAACAAAATACCTGCTGACAGGTGTTAGCACAAAGTAATAGCAATCCATCCTTAAACGCCTATTGCCTTTAACACATGCTTTTCACAATAGGCAGATCAGGCCTACTGGCTTTGTCATAACATTTCATAATAAAAAGATCACACCTATGGAATCTTTCATGATGTGTGGCAATGAATCATTTTGCCTTAATCATTGGCTTTACACGTTACTCAACATCGGCCTATTCAAATGCGCATAAACCATCAACCATTATGTATACAGTTATACAATTACAAATATATAGAAAAATACACTAGATAAACAACATGCAGTCCCCCCTTAAAAGTGACTTAACACGCATCATCACAGCGAAAAGCCCTAGGGTTTGTCAGAGTGGGTAGCCAACTCAAAACCCTTGCCTACTATGGTAATCGGTGAGATTACATGCAACAAAATACGTGTCAATAGAATAGAGGTAACAACTAGCAGGAAAAGGCTTACTGGCTTTAACAAATGTTTTTCACAATTAATAAGCTGAACCAGCTGCCTTTTTTACAACTTTACACAATAAGCTGACCAGACCTATTGCATTGGACATAATGTTTCCCAGTGCACAAATCAGGCCTATAGATTGTCACCATAACCAACTCCAGCCTACAGTTTTTAACATAAGATTTCCCACAAGACAACCATCAGACACACAGTCGTAAAATAAGAAAGGTATATAAAATTACAGGTGGCTAAATACTGAATCCTATTTCTCGAAGGAGGGCCTAATAAGGATTACGACACAGCAGACTTTCTGTGTCCATGGTTAGTCACATGGGGTAACCATTGCCTGCTATGGTAACTTGTAAGATTCCATGTATCAAAATACCTATCTGTAGGTGTAGGAAGTCCGCATTTTCTATGTGGTCACCCCAGATTTGTCGACTTTTGCTAGACCCTAGATTGTTGCTGGCTTTAGAACTCTGGGCACTTTACCTCTACTAGCCAGTAGTAAAATGTCTGTGTTCTTCCTTTAAAATTGGCATATTTAACTTTCCTACAAGTCCCTAGTATATGGTACCAACCCTGCCTAGGGCGTGGAAGTTAAATGCCACAAGTGGACTGCAGCATCTATTGCGCCATTCACTATAGTGGCAGTGCTTACATGACTTCAGGCCTAACACTGCAGCCTTACTGTCACAGTGCAAAACTTGCAAAGTTACCTGTTAAAGTAAACCCCTTTTGACATGTAAAAGCCTTCCATTTAAATATGAATAAGTCACCCTTATGTATGGCAGGGTGCATGATATTTTAAAGTCGGACTTGTAGAAATGTGAAGTTAGCAGTGCTTACAGTGACTAGCCCCCAAAAGCTGTTTTCACTGTAGTATGGCTGGCTGGCTCATAGAGAAAAACTGTAAAGCTACAAAGCAACATTAAATACTAATACTGTATCTCAGGAAAGGGGCCAGCTAGAAAAATAATGAAACCCCTATTATTTATAGTTATTAAAAATCAAATTCAATGGCAAAGTCATATTTTTAATAAATAATCAGGAAAAGTAATTTTTGGAAAAGTTACCTTTTACGTTTCTGAACTGTCAGGAGGCTAATTAGCATAATCCTCTGCTAACTCTCAGGCTGCGCTCAACCTTGAATAGGTGCGAAAGTGTAGTAAGTGATAGCCTGACCTGAAGGGGCAAAGATGACTCCTTTGAACTTCACAGAAAATTCAGGGTGGGAGCTGTGGATCTCCTTCTGACAGCAGTGCCACATAACAGAACTCTGCGAACTCCACTCAGGCCTACAATAAATACGTCAGGCCTAGTGCCATTATCATAACATTTCATAACAAACTGAACTGCCAACAGCCATGTTCGCTGGCTTGCCCTCATAACGAACTCAGTCCATATGTATCCCAAAGCTGTGCAGCATTGCTTTTAAAAAAAGGAGTACAAGACTGGCCGCATCAAATTGTAGGCACGCACATAAAGCATCTGCATGCCTACAAAATTATGCAAGTGTTTTTTTTCTGTTTGCCAATCTGAGGTGGATTGGTCATAAAAAAAAGTAGTGCGGTGGGAGGAAGCTACACAGAGTGAGTAAAGCAACAAGGGGGAGGTACGCAAAGGGCAGGGGATAGCAAACCAGAGGGGGAAGCCACAGGGGGGGGTGCCTGAAACAATATGGGGCCAGGGGAAATCAATGAGGTAAAGCAACATGGAGGTGGGAGCAGCAGGAGTGGGGGGTGGATGGTCGTAGGCAACACAGAGGGAATAGGGAAAGAACATGGAGGTGGGTTCCAAACAGAGCCAGAGAGGAAGTTCTGAGGAACCAAAGAAGACAGAGCACAATGCAGAGACGTTGAGTGAGGAACATAGGGAAAAAAGCAATTCGGGGAGTGGGATAAGCAAATTAATGCATGAGGGAAACGCATGGGCAATGAGCGTGGTCAATGGTACACAAGGGAGACAGCGGGAAAACACATACACTCTCATAGAAAGCAGGGCCTGAAAACTGAGCAGTGAAAAGACACAAGTAATGGCATTCTTTCTCCAAGAGAGGGACAATCCTAAGAAGATGAAGCGAATTCTACATGCAAAAACGACATAGAAGCAAGCAAATGAGTGTGACATTGAAGCCAACCAATGGTAAGTAAGGGGAGGGCTCTAGGCCCACTGTAAGGTAACAAAACATCTTGCAAGAAGCAGTGCACGTGGAGTCTATGGCTGGACCTAAAATGGGGCACCAGCAGAAACAGGCTGTTCTTGGGTGTACCTTTGACACGCTTGGTGTGTGAAGAGAACAGCCAAGCCCTAACAGGGCAATAGATGTTGGCGGATCAAAGTCACAAGGGTCACTGGCCATCAAGCCAGGTCTGCACCATGTACACTAAAAACAAAAACAAATACTGTTCAAAGTGAAGAAGAGCAAGGTTAATTCTGTCCCAAAGCACGAATACAAGCACACAATAACAAACCAAAGTTTTATTGAAATTCATCATTAAAATAAGCCAAACAAGACGTAGCTATTGCGCTCCAGTAGGTGCAATGCACTGGGGCCCAGAGGGGGTGGGGTGGGGGAAATTCGGTTTGGAATGGTAGACGTTATTTTAATTAGCTGGTCGCTCCAAAATATGTTTTGTTTGTGTCTGCGTGGGTTCTGGTTCAGTGTTTACTCTATTTGGGTGAAGCAGGCCCCAGGCAGGCAGTGGAGCAGAGCTTAAACTGTAGGAACTCAGAGGCTGTCTTCAGTGGCATGGAGGAGAGTGAGGGAGGGCTGCCTTTTTTCCATGAACAGAGTGAACGATGAGAAGTGGAGGGAAGTGATAAATGAGTGAGGAAGGGGACTCTACAGAATAATGCGAGAAAAATAAAAAGCAGCGGGAAGGGGTGAGTGACTGTGCACAGGCTCATCAGGTGAGAGATGCGCAAGCTGATATATTGAGAGAAGAAAATAACTGAGGGAAAGTGTACAAAAAAGGGGAGTGCAGCATGATCAGAGAAAGAGAGCAATTAGATATAGGCTGAAGTAGAGGAACTACTGTGAGACTGTGGGAGAAAACTAGAAGGTGGAGGGATGGACGAAGAGACACAGTGTAGACACTCATGGGGTGAAAGACAGAGTACTGGTAGGGTCAGAGAGAGAGGAGTATAAGAGAGAAGGTGGGCACATATTGATGTGTGAGCGAGAAAGATGGAACTGAGTGGACTGAGAGAAGAACTCAACTGAGCATGAGGCAGAAGGAGTGAGTGGGCAGAATATAAGAGAGAGGGTACCGTACAAGCATTTGCAATGCAACAGGTCTCGCATTTACGAGAGTTTGAGCTATTGGCAAACAACTTAAACTCTCAGAAATGCAAGACCTATGGCATTGCAAATATTTTTTTTGTTGTTAAAGCCCCCATGCCTTACTTTCACCTACATGAAAGCTGCGCCGCTTTCTATAAAAAATCTGTGTCTAATAAAAGGTGTGTGGCCGCTATTAAAGTGAAACCGCGGCATGGGGGCTTTTACAAAAAAGAAAGCGCCCGTTGGTCAAACAAATGCTTTTTCTTAGAGCGCACTACTCACCTGTGAGGATGTCAAGGAGTTGAGGGGGTAAGGGCAGCTCCGTGGTCATCCGAAGAGCCAGATCTTGAGATATTTTCTGAATAGTGCAATGTCTGGCTTCTTTTGATGCGGAGGGGGAGTTCATTCCAGGTCTTGTCTGTGATGTAGGAGAAGGATCTGCCACCTGTTCTGGTCCTGTGGATGTGGGGGACCGTGGCTAGGGCTAGGATGGCGGTGCAAAGGTTTCTTTTGGGGGTGTGGAAGGAGATTCTTTCTTTGAGGTATTGGGGTCCGGTTTTATGGAAGGCTTTGTAGGTGTGTGTGAGCAGTTTGAAGGTTATTCTTTTTTCGACTGGGAGCCGGTGGAGATCACAGAGGTGATGTATGATGTGGTCATGTCGTGAGATGCTGAGGACGAGTCTGGCTGCGGCATTCTGGATGGTCTGGAGTTTTTGAAGGAATGTTTTGTTGATTCCGGTATAGAGTGCATTTCCATAGTCCAGTCTGCTGGTGATGAGTGTGTGGGAGACGGTTTTCCTGGAGTCGAGGGGGATCCATTTGAAGGTCGTACAAAGGGTGTTGAAGCATGTGGAGGACACGGCTTTGATCTGGCGGTTCATGGTGAGTGAGGCTTTGAGTATGATGCTGAGGTTGTGGGCGTGTACCGTAGGTGTGGGAGGGTTTCTGAGGGCGGGAGGCCACCAGGTGTTGGCCCATGTGGAAGGGGTGGACCAGAGGAGGAGGACCTCCGTTTTCTCAGAGTTGAGCTTCAGACTACTGCTGCTCATCCAGGATGCAAGATCTCACTTTAATATCAGTTGTGCACCTTTCCTTAGACATGGAGTTTTAAGCTATTGGCATTTGCAAAGCCAATAGCTCAAACTCTTGTAAATGCGAGACCTATGGCATTGCAAACAAGCACCCGTCATTGTCCCAGGCTGCTTTGAAAGTGAAAGCGCGCATGGCGCGTTGAATGTAAGGAAAGCATGTCATGCCTGCAGTAGGGCAAAACCCATTAAGGAAAATAGTGCTTACAGACGACTTAAAACATACCGTGTTGCAACAGAAGTGCCAGTCGCCTTGGGAGGTTTGAAATGAAGACAAGGCGGTACTAAGGAGGGATTAACAAGTTGGTTAAGGAATCAAAAGCCAGCATTTACAAAGGACAATGACAAGCCAATTAAAAATATGGGCGGAGAGTAGGCGGGGCTTCAAATTTCTAACTCAATACGGCATGGTTCACAGAGCAGCGCATGCGCGGCACAGGCTTGACCTAAAAATGGGAAGAGAAAGTGAGGGAAAGAGGATAAAGGAGAAAGCCAAGTTATAGTAAAAGAGAAGACATCAAAAAACTAGAGTGAGGGGAAAATGTGATAAGAACAGCAACTGAATGGTGTACAGAAACAGATGATGGCAGTGATGGGTGGGTAAAAGAAGGGCTATAGTTTGCAGACAGTACACAGTTGCAAAGAGTAGAGGTGGGTGAGCCACTGCAGGCTCAAGCTACATGGCCTACTCTGGCTCGAGCCAATGTCTGATGGGACCCTCTAGCTGTAGATTCTGCCTCACCTGCATCCCACTCTTGCTCTATCACATTATTCTCCAACATACCCCCTTGGATGTAGTGGAGACGGGGCTGGCCAGCAGTGCTGACTCTGCCATGCCTCCTCTCAGTGGCATGGTAAGGGGGGGGTGGGGCAGTCTGCCCTGGGCAGCATGAGTTTTGGGGGTCATCTCCCAAACACACCACTGAGAGAGAGTCTGTTCATTTCCATTGCGATACCCTTATATCCCGTGCCTGCAGCCTACCTGTATTTAGCCATGTCAGGCCATCACATTGGCGACGAGGGCGGGCCATGACCCTCACCCTGGATCGCCCACTCCTTGTGCCCCGACTGCAGTGGTGCGCGCCTTTGGCCGCCTTGAAGCACTGAAGATCGCCAGGATCGTCGCCGGAGTGGTCGGCGACACCGGGGGTGAGTGCAGCTTGCGAGGTGTCCCGCTGCTGGAAGGTCGCTCCCCTCTCGTTGTGCGACTCCCGTCCTGCCTTCCCTGGCTGAAGCCACCCTGCATCTATGCCGCTGGAGGAGTTTGCGCTGCATCCGCAGGATGGCGTGCTGAACTAAGCCGGCTTCCACGCTCCGCCCAGAGCGCCGAGGGAAGACCTGGCTTTGCAGTGGTTTCCAGGTCGCAAAAACGCGCAAGCTGAGAGCGTCAGCCCCAAGGCGAGTGCTGTGCCACATGGGAGGCACGAAGAAGGGAGCGAGTGACCACAGAGCTTGGCCACTGTCTTAGTGTGCCCACGAGCGTGCATAGTGCCCCAGTGCCCCAAGGTGAGAGGGCAGGGGAAATGGATCAGTGAAGGCAGCTCCAGAGGGAGAGGAAAAATAAGGCTGCACACCAGAGGGAAAAAAACCATGAAAGGAGGAAACAACACTGCCCACCAAAAGACAGGGAAAGAAACAGACATTAAAAGAAATTAAGGAGGTACAGCCCCACAAGGGCACAGACTACGACACAGGAGTGGGACAGCCCACGGGTGAGGCCATCAAAGACAACCAAGGCTGCTGGAAGACAGTCAGTGCACCTGGTGCACAACTCACATCTGAGGGAGATAGAAACGGGAGAGTTGAAAAAAGACACCCACCCCGTACAAACATGGGTGACGAAGACCAAGCGCGAGCACCACAGACACTCTTAGTCCAACATGCACTTACTGTGGTATTACCACCCTTCAGCGAGCTTGAAGATCCGGCCACAGCGTCCCAGAGGTGGAAGATATGGATAGAACACCTGAATAACTATTTCGTGGCCACCAGGGAGACCGATGGAGCGGTGAAAAGGTCACTCCTCCTCCACTACGCCGGGGATGAAATATGCAAGTTGTTCAAACACTTGCCGAACACAGGTCTGGGCACAGATTATGATGCCACGGTGGCTGCGTTAGGTGTGCACTTCGACCCCTAACTCAACCCGGATTTCGAACGATTCAAGTTGCGCCAAGCCCGCCAGAGCGAAGGTGAGTCGATTGATGCGTTCTGTGCTCGACTGAGCGAACTGGCCAGCACGTGCACGGAGGATGATCAGCCAAAGGAGATCAGAGCCCAGCTCATCCAAGGGTGCCGGGAGAAGGCGTTATGAGGCCTCATCCTGTGCCAGCCGAAGATTGCCCTAGAAGACATTCTCATAATGGCAAGGACCCATGATCTATCGGCAGCTAGGGCCAACAAGATGGACCAAAGCCTGACAACATGCCAAGGGCAACAGTAGACCATCGAAACAGAGCGGGTTGATGCCATCTGAACAAGATCGAGGAGTGACACGCCCAGGAAGCCAAAACCTGACACGTCCAAGGCGCAATGTGGGTACTAAGGGCATGAACCACATGCAGCGAAAGATTGCCCTGCGCAAGGAAAAACCTGTGCCAATTGGGGGAATCCCAATCACTTTGCAGCAATGTGCTGGAGGAGAAATAAGGCAGCGACAACCGAGGGCAGAAACTGCCATCCCGGGGTGTGCGTCAACTGTCCCTAACTGACTCTGGACAGAGGGTGGAGGCACCCAAGAGAGCCCAAAATATCAAGGGCCAGAAGATTCATCCACAGAGGAGGATGATGTAGAAACGTACCTGATCTCATTCACCTGAGAGCTTAAACGCCGCAGACGACTCCAGCCCACCTGCATGGTGCACATTGCAGGGTCAGAAGTGAAGGCAATTATCGACACCGGGGCGTCGGTAAACGTGATAGGTCTCCAGCAGTATAGGCACCTACTGCCCGTCCACGATCACCCCGTCCCGGACCAGGATATTCGCCTATGGGAGCCACACCCCATTGCCTCTGAAAGGCAAGATATCTGTCCTGATCAGGTCAAACAACCAGGAAGTCACAAACACATACATGTAATAGATCGCGAAGGGGACACCCTAATCAGCAGTCATACTGCGGAGAACCTAGGCCTAGTGTCTTTCGCCAGGAGCATCCAAACACACCAGGTCAACGAGTTCCTTGACCAGTTCCCAGAGCTCTTTCAAGGGCTCGGGCGAATCAAATGCGATCCTATCAAGCTACACATTGACAAATCCATTGCACCAGTCGCCCTGCGACACTGGAAAGTCCCCTTTCACTTAAGACCTTTGGTGGAAAAGGAACTAGAACATCTTGAGAAGCAAGGAGTAATCGAGAAGGTCTCTGGACTGAAGCCCTGGGTATCCCGGATGGTGATAGCGGAAAAACCCAGGCAGCCAGGTGCCACACGCCTCTGTATCGACATGAGGTTGCCTATCAGAGCCATCAAAAGAGAGCGCCATATCATGCCAACGATGGATGACATCATTGCGGATGTCAATGGGTCATGGTGGTTCTCTAAAATTGATCTGAATGCAGGGTACCACCAGGTGCCGTTAGCGGAAGAAAGCCACTACATCACAACATTTAGTATCCACCTAGGGCAGCGTTGGTCCAAGCGGCTTAACTTCAGGTTATCCTCGGCGGGAGAGGTATTCCAGAACACGAGTCAAGAAATGCTGTTGAGGATCCCTGGAGTGATAAACGTCAGCGATTACATTTTGATCCACTCTGCCAACGCAGCTGACCATCACGACACATGAAGAGCAGGTTGCATCGCCTCAGTGAACATGGCACAGCACTACACCGGGAGAAGTGTCAATTCTTCAAACCATCCCTGGAGTTCTTTGGGTACGTGTTCAGCAAGGAGGGCATCCAAGTAGACCCCAAGACGTCACAAGCTATCCGGAGCGCCCAGGCCCCGACCACACCGAGGGTAGTGAGGAGCTTCCTTGGCATGGCCCCTCACTGCGGGAGGCTCATCCCCGACCTTGCCACCCACGCCGAGCCATTGAGAGCACTCAGGAAAACAGACGTCAAATGGCAGTGGGGACTGCGGGAAGAAGAAGCTTTTCAGAGCATCAAAGATACATTACTGGAAGAATCTACCCTTGCATTTTTTGATCCTGCCAAGTGGACAGAACTCCTGGTGGATGCCATTCCTGTAGGACTAGGAGTGGTGCTCATTCAGGAGCAAGAGCTCGGTCGGTGGGCTGCCCTATCGTTTGCCAGCAAGAACCTGATCCACTCTGAAGCAAAGTATACCCAGATCGAGCGGGAGGTGCTTGCGATAAAATGGGCCTGCATTCACTTCCACTTATACCTGACAGGCTAGCCGTTCACCATAGTCACCGACCACCAGCCTCTGGTCCTTCTTTTCAAGGGGACAGCCCCTCACCTACCCCCCCCCCCGGATTTGCTGGGGCAAAGAACCCACAGATTTTCTGTCCTGACACCCACAACTGAAGGAAAAAAGTAAACGACCCCGAAGGGTCTGAACAATATATCCATATGATCTTAGCGGCAGTGTGCCCAGAGGCGTTGACACTCGAAGAAATCAAAGAAGCCTCCAAGGAAGACACAATATATACACAGACTCTTACACAGACTCTTCAAGCAGTCCGAGAAGGCTCATGGAGGAACTACCTCCAACTGGCAAACACATGGGCTCCAGAAGACAGAGAAAAACTGATGAAGATATGGAGAGTGAGGAGTGAGCTGAGTGCCACGGCCGATGGAATACTCCTGAGAGGATCGGGGTTGGTGATACCGAAGACTCTGAGACACCAAGCAACCCGGTTGGCCCACGGAGGCCATCAAGGCGTGACCAAGATGAAAGCGAGGATGAGGGAGAAGGTCTGGTTTCTGGAGCTCGAGTCAATGGTTGAAGACCTAGTAAGTCGGTGCCCCACGTGCCAGTTAACCAGCGCCCTTGAGAGGCCAACCCCGTGATCACCGAAGAGGCCTGCACCATGGTGTGGTCGAAAGCAAGCATGGACTTCGGGAGTTTTCCTGGAGGTAAACACATGTTCATCCTCATCGAGGCCTTCTTCAAATATCCCATAGTGGAACCAGTGGTGTTGACCGCTTTCGCACATGTGGCCCCAGTCCTAGAGAAAGTGTTTGCCACCTTTGGTTTCCCCTGGAGATCCGGAGCAACAATGGACCCCTATTCCATGGGGCAGAATTTGCTGTTTTCCTCCGTCAGCGCGGGATCCACCACCACCGTGTCACACCTCAGTGGCCTCAGGCTAATGAAGTAGTACATTTCATGCGGACCCTGAACAAAATGCTGCGCATTGCAAGTGTGGAACAAGCTAATCCGGAGCGGCGGCTTCACGAGTTCCTCAGGGAATACCGGAGCACCCCACACTGCACCATGCTAAGGAGTCCATCGTCCCTTATGTTCAAAGGGCCCCAGAGAGTCCTAATCCTAATGTGTCCAGGGTGGGCACCCCCTCCACTCAATATCCAGGAAGCCCAAGCAAGGCGAGAGCGACAGAACCATCAAGCCAGTATTCGGCAGCACCTAGGTCGCTCTGACCCAGCGCCACCATCATACTCAAGGACCTTCGGCCTGGGGGAACGTTCCGGACCGCCCATGAGCCAGGAACATGGTCAGTTGATGCCAACAAGGGAACTATGGTGACATCGAGAAAAGGGAGTGAGGAAATCTCGCAGAATATCTCCTGGTTCAAGGAGTTCCCAACCGAGTCTACAGAATCAAGTCTTCCAGTCCTACCGAGTCCGAGCAGGAATGTACAGAGCGAGGACGAAGGTGAAGGCAATGCACTGGAACCGACCCCCACAAGTCCGCTACCTCCTGGTTTGCCTTCTGTTGGGTCCTCGGCCAGTGAACCACTCCACAAAATCAATCTCATCGATAAGGCCTACGACCCAACCCTTGCACTAACCAACATCTTCAAGATTTTGCATGTTAAGATTCTCAGACTGTTAGAACCGAACTGTGAGTGTCACCTGAACATTTAAAAGTTTTAGCTTAAAAAAAGAAACAAGTTGGAGAGGGATGTAGTGTTTAGAGGGCCGGCGTGTTTGAGGGCTGGCAGTCTAGTCCGCCAACCGGAACTGGGCACACGTCCTCCGCAGGCCAGGCGTGTCCTGCGGGGTAATAATAAAAGCTGTGAATCCGCACGTGGGGTCATCTCCCAAATACACCACTGAGTGAAAGTCTGTTCATTTCCATTGCGATACTGTTATACTCCGTGCCTGCGGCCTACCTGAATTTGTCCACGTCAGGCCATCACAAGCTCCTTGCCTAGGCCATGCATGGAACAGGACAGCCTCGAGAAACGAAATGGAAAATGGCGAGATGGGGCAAAAATGAGAGAAAGTGAGACGCTATTCATTTGGCAATGTGCCAGCTCTGCTTTTGTTTTTTTTTGTTTTTTTGGTGCAAGACGTTTATTAAGTACCGTTAAGTGTACACAGCATACTGCCACAACCCGGAGGCCGGCTACTATAGTGCAAATCGTCAATCAATGAGAAAAATAGTCAATCAACAGTCCCCACATGCAGTGCTGCAGAACAGCGCATTAATGCATTAACAGTACATACATAGGGAAAGCACATCAATTTGTCTCACTTTTGTCATTTTGTTGATAAACTAATAAAACAGAACAAACCCTAAGCATGTGCAACACATTATTCACAGTAGGGGTGGAACCGTGTGGCAGCCGTGTGGCCGGTGGACAGTCACAGTTCACAGTAGGATGGAGACATCTGGGGGGCAGTGGGGGGGATGGATCGACAACACAGAAGGACTAAAGTGCTATATCTGTTTATGAGGTTCATTTAGACTCCGGACCATCCCTCACTTCCTCACAGGGTCGGCCCACTAGTACCCCAACACCACAGTTCCAGCTCATACATCATCAACATGTGTAGACTCTGTTATCAAATAGCATTGCAGCGGGGCCCAGATATCCGTGGGCCTGGAGGAGGGTGGCAGCAGTTCCGCATATGTGTGAAGTTGTTCCTGGCAATACACCAGGTCACCCATCCACTCCTTAAATTTGGGCGCCCTTCCCCTCCCCCATCGACAGGCCACCCTACGCTTGGCCAACAACAGAGCCATCGCCACATACTTGCGGTGGGCCGCCTGTAGAGGTTCGACATACCCTAACAGAGCCATTACAGGGGAGGGCGCCACCGTTGTGTTTATCATTGTGGAAAGGGCCTGAAACACCTGGTCCCAGTACCGGAGTACCCGGGTACAGCCCCAAGCAAGATGCAGAAAATCAGCCCCAGGAGCCCCACATCTGTCGCAGGTGTCATCATCCCGCAGCCCGAATTTGTGTAAGCGTGCCGGTGTGTAATATAATCTATGCACAAATTTGTAGTGAATGATCCTGTACCTGCTGCTGGAGGAGATGCGTTCCGTCTGCTGCAAGCAGAACGTCCATTGTTTATCAGTGAGGGGAACAGGCAGTTCCCTATCCCATTTCGCCCTTGCAGGGAGCTCAGGGTACTCAACGTTGGCACGGACCGACCTATAAAGTGTAGACACAAGTTTGCAGGGGTTCTCAAATTGTAGTATATGCTGTAAGGGGAGTAGGACAGGGGGCTCGTGTGGGAAATCTGGCGTAAGGGCCTGCAGGCCATGTCGCAAGCGCATGTAGTAAAAGATCTCTAGAGGGGTAGGCTGTATGCCCTCATATAGGCGATCTTTGGTGCGGAATGTGCCATTGCTATATAAATCCCCCCACGTGCGCACATGAGTTTTCGTCAGCAGTCTCTGAAAGCCAGTTTCTTGCAGTAGCGGCAGTTGTGGGTGATATGTCAGGGGAAGAAGGGGGGCGTAAAGCAACTGCAGGCCCAGCATCTCACTAATGCGCAACCAAGCTGTAACCGTGCTAGACAGCGTGTTGGGGGTCTTATCCCTACCTTCCACTATGGTGTACAGTGCTCCCTCTATAGGCGTGGGGTGCGCTAGCCAATGTTCTGCTGCCAGCTGTGGCATGTACCTAGGCTGTCTCACCCAGAAATAGGCGAAATGTGCCTGGGCCGCCCGGAAATACAGTTCAAAATCAGGCACTCCGAACCCGCCCTGAGCATAAGGCCTGGTTAGCACCTCCCATCGGAGCCTGGATGTCTTCCCACCCCACACCAATTTAAGCAATTCTGATCAAAGCCGCTTAAAGAAATACGCACCAGGGTAAAAGGGTATATTGAGAAACAGATAAAGCAATTTCGGGAGTACAATCATTTTAACAAGGGAGGCCCTCCCTGCCATTGAAAGGGGAAGTGTTACCCACCGGGAGACCTGGTCACTGATCTTGCTCATTGCCGTACCATAGTTAGCCCTCATGAGCGCCTCCCTATCCTTCTCAATGTGAATACCTAGGTACTTAAAGTCTCCTTCACACCATGTAAGTGGATAGTCCAGTGGGAATGCAAGTGTGGAGGCTGCGAGGGGGAAGATACAAGATTTAGACCAATTGATCTGTACTCCTGCGAGGGCCCCGAACCTAATGAATTCCCTAAGCAATGGGTGTAAATTATCGCCTGGGTGTCTAACATAGAGCGTGATGTCATCCGCGTACATGGATATGAGGATCTGTCTCTGGAAGCATCGCAATGCGCTGTCCTTGTAGTGTTGTCGCAGCTTAGCAGCGAGAGGTTCCGTGGCTATGGCAAAAAGGAGGGGGGACAGGGGGCACCACTGCCTAGTCCCCCTAGAGACAGCGAATTCCGGGGAGAGCTGCCCATTAATAAGGACCCTGGCCGTTGGGTGCGTATACAACAGCTTTATCCATGAAATGAAAATTGCTGGAAAACCCATGCGTCCCAGCACTCCAATGACATAATCCCACTACAGCGAGTCAAACGCTTTAGTGGCGTCTAGAAATATGGCTGCCATGGGCAAATCCTCATGGACCGAGTCATACACTGAGAAGAAGGTGCCAAGGTTGTGGGACGTCGCCCTGCCCGGGACGAAGCCAGCTTGGTCCGGAAGGATAAGGTTTGGCAATAGAAGACTAATGCGCGTGGCGATGAGTTTGGCAAGGATCTTTACATCACACGTCAGCAACGAGAGGGGTCTATAAGAGTCGCAGTGCGAAGCAGATTTCCCGGGCTTAAGCAGGGAGATAATCAGCGCAGTTCTCATGGACGCGGGAGGTGACCCACTTCCAGAGCATCCTCATACACTTCCCGCAGCACCGGGGCCATGAAGTCTATGTATGTTTTATAAAATTCAATAGGGATGCCATCAAGCCCGGTGGCTTTACCCGATTGCATACTCATGATGGCCTCACGGACTTCATCCAGCTCAAACGGGGCACTCAAAAAGGCCCTCTGAGAGTCACTTAACCACCCCAGCGCTACATCAGTTAGGTAGTCGTCTAGGGACGGCCTCTCTTCCCCAACGGAGGTGTACAATGCGCTATAATGGCTGACAAATTCATTAAGTATCTGCGTGGAATCTCTGAGCAGAAGCCCCTTGGCGGTTTCCAATTCCAGTATGACGGTAGGCGTCCTCATAAGCCTGACTGCAGTAGCTAACGCCTTTCCAGGCCTCTCACCCTCCCCATATCTTCGTGCCACCCAATACTTGTGCCTAAACTTCGCCTCGCGCGCAGCTTCATCTGAATATTCAGTTATCAAATCTCTTATCTCAGCAAGCGTGTCACCGTCCGGGTGTATACGGAGGGCCTCCTCCGCTCGTCCCAGCCGGGCCTCCAAAGCCTTCAGTCGAGTTAGTATAGCCTTGAGGACTCCAGAGCCCTTCGCAATACAGAATCTCCTCAGTGTAACTTTAAATGCATCCCATATGGTCTCAACATCTCTCACAGAGTCCTTATTTCGTTTAAAAAAATCCAAACATTCCTCCCGAAACTCCTCATCCAAAAGCATCGCAGGCTGCATACGCCACGCTGTAACCGGGGGGCCTAATTCCGCCCCTCGTAGGGCAATATGAACCGGGGCATGATCAGAATATGTCCTGGGGAGGTGCCGCGCACATGTCAGTGAGGCATAGAGGTGAACGGTTATAAAAAAATAGTCAAGGCGAGCCCAGGATTTTGCCTGTGCAGTGAAGTGTGTACCCTCCCCCTTCGGCCCGCAGTGTGCGCGCCACGCGTCTACAAGGTGATTTTCTTCCACAATGGCGCGCAGGACCTCCCGCCCTTTCGTGTAGTGATGTGGAGCCTGGTGTGAGCGGTCTAGGGTCGGGTTAATGGCTACATTAAAATCTCCCCCCCATATTATGTGCTGCGACCCAGTCTCCACTATTGCAGCCCACAGTGTTTCAAAGTATGGTCATCCACGTTAGGCCCATAGCAGCAGGCAAGGGTTACTGTCATGCGCCCCAACCTGCCCCATACCAAACAATATCTCCCCTGCGCATCCGTCCTCGAGCCAGCCATGTAAAAGGGAGTAGATCTTTTCACCAGTATCACTGTGCCCCGGGCATAGGAGGAATATGATGAGAACGCAGCGCATGAAGCCCATCTGTTACCAAAGGCATGATTTCTGTGAGGTGCAAAGTGTGTTTCCTGTAAAAAGGCTATATGTATGTTATGGCGGTCCAAGTAGCCCAGAATGTGCCTCCTCTTTCGATGATCCCCCAACCCCCGCACATTCCATGTGAGTATATTCAGACAGGTGTCCCCCATTCAGAAAGCCTACGACATAACCGAAAAATCAATGTGAAAAGACATTCCATGCTTCCACCAGCATGCACGTCGTGTGTCAGCCGGCCCGACCACTCTTTACGGCCATTAGTCCCCCCCACCATAGTATCTCCAATGTACCACCACACCCCAAAGCAGGTAGGTAGTCGAATAAGTAGTAGTGCACATGCTAAAAAACACAACCAAACCGTTAAGCCAGAACAAACCCAGGTGCCCAACCCAGTAATTCGTAGAGAGCCTCGTCCAGCAAACAGCTCATCGGACGTGCCCCAAACCTTGGCAGGCCACCCGACAAAACAACCACTCCCTTCCTCTTGACATCAGCACAAGATAAAGAACAGTCGTAAACATAGCAAGCAACCGAGGTTGCAGGCCTAACTCGCTGAACGCAATGGCTGTACTCCAGTCTGTCATAGTTGCAGCACCCGTAGATCGGAACCAGCGTTGCCCGCCCCCCTCCCACTGAAGCACCCCCAACTCGCCAGCACCCGTTGCCCACCCCCCTCCCCTAGCAAGCCCGCAACAGTAAAACATCAAAAGTGCAATTTGCAAGGTCTGTGGGGTACACCCGTTTGGGGTTCTCAGAGGTGCACCGTCTTCCACCCCCATTTCTCTTCCCTCCGTTCTCATCCACTCTTACCATCTCTGTCCAGGCGGGGGAGAGAGCATGGGGGTGGGGGCCTGGCATGCAATGGCACCTGCGGGTCCACCCGACCCGAGCCTCCCGGGGGGCCAGTTGCAAGCGTTCCAATTCGAAGCATTAGTCGACACAAACCAGCGAAGTGTGTAGCATCACAAATATCATTCACTCCGACCCAGAGTCGTGTCCGCCGTCCACATTTGCAGCTCTCCGGTCTCGTTTAGGCAAAGTTTTAAGGTAGTCCTCGACCTGTTGTGGATTTAAGAAGAAGTGTTGCGTGCCCTGGTGGGTCACCCGCAGCTTGGCGGGGTACAGCAGCGCATAGTCTATATTCAGACCTCTCAATTTCCTCTTTACAGCCAGAAATTTCCGTCGTTGCTCTTGGACCACCGGGGTAAAATCAGGGTAGATGGAGAAAGACACTCCTTCATAGGCAAGGTTTTGATTTGCCCTGGCCGCTCTCAACGCCGCATCCCGGTCTCGATAGTTGAGCAGGCGTGCAATGATGGGCCTCGGCGGGGCACCGGGCTGGGGTTGGGGCCCAAGGGAACGATGGGCCCGTTCCACAATGAACTGCTTCGAGAGGGCCTCCTCTCCCACCGTGGCCATGAGAAGTTTTTCGACGTAAAGCTCCATTCGCCCCGTGTTGGTCGACTCCGGAATGCCCGTGATTCGTACGTTGTTCCGCCTGCTCCTCGCTTCTAACTCCTCATTTTTGGCGGCTATCACCCTGAGCACATTATCCATGCGGGAAAGCCTCGTAGCCTGCGATGTTGTGGCATCCTCGGTCTCGGAGAGTCGGCGTTCCGCCTCCGTCAAGCGCTCTTCATGTATGTCCATTTTCTGGACGATGCCGTCCATTCTGGCGGATAGCCTGTCCACCTTATCCACCACCGTGGCAAAGCCCTGTCGCATCTCTTGCAGCATCGTGGCGATCTCCGGGACCATGGGGGCCACCTCCGCCGCCGGGCTCCTCGGTTGAGCGACATCCCCTGTCTGCCTGGTCGCTTTCTTTTGCGCCGCGGGCTCAAATTGTAGCTTGGGCTGCCGGTTGTCCGGTTTCCCCATGCCGGTTACAGCAGTGACGAGAGCGGTGATTGTGGGCGCAGAATTCGCACCGTGGATCCGAGCAGCACAGGGAGGCTCGGCGTGCGGGCGGCACCAGGAGGCAGTTGTACTCCGGTGCGTCGCCAACAAGGCGGGCCCCGCGGTAGGTCAAAAATCGCCTCAGGGCATCAACCCGGTCGATTGCTCCGCGTGGCTTGTCAGTGGTCCCTCGATAACTGCCAAAGATTATCGATGCGCTCAGGTCCGGCGCGCTCGTCAGCTTACGGCCTACACACCACGTGGCAATCCGGGGCGTCGCGTGAATTCCAACGCCGCCATCAGTGAGGTCCCAACCTGAGGCCACCTCCGCTTCGGCTGCAACTCGCTCTAACTCAGCAACCACAGGTCGTAGGGCCCCCAAACTCGGACAGGGTGGGCAGCAGCAGCATATCTTCCCCCCAGGCGCGTTTCAGTTGGGTGGGCTCAGATTTGAAAGGATTAAAGCAGGATAGGAATGCCAGGCAGCCGGAGCCTCACTAAAGTGCGGCCATTCAGCTAGTGCGCCCTCTAGCGCCCCCCAGCTCTGCTTTTGTTTTTGTATCGGATCTTAGAACCAAGCCAATCAGGGGCGAAAAAACTATTTGGAGTGAAAACTGAAAATGATGGGAGAGTATGGAGATAGAAGCCAGAAGAGGAAGGTGAGGGATAAAAAACCCAGGTGATGGGAGGTAAAAGAGGAAATAGGTTAAGATAAGCACAGAACAGAGACAGATGGAAATTGTGAGTTAGAGGCCGAAACAGAGTGTGTTGAGAGTGGAAGAAGAGAAGCCTGAGAGGGAAAGTGCACTGAATCTCAAGCTAGAAGAGTCTGATTTTTAAGAAACTAGATGAGGAAGATCGGGGTGTCAAGGTAATGATACGATCTTGGACTTAAGCAAACAACACATCATTATTACAGATACAGGTGCAAGTTTTCTGGCAGGAGGTGTGGCTATAATTGTTGCAATCCCACTGTGTCCATTGTTGTGAGGGGACCTGTGCTCATCAGTTCTTGCTGTCTTTTACTACCTAAATCCAGGGGGGGATAGTTCCATTTTCCTTACTTGCACCAGGGCATGGCATCCATGCTATGCCACTGAAACCAAAATAAAAACACGCAAGCAAAGACATCAACTCTCAAGTTAAAAAACTAAAATACCAAACCTGGGACAGATTTAAAGTCAGATCATCGGGATACAAGGAGCAGAAAAGGTTAGGGAAAACAAAAAACCTGTAAGTTCGTGGTGAGGGTAGATACTAGTTGATTATGTGAGAAAGCAGTCTGCAAGGGCAGGGCCGTCTTAACAGCATTATAGGACCCGAGGAAAAGCAGTGCACTGGACCCTGCCTACACAACCCCTCACAGGAATAAACATTTTTAACGGAATATTTGTGTTAAATTCTGGTCTGCATGGAGCCCCTAAGCTCTTAAGGCCCCAGGCAACTGCTTAGTGTGCCCAGGGCCGGAATGATCATGCTGGGCATCCTGCGTTTCCCCGGGAGGGTGGAAAGGTGGGGGCCGGTTTTGTAATGGCTGGGGCCGGTTTTGTTACTGGGGAAAGTTTTGCAGCAGTGCTTTACACTTGCCACCCCGCTACCCCCACCCCAGGGGGATGGTCTGACAAAATTGCCTGGGCTGCTTTGGGTTCCCACTGTTCAAGGGTGGTGATGGGGTAATACACAAGCTTTGATGTAACCTAGCTGGGAGGGATGTGTCAGGGGCGGATGGGGTGATGGCTTTGTAGCTGTGATTAAATCGTATTCCTCCGCCTCGTTTGTATAAGGATACAACAGCACATGATTATGTTTTGCTCTCACTTCTGGGAAAAAGGGCCTTTAATTAATATTTTATAGGATCTGGGGATGTGAAGGATCTGAAATCTAATTAAGTTCAAAGTGCAGGACTGGAGGATGGCGGAATGAACAGTTCACTCATCAGCTGCCTTCAGAAGTCAATGCCAGAGGCTTCCAGGGGACCGGACGCCTCAAAGCATGCCATTTTCTGGCAGAAGGATGACCCGTTCCTAGGGCAGGGGAGAAGAGAGGAGTAAATAAGTGTTGATTCTGCAGTCCCTTGGCTCCCAGAAAGCACAGCCCGTTCTTCCTTCAAGGAAGAGCTGTTGAGAACCTCCTCCAAGGACATCAGTAAAGTAATTAGAGGAAATCAAAACCGGGTATTCAGCTCAGCACTTGGAAACCAACCAGCATTATATATATATATATATATTCAATGAAAAAACCATTGGTTTTAGGCCATATATAGTTAGGGATTTGCATTTACAAAACCTTATTTTACTCGCATAAAACCATTGAAATTCCATATATAGTTAGAAGCGCTAACTATATATCGCGCACCCGCAATCCACTGCTGATGATGTCACATATTACATCATTCATGACATGGTCAGTGACATCACTGATGACATCACTGATGACATCTCAAATGACATCACTGATGACATCACTGATGACAACATCCAGTGATTGTATGTGTCTGTAAAGTTTAAATATGTTTTACATATTGAAGAATGAGTGGATGTATAAGTGTCTGGATGAAGAATTTAGTAGGTGCATGACTGACTGTATGAAAGAGTGATTAAATGTGTCTCACTGAGTGCATGGGTTAGTGACTAAACTGTCTTAATTTGTGCATCAGTATGTTTGTTGTTGTGTAAGCTGCTGCATGTGTTGATCAGTAGCTATAAGAGTGGCCATATGGGTTATTGATTGGTTGCCCAAGTATTTGAATGGGAGGCTGAGTGTGTGTGTGGGTGGCTGGGAGGTGCGTGACTCTGTGCATAGATGTGTAAGCAGTTGATTCACTAGGAGTATGAGTTCAAGAGTGCATGTGGAAACAGCTATATGGGCGGTTGACTGTGCATGGGTGTGTTGGTGAGTGAATGGATTTCTCATTGCTACATGTGCAAGTAAGTACGTATGTAAAACACAATACATGTGAGAGTTGACATATATAAATAACTGAACATAAGAGCCAGTGAATGTGTGAGTGGCTGTATCGATCACTGTGAGCTTGTATCAGGGATTATATAAGAGAGTAAATATGTGTTATTATATGTTTGAATAAGTAAGATGTGTATAACTGTATAGTTGAGGAAATGGAGGTGTGATTGATTCTTTGCATGACTGACTAGGTGTGTGAGTAACTCCATGGATGAGTGACAGTCTGTGAGTGTCTGTTTATACTGAGTGTATGTAAGGTTATATTAGAGTCTGAAGAGGTTCATTGTATTATCACATGAGTGATGTGATCAGTGATGACAAATGAGATGTCATCAGTGATGTCATTTGAGTTGTCATCAGTGATGTCATCAGTGATGTCATTTGAGATGTCATCAGTGATGTCATCAGTGATGTCATTTGAGTTGTCATCAGTGATGTCATCAGTGATGTCATTTGAGATGTCATCAGTGATGTCATCAGTGATGTCACTGACCATGTCATGAATGATGTAATATGTGACATCATCAGCAGTGGATTGCGGGTGCGCGATATATAGTTAGCGCTTCTAACTATATATGGAATTTCAATGGTTTTATGCGAGTAAAATAAGGTTTTGTAAATGCAAATCCCTAACTATATATGGCCTAAAACCAATGGTTTTTTCATTGAATTTTCAAGGTTTTGTAAATGCAAATTCCTAACTATATATCCACTATAACCTATGGTTTTTTCTGTGAATTTCATTGGTTTTTTAATAGCAAATATGAAAAGCTTTAAAATGTAAAGTACGTGATAGATAAAAACATTTTCGTATTTATGCACGCTGATGTGCTTTGAACGCTGCCCCCCTCCCCTCTTTTCTCTTAGTAGTACTCTCTCTTTGCAGATAGTGAAGAGTAGTTAACGCAGGCCTTTACCCCCGTTGTAATCCGTCCTGCCTGCTTGTCTCTCCATTTGATTGATTATTATCCAAGCATTTACTTTTTTTCAATTGATTCTCTTTGGTTCATTCTCTATTTACAAACAAGCACAAAGTCGCAATACTCTGTTTAGTCTTTGCAGATCGTGAAAAATCGTGTAAAAAAATAAAAGTAATCGAGCAAAATCAGTAGGCCACTAATTGGATCTCTTTTTGACCTCGCTAAAATAGAAATATTATAAACAACCCTTCATGAGAAATACGAAAATAGTGAGATGAACTGAGCTCCACACCATGAGGGCTGCAAGACAACTCGGCTCCGTCACCCACCCCGCCCAAAATAACGACAAACCCTATACAAATATTAAAAATATAGACAACACACCAGCAAAGAAACAGGGTAAAACATTTTATTAAATAACTATTTACATAACGTTGGTTTATAAGATGATGTCAGTAGTGGACCGATGTGTGAATAGGTCGGAAGCAGCACAAGGCGCCAAGATCCGGATGGAAAGTTCTGGATATTGGGTGCCATAGTTCAGAGTTCTGAGTTTGAGCCTTTTTCAATGCCTGTGCTTTGTTGTTTCCCCTCCATCAAAAACAAAAAAAATATATAAAACTGTGCAAAAATACAAAAAAAACAAAAAATGTTTACAAAAGCAGTGCTTGTAAGACTGTCTGAAGCTTATTTCCACCTACTGCAGCTTCACTATTCCAAAGTAAGTGAGGGTCGTTTGTGGACCTGACTGCATTTGAAAACAATGTTATATGGTACCTCCCTAAACCGCTTGACGGAAGCCCCCGAGGGGCGGTGTGATGACACGGACTCGGAGAAGACGCTTGGCTCCTGCCCCCTCCCCAAGTCTTATAGCACTGGTGTAGCCTGAGATCGCCCCCGACATAGGCGGCCGGCTCCCGGGATCCGGCGGAACTTTTTGCCTTTTGATGACTCTTCTATTCTGGACTTTGTCCCACAATCCGTTTGACCTGAAGACACGCTGTAGTGGGGCGCCCCTTTACCGTTTCAGTTGCCATTCCGCCCGCTTTTGCTACACTGTGCCTCTTCCGCCATTCAGCTGTTTACCGCCCGCTCTTGCGACTACAGCGTCTCGCTCACCATGTAGTTAAGTTGCTCCCGCTCTTGCGGTGCAGCGATAGGCGGCTGCCACAGGACTCTCAAAATGGCGGCCGGCTCTTCGGTTTTGGGCCTGGTCCACTAAAATGGCCCTGGGACACCTTTGAACTCGGACGCTTCCCTGATAGGGCTTGGGTCCCATTCTCGAAAAGCGTCCCCTCAGCCGTGAAGATTCTACAAAAGTCTTGGGGGCCGCCGACTCCCGCAGGCTTCTGGTGGGGAGCGGCTGCCATGATTGCTCGTGGAATGGCCACGACGGAGCTACGAGATGGTAGTGGTCTCATGCTGACGCCAGCTTTAGTCTGAAACATCCAGAAACACTATAGACTACCAATTCGATCAGTTCCGGTAGCGCCCCAACATGACCCGGAAGAGAAGAATTTGCCCTCCCCTCTTTGACTGATGGTTCTTGTTGCCTGTCCCCTCTGTTGTCATTTAACAGAACTTTTTGGACTGCTGAAAGGGGTTGTGTTCTTAACGCTGGTTGGTGGAGACATTTAGACTATATTCTTGACCTACGTTGTCGCGTAATGCGTTTTATGACACGCCGCGTTAGCGCACCCGGAAGTGATCCGAGGCGCGGCGAGCAGCGGGTAACGTAAGCATAACAGGTCATGTGACTTGTTAATAAAACTTTTCATTGGTTCATTTTACTTTTGTTAATTTAATGATGAAAAGCTTGGTCATATGACCTAAAAATTACGCTTTTTATTTTTTTCGAACATTATATTTTTTCAAACATATGTTATAATATTCCAGGCTAATGTACTTTCCCGGAAAATTTACAACTGTCCTGCAAGTAAAATATATTCCTTTTTCGAGAAAAAGGGCGTTTCTTCGTTCCATGACGGAGCCGTTGAGTAAGAGAGACTCGGCCTGCTGTCTTAGTCGCCGATACGCCTGATTATCAGATTCTTATCGATCACTTTATGTTGCAGAAATGAAAAACACAACTGCCCTTGACCATTTATCTTTACTGCGTTCCTACATATTATACCTTTTATCCGTCATGTAATTGGACTGCTTTATTTCACTTGCCTTTTACTGATTCGAAAACAGTGACTAAAAGTAAAAACTTTACCAATGTAAATACTACTACCGTGTTTTGTTTTAAAAACCTTTATTGTGAAAATATCAGTATACAAATACGGGCCTATAACCACGTGGGCCGGCCACGGAGCAAACTGAAATCGTATATGATGAGGAGACATTTACACTGTAGAGGAACGTAACGAACGGGCCATTAGGTTGCAAGAACTAAGGTGTCTAACAGTTGCGGAATCGGTGGACGTACATTTTGTAATTAAAATAAGACAGGGCCACTTACAATAACATTTTCTAGATATACATTTGCGGGCAAGGAGTTACGAGTCCCATTTATACCGGCGCCATTTTGGGCGAGGCCGGGCAGGTCCAAGATATAGTCAAAATGTCTTCACCAACAATCGGCCAGACCAGAACCCCTTTCGGCCCTTTATGCTACAAGATGGTGTCTTCCATTCAGAAAATATTGTTGGCAGCATTTTGAAAGGAAAGATAAACAGCCGTTCTCCTAGTGAGTCTCACATTGTTACATTTAGGAAGAATGTTGAAGAGTAATATGTGGAAAATCTGAAGCCATTTTTCTACAAACTCTCAATCAGCCTAAGTCATGGAAGATCTTTGTCCACACCAGGGCAATAGTGAAGCTGCAGCAGGTGCAAAGGAGCTTCAGACAGTCTTACAAGCACTGCTTTTCTAAACATTTTTTTGTATTTTTGCACAGTTTTATATATTTTTTTTTGTTTTTGATGGAGGGGAAACAACAAAAAACAGGCATTGAAAAAAGCTCAACAGTGCAGGGAGCCTTGTGCTGCTTCCGACCTATTCACACATCGGTCCACTACTGACATCACCTCATAAGCCAACGGGGCACCCCACACTGACTTTCGGCGCAGCATTGTAGGATGGCCACACCAGTGCGGCAACTTGCTGGACACCACCTCGGTGCCATCCGGATCTCGGAGCGTTCGAGTCACTGTACCGCAAGAGTGACCGGAACTCAGCTGGTCACGCCGTCTTTCGGCGCAGCATTGTAGGATGGCCACACCAGTGCGGCAACTTGCTGGACACAACCTCGGTGCCATCCGGATCTCGGCGCGTTCGACTCACTGTACCGCAAGAGTGACCGGAACTCAGCTGGACACGCCGTCTTTCGGCGCAGCATTGTAGGATGGCCACACCACTGCAGCAATTTGCTGGACACCACCTTGGGCAACAGTGAAACTGCAGCAGGTGCAAATAAGCTTCAGATAGTCTTACAAGCACAGCTCAGAACTCTCAACTATGGCACTCAATATCCAGGACTTGCCATTCGGATCTTGGCGCCTTGTGCTGGTTCCGACCTATTCACACATCGGTCCACTACTGACATCACCTCATAAGCCAACGGGGCACCCCACGCCGACTTTCGGCACAGCATTGTAGGATGGCCACACCAGTGCAGCAACTTGCTGGACACAACCTCGGTGCCATCCGGATCTCGGCGCGTTCGACTCACTGTACCGCAAGAGTGACCGGAACTCAGCTGGACACGCCGTCTTTCGGCGCAGCATTGTAGGATGGCCACACCAGTACGGCAATTTGCTTGACACCACCTCGGTGCCATCCGGATCTCAGCGCGTTGTGCTGCCTTCGGCCTATTCGCACATCGGTCCGCTACTGACGCCGCCTCACGTGCCAACGGATTTTCTACGGTTTTTGTAGCCCTATGCCGCATAACAGGTCATGTGACTTCTTTATAAAACTTTTCATTGGTTCATTTTACTTTTGGTTTCCTAAAGATGGAAGGCTTGGTCATATGACCTAAAAATAACACTTTTCATTGGTTTAGAACATTTTTTTTTCCCAAACGATGAAAGCCCCACCTTGTTTCTGGATCATTCAGACTGAAGCTGGCGTCAGCATGAGAGCACCACCATCTCGTGGCTCCGTCGTGGACATTCCGCGAGCAATCATGGCAGCCGCTCCCCACCGGAAGCCTGCGGGAGTCGGGGGCCCCCAAGACTTTTATACAATCTTCACGGCTGAGGGGACGCTTTTCGAGAATGGAGCCCAAGCCCTAGCAGGCAAGCGTCAGAGTTCCAAAGTGTCCCAGGGCCATTTCAGTGGACCAGGCCTAAAACCGAGGAGCTGTCCGCCATTTTAAGAGCCATGTGGCAGCCGCCTATCGCTGCACTGCAAGAGTGGGAGCAACTCAACAACATGGTGAGCGAGACGCTGTGGCCGCAAGAGCGAGCGCAACTCAGCTACATGGCCGCCACCTGGGGAGGCCCGTTCACGCCGGCTCCCCCACGCCCCCCCCCGGGCCGCCGCACGCCAATTTTCGGAGCAGCATTGTAGGATACCAAAACCAGTGCGGCAGTTTACTGGACATCACCTGGGTGCCTGTCGTACATGTTGTGTCAGCCATGTGACACTGGACACAGACCGCTACTGACGAGGCCTCCCCCCGCACCACCCGGGACGCCCCACGCTGTTTTTCTGTGCTGCATTGTAGGATCCCTAAACCAGTGCGGCACCCAGGCGACATCACCTGGGTGCCGTCCAGAACTCTGCACGTTGTGCTGCCTTGGGACTATTCGCACAACAGACCGCTACTGACGAGGCCTCCCCCCGCCCCACCCGGGACGCCCCACGCCAATTTTCGGAGCAGCATTGTAGGATCCCTAAACCAGTGCGGCACCCAGGCGACATCACCTGGGTGCCGTCCAGAACTCTGCACGTTGTGCTGCCTTGGGACTATTCGCACAAAAGACAGCTTCTAACCATTGTTGCTTTTTGTGTTGAGAAATGTTTAAATGTTTTTAGTTTTTGTTCCGTTCGTTAAAGTTAGTAGTTAATAAAGTTTTATAACCTTACTTTGTTGGAGTGTTATCTATTTTTTTAAAAACGGGTGAATGGGGCCTTGAATCGGGTTATTGTCATGTGTGGGCTTTGGAAGTGTGCTGCTGCAGGATCGGACATTTCAAACTCAAATGCACGTTCTTTTTCTTACCTTTCCGAAGCATGGAGCGCAATAGCAGGCAGAGAAAGGGTGATGCACGTGTTGAACACTACCTGACCTGGCAAATTGCTGGCAGTGCCCCCCCGCCCGCACAGAAAGAGGGCACACACACACCGCTGCCCCGAATACTTCACAAATCTTTAAAAGACCATGCGCTTGTTCATGAGGCTTAAATGGTTTATCACCTCTTCTAGAACCCCTGCATCGACCCTCTGACGTTTCATGGAAAAATTACCATGTAACACAATACCAAGCCCTGTCAGCTGAAACCCCCAAGGAATCGTGGGGCATATTATCAAGGGGGTTTATCTCCGCTTTTTTGGCTTTAAAAGCCATGAAAGCGGAGATAAAATTATTTCCCTATTACCAAGCTGTCGCTAACACCAGTTAGTGACAGCTAAAAGGAGATAGCGACCATCTTGGGCCCCGCTTTGCATGTCAGTGATACTTATCACTAATGACATGCAAAGTGGCGTGCCAAGATGTTAGCGACTGGAAACAGTCCCTAACATCGCTACCTTCTATTACCAACTTTTGGAGATATTCGCGCTAAGCGCGAATATCTCCAAAATCTAACACCTGCCCTGAGCAGTTCTTAGCCATGTTATCCAATGGGAGGTGGATAACATGGCTAAGAGCATTAGGTCGATAATACATGAATATCGCTGACTTTTCTGCGATAATAGCAAGGTTTATCTGCGATAAAAATCGCCGATGTGCGGCGATAATTTTTGTCTCTAAACAAGTTAGAGACAAAAATTATCGCTAGTTGTTCGTAATATGCCCCCGGGTTTTTGCTTGCAGAAATCGGGAGGCGGGAGACTAGCACTGAAATCAGTAGTCACACGCCTCAATCAGGAGGATTGGCATGTCTGAATTCTCTACAGCTGGGGCCATAAACTACATCCGCAGGGTTAGGTGATAGCCTGGGACCAGCCTGGCATCTAAAATGGCTGCCGTGCACGACAAAATTGTGGCATTCGAAAAAAGGCAAGATGGCGCAGCCGCTGGAAGAGATGTATCAACATATATCAGCCTCCTCAGCCACCCTCAGGAAACAGGGGATTAGGATACGTCTCCCGCACCCCCTTATACCTAGTACTTTAATTAACGAAGCACAAAATGGCGAATTCCCGTTTCGCTACCAGTTTGCGGCCCAGTTCGCGGCCCGTGAAGCGCTTCTACCGTGAAAAATCATTTTTTTTTATTTTCCCCACGGGACCCTTTAATAACCCCAACAACATTCCTAGGGGGTCAAGAGGGGGATACCTTGCCCCCTTTCATTAAATTCCCCCTTAGTTTTTCACCTTTTCTTCTCTCTCGATCCTACCGAGAGACAAGATGGCGGCCGCTCCGGACTGTCACGCAGCAAAAAAAAAAAAAAGCTCACGCACAGCCGCTGGAAGAGATGTATCAACATATATCAGCCTCCTCAGCCACCCTCAGGAAACATAGGGGATTAGGATACGTCTCCCGCACCCACTTATAACTAGTAATTTAATTAACGAAGCACAAAATGGCGAATTCCCGTTTCGCTACCAGTTCGCGGCCGCGCTTCTACCGTGAAAAATCATTTTTTTTTTATTTTCCCCACGGGACCCTTTAATAACCCCAACAACATTCCTAGGGGGTCAAGAGGGGGATACCTTGCCCCCTTTCATTAAATTCCCCTTTCGTTTTTCACCTCTTCTTCTCTCTCGATCCTACCGAGAGACAAGATGGCGGCCGCTCCGGACTGTTTAGAATGTTGACAGACACCGGAGAGCCAATCAGCTTTCTGCGCGCAAAGTTCCGTTTCGCGAAAAGTAAGCGGACCGGATCGCTGCCCAGAGCGCTGTTACAGATATATATCTTGATTTGAACGTTAATTTCTCAAAATCCACTGAAGCACATATATTGAGACCTAGCAAAGGCACATCGGGCTAACAGTCCCTACAATTTTGCCAAGTTTCGTGCAAATCCATTCAGCCGTTCGAGCTAAAAGTGAGTCCAACCGCCCTATGGAAAACTCAATGCAAAAAACGCGTTTTGGGACCCCCCTTTTTTCTCAGCCCCCCCTTGACGAAACCCCACCAAATTTTCAGGGGCTGCTCAGAAACAAAATGTTCCATTTTCCTGAGAATTTCAGCCGATTCCGTCCACAAACGCCAAAGTTATTAGACATAGAATTTTCAGAAATCCCATAGAGAAAAAATCCTAACTATATATACCTACTGGCGACCGCCAGTAGGTAATATATATATATATATATATATATATATATATATATATATATATATATATTCTAATATGATAAAGAGAGAGCCCAAACCTTTGAGGCGGGTAATCTCAGGAACCACAGCACCAATCACAACACCCAATACAGCGTTGGAAAGGGCAGTTGCAGCAGAAGGACATAGGCTATGCAGACGCCCACCATATACATTTAAAAGGTAAAAGAACCGTGCCAGCAAAGTAGTCCCTTGTGGGCGTGTCTGTGTTGTGCTGTGGGCGTGTGCTGGGGGCGTGACAAACGCTGGGGGCGTGTGTTACGTTCCGCTCTTCATGCCATCTCTCATATCGTGTGCTGTGGGCGTGTGCGGGCGCGGGATTACGGAAAAAAAAGCGAGCGTTATGCCCAATATTTCATTGTTTTTTCTTCCCAGGTTCTGTACATTCCAGCTCCGGGTGTGCTTGCCCTGCGCTCACAGTGACATGCACCTGCTTTACTGTATGGAGGTCAGGCATGGCGCTATTTCCAAGGGCCTGAAGGAGCGTAAACAGGGGCCATTGTGCAGGAAATGTAATCTTGCCTTAACTTCCGGTGACGCCTGAAGCGCACACTGGAGATTTTCCACTTCTGTTGCGCACAGGCCTCGCGCCACGCACATCCGGACACAAGGCCCGCCTCCACGGAAATAGCAAGAAAGGGACTAACCCTCCCCCGGGAATATGTGATGATATTCCGCAAACCAACATCCCTCATACCATCACTCTGCAATTTTTATAACGCAGGACTATTACTCCGCAACGACATGATTTCTAAAACTTTTACAACGCATATGACTTTATCACTCATGCCATTATAACGCAAATGCATGTGTGGTAAAGTCACATACATGGTAAAAGTACAATATTAAAACATCAAATATATGTTTGTATATATGTGTATATATATATATATATATTCACTGAAAAAACCATAGGTTTCACACCAGTTATAGTTAGGAATTAGCATTTAAAAAACCTATTAAATTCACTGACAAAACCATAGGTTTCACACCAGTTATAGTTAGCTGGAAATTTTACTGACATAAAACCATTGAAATTCCCACGTTATAGTTAGTTGGACTCACTATAACTTGCGCGCCTGCAATGCACTGCTGATGACGTCACATATTACATCACTCATGACATGGTCAGTGACATCACTCATGACATCACTGATGACACCATCCAGTGAATGTGTGTCTTTCTGAAAAATAAATTTGTTTTATATATGTATTTGTAAAGGTCGATGGAAGAATAAATGTTTAAATAAGTCTGTAAATGGATGTTTTTTTAAAAAAAATTGGTTGGTTAACTGGCTTATTAAGTGTATCTTAGTGAATACATATATTAGCGAGTATTGTTTAAATATTT
Source organism: Lissotriton vulgaris (assembly GCF_964263255.1). NCBI lineage: Eukaryota > Metazoa > Chordata > Amphibia > Caudata > Salamandridae > Lissotriton > Lissotriton vulgaris. Next base: position 1,259,368,780 of record NC_141695.1, read on the forward strand.
AAATGTTTGTATCAGTGTTTCTCTTTGTGTATAAGTGGCTGCAGGGGTTGGTGACTGACTCACTGTTTGTATGTGTTTTGAAGACAGCATATGTGCAGGACTGTATGGGTGGATGAGTGTGTATATGTGTGTGTTAGTGAGTGAATGACTGTCTCACTAGTGTCTTCATTAGTAACGACATATGTTTTAATCTAGTATATGTGAGTATTGATGTATATAAGTGAGTATAGTATATATAGTGAGAGATTGTAGGAGTTCCTGTTTAAATAAGTATGTGTTTCTATAAGTGATTGTTTAAGAGAGTAAGTATGTGTAAGTTTCCTTAGAAGTAAGGTGGTAGTGTGTGTATAAATGTATATGCAAATAAATGGATGTTCAATAGTTTATTTGCATGTGTGAGTATGTGTGTGAGTAACTTTTGGATGACTGCTGATGTGTAACAGGATGTATAGGTGTATCACTACATATGATGAGTGAGTATATATATGAGTGACTATATAGAACTGTTGGTGAATGAGTGGATGTGTATATAGATGGTGGAATTACTGAATTGGTTGTTGTTACTGGTTTGGGTATCTCCATTTTTTTGAAAATGTTTGTTTCTATTTTTGAATATGTGTTTCAAGCGTTACATTACACTGAAATTAGGTCTGTCACTCTGTCACAAGGATGGTGTCATCAGTGATGTCATGAGTGATGTCACTGACCATGTCATGAGTGATGTAATATGTGACGTCATCAGCAGTGCATTGCAGGCGCGCAAGTTATAGTGAGTCCAACTAACTATAACGTGGGAATTTCAATGGTTTTATGTCAGTAAAATTTCCAGCTAACTATAACTGGTGTGAAACCTATGGTTTTGTCAGTGAATTTAATAGGTTTTTTAAATGCTAATTCCTAACTATAACTGGTGTGAAACCTATGGTTTTTTCAGTGAATTTCAAAGGTTTTTTAAATGCTAATTCCTAACTATAACTGGTGTGAAACCTATGGTTTTTTCAGTGAATTTCAAAGTTTTTTTTAATGCTAATTCCTAACTATATAAGACCTGAAAGCCCACCAGGAATCTCCAGTATGCGCCAGGGGACTGCATTGCAGAGAGGTGTAATGAAGCCACAACCCTTTTTACACCTCTCTGCAACGCAGCCCCGTGCATGTTTGAAGAGGGGGAACTAATTCCCCTTTCATACTGGGGGCCCATGGGGGCCAATTAGCCCACCTGGAACCTCCAGTATGCGCCAGGGGCTGCATTGCAGAGGTGTAATGAGACTATGCCACTTGTTACACCTCTCTGCAACGCAGCCCACTGCTGCGTTTGCAGAGGGGGAACTAATTCCCCTTGCATACTGGGGGTCCCTGGGGTCAACTAGTCCACCAGGAGCCTCCAGTATGCGCGAGGGAGCTGCATTGCAGAGAAGTGTAATGAGGCCACACCCTTGTTACACCTCTCTGCAATGCAGGCCACTGGCGCGTTTGCAGAGGGGGGACTAATTCCCCTTGCATACTGGGGGTCCCTGGATCATATCTGCCCAAACACCGATATTCCGAACGATTGTAAATGACTTTTCTTGAGAAACATTTGGATTTGGATTATCATGCCCTATACTTTTGAATTTTTGAAAGACAGACTTTGAGGATGCTATAAATTACTCGTCTGCCCGAATTGTGTGGGTAAAATTGATACCTAGTCACTTTGAATAAGAATATACTTATGTCTCGTCTAACATTTGGAAGAAATATCTAGTTATATGACAACTGGATACCGACATAACTTGAAGGAAATAAGAACGCCCTGAAGAAGTTCTGTTGTACAGAACGAAACGTTTCGGCTGGCTGTGGTACATAAACTTAAGGAAAATAAAAGCATTTGAATATACCCCAAGATTCAGCGCTTCAATAAGGACTCTAAGTGATATGATTTGATTGGACTCATTGTGAAAGTGGTGCTGTGCCAAACTTTGGAATATTCTCCACTACTCTCTACTACTTACTCTCTCCTACTCCACTACTCTCAAATACTCACTGTCTACTACTCATTCTCTACTACTCTACTACTCTCTACTACTCTCTCTCTACTACTCACTCCCTACTACTCGCTACTCACTACTCCCTACTACTCACTATCTACTACTCTCTACTACTCACTCTACTACTCTCTCTCTACTACTCACTCTTTACTACTCACTACTACTCTCTACTACTCACTCTCTACCTCTCACTCTCTACTACTCTCTACTACTCACTCTCTACTACTCTCTCTCTACTAGTCTCTACTACTCACTCTACTACTCACTCTCTACTACTCACTACTATTCTCTCTGCTACTCATTCTCTACTACTCTCTACTACTCACTCTCTACTACTCACTCTCTACTACTCACTCTTTACTACTCTCTACTACTCACTTTCTACTGCTCTCTACTACTCACTATACTACTTACTCTCTACTACTCACTCTCTACTACTCACTCTCTACTACTCTCTACTACTCACTCTACTACTCTCTCTCTACTACTCACTCTTTACTACTCACTACTACTCTCTACTACTCACTCTCTACTTCTAACTCTCTACTACCCTCTACTACTCACTCTCTACTACTCTCTCTCTACTAGTCTCTACTACTCACTCTACTACTCACTCTCTACTACTCACTACTATTCTCTCTGCTACTCATTCTCTACTACTCTCTACTACTCACTCTCTACTACTCACTCTCTACTACTCACTCTTTACTACTCTCTACTACTCACTTTCCACTGCTCTCTACTACTCACTCTACTACTTACTCTCTACTACTCTCTACTACTCACTCTCTACTACTCACTCTCTACTACTCTCTACTACTCACTCTACTATTCACTGTACTACTCTCTACTACTCACTCTCTGCTACTCTCTCTACTGCTCTCTACTACTCTCTACTACTCACTCTCTACTCTCTATTACTCACTCTCTACCTCTCTACCTCTCTCTTCTTCTCTCTCTACTAATCTCTACCTCTCTACCGCTACCTCTCTACCTCTACACCTCTACCTCTCTACCTCTCTCTACACGCACACATATACACATATATGCATATATATATTCACTGAAAAAACCATAGGTTATAGACCATATATAGTTAGGAATTAGCATTTACAAAACCTTATTTTACTCGCATAAAACCATTGAAATTCCATATATAGTTAGTTGCACTAACTATATATCGCGCACCCGCAATCCACTGCTGATGATGTCACACATTACATCATTCATGACATGGTCAGTGACATCACTGATGACATCACTGATGACATCTCAAATGACATCACTGATGACATCACTGATGACATCTCATTTGACATTACTGAACACATCACTGATGATATCATTCATGTGATAATACGATGAACCTCTTTAGACTCTAAAATAACCTTAGATACAATCAGTGTAAACAGACACTCACAGACTGTCACACATCCATGGAGTTACTCACACACCTAGTCAGTCATGCAAAGAATCAATCACACCTCCATTTCCTCAACTATACAGTTATACAAACTTTACTTATTCAAACATATACTAACACATATTTACTCTCTTATACAATTTCTGATCTAAGTTCACAATGATCCATACAGCCACTCACACATTCACTGGCTCTTATGTTCAGTTATTTATATATGTCAACTCTCACATGGACTGTGTTTTACATATGTACTTACTTTGACATGTAGCACTGAGATATCCATTCACTCTCCAATACACTCATGCACACAGTCAACCGCCCATACAGCTGTTTCCACATGCACTTTTGAACCCATACATATAGTGAATCAACTACTCACAAATCTATGCACAGAGTCATACACCTCCCAGCCACCCACACACACACTCAGTCTCCCATACAAATACTTCGACAATCAATCAATAACCCATATAGTTACTCATATAGCTACTGATCAACACATGCAGCAGTTTACAGAACAACAGACATAATGATGCAGAAATTAAAACAGTTTAGTCACTAACCCATGCACTCAGTGAGACACATTTAATCACTCACTCATACAGTCAGTCACGCACCTACTAAATCCTTCATCCAGACACTTCTACATCCACTCATTCTTCAATATGTAAGACATATTTTAACTTTACAGAAACATACAGTCACTGGATGTTGTCATCAGTGATGTCATCAGTGATGTCATTTGAGATGTCATCAGTGATGTCATCAGTGATGTCACTGACCATGTCATGAATGATGTAATGTGTGACATCATCAGCAGTGGATTGCGGGTGCGCGATATATAGTTAGTGCAACTAACTATATATGGAATTTCAATGGTTTTATGCGAGTAAAATAAGGTTTTGTAAATGCTAATTCCTAACTATATATGGTCTATAACCTATGGTTTTTTCAGTGAATTTTCAAGGTTTTGTAAATGCTAATTCCTAACTATATATAGTCTATAACCTGTGGTTTTTTCAGTGAATTTCATTGGTTTTTTAAAAGCTAATATCTGTAGCTGTAAAATATATTCTTTATTACGTGACGTATCACGTAGCCACGTGAGACGCCTCATGACGCGTCGCCTCTGCAGCGCAAACCAAACCCGTAACGTAAGCGCGCCGCAGCACACTTACAGATATATATATTTTTTTTTAACCTTAATTAGACAAAATCCACACATGCACATATCTTGAGGCCTTGCAAAGGCACATCAAACAAACAATCCCTACCGCTCTGGACTGTTTAGAATGTTGACAGACACCGGAGAGCCAATCAGCTCCGCTTCGCAAAGTTCCGATACGCGAAAAGTTTGCGAACCGGAGCGCTACCCGGAGCGCTGTTACAGATATAGCTGCCCGGTTAGCTGCCGGTTAGCTGCCTGGTTAGCTGCCCGGTTAGCTGCCCGGTTCGCGTACCAAGACGCGTCTCTACGGCGAAAAAATCGATTTTTTTTTTTTTTGTTAGCTTAGCTGCCGGTTAGCTGCCCGGTTAGCTGCTCGGTTAGCTGCCCGGTTAGCTGCCCGGTTAGCTGCCCGGTTCGCGTACCAAGACGCGTCTCTACGGCGAAAAAATCGAATTTTTTTTTTTTTTTTTTTTGCCCTGCGTGGCTCTATAATATCCCCCTCATCAATCCTAGGGGGTCAGGAGGGGTCTACCTTGCCCCCTTTCCTTCATTTCCCCCTTCGTTTTTCACCACCTCTTGTCTCTCGAGAGACAAGATGGCAGCCGCTCCGGACTGTTTACAATGTTGACAGCCAATCAGCTTCTCCTTAGACTCCCGTTACGCTGCCGGTTAGCTGCCCGGTTAGCTGCCCGGTTAGCTGCCCGGTTCGCGTACCAAGACGCGTCTCTACGGCGAAAAAATTGGATTTTTTTTTTTTGCCCCGCGTGGCTCTATAATATCCCCCTCATCAATCCTAGGGGGTCAGAAGGGGTCTACCTTGCCCCCTTTCCTACATTTCCTCCTTTGTTTTGGCCTCCTCTTGTCTCTCGATCCTACCGAGAGACAAGATGGCGGCCGCTCCGGACTGTTTAGAATGTTGACAGACACCGGAGAGCCAATCATCTCCGCTTCGGAAAGTTCCGATACGCGAAAAGTTCGCGAACCGGAGCGCTACCCGGAGCGCTGTTACAGATATATATCTTGTTTTAAACGTTAATTTCTCAAAATCCACTGGAGCACATATATTGAGACCTAGCAAAGGCACATCGGGCTAACAGTCCCTACAATTTTGCCAAGTTTCATGCAAATCCATTCAGCCGTTCGGGCTAAAAGTGAGGCCAACCGCCCTATGGAAATTAACATGGGAAAAACGCGTTTTGGGACCCCCCTTTTTTCTCGGCCCCCCCTTGGCGAAACCCCCCCAAATTTTCAAGAGCTGCTCAGAAACAAAATGTGCCATTTTCCTGAACATTTCAGCCGATTCTGTCCACAAACGCCAAAGTTATTAGACATAGAATTTTCAAAAGTCCCATAGGGAAAAAATCCTAACTATATATACCTACTGGCGACCGCCAGTAGGTAATGCATATGCATTTATATATATGTATGTGTATGTATAAAAAAACAACAAAACATTTTTTTTTTTAAACAGCTACTTTTAAAACTGTCATTCTTTTTCTCCATGGTACGCTCCCCGGTACGCGCACCGGTGCGCGTACCGGTGCGCGTACCGGGCGCTCACCCCGCGAAAATCAAAAAAAAACCTAGGGGGTCAAGGGGGTTCTACTCTGCCCCCTTATGGTCATTTCCCTCTTTGTTTTGGCCACCTCTCGTGTCTCGATCCTACCGAGACACAAGATGGCGGCCGCTCCGGACTGTTTAGAATGTTTACAGACACCCCAGAACCAATCAGCTTTCTGCGCGCAAGTCGCGGTAAGCGCCCGGTGCGCGTACCGGTGCGCGTACCGGAGCGCGGCTATAGATATATATATTTTTTTGAACCTTAATTACTCAAAATCCACTGGAGGACATATCTTGAGACATAGCAAAGGCACATCGGGCTACCAGTCCCTACAATTTTGCCAAGTTTGGTGGAAATCCATTCAGCCGTTCGGGCTAAAAGTGAAATCGACCGCCCTATGGAAATTAACATGGGGAAAACGCGTTTTGGGACCCCCCTTTTATCTCAGCCCCCGCTTGACGAATCCCCCCCAAACTTTCAGGGAAGGACCGGAACGCTGCAAGGCCATTTTCAGGAAATTTTGAGGCAGATTCGTCAACCGGCGCCAAAGTTATTCCAAATAGAATTTTGAGATTTAACATTGAAAAAAATCCTAACTATAACTACCTACTGGCGACCGCCAGTAGGTAATATATATATATATATATGTTCCACCAATGCGCTCCAGCGCTTTAGAAAAGGCTCACCACCACATTCTCCAGCCGGATGGATGATACTTGGCTCCCGAGCAGTTGTGCAGCCTTCCCCAGCATTAAAACCTTGAGTCTGACGCGTTTCGGGGCCAAAACCGCCCCTTCATCATGGACATTACAAAGAGGCACACCACTCTCACCTGCTGATTCAAACGCTGTTTATTTGAATAAGTCCTCCCTTAGTGGGAGTGGTTTAGAACAATTCGTCCCCAGGCTTGCTGGTTACTGTAGTTTTGCAGGTAAGTTTAACATTGAAAGCCTTTAGTAGGTTGCGTGCCTCCATGTGTACAATTAATCCTTCATTACAATCCTATAGTAGGAAGTGGAAGATAAGCTGCACGGTTGCATATTTTCTGAGAACGTCGCGCTGTTAGGAAAAACGCTGTCATCTCTCCCCAGTCTCTGCCGGCGTGACATCACTGCACGCCTGTTTAAAGTGGAGCTCTTTTCCACGGTCCGAGCCGACCGTCTGTCAAATGTTCCACCAATGCGCTCCAGCGCTTTAGAAAAGGCTCACCACCACATTCTCCAGCCGGATGGCTGATACTTGGCTCCCGAGCAGTTGTGCAGCCTTCCCCAGCATTAAAACCTTGAGTCCGACGCGTTTCTGGGCCAAAACCGCCCCTTCATCATGGACATTACACAGAGGCACACCACTCTCACCTGCTGATTCAAACGCGGTTTATTTGAATAAGTCCTCCCTTAGTGGGCGTGGTTTACAACAATTCGTCCCCAGGCTTGCTGGTTACTGTAGTTTTGCAGGTAAGTTTAACATTGAAAGCCTTTAGTATGTTGCGTGCCTCCATGTGTACAATTAATCCTTCATTACAATCCTATAGTAGGAAGTGGAAGATAAGCTGCACAGTTGCATATTTTCTGAGAACGTCGCGCTGTTAGGAAAAACGCTGTCATCTCTCCCCAGTCTCTGCCGGCGTGACATCACTGCACGCCTGTTCAAAGTGGAGCTCTTTTCCACGGTCCGAGCCGACCGTCTGTCAAATGTTCCACCAATGCGCTCCAGCGCTTTAGAAAAGGCTCACCACCACATTCTCCAGCCGGATGGCTGATACTTGGCTCCCGAGCAGTTGTGCAGCCTTCCCCAGCATTAAAACCTTGAGTCCGACGTGTTTCGGGGCCAAAACCGCCCCTTCATCATGGACATTACACAGAGACACACCACTCTCAGCTGCTGATTCAAACGCAGTTTATTTGAATAAGTCCTCCCTTAGTGGGCGTGGTTTACAACAATTCGTCCCCAGGCTTGCTGGTTACTGTAGTTTTGCAGGTAAGTTTAACATTGAAAGCCTTTAGTAGGTTGCGTGCCTCCATGTGTACAATTAATCCTTCATTACAATCCTATAGTAGGAAGTGGAAGATAAGCTGCACGGTTGCATATTTTCTGAGAACGTCGCGCTGTTAGGAAAAACGCTGTCATCTCTCCCCAGTCTCTGCCGGCGTGGCATCACTGCACGCCTGTTCAAAGTGGAGCTCTTTTCCACGGTCCGAGCCGACCGTCTGTCAAATGTTCCACCAATGCGCTCCAGCGCTTTAGAAAAGGCTCACCACCACATTCTCCAGCCGGATGGCTGATACTTGGCTCCCGAGCAGTTGTGCAGCCTTCCCCAGAATTAAAACCTTGAGTCCGATGCGTTTCGGGGCCGAAACCGCCCCTTCATCATGGACATTACACAGAGGCACACAGTGGCGGCTGGTGACATTTGAAAACAGTGGGGCGTAAAAGTTGGGCATGACAGCAAGCGAAGTGAGCAAGCAAAGCTAATGAAAGTGGGTACAGGTTGGGTCCTCCTCTCAAAAGAAAATTGGAAAAGGATTGGCAAATTATGATTTTTAAAGTAAAAGTATTCTGAAACAGACCGCCGGGCTGCCTGAATAGCACACCAAGTCTGTTTATGTGGGCAGGTGGGAGGCGGGGACGGAGGGCCAGAAGTCCCTTCTGGTATCTAATGCTACAAGCGGCCTCCAGCCCTCCCTTTAACAGACCAGCAGTGAGAGCACAAACCGCACTGGTGCAAACTGTGGACACTGCAAACAGCGGCTGCAATCTCACAGCTGAAGGAAAACACGCAAAGTTCTCAAGGCTTAAACTCCTGGAAACCAACACAGCGCGAGATTAATGTCATTAAACAAAAAGAACGAGCGTGAGATTAATGTCATTGAATAAACAAACACAGCATGTGATTAATGTCACACCGAAGCGAGTATTATTGTCCTTAAACAGACACTGAAACGCCTCTCCTTCCATAGCACGGGTGAGCAGGCAATAAAACGAGCATATGCTGCCACTCTTCACTTTTCACTGCAGCACCAGTTGTTTTGGGTCCACTCACTATAGTGCAATGCCCACCACACTGAGAGCCTGCTTTGTGCTCCCGCTCTCTCAGCACCACGGTTTGAAAGACAACTTAGTGCTCAGCAATACCCCAGTCCCCAAACGCTCGCGCAACAGGTGAGTGTGCACACTTTTCAACTCACACCGCCATGGAGTGTTTAATACAGTGCTTCGGTCGGTAACTTCATAGCGCCGCTATTGCTGTGATATAGCGGTGTGTCAAATTACTTTTTGAGCAAGTTAAAGTCTGCATTAGCAACATACATCTATCTTCCCTCTGGCTCGGGCTGAGCCCAAGTTCTCACCACGTGCTGATAAACAAATACGGAATTGTGTATTATTTTCGCGCCATGTTGGATTTTAGCTTTGAGAATCAAAGCAGATGCAAACTGCAAAATGAAACACTAGACCATTACATTAACCAGTCCTAAAAGGCAGATAAAAAGTGCGTGGGTCACCATAGTCGGAGGCTCTAGTCTAAACGTAACTTTCCTTACCTTCCCGCCTTCAAGTTCGTGGCGACTCCAGACGTCCCGAACCCGCCTTCCTGTTCTTGAATTCGTCACTCGTCACGCAGGAAGCCAGGCAGCCTCCCTCCCCTCCACCACAGCACAGCGCTGTTATTGGTTCGGCCGGCTGCCCCAACACCACGTGATTTCTCTGTATGCTGCAGCATACAGAGAACAGGGAGAGTGGGAGGGGTTACTCGAGGGTAGGGGGGAGCGGCTTGCCCACTGTAATTATAATACAGTTATTACTGTCTGTTCGGACAGCCTCTCAGGCTGCCCAAACAGGCAGTATTAACAACAGTGGGGAAAGCCACTCCCCCCTGCCCTCGAGTAACCCCTCCCACTCTCTCAAGAAGAAACTCCTGCTTTCTCGCCGTGCGAGAAGGCAGAAACAAATGGTAGTTCTCTACAATTTGTTTCTGCCTTCTCGCACGGCGAGAAAGCAGTGGGGCGGCGCCCAAACGCCCCCATGGAGGATCCGCCTCTGGAGGCACACCACTCTCACCTGCGGATTCAAACGCGGTTTATTTGAATAAGTCCTCCCTTAGTGGGCGTGGTTTACAACAATTCGTCCCCAGGCTTGCTGGTTACTGTAGTTTTGCAGGTAAGTTTAACATTGAAAGCCTTTAGTAGGTTGCGTGCCTCCATGTGTACAATTAATCCTTCATTACAATCCTATAGTAGGAAGTGGAAGATAAGCTGCATGGTTGCATATTTTCTGAGAACGTCGCGCTGTTAGGAAAAACGCTGTCATCTCTCCCCAGTCTCTGCCGGCGTGACATCACTGCACGCCTGTTCAAAGTGGAGCTCTTTTCCACAGTCCGAGCCGATCGTCTGTCAAATGTTCCACCAATGCGCTCCAGCGCTTTAGAAAAGGCTCACCACCACATTCTCCAGCCGGATGGCTGATACTTGGCTCCCGAGCAGTTGTGCAGCCTTCCCAGCATTAAAACCGTGAGTCCGACGCGTTTCGGGGCCAAAACCGCCCCTTCATCATGGATATTACACAGAGGCACACCACTCTCACCTGCTGATTCAAACGCGGGTTATTTGAATAAGTCCTCCCTTAGTGGGCGTGGTTTACAACAATTCGTCCCCAGGCTTGCTGGTTACTGTAATTTTGCAGGTAAGTTTAACATTGAAAGCCTTTAGTAGGTTGCGTGCCTCCATGTGTACAATTCATCCTTCATTACAATCCTATAGTAGGAAGTAGAAGATAAGCTGCACGGTTGCATATTTTCTGAGAACGTCGCGCTGTTAGGAAAAACGCTGTCATCTCTCCCCAGTCTCTGCCGGCGTGACATCACTGCACGCCTGTTCAAAGTGGAGCTCTTTTCCACAGTCCGAGCCGACCGTCTGTCAAATCTTCCACCAATGCGCTCCAGCGCTTTAGAAAAGGCTCACCACCACATTCTCCAGCCGGATGGCTGATACTTGGGTCCCGAGCAGTTGTGCAGCCTTCCCCAGCATTAGAACCGTGAGTCCGACGCGTTTCGGGGCCAAAACCGCCCCTTCATCATGGACATTACACAGAGGCACACCACTCTCACCTGCTGATTCAAACGCGGTTTATTTGAATAAGTCCTCCCTTAGTGGGCGTGGTTTACAACAATTCGTCCCCAGGCTTGCTGGTTACTGTAGTTTTGCAGGTAAGTTTAACATTGAAAGCCTTTAGTAGGTTGCGTGCCTCCATGTGTACAATTAATCCTTCATTACAATCCTATAGTAGGAAGTGGAAGATAAGTTGCACGGTTGCATATTTACTGAGAACGTCGCACTGTTAGGAAAAACGCTGTCATCTCTCCCCAATCTCTGCCGGCGTGACATCACTGCACGCCTGTTCAAAGTGGAGCTCTTTTCCACGGTCCGAGCCGACCGTCTGTCAAATGTTCCACCAATGCGCTCCAGCGCTTTACAAAAGGCTCACCACCACATTCTCCAGCCGAATGGCTGATACTTGGCTCCCGAGCAGTTTTGCAGCCTTCCCCAGCATTAAAACCTTGAGTCCGACGCGTTTCGGGGCCAAAACCGCCCCTTCATCATGGACATTACACAGAGGCACACCACTCTCACCTGCTGATTCAAAGGTGGTTTATTTGAATAAGTCCTCCCTTAGTGGGTGTGGTTTACAACAATTCGTCCCCAGGCTTGCTGGTTACTGTAGTTTTGCAGGTAAGTTTAACATTGAAAGCCTTTAGTAGGTTGCGTGCCTCCATGTATACAATTAATCCTTCATTACAATCCTATAGTAGGAAGTGGAAGATAAGCTGTACAGTTGCATATTTTCTGAGAACGTCGCGCTGTTAGGAAAAACGCTGTCATCTCTCCCCAGTCTCTGCCGGCGTGACATCAATGCACGCCTGTTCAAAGTGGAGCTCTTTTCCACGGTCCGAGCCCACCGTCTGTCAAATGTTCCACTAATGCGCTCCAGCGCTTTAGAAAAGGCTCACCACCACATTCTCCAGCCGGATGGCTGATACTTGGCTCCCGAGCAGTTGTGCAGCCTTCCCCAGCATTAACACCTTGGCTGCTAGGTGTTTTCCCCTCCTGTGCTGCCAGATGCTTATTCCCATTGTTCATGACGAGCTCAGCTCGTCATCAGCACAGCTCACCCGTGCATCATGACGAGCTGAGCTCGTCATCAGCATCGAAAGGGTTAAAACCTTGAGTCCGACGCGTTTCGGGGCTAAAACCGCCCCTTCATCATGGACATTACACAGAGGCACACCACTCTCACCTGCTGATTCAAACGTGGTTTATTTGAATAAGTCCTCCCTTAGTGGGCGTGGTTTACAACAATTCGTCCCCAGGCTTGCTGGTTACTGTAGTTTTGCAGGTAAGTTTAACATTGAAAGCCTTTAGTAGGTTGCGTGCCTCCATGTGTACAATTAATCCTTCATTACAATCCTATAGTAGGAAGGGGAAGATAAGTTGCACGGTTGCATATTTTCTGAGAACGTCGCGCTGTTAGGAAAATGCTGTCATCTCTCCCCAGTCTCTGCCGGCGTGACATCACTGCACGCCTGTTCAAAGTGGAGCTCTTTTCCACAGTCCGAGCCGACCGTCTGTCAAATGTTCCACCAATGCCCTCCAGCGCTTTAGAAAAGGCTCACCACCACATTCTCCAGCCGGATGGCTGATACTTGGCTCCCGAGCAGTTGTGCAGCCTTCCCCAGCATTAAAACCGTGAGTCTGACGCGTTTCGGGGCCAAAACCGCCCTTTCATCATGGACATTACACAGTGGCACACCACTCTCACCTGCTGATTCAAACGCGGTTTATTTGAATAAGTCCTCCCTTAGTGGGCGTGGTTTACAACAATTCGTCCCCAGGCTTGCTGGTTACTGTAGTTTTGCAGGTAAGTTTAACATTGAAAGCCTTTAGTAGGCTTCGTGCCTCCATGTGTACAATTAATCCTTCATTACAATCCTATAGTAGGAAGTAGAAGATAAGCTGCACGGTTGCATATTTTCTGAGAACGTCGCGCTGTTAGGAAAAACGCTGTCATCTCTCCCCAGTCTCTGCCGGCGTGACATCACTGCACGCCTGTTCAAAGTGGAGCTCTTTTCCACAGTCCGAGCCGACCGTCTGTCAAATCTTCCACCAATGCGCTCCAGCGCTTTAGAAAAGGCTCACCACCACATTCTCCAGCCGGATGGCTGATACTTGGGTCCCGAGCAGTTGTGCAGCCTTCCCCAGCATTAAAACCGTGAGTCCGACGCGTTTCGGGGCCAAAACCGCCCCTTCATCATGGACATTACACAGAGGCACACCACTCTCACCTGCTGATTCAAACGCGGTTTATTTGAATAAGTCCTCCCTTAGTGGGCGTGGTTTACAACAATTCGTCCCCAGGCTTGCTGGTTACTGTAGTTTTGCAGGTAAGTTTAACATTGAAAGCCTTTAGTAGGTTGCGTGCCTCCATGTGTACAATTAATCCTTCATTACAATCCTATAGTAGGAAGTGGAAGATAAGTTGCACGGTTGCATATTTACTGAGAACGTCGCACTGTTAGGAAAAACGCTGTCATCTCTCCCCAATCTCTGCCGGCGTGACATCACTGCAAGCCTGTTCAAAGTGGAGCTCTTTTCGACGGTCCGAGCCGACCGTCTGTCAAATGTTCCACCAATGCGCTCCAGCGCTTTAGAAAAGGCTCACCACCACATTCTCCAGCCGAATGGCTGATACTTGGCTCCCGAGCAGTTGTGCAGCCTTCCCCAGCATTAAAACCTTGAGTCCGACGCGTTTCGGGGCCAAAACCGCCCCTTCATCATGGACATTACACAGAGGCACACCACTCCCACCTGCTGATTCAAACGCGGTTTATTTGAATAAGTCCTCCCTTAGTGGGCGTGGTTTACAACAATTCGTCCCCAGGCTTGCTGGTTACTGTAGTTTTGCAGGTAAGTTTAACATTGAAAGCCTTTAGTAGGTTGCGTGCCTCCATGTGTACAATTAATCCTTCATTACAATCCTATAGTAGGAAGTGGAAGATAAGTTGCACGGTTGCATATTTTCTGAGAACGTCGCGCTGTTAGGAAAAACGCTGTCATCTCTCCCCAGTCTCTGCCGGCGTGACATCACTGCACGCCTGTTCAAAGTGGAGCTCTTTACCACGGTCCGAGCCGACCGTCTGTCAAATGTTCCACCAATGCGCTCCAGCACTTTAGAAAAGGCTCACCTCCACATTCTCCAGCTGGATGGCTGATACTTGGCTCCCGAGCAGTTATGCAGCCTTCCCCAGCATTAAAACCTTGAGTCCGACGCGTTTCGGGGCCAAAACCGCCCCTTCATCATGGACATTACACAGAGGCACACCACTCTCACCTGCTGATTCAAACGCGGTTTATTTGAATGAGTCCTCCCTTAGTGGGCGTGGTTTACAACAATTCGTACCCAGGCTTGCTGGTTACTGTAGTTTTGCAGGTAAGTTTAACATTGAAAGCCTTTAGTAGGCTGCGTGCCTCCATGTGTACAATTAATCCTTCATTACAATCCTATAGTAGGAAGTGGAAGATAAGCTGCACGGTTGCATATTTTCTGAGAACGTCGCGCTGTTCGGAAAAACGCTGTCATCTCTCCCCAGTCTCTGCCGGCGTGACATCACTGCACACCTGTTCAAAGTGGAGCTCTTTTCCATGGTCCGAGCCGACCGTCTGTCAACTGTTCCACCAATGCGCTCCAGCACTTTAGAAAAGGCTCACCACCACATTCTCCAGCCGGATGGCTGATACTTGGCTCCCGAGCAGTTGTGCAGCCTTCCCCAGCAATAAAACCTTGAGTCCGACGCGTTTCGGGGCCAAAACCGCCCCTTCATCATGGACATTACACAGAGGCACACCACTCTCACCTGCTGATTCAAACGCGGTTCATTTGAATAAGTCCTCCCTTAGTGGGCGTGGTTTACAACAATTTGTCCCCAGGCTTGCTGGTTACTGTAGTTTTGCAGGTAAGTTTAACATTGAAAGCCTTTAGTAGGTTGCGTGCTTCCATGTGTACAATTAATCCTTCATTACAATCCTATAGTAGGAAGTGGAAGATAAGCTGCACGGTTGCATATTTTCTGAGAACGTCGCGCTGTTAGGAAAAACGCTGTCATCTCTCCCCAGTCTCTGCCGGCGTGGCATCACTGCACGCCTGTTCAAAGTGGAGCTCTTTTCCACGGTCCGAGCCGACCGTCTGTCAAATGTTCCACCAATGCGCTCCAGCGCTTTAGAAAAGACTCACCACCACATTCTCCAGCCGGATGGCTGATACTTGGCTCCCGAGCAGTTGTGCAGCCTTCCCCAGCATTAAAACCTTGAGTCCGACGCGTTTTGGGGCCAAAACCGCCCCTTCATCATGGACATTACACAGAGGCACACCACTCTCACCTGCTGATTCAAACGCGGTTTATTTGAATAAGTCCTTCCTTAGTGGGCGTGGTTTACAACAATTCGTCCCCAGGCTTGCTGGTTACTGTAGTTTTGCAGGTAAGTTTAACATTAGGTTGCGTGCCTCCATGTGTACAATTAATCCTTCATTACAATCCTATAGTAGGAAGTGGAAGATAAGCTGCACGGTTGCATATTTTCTGAGAATGTCGCGCTGTTAGGAAAAACGCTGTCATCTCTCCCCAGTCTCTGCCGGCGTGACATCACTGCACGCCTGTTCAAAGTGGAGCTCTTTTCCACGGTCCGAGCCTATCGTCTGTCAAATGTTCCACCAATGCGCTCCAGCGCTTTAGAAAAGGCTCACCACCACATTCTCCAGCCGGATGGCTGATACTTGGCTCCCGAGCAGTTGTGCAGCCTTCCCCAGCATTAAAACCTTGAGTCCGACGCGTTTCGGGGCTAAAACCGCCCCTTCATCATGGACATTACACAGAGGCACACCACTCTCACCTGCTGATTCAAACGCGGTTTATTTGAATAAGTCCTCCCTTAGTGGGCGTGGTTTACAACAATTCGTCCCCAGGCTTGCTGGTTACTGTAGTTTTGCAGGTAAGTTTAACATTGAAAGCCTTTAGTAGGTTGCGTGCCTCCATGTGTACAATTAATCCTTCATTCCAATCCTATAGTAGGAAGGGGAAGATAAGTTGCACGGTTGCATATTTTCTGAGAACGTCGCGCTGTTAGGAAAAACGCTGTCATCTCTCCCCAGTCTCTGCCGGCGTGACATCACTGCACGCCTGTTCAAAGTGGAGCTCTTTTCCACGGTCCGAGCCGACCGTCTGTCAAATGTTCCACCAATGCGCTCCAGCGCTTTAGAAAAGGCTCACCACCACATTCTCCAGCCGGATGGCTGATACTTGGCTCCCGAGCAGTTGTGCAGCCTTCCCCAGCATTAAAACCTTGAGTCTGACGCGTTTCGGGGCCAAAACCGCCCTTTCATCATGGACATTACACAGAGGCTCACCACTCTCACCTGCTGATTCAAACGCGGTTTATTTGAATAAGTCCTCCCTTAGTGGGCGTGGTTTACAAAAATTCGTCCCCAGGCTTGCTGGTTACTGTAGTTTTGCAGGTAAGTTTAACATTGAAAGCCTTTAGTAGGTTGCGGGCCTCCATGTATACAATTAATCCTTCATTACAATCCTATAGTAGGAAGTGGAAGATAAGCTGCACGGTTGCATATTTTCTGAGAACGTCGCGCTGTTAGGAAAAACGCTGTCATCTCTCCCCAGTCTCTGCCGGCATGACATCACTGCACGCCTGTTCAAAGTGGAGCTCTTTTCCACGGTCCGGGCCGACCGTCTGTCAAATGTTCCACCAATGCGCTCCAGCGCTTTAGAAAAGGCTCACCACCACATTCTCAAGCCGGATGGCTGATACTTGGCTCCCGAGCAGTTGTGCAGCCTTCCCCAGCATTAAAACCTTGAGTCCGACGCGTTTCGGGGCTAAAACCGCCCCTTCATCATGGACATTACACAGAGGCACACCACTCCCACCTGCTGATTCAAACGCGGTTTATTTGAATAAGTCCTCCCTTAGTGGGCGTGGTTTACAACAATTCGTCCCCAGGCTTGCTGGTTACTGTAGTTTTGCAGGTAAGTTTAACATTGAAAGCCTTTAGTAGGTTGCGTGCCTCCATGTGTACAATTAATCCTTCATTACAATCCTATAGTAGGAAGTGGAAGATAAGTTGCACGGTTGCATATTTTCTGAGAACGTCGCGCTGTTAGGAAAAACGCTGTCATCTCTCCCCAGTCTCTGCCGGCGTGACATCACTGCACGCCTGTTCAAAGTGGAGCTCTTTACCACGGTCCGAGCCGACCGTCTGTCAAATGTTCCACCAATGCGCTCCAGCACTTTAGAAAAGGCTCACCACCACATTCTCCAGCTGGATGGCTGATACTTGGCTCCCGAGCAGTTATGCAGCCTTCCCCAGCATTAAAACCTTGAATCCGACGCGTTTCGGGGCCAAAACCGCCCCTTCATCATGGACATTACACAGAGGCACACCACTCTCACCTGCTGATTCAAACGCGGTTTATTTGAATGAGTCCTCCCTTAGTGGGCGTGGTTTACAACAATTCGTACCCAGGCTTGCTGGTTACTGTAGTTTTGCAGGGAAGTTTAACATTGAAAGCCTTTAGTAGGCTGCGTGCCTCCATGTGTACAATTAATCCTTCATTACAATCCTATAGTAGGAAGTGGAAGATAAGCTGCACGGTTGCATATTTTCTGAGAACGTCGCGCTGTTCGGAAAAACGCTGTCATCTCTCCCCAGTCTCTGCCGGCGTGACATCACTGCACACCTGTTCAAAGTGGAGCTCTTTTCCATTGTCCGAGCCGACCGTCTGTCAACTGTTCCACCAATGCGCTCCAGCACTTTAGAAAAGGCTCACCACCACATTCTCCAGCCGGATGGCTGATACTTGGCTCCCGAGCAGTTGTGCAGCCTTCCCCAGCAATAAAACCTTGAGTCCGACGCGTTTCGGGGCCAAAACCGCCCCTTCATCATGGACATTACACAGAGGCACACCACTCTCACCTGCTGATTCAAACGCGGTTCATTTGAATAAGTCCTCCCTTAGTGGGCGTGGTTTACAACAATTTGTCCCCAGGCTTGCTGGTTACTGTAGTTTTGCAGGTAAGTTTAACATTGAAAGCCTTTAGTAGGTTGCGTGCTTCCATGTGTACAATTAATCCTTCATTACAATCCTATAGTAGGAAGTGGAAGATAAGCTGCACGGTTGCATATTTTCTGAGAACGTCGCGCTGTTAGGAAAAACGCTGTCATCTCTCCCCAGTCTCTGCCGGCGTGGCATCACTGCACGCCTGTTCAAAGTGGAGCTCTTTTCCACAGTCCGAGCCGACCGTCTGTCAAATGTTCCACCAATGCGCTCCAGCGCTTTAGAAAAGACTCACCACCACATTCTCCAGCCGGATGGCTGATACTTGGCTCCCGAGCAGTTGTGCAGCCTTCCCCAGCATTAAAACCTTGAGTCCGACGCGTTTTGGGGCCAAAACCGCCCCTTCATCATGGACATTACACAGAGGCACACCACTCTCACCTGCTGATTCAAACGCGGTTTATTTGAATAAGTCCTTCCTTAGTGGGCGTGGTTTACAACAATTCGTCCCCAGGCTTGCTGGTTACTGTAGTTTTGCAGGTAAGTTTAACATTAGGTTGCGTGCCTCCATGTGTACAATTAATCCTTTATTACAATCCTATAGTAGGAAGTGGAAGATAAGCTGCACGGTTGCATATTTTCTGAGAATGTCGCGCTGTTAGGAAAAACGCTGTCATCTCTCCCCAGTCTCTGCCGGCGTGACATCACTGCACGCCTGTTCAAAGTGGAGCTCTTTTCCACGGTCCGAGCCGACCGTCTGTCAAATGTTCCACCAATGCGCTCCAGCGCTTAAGAAAAGGCTCACCACCACATTCTCCAGCCGGATGGCTGATACTTGGCTCCCGAGCAGTTGTGCAGCCTTCCCCAGCATTAAAACCTTGAGTCCGACGCGTTTCGGGGCTAAAACCGCCCCTTCATCATGGACATTACACAGAGGCACACCACTCTCACCTGCTGATTCAAACGCGGTTTATTTGAATAAGTCCTCCCTTAGTGGGCATGGTTTACAACAATTCGTCCCCAGGCTTGCTGGTTACTGTAGTTTTGCAGGTAAGTTTAACATTGAAAGCCTTTAGTAGGTTGCGTTCCTCCATGTGTACAATTAATCCTTCATTACAATCCTATAGTAGGAAGTGGAAGATAAGTTGCACGGTTGCATATTTTCTGAGAACGTCGCGCTGTTAGGAAAAACGCTGTCATCTCTCCCCAGTCTCTGCCGGCGTGACATCACTGCACGCCTGTTCAAAGTGGAGCTCTTTACCACGGTCCGAGCCGACCGTCTGTCAAATGTTTCACCAATGCGCTCCAGCACTTTAGAAAAGGCTCACCACCACATTCTCCAGCCGGATGGCTGATACTTGGCTCCCGAGCCGTTGTGCAGCCTTCCCCAGCATTAAAACCTTGAGTCCGACGCGTTTCGGGGCCAAAACCGCCCCTTCATCATGGACATTACACAGAGGCACACCACTCTCACCTGCTGATTCAAACGCGGTTTATTTGAATAAGTCCTCCCTTAGTGGGCGTGGTTTACAACAATTCGT
Source organism: Lissotriton vulgaris (assembly GCF_964263255.1). Lineage (NCBI taxonomy): Eukaryota > Metazoa > Chordata > Amphibia > Caudata > Salamandridae > Lissotriton > Lissotriton vulgaris. The sequence goes on from NC_141695.1 coordinate 1,259,388,609, forward strand.
CCCCAGGCTTGCTGGTTACTGTAGTTTTGCAGGTAAGTTTAACATTGAAAGCCTTTAGTAGGTTGCGTGCCTCCATGTGTACAATTAATCCTTCATTACAATCCTATAGTAGGAAGTGGAAGATAAGCTGCACGGTTGCATATTTTCTGAGAAAGTCGCGCTGTTAGGAAAAACGCTGTCATCTCTCCCCAGTCTCTGCCGGCGTGACATCACTGCACGCCTGTTCAAAGTGGAGCTCTTTTCCACGGTCCGAGACGACCGTCTGTCAAATGTTCCACCAATGCGCTCCTGTACCCCAAAAACCAAACCTATCCCTAAACCCTAAAAATACCCCTGTAGCCCAAATACCCAAACCTAGCCCTGAACCCTATAAATACCCCTGTACCTCAAAATCCAAACCTACCCCTGAACCCTAAAAATACCCCTGTACCCCAAAACCCAAACCTATCCCTGAACCCTAAAAATACCCCTGTACCCCAAAACCCAAACCTACCCCTGAACCCTATAATACCCCTGTACCCCAAACCCAAATCTAGCCATGAACCCTTAAAATACCCCTGTACCCCAAAACCCAAACCTACCCCTGAATCCTAAAAATACCCCTTTACCCCAAAACCCAAACCTAGCCCTGAACCCTAAAAATAACACTGTACCCCAAAACCCAAACCTACCCCATAACCCTAAAATACCCCTGTACCCCAAAACCCAAACCTAGCCTTGAACCCTAAAAATACCCCTGTACCCCAAACCCCAAACCTAGTCCTGAACCCTTAAAATACCCCTGTACCCCAAACCTACCCCTGAACACTAAAAATACCCCTATAACCCAAAACCCAAACCTATCCCTGAACCCTAAAAATACGCCTGTACCCCAAAACCCATACCGATCCCTAAACCCTAAAACTACCCCTGTACCCCATAACCCAAAACTATATCTGAAACCTTAAAATACCCAAACACCCCAAAACATATACCTCAGTACCCCAAAACATATACCCCTATACCCATACTTACCTTATCCAAACATTAAAAAAAACCATGATTTTACCATTCATGCATTTACAACGAACTTCGTTGTAAAAGTATGCGTGGTAAAAGCATATCAAATGTAATGCCATGCGTTATAATGGCATTGAGGAGTCATGGTACTTTCCTAATGAAAGTATGCGGAGTGATGGTATGCGGAAAGAAAGCTGCGAAATAATGGGTGTTTACCCTCCCCCGGTAAGTACATTGGTAGCACGGCGGCCCACATCTCCAGCAACATACTCATATTTTTTCACCACCCATTTGAAAAATGCACAGGTGTCTCTCATTGATGGCCAGCACCGACATACACTTTTAGACACACCTCCCGCCACAAGTTCTAGAATTGCGAACTTTAGAGCTGGAGAGCTACGTTCGAATCTCGGCATCTGCTCAACATCCTGTGATTCCAGGCAAATCGCTTTGTCTACCCGTGCCTACCACAAATGAATGTGTTCTTCTGTAATGTAAATTGTGCTAATGCCATGTTGTTGAGTTCGCGCTATATAATATTGCAAGGAAAAATAAAGTAGGGAAACTCGAGTTCACACACTACTGAACGCGCATTCTTAAGTGCATCAGCAGTGCACTGTGAATCGGAGCGTTTCACAGGCCTGTCACAGATAAGAAATGCTATCAAAACGAAATCCTACAAATCAATATACTACTGGCTGGCAGCAATTCATACCTGGACAACGTCGGGACAGGCTGCTAGTATATATATATATATATATATATATATATATATATATATATATATATGATATGTTATATGCTATCTTACAAGCACTATAAAGCACATTACACACCCATTGTGCTTTCCGGGTCCAGGCGACCTTTACAGTTCTGCGATTCTGATTATTCAAAGTCAAGATTATCCGTTGTGATTGTATTTGGTTGTGCATGTGTAGTAATGAATCACACTGGAGAGTGATTGGCTGAAGATAACTAGCATTGGATGCTAATGAGTCATATGGGATAGTGGGCCGCATGATTCTGTCATGATCAGTCTAGTGCATCATGCCCATGCATGTGTGTCCCGGGGGACTGCTGGTGTATATGTTGTTCTTTGCTGGTATAGTGTGGCTGACCAGTTACCTTGATTTAATGCTGTGTGGATGGGGGTGGTGTGGGTGTGGTGCTCTTAAGTTAGCTTGTTCCAAATGGTTTATATACTGATTGGTGCGAGAATGCAGGTGTGCTGTGCAGCTGGTCATTTTCAGCAACTAAGGACATTGATGCTAAGCTGAGTGTGTGATGTGGCAAGGGGGTGTATCTAATACGTTCTTTTGGTGTGGGGCGAACTTAAATTGTGCCTTGTTTTGATTTGTAAATTTGGGAGAGGACATGGAACTGTTATAAAACTGGGAACACATGCCAACCGTACTACTCTGATGCAATGGTATGCAAATGGTGGTGCCAGGATAGCGTAGGTGTAGGCTGCATCCATGACCCGTGCAGGTAAGCTTGGTGGGGCCGGTCGACGACAATGAGGGAAAATAAATAAATAAATAAATAATTTCCTCTCGGCGTTGTGTGTCAAAATCCCACCCACCCGGCCCCATGGCTCTTACCTGAACGGGCCGCGGCTGGTGGGCTGAGGACAAACTATACTTGGTTTTCATCTAGAAGTTCTAGGACTTATAGATCGGAGACAAGATGGAGTGCTGTCATTGTATTCAGTGGTGTAACGAAACTTGAGGGGGGCCCCCTGCAAAGTACAGGGAGGGCTCCCCCCTCCGGACTCACTCAGGAGCTCTCTGGCCAGCAAGCTGTGCAGTGGGGGCCTTTGTTACACCATTGATTGTATTAGGAGAGATATAGTTGTACAACCCTGGATATATGCAAGTTGTTCTATGATCTTGATGGAGTTTGATTCTACCTGTTCAAGAAAAACATTCCTGAGAAAAAGCAAACCTTATAAATATAGATGCAAGGATCCTGTGGGAGTGATTTGAATATAATAAAATATTTAATAAATAATGTATTAGTGTTGCAGGGATTCTTCTCATGCACAGAACAAGGCACAGGAAACCAGGACCTCAGTGAATTGTGGTGTACCAAAAAACTCACCTCAGTACCCGGAACCCCTATCCGACTAGCATCAGTGTCTCATTAGCTCTCCGTCCTACAGCGAAGCTATCAATGATTAGACAACCCAGAACATGCGACTTAGGGTACTCTCAGGAATGGTGGGAACCAAGAACACTCTTTCGTTTATATTCTCATATCAGTCCACAACGTGAGTAATCAGAGACACAGAAAAGTTTAAAATGTTTATTTTTAACTACGTGCTCTAAGATGCAGTATTTTGGCTAACATAAGCAGGCATATTATTAGAAATAAAACAATCAGCATTGTTACAATTCCATAAAACACAAAGGGAGAAATCATGTTACAATGATAGTGGAAACAGGTCCTATAGCGCCTTGTGAACCACCCTCCCCTTGCCGGTAACTTGGTTTTATAATAATAGAAGGTCTCTTAGGCTTGAATAGGGAACCCCATACCTCAAAGGTCAGCAAAGCTGAATCACATCTCAGGATCAGCAAAGCTCTCTGTCTCTGGAAAGGTGTTTTCTCCAAGTGCCCGAATCATGCATGCAATGCAATATTAAAGGCACTAGAGTTTCAGTTGGTTGCAGCTGTGTGCGCGTTGTGTCTAGAGCGTGGGCCCATCAACCTGAATCACAGCATACATTGTTAATATGACCTTGAATGCTTCTGCACGCAGTATACAGACTAAGGTCGCGGTGTAAGTCTAGGAATGTGAAAAACAGACCATTCTCATGAGAAGAAAATCAAGCAGTTTAACTTACAACAACAGTTACATGTATTGTTGTGTGCAAAAGCTGCAAAGTGGCAAAACGGCATTTAAACTTCTAATATGCTTATGCAAACATAGCAATGTGTGCAAGCAGAGCCCTGTCTTCACTACACCCTTCCCTGATCGGACCACAAACAAAAAGGGAAGCAATTTAAGATTGCAGAGTTCAAGTTCGAGTGAGACAGAACCAAGTTCATAATTGGCAAACTGGATAATTGGAAGTGATAAGTTCGAAATTGTTAGGTAAAAAATCAAGAAGGGGCTGTATTGGTTGGATAGGAGGGAGATGGTTAGCCGTGTCGTACCCGAGATTTTGGGTGATGACGGAGTTGTCGTCTCTGATCCCGGAGCCATTGCCGAGTCCTTTGCCGACTATTTCCGAGATGTTTACACTTCTGTTTCGGACCGGTCTGAGATCGATTCGACAGAGCTTCTTTCGACAGTCGAGCTTCCCTGTCTCTCGGACGAGGAACGCGACGACTTGGACAAAGACATCTCGGTCGACGAAATCGCCCTTGCGATTCGCTCACTTCGATCGGGCAAGGCGTCGGGCCCTAATGGCATCCCGGTTGAGCTATATAAGATCAGGCCGGATGTGGTCTCCCCGCACCTTCGTAACATGTTTTTGGAAGCGCGGGACATCGGCCTACTTCCCTTGGACCAGAGATTGGCCACCATTGTGGTCATCCATAAGGACGGGAAGCCGAGAGATTTGTGTCGCTCTTATCGGCCCATCTCCCTCCTCAATGCCGAGCCTAAGATCCTCGCCAAGCTACTCGCCAATCGACTGGTTGGACTTATTGGCGACTTAGTGCACCCGGACCAGTTGGGCTTTATTCCTCATCGCAACACTGCCCTTAACCTGCGTAGACTCCATGGCGTCATGGCCAGGGCTCACACCCTGGATAAGCCGGCGGTCCTTGCCTCTTTAGACGCCACAATGGCTTTCGATTCTCTCGAATGGAGCTACCTCTGGGCGGTCTTGTCGAAGCTCGGTTTTGGCCCAGTGTTTATTGCCTGGGTAAAGCTCCTTTATGCTGACCCGCTGGCTAACGTTGCCGTCAATGGCCGCATCTCGGCGTCTTTTGCCCTCCATAGAGGCACCAGACAGGGCTGCCCCTTGTCACCTCTCTTGTTTGCGCTCGCTCTTGAACCACTTGCGGCCATGATGCGCACTCACCCGGATCTGCATGGCATAAGCTGGGCTCCTGGCTTCGAGGACAGAATCTCGCTCTATGCTGACGACATTCTGCTTTACCTCACTTCCCCTTGCAAGTCGCTCATTGTGGCATGCGATGTACTCAGACTCTTTGGTAGGTACTCTGGCCTCATTATCAACTGGGCCAAGTCCTTCCTGTACGTGCTGAAGGGGGATACACCGCGCCTCCCTAGAGGCTGCAACATTCAGGTGGCCAGCCAGGGCTTTAAGTATCTGGGGATTTATATTTCCGGTAATGCGAGGGTGAGATACGACCACAATTTGCTTCCCCCTCTTCAGCGCCTTCGGCGTGACGTGGAGGGTTGGCGCAAGCTTCCACTCTCTTTACTTGGTCGCGCGGCATTATTCAAGATGATGTCTTTGCCCAGGTTTTTGTATGCCCTGCAGAACACTCAGGATCCGGTTCCCGCTCGCTATTTTCGAGAGATTGAGAGCCTTCAACGAGCTTTGCTCTGGGATGGCCATCCCCGCGTTGCCACCACGAAGCTCACGCTCCTGTGGTACGACGGGGGTATTGCATTGCCGGATGTTCGTAGATACTACTGGGCCTCCCAGTTGGCGGCTATCAACCATGGTTTTTACGGCCCGGAACACAACCCTGGCTATGCCATGGACAGGTGGCTCCTAGGGGGCGGCAACTACTACAGGGCGCTGTATTCGAGGTCTCTGGGCGGGCGATTGTCGGGTCCAACGAGGACTGCAGTCCACATCTGGCGCACGATCACCAAGGCGCAGGGTTGGCAGGGCAGGCTGACTAGATTTACCCCTTTGTACGATTCCGACATTCTGGGCAGGTTATGGCACACCAAGGGCTTTGATAAATGGGACCTCATAGGAATTTCCAGAGTGGACGATATGATCTCTAAGGGCGAGATTAAGACCTTCTCCCAGCTACAGGCCGAGTACCAGCTGGGCGGCACGGAGTTCTTCCGTTATGCCCAGCTGCGACACGCGCTGCTATCTGCTAAGCTGACAGAGGGGGCGATCCCAGAAAGCTCCCCGCTGGAGGATAGGGTGTTGGACGGTCATATGCCTGACAGTGCCATCTCACTGTCATACAAGAAACTGATTAACGTTCGTACTGACCTCCTCCTCGGTGTGCGGGAGCAATGGGTGCGCGATGGCCTGGAAATCGACGATGAGGATTGGCAAAGCGCTGTGTCCTCCCCTAAGGAGGTCGCCATTTCCTCTCGTCTCCGACTGGTGCAGTTCAAGATCTTGCACAGAGTGTACGTGACTGGCCCCCGGCTTGTACATAAGGGCTACTCGGCCGATGGGCTCTGTCGCCGTGGCTGTGGCGCCTCTGCTACTTTCCTACACATTCTCTGGGAATGCCCCGTCATAGCTTCCTACTGGAGACGGGTGCATCGGGTTATGGAAGAGGTGACTGGGGTAGCGGCGACTGCGGAAGCTAGGAGATGCCTCCTCAACATCTGGGAGCCGTCCGATCATAATGTGGCTCAGACGCAGTGGGTGACCCTTGGCAACATGGTGGCTAAACGCGACATTGCGCAGAAATGGGGGGCTGCGCCGGCTCCCCTGGTGGTACAATGGAAAGCCAACATGGATTGGTGTATGTTTAGGGAAAAGACAGTTTACATTGCCAGGGGTAAGCCCAGAAAGTGGTCAAAAGTATGGGGGGCGTGGAATGCTTACAGGGGAGATATTTGCTTGCCCCCTGAACCTGTTTCTTTGGATGAACACTTGTCGCCATAACCTGTGACACCAACTGTTTCAAGATACGCTGTTGATTCCTGTTTCCTCCTTTTCCCCCCCTTTATCCTGCTTTATTCTTCTGTACTTGTGCTTCAGTGTACGCTACTCCCTGCCCCGCTCCGGCACCTCGTAGGCTCTCCCTGCTCCATTGCCACTCTTCGGCGCCCTTGGCGTCTTTTCCTTTCTTTGTTCTAATGTTCCTTCTATTATATAAAATATAAAAACAACCTTCACAGTACTGTGTTCAACGCTCTTGCACTATTGCTCTTCTGATTCACGATGCTGCCTTGCCTCCGGGATGTCAGGCTGAATAGCTGTGTGCATTTTTTCAATAAAGGTTTTAAAAATTTAAAAAAAAAAAAAAAAAAAAGAAGGGGCTGTATACTGCCCGTAATGGAGAGGAAAAAAATAGTAAAAAATATTTTCGATGACAGTACGTGTTTATGATGGACAAGTACAAATTCAATCCATCAGCGTATAGGCACAGTGCGTTGCAACAGCCTCCAAGAGGAAGTCATTGTTATTATCAGCAAATGATTCAGCCATCCAATTTTTTTAAGTGAATAAACATACATGTTCTTTGATAGCCAGAGCCTCTAGCACCAACAGAGGACAACTTGCGTGTTCTTCAAGGTAACTTTATGCCAGGAAGTCATGGGCTGCTGCACATATGTCTCAATTACCTAGAACTCTGTGCGCAGCTGCAAAAGCCATAATCCCGATACCAGAACAGTCCAACTCATGGGCCACTAAGGGACTTATCAGTCGATAATAATCCGGTGCAGGAGACGCCGTATTGGTGAGACACAAATCCAAAGACCATTCGAAACAGCAATCCAGGCAATGGAGAACAGGTTGCACGCAAGTAAAGTATGGGAATCGGAAGGATAATCCATAGGTTACACTCAAAGTGGCCAGAGGTAGCGTTCCATAGTATTCAAGCATCCGGTTGCGAAGCTGGAGCAGCCGGGGCCGGCCGTCTTGTGACACAGATTGTGCAGCCATTTATGAGCAAGCAAATCAACAGAAGCACACCGGCAGCCAAGGCGAGAATTAATGGTAACCCGCCGAAAATGCTGGAAAAAATAGAATGAAAAAATGCCGGTATCACACCAAATATTGTTTCGAATGAGGTCACAAGGCCGAAGCTCACAACTTTGCAAAAAATGCCTCAAGCCAGTTGTTGACGAGGCAATAAATATAGTGTGAATCAAAGCGCCAAAATGAAGTGGGAGATCAGTATTTAAAAGTGCATGCACCTCAGTGCGGGTGTTTGCCACGTGAATGACAAATGTTTCACAGAAAGAAGTAAGGGTGACTTCTCTTTGGGACAATAGAGCCTTTATTCTACTCATCTTGTTGAACTCTGCTTTCAAGGTCGGAATGGAAGGCCAGATGGATATGTCGAGTCTCCCATGTGGTGGCGGGAAAAGCACATTTTTACAGCAAACTACACGTTGGGAGACAGTCACAATGTACGGAATCCCTGCCAGCATAGCGCAGCAATCTTCATTATTTCAAAGCAAATAACTATTGTTAGCCAGCAACGTGAAAGTTGATGTTATAGCTGTCACTGGATTATCTTTAAAATACAAGCTAAATTCGGGGCTTGAGTGTTACATGAACCGTGCAATTGTATGTTCTTGCAAACCAGTGAGTGATCAGGTGTAGAAGTGCACTCCTCGCGTTTTAAATACCTTTCTTTACCCTCTCTCAGGCACCTATATGTGAATGGAAGAGATCAAACTTCATGGAGATAGACACTGCCCAATGGTTCATATCTGCCTAGGGCAAAGCGTTTCATACATGAACTAAATTTAAACAAGGGAAAAGGCAGTGTTATTAACCCATGAATTAGCCGTACAGCTGAGTTCGATTCAGCAACTTAATATGTAAAAGTGAATATGTAGCATCCTTCATGGACATAAACTGTTTTTTTCAGTCAAATTAAATAGTAAAAATAGAGAAGAGATATTCATGTAGTCCCAAGGAACTTTCCCAGATTTTAAAGTTTGTCATGTCCAAGTAAACTGCATTAAAGATCGTAATTGATTTTGACCATGGTACAAAACAGACGCTTCATCCTGTACAATATCGACAACAGATGAAACAATGTTATCTAAAGTGTAAATTTTGAAGAAAGAGTATTAATGCTATTATCAACGACAGCAAGCACTTTTTTCTAAATTTGCTTGATCAATAGCCCTTAATCTAGAAGCTGATTCAATTTGAGACAATTTTCAAACTTTGTTGTAAATAGCATATATCCATTTTTTTAGACCTGCCTCCTACAGGGCCTTTAACAAAGTCATTCAAATCAACATTGTCAGTCAATTGTGATAAATGATGTTTAACTGACGCTAAGGTGGAATGTTTAAGCCAATTTTGACACAATTTACCCACAGAATAGGTAGTAACAGAATGGGAGCTTTGAAAACGGGGGTCCACCCTAACCTGCGTGTAGCCTGGAGCCAGACCCAGAAAACAATGTTGGCATGAATCTGAACCTTTTTGCCATAATAACCAACCTTGGGGATCCAAGTTGGAAATAATGAAGGAGGTATTTAGTAAATAGTGACTGCAATTCATCAATAGACAAGTCTGTGTGATTGTCCCATTTGGGATAAGCACCCAGATCAGGAATGGTAGGAGCATTACTTTTTTTAAAAGGAGCCAATCCAAAGCCAGTAGTTTGTGAAATCGTAGAGTTAAAAAACAATGTGGTTAGGGATGAGACATGCACGATGCAGAGCTTCTGTGCCTTGCACCTGCCAGCTCTTGGTACCCCAAACAGATTTAAGATCAATTGTATCTTCCAAAGCTCATAGCCCCCTATAGCTAATTGATCCATAAAGGACTTCGAATACAGTAATTTAGTGTAGGTGAGTCTAACTTTGGAAGAGGACTTTGCAGTTATTTTGAAATAAAAGGCTTCTGGATTGGATTGATTAAAATCAGTGAAATATGTAAATTTTTCAATGGAGTTTTTGAACTACTTACAATGGGAGCTGGGCAATGTTCCCATTGTGTGTAATTAACCACATTTCAAATTGTATTTGATGTATGCAAGAAATGATTGCCATAGTGCTGATAGCAGAATAAACCTGCATAATTAGCAGAGTCCAAATACACATCTTCAGCATCAAATGCAGCATAATATTTCAAATCAGAAAAAAGAGCCTCTACGGCTTGGACATCCCAATCATCAGAGCGTATATTTTGTTTAACCACATGCCCCATTGAAACACAAAGGACATTGGGGTCATTTGTCACCTCTGTTGGGCCATGAATTTGAAATTTTACAGCATCCCACACATTCCCATCCAACACAGGGTAAGCAGTGATGTTAACAAAAGTCTGGCCCCTCTTCATTCTGTGTGATGAGAAGTGGGGTGCCAAAGTTCCATCAATTAATCTAATTGAAGATCTTTCTTTAAGATGATGTCCATTTACAAGACGAAAAAATGCAACTACAAATCCAGTCAACAGGAACAAAAAAATGGAGGAAAACACCAGCCAAATGTAAGTCCAAGGGGGAATTAAAAAATGTTTTTTAAAGCAAACAGCAAAAATAGAAATTCTCGAAATGGCCTCTTGATGTTGTAGAGTCAGAGTCAAATGAAAAACGTGCCTGTCTGCACGCCAGGCAACAACACATCTGTGGGATATGTATACTCAGTGTCTTCATGGGATCACCAACCGGTGGATTCAATAATGGATTAGTAACTGTACTCATCTCAATGGCAATGTCAGGCCTGTTGGTGTTAGCTGGGGCTAAAACAGAATTTCTCAGCATTGCTGGACTAGAGACCGCTAGAGTCATACTCAGAAGAATCGGCCACTCGTTGTAATTTGACATTGTTAATGGAGATGTACCTGTTATCCTTGCAACCAAGAAGTGGAGTTAAAATGACTGTTCTTGTACCCTGCATGCCAAGCACTGGAACAGGTGCACTATAAGAGGGGCCAAACTCCTTCTTGTTCTCCACCTTCTCACAGACCAGGTCACCAACTCAAGGTAGCCAGCCAACTACTAGAATCTGAAGTGCAGCATCAGTTGTGGAGGGCAAATGTTCCTTTGCAAGACTGTCTCGAGTCTCTTGTAGCTTCTAAAAATACAGCAGAATGATCATCTACGTCAAAGGTTGCGGTTGACGCCGCCATGTCTAGACCCTCAAGGTCCGGGACAAACATCTTTATGCCAAAAAACATTTTGTGTTGGGTCCGCCCACCCAGAGACCTTCTAGGGAGATTATTAAGTGAACGTTGAATGCTATACAAATGGGCGAACCAGTTCCTGCCAGTACCTAAAACTCTAGCTGTCAAGGATTGCTTTAAGTCATGGTTCATCTGCTCCACAATAGAATTGCCCTCAGACTGGTATAGAGACGAACATTTGACCTGCACCCCCAAAATACCTCATGCTTCTTTGTACGTCTTAGAGGCAAACGGCGGGCCTTAGTTAGAATGAAGGGTGCCGCATGCAAAAATTCCTACAAAGACACACAAATCCCTGATGACAGTTCGAGCATCAGCGCTGCGTTGTGGCTAGACCCATAAAAAGCGTGTGCACGAATCCACTGCAACTAAGATGAACTTATGCGCAGTATCAGAAGAGAAAGGACCGCAGGGATCTAAATAAACACACCCAATTGGTTTATTAGATATGTACAATTGTGTTTGAGGTGGAAGCACAGCAGTTGAAGGTATAATCTGCTGGCAAATGTCACAAGTAAGGACATAATCACAAGTCCGTTTGTACAATCCGCGCCACCAGAAACGTTGCTGCAAGATAGAGACAGTCGCTGAAACGCCGGCATGAGCCGAGGCCATTCCCTCATGAGTGGCTGTTATCAAGGAAAGCCTGTGGCCCATGTTGGGAATCAATCTGTCACCAAAGTTGTTAATTCTTACATAGGGAACTTTATCAGGACTTAAATGATAAGAGTATTTAGAAGGGAAACCTCTAGGGTAATCACTTCCATCTCTGTTGCAGCAATAGCTGCTAAGATGTCATCATCAATCCTACTTTTGGATCTTGTAACTGCTACTACTAAATATGTCGCCACTGCTGTCTTTGCTGCTTCGTCAGCAAGACTGTTATCAACAGCGTGTACTCCTACGCGCTGGTGACCAAGAGTATGAATTACATTTACGAGAGGCAGACCCTCTTTAAGTTCTGCAACTCGAACCCAAAGCATCTTGTGTTTGATTGTGCTACCTTTGGAATCACGATAGTCATTCTGAGTCCAAAAGAATAAATTGCCATTGAAAGACTGAACACAGTAGTAAGAGTCACTTACAATGAGAGTAGTCACATAGTGATCAGCATACTCTAGTGCAAGCACCAGAGCACGTAGCTCTGCCATCTGGGCAGTACGGTGCCCTAATGTCTGTGTGTGCACAACATCGGACTTAAATTCTTCATTCACCATGGTACCAACCACTATTGCGCAGGCTGCTGAATAAGCGTGCTTAGGTCCAGTCACCGGTTGCGACTAACCGTCAGTGTAAATGATACAATGGTAATCCTCAAGCGGGTGCAAGGACAAAGGAGCAGGATGAACAAATTCATACTGTAAAAACTTCTGAATCTGCATGGAGGGGTCAAAGATAAACGTGACATCCGGAGACGTCAGTGAAGCTGCCCACTGTGTCCAACGCGGATGCAAAGCTTTAGAATTTGGTACACAGGCTTTTGTTACTGTCTCAAGGGCAGGATACGGGGTAACAACCAACATGCGTTTCCCTTGCGATAGCGCTCTCTCTTTAAGAATTGCCATCTGTACTGCTGTCAAAACTTTCTCGACAGTAGAAAATCGCATTTCAGCTGAAATGTACAAGTGTGACTTGTAAGCAATAGGGACTGTGCTCCTTCATTAAACGTCAAGTATGTGGAACCCACTGCGCCTGGCACAATTCTTATCACTAGGTTTGTGTGGTTGTCACGTGTCAGCAGGAATTTAGATTCTAGAAGATCAGCCTGCAAAGATTGCAGTATAGCTGTATGCTCAGGTAGCCAGCAAGATTTGGTAAAAGTAGGTTGTATCAAGGCATATAGCGACTTGATACGCTGGGCATAATCAGGAATGTAAGTACGCCTGAAATTCAGAAACCCCAGAAAATATTGTAGTTTTTTCAGAGTTGACGGAGTGCAGAAACATGTGCATTTCTCCAGGAAGTGAGGTGCCAAACCTTGACCTTCATTGTTGAGCTCATAACCCAAAAACAACACTGTATACTCTGCAATGTGTGATTTTGCAAAGTTAAATTTGTAACCGAAATCCGCAAACATGACAATGATGCGGTCAACTCGACACAGATGTGACCATATTTCATCGTCAGTGAGATATATATCATCAACGTACGAGTACACATCAGGGTCAAGTCTCTCAAGCAGAGAGACCACACTATCGGCAAAGATGCCTGGGCTGTTTTTGTAGCCCTTGGCTAATCTTTTGAACTGCCTTGGTTTGCTGCCCAAAGTAAAGGCTGTCCATTGACTACTAATCGAGGACAAATTATGGCTAAAAAACCCATTGGAAATGTCAAGTAAGGTTTTAAACCTTTTTCTCACGAGACTATCGACCATGGCAGAACTGTGGGTATTTTTCACCGCGCACGTTCGACAATGAGAGTTCAAATGACGATAATCCAAAAGTAGGCGGTACGACCCATTAGGTTTGGCCACAGTAAAAAGAGGATTATTCATGGGAGACACATATGTTTCAATTACACCTTGATATCCCAATTGTTCAAGGATCTCCACAACAGGAGCTCTCGCTTCTCGTCACATGGGATATTGGGGTTGTGGCTGTGGCATTGACCGCAATGGTATCTCTTGCCTGGGAGAAAGCTTATCCCACCCAACTTGAGTACGGTACAAAGCCAGCGCAAGCGCCAGAGACCACTCTTCTGCAAAGTTCTGCACCTGCTCCTTGGGCACCGTGTGTGCAAAACTAGGAAGGATTACCTCCTCCCCTTTTGGAGCAGCCAAAACAAAAGGTGGGGGCCAGTCTGCCTCCACTAACAAAATGTCATTTGTGGAAGTCAGATTTTCCCAAAAAATCCCTTTTATTTTACGTTGTATGTCGCCCTCAATTAAAAGGACTATTTCATATAGCCTATCAGGTGGAGCCACTCTAGTGTCAGCTGTCTCTACGGTGATGAACGTGTCAGTTGCTGTCGCCTTCAGATAAGGACGCAGTGCTTGCCGCACACCTGTAATCTCCGCTGCACTTTCTAGCAGCGTCAGTGCCCATGTCTGGTTCCGAAACTGTGTTCTCACTATCTGTGGTATACCTCGCTGTTAACGCAGTAACTTTCTTTTTCTGAAACTGAGAGCGTTGACATTGAAAGTCGTCCTGCTTGCCTTTATCGTCAGCTGAGCGGGGCTGCTCACGTCCTTGTGGAGCAACCCGACCTCTGCCGCGTTCTCCTCCACCGGCTTGTTGGACCGATGTGTCCTGTGTAGAACGAGGAGAACGTTGATCAGGAACATGAAATCTATCAGGAGACCTAATTCTCTGCAACATAACAAAAAAGTCAGACCATATTATATATATATATCAGTATCATCATCTCCGTACTCTTTACCCCAAAGACTTATAACTTCACTTTCCGCATTATCCTCAGCGTCCAGTAAGGCCCAATACCAAAACAAAATTTCCTTTTTCCATTTGTTCGTTCTAATGACTTGATCCAGTTTCGGGTTCTCCGCCTCTTTGTGCCAGTTTTGTGTCGCCCACCAAGAGGATGTCTGATAGTACTTGATCCTCGTCAATGTTCCTCTAGTTAACCTGTTGAGCTCTTCCCAGCTTATTAAGCTAGATTCCTCTTGTAAATATCCCCAGTACCTTATACCTCCCATTTTCAAAGGCTGACTACGTTGATCTTGTAGGCATTCAGGGGTGCCGGGGGAATCCCAATTTGGGGCCTGTGCTGCATAGTATGCACTTTTCATTCTTTTCCTAATATGCACCCAGATATCTAAGGCTGCTCTTAGGATTTTTAATCTTACTTTTTTATAAAACTTCAGGTCACCGTATTTATAAACAAAGTGTTCCTGCCCTTGCACCCCATCTTTCAGAATAGCCTCAAACAATAACCCTAATGATGAAGTATCCGTCTTATTTGCCAGCATTCTAATTTTTTTAAATGAAAGGCATAGCAATATGTGAGTAGGTCGGGTAGTGCTAACCCAACCACAGTAAGGTCTCTTCTAAGCTTTTTCCAGGCTATTCTCGGGCCTTTCGTTGCCCAGATGAAATTGCCTATTTTGCCTTGTAGCTTAGCTATATCTTCTTTCCTGAAGAGCAGTGGCATAGAATTATACAGGAAGGTGATTTTAAGTAGAATTATCATTTTCACAAGGTTAACCCTCCCATAGATGTTCAGAGGGAGGTTAGCCCATCGTGTAAGTAATCTCTTTACTAACTCTCTTCCAATTAACTGTAGGGATACCCTTTAATTTTTGCATTACCTGTACCCCTAAATATCTTTTTTGGTTCTTGGCCCCCTGATTTCACATTACTTGGATCCATTCCATTATTTCGTTTTTTCTCTGTTAATCTTATACCCCGAGACTTCATCAAACTTCTCCGCCTTCTCAATTAACCTAGCGATTGCCTCTAAGGGATTTGTCATGTAGATTATATGCAGATCATCAGCATATAAAGCAAGTTTAAGTTCTAACTCTCCCAATTTACAGGGAAGAATTTGGGGGTCTGCTCTGAGCCAGCTGGCAAATGGCTCAATGTACAAATTGAACAAGAGCGGCAACAGGGGACAACCCTGCCTAGTGCCTCTTGTGATGTTAAACCAATCTGTCAGGGCCCCATTTACCAGCACCTTTGCTCTAGGGCTGAGATATAAACTTTTCAGCACCTCAACAAGGATATTCGGATAACAAAAACTTTTTAGAGTCTCCCACAGATATACCCAATTAACTTGGTTGAAGGCTTTAGCAGCATCTATTTGTACTACCGTTAATGGAGCCTTCCTTGCTTCTGCCATATCTATGGCCCCCATTACCTGAAATGTAAGTTCATTCAGCTGCCTCCCTGGTATAGCCTCTCTGATCTGAATGGACCGCCTTTATAAACGTTGCCACCCTTTCTGCCACTATACCTGTGAATACCTTATAATCAGAATTTAATAAATATATTGGTCTGTAAGAGTCTATCTTCTGGGGGTCTTCATTTGGTTTTAATATCAGGGTCACTGTGGCTTCCGCCCATGAACAAGGTGGATTTTCCCCATTCAATATAAATTTTATTGAACAGATTTTTTTTTAAATTGGCAAAACCTTGTCAAAAATACCTAAATACAACTCTAGTGGGAGCCCATCCGGGTCTGCAGCTTTTCCCCTTGCCATCTTTTTACATTGTGCTCTTACTTCTTCCTCGGTAATACTTCCTCGCAAGAATACCTTATATTCCTCAGTCAACTGAGGGAGTGTTATGGATTTTAACCACTCCTGAATGATCTCTTGTCCTGGCATGATATCCTCCTAATACAGTTCACTCATGAAGCTTCGGGCTTCTTCACGAATTTCATCATCTGCATATATAGTTCCTCCCAACCCTCTTTTGATAAGGTTCTTTATCGTATTCCTTTCCCTATCCATTTTGGCTTTCCATATTAATAAGAAGCTGTATTTCTCCCCATATGCAAAATGCTGAAGCTTGCTAACTTTCCACCTATCTAGAAGCTTCTTGTCTAAGTTAGCCTGAAATTCAGCCTGTAAGATCTCCAACTCTTTCTCTAAGTGTCGCACTGTACTTAAACTTTCAATTGATGCTTACTGTAATTCTTCTTCTTTTCCCTCAATCTTACTTATTTTATTTGCTTCATCTTTTTTCAAGGTATTCCTCCTTCCCACCGTTATGGAGCTAAGTATCCCTCTTATATAGGCTTTGAAAGCTTCCCATACTATCTGGTCCTTAGCTGTACCAATATTAAACTTGAAATACTCATCCGTCTTATCCCCTAACTCAGTAATCACCTCTACATTCAATAATATGGACTCTTTTGTTATGTTGCAGGCTATTGTAAAGCCATCTGCGCTTAGAATTAACCACTTGTATACCGCCTACAGAGTTTACTGGTCTCCACAAAAGTTGCCTAGGTGGGCAGGAAACACGTATACTTGTCCTAGGTGCAAGTATCCTGCAGCCGATGATATACATATGTTTATGGATTGTCCAAGAATCAAATCTTATTGGATGGAGGTATGTACATTTTTGGAAGCAGTGCTGGGGAAACAAATGGAAGTAAGTACCGGCTTGATTTTCTTCGGTGTTCAGAATGATCATTACTTGAATGCACCTGGATCCAATTTTATGTTTTATGTGGTAATCTTAGCAAGGAGGGAAATTTGTAGGATGTGGAAATCAGAACCCCCTCCGACTTTTGTTGAATGGTTAAAGTATATCATCTATACTAGTGAATCAGACATGGTCTGTGACCAAAGAAGGAACGTTAAGATCTGGGCTGCTCTGTTGACTTGGAGGGAGAAGGCAAGGGGGTCCTATGATTAAGCCGATTTTACTGTTGGTCCTAGCCTCCTCAGTAACATTACAGGGTCCTAAACAGTGAACAGGAGTTGGAAATGGAAACAGTATTATCTTTGAGGGAAAGCTCCTCTCTTCTTCCGAGGGTTGGTATATATTGGCATGGAGAGATAGGAGGAATCCTAATAAGAGCTTTGGCAGTATGAGGACACAAAAAAAGGAGACCTAATTCTCCCGCAGTCGCGTAAATCATAAGTGCGCTCAGGAGACACTGGTATTGGTGACGCAGGATTCAACCCTTGTTTCTTTTGTTGCTTCCCATGTTTTTTACTTTTCCAATTTTGTTTAGGAAAAATTGGACGGTTGTCTTTAGTAGACTTAGCCGACTGAGTTTGCGGTTGCGCTGCTGTTCTAGCAAAAGGCTTAACACCCAAACTATTGGGGCCAATGGTCTTATAAGCCTCCGCAATAATTTTCGGCAACTGCCGAGGTTTATCGACGTCGGGGACATTGCGCACAGCATTAGACATCTGAAAGTTAGCCGCATCTCCCTTGATGTTAGCAATGATGAGTTCGGAAACTACGTCAAACACTCCGACAAGTCTCATTCCCAATTCAACAGCCGCCTCCGGACCACGTTGATCCAGAACACGCTTGATCACGGGGGGTAGGGCGGTCATAGACGGTGTGCCGAAGCACTTCGCATACACTGCTGCAAATACTTTACCCCAGTTCTAACAATCAGTTGCCTCAGGCACCAAGTCTTTCTTCAAACTAATGGTTAGAATCTTGTGTTTTTCCACAGGAGACGTATTTGGCAACACTGCTTCCAGTTGGTCAAATTTCTTGGCAAGCCAAAAAGGCATCTTGTCTTTATCCTGGGGGCGCTTGCCCATTACCGAATTAACCATCACAAGACTAATTTTTATCCCGGCTGGTCCAACTGGTTGCCCCGCAGCTCCAAGTGCCCCCACCTGGATGTTGTGTGAAACGTATTGTAACAAAGCCCTATGTACAGCAAATAAATGAGGTATAGACTACTCGTAACTCAGCTATACAAACCGTTGAAAAACGTGGATGTGGCGTGAACCCAGCCAAAACTGGCCAAGTGGCCCCTGGAATAGACAAGGGACCTAACCGAACCGCATGTACGCTATGGGGAGGGCGCCATGAAGCTAAATCTGATGCTGCCATGCTGAAAGTGGAATCTCCTGTGTCCTATATGATGCATATGCTGCAGGCACCGCCGAGTGAGTGTAAGTATGGAATGTACCATCATCCGCATTCACTGCAGGAAACGTAACCCAAGAGTAGAAAAGCACAAATGGGTACGCTTGATCGGCACCACTACAAAGAGCACTGCCAAGGCATCAGCTGGCACCCCGTACTGCAGAACACACAAGATGATGGACGGAATGTTGCACAATGGCAAAACATTCACCCCAGTCACAGATCTGGGTTTAATCCATCGTTATTTTGCTCACCAAGCCACCCCAGTTCAGACATGGCCATATGCAAATCAGTCTTGACTCTGTGCCTCATGGGGACAGCCCTATGTATGACAGGGGAAACCCATTAGACCAAACGGTACCTGGGTAATATAGACTCAAATAAGAAATTGGTACCTTGGTTATACGGTATGTGTTTTGATTTGAAATAATCAGGAATAAAGATAAAGTACTCCCTATTTAGTGTTTATATCACTATGACCACACTAAGTTTATTTGTATCTTTTATAGTCTCCTGTCTCGTCATGACCCACAGACACGTCAAAGGTTATTACTGAATGATTTTTATTTTTTATTTTTTCAAATAAGAAAGTTTATATATCTCTCATTTCAGATTTCAAAACACGTTTGTATATACAAGTAATTTTTACATATATACAATAGAATAGAAGCCCTTCGTTTCGAGTTAGGATGTCTCACCAAAACATAAAACAGACATTCCTATTGAGATCACGCAGACTCATATGAGGAAAACAATTAGGTCGAACTTATTTATACCCAATGTCTTAAAGATCCCTCAACACATTATTAAAGTTAATCCAAAATATTTATATGTATCTGCTGTCTCTTTATAGTCGACGCGTTTCGGCCAATCAATTCAGGCCTCTTCAGGACTAGGGCTATTCACAATCCATCGGGTAATAGAGTCGGAAGTGCTTCTCAAATACTTTCATGGGCTCCTTTTTATATGTATAAACACTTTGTGCTCGCTGTCAATCCAAATAATGGAACTATTGCTTGGTCGGTAACTAGATGATGTCTATCTCCCGACTACAGCATTTAGCTAGCGCTTCAAGCGCTTCTTAAATATTTCTTTTACTCAATCAAGAGTGCTCACAAACGTCGGCCTTGCGCGTTCCTCTCTTCCCGGGGTGTTTTGTAATGTCTCTCTTCATTTTCAAATTGGTCGTCTCTCTGTAATGTTTGAACGATCTCAATAGGAATGTCTGTTTTATGTTTTGGTGAGACATCCTAACTCGAAACGAAGGGCTTCTATTCTATTGTATATATGTAAAAATTACTTGTATATACAAACGTGTTTTGAAATCTGAAATTAGAGATATATAAACTTTCTTATTTGAAAAAATAAAAAATAAAAATCATTCAGTAATAACCTTTGACGTGTCTGTGGGTCATGACGAGACAGGAGACTATAAAAGATACAAATAAACTTAGTGTGGTCATAGTGATATAAACACTAAATAGGGAGTACTTTATCTTTATTCCTGATTATTTCAAATCAAAACACATACCGTATAACCAAGGTACCAATTTCTCATGGGGACAGCCCAGCCTGAACTGCCAAGCCATGTCTTTCCTGGACCGGAATCAAGCATCCTAGGACTGGTTTCTGGCTATCAGCCGTCTTCAGCCAGGATAGCTTGACTCCAGTGACTTAGTGAGCACGGGACCCATGTCTGGGCATTCCCTTCCCACATAGGGTAAACAGCAAAACACACAAGATGAAGGACGGAATGTTGCACAATGGCAAAACATTCACCCCCAGTCACAGATCTGGGTTTAATCCATCGTTATTTTGCTCACCAAGCCACCCCAGTTCAGACATGGCCATATGCAAATCAGTCTTGACCCTGTGCCTCATGGGAACAGTCCAGCCTGAACTGCCAAGCCATGTCTTACCTGGACCGGAACCAAGCATCCTAGGACTGGTTTCTGGCTATCAGCCGTCTTCAGCCAGGATAGCTTGACTCCAGTGGCTTAGTGAGCACAGGACCCACGCCTGGGCATACCCTTCCCACATAGGGTAAACAGAAAAACACACAAGATGATGGACGGAATGTTGCACAATGGCAAAATATTCACCCCCAGTCACAGATCTGGGTTTAATCCATCGTTATTTTGCTCACCAAGCCACCCCAGTTCAGACATGGCCATATGCAAATTAGTCTTGACCCTGTGCCTCATGGGAACAGTCCAGCCCGAACCGCCAAGCCATGTCTTCCCTGGACGCGAATAAAGCATCCTAGGACCCGTTTCGGGCTATCAGCCGTCTTCAGCCAGGATAGCTCTACTCCAGTGGCTTAGTGAGCACGGGACCCATGTCTGGGCATACCCTTCCCACACAGGTTGAACAGCAAAACACACAAGATGATGGCCGGAATGTTGCACAATGGCAAAACATTCCCCCTCAGTCACAGATCTGGGTTTAATCCATCGTTATTTTGCTCACCAAGCCACCCAAGTTCAGACATGGCCATATGCAAATCAGTCTTGACCCTGTGCCTCATGGGAATAGTCCAGCCCGAAATGCCAAGCCATGTTTCCCCTGGACCGGAATCAAGCATTCTAGTACCGGTTTCTGGCTATCAGCCGTCTTCAGCCAGGATAGCTTGACTCCAGTGGCTTATTGAGCACGGGACCCATGTCTGGGCATACCCTTCCCACACAGGTTGAACAGCAAAACACACAAGATGATGGCCGGAATGTTGCACAATGGCAAAACATTCCCCCTCAGTCACAGATCTGGGTTTAATCCATCGTTATTTTGCTCACCAAGCCACCCAAGTTCAGACATGGCCATATGCAAATCAGTCTTGACCCTGTGCCTCATGGTAACAGTCCAGCCCGACTGCCAAGTCATGTCTTCCCTGGACCGGAATCAAGCATCCTAGGACCGGTTTCTGGCTATCAGCCGTCTTCAGCCAGGATAGCTTGACTATAGTGGCTTAGTGAGCACGGGACCCACGTCTGGGCATACCTTACCACATAGGGTGAACAGAAAAACACACAAGATGAAGGACGGAATGTTGCACAATGGCAAAACATTCACCCCCAGTCACAGATCTGGGTTTAATCCATCGTTATTTTGCTCACCAAGCCACTCCAGTTCAGACATGGCCATATGCAAATCCGTCTTGACCCTGTGCCTCATGGGAACAGTCCAGCCCGAACTGCCAAGCCATGTCTTCCCTGGACGCGAATCAAGCATCCTAGGACCGGTTTCTGGCTATCAGCCGTCTTCAGCCAGGATAGCTCTACTCCAGTGGCTTAGTGAGCACGGGACCCACGTCTGGGCATACCCTTCCCACATAGGTTGAACAGCGAAACACACACGATGATGGACGGAATGTTGCACAATGGCAAAACATTCACCCCCTGTCAAAGATCTGTGTTTAATCCATCGTTATTTTGCTTACCAAGCCACCTCAATTCAGACATGGCCATATGCAAATCAGTCTTGAACCTGTGCCTCATGGGAATAGTCCAGCCCGAAATGCCAAGCCATGTTTCCCCTGGACCGGAATCAAGCATTCTAGGACCGGTTTCTGGCTATCAGCCGTCTTCAGCCAGGATAGCTTGACTCCAGTGGCTTATTGAGCACGGGACCCATGTCTGGGCATACCCTTCCCACATAGGGTGAACAGCAAAACACACAAGATGATGGCGGGAATGTTGCACAATGGCAAAACATTCCCCCTCAGTCACAGATCTGGGTTTAATCCATCGTTATTTTGCTTACCAAGCCACCCCAGTTCAGACATGGCCATATGCAAATCAGTCTTGACCCTGTGCCTCATGGGAACAGTCGAGCCCGACTGCCAAGCCATGTCTTCCCTGGACCGGAATCAAGCATCCTAGGACTGGTTTCTGGCTATCAGCCATCTTCAGCCAGGATAGCTTGACTCCAGTGACTTAGTGAGCACGGGACCCATGTCTGGTCATTCCCTTCCCACATAGGGTAAACAGCAAAACACACAAGATGATGTACGGAAAGTTGCACAATGGCAAAACAATCACCCCCAGTCACAGATCTGGGTTTAATCCATCGTTATTTTGCTCACCAAGCCACCCCAGTTCAGACATGGCCATATGCAAATCAGTCTTGACCCTGTGCCTCATGGGAACAGTCCAGCCTGAACTGCCAAGCCATGTCTTACCTGGACCGGAATCAAGCATCCTAGGACTGGTTTCTGGCTATCAGCCGTCTTCAGCCAGGATAGCTTGACTCCAGTGGCTTAGTGAGCACAGGACCCACGCCTGGGCATACCCTTCCCACATAGGGTAAACAGAAAAACACACAAGATGATGGACGGAATGTTGCACAATGGCAAAATATTCACCCCCAGTCACAGATCTGGGTTTAATCCATCGTTATTTTGCTCACCAAGCCACCCCAGTTCAGACATGGCCATATGCAAATTAGTCTTGACCCTGTGCCTCATGGGAACAGTCCAGCCCGAACCGCCAAGCCATGTCTTCCCTGGACGCGAATCAAGCATCCTAGGACCCGTTTCGGGCTATCAGCCGTCTTCAGCCAGGATAGCTCTACTCCAGTGGCTTAGTGAGCACGGGACCCATGTCTGGGCATACCCTTCCCACACAGGTTGAACAGCAAAACACACAAGATGATGGCCGGAATGTTGCACAATGGCAAAACATTCCCCCTCAGTCACAGATCTGGCTTTAATCCATCGTTATTTTGCTCACCAAGCCACCCAAGTTCAGACATGGCCATATGCAAATCAGTCTTGACCCTGTGCCTCATGGGAATAGTCCAGCCCGAAATGCCAAGCCATGTTTCCCCTGGACCGGAATCAAGCATTCTAGGACCGGTTTCTGGCTATCAGCCGTCTTCAGCCAGGATAGCTTGACTCCAGTGGCTTATTGAGCACGGGACCCATGTCTGGGCATACCCTTCCCACACAGGTTGAACAGCAAAACACACAAGATGATGGCCGGAATGTTGCACAATGGCAAAACATTCCCCCTCAGTCACAGATCTGGGTTTAATCCATCGTTATTTTGCTCACCAAGCCACCCAAGTTCAGACATGGCCATATGCAAATCAGTCTTGACCCTGTGCCTCATGGTAACAGTCCAGCCCGACTGCCAAGTCATGTCTTCCCTGGACCGGAATCAAGCATCCTAGGACCGGTTTCTGGCTATCAGCCGTCTTCAGCCAGGATAGCTTGACTATAGTGGCTTAGTGAGCACGGGACCCACGACTGGGCATACCTTACCACATAGGGTGAACAGAAAAACACACAAGATGAAGGACGGAATGTTGCACAATGGCAAAACATTCACCCCCAGTCACAGATCTGGGTTTAATCCATCGTTATTTTGCTCACCAAGCCACTCCAGTTCAGACATGGCCATATGCAAATCCGTCTTGACCCTGTGCCTCATGGGAACAGTCCAGCCCGAACTGCCAAGCCATGTCTTCCCTGGACGCGAATCAAGCATCCTAGGACCGGTTTCTGGCTATCAGCCGTCTTCAGCCAGGATAGCTCTACTCCAGTGGCTTAGTGAGCACGGGACCCACGTCTGTGCATACCCTTCCCACATAGGTTGAACAGCGAAACACACACGATGATGGACGGAATGTTGCACAATGGCAAAACATTCACCCCCTGTCAAAGATCTGGGTTTAATCCATCGTTATTTTGCTTACCAAGCCTCCTCAATTCAGACATGGCCATATGCAAATCAGTCTTGAACCTGTGCCTCATGGGAATAGTCCAGCCCGAAATGCCAAGCCATGTTTCCCCTGGACCGGAATCAAGCATTCTAGGACCGGTTTCTGGCTATCAGCCGTCTTCAGCCAGGATAGCTTGACTCCAGTGGCTTATTGAGCACGGGACCCATGTCTGGGCATACCCTTCCCACATAGGGTGAACAGCAAAACACACAAGATGATGGCGGGAATGTTGCACAATGGCAAAACATTCCCCCTCAGTCACAGATCTGGGTTTAATCCATCGTTATTTTGCTTACCAAGCCACCCCAGTTCAGACATGGCCATATGCAAATCAGTCTTGACCCTGTGCCTCATGGGAACAGTCGAGCCCGACTGCCAAGCCATGTCTTCCCTGGACCGAAATCAAGCATCCTAGGACCGGTTTCTGGCTATCAGCCGTCTTCAGCCAGGATAGCTCTACTCCAGTGGCTTAGTGAGCACGGGACCCTCGTCTGGGCATACCCTTCCCACATAGGTTGAACAGCGAAACACACACGATGATGGACGGAATGTTGCACAATGGCAAAACATTCACCCCAGTCACAGATCTGGGTTTAATCCATTGTTATTTTGCTCACCAAGCCACCCCAGTTCAGACATGGCCATATGCAAATCAGTCTTGACCATGTGCCTCATGGGAACAGTCCAGCCCGAACTGCCAAGCCATGTCTTCCCTGGACCGGAATCAAGCATCCTAGCACCGGTTTCTGGTTATCAGCCGTCTTCAGCCAGGATAGCTTGACTCCAGTGGCTTAGTGAGCACGGGACCCACGTCTGGGCATACCTTCCCACATAGGGTGAACAGCAAACACACAAGATGATGGACGGAATGTTGCACAATGGCAAAACATTCACCCCCAGTCACAGATCTGGGTTTAATCCATCATTATTTTGCTCACCAAGCCACCCCAGTTTAGACATGGCCATATGCAAATCAGTCTTGACCCTGTGCCTCATGGGAACAGTCCAGCACCCCGTACTGCGTCAAATGATTCCGGAGGGGTACACGGCTATGCTGGACTATATTAATATCACCCAACAGGACACAGAGAAGAAAAGCAATCTATATGAATCGTAGCACAAATGGGTAGTAATTCAAAGTACAAACCTTTTTAAAATATCAAGCTTGAAAGACCCTATAATTTATCCACACAGGTAGGTTAATCCGTCACTGCTGTCAACCGGAAACAGGAGTGAGGGTGTTGTGGACTAATTTAAGCACTACACGAGTGTCTCGAACATAAGACCAAACGTTGGGCACCATGCTGCGGGACGTCTGCTCATGCACAGAACTATGCACAGGAAACCAGGACCTCAGTAAATTGTGGTGTACCAAAAAACTCACCTCAGTACCCAGAACACCTATCCGACTAGAATCAGTGTCTCATTAGTTCTCCGTCCTACAGCGAAGCTCACAATGATTAGACAACCTGCGCCATGGGGGGATTGCTTTTGTGAAGGAAGGGACCCCTTCCTGCACAAAAGCAATCACTGCAGGCATTTTCCTCTTTCAATGCGTGCTGTAGAATGCAACACGCATTGAAAGAGGAAAAAATGAGAAATGAAAACATTTCTCCTTGTTTCTCTTGGCTACGCCACCCCTGTGGTGGCGCAGCAAACTGACGCATTTCCAGGTTAACGATTGCTCGTAAATCTGGAAATGCATCAGTGGACATCGGTGTTGGGTGGGAACAACAGGGGAGAAATTTAAAAGCACAGGTTAAGTCATGCAGGGTGACTTTACCTGTGCCTGTAAATATCCCTTAGCAGGCTGCGCCACCGGTGCGTCACGCAACGCGATGCACCGTTGGCGCATGGGGCTTGTAAATCTTCCCCAAAGTCTATTCTTTCACTCTCATTGTAATGCACCATTCATCGTTTGAAATATTGGTGCAAATCTGTCAAATTAGGAGATAGAAATGTAAAACTTCGCACACATGTTCTTTATAACCCTAATCATTTAGATTTCTTAAAGCAAATTTCTTATCTATATGTTTATTGATTACCACGTATAGAGTTTGAATGTTGGAATAGGCTGTAATTAGCAATGCACATTTACATGGATCATTTATAATATGCGACCATTTGATTAATGTATTAATTGGATTATATAGCTTATTTCTGAGAGTACACGTATATCTATGTTATTCGAATTCAGATTAAAAAGTTTTAACATTAAACTGCAGAGCCTACACCTTCTACTCAGACTCATGGAAACAATAACAATGCTGCTTGTCTCATGTAACTCTTTTTTTTCTTTCCCATGGACATTCTTGTGACAAATTTTACCTTTGTATACTTATGAACAACATTCGTAAGGGACTACAATGTTCACTCTTTTCCCATGAGAAAGATGATGGGCCAATAGGCTATTGTACAATGACCTGTGTGCCATGAACAAACAACTGGTTCCCCTACATTTTTGATGGAACTATAAACTTTACTTGCTACTCTTACACCTTGTGAGTGGATGATCATCATCTGGAATGGTGTATTACCATAATGGAGTGATTACTGACATCACCTCCGGACTTACTTAAATATATTGACAATGATTTTCGACCAATGAGTTCTTGCCCCTGGTCCTTCGATGCTGCTTCCATCTCGTCTCTCTGCCTATTGGGAAGATCTGACAAGGACTCATTGCTTGGGCACACTTCTGATGCAAAACAGATGCGGAGAGCATCTCCTTGCGAACTATGCAGGCTTGCTGAACTAGACATCTTAGTCAATGCTCTTCTTGCCCCGAGCAGTTGCTGCCCTTGCCCCTGCTTTTTCAAGGAACCATGCTAGCAGGTTTGCTAGCGCCTTCATTTTCCCTTGCCATATTACTGGATCCCATGTCCTTTGAGAGAACCCTCTGAACTGTCTTCTGCACAGGTGGCGGAAATTCTAGCTTAACAAATTTCTTATGGAGTTCCTATTCCAAATTCCAACTTCCCAAAATTCATTTTCAACAGTTTGCTTGTAATTTGTCTTTTTTAATTGATTGTACCGATTGTGAATTATTCCTCTAAATCTGCAGTTTGAAGTGTAGTTTAATTTTACTCCTATATTATGCCAAAATCTGACTAAATTACCAAAACACGGATAATAACTGGTGCGTGTGAATCCAGTGCAATACATACTTAAAGCATAATTGACTGTCGCTAATTTCATTAATGTTTTTCTCTCAGTGACTGTGTACATATTTTCCAGATCTTGATGTGTAATAAGACAAATCATAGGTTATTTTCAGAACATCAGGTTTTGCTTTTGTTGTTTGGCACCACGGTAGCAGAACTTCTTGTCTTGTTGACTTTGGCCCGATTGAACTTGAACGTGGATCATCCTCCAGACCTGGCTAGATCCTCCTCCAGAGAAAAAAGTTGAAAAAAAGATTAGCAAATGGAGCATTTTACAGCAAAATAATTTTGTGATAAAGCAAGGCTTATAAAGCAGTGGAAACGTATAGTTTTTTTAATATCAAACTCATTAAAAATTGCCCTATATCTTACTGCATTAAAATTTTCAAAAGTTACTGTAAGGTGAAAATCATACAATACGACAAATTCAGCATTTTAAAGAGTGTGCTTGCCCAGTGTCTTGCACTGCTTGCAGTATCAACTTTGCAAGAACATGCTCTTAAACACGCTTCAGGGGAGGACCCACAGATGTTGATTGCAATCAGCCATTTAGAAATATTGGAAGACAGGTCTTTAAGTGGGATGAAAAATGCCTTGACTCTTGAAAAGTTAACACTTAAAATACATTTCTGTGATTCCTATAGTGTGCGACCCGACCAGTATTTTGCTTTCTCTCAGAGATTTAAATGCATCCAGATATTACCTTAACAGTTGAACTCACCTATAACCTGGCTATGTTTTTCTCTCCTTTACAGGTGCAGTAAATGAGCTAATGAATACAAAAAGGCACTTACCTTACCTGTCTCGTGTGTGAGCGAGACAGGTAAGTTTGAAAGGAGTACGATAAGGCTAACTAATAAAGGGAGACCTATTGTCTGTGCAGAATGAGGAGATTGAATCCAAGGAAGTTCAGAATATGCAGATCAAAGAAGGTAGTCGCAAGCGTAGTTGCCAGAAAATGCTGTTTGAAGGTGGACATTAATGAGACCTTTTGATACAGGATTCTAGAAGGTTCTTTCTTTGGGTGTAATTAAGCAAACACTCTTTAGCTTGTTCAGATTTCTTTCAGACTAGGAGAGGTACAGACCTCTTTGCACTATTTCTCTTGTATGACTTTGTGCTATGCAATATTCTTTATTTGGAAAACCTTTTCAGAAGTTCTGATGTGCGCACACCTTTCTATTTTATTGGATCTCATTTGGGCGTTCTCATTTAGTATTACTTAGTGGAGGTTAGTTAAGGAGAATTAATATTCCTACATGCATCATAGGCAGGAGTGTTGAAACCTTTAATCTAATCATCAAACTGTAGCCCTTATTCTTTGTTCTGTAGCTACTGAATTCCTCATTTGTTTTCTGTTATTGAGGATAAACCTTGCACACTGATTTGACTTGATGTTGGTAATTCTGTATTGTTCATTTTTATACTATGTTTTTTAGACTGATTTATATTACTTTGGCTCTGAATTTCAAATACATCTATACTTAACCTTACTTTTTAACTCTGAGCTTTACTGTGTGCCAAATGGGTTACATGGTGTTCGTAAATTGAAATTGATCCTAACTCCTTTTATTTCTCAGGCACCCAAGAAAGTTCCATTGCAGAGTGTAAGTAAATGGGGACCAACTATTGTGCTTTGTCAGATGGTAGCAGGGGATGGTGAGGTCCTCAGATAGGGAGTTAGGGGGTCTTTAAATGAGAGTAGTTAATGTCTCAGTCTTAGTTCCTGTACCAGTTCCAGAGCCTATGGTCCGATTTGGAGTATCAGCAGTGTTCCAGTGGTCTGTGGTAGAGTGGTAACAGCAGAGGAGTGAGTATTAATATGGTACTGCGTGTACAGGTTATGCTTAGCTTGCGGTGTTATAACATTGTGTAATGTTTGGCAGAGGTGTTGTGAATGTCATGTGAATGTGGTATTTAATGCAGGGTTGAAGTTGTTAATGGGTCTGACGTGACCCAAGATCACGGGATGATATTAAAAGTGTAATAGGCTACTAAGGTTTTGTGGAGTCTATCATGAGATGTTGTCGACAGCCCAATTGAGATAGGGACCTTTACCTGTATGTGTAAATCTGTGTATGATTAGTGTATTTCCCGCATATGGAGATTACTTTTGGATATGGGTCTGGATAGATCGTGGTTGAATATTGTCAACTTTGTAAAGATGACAGGATGCAGGTAAGTAGTAAAGTCTTTAATGTAAGAAAACACCTGACACCAAAGATACGTCCGATAGCAAGTGCCACTGGCGAGCAACTGTCATTCTAACTGTCAACCTGCCGGTGGTCAGGTAGAACACCCTGACGTCATAATGCACCGGCAGGCAGCGCATGCAGAGAACATGTCGCGCGTGCATTCATAGACCAAGCAATAGTTTATTTAAACACAACACATCTCCCTTCCTAAAACAACCAGGGAGCCTATGGATGACAGCAGATGGTTGCAGAAGGGAAAAGAGAAAACCACAGCTAATCACAAACGTAATCTTGTAATTTAGCTGGAGGCTTTACTACTCTTCCATATCGGCTTACATTGGGTTCATCCTCACAACTGACGTCCTGTGACGTAACATCTTCATAAACAGAATCATCAGAATCAGACTCAGTATCACTGTTGGTCTGACACCTGTACTCTTCTAATGTTACCTTGCTCTGCCCACTACTACTGTCTTCCAACCGTGAGGTATCTGAATTGTTCTCACTCTCAGAAAACACCTTGTTAGTACCTAGAGATACAACGTTGGTACCCTCTGGTCGAGACTCCTCAATTCCATCACGGTCCAGAATCCAATCGTAGTCCTGAGAACAGGAAACTTCGTTATTTTCCAGATCATATTTATAATCACACACTCCTCCTCCCTCCTTGCATAAAGATAAAGCAGAAAAATGCCAGGACTTTCCATCGCTTAAAAGGGCAGAATTACAAAACACTTTCTTCACCTCCATTGGTTGAGAGTATTGATTTTTTCCCTTTCTGGTGATCCTTGCACTTTTAACTCTCACATAGTCTCCTTCCTTGATGTTAACTCTTTTACTTGCATGCCTATTGTCATAGTATTTCTTACTTATGGTTTGCGACCTCCTTACATTCTCCTGTATTTCCTCTGGAGACCACATCACTCTTTCTGTTGTAGCCCAACTTACATTATCCTTCGTGATTGGAGTCCTTCCTCTCAAAAGTACAAAAGGACTGGTGCCTGTAGATACACATGGTGTAACTCGGAATGACCAAAGATTCTTGATTATTTGTTTCCTCCATGACATGTTATTTTGATTTGCCAGTTGGATTATTCCTTTAATTACCCGATTAAATCTTTCTACTGCGCCGTTTCCTGCAGGATGGTAGACAGACGTAGTTTTGTGCTCTATCCCATCCTCGTCGCCACTTGTAAAGATGACAGGATGCAGGTAAGTAGTAAAGTCTTTAATGTAAGAAAACACCTGACACCAAAGATACGTCTGATAGCAAGTGCCACTGGCGAGCAACTGTCATTCTAACTGTCAACCTGCCGGTGGTCAGGTAGAACACCCTGAAGTCATAATGCACCGGCAGGCAGCGCGTGCAAAGAACATGTCGCGCGTGCATTCATAGACCAAGCAATAGTTTATTTAAACACAACAAACTTCTTCAGAAAAGCAGACAATTGGTATTTGTTGCTATTGCATTATATTTATTTTTATGCTTATTGTTGAAGAGAGTGTGCTCTTGAAAATTGTGAAGGAGGGTGAGCCAATGCAAGGAGCAAGACTGACGTCACAGAGTGCCATGTTTGGATTGATCGGTTGATGTAAAGTTTTGATTATATTGGTTGTTTATGTCATGGGGTGTCACACTGGTATTTGTAGCTGATTATATATAAATTTGTGTGAACATCGTCATTTCCTGTCTTGAAACAAACAATTTTGACTGTGATTGTTGACAAAAATTAATTGAAAATTAAAAGTTTTAAAGCAATTCAGGATTTGGTTAGGGGAGACAATCCCTTTTAGAGAGGGAGAAGAGGCTCCAACTGAAGATACTGTAGGTCATTATATGGTGATAAATGTTGGGTTCCATAGGATCACTGAGAAAGAAGTTGCACTGGCGTTTCCTTACAATGGTACATTTAATGTACAGAGTTTTGAGAATTTAAGAAGAATTTTATATGAAATTAAACCACAGCCTAGACCTATACAGGTTGAAACGTGCAATGCTTCGGAGCATGCAACTTGTGCACAAGAGAAAGACAGATATCAGGAAAGAGGCAAAAAGGCAGTGCGTACATATGCAGATGCAATATGGTATGCTCTACAGAAAAGTTGGAGAACCAATATGATAGAGAAAGTGTAGTTATATCCAGCATTGACAAGCAAGGAGTTTGAGAAAGATAGAAAAAAGAAGAAAAAGATAGAGAGATAGGAAATGTGGCCAATGAATCAGCTGAGGAAGGTGAAAATCATGACAGTGATACTAATGACAGCCTTTTAGATGAGTTGTTGTCAAAGCATTTGCCTCCGTACAATGAGACCCAAGTGAAGGGAGGTTGAAATACTAGTGTCAGTAAAAGTTCTGGGATTGCTACTGCACCCGTAAATGTAAATGTGAGCCCTAATGCAGTGAAGTTACTCCTATGGGTGTGAAACAGAATACGGTAAGAGGGAGCTCGAGGATCTGTGTACCTGGCCACTCCACTGCTCTGAAGTTGTGTACAGCTTTGAATATTCCTGATGCTCTCACTGCCCCGATTACTATTGATCCTGAAGTACCTATATATAATCCTAGCTCTGCAGGCAGCTTTAAGTGGGATATGACTGTTCCCACTGAGTCGGGAGTCCCAGGGAAGGCTTCAGTGAAATATAATGTGAAGTTTATTCCTTTGGTCTCAATAAATGCACGTTTCCTTTGTGGTGGGAGGGCAGACCCATTAACAAATCCGACTGGAATTGGCCCTTTAAGATTGTTTCTGGGATTGCTAGAATTAGATTCAAACATATGGGAGCCACCTTTGAAGGTGCACAGTAGCACTCCCAGAGCGAATACAGCCCCTAAAGCTTCTGAGGTGCCTCAAATACTAGACACCCATGAATAAGATGACAGGATGAAGATTCATAATGTCCACTCACATGAAAGTAAAAATAGAAAAATAAGTCAAGGATGATTAAATCAAAATTTAACGTAAATCTGGTGCATGTAGTTGAATTAAAACTTGAATTGGATGAGATGATAAGTGGAAGTCTTGATTTGGCTCAAATAGGTAATTATCAACAAAACAGGCTTTTGTTTACCAGGATTGATGTTACCAGAAGAGCTAGACAGACTCATTATGAATTATCTGAAATAACTCAGAAAAGTAAAGTGGATTTGGAACGGAATTAGGTTTTTACAGAAAAATCACAAGCTTTGCTTTAGTGATCAGGACATGGTAAATGTGAGACTACCAGGGCTGAAGATGCAAGTTTGGGAGTTAATTCAAATCATTCACATTTGAGGTGCACTGGATAAATGGGAAGTTAATAGTCAAAAAAGACAAGTCCTAAAAGATTAATTGGGGATCCGCCTCCTTCTGTAGAGGGAGGGTCGGCTATTACAATTTTACATTCACGAGAAGTACTTAGAGGAGGTTATGTTCATATACCAGTAGGAGTGATCTTCTGTCATTCACCAATGACGTTCCCAGGTTAAGACAGAAACCTGTGGAATGGTTTAAAGAAGTTGAGTGCTTTTGTGGACTGATTTAAATACTCTATATTGTGGTTTCAAGTGATTTCTGGACAGCATGTAAAATAGCCACAGAATGGCCTGAGAGAGAACTAGCAAGAGATCCTTTGACTAATGGTCCAGTCAGATGATAACATGATTAAAATATAAAGTGTCGGCCCAAGAAATTGATCTTACAGCCCTGGAACTCAAAGAGACGATTCATACATATTATGAGAGATTGTTGCAAGTGTTAACAGTACAGTGGAATGGAAGCGCTGGAGCCCAAGGACATGGGACATTTTGTGTCTAGATTTGTGACAGGATTGAGACCTGAGATTAGCATGATGATTCAGAAGCATTTGATTTCCTGGCTGTACAAGTCTGTGGATGAGATATTGTAATTCTCTAAATGTTGCAATGAGATTGACATGAGGCAGAAGAAACAAAAAGATAAGCTCCTGGTAGCACAAATGAAGGCTGCTGAGAGGGGAAGTCAAGGTCCTCCATTTGTCAGGAATGCACCCTCTATGCAGGAAGGGTACCCACAGGGAACTCCGACTAAGCACAGTGCAGGTAATTTTCATTCACAAGGTAGGGGTCAGGGTGTCCCTGTTGATCTGAATACTGGGATTGACATAACTACAGTGAAAAAGTCCAATCTATGCCACTACTGTAATAGGTTGGGGTGCTGGATGTGGGAATTTCATATTAATCCAGCAAATCAAGAGCAGAATCCAGGATTTGTACAGTCGCAGAACAATAATCCTATGCAGCCACAGAATGTGCCTAGACCAAGGTCTCAAACTTTGAATGCGCCCCAAGCCCCAAGTTACAAAACCCAGATGCCACAGCAAGCAGCTGCTGGTCCTAGGTTCGCTTAGAATCAAGTTCCGAATGTGAATTCAGGGAAATATTCCTTACCAGCAATATACCATGTTGGAGACCATTGAGAATTTTGGTTCTGATCAGTCAGCCTGATGGTGCCTGAGGGCGGAGGAAGATTGCGTACTTGGTGCAAACTTGCAGGTACACCAGATATGTAGATGGTGAGGTAAATTGCCAAACTGTAACATTCTTGGTTGATACTGGTGCTGCCTGTTCTACTGTGCGAACAGTGGACGTTCTAGACCTACCCCTCTCAGGAAGAAGTATCCAAGCTGTTGGAGTTGCCAATCAACAAATGAGAAATTCCATTATGAGGAAGTACCTGTAAAAACAGGTAATTTTGAGGATAGTCACCAATTTGTGGTCTGTTACTCAAGTTCTGTGAGTTTGCTAGTGCTGGATTTGTTGTGAAATTGCACCATGTATTGCCCACAGAGAGGCATGGAGTTTCAGATCCACGATGAAGATGTGGCTTTCAAAATGGTTAATTAAACCCCAGTTGTTGTTTTGTACTTCATGATGACAAGTGCAGAGCGACCTTTGTATCTCAAAGATGCTGTGAGGATAGAGGTTTGGTATTTTGCAGGATCAGACATTGGACTCATTAAAGGAGTTAAGCCTGTCCGTATACAGATAAAGCCGAATGCAGAACATCCCAGAACACCCAGGTTTAATTTGACTTTTGAAACGATTGCTGGAATAACTCCAGTAATTGAGACAATGATTCAACAAGGTATACTGATGGAGATTATGGGGAGTCCATGTAACTCACCCATTATGGGCCTGCAGAAGCCTAGTTGTGAATACTACATAGTGCAAGACCGTCGCAAGATTAATAACATTGTGATTCCCTGTTGTCATGTGGTACAGAATCCTGCTGTGATATTGTTTCAATTTCCATGTAAGGCTGAGTGGTTTTCTAGTATTGTTTTGTGTCAGGAATTCATCTCTTTACCCTTGCATGGGGATAGGCGGTTCCTCTTTACCTTTAGGCTCGGCAACTGTGTTGTGGCATGGTGCTGAGTCCCACAAGGGTATATGGAGAGCCTCTCCTTTTTTAAAAAGATCCTTAAAAATAGTTGGGAGACTCACGTTAAGCCTTGTAACTATATTTTAGTACATTATATTGATGACGAAGGAATTATTATTTTGTAAAGGTTGCACTTTCCCTGTTTGCACCCGGCACACTTTAAAACAGGTGTGCCAGGCGTAAACAGGGAGGTGCGCCGTATTACATGTAATGCGCTACCCCCAGTGCAGCCACAAACTTGTGCTGCCCAGAGGGCAGCGTATTCAGGCAAAAAAGAGGAGCGGCTTTGAAGCAGCTGTTCCATGTTTCACTTTGCAGGCGATACCCGCCCTGCACTATTAAAGGGGATTAAATATCCCTTGCAGGCGGATGTAGTGAGTGACTGCACCCGCCTGCAAGGGTATGTCTGAGGGATCCTCTTGTCCCTCTCCAGAGGACTGCAATCAGGAGGTGCACTGACAATGCACCATCTTTTAGGTGGTGCACCACTGTCAGTGTACTTCCTGACAACTTCTTTGCCTATGAATCCGAACCCATAATATGGCGTGTGCGCAGAGGCAAAGGAATTCCATTATCTCCATGCAAATGAAGGAACGCCCTCTGAAAATAGGACTGGAGCTTTATGTGCGCGCCAGCACTATCCATATTACAAGCACCTGCTGTCCCTTCTGTAATACCAAATTCCCCATGGGGGGGGGGCGCGCAAAGCGGTCGCAAACACCTGTTGCGTGCCTAGAGCACTTTCCCAATATGGCCCCTGATGGTTGCATCAAATACTTGTGAAGCATGCAACTGACATAATTACATTGATAAACTAATTGGCAGACAATGGACATAAAGTGTCCGCTAGCAAGTTGCAGTATTGTTTGAAGGAAGTCTTGTTCTTGGTCACCACATTAAGAATGAAGTCAGAAAGGTGTTGCAAGAGAGAATGTAGGTGAATTTGTAAATGAAAATGCCAAAAACCCAGAGAGAGGTCAGGATGTTCTTGGTAATGGTTGGCTACTGTCGCCAGTGGATGCACAACTTTTTCCTAGTGGACAAGCCTTTAAGATGCTGACACACAAGGATGTGTCATAAGAGGTGCATTGGGACAATGATTGTTTGGTTGCCTTCCTAGAGTTGAGAGAATGTCTATGTCTCGCCACCGCACTAGGGATGCTGATTACAACATATCATTTTCGCTTTCCTGCAGTGAGAGGGAGGGCTATGTTCTTTCAGTGCTTACTCAGATGCACGAAAATGCCAGTAGAGCTGTAGCCTATTTCTCAGCTACATTAGATCCAGTACTGGCAGCTCAGCCTGAATACCTTTAAGCTGTGGCAGTCACAGGAGTCGTGAAGGCATTGTCATGTGTTATCCATTAACTGTGTATGTGCCTCACTCTATAGAAATACTGTTAATACCTACTCGCATGCAGCATTTGACAAACAGCTGCCTGTCCTGGTATGAGCAGATCATACACTATGGCCCCATCTGTAGACTATTAGGCCACCATAGTCATGTAGCTGCTCTCCTTATCTTGAGATCGGATTCAAACTCATCTCTTGCTATCCCTTTTGCCAAGTTCCTTAGGGCCATGTGGTTATCACATAGAAAGCTCTTACCTTCTTTATAATGGAACTGATATTTCCTATGATTGCAGTTTCCAATTGGATCTTAATGTGGCTATTTAAAGTAATATATAATAGTAAATGTGTGTGTATATATACATATATATATACACACACACATTTACTATTATTAAACACAATTTTTTTTAATTTATATTATTTCAGAATTTTTAAATGATGTAATAATATAACAAACAATTAGTAACAATTAAAGCAGTCAGGAAAATGTTGTCTCACAATGGGGTAAAATGTACTATTCCCACTCCAGTCAAAACAACATAAGAAATAGTGCTGGATTGCAGAGAGGTTAACTTTACTATTCCCACTTCAGTCAGTGGAACAGTAGGGAAAGTGTTGGATTGAGGAGGGGTAAAATTGACTATTTCCACTCCAGCCAGTGCAACAGTAGGGAAAGTGCTGGATTACAGAGGGATAAAATGTACTATTCCTACTCCACTCAGTGGAACAGTAGGGAAAGTGTAGGATTGCGTATGGATAAAATGTACTATTCCCGCTCCAGTCAGCGTAACAGTAGTGAAAGTGTTGGATTGTGGAGGGATACAATTTACGTTTCCCACTCCAATGAGTGCAACAGTAGGGAAAGTGTTGGATTGCGGAGAGGTACAATTTACTATTCCCACTCCAGTCAGTGCAACAGTAGAGCAAATATTTGATTTCAGAGGGGTAACATTTACTAATTCCACTCCAATGAGTGCAACAGTCGGGAAAGTGTTGGACAGAGGGGTAACATTTACTATTCCCACTCAACTCTGTGCAACAGTAGGGAAAATGTTGGATTGCGTATGGACAAAATGTACTATTTACGCCCCAGTCAGTGCAACAGTAGGGAAAGTGTTGGATTATGGAGGGGTAAAATTTACTATTCCAACTCCAATAACTTCAATAGTCAGTAGAGAAAGTGTTGAATTACTATTCCCACTCCAATTAGTGCAACAGTCGAGAAAGTGTTGGACAGAGGGGTAGAATTTACTATTCCCACTCCACTCTGTTCAGCAGTAGGGAAAGTGTTGTGTTGTTGAGGGGTAACATTTACTATTTCAACTCCAATAAGTGCAACAGTAGGGAAAGTGTTGGATTGTGGAGGGGTAAAATGTACTATTCCCACTCCAATGATTGCAACAGTAGGGAATTTGTTAGATTGTGGAGTGGTGAAATTTACTATTCCCACTCAACCACTCAAGTCAGCGCAACATTAGAAACAAACAAATTCTCTTCAACCCAATAAAATTATTGCAAAAACATATTAAACAAAATAGAAATATACAAATAAAATAAATACCTATGCAATGTTAAATACATAAAATAAATACCTACGCATATTATTATAATTAAAATAAAAAATCATTTCTATAAATAATTTAATGTGAAAGTTATTTATTAACAAAAAATATTTATTAAATAATTTTATTTGACTTACTTCCGATCCCACACCCCTACAAAAATCACAACCCACACCTGAAAACTTAACTTTAAAAAACAATTTATTTACACAACTACCATAAATATTGATCAATAAACTAATTATCATTCATTAAAAAATAATTAGGACTTAATTATAATTAATTTACTTCCCACAATATATCCCCCTCCGAAACACATAAAACACTCCTAAAATGTATTATAACAAAAAAATAATTACACAATTAGCATGATTAATTATCAACATATTAATTGATATAAATTAATTATAACTAAAATAAGATTATTTACTTCCCGCCCTATAACCCTACAAAATCCATAACCCACACCTAAAATTTAAGTTAAAAAAAGGTAATTGCACAATTACAATAATTAATTATCAGCTAAATAATTATTGTTAATTTAAAATGAAATATTAATTACTTATAAATAATTTACTTCCCACCTTATATCCCTATAAACCACACAACCTGCACCTAAAATTCAAATTAAAAATAATAATTACACAATTAACATAATTAATTTTCAATTGAATAATTGATATTAATAGCCAATTATTAATCATTTAGAAATAATATGCCTTGCACCCTGTACCTCTAGAAACTCCTCAATCTACACCTAAAATAAAAATAACATTATTTACACATTAAACATAATTAATTATCAATTAAATACATATTATTAATAAACAACAAATTATTAATTGATTACATTCAAAATACTTCCCACCCTGTATCCATATAAACCCCATGACCCACACCTAAAATTAAAATTGAAAAAATATTTGCACAATTACCATAATTAATTGCCAATTAAAATAATAATATTTACTAAAACAAATTAATAATTTATTATAAATAAATTACTTCCCCTCCTATACCCCTGTAAACCCACAACCCGCTATGGTACTAATAGTCCCAACATTGTGGATTCGGGACTGACTGACCGACCGACCTCCAGTCGGCGGTCCCCATCACATAATTACAATGCAACCGCTCCTGGTGTGGTCGCATACTCCCATTATCCTTTGGGACCTTGTGCTGTGGCCGTAAACCAGTCGTAGCACAAGCTCCCATAGAGAAATAGGAGTTTGTGCAAATCCCTGCTGCCAGACGGTGCAGAGATTTACAGGGGGTCACCATAGGTGCCCCGTTGGCTCCCAACTGGAGGCTCTAGTGATAAGGGGATCGCTAGGGACCCCCAAAGTCGCTTTCCAACAGGCTTTCCATATCAAAAAGCCCGGCGTGGAAACCCGGTCGGAAACTGACGTAATCTCAACGGAGGAAACGCTGTCCTATAGGGATTACATGCCGGTTCCAACTGGCCGACTGGCTCCTTGAGCCCGTCGGAATCCAGCCGGAATGACCG
The DNA here is from genome assembly GCF_964263255.1 of Lissotriton vulgaris. NCBI lineage: Eukaryota > Metazoa > Chordata > Amphibia > Caudata > Salamandridae > Lissotriton > Lissotriton vulgaris. Next base: position 1,259,428,040 of record NC_141695.1, read on the forward strand.
TTCGGTTTCACTTTCGACTGCCAACATTGTAATTAGGCGGTCAGGAGTGAAACCATAGATGTCAGTCCGAAAGGCGGCTTTCGGACCGACATCGAAATAAGACCCTAAAAATGTAACAACTATATTGAAAAACATACTCAATAATTATTCAAAAAATTCTGATCATATGCATTTAAAATATATACTAAAATACAATAATGAAAAACGATATTATAAACAACTATATTTTTGTAAACTATATTAATGACTTTGATATTTAAAAAATTGAGATTACTTACCTTAAAATTATATATATTTTGGTAACGATATTTTAACTTCAATATTTTGTCTGAATACCCAAAATGGGGAAACAATTTGGGGCATATTACAAGTTTCTGTGGGAGTGGTGGCACGGTGGTGGAAACTGCCACGCCACGGCTCCCATGAAACTCCCGCTGCCCACACGCCCTATTATGACTACACAGTAGTCATAGAGGCAGGTGGTGGTGATCCCCTGGTAGTGCCTCTTTTAAAGGCCGCGGCCCCTTTAAAAGAGGCACTGCAGTGGGACCGCACAAGCCGGTTAATGCATGGCATAGACTCAAAAGTCCATGTCGTACAGGAACCTATGTGGATGCACACAGAGAGGCACATGTTATACCACCATGTGTGAATCCACATAGATTTGAGGCACGGGCCCTTTTGTTTCCTCCCTACCAGGCTTTTCATGGCGGTTGAACTGCTATGAAAGGCCTGGCTGAGAGAAAACTCATAATATGCTTGAATAGACCGTGGCTTTCCCGCCAAACATACTGCGGCCTCTGACCGCCACTCATACGCCAGAGAACGGCGGTTCCCTGGTGTAGCCGGCAGTCTTAGGGGGTCATTAGGATGACTGGCGGACTTAGTCCGCCCGCCATCCTATCAGATAATGGGACCGCCCGCCATAAGGGCGGGGGTCCCGTGGGGGGTATTAGGATGCGCCCGCCACATTGGCGGGTGCATCCTGCATTTTTAACATTGTGGCGGGCGGTGCTCTTAGCTCCGCCTGCCACAATGCTAAAAATGCATGTATGCATTTGCATACACAAAGCGGCAGGCACCGTGCGGTGCCTGCCGCATTGCGTATGCAAATGCAGGGGGGTACCACAGGTACCCCCATGTGCACCCCCCACCTCGCCTTCACCATGGGGGCCCGCAGGGGGCCCCCGAAGTGAAGACCGTCTGTCTTTCTGTGGTGGCAATCTGTTTTGGCCCATGCTGGCAATGTCTGATAGACACCGCCACCTTATTAAACCTTTTCTGCCCCGGTCGCAATGCGACCGGGGCGGAAAAGGGGCAGACGGACTTTCCTTCCACCGCGGTTCCCCCGCCATAGTAATTTGGCGGGGGGAAATGGGTGGCGGGCGGGTAAGGATGTCTGGTGGATCGCCACCGTCCGCATGGCGGTGGCGATCCGCCAGACATCCTAATGGGCCTTTTAGTGCGGTCCGACTGTCCGAGTGGTAATCGGGCAGTCGGACCGCTGGTGTGGGGTGGCAGGAACCACCGCGCCATCACAAGTCTGGCAGTCCTCGGACTGCCAGACTCATAATAAGCTCCTTATGTGTACCCAAGTCATCCAAGCCTAGCTGTGATAATGAACATAAAGGCAGCATGTCTTTTTTTTTCTCGTTCATTCTGCCTTCCATTCCGTGTCTTTCTCTCGCCTCCTTTCATTCTCTTATCTTTCCTTCTCTTTTTTTCCTCCTTCATCTCTTAATTTTAATCTTTCTTTCTTTCTTTCCTTCCTTTCTCTTTCATTCTTTGTTTTATATCCTTTCACTTCTTCACTTGATTCTCACTTTCTATTTGTTCTTTCTTTCTTTCTGTCTCTCTCTCTTTCTTTCTCTTTTATTTTCTATCTCCCTTACTTCATCTAATTTTTCTTTCTCTTATTCCTTTTTTAGAGTGTCTAGCAACCATTTCCTCTATTACATTCTGTTTCCTCATTGTCAGATGCATTTGCCCAAGGCTTGTAGTTACTTGTAGGGATACATTTATTGTTGAAAGCCATGAAGTCTGCAGTCATTGTGGCCTAGGGAAGCAAAAACTTCAGGGCAGGCCAATATTCCTCAAACCACTAAGTCCACCAGGAAAAGTTATTCTAATTGTGGTTACTAAGCAGGGCCAATTTGTGGCCATCAACCAATGGGCTTTAGGGCTTTAGTGAGGTACTGTAAGTCTTTTGGTGCCAGCTTACAAAACGAATGTGGTTTTATGCAAGCCTCAATCAGAACCGACTCATAAGACAGATTAATGAGACAGTACTTGTCACTGAAAACCCCACATGTAAATCTTTCCCAATACAGGCCTTGTGCCATTAATACTATGCACTCCCTTCAGCCAGATTTTGGTACTCGAGGGAGAATGTATGACCTCCCCCCTATACCACGCATGCGTTTTCCAAGCAGTTGCCTTTATCACAAATGCCTTTACCATCCATGGTAGGTATGTAAGATCAGTAAGCACCCTATGCATACATATATATAAATATACATATAATGTTATATTTTTTTCTAATTTATTCCCAGGCTCCCTTTACCACTACCCACCCCTACAGCCTATAATTACTCATACCTACCTTTACCACTATCCACCTGTAACCCTTAAAATTAACTTTTCCTCCCTATACAACTACCCACCCAACCCTAACCCCTAAATATACCCTTAACTCTATTTTCCACTTCCCAACCCTAAACTCTAAAAATTATCTTACCTCCCTTTCCCACTGCCCACCAGTAAACCTTAAAAAAAACCCTAACCTCTCTTCACCACTGCCCAACGCAAACCTTATATTTACTCTTACCACTACCTACTCCTAAACCCTAAATTTACCTTTTAGCTCCCTTTACCACTACCCATTCCTAAACCATAAAAATACCCTTCCTTCCTATACCACTATCCACCCCTAAAATTACCCATACCTTGCTTTACCCCTACCACCCCTAAATCCTAAAATTACCCTTACCCCCTTTACGACTATCTAACTCTATCACTCAGTCACTTATATTTGTACAGTGCACAGCTGCTTCAAAAGAAGCGTCCAGTGCTACCAACGAGCTGGAAACTGTTGCGGGCAAGTGAAGGGCAATTAGTGCTAGTCTTCTTTCAAAAAAACATTTTTTATAAGCTTTATTTTTTATATTGTTTACAACAGGTATTGCTGCAGGCATTGATACTCAGACGTCTTGCGCACTATAGTTAAGGTTCCAAGGCCAACTTTTTGTGTACATGCAATATTACAAGTGACAATAAGGGATATGTAAATGTAAATGTGGCGTATTTGTATAGCGCGAACAGTGACCCGGAGGCATCCCGGCGCTTGTACTCCTACCACGGGGGAACCCCTCCTGGCTTTTCCTTGTGGGGTGTCCACTCCTGGGCATCCCATGGTGAAACCAGGCATCCCTTGTGTATCAGGGGGCCTTTGTGGAGACTAAGCAAGCTATTGCCCAGAGTTGCAGCGTGGGACCCATGCTTAGAATCGGCACTGAGGCGAGAATATCCGGTCAGAGGAATTTAAGCCCGAAACCCGCCGAGGCGGGAATCGAACCCTGGTCCCTGGCCAGCGTTCTGCATCAAGGTCTGCCGCTCTAAGCATTGAGCCACACTTCTCCACTATTGCGAAGCCATCGTTGTATTTATCAGAAAGCAATAGGTCGGGCTTTCATCTAACCTGCTTCCTCGTACTACACTCCCATTCAGTCTCTTCTGCAACCGTGTCACAGTGCAAGTCTTCTTTAAAGAGGAAAGTCTTTAGCTCATTTTTGAAGATGGCCGGAGAGGGGGCAGAACGTAAACTAATAGGAAGTGAGTTCCAGAGGTTAGGCATAAGAAAGAGAATGATCTGCAGGCTTTTCTGGCTTTAAGAATTTATGGAACTTGGAGCAGCCTGAGACTGTTAGATCTTAAAGACCTAAATTGATGATTAGGTTTAAGCCTTTTTCTTAAGTAGAGAGTACTTGCAAGATTGAGGCTCTAAATGCGAAAGTGGGAACTTTGAATTGGTTGTTTGACAACTGGCAGGCAGTGTAAACCCTATATTTGCTCTACCTCTCTTTACTACTGCCTACCACTAAACTTTACAATTACCCTTACTTCCCTTTGCCGCTACCTACCTAAAACTCTAAATTTACCCTTACCTCCCTGTACCACTTCCCTCCGTTAAACTCTAAAAATACCCTCAACTCCCTTTTTCACTGTCCACCCTAAACCTTAAAATAACCCTTACGGTCAACCAGTGGATACATTCCACCACCACCCGAAGCAGGTGCCCCACAGGAACTGGAGCAAGATCACCGCCGACCAGCTCGCCACCTCCCTCAGCCAGAACCCACCCGTCAGGACAACGGACCCTAACACAGCAGCCTGCAACCTCACGCAGTGGCTGACCACAAGTGCTGACGACCTCGCCCCACTGAAGGACCCACTCACCAGGCCCAGAAGCAAGAAGGCTCCCTGGTTCACCGACGAACTCAAGGACTCCAAGAAGGCCTGCCGCACCCTCGAGAAGACCTGGCTCCTCGACAAGACCACCGACAACATGACCGCCCTCAAACTCGCCACCCGCAGACATCACCAGCTCATCCGCACCACAAAGAAGAAATCTCTGAAGGAACGACTGGACAAGAACGCCCATGACAGCAAGGAGCTCTTCAACATCGTCAAGGAATTCTCCAACCCCAGCACCGGCAACAACGACATCACCCCCTCACAGGACCTCTGCGACTCCCTCGCCTCGTACTTCCACCGCAAGATCTCCGACATCCACAACAGTTTCGGCGCTCAACCCCCGCACCCGTCGATCGAACCTACGCACCCAGCCGCCATCCTCCAGACATGGACCGAGGTGACCCCCGAAGACACGACAAGCATGATGAACACCATCCACTCCGGATCGCCGACCGACCCGTGCCCCCACCACATCTTCAACAAAGTGGCCCCCACCATCGCACCCCATCTCCGAGACATCATCAACACCTCCTTCAACACAGCCACCTTCCCCGAGAGCTGGAAGCACGCCGAGCTCAGCGGACTACTGAAGAAACCAACAGCGGACCCGACCGACCTCAAGAACTTCCGCCCCATCTTGCTCCTTCCCTTCCCGGCCAAAGTCATCGAAAAGGTCGTCAACAAGCAACTGGCCGCCTTCCTCGAGACGAACGGATCCCTCAACCCATCGCAGTCCGGATTCAGAGCCAATCACAGCACCGAGACCGCCCTCATCGCAGCCACTGACGACATCCGAGCCCTGCTCGACAACGGCGAAACAGCGGCACTCATCCTCCTAGACCTCTCCGCTGCATTCGATACTGTTTGCCACCGCACCCTAGTCCAACGACTCAACGACACTGGCATCCAAGGGAAGGCCCTGGACTGGATCACCTCATACCTCTCCGGAAGAACACAGAAAGTACGCCTCCCGCCGTTCCGCTCGGAGGCCACCGAAGTCATCTGCGGCGTCCCGCAAGGATCATCGCTCAGCCCCACTCTCTTCAACATCTACATGAAACCACTAGCTTCCATCGCTCGCAATCACAACCTGAACATCATTTCCTACGCCGATGACACCCAGCTGATCCTCTCCCTCACCAAAGACCCCGACACCGCCAAAGCGAGCCTCCACGAAGGGATGAAAGACGTCGCCGAATGGATGAACAACAGCCGCCTAAAGTTGAACACGGACAAGACAGAAGTCCTCATCCTGGGACCATCGCCCTCCGCATGGGACGACTCCTGGTGGCCCCCAGCCATAGGCGCCGCACCCAAGCCAACAGACCACGCACGCAACTTGGGCATCATCCTGGACTCCTCCCTATCGATGACCAGACAAGTCAACGCCGTCTCCTCATCTTGCTTCCACACACTCCGCATGCTCCACAAGATCTTCCAATGGATTCCGACCGAGACAAGGAAGACGGTCACCCAGGCCCTCATCACCAGCAGACTGGACTATGGAAACACCCTCTACGCCGGAACAACAGCCAAGCTTCAGAAGAGACTCCAGCGCATCCAGAACGCCTCCGCCCGACTCATCCTGGACGTCTCCCGACGCAGCCACATCTCGAGCCACCTGAGAGACCTACACTGGCTCCCTGTCAACAAGAGGATCACGTTCAGACTCCTCACCCACGCACACAAATCCCTCCACGACCTGGGCCCTAGGTACCTCAACGACCGCCTGACCTTCTACACGCCCACCCGCCAGCTGCGATCGGCGAACCTCGCCCTCGCCGTCATGCCTCGCATCCAGAGAGCCACCGCCGGAGGAAGATCCTTCTCCTACCTAGCGGCTAAGACATGGAACTCCCTGCCCGTCCACCTGCGGCTGACCCAGGACCACCTCGCCTTCAGGAAACAGCTCAAGACCTGGCTGTTCGAGCAGTAGCAGACCCCCCTCCCCACGCGCCTTGAGACCCTTCCGGGTGAGTAGTGCGCGATATAAATGCCATGATTGATTGATTGATTGATTCCCCACAGACAGATCCGGCTTTTAAGGCAGATAGGAGCGGACTGGGGGTTGAGGGGATGATGTTGGCACTCTATACCTGGAAGCGTGCGCCAGCGGTGGTTGGTCCCACGGGGCAGACAGTCCACATATGGCATGAAGCACACACTAAGTTAGGATGGAAGGGAACAATAACCCAACTTACCCCTCTGTGGGACACGCAACACCTGGACGGCCTTCAAAATTGTAAAGGATTTGATAAATGGGACGCTATCGGTATATCCACTGTGGGTAACATGTAGTACAAAAGGGAGGTAAAGACATTTGAACGTCTCCAAACGCAGTATGAGCTAGCACCCACTGAACTGTTTAAGTATATGCAGATAAAGCATGCGCTGCAGGCGGTCCACCCGTCCAACTCTGAGGCTCCAGAGGCAACCCCCCTGGAGGAAAGACTACTGATAGAGCACATGCAGAAGTGGGCGACTTCCCTCACCTACCGCAAATTAGTAAATAATTTCCCTTACCCAAACGTTTCACTTAGAGGAAAATGGTCTCAAGATGTGGGGATCTTCGAGGACTCCGAATGGCAGGAGGCGACGGCCTCCCCACGGGAGGTGGGCATACCTTCAAGACTCAAGCTAGTGCAGCTAAACATTTTACATAGAACTTATTACACGAGACGCACCCTACATAAAATAGGGACAGCACCACACCCGTACTGTTTGAGACGATGTGGGGAGGATGGAAAGTTTTTTCACACTATGTGGGAGTGTCCGAGGATCGCTGAATATTGGGTGAAAGTAATGAGGACTATATCACAGACGGTGGAGGTTTCGTTGACACCTGAGCCGAGACAATGCTTACTGAATGTGTGGGAACCAAACAATCTAACACGCCCAGCGCAAACGTGGGCCACACTGGAAATAATGGTAGCGAAGCGCAATATAGAACAAAAGTGAGGTGCGGGAGAGTCGCCAACACTCACAGCATGGTGTGGGGATCTAGACACGGTCATGGTGGCCGAGAAAGCAGCATTTATTAATCAAGGCTGTCTTCAGAAGTGGAGCAGGGTATGGGGGGCCTGGAACAAATTCAGGGGGTACATTTGTGAGCCACCAAGGACACAGAAGGACAATGAGTCGGAAGATGACAATGATGGGGGGACAGGAAGTTTATGAGGGGAACACTGCACTCTGCGATTCTGTGTGTACCATTATTGCGAACACTTCCATATTGCCGATGATGTCAGAGTTGATTGTCTGTATGTACTATTTGACCAACATGTGCCTTGATTATAATTACAATAAAAAGAGTTAAAAAAATAACCCTTACCTCCCTTCACCATTGCCCACCCGTAAACCTTAAAATTAGCTTTATCTCGCCTTACCACTACCTAACACTAAACTGTAAATCTACTCTTATCTCCCTTTACCACTACCCACCCATGAATTCTAATATAAACCTTACCTCCCTTTACCATTGCCCACCAATAAACCTTAAAATTACCCTTATCTCCCCTTACCACAACTTAATACTAAACTCCAAATTTACTCTTACCTCCCTTTACCACTACCCACCCATAAATTCTAAAATTACCCTTACCTTCCTTTACCACTGCTAACCCTAAACCCTAGAATTATCGATACTTCACTTTACAACTATCCTTCCCATAACTCTAATATTAACTTTACCTCCCTTCACCAGTACCTTTCTCGCCATAACCCTAAATTTACCCGTACCTGATCTACTGCTACCTAATCCTAAACTCTAATGCCCACATGCATCATTGAGGATTGCATTCGCAAACGGTGCGAATCGCAATTTTCGGATGCATCATGCATTTCGCAATTTTAGGAATCGCAACCATGTTGCGATTTCTAAAAATGCGATTGCATTTAAGAAACCGCAATTTGAGATTTCTTAAATGCAATGCATGAACATTTTTAATTTGCGAATTCGCAAATAGGAAGGGGTAAATTAGCATGAAGTTGACCTTCATGCTAATTTGCGAAAACTTTCAAAAATGCAAAAAAATGCATTTTTAAAAGTTTCATGTTACACACACATGTCCTTGGGACATGTGTGTGTGAAACTTGCACTTAAAGTTACATTTCAGGGGTGCAGGGGGGGGTCCTTTGGACCCCCCTCTGCACCCTTGAAAATGCATTCACAAATTGCGATTTGCAAAATGCTACTCGCAATTTGTGAATGCCTTCCCATTCATTCCTATGGGCCTCTTGGCCCATAGGAATCAATGGGAAGGGATTCCTTAATTGCGATTCGCAAATTGTGATTCACAATTAAGGAATTTTTAGAAATCGCAAATAATAATGCGATTTTTTGATGCATAGCAATTTGCGATTTCTTAATTGCGATTCCTTAATTTTTGCAATTAAGAAATCTCAAATGCTAACTTTGATGCATGTGGTCGCAAGTTTACACTTACCTCCCTTTAACACTGTCCACCTCTAAACTCTAGAGTTACGCTTACCTCTTTTAACACTGCTGACCCCTAAACCCTAAAATTACCCTTACTTCCCTTTACCACTTCTCACCGCCCAACCCTAAATTTACCCATGCTTCCCTCTACCAGTACACAACCCAAAACCCTAAATGTACACGTACCTCCTTTTACCACTGCCCACCTCTATATTATTTTTACATCTCTTTACCGCTCTCCACCCTTAAATCCTAAATTTTCCCCTACCTGTCTTTAACACAACCCACCTCTAAACCCTAAAATGACCCTTACCTCCGTTTACCACTGCCCAACCCTCAATCCTTTTTAAATGACGTAATAATTATGTTTTTAAAAAGAAAATGCTTACCAGCTTAGTAAAGGCGCAATTACTTACATGCTTGGTAAAGGCATGAGTCATAACGGCTGTGTGGTAAAGGCATTGCATGGTAAGGACTTCACTGTAAAGGCTGTTTCCCCTCCAAGGACTATCTTTAAGATCCTTATTCTTTATGTACCCCTTTATAATTTCTGCATTATGCAGTGGATCGTGTTTGTAAGATGAGCGTTGGATGTACAAACCTTAAGTAATAATCACATTACTTATGAAAGTGAACCACCAAAAGCCCATAAAAAAAAACCTGAGCTGAACCTGAATGGTAGCTATGGCACAGAGCAGACAAGTGTAAATTAAAGGCAGTGTGTAAAGTATTTATGCAGTACTAAAACAGTAATAAAGTCAAAATTCAAAACTATAAAAATCTTATAACAAGTTAGAAAAATAGAGTAATACAATGATACCAAAGGACAAAAATCCCCCAAAAAGGAACTGGATATATGATTTTGTAAAGTTTGAAGTAGAAGCAAAAAGTGCCAACGATAGTTATTGGTTGCGGTACAAAAGGACCTAGATGCAATTTGACGCTGACCTCGATGAAGCGCTGACCAGCTACACTAACCAGGTTCTTCCTGGTCAAAATCCACCACAAGTACACTTCTGAAGTATCCCAGGTCATCAGGGCATGCAGATTGAGACTCAGAGTGGAAGGCAGGGGCCAATAGGAGGGACCATTCAGGTCCTAGTGCCACTGGCAAGCAGGACAGTTGCAGGAAAAGGTCTCTTGTACTTGGTTTAGTCTGTGTAGTTTAACACAAGGTCAACCTGCTGACCCTTGGAGTATAGTTCTTTGTCCTGGGTATGAGAGGCAGAGCAGGTTCTATCTTCTAGGCTCCTCTTGTGTCCCAGACAGCAGGTTCAGTCCTCTTCTGATCTTCCACAGGTCTGGAAGTGTTCTGAAGTGGGGGCCTGGAGGTGTGACATTTATACCTGCACAAGCTACCAGGTGGGTTTGACCATTTGAACACAGTAGCCAATGAGGTAAATGTTCCCAGGCCTAACCTTAGCCGTTTTCAAGATGCAGAAAGTCCTCGGCCACACTAAACATAAGCTTTGAGGCAGGGTGTGTGTGTGGGGATTCCACTATGGTAACCTCAGTGTCCTCCCACACTAAAATTCAGTTGTAATCAGTCCCTGTACCCCCCACAAACTCAGAGACAGAAGTCCGGAAGAACAAAGGCTGAGTTCAGCAACCAGGTTCTGGATGCACACATCTTCTTTCCCTTCTTCGAAGTGTGCGTCAAATGCTAAATGTAACCCTAGAAGACCTGACAAACCGGCTTTGACACTAATGTCATAAGAAGGTCCACTGTGATTGGGGTCTAAAAAGATTGCCGGGAACAAAACAAAGGGCCCTGCTCAATTGTCAGCCAATATTTTCCTGTGACAATCAAGGCCTTTTTGAAGTGCATCCGAAGGGTCATATGAAAAACCCCAGCAGACCCGTCAAGCCGGTCTTGACATTCCAGCATAATCTGACACCATGGTGTCAGCAAGAGCCCTACTGTTAAGGAAGCTAGTTTGGCTTGGAGGACAATAGTAGGGCATAGCCTACATTAGCTTAACTACATTTGCTTGTGACAGGGTAGGCCTTTTTGAAGTTAACCAAGTCCTTGGGCCCAGCTCAAAGAGCACCCTGTCAAGGGCACAACACCTCCTCACACTCAAGATTTTTTGTCCCTGTCCTGGGAGCAAGTTAACAACTCATTCACGCTTACTGAAAGGCTAATTGCTGGGTGACAGAAGTGGGAGAACAAAATGCACTGTTACCTTCCAGGGATTTCAGGCAGGACAAAAGTAATTTCTGGACTTTGGAATAGTATAATTTACTATTCCAACTCCAGTCTGTGCAACAGTCAAGAATGTGTTCAACTTAAAGTCTAACAATAGTCTAACAGCGCGTTCCCGAAAGCAAGTTGTTGTAATGACATGCATGGTAAAGGAAAGCATGGTAACGACATATTCACTGTAGTGCCCACATTGTAGAGACGATGCGTGTTTCCAGTTGCATGGTAAATGCTGCTCCCCAGGTATATGTGAATGGGTAAATGAGTCTGTCATATGTACTTGTGGCACAGGACATACCTTTAACCACATGTAGCACTGTTACATGTGTAACACAAACCTATAACCATTTATTTAATGGGAGAAATATAAAGTGCAAATAAAGTTCTACAAAAAATGTTCAAAATATGGAAATATTCAGAATATGGAAACTTTTTCTGCACTTTACATTTCTCCCACATCATAAAATGATTGTATTTTTCAGTTATAAATATGGGGTGTCTACTGGCCACTGGGAGCAAGAGGCCTGCTGTTTGTAATTCAACACTTTGAAATGGGATTAAATAAAAATGAAGAGTTAATGTGATCACTAAGTTAACTCTTCATTTTAATTTTCTCCCTTCTAAAAGCAATCAGAAACATCATTGTGGTCTCTTGCTCCAAGACTGAGTTGAAAAGGACGTGCATTTAAGATTTAAATACCTCAGTGCTTCAATTCTTCACCTCTGTGCCCTGGATCACAAATCTGACTCCAGTGCTGCTCATTATCAGGCCCTGCTATCTGCAGCCTGATAATAACATTATAAAATAAACCCAGACTTCCCTTAACTTTGAAACAAACATATGACCCTGTGCTGATTGAAAAATGATCTCAGGACTGTGAGCTACTCTGGATATGTCTGTGAGCTACTGGTAGCTCCTGGATAACTAGTTGGAGGTACCTGCACTAACTCATAGATCTTGAGGTAATGTATGAGCCATTGTCAGTGGAGTTTCAGCAACCCTGGCACATGATTCCTGTCTGGGTCTGTGCATGATTGGTTATGATGTTCATGATATGGCCCTTGTACGTTTGTATGAGGGGATGCTCCTTCTATAGGCATGCTTCTCAGACCAACACAATGTAAAACTAAGAACAAGAGTATTGGATACAGCACACTAAAGAAGGACATAGATGCTACAGGTGGCCACATTCACATTGATCTTTGTGTCACAATATTGATACTTGAGCAAATATCCATCAAGCTCTAACAAAAGGAAGATACATGTATGGTGGTATCACTTCCTTTAGACTGAGACCATGCTCGCAGTTCAACTGCAAACCTGTGTACCAAAGCACAGCAATGTGCAATCAACTGTGAGCTGAAGGCAAATGAGGTGAGACATGATCCCAAACCAGTAGTGAAAGTAGGTCCACAGAATCCAGGAGGTACTGGATGTGGCAAATGGTCAGGAGGGCATATTAAGAGGCTTTTCTTGGCCCAAGTGTGCCCTTCTCTAATATCTTTTCCTCTAATTCTCAACTCATCACAATGGCTCCCAAATGAATAATAAGGCATGTAAGTAAGGTCCATCTAACTGCTTTTCCTGAACTTTCTCAGGAGCAAACTAAAACCATACTTCTGCAAACAAAGTCAGGATCTCATTTGGATCCATGCCCAACCAAAACAATTAATTTAGCAGCTGACACTATCTCGGAAAACCTAACAGAAATGTTTAATCTGATGATTAAGTCAGGAAAATTACATACTTCCTTTAAACAAAAAAGCTAACCTAGATCCTTCAGATCATGGGAACTACCATCCCATTTCCAGACTGCCCTATCCAGCCAAAATAATTGAAAAAGCTAATAATTCGCAGCTGACAGCTTTCATTGAGGAACAGTCATGGTCCGTGCAGGTAACAGGGGTGAGGCTGGGTGGGGGGGAATTCCGACGGATGATGACGAGGGTAAATTCAGTATTTATTTAATTTTCTCTCTGCATGTGTCGGAACAGATCAGATTGACGCTGGGTGGTAGTGCAATGCTGGTCCTATTGTACCTCTCAGCAGCTTTTGACACTGTAAACCACCAAATCCTGCTGAATAGGCTGGAGGATATTGCGGTAAAAGACAAAGTTCTTGCTTTGGTCAAATCATTTTTGGCAGACAGTTCTAAGTTTGTTGCAGTTGACGATTTTAAATCCTCGTCCTTCTCTCTCCTTTGTGGTGTCCCCCAGGGTTCATCTCTTAGCCAGACCCTTTTTAACGTTTATATGGTCCCTTTGGACAAACTTATCATATCTTTTGGGTTATCTGCAGTCACTTACGCCGATGATACCCAATTAGTGATCTCAGTATCATCCAATCTCTCAGTGAGAGTAAAGCGTTTCTACAACTGTATGCAGGAGTTCAGATAATGGATGGCAAAAAACTGCTTGAAGTTGAACTCAGGCAAGACCGAGATATTGTTTTTTTGGAATGATCTCTCCCTTTTTGTCCCAAGACTGGTGGCCACCTCAACCTGGCCAACTTCCGTCACCAGTTACTGAGCTGAAAAAACCTCGAAGTTATTTTTGATAATCATCTGACTTTCGAAATGGCACATAAATGCAATCACGTCTGCCTCCTTTTTTATCATGAACCTTTTAAGAAAGTTTTTTCCCTTTATTCCTATGGAGAAGCGTATACAGTTTAATGCCACGTGCATTGCTTTCAAGGCTCTTCATGGGGAAGACCCTCAAGTTTTTAAGCTTTGGTTTCGTTGGTATATTCCGCCAAGATCCCTTCGCTAAGAATCAGCATGTGATATCATTGTTCCTAGAGTAAAAAGAGAACAATGGGGAGGGAGAAGTTTTATAGGCAGTATTACTCGTCTCTGGAACATCCTTCTCTTATTCCTGAAAAAGGAAACGGACCTCCTCTGTTTTAGGAAAAAACACAAAACTGGCTTTTCAACCGTGAAGGAGTTTTTTTAAAACTCTGGCCAGCCTCTTAACCTTAGCCTTGCCCTGTTAACAAGCTTGAGCGCCTAGACACCTCAGGGTAGAAGTACGCGTTCATTTCAAATTTTTATTTAATTTCATTTCATAGTGAGAGCATCCTTCACAGAAAGGGCTAGAGGTAAAGGCTACACCTGCTTTGACACCAAAGGGCAACAAAGAAGGAAAAGCATAGAATCCAAGGAAGTTCATAATCTGAATAGTGCCGAAATATGAATATACCATATTTGAACATACGAACCACTTATTAGGTAGCGCAACCTAATTCCCCTAGGTGGCCTGTTTTTTAATTGTACATTTAGGGTTTTAACTGTGGAATTTTAGCAACGAAATAAGCTATTGTAAAAAAAATGGAAGGATTCTTGTCTATTGCATGTACGTCGAGAATGTGGAAACTTTTATGGCATGTATGGCAAAATAGAGTATTTATTGATTGAGTGGAAAAGCATAGCAAAATCCGTGTCTGTCTGTTTCGACTGGAACGCAATTTTTTTGTTATCGTTTACAATAGGTTTTACCTGTAATCCTGAAACCCTAATTATATGTATGGAAAGCATGGAAATTTACTGGAAGGGGGTCTCTAGGGAGGTCTTTGTTTTATGAGACGGGTCTTAGTTTTTTCCAGACGTGAATGATGGAATGGACTTGTTGGATCAGGATACCAATGAGTTCCAGCTCGTAAGAGGGAGTATGTCCATGAGCACTGGCATCTTATTTTCCTCTTCCTGCGCTTTCTGAATTCCACCCTGGCTATGTTACTGCTTACGAAGGTGGGAACGTCCTCCAAGGATCATCGCTTTTTTTTGCCAGATATGGTGGAGTCTTATAGAAGTTGTTGAGGGAGAATCTGAAGGTGAATCAGGTAGGTAACAGTGAGCCAATGGAGTTCTCTAAGGACAGGCATTAACACTGTGCTTATCCAGACATTAAAATAACAAGCATTGGCAAAGCCAATGAATCTGGTGTTGGCTGCCAGGCTTTTGTCTTTGGGATGTTTTTGGTCTCAAAAAGCATAGATTGCCATAGTAGTCCCTAGCACAGAGGCAAACGGTGAGTGCAGATGTGTTCTTTGTGAAAGTGCAGATTGTTGTCACTCACAGCGAAGTTAGCCAATGGCTGAAGTGAGCTGGCCCATTGCCCAAGCTGTACGCTGTAACGGGTGGAAGTAAAATGGGAATGACACAGTAAAAGAAGGCTTGCTGGAAACCCCGAAATGTAAATATGTTATGCATTTAACATTTTGTGAAATCAAAACACCTTTGCTAACGCCGACCCCAAAAAATCAGAGAAGAAGCATAAAACAAATATGTGATCATCTGACTGCTTTTAACAGCAAAGACTTCTCTCCCTATATTCTTAGCACAACAATTTAATTTACGCGCCACTTTGACTTTGAGACACACTTTTACACTCCACATTAGTGTTGTCGAAATCACAGAACCCACTGACAGCAGAACGTTTGGGCGTACACCAGAATTTACTTCAGCATAGTTATCACAGCCACCATTAATTGATAATTTATAATGATCAAAATTAGAAGCATTGTCCTCCACTGATGTTTTTTCATCTACTTCAGCAGATTATATAGGAGTTCATTCAAATGAAATGACAACCCGTTAACTTCCCCTTCTGCTGATTACTTTGCTGCTCATTCTTCTTTAATAATACTTCCTTTACTTCACTATCGGTCATCATCTAATGGAAAAGTTCTTATCATTATTGTAGGTTCTGAAAATGTAGACCTCCTTTCCAGGTAAGTTCTTTACCCTAACTATATCACGTGATCACTTCCATGTACTTCCTGGAGCGATCTCGGTTCTAACTTAGTAATATTATCTCATTGTCAAGGACTTCCAAGGTGAATCTCCAGTGGTGGAATACAGTGTAAGCTGAGACTTCCAGGCGCTCTCCTCTTCATAGTAACCACATGTAACCCGGAAGCAACTGCTGTTTGAGTCCCTTCTTTAATAACTGTTTTAACTCTTTTTACTAATTCGTTTGACTCGGGACTAAAGAGCCTAAGATGCATTATGTGATTTGGAAATTCCTACATAATAGCGAGAATAATCTGGATGTCATGATCAGAAATAATAACTGGGCGTAGAGTATTCTAGTAAAACAAATCTCAGCTCACATGCAACTTTCGCGAAATTCTGAATATTGCCCTTCAGTTTGTCTCAAGTGGCTGCCCTTTGACTCATATAACTTTTTACTTCCTGTAACACATCATCATTCATCAAAGCAACGTCCACTCCTCCACTGTCACAGTCTCTGCCCTTTTCCATGGCATCAGCAAAACCAATCACAGAATCAGATACCTGCTCTTTATTTTCTGGATCAATGTATTCATCTGGAAGGCCAGACAACAAAGCCTGTTCTGACATTAGCTCCTCCAGGGATGAACTGCATGCTAAAGGTATACTCAGAAAATATGCTAGCACTGGGCCAGATCTACCCAGGCCCTCGTCTCCTGTTAACTCACTTACGATGAGTATTTATTTACCATGGACGTCAGTTCACCAAGACGCCAGGGGTAGCCGAAGTGACGTCCTTCACATGACCCTTGACCTTCACTTTCACTTTCACTCACACATACATATGCACATACATACACACACACACCTTCACACATGCACACACTCACAAATAAACACACACTGTGTGTACACATTCACACGTATACACATACACTTTCTTATATAAACACACTCAGAACTGCAAGCATGCACACAACTTACAGCCACTTAAAAGCATTTGTGTTGCTTACCTCAGCTGCCAGGGAAAGTATTCCAGCTATTTGTGCTCCATTTTATTTATTAAGCTATTGGCGAATAATGTAATATTGTTCACTATTAGTGCAATAAAAAATTGTCAAAAAAAGAGGCGAGAGGGGGCGTGGCCAAGATGGCGGGGTGAGCGGACGCTTCCTCCCGCAGCTCCTCCGGCCCAACTAGGCTCGAGCCCTTTTCTTCAGCTTTTCTCCCCCCGCTGAAGCTCAGCGGACGAGAGGAGTGTGGCGAAGCACCTGGTGCACACTTTGATGCCGCTTTGACCCTAATCGCCCCGGTGGAAGCACCTCAAAAGACCGATCGAAGATCGAGGGACGACGGAGCGCCCGGGAGGCGGAGCGTGTTGGAGTGCTGTCCGTGCGCCTCGGCTGGGCCTGATGCTGAAAGTTGGCGATCTGAGCGGCGGCCGTCCCGGCACTCGGCGGAGTCGAGGGGGAGCTGCGGACTGGAGGATCCGCTACGCAGAGGAATTTGGTTGCGCACCTTGGCGCTTGGACTTGAGGTGGTGGCACCCTGTCTACTGGGGGACTCGATCCCGGGATTGGAGAGCGATCGGCCTGAAATCGAGGAAGGTTCTTCGGGCCTTTCTGAGTGACAGTGTGGCCTTTGCTGTGATACTTCTCCGGTTGCCTGCTTTCTGGGGTGCCCCGGTGGTGTCGCCAGGCTCGGACGATCTGCTTGGCCCCACCTAGCCGCCATTTTGTCCCCGAGGAGCCGGTGGTGTTGGCCTTCCCCGGAGCCTCTTGACGGCGGTTCTCCGCGCTCTCCGCCCCTGCACGGCTCTCTCCCTGTGGTGTGTACTGGCCGAGGCCCCCCAGTTCAGATTCCAGCTACCGTCCCGACTGGGTGCCCACGGCTGGTGGCGCACGGACTGGCCCGCCATCTTGTCGTCTGTGACGCAGTTCCCCGGACCCGACAAGAACTCCCCGCATTGAGTGCTTGCTGGTGGCTGAGCATCCCCCGGTGCGGCGGACCTGTGCCCGCCTTGCAGTGGGAGCCCTAGAAATGACTGGACGAGGGGGCTCGAGAAAGGGGGACCGTACCCAGCCGGACATGCTTGGCAGGGCCCAGCAGCTACGGGACAGAACACAGCCGTCACCGGGGTCTTCCAGGGCCTCGGCGGACGCGTCTGGAGGAGAACCCCCTGTCACGAGATCCTTTATGGAGGAGCTGTTCAATTCCCTCAAAGAAGACTTCCAGACGCTGAAGCGGGAAGTGGCTAGTGAGGTCCGGGAGGGCCGCAGAGAGGTGGAGGGCCTTGGTGAACAAGTTGAGACGGTGGAGACGGCATCTCAACGCCGGGACGATGAGATCGTCCATTTACAACAAGATGTTCTTCGTCTCCGGGAGCAGTGCGTTGAGCTCCAGGCCCACTCCGAGGACCTTGAGAACAGGTCCAGGAGGAACAACATTCGAGTGCGTGGCGTGCCATCTACGGACGAAGGGACTGATTTGGTGGGCTATCTGCAGGACCTGTTCCGAGAGATCCTAGGGGAAGCAGCAGACTTTCCTATTCGCATCGACAGGGCCCATAGAGTTGGCCGCCAACGCCAGTCATCGGCACCCCCGCCGGACATCTTAGCTTTTTTGCCCGACTTCCCGCTGAAGGAGCGCATCATGTCTGAAGCCCGCAGGAAACAGCCGCTAACTTTCCGAGAACGGCCTGTTGCGCTCTACCAGGACCTGTCCGCCATCACACTGCAGAAACGCAGGTCTTTCAGGATTGCTACCGACTTCTTGCGCGACCAGGAGACACCCTACTCCTGGGGGCACCCCTTTCGCTTGATCTTTCGCTGGAATGGAGTGCTGCATCAACTACGCTCCTTGCAAGATGTTTGCGGTGTCCTGGGACTCACGGCTACGGAGGAGGATGGCGCCACACCGTCGTGGAGGCGATCAGAGAGGAGGGGCCGGCGGAGGTCGGCGAGGAGACGGTCGGCGGCGAGCGCTGGACGTCCTGACTCCCCTACTATCAGGACGGACATGGCCGGTGCCCTGAGGGCGGCAGCCGAGAACTTGGCTGATTCCAACGGCGTGGCCTTGACGGCCTAGACTCACTCCGGGGGGAGAAGAGCATAGCTTTTTCGATGCCAGGTTTGGGGCTGGGGGGGGATGGGAGGGGCGGGTCGAGGTGAGTGGCTGGATGTCCACTTTTCTACTTTCTACGGACTTGCCCGTTTTGGGGCTTGACTGAGACAATGGGTTGTTTGAGTTTGCATTTGGCTGGTTGCCATGGGTGTGTTTGGGGTGGGGTTGAGTGTTGTTCTGAAGTTGGGGGGGTCCCGTCCGATGTTGTCCTTGTCCACGCTTGGCCTGCTCTGGCCTGTCCCGCGCTG
The DNA here is from genome assembly GCF_964263255.1 of Lissotriton vulgaris. Taxonomy (NCBI): domain Eukaryota; kingdom Metazoa; phylum Chordata; class Amphibia; order Caudata; family Salamandridae; genus Lissotriton; species Lissotriton vulgaris. Next base: position 1,259,447,258 of record NC_141695.1, read on the forward strand.
CCGCCCCGCGCCCCCCGCCCTCTGGTTCCTGGCCCGCGCATAGCGTTCCTGGTCCCTGGGAGACATGTCGTCCCTTAAGGTGGTGACCCTTAATGTTAAAGGACTGAATAATCCTGTTAAGCGCAGGGCGATTTTGTCCTTGCTTGAGGGGACGCAGGCTGACATTTGCCTTTTGCAGGAAACCCACTTGTTGTCCCGCGACTGCCATAGATTGCGTTCTGCTAAGTTCCCTACCCAGTTTTTCTCCTCCGCAGCGACCAAAACCGCGGGGGTGGCCATCCTCATAGCGAGCTCCTTTAGGGGGGAGGTGTTGTATAAATATGCAGAGCAGAAGGGGAGGCTTCTGGCCTATCGCCTCCGGTTGGGAGGCATAGCGTTTACGGTTGGCTCCGTTTATAGCCCGAATGACCATCAGGAACGTTTCCTGGACTCGGTACTGGTGGATGTCACTGCCTCTCCCGATCGCCATGTTATCTTAGGGGGGGACCTTAATATTGTCTTTGATTCGGTACTGGATAGGTCAGCACAGTGGTTTCCGCAGACTGGAGAACTTTCCCAGGCTGTGAAGGCCCGTATTGCGGACATGGACTTACACGACCTCTGGCGCTCCATGCACCCCACAGACAGGGACTACTCCTACTTTTCGCATGCGCACCGAACCTATGCACGGCTGGATTATTTTCTGGTTAGCGGGCCGATGCGTGCCGCCGCTACGACGGCGGACATTGGGGTCCTGTCACTGTCTGACCACGCGCCGGTTACGGGCGCGTTTGCTTGGCCGGCGGCCTCCCCCTCTCGGGGGATGTGGCGCCTCAGGGACACCCTTCTACACAAGAAGACGGTGGTGAAACGTATAGAAGAGGTCATACGGGACTATCAGACGCATAATAGCAATGCCGACACTTCACTAGCGACACAGTGGGCTGCATTGAAGGCGGTTCTTCGGGGGGAGTTTATCTCCATCTCCTCGGCGGAAAATAGAGAGCGGCAACGGAAGAGGGATGAGCTGACTGTACAGGTCCGGGAGCTTGAGCAGGTCCACCGCCGTACGGGTGCTCCGAGGGTTTGGAGGCAGCTGAAAGCAGCTAGAAAGCTCCTGTCGGCGCTGGACCTGGATAGGGCCGAATACGCAGCCTTGCGCTTGAAACATGCCTACTACACTGGGGGGGACAGGTGCGGCAAGCTCCTGGCGCATCGGCTTCGGGTCGCGCAACAGCGTAACGCCGTGAAGGAACTTGTGAGTACAGACGGAGTGGCGGTTTCCGGGGACGCGGAGGTGGCGGAAACTTTTTGCAGCTTCTACGAAACGCTGTACGCTGCGGAGCCCTCCTCGCCGCGGGTCGCCGAGGACTATCTGGAGTCGGTGCCCCTTCCGGCGCTGGACCCCGCTCAGGCGGAATACCTGGAGCGGGATATTCACGTGGAGGAGGTGATTTCCGCTATAGCTCGGTTGAAGCACGGGAAGGCTCCGGGCCCGGACGGCTACACGTCCTTGTTCTATAAGACCTTTTGCCCGATTGTGGCCCCTGTCCTAACTCGGCTGTTTAACTCCTTCGCCGACCCGGGAGCTATCCCACCGGATCTCCTGAGGGCGACGGTATCGGTGATCCCGTAACCCGGAAAAGACCGGGCTCTGTGCGGCTCGTATAGGCCTATCTCGCTCTTAAATGTCGACCTCAAGCTATACACGGGGATTTTGGCGTCCAGGCTGGCCCTGCACCTCCCCGGTCTGGTTGAGGCGGACCAGGCTGGCTTTGTGCCCGGCAGGCAGACGGTCGACAACACCAAGCGGGTGACGCACGTTTTGGAGAAGGCCTCGAGGGTCCCCGGGGAGCGGATGTTGCTGGCAGTTGATGCGGAGAAGGCCTTTGATAGGGTTCACTGGCCGTATCTCGAGCTAGTTCTCAGGAAACTGGGAATTGGTGATAAATTCCGCACTATGGTCTTCAACTGCTATAAGTACCCTTCGGCGTCTGTGCGAGTCAACGGGTGTAGCTCCCGTGGTTTCGCTATCGAGCGCGGCACGAGGCAGGGCTGCCCCCTCTCTCCGCTCTTGTTCGCACTCTACATGGAGCCGTTCGCCCAAAGGTTCCGCCACAACCCGGACGCTATTGGGATTAGGATGGGCCAGTACGTTCACACTGTCAGCCTTTATGCAGACGATGTCCTGCTGACCCTGGACGACCCCGGGAGATCCCTGCCAGCCTGCATCCAGGAGCTGGATGCCTTTGCACGGGTGGCCGGCTTCAAAATGAACATGAGCAAATCGGTGGCTCTAGATGTGTCTTTGGCTGCGGACACTAGGAGGGACCTCCAGCGACTATTCCCTATGCAGTGGTCTTCGTCCCTTGTACCATATCTAGGGATCCTACTGGCACCCACGTTGCCGGAGATGGTGGCGGCCAATTACACTTCTCTTAGTAAGAAGATTAGGGAGGAGCTTGGCCGCTGGAGTAAGGGCCTGCTGTCCTGGCTAGGACGGATCGCGGCGGTTAAGATGACGGTCTTGCCCCAGATATTATATCTTTTTCGTGCCCTCCCTCTCCAGCCTCCAGTGGGCTGGATTCGGCAAACGCAGGCCGACATCTCCCGCTTTGTTTGGCAAGGCCGCAAGCCACGGATGAAGAGGGTCCTCTCCACGCTTGCCCCGGAAGCAGGAGGCCTCGGCATTCCGGACCTCCGTAAGTACTTTCAGGTGGCGCAGCTACGATACCTTGTAGAGTGGAGCAGGTGGGAGTCCGACAAGCACTGGCTTTTTCAGGACCAGGCGGTGGCTGGCCGCACTCTGCAGGAGGTTCCATTTTTACGCCGTGCTCATCGTCCCCGCAACCTATACGCTTCTTTCGTTACGTGGGTCCCCTTGAGGGTGTGGGACGCAGTTTGCGAGGCTCGGGGCCTTTCCTCTTTCCCCTCACCGTTTACACCCATAGTGGGTAATCCTGACTTCTCCCCAGGGATGGAGCCGGGCGCTTTCTCCCACTGGAGAACAGCGGGCTGCAGGGCGCTCTTCCAGGTCTACGGGCCTGATGGCGTGGTTCCCTTTCAGCAGCTGCGGCAAGACTTCGGCCTGACGGAGTTGGATAGGCCACGTTACATGCAGGTCCGGCATTGGGCCCTCCAGCCCCAGGTGCGGGACACCGCCGACCGGCAAATTACATCGTATGAGCAGTGGCTGGTGACCCGCACCTCCGATGCCAAATTGATCACTGATCTTTACAAGCATCTACAACCCCCGCCGTTCCACTATTATAACCCGGGGAGGGAACGATGGCACAGGGAGCTGGGTAGAACACTTAGCCACAAGGAATGGGACCAGATCGCACACCGGGCACGACACTCTGCGTACCATACCGGCCTCACTGAGACGTTTACCAAGGTGTCCACTTACTGGTACTACACCCCAGAGAGATTGTGTGAGATGCATAGGCTTACGGACAGGGGGTGCTGGAGAGGTTGTGGGCAGGTGGGTACCCTCTCACATATTCTTTGGGATTGTCCCTTGCTGGCCGCCTATTGGAAGGAGGTTCTGGATGAGGTGGATAAACACTTTGAAATCGAGCTCCCGCGCTTCCCGGCGTATGTCTTGCTGGGCCTCCCCAATGGTTTGATGTACCCACTGAAATCTCGCAGGGGTAGGCAGATCGCAATCGCATTGGGGTCTGCGGTCCAGAATATCCTTATCCATTGGCGCACCACCACTGTCCCCTCCATTACGGGTTGGTTAAATAGACTCTGGCATGTGTTGGGGATGGAGAAACTGTCGCTCACAGTGGCGGGGGAGATTGACCAATTTGATGAGCTGTGGCAACCCTTCCTAGCGCTGTTAACCACCGAGTTCAGGGAGCTCACCTGCCTGAGGTACCTCAGACTTCTGAGGCTGACGCCGCCGGTGACTCCGGCAGAGTAGGATAATTTGGGGGCGGGTCCCGGGGGGGGGCGGGGGTGCGGCTTAGGGGCGGACGGTATTGGTAGTGGGCCATTGGACGGGGGGGTTGGGGGGAGTTGGGGAGTTGTTTCCCTTCTTTTTTGGGGCGGGGGTTCCGGGAGGGGATGGGTTGTGCCTTTCTAAGTTATTCTCTTTACTTTTTCTGTTGGGATTTGGGGGTTGGATATGCTCAGAACAGGGATGGAGGTTGCTTTTTGTCCTCTCATCTGCAAATACCTTTCCTCTGGACCACGAACTGTCTCTTCACAACGCTCCTGATATTGCACTTCTTTTCTCCAATATGTTGTATGTAACCCTGACCTCCTGCTCCCCTTCCCCGTATTCTTTTGTCTTAATAAAAATGCTTTAAACCTAAAAAAAGAGGCGAGCAAAGGCCCCACCGACGTCCAAAAGGACGAGATGCTTCTGTTCCTGCCACTGACTGCGGTGGCAGGGGTCACAAGGGGCATGCCAGAGGGTCTCAAGTTTCAACTGTGACCCCTGTTGAACCCTAAATGACGTCCATGGTATTTACTGCAAAAATTAATATACTTTTGAGTAACAGAGCAAACCAACAAGGGGTCCCTCTACACTGGCAATAAACACAAACTCGCAGAGAGGAGACAAAATGCAAATTTATATCTTCCCACTGAAGATTCCTGCAAAAAACGCTTGACTAAATTCTCACCAAGACCTTCAGCAGGTGCAGAGACGAGTCCAAGAGAGAACTCGTGGGTGACTCTGACTCCTGAGTAATAATATTGTACATGGTTTCAGCTGAGCAGTCTGTATTTTTATAATTCACACCTCAGGGGCCAGGGCACACTTTGTATCGTCTTAGATAGGGGCACATCCAGGGAGCTGCTCTAGCATGAACAGAAAACATGACAGTATCAGCTATTGAAGTCAATAATTCACGATTTAATTTCACTCTCCTAACAAACGAATAAGTGACAGATGATCAATAAAATGGCTAGAAATTTTGATGGCTCAAACATGCAAGGGCTTCGTGTTCAATTGTGTGGAAATGGTGGTGTGCGTTTCACAATATGCCTGATGTGAAAGTGCTGTGTCCTAGTTGCCTTTTGTAGGCCCTCATTAAGAGCGGTCTCTTAATTCCAATAGGGCTCATCAAAGTCAACATCAGGACCCCATCGGAATCATGAGATCCGCGGGAAAACTACAGATCGCTTAACTTGCACCTGCAGTTCTTGGCCGCAAAAGCATCAATGATTGTCGAGTGATAGTCGGCCCCCAAAATGAGGAATTACTGACGGAATCAGACCCAGAATAACTGATTTACCTGATATATTCCTCATCTCTTAGTAGGCCTCCTGTTGCTGGTGGGCCTGGTATGGGAAACTCATGGGGTGGGGAAGATCTGACTTATATACCGGACCACTCACAATGAGGGTCCAAGTCTTGATATAAAACTGTACCTAATCCATGAGCAGCTGAAATCTGTGTGATACTCAGAGGAAAAAAATGCAGAAGTCTTTGCAGGAACACTGATTCCCACATGTTATTCCCCAAAACATGTAATCCCTGTTATTTCCAAATCCCTGGTGTGACCAGGACCCTCATTAATAGCAATTAATGTTTTTTTATGGGCCACTCATAATGAGCATTATAGTCCAGTGCTGTCTTGACGTATGGGCGCGCTGGGCAGTTGCTAATCTATGTTATCAATAATTTGCATTTTTATTCCGGTGAGTGGTTGTGTAGGCAGGGCCCAGGGCACTGCTTTGCCCGGGGCTCTATAATGTTGTTAAGACGACTCTGATAGCCACCAGGACCAGGGTGCATCGTCTATGTCTCAGCACCACAGACACCGCGTATAATTGTTCGCATTATTACAGCACCAAAAATGCATCCACCCCGCGGGTTAAAAGGCCATCAACAGCCGCAGAACAATGAAAGACTGATGAGAACATCTAAAGAGCTAATCAAACATAACTCGATTACCGAACAAAAATAGCCGAAAATCCAAATGCATTGCGAATAAAATTAAATATTTGCCTGACAAGGCTTGGTGTTGAAGGAAGGAAAGTGAACGTAGGTCACGGACTGAAAGCAGCAGAAACAAGATCTTATCTGTGCTTACAGGTTTTACTGGATAACTGTGAGGTCAAAAAGAGCTAAGAGCCAACAAAGGGCGGGAATCACAAAGCTTATAATGGAGCTTGGACCCCTGTACAATAAGCTACCGAAGGTTCTGAAACCAAATGGCTGATTTTACCATCTTCCCACCTATATATATTTTTTACATTTTTTCCCTACTCCCCTTGAGCACATTGCTTATTTTAAAAAAAAAAGGGAAACATCACTTACAACGCAACTTTTACAACGCAGTGCCTTTACGACGCAATTTTTACAACGCAAACCATTACAACGCATTGTGCTGGGGGGCGCTCTAGGATAGGGAATAGGTTTAATTTACTGTCCAACACCTTCCCTACTATCCACGGGGACTGGAGTTGGAATAGTAAATTAAACTATTCACTATCCAGCGCCCCAAAGCACTATGCGTTGTAATGGTATGCGTTGTAAAACCCGCGTTGTAAAAGCTTGCGATGTAAAAGCATGAGTTGTAATGTCGTACATCCAAAAAATATATATATATATTATAAGGCTAGGGGGCTGGAGTATTTTGTCAGGAGCTCGCCAGTGGTACTTCCAACACCAGGCCTACTGAGTATCAAGGCTGCCTAGTCTTGTTTCCACCTTCGGTCTGTTTGCCCCATCCCACACTTTCTGTCTCTTTATCTCACTCTTACAGGTTCTTGTCCAACCTTGCTTTTGACACTTGACACTGCTTTCATACAAAATTAGAAGTAATTATTAGCATTACTATTCCTACGAGTAGTTGTAAAAAGAATAGCAGTTCTTGTACTGGTAGTAGCAATCCTTCTTAGCCCCTTCCGCTCACACACAGCTCTGACAGGCCGGGCACACCTACATTTAACAGAACCGTCCAAGCTTCTCTTATAGATTATATTCTAGTAGAGTGTAGATCATGGTATAGGGTCTTGGATTTCGCTGTCATCCCTCGTGTTGACAGCGACCATAATGCCCTTGCATTATCATTGAAGGTCTCGGATTCAGGTATTCTCCCTGCTATTAATTCCCCCTTGGATGATAGGCTAACCCTTACCAGTAACAGGAGAAGAATTAAGTGGAGGGTAATAAAACAAACACCCGAGAAGCTGGGAACACTATATGAAATGGTTATATCAACTTTGCAGGAGCTCAGTAGTGTTCCCGCTAACTGGGACAATCCAGCCCTTATCCAGTCGGTTGCAGCACGCCATAAGAAGATGATAGTTAATTTAGCCGACATTCTAAACCCCATTGCCCTCCCCAAAAAAAGCTAAAATGGCAATCCACACGTGGTTTAATGACAGCTGCCTTAAGGCCAAACGTGCGCTATTAGCATCCATTAAAAGGAAAAACAAGCTTCTAACTAAAACTAGGAGGACTCAATACAAAGAAGCCATTTGTAGTGCTAAACTGTTCTGGGAAGAAAACTAATGGACGGATATCAAAACAGCTCTGCTGAGCCGGGACATGAAAACTTTTTGGGCCATAGTTAGAACTGGTAGTAAAGAGAGTAATCTAGCGGGTGAACCAAATATACCAGCAGAGTTGCGGGCTGACCATTTTCGTGCCCTGTATGCAGTAGAGCTTGATCAGGACACATACCCTATAAATTATATAGATCCTCTAGGCATTTTGCATCCAGAGAGCAGTTGCGTAGAGGATTTACCTGCCCTAGTTCCCAGACAGGTCATCGAGGTGGGTGATGGGATAACTCAACGTGAGGTCACTTCAGCAATAGAAAAGTTACCAGCAGGAAAAGCACCTGGTTTAGATAAACTGCCAGGGGATTTGTTTTGAGAGGAACCAACTATATGGGTCCCTATCTGTGGGTGCTATTTAGCTCTGTTATGAACGTCATGCCTATCCCCGATACCTGGGCTGGGGCAGAAATTGTCCCAGTTTACAAAAAGGGCTCTCCTTTACTCCCTGCAAATTATAGACCAATCAGTTTGATCGATGTCACACAAAACCTTTTTGCACGCTTATTATTAGACTGAATACAGGGCTGGCTGGAAGAGAATGACATCATCAGCCCTTATCAAGCCGGATTCAGGAAAAACATCTCCACCATGGACCAAATTTATAGATTTCAACTTATTACTTGGAAGATGGTATCAACAGAGGGTGGCAGCCTCTAGTTGATTTTTGTGGACCTGAAAACGGCTTTTGATTTGGTGCCCAGAATCAAACTTTGGGGGGTCCTAAGAGATCTGGGGATTCCTACTTATTTGCTCAACCTGCTTTTTAAGCTGCATGATGCAACCTATGCCCAGGTAAGATGTGGATGGGGAGAAATAAGCAACAGGCTCCCAGTTGACAGATGAGTGAGACAGGGCTGTGTGCTCGCACCGACCCTGTTTTGCCTCTTTGTCAACACATTCATTCCAGTACTTACAGAGGTTGAGGATAATGATGCCCCTAAGTTAGCAAAATCAAAGGTTCCAGCACTGATTTTTGCTGACGATACTCTTTTGTTGTCCCAGTCACCGATGGGTATCCAGAGGATATTGGATAGGTTTGCTCTATTTTGTAATAACAGGGGTTTGGTGATTAATACCACCAAAACTAAGTTCATGATAGTCAATCCGCCTAAGAAAACACGCCCTAATCCTGAATTAACCCCTTCGATGCTCATGACGGAACGGTTCCGTCATGAGGCACAGTGGAGCTGTGCTGATGACGGAACCGTTCCGTCATGACCACACCCATTATCATTATACTCTAGCACCGGAGGGGAATATGGCTAGCAGCGATGAGGTTAAATGGAATAGCACTGGAAAGGGTTTCTGTGTTTGACTATCTGGGCGTCACCCTTACGGAAGACATGGAGTGGGCGTCCCAGATAGCCAAAGCCAAGCTTAAGTTAGCCCAGACCTCCGGGGGCATAGCTAAGATGGCAAGGGAATCAACAACTAAACCCATTGGCCCGCAATTGAGATGTATAGGGCACAAGCGAGGGAAGCCAAGTTGTATGTGGCGGAACTTTGGGGGCACTGTTCTCCCGCTCCTCTAACAGCAGTGGAGAATAGTGTCTTCAGGCACATTTATGGCCTTCCAGCTAGCACTCCGTGAATCCCCTTGCAGTTAGACCTTGGCATTGCCCCGATTCAAGATGAGGTCGATCTAAGACCCTTAATCTTTTGGCGCAGGCTGTGGGTGACCCCTGAACTAGTGGCATTTCAAGCAGAAACCAAAAAGTTATTATCCTACCCTGGGCTATTGAAAAAAAGTACCTTAGTTTGCGCATGTAAAGCATGAATGTGAAAGGTTAGGCAAACCAACTCTCTGGAGTAATCCAGCGGAAACTAGCCATCTGGTTCCTCGAGCTGTATTACCGAGGATCTATTGGACCCAAAAGCATGAGGCGATCCTGTCAAACTCGAAATTAGGTGCCTCAACAAAACAGTTTTTTACTGTTAAGGAGAACTATAAAGTTGAATCCTTCCTGGACAATATTTTACCACAAATAGCAAGGAAGTTATATGTGCAGTTCAGATATAGCACCCTATCCTTGCGGGCTTTTACCACGTAATGGGCTGGGCAATCTGAACCCGGGTGCCCAGCGTGCAATAATCAAGAGGAGTCTGAACTTCATGTTTTATTTTTCTGCCCTGGGTACCAAGCAGCAAGGCGGTGTTGGCTTATACAACTCTGCCGGAACTTGGGGTTTGTGCACTGTAGGGAGGCTTTTAGAGTTCTAAAGTATGACACCTCCAAGCCCATTGTTTTTGCTGTTTCTCGATTTTTAAATACAATGTGGCGAAGGAGATGGGTTTTCCTTGACAAGGAAAAACAACAAAAAATAGCCAATTCGTCTGCACTATTATTAGAAATGCCTGGCATGTGATCATTACATTGCTTGATAATGGGATACAGCTTTTTAAAGTTTTTATATTGAATGTGTTTTTTAATATAATCTTGCAGTTTTAAATATTTATGAAATATTGCTGCTATCTCGTGTGCATTGAGCATACTTACACTAAATGAATTGATTTGCTCCTGGTATTCATGTCTATGCACCGTGTTTTTTCCCCTCCCTTCTGCTATGTCCATATTGTATTGTCCCAGTGAATTTTCTATTTTCTCATGTCTTGGCAACCATTTTCTCTTGAATTTGATGTCTTTGTATTGTTTGGGTCGCCAATTTTTATACTGTTTGTTCTTTTGTTCTTCTATATTTTTATGGTCCTAGTGACCGAAATAAAGGCTTTTGAACTGAACATAAAATAACGTATGGGTAGGTATCAACAAAGTTGGTGTTTCCGCCTCTTGTTTTATGGTGACATCATGGCTCGAGCTTCACTCCGGCCATGGGGTACTAACATAGAACTAGAGCACTAACTCTGCCCTAAGAATAGCCCATCATTGGGCACCATACTGCTGTACCACACAGCCTTGGAATCCTTCCTTTTTAATGCTACAAGCAGAGTTGAAGGCAGAAAATGTTCCTTTCTTGCTCTGGTACCAGTTATACCAGTTGGGTGGTACTGTATATCATTGTTTATGCTTCCTGGTGTTATTTATAGGTGTTACCTTGTTTTGAAGCCTGTAAAAAATCAAACATGCTACATTGCTATTAACAATTGCATTGGTGTAGTTTGGTTACAGAAGGCACACACAGGAAGCGTTGTGGTTTGAAGAAATAGCTGTTTTGTAACTTCAACTTGCCTATATGATGTAGAAAGTTGACAGTGGTATTAAATATTATGTAATTTAGAGTACAGTGTGACAAGTATGCCTTCAATTTTTTTCTATCCAGAGAAGTTCTTTGCACGTGAGGTTCTAGGCCAACCCCACACTAGATTGTTGTTGTTGTGAATATGTATCAGTATTTATGCTTAAGGCTATATCTTTATTCACAGTGCTATTCTCACTTTTTAGCTGGGGGGTGTGGCTTGCCAGGGATGGTGGTGGACTTTCATGGCTAACAGTGGCGGATCCTCTGCTATAGCGGAAGAGCATCACCCCACTGCTTTCGGGCAGTGGAAAGGAAATATAAAATGATAATAACTTTAAGTTATTATCATTTTATGTTTCCTTTGCAGGCAGGGGTGGCGGGCTGCTGTGCTCATGGAGTGGTGAAGGAGTGGTTTGCCCACTCCTAAGTGGGCCGCCCAAACCAGTCATGCGCACTTTCTACATTCTCCATGCAGGCTGCATTAGAGCCTGCGTGGAGAACAAGCCCAGGCCCCCATTCCCTGGTTGAGCGTTGAACCAGGTCGCTCAAAACCAATCACAATGCTGCAATGTAGCATTGTGATTAGTCAGGGGAGCCTGGCTGTTCCTGGCTTCCTGTTCCACGATGAGAGCAGGAGCAAGGAGCAGAGACGCGGTACCCAGCACCGGCGGCAATGTAAGTGTGTCATTTTTGAATTTTCTTTTCCATTGTTAAAATTCGAGGTTCTCCCCATGCCCGCCCTTCCCCAACACAACCCCCGTGCCCACCCCGCCACCCACAAGTCATGTCGGCCACCACTGATGACTGAGCTTTTGAGGCAACATGATAGGCCTGGACCATTATTCCTAAGTGATACACACCATAGGCAGCTCCTATCCCAGCTGGGATTGTTCTGGTGGTGAGTGGCAAATCCGAGGAGAAGTGTGGCTCAGGGGTTAGAGGCGGCAGACCCTGAAGCTGAGATCGGCCCTGGACCAGGGTTCAATTCCCCGCCTCGGCGGGTCTTGGGCTCAAAAATTCCACGGACTCGATAATTCTCGCTCCGGTGCCTTCTCGACTCACGGGTTCACACTCTGCGACTCTGGGCAATAGCTTGCTTAATCTCCACAACGGCCCCTCGCGGCGGGATGCCTGGCTTTCACCTTGTGGATACCCTGCCGGGGTTATCTCACAGGGGAATACCAGGACAGGTTCCCTAAGCAAGCGCCGGGAAACCCTTTGTGGGTAGCTGTGCGCTATATAAGCTCAAATACATTTACATTTACATTTACATCCGTGGAGTGATTTGCGGTGATGTGTACCTTCTGCTTTGTCAGGTTGAGATGCTTGACTCTGCAGTGAATGATTGGGTACAAGACAGCACCCCAGGATGGATGAGGCTGTGGCCTGAAAGCAGTGCAGTGAAATGGCGGAGCGAGCCTGGGGCCTTAGATAGTGCCCACTGCAACTCTTCTACCACTCGACCTGAAGGGTAAGGGAGTGCCAAGAGTTACAGCTGGGAGAAAAGGGGATGGATGACCCTTGTGAGCAGGGAATGAATTAGTGCTCAGCTGGTTTGTGGTGGAGCTTCAACGTGGGCCAAGGTGCAGCTCACAAGACAAGTGAGTGTTACTGAGCCTGGGGTGCTGCGGGGTGCTGGGCTGCCCTGGATGGCTTGGACAGCTGCCCTTCCTCATTTGACTATGCAGCCCTTTAGCACCAATCTCTGGTTGTCTGCTGTGAGGCTGTACTAGACTAGTGTATGTCTGTGACAGGAGAGTTTTGAGTGGAAGTAACATTACTAACTGAGTGGTCTGTCACCTGGGGTATGAGACCTGGCTCATACTGCGCTGCCTAAAACCCAGAATTTTCTTTACAGCTAGAGGATATCCTTGTGGACTGAGGGGAGAGTGTTGTGTTAGTTCCTTCGAACACCCTCTCCCACTTTCTGACCTCTCCCCTTCAGCCCTTCCTGGTCGCCGCTTGGTCACCTAAAGTGGGGAACACAGGAATGGCATACATCCTGAAACAGTCAACCATTGTCTGGGGTGATAAAGTGATGGGGCACACAAGAACAATTAAAACTGGGGCCTGGAGCCCAGCCCATGGTGATGCATCCAGCCTGCAACTCAGAATCGCAGAGAGCCATGACCAGATAGATAAGCTTGATGACATAATCACAGCCATCTGTGAGTCCAGCGAAGCTCTTGAACAAGAGATTGATGATGTGGCCTCAAATCTAGCCCTAGTGAGGATAGACTAGGATATTAATGAATGCTCACTATCAGAAATATAGCCCTGCATCAAAGAGTTGGGATCAGATATGGCAGACATATAGGCTTGAGTGAGGGGACTGGACCGGTACACAGAGAACTCAGAGAGCCAGTCTTGCTGCAAAAATGTTCGAATCCTAGAATTGCCAGAAAATGTAAAGGGTCAGAATATAATTCTCTTCTTTGAAACCTGGCTGAGGGATAAAGTGGAACTAAATCTTTCACAGTTTTATGTGGTGGAACATGCGCACACGTTTCAGCATGCCCCGGGCCCCATGAGTGCCTCCACGGCCCATAGTGGCTCAGCCACTGCACTATAGTCTCAAGACTGTGAATCTCAAGAACTGTAGGGAAGGTGGACCAGTAATGGTGGACAATCATAAAGTGTCCTTGTTTCCCAGTTAAACTGCAGTGTTCCGTCCTTGATGCATTCATTTCTGGAAATTAGGAAAGATTTGAGAATGCTTGAGCTGCAGTACTAAATCACATTTTTTGCCAGTCTGGAGGAGGCCTGGGAGTGGTTGTTGAAATGGCCTCCTGCCAATGGTGAGCTCCTCGATTGGCTGATGAAGGGTGTTACCCAGAACCCGGTCTCAGGATGCTTGTTTCCGGTTCAGGGAAGACCTGGCTTGGCAGTTCGGGATGGACTGCTCCCATTAGGCACAGGGTCAAGACTGATTTGCATATAGATGGGTCTGAACTGAGGTGGCGAAGTGAGCTAAAGAATGATGATGGATTCAACCCAGATCTGTGACTGGGGTTGAGTTGTCTGGAAAGTTTTAACGCTCCGTCCATCATCACCTTGTGTTTGCTAAGCTCCTCGATTCTCCAAAACTACAGAGAGCTCATCACCCATGGTGTGCCAGATTTTGTAGACTCTGAACAGGAACCAGACTATCTCTGGACCAAATTGAGTCTGCACAGCAGGAACTGTTGTACTTGACAGATAGAATGCTTTCATTGTGTTGTCCCACTTCTCGGTCTCTGAGGGATCTGAGTGAGAATATGAAACCATGATGGAATCTGGGTGCACCACCACTAGTGACTTCAATGACAGCCGATGACGTAATTGATTAAATTGTCTTTAGATATAAGGGCATGTTACAGAGAAGGATGGTTATTGGTTCAACCTTGTGGTTGTGAACTGGCACTGTTAGTACATTGAAACCCTGCTGGTGGTTGATTGTTATGGTCATGGAAGTTATGGGCAGGGATCCCCTGAGAGTTTTCATTTACACTTTTGTACAGCCTCCTGGGGTTCCGCTGGTTTTAGCCCATTCCCCCTTAGCAATATCTTCCAAAACCTGTATTGGTGGGATTGACATTGCTAGATTGTTTTTTTTCACTTTTTTCATGATGAGCGCAGAGGTTTGGAGACTAGGCTCAGGGGGTGGGTGGGAAGGATGTTCTAAACTGGAAAATGTATTCTCCCCATGGATAACCAAGGGTCGATGGGCTCTGGAGGTGTGGTCCTTTGGTAAATAGCCTCCAGTGCAACTCCATGGTGGGATGGTGGCTATTCCAACCTGAATCCAGTAAGCTCAATGGAATGGCCCTGGATGATAACTTGTACTTCTGTTTGCTTGATTAGGGCACCAGTATGCATTCTGCTTATGTGGAATCTTAGATGATTGGGCAGCATAATCAAAAGACTTAGGATATACTCATATACGCATGGGATAGATTTTGCATTTCTGCAGGAGACGCGCCTAGTTGGAGTGGAGGACGTGAAGTTAAAGAAAAGTTGGACACAGTAATTGTTTTGTACAAAGTTCTCTTCTTATTGCTGAAGACAATTTCATGTGGATCAACCTCAGGATTCTGTTTGTCATGGAGAAGAGCATTTCTGATTACCTAGGTAGATACACAATAGTGGGAAGGTCCAATGGTAAATCAGTGAGGCGTTTAAACATCTATGCCTCGAACAAGCAACTAGTGGAGTTCTTGGAGTATGTAATGCCTTGACTTCTGGGAGATTTGGATCTGCCTATGGTGTGGGGCGGTGACTTTAATTGTGTTGCCGACCTTCAGCTGGATATACCCTTCCCCCTACTAATGTGTGGTTAAGTAAGTGAAAGCTGTTTGATAGTTGGAGTGGGGAACACCCCAACACGAAAGAGTAGTCTTACTACTGCCACATGTATACTCTGCATACCAGAAGTTACCCTTTTTCTTTTCATTGTACTAAAGCAACCCTTTTTGGTTTGCACAGAATATTTAAGTTATTTTCAGATCACAATCAACTTAAAATGTCAATACAATGGGGTAAACAGATCCCCAACATACAAAACTGGTGACTTAAGGCATCATCACTACAGGACATGCCATACAGGGTAACCCTAGAGGAAGTGGTGATGCAGTTCTTTGAGGTTAAAAGGGATTCAGTGGAGGATCCATGCACTGCCTGGGAGGCAGGTAAGGCAACAGCATAAGGTGGTTTCATCTGGATGACATGGGAGTCAAGGTGGTACTTGACAGGTAGATTGCAGAACGGGAAGAAAAACTAAGAAAACTGGAATTGGCTGCAACTTCCTCCGTGTCCTGCCACTTGCTGTTGGCTGTGGGTTAGAGCGGATCATTAGGAATTAGTGTCTAAACTGGGTAAACAGCATTTCAAAACATGCATTGCCAGGAAGCACAGGGAGAAGAGTATTGGATGGCATGGATGCTAATAAGTATGGTTAGATTGGGAGCCATCACTGCCATCCCTTGGGTGCCCAGTGAATTTATACATACTCTAGAGGTAATTAATCAGACCTTCATGGAGTTTTATAGATGTATATATGCAGCGGCAAATCCTCCGCTCAATGTCTGTATGCCCGACTATATATGCTGGCTGATATACAGAGGCGGGTCTAAATAAGTTGACACCTGAACAGAGGAAGCAACTTGAATCCCCTATGTCTGAATGGGTGCTGAAGGCAGTCATCAAAGAACTAGCAAAGGGCAAAACACCGGGTAGTGACCGCTTGCTGCTACAATTCTATGCTACATATGCTTAAGTTCCTGGCTCCACATCTGCTGGACATGTACTAGGCGGTCAGAATATGGGGTCCCTTGCAATCTGCCTCCAGGGAAACACTAATAATTATGCTGTTGAAATCAAAAGTGGATCCTGTGGACATGAGCTCATATAAACCTTTGTCCATGCTGAACTTGGACTATAAAATGTTAGTTAAAATGCTGGTAAGGAGATGTCTTGGTCTCTGATGGCCATGGTTCACCTGTACCAAACAGGATTTGTTCATGGCCGGAGTACAGCGTCAAACGTGAGGAAACTCTATTACTTACTGAAGCACCCTTCATTGAGAGGAGCTTTGGCAGTGGCAGCCTCCTCAGACATGAAAAAAGCTTTTGATTCTCTAAGCTGGGACTGTTTCAAGTCTTGGAGGCCATGGAATTCGGGTGGTAGATATTGCCATAGATCAGAGTACAGCACACGGCCTCCACAGCCTGAGCTCATAATGGCAGAGTAATCTCTGATGTGTGGGAAAGGCACAGGGGAAAGTGGCAGGGATGCCCTCTGTCTCCCTTGCTTTTTTGGTCTCGCTGTCAGCTGTCATGCACAGGGTGGAAATGGACAGGGCAATAGCCCTACATCATTGTAGGGATT
This sequence comes from Lissotriton vulgaris, assembly GCF_964263255.1. Lineage (NCBI taxonomy): Eukaryota > Metazoa > Chordata > Amphibia > Caudata > Salamandridae > Lissotriton > Lissotriton vulgaris. The sequence goes on from NC_141695.1 coordinate 1,259,463,826, forward strand.
TAATGTCTCTGTACGCAGATGAAATTTGGGGCAGATCTCCGGGTTTTGGGTTAATAGGAGTAAGCCATGTGTGTTCCCTCTGCATGAGATTGTCCGAAATATTCAGCCCGTAGTTACTGCTGCATTCAGAGAGTAGGTTATTCAGATACCTTGGAATTCAGGTGCATCACAAGGAGGAAGAGATTGTGCGGGACAACATGGGCAGGAACAGATGGTGGCCAGCATCGGCAAGTCCATCTCGTTTAGGAACAAGCTCCCATTATCTGAAATGGGGAAAGTAGCCCTAGCTAAAATGATAATCCTACCCAGGATTGTGAATGTTTCCAGTAATGAGCTGATCATCATACCCAACTGCTTTTTTACTACGCTCCGGAAGACACCCACGGATCCTGCTAGTGTTTCCAGACTTGACCTACGCACGGTTACGGCGGGATAGACCTTTACACACGGTCCATACCTGGCACCCAGCTCCCTCATTCATACAGTACATGCGCTTGTTTGCATTCGCCATTTCCATTACTTTTCAAGGGACACACCACCGGTTTTAGGTCTCTACAACCCCACCATTGCTACCAATTCTTCACCACGCCTCCTAGTGGTAAGATCTGACATCCATAGTAGGCGCTTGCCTCTCCGTGCTTGTGACGCCATCTCACTATAGAGTCTGTTCGCTGGGTTCCTCTGACCCTTCAGCCGCTCTGGTTACTCCACCGGCTCATTGATCTCACCATTCTTCCAAACCGCCACATAACCCTGAAGAGTCACAGGACATTTCCCGCTTTGTGACGAAACACGTGTTGGCTGGTCTTTTCTTTGTTTTTTGCATTAATAAATCCTTCCAACTAATCTACTGGTTTCGACCAATTGAATACGAATACGAGACATTCTACTAGTATTTCCTATCCTCATCACGGGTCTTTTGCTTAATCATTCGGGTGGGTTCCCACGACCTACACATCTACAGGGGTTACAGGGTATTTCCCCTGACCTGGCAGCACCGTACTTACCTCTCTCACTGAACACATTACGCATATCAGCTTGAGCGCCAAGCTTCCTGTCTCACTAAAAACCCAACATCCAGACTGCTTTTTTACTACGTTCAAATCCCAACAGCGGGAATTAACCTGGGGGGGAGGGGGGAGTTGCAAAATTATGCTGTGAAAACTTCAATCCCCCATTGCTAAGGATGACCTGAATGTGCAGGGGAGAAAATGCCTATATACTTAATACTATATACTATCATTAAACAGCATCACAGCTGCAGTGGGTGACCTGATGGCATTACGCCGATGTGGTAAGTGAACTGGCTTGTATTTTTCGCTAGAATGCAGGTACCTGTTCCCCTTGTGTTGTGTTCTAAAGGCCTCATTTACAAGCCCTTTGTGCCCCCTGTATGTCACTTTTAACATGGGAAAAAGTGATGTACAGGCAGTGCAAGTGGCTTGTAAATAAGCCTCTGGGGGCCTCATTTATGAAAAGTGGTGCATCGCTGGGGAAATACAGCAATATGTCACTTTTCAGTGCGTCCTCCTTGCAACACCATGGATGCGCAGTATTTACACTAGGGTGCTCCATGTCGCAGGGAGTCTACAGATACGTTAGGAATCCTGACGTATCTGTTGGCGCAGTAGTGGTGCATTGCTGTAGTGTGTCAGAAACCTGACGCAACTCCAAGAATGTGTCATTACACATGGGCGAGTCGCATGTGAAAAGCCCCGCCTCAATCCTTATGCCTGCTTGAAACAGGCATAAGGATTTGATGCAGTCAAGTCGTAGAAGTGGTGCAGTGAAATCTCACAGATTTCACTGCTCTACCTCTATGAGGCTTTTTTATGTGGGAACGCCCACCCTGTATACATTATAGCTGAGGCAGGTATAATGTATCGCAGGCATTTGCAAAGTGACGCAGTTGCCTAGATGCATCGCTTTGTAAATAGGGTGCAGTATGGTGCATTGATTAAGCCATAATTCATAAAAAGTAAAGGAGGCCCCCTTATCTTTCAAATCTGGGACAGGGGAGTAGTATTGAGAAACAGGGAAGTCCCACTGGTTAACCACAAGGGTGGTTATGGTTATTCTGGTGGTGCCCAAAATCTTGTTATTTAACAATACCAATCACACAAAAATATTCAAAACGTTTTACAAAACTTATTCAACTAGACGTAAGCCAACCATTGTAGAAAAGATGTCAAATAACATTTATACCTATATAGCACACATGTTACTTATTTTTGGTCAAAGTTAGAGAAAAAAACAGGAGAATTGTTTTAAAAAAATATATCATTTGTGTGTTTATTCAAGATCACAAAATTATCGCAATGGTAACAGGTAGTTAATAAAAATAGATACAGTATATTGTACAATCAATTAAAACATGTAGGTTCAAAGCCATAAACAAAAACAATTTATACAATGTAAAGTTAAAAATGTTCGCAAGAACGGGGGTCGACGCGGCGTTTCTCCTAAACCGAAACGCCGCGTCGACCCCCGTTCTTGCGAACATTTTTAAATTTACATTGTATAAATTGTTTTTGTTTATGGCTTTGAACCTACATGTTTTAATTGATTGTACAATATACTGTATCTATTTTTATTAACTACCTGTTACCATTGCGATAATTTTGTGATCTTGAATAAACACACAAATGATATATTTTTTTTTTTAAACAATTCTCCTGTTTTTTTCTCTAACTTTGACCAAAAATAAGTAACATGTGTGCTATATAGGTATAAATGTTATTTGAGATCTTTTCTACAATGGTTGGCTTACGTCTAGTTGAATAAGTTTTGTAAAACGTTTTGAATATTTTTGTGTGATTGGTATTGCTAAATAACAAGATTCTGGGCACCACCAGAATAACCATAACCACCCTTGTGGTTAACCAGTGGGACTTCCCTGTTTCTCAGCATTGATTAAGCCGCCACAGCATCACAAAAAGGTGAAGCAACAGTGGCATAAGCCCTTCATAAATAAGGGCCTGAATCTTTTAATCAGCTGCTGGTGGCCCTCTTGGGAAACGCCCGGTGCCCGCTATGGCCAGTCCAGCCCTACTGCTAAGGGAAGTGTGACATTGCTGAAGGTTGTGCTAGCGACGGGCTAAGATGCCTCCAGTGCATTTGCCTGCTCCCCCACTGTGGTGGTATCCCGATTTTACTCACATAGCAACTAAGGCACATGGGTGGCACAGTGGCGAGAAGCAGGACTGGATCCTGTAGGTGCACTGTTTGAGGGTCACTGGCTTAGATCGTTCGAGGAATTATGGGGATCTGAGGGTTCATTTTTGGTGTAAAGAGCGGTTTCCTGCGCAATTAAAGCTTTGGGGAAGTGTGGTAATGATGACCCTTTCATGCACACAGCCTTGCAGGAGTTATTCATGCATAGAAGGGGTCGGAGGCTCACATCAATGTTCTGCTCCACTAGTGAAAAAACTAAAACAAGCCTAGCAACATTAAAAGAAAGGTGGGAAACAGATATGTGCACACTGCATGGGCTGGGGATGGGTGAAAATCCTTTCAAACCTGGCAGTGGTATCTAGGAATGAGAAAAATCTAATTATTCAGTATAATGTCCTTAATGGAGCATACCTAACCCTACATAGGCTGCATAAGATCTCCCAAGAAGTGAGAGGGGCATGTCCTAGGTCCAGACATGGGAAAGCTGACTCGCTTCTTACTGCATATGATCTGGAAGTTGTTGCACTGAATCCCAGCTGGCAGGAGGTCACAGATGTCCTGTATGAAGTCACTGGGAGAACTGGGTTGCTGCACGCAAGAAGATGTCTTCTGGGACTTGGGAGCAGATCTAAAAATACTAGGCTGGAATCCAGATGCATAGATCTGGGTATACTGTTGGTATTACGCCAGATAGCTATGGCCTGGAAATCGTCCAGCTCAACTCGACTAACAGAGTAAAATGGAAGGACGCGGAGGGGGACTTCAAGATATCTATGCCAAAGTGATCGACGAAACCTCTAGATGAGGCAGCATGGGACGTTTCTATTACTGCAGTTGCTAAATAAATATGATGAACTACATCCTTAAGAATACACATATGTTGTTAAAATTGCATTGCCTCCTGTTCTTCCGATTGTGAAGTATGAAGCTAGGGGAGTGGGGACACATTCTGAATGTGGGACTTAAGGCCTGATTTATATTTTAGAAATCCAGCCATCCTCAGCTTGGGCAATAGACAAAATTGCTCTGTCGCCCTGGCAAAGGTCCAGATGACTAAAGATATAAATGTCCGTTGGGCCAGCTGTCATTTAATTCATTGAAAGGAACTGATACAAAGGTGTCCATATTAATGCATTGTTACTTACCTGTACAGTTCCATCAAACATGACGGAGTTTTATGGCAAGTTATTTTTTATTTTTTATTTTTAAAAACAAAACCCTAAAGCAGGCTTTTGTTTTTGAAAGTAAAAAAAAAACTATACCCCTCTCCATGGGAGTTATCGCCTATGGCGAGGGGGGTATTAGACAGTTTTCACTGACCCTTACAGTGAGGGTTTCCCTGGTGGTGATGGACAGTGAAAACTAACCAGTATGTTTGCTCATCTAAATTAAGGTGGGCGGACACAGAGGTCAACCTCAGATGGCCCTTATTCCGTCAGAGGAATCGGGGGCATCACCATGGAGGAGACATAGTAGTCTCCACCATGGTTACACTAAAGGTCCACCAACATTTTAATCAGGCAGGCAGACTATTATGTAGGCGATACTCCATCACCATTGTGACAGACTATCCTTATATACTTATGGCCAACATATAAATCAGCCCCTAATTATGTTTCTTGGTAATGAGTTGTTCTTATGCAAGTTAAATGCTGATGTGGTGGGAAAGATAAATTAATCATGTCTTGTATTGTTAATTGTAAGAAACCTGAATAAAAACATTTAAAAAAACGAAAAAATAAAGTCAACAACAACAAACTTTATTAGATTTTTTCAGATAAAACCATAAAAGTCTTGCAAACATCAATAACACTCCAAGTAAATACAGAATGTCCCAACGAGCTGACCTTAATAAAATTATTACAGTGAGGTTATAAAAGGAAAGAGAAGCACCTTGTGGTGTCCTTTAAAGAAGAAGTAGATCTCCACACAGGTAGGTGAGCGTCAGGTTCACTTGTATTCACCCCAGCCATCAACTGCAACTTTTACAGAATAACTGTCACTAAAAGAACATTGCTACAACAGAGTATTCCATTAAGATTAGGAACTCCATTACATAGTGATGTTCTAATAAGAACAAACAAGAGCAATATAATTTAGTTAGTGAAGTACCATGTCACACATCTTCCTCTTTTACACAAATAAAATAAAGAAGAAAAAGAACTAAAGTAAAATAAAGAAAAGAAACTTAGCAAACATAATCCTTCATATTCAGAGGTTGTCTACGATTTCTCTGACTCGTACCTCTAGTATCAGCTGGTAGAAAACTAGAACTTTAGGAAATTGATTCATATTGATTCTTAGATGATTTAAGATGAGATTCAACTAGTTGATGAATGGGACTTACCACCACTACCCTGCTTTTAGTCCATATTCTTCCATCACCAGTTTTTACAGCATTCTTAAAGATTTTTGTAACACGTCTTTCATCAGTATATTTAGACCATGGCTTACATCCAACAGGTGACTTAATTTTTACATAGTCACCAACTTTTACATTATTGGTTTGAACACATTTATTCTTGTCAAAATATATTTTTCTCTTCAACTGCTTTTCCAACTCTTTGTTTCGCCAATGGTTTACTTTATTGTCAATCAAACCTTTGTTTAAACCCATCCAACCTGGACAAAGTTTAGAGTTTGATGCTCTACCCTTAAATAATTCAAATGGAGATCTTCCTGTGGTTGAACGAGGAGACTATCGATAAGCAGTAATTCTGTCTTGTAAAGCATTCTTCCAACTGAGATTATTTGCCCTGGCTAATTGAATACTTTCTTTAAGAGTTTTATTAACCCTCTCAATAGCACTATTTGTCTCCGGGTTATACACAGATCACCTTTTGTGAATAATACCACATTCCTTCAAGTACTTCTGCATTTCAGCATAACAAAACTGGGGACCATTATCCGAAAGTATACAATTTGGATAATTTTCCCTCTTAAAAATTTCTTCAAAAATGTTATGATATTGGTTGAAGAAATGCCTCTAACAGAGCTCACTTCAATCCATGGTGTACGCGGAAAGGCACTGGATTGGATCCGGTCCTTCCTGGCAAATCGAACCTTCCAAATGACCTCTTCACGAGCCTCTTCGGATACCCTGCTGGCACCCCATGGAGTGCCTCAGGGGTCTATTCTTAGTCCTCTGTTTTTTAATTTATACCTCAGACCCCTGGCCGGCCTTGTTGAACAATCTGGTCTCACTCTTATGAGCTATGCCGACGACTCTCAAATAATTTTTTCCCTATCCGAATCCTGTCCTAACTCCCCTTCTCTACTCAAAGAAGGACTCCTAAACATCCTGAACTGGATGACGATAAACCAATTAAAACTCAACGGTGACAAGACGGAGATTCTGGTCCTGGGAAAACATCAAGATCTGTGGAATCCCTTACACTGGCCTGATCAGATGGGCGCTCTTCCTACCCCGGTGACCCATGTTCGAAATCTGGGATTCATTCTGGACAACTCCCTATCCATGAATCAACAGGCCAGTAAAGTAACTGGTCTATGCCTCACCATAGTCAAATGGTTGAGGAAAATCCTCTGGATGCTGCCTCTTTCCACGCAGAAGACCGTAGTCAATGCCCTCATAACATCGAGGCTTGACTACGGCAACATTCTGTATCTGGGCGCAAACAAATCAGTAGTCGGCCGACTACAGATGGTGCAAAACGCAGCAGTTCGTCTACTGTGCAATATTCCTAAAAACTCTGGAGTCTCGAATCACCGCCGGGAACTCCATTGGCTCAGGATTGAAAACAGAATCCGCTTTAAAGCCCTGAACTATATGTTCAGAATTAAAGCGGGTACAGCACCTAAATATCTTCTAGCCCTAGCCCACCCCTACACTCCCAAGGGTAACCTTCGGTCACAGACGGCAGCCTTTTTCTGTGTGCCGAGATTCAAAAGGGCGAGAGTAGGTGGCAGATCCTTCGCCCATCTGGGACCATCCCTCTGGAACACGCTCCCTCCCTTCATCCGAAAGGAGGAAAATTATGCCAGGTTCAGAAAGCATGTTAAGACCTGGCTATTTGAACAATAAATCTCAATAGCCATTACCCTTTCTCCTGTCTTCTAACTAGCTGTGTCTAGGCGCCGGAAAACCCTTTTTGGGTAGCTGTTGCGCCCTACAAATTGAAAAAATAAATAATAAATAAATCTTGAATAGAGATCTCATAGCACAATAAGATATGGAGTATCACAGACACATTGTAAAGGACCTACTATATCAATAGCAACCTCATCCCACGGATGTTTTGTTAATCCTCTGCATACTATGGGTAACTGTTTGGCTTTAAGAATCTTGGCACTAGAACAGCATTCTGTACATTCATAAACCATTCTCTCAACTTCTCTATCCATTCCCAGCCACCAGAACTGCATTCTCAAATACTCTTTCGTATTTACAATTCCTAAATGACCAACATGGGCAAAATTTAAAAGTTTACCTCGAACACCAAAAGGAGGAACAAGACATGTGCCACGGACCAAAAGACCATTCAAAACAGCTAACTCATCACAAACTAGCAACCAAGGCTTATTTAGATGTTTGTTATTTCCTGATTCCAAGATTTCAATCACTTTTTTAATCTTAATATTCTTGGCAACCTCAGCTTTCCATGCGTTCTCATCAAATGTGCCTAAAGTCACCTCACAAACATTGACTATATCATCCACAATAAACTCCTCCTCACTATCTACTTCAACATTTACCAAAAGAGACAGACAATCAGCAGAGTTATTAATTACAGCTGGAATATAATCAACAACAAAATCAAACTCCTGAAGAGAGATGATCCATTTTCTTATCCTTGAAGAAATCGCATCAAGTCCTTTTTTTAACCCCTTCGATGCGGGGCTTTTTCACCTGCTGTGCGGGGGCTGCACGCGGCACCGCCGTGCTTGTGACGAGCTCAGCTCGTCGCGCTGCACGGCGGCGCTGTGCTCATGATGAGCTGAGCTCGTCATGACCACACCCGTTTTCGAACGTTCAGCACAGCGGGGAAATTATCCCCGCGTGCGAACGTTCCAACGGTCATGACGAGCTCAGCTCGTCATGAGCACAGCTCAACCGTGCCTCATGACGAGCTGAGCTCATCATGAGCACGGAAAGTGGTAAAAACACTTCTTTTAATGGTTTATGGTCAGAGAGAACTTTTACTTTTGTCCCCCAAATCAGATTTTTTAATTTTCTCAAGGCCCAAAAAATTGCTAACAACTCCTTTTTGATGACTGAATAATTCAGTTCTGAACCCCTCAAACATCTTGATGCACAAGCAATTACGCGTTCAACACCACAATTTGTTTGAACAAGAATAGCTCCAATGCCCTTTGCACTAGCATCAGTAAAAGTATAGGTTTGATGACCAGGCACAAATGCTTGTAATGGAGGCGCCTTCTTTAAATCTTCCTTTAATGAAATAAATTATCTTGTACATTCATGACACCACTCAATTTCACACTTTTACCTGTTAATGTCCTAAGATTCTGTGTTTTGTCTGCATATCCTTTAATAAGCTTAGCGTAAAATTCCACCATACCCAAAAAGGATAGCAACTCCTCCTTATTACAAGGTTCTTTCATTTTCACTATGTTATTAACAAGCTCTTTTTTAGGAAAAACGCATTGACCAGTGATATGATGACCTAGATAATTGACTTCTTCCACCTCTTTTCTTTTTTGAGTGTCAAACCTGCTTTTCTTAGACTTTCTAACACAGTACACACTCTCTCAAAATGTTCAGTTTTAGTACTTCCATAAATTAATAAATCATCTTGATAACACTTAACCCCACTGAGACCTTTGAGAATATAGTACATAATCAGTTGAAAACCAGAAGCTGCAGATATAAGCCCAAAAGGCAGCCTTATAAATTTGAACATACCCATAGGGGTTACAAACGCAGTTAAATCCTGAGAAAACTCCTCAAGCTCCACTTGATGATATGCAGACGCTAGGTCAAGAGTCGTGAAGTACTTAGCGCCTGCTAGGGTGCTCACCATCTCATCAATATTGGGTAAGGGAAAACGATCTACAATTACCTCTTTATTGAGAGCACACAAGTCTATGCAAAGTCTGATGTCACCATTGGCCTTCTTGGCAACGACTATGGAAGACAACCACTCAGTTGCTTTAACCAGAACAATCACACCCATATCAATCAACTTTTGAATTTCTTTTTGTAAACTATGTTGTTCATTTAATGGTACTCTCCTAACATTTGCAACAACAGGTACAGCACTATCCTTTAATTTTATTTGATGTGTGTAACCTCTCAGACAACCTAACTTATCTTCAAAAACGTCAGAAAAACATTCAGAGAGAATACTTGCTGTATCACCAATCACTTGCACTTGTAACTGGGGAACAGCATTTGGATTTAGAAGAACCCCCAACAATTGTTGATGTGGCCAACCCAAAAGTGCATCACCTTTTTTAGCAACATAAACCTTGCCAGCAGCCATACATCCACACAATTCAAATCCTGCCATAAAATATCCTATTATGTTTATAGGCATACCACCATAACCCAAAGGTGAAATATCAGTTTAGTTTTCAAAATAACAACCTTGTTTTTAAAATGTTTCTCAAAAACTTCTTTGTTGATAATAGTGAGATGTGAGCAAGAGTCGAACTTCATCTCAAGCTCAACACCTTCAACAGAAACCATAGGAGAAGGATGATTAGCTCTGGAATCCTCAATTTGATAAAGAATTTCTTTAACTTGCGGATGCTCTTTTAAAACAAATTGTTCTTTTTTTAACTTTTGTTTTGCAACACTTAGCAAAGTAACCTTTTCTCCCACAGGTATTACAATATACTTGTAAGGCAGGACAATAGGAAGCATTTGCTTTATGTCCAGATCTAACACACCTAAAACAAATTGACCTCTCATCTTGTGAGAAATGTTTATCTTGTGTGAAGTTTTTATCTGAACGTGTAATCTTTCCACTCTCAGATTCAATAGCTGGTTTGTTTTTTACAGCATATACCACTTCTTCTACATACGCAGTAGTAGTATTAGACTTATTTTTTACAGTGCTCAATTCATCAACACATTTCATCATGTGTTCAACATGTTTAGCAATAGCTAACACTTCATCTAACGGTGGCTCATCTTTTAACCATAACTCTTCCCTAATTTTGTCATGTGAACCTTTCAGAACAAATTGATCACTTATCCTTTCTTCAACTGCACCCTCAAATTTACAGGTGGATGCAAGTTACTCATTCCAGACCGTGGTGAGCAAAGTATCTTTTCTGAACCCCTGTTTTGGCTGATTGCTACGGAGTACACTCACCTGCAAGGAGGAGGAGGAGGAGTTTCGCGCCAAACACCAAACGCTGCTGGTGACCGGCGTTCCTGGGAGCCGTTGTCGGAGCCTTTGTAACCGCGGCTGGAGCTGTTGGAGGCTGCCGCGAACGCGGGAAACTGCTGAGGGGGCGCTGTGGGGGGGCGCTGTGGGGGGGTCGGATCACTTGACTCGCTCTGATCCCCTCGTGCAGGGCTGGGCGCCCCAACGCCTCGACATCGCCTGCTGACCTGCTGGCTGCGAGCGCTGGAAGACGGAGATCACGGAGGGCGCAGCTGCGAAGCCAAGGCGCAGGTGAGAGCTGCTGAGAGCTGCCGGGGGCTGCCAGGAGCTGGGAGCCCGGGGTGGCGCAGCGGAGAGAGGAGTGAGAGCCCTGCATGCGCCTGAGCTCTCTGGCTCCTGAACGCATCGGCGTTTGATGCTTGCAACCCGGGCTGGGCTGGGCTGAGTTGAGCATAAGAGACAAAGAGACAATATAGCAAAAACAGGCAATACAAAGCAGGCAAGTTACAAAGTAAGGCTTGCAAAAGACCCTTGCAAAAGACCCTTTATTGTGTATTGTGTACTCACTTGACTACAGAGATCCGTGCTGCTCAGCTCTGCTGGGAAGGAAGGAAAAGTCCGCCTTACACAGCATTCTGCTTTTTTGCTGAAGCCTCCCCTCAATGAGGACTCGCTGGTGTGAGCGAGTCCTGCAATCGGCAGGGCTAGTCAAACGCTCCCAGCTGGAGTCCCACGGGTAGAGGCTTGGGGCAAACACCAACAACGAGCCGGGGGACTGCGAGGACCAGCATTCTCCAGGCAGCTCAGCTGGTTCCTCTTCCCCCGGCAATCACGCCCACGGACACGCCCCCCGCCTACCTGCAATAACTTTCGTGACACCCGCTTCGCGGGCGCCACTCACTTGACTACAGAGAACCGTGCTGCTCAGCTCTGCTGGGAAGGAAGGAAAAGTCCACCTTACACAGCATTCTGCTTTTTTGCTGAAGCCTCCCCTCAACGAGGACTTGCTGGTGTGAGCGAGTCCTGCAATCGGCAGGGCTAGTCAAACGCTCCCAGCTCGAGTCCCACGGGTAGAGGCTTGGGGCAAACACCAACAGCGAGCCGGGGGACTGCGAAGACCAGCATTCTCCAGTCAGCTCAGCTGGTTCCTCTTCCCCCGGCGATCACGCCCACGGACACGCCCCCGCCTACAAGTACATAACAACAGTACTTCTCCCGCGTCGCGGGACGGAGAACGGGCAAAGAGCGGGCTGTCTGTGGCCGTCCGGGGACGCACGTGGCCGGGATGGGCCACCCCACTTTCATCTTTCATCTCTTGTGACCTACTAGACTGTACTACACTAGGGCTGAGAGGAAGCTAATAGTACAGAGGTAACTGTAACATCGGATTATTCGACCTCCCAACGGTAGACGACATCTTGAGTACTTGGTGCAATAAACACTAATTGTGAAAGTAGTTTCTTTAATACTACGTAAGCTTCTACCAAGTAACAAAAAATGGGTTACAAAAAACGAAGATCACGTACAATATATATGAAACGAATGGGCACAGAGGAAGCAGTCAGAAGCTCTTCCGATAAAGCAGTTAAACAAGGTCGAATAACTAAAACTCCCGCTATTAGTAATTATTTTTTAGCCCTATCCTCAAAAAAACAAACTCCGGTTCAAGTATTGGAAATGTCAATAAATAGTGAGACAACAAAAACTGAGGAAGTAAAAAAATTGCCTGAGCAGGACCATCAATCTATCCAAAATTCATGTATCCTGGATCATGAATCTAACCAAAAGATACTACTCTCAACGCAGGAGTCACAAATTCCAACTCACGAGATCCTACATTTAAGTTCTTTAACACCTATAAAACGTTTAGTTAGCCTTTCTTGCATCGACGATCTATTTGGAGATGATACAAAGCCGATGGAAAAAAACTCTGACTTACAGTCAAATCCTGATAAGTCATTTACCAGGTCCCAGGAAAAGCCCTTAGATCGAGATCCCACTCTCGATTCCTCTCTGGACCCTTTTTTTCTAAAGACCAACAATTCAATAAACACTGCAACACCTATGTCAAATGCTCTATATTCTCTTCAAGAAATTTTAGAATCGGTCCTTTCTTTTCTAGGTCATATCCTGGAAAACTCTGACCAAACGCTAGATGTCCAAATTGGTATTTTGAAATTTCTTGTAGAAAAAAAAGGAAAAAAGAACTCGCAGAAGCTACAAACAAACAACAAATATACGATGCCAAACTGGTAAACATCAATAATTCTTCTAACTTCATCAAAAGCTCAGAGCACCAAACTAAAAGTGACATTAGCACTCAAACATCTGAAGTAATAATACTAGATAAACCAAATAAGAAAAACCGGAAAAATCCTAAGGATGCTAAAATTTACTCTTTGAAAAAACTATTTAGAGAAGAGCCCCCGCTCATAGTCAAACAGTATCCTATTTTTTCGGCTTCAAACAAAACAAACTTGCTAAAGACTGAGCCTGAAAAAGACGAATTCGGAAACTTTACCAAATCTTCTTCTGACGTTGACGGAGCTGATAAGTTACTCCAAACAAAAATTAATCAAGAAGAAAAGAGAAAAAGAAGGAGAAGGAAACCGCTAAGAAGAATCATCAAAAATAAAACTCGTAAGTTAAAATTCAAAAATACAATCACTCCTCTAAAACCCCAAGAAGGACAAGCTGATAATAAAATACCAAATACACCCACAGTAGAGACAAACTGTGAAATAAAACCTACACAATCAGTAAAGCTATTGAATTATAAAGCGAATGTTTTTATACCAGCAACATTTTCTGAAAGAGCGGGACAGATAAACAAGGGACCAAGCGAAAAAGATAACAAGATACCCATAGATGGTGAACAAATCTCGACTAACTATTTACAATTTGAAGAACTCTTCCCAATCGATAATATGCCACTAAATCGAGAAAGGATAATTAATCTCCTACAGCAAATACATTCCCTACAATCTCTAAACAGCAAGGAAATAGATCTGGTGACCTTCCCCATAAAAGACAACTGTAAAATAGCAGAGGTGTCATTCTGGTCATCGGTACTCCCAGGGATTATAATAAAAGAAAAAGAAACTCTACACAAATGTGGCTACGATGTTCTCGAAAAATCCGCTTTAGAGGAAAGTAAATACAAGAAAAGGATTATTGGCCTATCTTGCCCAACATTGAATATTTCAAATGAGAATCGTTATAAAAATAATCCCAACCTAGACGCTACAGGAGCTACTCGTACTAGAAAGGAAACTTTGAAAATCCAAGTGGATAAAGGAGACAGAAAAGTCTGGAATCAAGACTTAGTAGTAACTGAGGGCAAAAAATCAATACAATCTTGGGCCTGGGTCTCGGAGGTACTAAACAGTAACAAATTACAATACCACCAACAACCCACTGTTTAACAATGGTTTGAAGATCATTTCGTGGAATCTTGCGGGAAGAACAGACATCAAAATGATAGAAGCTATCAAAAATCAACCAGATATAGTGGCTTTGCAGGAAACCTGGGCAAAAAAAACTTTCCATCAGAATGGCTACTATGTCTATGACATTCCTGCAAAACCCACGAACCGGGGTCATGCAAAAGGTGGACTGGCAATTTTGTTGAGCGAGGAGTACCAATGGGACCAAGAAGTAATTGAGTCTAATTCTGACAATTTTCAATGCATCAAGATCTCGTTGAAAACACATAAACTAGATCAAAAAAAGGTTTTTCTACTTTTCAATATGTATGCCCCTCCCGGTTTCAAACAGGATGTCACCTTTGTGGAAACCATGGAAGCAATTGCAGAGATAATTGAAGATCGTGCAAACGCATCCTACCTAATCATGGGCGACCTGAACGGAAAAATTTCGAATGTGGAGATTAATAAATGGGTAAATCTATACGAGGATGAATCTTTGGACTTCTCTATTCCAATATTTCCTGAAGGGATTGCCTCAGATAAGAGAGGAAAACTGTTATTAACAAGTCTGCCAATTCTCAATGGGACAATTCTAAATGGTAATGTTGAAGGGGACATACCGGCGTCTTACACAAGGCGAGGTAATGGATCTTCTTCAATCATCGACTATATGATCTGCGGCATGGATTTAGTAGAAACAGTTTCACACTTGAGTATCATCTTTTCAGATGAAAGTGTCCATGCTCTTTTAATCCTAAAGACTTCTTGGCTGATTAATCATTCACGGTATAATCAAATTATGTTCCATAAAAGTAGTGTTGAAATTAACACTACTCAGAGGCGATTATTCTGGACCTCCGCAAGCTTGGATTATATCACCGAAATGATTACATATAGTCAATTACTAACTAAGAATTACTCTGGTGATCTAATAATAAACTTTGAATGTATCATCAACAAACTAAAGGACGATCTAACTGACAGGATAAGACAAGATACAGTAAGGAATAATAGGAAGAACAACAAAAAACCAACTAGGATAACTTCGAAAACTAAAACACTGAACAAACTTATCCGAGGGCAGTATTTAAAATTTTCTCCTTCAATTAAGCAAGAAATAAATAAACTAAAAAATCAAGTGAGAAGAGCGAAGCACAGCCATAAAAGAAAGGTGCTTGATAACAACTGGGTAGAACTATAAATTGCCGCAAAAAAGTATAATCAACGAGAATATTGGACCTTAATTGCTAAAATGACAGGAACAAAGAAGAAACTACAAGCCATACCAGTCCCTCCCCAGGAATGGGAAATTTATTTGAACAACCTTTACAAGGCAAACTCGATCAATTCGGATGGAAAAGCTGCTGATATTATTACGGAAAATAGTATTACTCTGATAACAAATACTACGGCATTTTCTATAGAAATGCACATCAGACAAGCAAGAAGCACCGCCGCGTCTGGCCCGGATCAAATACCAATTAAAGTCCTGCAGAGAAATCCTAAAGAGTGGAGCCAGATGTTACTTCCTCTCTTTAATTACATCTTCAAAACCGGGAGAATACCAAAGTCCTGGCAGGGGAGTATCATAATTCCCATCAACAAAAAGGGGAGCAAAACTATTGCTGGCAACTACCGCCACAGAGCGTTGATGGACGCCACAGGGAAAATCTTCGCGGCAGAGGTCCTGGACAGATTAAAAGAATGGGCCTTTTCGAAGAGATTAATACCAATGTACCAAGCAGGATTCCGACCAAACCATTCAGTTACTGATAACATCTCAATTCTCCAGACCATTTTAGACAAATACACCTCAAAAAATTCACAAAATTCACAGACAGTGTATGCGGCGTTCATTGACTATTCTACTGCTTTCGACCTTGTCGATAGACCTACACTGTGGAGAAAGCTAAGGAGATTGGGTATTCCTGAATACTTGCTGCAGATCATAATCAATCTCCATACTAATACTTGGTCACGGTGCAAATGGGGGGTAAAAAAGGACTAACCGAATCGATCGGAACGGCTAACGGGCTTAAACAGGGGTGCCTTTTAGCACCGATACTATTTTCACTATACCATAGCGATCTACCTAATCATCTGCAACAATGCTCCAGTCTGCCTCCTAAGGTTGCCTCGCATAGAGTACACGCCCTGCTCTATGCAGATGACATTGTCATGTTGGACCTAACCCCCTTTGGTTTACAAATGCTCCTGGATTCTCTAAACGATTATTCAAAAGACCACTATCTAATTCCAAAAAACCCAAAGTGGTGGCATTTACTGGTAGGAAAAAAAGTGTTAAATATTGTTGGAACCTTGGCGGGATAAAAGTTGATGAATGTGATGAATATACCTACCTTGGTAGAACTTTTACAAAGAACTTGAAAAACACAAAACAAATAAATAATTTAACGAGAAAATCAGAAATACATGCTGGGGCTCTTTCTAGACTGTACTCCGCCACAGGAAATAGACATTTCTCTTCATTATTAAAAGTGTACAGAGCAAAAATTCCTCCTGTTCTATCCTATGCTACCGAGCATATACCAATAAAGCAATGGACTTATATGGATTTAAACGAGGGGAACATTTTGAAAAAAATCTTAAAGGTTTCTAAATCTACACCGGTTCAAGCCCTAAGATTAGAGTTTTCAATAACAAGTTCCTACGCTACAGCCGTCGCCAATGTCATCAGATGGGCTCATAACATCTTGCTTGGGAAGGAAGGAAC
Source organism: Lissotriton vulgaris (assembly GCF_964263255.1). Taxonomy (NCBI): domain Eukaryota; kingdom Metazoa; phylum Chordata; class Amphibia; order Caudata; family Salamandridae; genus Lissotriton; species Lissotriton vulgaris. Next base: position 1,259,480,481 of record NC_141695.1, read on the forward strand.
ATTGCGCTCCCTGTTAAAAATCGAGACTTTTTCATCAGGCGCATCGAAGCTCAACTTTTACAGGAATATGACAGAGGCATTTGAAATCGCTAAACTTACCAAAGAAATCTTGCTATCCTGGTCAAAGTCCCAACTGAAACTCTTTCTAAAAAACTTTACACCAAGATTGAGCTTCGACCTAGACTTTGCACACTGTAATAAGTTACCAACATACAAACCTTTTGCTGAGTCCTTGGAATATAAGCAAGTACAGCCATATATTGGGTTCTCCCTTACGCATGGTGCAAGAAGGGCTATAACAATGTTACGTCTAGGAATTTTACCCGTGCCAACCTTCACCTCCAAATGGTCGCCAGACGGATCTCCTACATGTAAATTCCGTCTAGGAGGCGATCAGAATATTGAGCATATTTTATTTGTATGCCCCCATCCAAATATAGTTGCAGCACGGTTAACATATTTAACCCCGATATACAATAAATGTAGGATCATCACAGTAAAAAATCTGATATTAGTATGTAAATACCCTCCCAATGAATGGGTCTGTTATAATTTTTACAAATTTCTAAAGTCTTTTCTAACATTATACTAGTGTCTTTGATCTAATAGTGGATGTGTTTGTCAAATACTTTTGTCGTTCTCTTAAAGCTTTTTTAAATATTATATTAATTTTCCTGATTATTGATGTAAAACGTTTTTAAATATTTGTGGTCCTCAGTAGAGTACCAAAACAAATAAAAAAACTTTGACTTGACTTGACTACTCATTCCTCAATAGACCCCTCTTTTTTTTTGTTCACAGAGACCAAAAGGATACCTCTCCATAATGGTGCTTACACGTGGAAGAGAATGTCTGTCTAATTGTAGAATACAAACTTCATATTCATTCAATGCTCTCTGATCTGCAGCACTTAGTTCCGGTAAATGTTCCAGTACTTCTTGACCTTCCCCTCCAACACAATGAAATAATAACGAGTGTCTTCTTTCAGTGCCAATGTTCGTGCCCCAAACTCTTGTGTAGTTAGTGAAAAAAAAATTCCACTTCTGCCATTTTTTGTGGGTTCTCCTGGACTTGTTAGAAAAAATGGTGGCTGTGTGACATTTTGCATATTTGCACTTCTTTAGTTTTCACAACACTAAATACATAAAAAAATATAAACCACCTAAAAAATAAAATATCAAGTCTTTGAACACACTCTCTAATTCTAGAGAATAGTCAGAAATTACACATGAATCGAGGTGTGTAAATTATTAAGTCCTTGAAAACACACTAATGAGAACAAAATCGTAATAAAATCACAGTTGAATCGAAGTGTGCCAATAAAAATAATGTTTAACTTGTTTCCTTTCCTATAAACTTTGACTGATGAAGAAAAAAAAGAAAATGTGACAAAAATCGCTAAAATTCATCTCCTTAACACACTGTTAAATAATAATTCTGTAGCAGATTTACTTGGACACAAACTTGTACTTGACAAAATCCCAAAATACCTCTAGGCGATGAAAGTTGATTAACTTTCTGAAAGTTCCTGTGGCATAATAACTCCTTCGCTTGAAAATAAAGTACATGTATTTTGCTTACGTTTGAAAATAAAGTAAATGTATTATCCTTACTATATATTTCCAACGCATTAATTAAATATCCACTACTCAATGTCGCACAAAGTCCTTTCATCATATACGGACTCCGTGTAGTTGCTAGACGACTCTCTTCACAAACAAAATGGCGTCCTTACATGAGTGCGCGCCGACGCCACTACACCAAAGACGCTGAAGTGCTTCAATCATCGAGCGACTTACGCATCATGAATGTCTCCTTCCGTGGAACGCAGATGCGTTCCAGTACGATAATCCGAAGAACAATTCCTGAGTAGCACGTCACTGAAACACATTTGCGTTTCACAATGCCCCTCCAGCCAATCTCCTTACTGCTGATTTATTTTCTTTACAAAACGGCCTTATAAATTCCTGGACTTCCGCTTGATATTCTAACGAACACATCCCAACAGATGACCGGAAAACCTCCAACAGAGAAGAGGTTGAGTGTAACACTTGACTTTTCCGATTAAAATCAGCCGAGCAACGATGAAAGCGGGAATAGAGAAACTCCTCGATGTTGGGGTGAGGTAAATGTGGTGTCCTTTAAAGAAGAAGTAGATCTCCACACAGGTAGGTGAGCTTCAGGGTCACTGTTATTCACCCCAGCCATCAACTGCAACTCTTACAGAAAAACTGTTACTAAAAGAACATTGCTACAACAGAGTATTCCATTAAGAATAAGAACTCCATTACATAGTGATGTTCTAATAAGAACAAACAAGAGCAATAACATTTAGCTAGTGAAGTACCATGTCACACACCTACTAGCCAAATTAGTCACAGCTTGACCTAAGCCTAATGGCAGCCCTTAAAAAGCTAAGTGTATACAAAACAGTTCCGTTTGATAAAAGTTGGAAAAAGATAAAAGCCGGTCTCACCCTCCTAAAACAAGTCTTTTTAAGAATAGGAATAATGAAAGATTTTCCAGGAGCCTCATAAAAACGGCAAAACATCAAAAAGTTAATCATGTCCCGAGGAGACAGATTGTCGCAGCCACAGAGCATGGGGCACTGGCCTCTGTGGGCATCTCGCGGTTGGACCAACAGGTAATGCAAAAGGTCAAGCCTAAATCTGGTAGGTAAAAATCGATCATGATTACTTTTAATCCCAGAAAGGTATGGTTCAATTATTTGTCCACTTTTTAATCTGATGTACATACACACACTTGGCTTCTTCAGCTCTGTTGCTTCTCTGGCACAACAACTCCTACTAAAAAAACATTATTTTGCCCAGGTTAGATCCTTCTTACATATGCCCTCTGGGTTATCGAATAAATCCATCCTTCCCAGGCTATGAAGGCCATCTCTTACATACTTTAACCAGCGGATTCGATTAACATTGTCAAGGGACAGACAATCCTTTAAAATATCCTTGCCAAGAACATGATCTTTCTTGGTCCAAATCTTGAACCACATGCTAGAGGAAAGAATGCCAATTCATCTGACAAAAAAGCCATCCCCAACTCTTGATGCAAATCATACGACAAAGCACTTTGTGGCAAGGAAAGCACCCATCTCAGGAAGGTGTTTTCTTTCACTTGCAGAGCCTCCAACCCGGCATAACCCCATATTTCACTCCCATAGCTGACCTTGGCAATGCACTTGGCTCTATAAATCTGCATATGAGCCCCTATCAGTCCCCCCCCCACTCTGGAAGTAAAATTAAAAACACCTGCGTCACTCTGACCAGGTCTCCCTTCTTCTGAGTAATCAAGGAGGACCGACTTAGAGCGTTATCAAACACTACTACTAGATAGGAAAAAACATTTGTCTTTGGAATTGTCAATTATATATATATAAATTAAAGAGAAATGGGGCCAAAATGCACCCTTGGTGCACTCCTCTCCTAAAGTCAGACTTATGGGTTACCTTATGATCTTTTCAGTAGCGGACAACCGCTTAAGTATCTCTGTGAAGGTCCCTTAAAAACTAGAGGATATCCCTGTCCAAGCCCATTGAGGACATCAATTGCCATAGCTTCGCTCTATTTACCCGATCGAAAGCTGAAGATAAATTCATAAAAGCTAGGTGGATCGAACCGGGACATGCCATGGTGTACTTGTTCAATACCATATTTAAATTTAAACATTGTTCCACTATGGAGCTTCTGGGATGGAAACCGTATTGTACCTCAGTTAAAATATTATTCTCCTCTGCCCAGGTTACCAGTCGGTCTAAAACCATGTGACCTATCACCTTCACCACAGAATGCAAGAGAGAAATAGACCCATAACAAACGGTGCTATCCCGATCACCCTTTTTAAAACAGGAACAATAGTTGATAAAGCCCAATAATCAGGGCAGCCAACCTGGACCAAGGCGTTGATGACTGCTGTCAATACAGGCACCCAAGTTTTCTCTTTCACAATATAAAGATCTGGGGGAATGCCATCGGGTCGTGAGCATTACTTTGAGACAATCCCATAATACCAGCTCTGATCTCCTGGACTGAAAAGACCATCTCAGATGTGTCTTCCTCCCTTTCCTGCCCTACAACCAGCATAGAGTCATTTTGAAATATGCCCTCAAAATGTTTTACCCAATCTTCCTCTATGATTTGAGCGTCCAGTTAATTACCAGCTTGTCCAGTTAAAAATTGGTTATCAATTTTGCTCCAAACTTTTGAGGAATTACTCAGGGTTAAACCCTCACTAATTCCGATCAGGCCTCCTCCTTTAGGGCAGACTTACGCTTTGCTAAGGCTGTTTTGTATACTCTCCGGAGGTGCCTAACAGCCTCCTGGTCACGAGGCATCACGCCTAGGGCCTGCTTTAATTACTTACGACGCATTACTTACGATGCCACCTCCCTCCTAGCCTTTAACACCGGCCGCTCCCCCAACTGCGCCCAAGCCGCTCCTGGATACACCCATGGACCCTTCTCGTGCAACTCCTGCAAGTTCGACGGCACCATAACCTACTCCTCATCCACCAACGCGGCACAGAGACCCGACAACAACCACCTAAAATGCATCCTGCTCAACACCCGCTCAATCCACAGACATGCCATCGACCTCTGGAATCTACTAGACACCATCTCACCAGACGTCGCCTTCCTAACAGAAACATGGATGAACGCATCATCAGCCCCAGACATCACCATTGCCATCCCAGAAGGATACAAGATCATCCGTAAGGACTGCGTCAAGAATACAGGAGGAGGCATCGCCATCGTCCACAAGAATTCCATTCACATCTCAACCAGCTCAGATGACAACCTTGCCAGCGCCGAGCACCTTCACTTCCAGATCCACACCGACCCCAAAACCACACTTAGAGGCACCCTTCTCTACTGGCCCCCGGGCCCCCGGGCGCAATTCAATGGCGATATCACTGACTTCATCACCCCACACGCCCTCCCCTCCGAGAACTACATCCTATTGGGAGACCTCAATTTTCACCTGGAAAATAGCAATGACAACAGCGCCACCACCCTTCTGGACAACCTCGCAAACCTCGGACTTAAACAACTTGTCACTTCCCCCACCCACATTGCAGGTCACACACTCGACCCTATCTTTACCTCCAGCAAAAACGTCTCTTTCAGCCACACCACAGCTCTTCATTGGACGGACCACAGCTGCGTTCACTTTCTCTACAATAAGCCCACAATCCACTACCACCCTCAGCCCACCCTGCGTAGAAATTGGAACAAACTCACCATCGACCAGATCTCTTCATCGCTCCTCCAAATCCCTCCTGTCCACTCCTCAAACCCCGACCAAGCAGCCATTAACTTCACCCAATGGCTATCCAAAAGCGCCGACATCCTAGCACCGTTGAAAAAACATCAAAACAAACTAAGCAGCAAGAAGGCCTCCTGGTTCAACGACGATCTTAAGAAATCCAAGAAACTCTGCCGCTCCCTCGAGAAAGCATGGAAAAAAGACCCAAACTCCAACACCAGAGACGCCTTCAAAAACGCCACCCGCATACACCACCAACTAATCCGATCTGCTAAAAAAGCCGCCTTCAAAGACCGACTGGATAACAACGCCCACAATAGCAAGGAGCTATTCAACATCGTCAAAGAATTCACCAACCCATCAGCCAACTCCAACGACATCACCCCCTCTCAAGCCCTCTGCGACTCCCTAGCCTCCTTCTTCCACAACAAAATTGCAGACATCCACAACAGCTTCGACAACCCACCCGAAAACCTACCCACCCAACCTTCTGCAGGACCTTCTCCCCCCTCGAACATCCTTAACGACTGGAACCCAATCTCCACTGAGGACACAATCCGTCTGATGAACTCCATCCACTCAGGATCCCCAACTGACCCATGCCCTCACCACATCTTCAACAAAGCAGACTCCATCATAGCACCACGCCTCCGAGACGTCATCAACTGCTCCCTCAACTCCGTCACCTTCCCGGAAAGCTGGAAACACGCAGAACTCAGCGCCCTTCTGAAGAAACCCACAGCTGACCCCACCGAACTCAAAAATTACCGCCCCATCTCGCTCCTTCCTTTCCCGGCCAAAGTCATCGAGAAAGCTGTCAACAACCAGCTTTCCGCCTTTCTCGAAAGCAACAAATCCCTCGACCCATCACAGTCCGGATTCCGAGCCAAACACAGTACTGAGACCGCGCTCATCGCAGCAACAGACGACATTCGATCCTTACTGGACAATGGAGAAACAGTCGCCCTCATCCTCCTTGACCTCTCCGCAGCCTTCGACACAGTCTGCCACAGCACCCTATTACAGCGCCTCAGCAACATCGGAATCCAAGGAAAAGCTCTGGAATGGATCACCTCTTTCCTCACCGGAAGAACTCAGAGAGTCCGACTCCCTCCATTCAAATCAGAGGCCTCTGAAGTCATGTGCGGCGTGCCGCAAGGATCATCACTCAGCCCCACCCTCTTCAACGTATACATGAGCCCCCTCGCAGCCATCGTTCGCCAACACAATCTCAACATCATCTCCTACGCTGACGACACCCAACTGATCCTCTCGCTCACCAAGAACCCCAACACCGCCAAAAACAACTTACACGAAGGAATGAAAGAAGTAGCCGATTGGATGAAGCACAGCCGTCTGAAACTGAATTCAGACAAAACAGAAGTCCTAATCTTAGGTACATCCCCCTCCGCCTGGGACGACTCTTGGTGGCCAGAGGCCCTTGGAAAAGCACCCATCCCGACGGACCACGCACGGAACCTGGGCGTCATCCTGGACTCCTCACTCTCAATGACCAAACAAGTCAACGCTGTCTCATCGTCCTGCTTCAACATTCTTCGCATGCTCAAAAAAACTTTTCGCTGGATCCCCACCGAAACTAGAAAAACGGTCACTCGCGCACTTGTCACGAGTCGCCTGGACTACGGAAACACCCTATACGCCGGTACCACCGCAAAACTCCAGAAAAAACTCCAACGCATCCAGAACGCCTCAGCCAGGCTCATACTTGATATCCCGCGTAAAGAACACATCTCTGGTCACCTGAAAAACCTCCACTGGCTCCCTGTAGATAAGAGAATTACCTTCCGCCTATTAACCCACGCACACAAAGCACTTTACGAACTTGGACCCGAATGCCTCAACACACGATTGTCCTTCTACACCCCCTCCCGTCATCTAAGATCCTCCAACCAGGCCCTGGCCACTGTTCCCCGCATCAACAAAGCCACCATGGGAGGTAGATCCTTCTCCTACCTGGCAGCCAAAACCTGGAACTCTCTTCCCACTCACCTTCGGCTTACTCAGAACCACCTAGCATTCAGAAAGCAACTTAAAACTTGGATATTCGACAAGTAATTTCCCCCCTTCCTCAAGCGCCTTCAGACCCTATGGGTATGTAGCGCGCTATATAAATTTCTGACTTGACTTGACTTGGAGGCACTACAGCTTTCCGAATCAAACCATTTCGGTCTATAACACTAGAAATGCTACCAAAAGCTGCCAAGATATCTGTTGAAGAGATCTCGCTATCAAGACAAATGGCAAACTTGCAACGACAATGAGATAGGAGGGACTCGAGAAACTGCTCTGGGACGATTTGACCCCACTTTAATCTCCTCCCACCATCTACAGCTTTAAGGGGCACCATCAAAGCCTGTTTAATAGGTTTGTTAACTCTGGGCCATTTTGTTGAGACACAAACAGGATTATGATCACTACAAATACTCCTCATAACTGAAAATGCCTTAATCAGGGAGAAGAAGGGTGCAGAGACAAAAATAAAATCAATAAATGACTCGCACCCTCTCACACTGAATGCAGGGACAATATCAGTTTTATGAGGGGGCAGTTTGTTCATTGCTGAAATTAGATCACATTCATTTGATAAGGTGTTTAGAACATTGCCCTGGATGGAATGTTCCATATGCAGACCTATATCCCTTGTGTATCCCATGGCTTGCACCCCCCCTTGCCTGATATCTCCACACATATGGATATTAACATCCCTAGCTAAAAATAGGTGGTGATACCAATTTCTATACTTTCCAGTATTTAATTGTTCATCATTCTAGCATTTCGATGTATTTTTTATCCTGAATTTTTCTTATAACTCTCATGTCCCAACATCTCCCTCTGGCCATTATAAAGGTGAAGCAGAGGGGACAGGTAAGTCCCATCGGAGCTCCATTTAGCCTCAACTTAGTGATCCTTATTCAGGCAAATAAATTATTACGGGGTCGACGCCAGAACATCTCCCTGATCTGCACTGCTGAATTTGTGTCATCTGCGTAAAATTTAAATTGTTGTTTGCGTTCTCTGATGAGCACAGTCAGTGGTAAAATATGTCCTTTAAAGAAGAAAGAGGATAAGTCTATCCTCTGTAGGACCACACACCTCACAGTCAAGAGTGAGAACAGGACTGTTTGAACTTTTGAAGTTTGTCTTCCAGGAAGGACTTCAGTTGAACCCAGACCCAGTTCTACTCGCAAGTTGTATATAAAGCAGCTACATCATGACAAAAGATTTATTACGCTGCAGGAATTTAAAAAGACATTTCTAATAGGGAGGACATTTTTCTGCACAAATTCAAGCCCAGGAGCAAATCTGCTCTTCCTAGCACCCCACTGAAGGCAATGCTAGGGACCGCTGGAACACCCATGGTGCAGTTGTGATTGGACCCGTGTTTCCATTACTGAGATTCGAGGATCCCAAATGATCTCTCCCTAGCTCTTTGTGTATTATTTTTAATGCACAAGAACATCAGAGGGATAGTTTTCAAGCTGCATGTGTGTAGGACGGGGGTCCCGGGGTTCTGGGGCAACCTTAATTGACCCTGTAAGGAAAGGAAAGGAAAATGAGAAAGAAGGGCTCCATTGTTGCCCTGTCTCATCAACGAGCATGTTGTAATCAGGTAACAAGTATGTCCACTCCATTGGCAGCTTCTATAAAGGACATGGATTCTGACCTCTAAATAGCAGAATAGCTGCATCTAAACAGTCTTATAATTGTGGGCCGAAGGCCTGAATCCTCCGTCAATATCGAAATACGGAGGACTTTTTAAAATTTGAGACAGGGTGCAGGGGCATGGATATATGACTGTATACTCACTGAACTGCTACATATCTAACAAATGAGGATGGCACTGGCTAACAGATGGAAAATGATATTTTAAAACACATTTTCTACAGGTCATCTCTAATATTTTTCACAGCTGGAAATATAACGTTCACGCTTTAAAAATTATATTTTTCTTTTTTGACCTATAAGTGATTATATTGAATAGTAGGAAAAGAATGACCATGTTACAAAAGCTGCAGATCACACAAACCAGTTTCATTGGGAGTGGCAATTCACTCATCATACTTCTCTGAGGAAGGCTCCATTAAGACAAACATGGAGGAGATGAAGTGAAATCATCAGGAGGAGGTGGTGGAGGCGGTAAAAGCATTGCTGAGAATGGAGAAGATGTAGCCTTGCGGTTAGAGCTGTGGACCTTGAAGCTGGGGAACTGGGTTTGAGTCTTGGCAATGACGCTCAACATCCTGTGATTCTGGGCAAATCACTTAATCTTCCTGTGCCTAACAAAAATGAATGTGTCCATCTGTAACGAAACTGGTGTTCGTGTTAAGTGCTCTGATACCCAATGTCTCAGGTCTAGTTTGCGCTATATAAAACGCTTAAAAACAAAAAATGAAGGACTCTGATAATGTGGGGAATGATGTGGAGATAGTGGTGGAGACAATAATGAGAATAATAGTGGCATGGATGAATATGAAGGGTTACAGGAGTGGGGAGTGGAAGTAGATGGAAGTGGTGAGGTTGATGGAGGTGACAGTGATGAGAATTGATGTGTGTGTAAAAGTTGATGAGTTGGTGGAAGAATTGTTGCCAATTGGTGGCTTTGGGATTGTTGATAAGGGCTTTCTGTTGCTGACATTGGGGCTAAAGGTGATGGATGGTGTGGTGGTGGAGGCACTGAGTATAGTTGGCTATAAAAATGTGGCATGTTATGCTGTGGCCAAATAATGTTTGCATTTATAGGTGGGGGAGAACTTTATCACATTGCTTCATAGACTGGTTACCACACCTGGTTAGGTAAATTATTTTACTCCAGTATTGGAACTTTCATAGATTCCCATTGCTTGTATCATTCCCCGTCGTCGGAATGGGAGCCTCAGTAATTATATATATATATATATATACCTAGGTAAATACACCCTAATAGGTGCAAAAAAGTAAAAAATAGGCCTAGGCCTCATTACATTTTGTAGCCTATAGGTGTCTGTAGCGGGTTCGATGGAATCTCGTAGACTTTAGGTTGTGGTAAGGCGGGTTTTATTCCTTTGATCAAACGCCTTCGCCTGGTTACATTGCGATAATATGGTAAAGGTGGATCATTGTCCCGACGTGCTGGCGAACTCCTCTCTTTCCTCTGGTCCCCTCCGGGTTTTCCGCCCTCCCGTGGACTACTGGGTGTTGCAGTCGCCGTCTCGTCCGTCTTGGGAGCCGCTCTTCGCCCGTATGTAAAGAAAAGAAAAAGGCTCTGAGTAAACTTGCTCTGTTTACTGCAGTCTGACAGGGAAAGGGGAGTGAGGAGTCACGCGTGCTGCAATAACCAAAGCTTTTACGAAGTGCCGAGGGTGCTCACACAGGGAGGGGGTATGGTGAATGGATAACGGCGGCGAGTGCTCTAGGGAGGTCTAAAACCTCTTCTCCCCGCCCAGCCCACGATACGGTCCCGTACCTGGGTGAGCCACACTTCCCTTGAAGGGCGGCTGGGCGAAGCGCCTTGGTCTCGTCTCGACCTCCGTTTCTTCCTCCGCCTCTCGTCGTTCCTCGTCCGTTCCTTCCTTCCGCTCGACTCCTTCTCCTCTCGAAACCTCCTCTCCGCCTCCGGGTGATAGCCACACACCTGTTGTGGGAAAGCCGCCCTTTACTTCCGGAGCCCCGGCTGACCAGGGGGCGTGCTCGGACTGGAACTCCGCCCAGTTAAAGTAACAGTCACCCTCGTTGTCCCGGACTTCACTGGCTGTATCAGATGACCCTCCTTTCCAGGTCACAGGTCGCTGTAGTGGAGACAAAGCGGGATTTAGGTATCGAGGGGTAGTTGTTGGTACCTGCTCCGCCCCCTGGTCACATACCACCCCCCTTGGATTCTCCCGATCGGGGAGAGGGAAACGTGACAGAAAATCCGCGCTCCCATTGTCCCGGCCCTTACGGTGACAGATCGTAAAGGAGAAGGGCTGGAGGGTGAGAAACCAGCGCAACACCCTAGGGTTGTTGGAGATGTTACGGCTCATCCAAGTCAGGGGGGCGTGGTCTGTATAGAGGGTAAATGGGTGTCCTTCAAGGTAATACCTGAGCTTTTCCACCGCCCATTTGATGGCCAGGCATTCCTTTTCGATTGTAGGATACTTCACTTCTCGGGGAAACAATTTCCGACTGATATACAATATCGGATGTTCTATACCCTCGCTGGAAAGTTGGGACAGTACCGCCCCCACCCCATAGTCTGATGCGTCCGTGTGCAAAATGAAGGGGCGCGTGAAATCAGGGGACGTCAATACAGGGCTGGTGGTGATGGCCTTTTTGAGGGCATCGAATGCACTCCACATGTCTTTAGTGGGTTCCTGGAAACCCCTCGGTTTGTAGTCTTTTTTCAAGGTGTCAGTGAGGGGGCTTGCTAGATCGGAAAATGAGGGTATGAACCTGCGATAGTAACCTATCAACCCTAGGAAGGCCCTCATCTCTTTTTTGTTGTGTGGGAAGGGGGTCTCCGCAATGGCACGGATCTTCTCTATTTGCGGTTCTATCAAGCCATGACCTAACAAGTATCCCAAGTACTTCACTTTTTGGAATCCTAATCGGGACTTCTTGGCGTTTATATGCAAACCAGCCTCCTGTAGTTGGGTCAGGATAGTGGACAGGTGTCGTAGGTGTTCGTCCCAGGAGGGGCTGAAAACGATGATATCATCTAGGTACGCAGAGCTAAAGGTCTGGTGCTCCCTCAATATTTCGTTCATAAGTCTCTGAAATGTTGCCGGTGCCCCGTGGAGCCCGAAGGGCAACACATTGAATTCGAACAACCCGTCAGGGGTTGCAAAAGCGGTCTTCTTTCTATCCTCTTCTTTCAGTGGCACCTGCCAGTATCCTTTGGTCAGGTCGATTGTGCTTATATATTGGGCTTGTCCTAATTTTTCTATTAGTTCGTCGATGCGCGGAATGGGATAGGCATCGAATGTAGATACTGCGTTCAGGGCGCGGAAGTCCATACAAAAACGTATGCTGCCATCGGGCTTGGGCACCATGACGATCGGCGAAGACCAGTCGCTTCGAGATGGTCGGATGACACCCATCTGTAGCATTTCTTCTACTTCTTTCTGGATGGCAGGGCGTCGGGCGGCTGGTACCCGATAGGGTCGTTGTTTGATGACAGTCCCTTTCGGTGTATCAATCTGGTGTTCAATGCACGTTGTCTTCCCGGGTAGATCCGAAAACACTGAAGAGAAAGGTTGAAGCGTTTCCATTAGTTCCTCGGTTTGCGTGCTTCGTAGATCCTCATTGATAACCAGGCTGTCTATGTTGGAGGAAGCACTGGAACCTGTAGGTAAAACAAGGTTGTGGGCCCTAGGGGGAGGGCCTATCCATTTTTTCAACAGGTTTATGTGGTATATTTGGGTCTTCCTGGGAGATGTCTTCAGTTTGTAGGTTGTTTTCCCGATGGTCTCTATCACTCGGAAAGGACCTTGCCACTCTGTCTGGAATTTTTTTGTCGAGGATGGTAACAGGACAAGGGCCCAGTCCCCCACAGATAACTTCCTCCATTTTTTCCCTTTGTCATAGCAGCTCTTTTGTTTCACCTGATTTTTCTCCAGCTGGGAATAGGCAAGGTCCCTGATCTTTCCCAAGGAGTTCTTCAAGGATTGACTGTACTCGAGGAGACTCTGGGTCTCTCCTTGCTGTTCTGTTTCCCATACCTCCTTTGTCATTTCTATCAGGCTACGCGGTTGTCGTCCGTATAACATTTCGAACGACGAGCATCCTAGACTGCTTTGCCGTTGCCCCCTTATCACGTACAAGGCCAAAGGGAGGATCGGGTCCCACTCGCTCCCGTTCACCGCCAGCATCTTTTTCAGGGTGGCCTTAAGGGTGCCGTTGTATCTCTCCACCAGTCCATCTGTTTGGGGGTGATAGACCGATGTGCGGATCTGGTGGAGGTTTAAGAGGGCACAGACTTCCCTCATGAGCTTAGACATGAATGGGGTTCCTTGGTCCGTGAGAACCTCTTTCGGGAAACCAACCCGGGAAAACAGCTCCAGGAAACAATCGGCTATGGCCTTGGTGGTGGGAGCTCGTAGGGGAAAGGCTTCGGGAATCTAGTCGCATAGTCTACAATGACCAATGCGTACATGTGTCCTTTTCTTGTTTTCGGCAGTGGTCCGATCAGGTCCATGGCAACCCTCTCAAAGGGGACCCCGATGATCGGCATTGGTTGCAAGGGCACGGCTGCTGGCCGGGAGGTGTTCCTTTTCTGGCATATGTCACAAGACTGGCAGTGTTTTTTTATTTCCTGGTACACTCCTGGCCAATAGAAATACCTCAGTATGTTTTGCGTGGTCTTCTCAGCCCCTGAGTGACCAGCTAACAAGTGGGTGTGCGAGTAATACATGATCTGTTCCCTGAAGTCTTTTGGGACCAATAATTGTGGGGCCTCAGTAGGGTGACTTTGTCGATACAAGAGATCGTTTTCTATCAAAAATCTGGGATAGCGAGGACTAGGGTCGTCTTGAGAGTGGTGGGCTTGTTCCCAGGCATTAAGCAGACTGGCGTTGTTAGCCTGGGCGAACTTAAAGTTCCGGTCTGTGACCCAGGGGTCTGCTGTCACCATGGCTGTTTGGGCTTTAGGGGGTCGTGGCCTCTCTTGTCTCAGGGTTCGTCTAAATATCTCTAAGAATTGGGGATTGTCCGTGCCTATTATGATTTCTTCAGGCAAAGTCTCTAGTACTCCCACTTTCACCCCGATGGCCTTCCCTTCTGTCATCTGTAGGGGTATGACTGCCACAGGGTACGGCTTTACATCCCCGTGGACGCATTTAATGTGTACCAGCGTATCGGGGACTAACTGACTCTTCAGCACCAGGAATTCCTGCACTACCGACTGCTTACAACCTGAGTCGAGGAGTGCTTTTGCTTTAATCCCATTCACCCTCACACTTACATAAAAGGCACCGCCTAACTCAGCGGTGTACATGACAGGTTTCGGTAAGTAGCCGACGTCCATCGGTTCTTCGGCTGCTTTTTTCTGCGGGCACATGCGGGCTATGTGGCCCCACAGCCCACACTCAAAGCATTGCGGCCCTTTGAAAATGGGCGGTTCGGGTCCTAGGGGACGTGAAGGGTGGAAGTCTTGTGTGGGGCGTACTTTCTTTTCAAAACGAGGGGTAACTCGGGTAGGTTTTTCGGGCTCTGTTGGATGCATCTTGGGTTGGGCCCGGGAGAACGTGGTCGCCATTTCCATAGCTTGTAGCGTTGTCAGCTTTGGATGTTGTCTCAACCATTTTTGTGTGCTGAATGGGAGGGCCTCTAGGTACTGTTCAAGATATATCTTGTCCATAATGTCCTCCTTCGTACTTGTTTGGGGACACAGCCATTTATCTGCTGCCGTTTTCAGTCTGTAATACAGCGTTTTGGGGTTCTCCCCCGGCGTCCCCCTTTCCTTCCGGAAGCGTACCCTGTAGGCTTCACTGTCTAGTCCCAAGTGGTCTAGGATAATGACTTTAATCTGGTTGTATGGTGTCTGTCCGGTGGCATTTGCCACCTGATAAGCTGCCTGGGCTTCCTGCGTCAGTAGGGGTGCCAGGAAGAAAGGCCATTTCTCGAGCGGCCACCCACAAGCCATAGCCACTCGCTCGAAGTTAGTTAAGAAGGCATCTGGATCATCTCCTGGGACATACTTCTGGAGGGAGATCCCTGACGGGGTGGGGTGGGTGGCCCGTGGTTCTCTAAATGCCGGGTTGCTAGGATCCCCTATAATCTTCTGCAGACCCTCCATCTGTGTGGTTACCGTGCTCTTGAAAGTCTCCCGGTCCGCTTGGGCTGCTGTCAACTGCTGTTCCACAGCCCAGTTCAGCTGCTCCTGTCCTTTGACTAGTGTCTGAATTAGTTCATCCATCTTGGGTTGGCAGATGGCTACTGGTGTTCCCGCATTCTCCACCACTTGTAGCGGGTTCGATAGAATCTCGTAGACTTTAGGTTGTGGTAAGGCGGGTTTTATTCCTTTGATCAAACGCCTTCGCCTGGTTACATTGCGATAATATGGTAAAGGTGGATCATTGTCCCGACGTGCTGGCAAACTCCTCTCTTTCCTCTGGTCCCCTCTGGCTTTTCCGCCCTCCCGTGGACTTCTGGGTGTTGCAGTCGCCGTCTCGTCCGTCTTGGGAGCCGCTCTCCGCCCGTATGTAAAGAAAAGACAAAGGCTCTGAGTAAACTTGCTCTGTTTACTGCAGTCTGACAGGGAAAGGGGAGTGAGGAGTCACGCGTGCTGCAATAACCAAAGCTTTTACGAAGTGCCGAGGGTGCTCACACAGGGAGGGGGTATGGTGAATGGATAACGGCGGCGAGTGCTCTAGGGAGGTCTAAAACCTCTTCTCCCCGCCCAGCCCACGATACGGTCCCGTACCTGGGTGAGCCACACTTCCCTTGAAGTGCGGCTGGGCGAAGCGCCTTGTCGTTGGCCTCCTGGCTCTCCAGTAGTGGGTCTCGTCTCGACCTCCGTTTCTTCCTCCGCCTCTCGTCGTTCCTCGTCCGTTCCTTCCTTCCGCTCGACTCCTTCTCCTCTCGAAACCTCCTCTCCGCCTCCGGGTGATAGCCACACACCTGTTGTGGGAAAGCCGCCCTTTACTTCCGGAGCCCCGGCTGACCAGGGGGCGTGCTCGGACTGGAACTCCGCCCAGTTAAAGTAACAGTCACCCTCGTTGTCCCGGACTTCACTGGCTGTATCAGATGACCCTCCTTTCCAGGTCACAGGTCGCTGTAGTGGAGACAAAGCGGGATTTAGGTATCGAGGGGTAGTTGTTGGTACCTGCTCCGCCCCCTGGTCACAGTGTCCTTATGTAAAAAGACCCAAACTTACACTAGCAACCAATCAGATTAGCCTCACCCTGTGGAACCTTCCTGAGAAAGCTCAAAGCCTCAGATTTTCTACCGCATCGTTGGTGACAGGGAGTCTCCTTAGAGCTCTGCTCTAACTTCTACTTTGAGGTATTATTTAAGCAGTTTTCTGTAAGGATTTGTTTAAATTCCAACTATGGCTGATAAGGAAAAGAAGAGCTATTCAGGCCTTGTGCCAGTTGTGGTAAAAAAACGACTTTATGTCGAAGACAAACACAAGGACTGTATATATTGTTTATACCCTGACCATAAGGCAGAAGAGTGTAAAATATGCAGGATGATGTCTGATAAGACCCTCCGGGATCGTGAGGGAAGATTACTAATTTGGCTCAGGAAGTTGGAAAAGAAGGATGTTGTGGTATCAAGTGATGAGGAGGATGCCAGGTCAACGTCTTCCAAAACATCTCTAAAGAGGAGTAGATCATCTGTGGAGGTATCATCTGAACCCCCTCTAAGGCTGTGCGTGGGACCTCTGATAGGTCTGGCAAGCCCGAGCCTGGCGAATCTCCTCACGGAAGTGTAAAGGAGAGGGAAAGGCAAGCACCTCAGGTGCAGAAGGCAAAACTTGATGAGGGCTCAGCTGGGCCTTCACATCAGGATAAAGTTTCTAAGTCCTTCAAGAAACCAACTGTAGAAGCTTCAACAGTGGTTAAGAAAGGCTCCAAGGCCTCTTCAGTGACTTTGTCTCCTCATCCGTCGACGAGCCATCCCGCGACGACGAAGACGACGACGACGAAGACGTCGATGAAGACTTTGACGACGATGCCGTCGACGAAGACTGGGTCGACGACGGCGGTGACGACGATAACTACGTCGACGGTTACCACCTCGTCGACGAAGACAATCCCGTCGACCACGACAATTCCGTCGACGGTGGCAATCACGTCGACGATGGCAATCTCGTCGACGATGTCGAGCCCGTCGACTATGACGATTCCGTCGACGATCCCATCGACGATGACGAGCCAGTCGACGACGAAGATAATCTCGTCGACGGCCCCGTCAACGATGGCACCGGATATGGTGGACACATTTATGACGCCGTCGACGGCAGGTGCAAGGGAAGGCACCAGGAAGAGGAGGATAACACCTGACATTACATCACCTAGAAAGGTGACTCCATTACCCCCAGCCCTGTTATTGGACGAACAGGACTACTCTGAGGAGGAGAATGAGATGTATGGAGATGCATATAGTCCATCACAGTTGCATCTTAAATACCATGATTCTGATGAAGAAGATGGGTATTATTACCAGCAAGAACAGCGACAGCAAGATCAAGTCGCATATCAGGAAGCCCAGGTACAGCAGGGCACGGTTACTATGCCTATGAGTCTTTTGACGGACTTAAGGGCAATGCTGGAGGAATATAGGAGCAGACAAGGGTCGCGACCAGTGGAAAGTCAGGCGCAAGTTCAGCCACAGGTGGTGGCAACTCAGTCGGTGCCTCCGGCACATGTGGAAGAAGAGGGGGAATATCCTCGGCAGACACCAGACCAGGATGACACCTCGGATGAGGATGGAGCAGGTGACAACCGTGATCAAAACCCGGATAGTGAATGGAACCAGTATATTATTCCGGATTCGGCTTCTCCGGTGCCTGACCCGATAGATTCTTCTCCGGCGGATGTGGGAGGTTTCTTCAGCTTAATGGAGAGAGCCACGGCACGCTTTAAACTAGCCATGCCTACAACATCTACGGATTGTTTTTTATATGATTTTAAAGAGGCTTACCGTAAGGCAGTGCGTTCGATTCCCATTGTAGAACATATATGGGAAGAAGGAAAGAAGGTAATGCAGGCCCCGGCGACGGTCATTCCAACCCTACCGCGCCTAGAGAAGAAGTATAAAGCTCCTGATGACAGACCTGCCTACTTGACTGGACAACCAAGACCAGACTCAGTCATATCGCAAGCAGCGCAGAAAAAATCGCGGAATCCTTCGGCCACCCTCACAACTCCACCAGACAAGGAGGGTAGAAGGTTAGACAACGCTGGGAAGCCAATGCCTTGGCTATTCTAGCGCGGTACGACCTCCAGATGTGGAGTGATGTCTCAGCCTATATAGACCTACTGGCGGATGACCCTAAGGCCGAAGCACTAAAACTTCTGGAAGAGGGACAACGTTCTTCTTCAGAAATGATTGACTGCGCGATGGACATCGCAACCACTTCGTTCCGTGCTCTGGGTAGCGCGGCTGTTCTTAGACGGCAGGGTTGGCTGCGAGCGACTTACTTCCGGCCGGAAGTTCAAAATAAGATTCTGGACTTACCCTTTGATGGGGACATGTTATTTGGAAAATATGTCGATGACACCCTGCAGGGAATAAAAAAGGACACAGAGACGGCTAGGGCTCTTGGTACCTTACAATATAGTAAAACACCGTTCCGTGGGGCAAGAGGAAGAGGCTTCACTTCGCCAAGAGGTGGCTATCAACAGCAAAGGTACTCGCAGCAGTCGTACAGACCTCAGTACGGCAATCAGTATTGTCAGCGGCAGACACAATCTCAGTCTTTCTCTCGTCAGAGCTCTCGTGGACGTCAAGGGCGTCAGGGCAAAGACGCTGGCAAGCGTCAATAGCGGCCTCCTGACTCTGCCGACTGTTCCTCCGCTCCATGGGTCTCCAGTGGGCGGCAGGATAACTCAACATCTGAGCAGCTGGGAAGAAATAACATCGGATCAGTGGGTATTGAACATCATCCGACATGGGCATACGCTAGAATTCCAGGAATTTCCGCCTACAAGAGCTCCCCACGCCACTACTTCGAAACATCTAAACCTTCTGCAATTAGAAGCTCAACATATGCTTCAGAAAGGGGCGATCCAACGTGTTCCCCTATCACAAAGAGGAGAAGGTTTCTATTTAAGATTTTTTCTGATCCGCAAAACAAAGGACAAGTGGCGTCCAATCCTGGATTTAAGGGAGCTCAACACCTATCTCGTGAAACTGTCGTTTCGGATGATTTCACTCTAGGACATATTGCGCCTCTTGAATCCAGGCGACTTCATGGCTACGTTAGACCTGGAAGATGCCTATTTTCATATCCCGATCCACCCGGCTCACAGACGTTTCCTTCGCTTCACAGTAGGCAAGAGTCACTTCCAGTTCATGGTGCTCCCATTTGGATTAAAATCCGCACCCCGGATATTCACAAAGGTGCTGGCCCCGGTAGCAGCTTATCTGAGAAGACAGTCACTGGAGGTCTTCCCGTACTTAGACGACTGGCTGCTGAAGGCTCCAAGTTTCCAAGCGGCAACAGAAGCAGTGGAAACATGTTTGAATCTCTTCACTCATCTGGGTTTACAACTCAACAGAGAAAAATCGGTTCTTCGGCCAGCGAGTTCAGTGAAGTTCCTGGGAGCAGTCCTCGATACTCAGGTGTGCAAAGCCTTCCCATCGGAAGAGAGACAAATGAAACTCATGTCTTCAGCCGCTCGATTGCAAAAGAAAAGTTGGATGACAGTCAGGATGTACAAATCTCTTCTAGGGTCGATTTCATCCTGTATTCAATTGATTCCGCACTGCAGGCTGCGAATGCGCCCCTTGCAAGAGGAACTAGACCTTCAGTGGAAGCAGGTGGAAGGGTCTGTCAACGACAGGGTAACTGTCACCCAGCAGATGAAACAGACAGTTTCATGGTGGATGAAAAAATCTCACCTATCGGTGGGTCTCAGTTTCAGAGCAGCGCCGGCTCCTCGCGTCATTACAACAGACGCCTCCCTTCAGGGTTGGGGAGCGGTCATGCAAGATCTCCAAGACAGTGGACACTGGACGCCAAAAGAACGTCGCTTACATATCAATGTTCTGGAGCTGAGAGCTATTCGATTGGCAATGTTGGCTTTCCTTCCAAGGATTTCAAATTCTGCCATTCTAGTGCGTATGGACAACACCACCGCAATGCATTACATCAACAAGCAGGGAGGCACAAGATCGCCACTGCTTTCTCAGGAAGCCCAGCTGTTATGGGAATGGGCAATCTCACAGAACACCAGGCTAGTGTCGGAACACCTTCCAGGAGTATGCAACACGAAAGCGGATACGCTAAGCCGCCTGAGGGCAGTCTCACACGAGTGGGAATTGGACAACGCAGTGGTCAAGGACATCTTCTCCCGCTGGGGGACCCCAGCGATCGACCTGTTTGCCACTCCGATGAACAAGAAATGCCGGTGTTACGCAAGCAGGGAACACCATCGAGGATCGTTGGGGAATGCCCTTTTGATGTCTTGGTCCGGCGCATTTGTTTACGCCTTTCCGCCAGTTCCCCTGATTCCTCGAGTCCTCAAGAAGCTCAAGATGGACAGGTGCAGGATGATACTGATTGCGCCCGCCTGGGCTCGCCAGTTCTGGTTCACGGAGTTGCTTCTTCTGTCGGAGGAACAGCCCATTCAACTTCACTCCAACCGGACTCTTCTATCAATGTACAACGGCCAAGTTCTCCACCCGAACCCGAGCTCGCTTCAATTGACAGCATGGCTCCTGAACACAGGGAGCTTAGGGATCTAGACATTCCGGAGGAATGCAGGAACATCTTAGCACAAGCACGAGCTCCTAGCACTAATAAGACATATAGAGCAAAGTGGAAAAGGTTTTATTTATGGTGCCAGAGAGAAGGAGTGCATCCATTCTCATCAGCTCCGCATCAACTCTTACCATACATTCTAACCTTGGCGCAGGCAGGTCTGGCTCATGCGTCCATCAAGGTCCACTTGGCGGCTATTTCCAGATATAGACGAACAAGATCTGGTCCTTCTCTGTTATCAACAAGAGTGATAAAGCAATTCCTAAAAGGACTGTTTAGAGTGTTTCCGCCAGTTCGGCCTCCACCTCCGATTTGGCACCTGAATGTGGTCCTGGCTCAACTGATGAGATCGCCATTTGAGCCAATACATCAGGCAGACTTGAAGTTCCTGTCATGGAAGGTGGCAC
The DNA here is from genome assembly GCF_964263255.1 of Lissotriton vulgaris. Taxonomy (NCBI): domain Eukaryota; kingdom Metazoa; phylum Chordata; class Amphibia; order Caudata; family Salamandridae; genus Lissotriton; species Lissotriton vulgaris. Next base: position 1,259,501,579 of record NC_141695.1, read on the forward strand.
TTCTTCTGGCACTCACCTCGGCAAGGAGAGTGGGAGAACTTCAGGCTTTGACTATCAAGGAACCTTACTTGCAGTTCAAAAATGATACCTTGATCCTCCGGATGAACCCCAAATTCATTATGAAGGTACCGACAGACTTTCATCTTAACGAACCGGTGGTTCTGAATTCCTTTTTTCCTCGGCCTTCAACCCAGGCTGAGAGGACACTTCATTCTCTGGACGTTCAGAGATGTTTGAAATTCTATCTTCAACGCACAGCTGGATTTCGGAAGACGCCCCAGCTGTTTGTGGCTTTTGGAGCCCCAAGGAAAGGATTTTCTTTGTCAAAACAGGGAATTTCCAGATGGATATCGAGTGCGATCCGTTTCTGCCACCAGGCGGCAGGCAAGCCGTTGAAAGGACAGGTGAAGGCGCACTCCACAAGATCGATCTCTTCGTCTACAGCACTGTTTGTAGGAGTATCGATAAAGGATATTTGCAGAGCGGCCACCTGGAGCAGTACTCACTCATTCACAAGACACTACTGCCTGGACGCGGCTGCACAGGGGGATTCGGCTGTTGGTCAAGCTGTCCTGAGAAATCTCTTCCAGTAAGAGGTGAGCTTTCCTCTCTTCCCTCCTTCCTGTTTTTTCTCACATTTCGTTTATTATGCTATGGTTACTGATTTATGTTTATGATGATATGTTGTATCATTGGTTGATGATAGTGTGTAACTATGAACAAAATGTTTGAGGCATGCTAACTGCTATCTACTCTGATACAAGCAATGGGAATCTATGAAAGTTCCAATACTGGAGTAAGAAACAAGTTACTTACCTGTAACTTTAGTTCTCCAGTATTGGTAACTTTCATAGATTCCCATGCGCCCACCCACCTCCCCTGGGAAAGCTCACTTCTGGTTTAGGTGATTCTGTGGCAAGGCAACGGCTACGAAAATCTGAGGCTTTGAGCTTTCTCAGGAAGGTTCCACAGGGTGAGGCTAATCTGATTGGTTGCTAGTGTAAGTTTGGGTCTTTTTACATAAGGACACCTATAGGCTACAAAATGTAATGAGGCCTAGGCCTATTTTTTACTTTTTTGCACCTATTAGGGTGTATTTACCTAGGTATATATATATATATATATATATAATTACCGAGGCTCCCATTCCGACGACGGGGAATGATACAAGCAATGGGAATCTATGAAAGTTACCAATACTGGAGAACTAAAGTTACAGGTAAGTAACTTGTTTCTTGTGCTTGCTTTGCAATAAATCCTTGCGGATAATGTGGTGGACACATATTTGGCCTCTGGTTCCACTTGTTTGAAGGAAAATCTCTTGAACATACCAGTTTCGAACTGCTGTATTGGTATGAGGGATATGAACTGCTCTGCTGTCTAGATTTATTTTGATTCTGATACTTTATCATTTTGAAACTTTTATACATACTTACAGTCTCTGCAACGATTTTGCTTCATTAGTCCCAGTGTAACATACAAATGCAGCAGTGAGTAAGGTGACCGGTTAAGCTGTGTAATGGGCCCTCCCCTTCTTAGCAACACAAGTTAAATTTTTTTGTAACTTTTGATCTGTTTGAGCTTCAGTTTAGTTAAAATCATCATATTATGCAGCGGCAGATGCATTATGTGGCAACAATGTGCAAACTAGGATATTTTGCTATTCATGTTTGAACTGCTCTTGCGGGAAAAAGGAGAAGTGCTGAGGACAGAAACTTCGTGGTTCGGAGACTAATGGCCTGTACTTTCACTTTTAAGTGAATTTGAGACATTCTTTGATTGGAAACGCATCCCACTTTGTGAATGTATTTTAATGCCAAACACCTTACATAATAATCTGTAACTGGTCAGTGAAATGGTAAATACTAGAAATTGGAATGTTTTGCTCTTTCTGGCCACACCTCTGACTCCGCCCACTGACTAATCCTCAGGTTATACCTGCCCTCCGATTCTCCACCCACAGTTCCCCTATTTTTTTCCCCCACTTCAACCATTGCATGTATGAGATATAAATCCATTTGTAACTCTCTGCATATAACTGTTAATGCAGTGATGGAGGCCTATGGAGACCTCCTGTGTCCGTAAATACAAACAAAATACAATGCGCAGTCTGCAATTAAAGAGGTGATTCAACTCTTCATGTGAGGCGTCCTCATTAGGGGAATCTTTTGTGTGGATTTGTTGAGCGGCTGTTCCCAGCCGCGGGGACGCCCTGCTGCATATCAGGCAGATCTGCATCTCGTAAGCACGATGTGTGCAATGGAGCGGAGAGCCACACATTGCGTGACATTTGAAAGGCAACTGTTGTGGGGTTTCTCATCGGCACCAACCCACTTGGGTAGTTATTTTGTTTGTATTTACGGACACAGGAGCACCCACTGGGGAGTGATATATGGGGAACTACATGTACCAGGAGGCAATGCGCACACGCCCACAAGGGCGGAACTAAAGAGCATTTATCAAAGGTTCCCCACAGCTGCTTCTGTTTATCCGAATGTGCCAGTGAACAAGGAATGAAAATTCTGTAACGCGGTTGGCTGCATGAGGGAGCCGTGATGGAATTGTACACTGTTGCAGCCACAATTAAAGAGGTGATTCAACTCTTCGTGTGAGGCGTTCTCATTAGGGGAACCTTTTGTGTGGATTCTGTGAAGAAAGGGATTCTACAAGTGTAGGACATGTAAAGCCTGCCAGCATGGGGTTAATACCACAGAAATTTCTATGCCATTTGGGGGGCCCAATAAGACCATCACGAAAGCACTGGATTGTAAAACCGATCATGTGGCGTACGTGCTGGAGTGCCCTTGTGGTCTACGCTATGTTGGCAGTACGACCTTACCAGGACATCAGAGGGTACTCCAGCACCTACGCGCAATCAAGAACCATGATAAAACCTATCCGGTGGCTAGGCATTTTCAAAAACATCACGAAGGTGACCCTAAGGATCTAAAATATTTTTTGGTTGACTCTGTACCAAGAAACAAACGAGGTGGGGACAGAGTTAAGAACCTTAGACTGTTGGAAATGCATTACATTCTGAGCCTCGACAGTAAACAACCTAATGGTTTAAATAGTTCTGAGGAACTCCATGCTAGTTTGTAGATAAACAGACACGTTTTTTAATCTGTCTACAACCCTTCATGCTGAAACTAAAACATACTATACACTGTAAGTAAAATATTCAGTATATAAATCAGTTACCCTTAGCAGGCCACCATAAAGAACAATAATAAAAAATAGTCCCCAAACCAAATCATAGGTGGTTACATCTTTCAGACATTATCACTATATTTAAATAGCTATACATTGAGAACATGTTTTGCTGCCGCCAACATTCCCTAAAAATTGAATACTCTTCTTTTTAAACCACTTAACACATTGTTATTTGCACATAGGCACTGGTATTTTGGGATGTATATAAATGTTTTTTGTATTAGATGTGAACATTAAAATGCATTGGGGGTTTCTTATCAAAACTTTAAAAAAAATACATAATGGTCATGAGAGACAAAAAATGGGATAAAGGCTACCTTTCCACAAATTGAGTGTATATGCACATAAAAAATTCCTTTTATTTGGATTTTTTAATGTTTTTACCATATTTATGATATATATTTATAACGTATTTATACCTATTTATGAATGCAATAGTGTAAAATGGATTTTTATATCTCCACTTTTGTACAGGTTATCTGATTGTGGATTTAATACAGGCCGTTGAATCAAATATGAAAAAATCTCCCAAAACTAACAGGACTAATGCATTTATGCCTGGACGACCACGGTCAACTGATCAATTATGTAATTTATTGAATTTTGTTAACCGATTTTGGATTCACCCTTGTTTGAAAAAAAGCATTCGAGTGTAAACATGGTTGATGAAATTTAGCTTTGGAAACCCATTTTGCATGGTGTTGTCACTTTAAAAGGTGTGGGTTTTAAACCTTAAAAAAAAAAAGCGAAAAAAAATTCCAAAAAAAAGTGTTGTAAGTATATAAAAGTAACTTTGATAGGTGGATGGCGTCATGTGATCAAGTCCCACGTTTGGGATGAAGCGCGTAATGGCTGCCCCATCTTGTTGTACCTTGGACTGAAATTGTAAAATAAATCGAAGGATTTGCACTTGGTGGTCCGTGCTCTTTCTTTTGTGCCCCACGGGAAAGGGATTACAAAGTTGAAAAATTTCACCGCATATATATATATATATATATATATATATATATATATATATATATATATATATATATATATATATATATATATATATATATATATAACAATGTTCCTGTTTCACCAATCCGTGGTGAAAATAGATCAGGTCAGGACCTCTTGACGTGATAATTCTTTAGTCGATCAAAGAAGAGGCAGCAACGATATTATCCATAGAAGTAAGGTGTTTATTTCACAGAGATTAAATAAAAAGACATGGTGTCGTCCATGACGCGTTTCACTCCACAAGGGAGCTTGTTCATATATATATATGAAGAAGTCTCAAGTCTCGCCAAACGCCTGTAGCTCCACCCACTCAGTTTCCAGTTGAACAAGTGACGAACGAAGAGTAGAACCCAATTCTGGTGCCAAAACAAAGGTGCTTTTATTCGTGCCTTTTAGCGCTCAGCATGTCCGCCATGACGCGTTTCGCCTATGTCCACAGGCTTGATCACATGATGTGTATGCATTGCCAAGGGGAGGTATTTGTAGTTAGCATAGAGGGCGGACAATGTTTACCACACCTCACTTTCACCAAGATTAACGTGGAAACAGTAGAAAGACTGTGGCGAAACTTATCTCCAATCGTCTGCAGTGCAAAATACAGTGAGTCTCATCCTAACTCAGTACACAATTTATACAATGTAATAAATATGTGCAAAATTCCGCATTAGAAATAAATATAAATATAAAATTGAGTATATATATTTCTAAAAACACCATTAAAAAATTACATTAATATGTTTTCAATTATGTCCTTCAGTTTCCACGTTAAAACATGTGCAAATAAATCCCAAGTGGGATAATATAAAGTGCATGTGAAATTATTTTACAACATGTAAACATCTCATATCTACCCCTATGGCGCAGAGCAGCTGTAACAGCATAGTGCAAAAAGAATTTATAAAAAAGTGCAAAGTGCATATAATAAAAAGTTGAAATACATTGTGCAAAGGAGGAACCCCTCCATTATATTTTTGTTCTATTAACAGATCTTTTCGATAGGCTATTTTGATTGCAAAGGCCATTATCCTAAAGATTGATGGGTGTCATCCCATGTTTGTTAACTCAGTACCCCTAGATGTTGTGTGGCCTTGTTATGGCCCACAATGTTCACTTATATGGGGATCTAAAGGCATGTATACAGATCCTCACAAGCGTTAAGGCCCCCCGGGGTACGGCTGTCAAGCTCTAATATGTATCGGGTCTCAAGGACCCGTAAAAGAGCATCTCTGTTGCCACCCCGTTTCAATGGCATCACACAGTCAATCATGTAATATTGTGGATACTTAGGGTCGCTATCATGGGTACTTTTGAAGTGGCGGGCCACCGGATATGACTGATCTTTAGTGGTAATAGCTCTTATGTGTTGCCAAATCCGCTTGTGAGCTGGCAGCCGGGTACTCCCTACATACCGAAGCTCACAAGGGCATTGCAACACATAGACTGCAAAATCTGTTTTGCAGGTCAGTCGTTTGGTTATTTGTACAGGACTGTCTCTAAAGGGTACCTGGTATTGTGTTTTGTTGTAGCCATACTTACAAGCTTTACAGCTTATGCACTTTTTAAATCCTTTGCTCAGAGCCATCCAAGTCTCAGGAATTGGCTGCTCCAGGTAATTTGTAACCAGTCTGTCTGCTGTGGATGTGGACTTTCTGAAAGTGAGTTCGGGTTTTTTCCTCACCAAACCCCCAATGACAGGATCCCCTGTCACCAGGTTCCAGTTACGGGAAAATATCTTACTAATCTCCCTATGCTGTTGATTGTACGTTACAATAATTCTGGATTGATCAGACATGTCCTCATTATCTATCACCTTTCAAGATGCTCTCGATGTAAGGGCCTGCATTCTGGTAATGGTTCTAGAACGATCAATTGCTTTCTGTATGATCCCTTCAGAGTATCCTCTGGCAAGGAATCGCAACTTACTGGTCTCCTGGGCTTTGAAACATTCAACGTCAGTGCTACAAATCCTTCTGATGCGCAGCATCTCCCCGAAAGGAAAGCTGCATATCAAATGGTGGGAGTGTTGGCTAGCCGCATGTAGGACAGTGTTGCCCGCTGTCGGCTTCCTGTACAATTTTGTTGATAACCTTCCATTTTCTGTGTACACTTCTATGTCAAGGAAACAGACCGATGTTGCACTTATTGTGGATGTGAATTCCAAATTCAAGTCATTAACATTCAATTGTTTCACAAATGTATCTGCCTCCTGTAAGAATCCCTGCCAGATCTGAAAAAGGTCATCAATATACCTTAGATATAGCGGGACATGATTTTGCATGGTGGTCAGATGTTGTCCCATGAGGACTTGCTCCTCCCACCAACCCATGTGCAAGCACGCTAGGCTGGGTGAGAAACAGGCCCCCATGGCCACCCCCCTGATCTGTTTGTACACCTGGTTGTTGAATAAGAAGTAATTCTGTTCCAAACAAACCCTGATCATGGAAACCAACATTTTGTTATGGGCAGAGAAATTGATGGCACGTTTATCTAAGTAATGACTGACTGCTTTGATCCCATCACTATGTGTTATGGACGTATATAATGAAGTTACATCCAACGTGATGAGCAGACATTCAGAGTTCCACACCACATCTTGCAATTTTCGCACAAAGTCTGATGAGTCCTGTACATACGACCTAAGGTTTTTGACACTTTCCTGCAAAAAATAGTCAATATAGGTTGAGATATTTTCAGTAGAGCTGTTGATGGCGGAAATTATTGGACGCCCCGGTGGCTTGTCCATATGTTTATGCACTTTTGGTAGCAGATGGAAAGATGGTGTAACCGGGTGTTACTTCCTAAGAAATCCAAACTCCTCTTTTAAAATCAGGTTACCGCTCCTCCATGCAACCAACTTTGAGTTTTGATCCTGCCATGAAGTTCTGATTGCCGCCAGATTGCTTTTTCTCTAGCAAGACTGGTACTGTAATTGAGACTCTGCCTCATTAATGTACATTTGACGCGGCCACAGAACTATGTTTCCGCCTTTGTCTGCTTGGCGGACTATAATGTTCTTGTTATATATATATATATATTCACTGAAAAAAACATAGGTTTCACACCAGTTATAGTTAGGAATTTGCATTTAAAAAACCTAAGAAATTAACTGAAAAAACCATAGGTTTCACACCAGTTATAGTTAGGATTTAGCATTTAAAAAACCTATTAAATTCACTGAAAAACCCATAGGTTTCACACCAGTTATAGTTAGCTGGAACTTTTACTGACATAAAACCAATGAAATTCCACGTTATAGTTAGTTGGACTCACTATAACTTGCGCGCCTGCAATGCACTGCTGATGACGTCACATATTACATGACTCATGACATGGTCAGTGACATCACATCAATTTCAACGTTTTTTGTAATGCTAATTCCTAATTATAAGTCTCACTTTATAAGTAAGACTGTTAGCGCTCTAGTTGTTCTTTAGAACACTCTGGTACATTCTGTCATTGGGCTATTGTTGGGCTACATCTGGCTGATATTTGGGCTACATTTGGTTTTTTTTTGTCTCTGGTGGCCATCTTTGGGCTACATTGGGCTACATTGGGCTACATTTGGGCTACATGTAGCACAATATATATTTTTTTCAAAGTTAATTTTTGTAAAAACCACTTGAGCATATATCTTGAGACATAGCAAAGGCACATCGGGCTACCAGTCCCTACAATTTTGCCAATTTTTTTTTTTGTATATTGTTTTTTTTTTTTGCCTTGGAGCGCTCCCGGTGCGCGCCCCGGTGAGCGCCCCAGAAAGCGTAGTTTTATGAAGGGCCCCGGGGCACGCACCGGAGAGCGTCCCGTAAGCGCCAATATCGCGAACGAAAACATGATCGTGACGTATCGAGTAGCCTCGTCCGCGTGATACGCACGGCGTAAGCGCACCCGGAAGCACTCGAGCGAATACGATCGTGCAACGTAGGCATCCGACGCGCCCCTGGGCGCGTAGCGTAAGCGCGTCGGGTCATGGGACCTGAAAATAACACTTTTCATTGGTTCATAACAGTTTTGGTTTCATAATGATGAAGCCCCTGGTCATGTGACCTAAAAATAACAATTTTCATTGGTTCAATACATTTTTTTTTTCAAAAGGATGAAAGACCCCACCTTTTTTCCTTATTCTGACTTTGTCCTTTGACTTAGGAAGACCTGTTTGTACCTCTCTGTACCTTTTTGATCTACATAATGGCTTCAGTAGCAGCAGCAGCTGGTGCATCTGCACCACCACCACCACCACAACCACCAAGAGGAACACATCAAGATATCATTGGTGGTCAACAAGAGGAGGAAGAGGAGGAGGAGGAGGAAGAGGAGAGGAGAACATGGCTTGAAGAACAAAATACCCCATACCAGCCAAGACCACACATTATATGGGAGTTTTGTTCGATCCCAGTGGGGAAGAAAAAAGTAAATGCAGCCAAGGTGACTTGCAAAATCTGTGGCGTGGAACTTTCCAGGGGAAACCCGAACAAGAAATATTCATTTGGAAACAACACGATGATACGCCACATGCAGCGCAAGCATCCAATAAATTATTCTGCTGCAGAGATGAGGGAACTGGCCAGTAACCCTCCCCAATCCAAAAGCACCACCTCAAAAAGGAAGCAACCCACTCCGTCGGCACCAGAGGGAAGTGAGACGATGCCTTGCATTCAGCCACGATTTGCAGATTTCCGAATTATCTGTAAATATTGTGGGAAGACCATCTCTTACGGAGAACAGAGCGTAAAGCTCATCGTCCTTGCTGGGGACAACCACAAATGCCCCAATAAACCCTAATTATTTCTTTTCTTTTTTTTTGCTCCAGTTGAGCCATTTTCAATTCCCTGTTTTTTCGTTTCTCCCCATGAAAAATACAAAAAATATATAAAACTGTTCAGAAAACCCAAAAAAAGTACAAAATGTTCAAAAAAACAATAAAAAAAATATAAAACAACAAAAAGAAGAAAAAAAACAGTTCTTTTTTGAACTACCTCCAATTTATAAAAAAAAGGCTTCTTTTTTAAAAACTCTGTCATTCTTTTTTCCCAATGGTCCGCTCCCCGGTCCGCTCCCCGGTGCGCGTACCGGGCGCTCCCCCCGCGAAAAAAAAATACATATATTTTTTTTTGCCCCGCGGGACCCTAATATAGCCCCCACATCAAACCTAGGGGGTCAGGGGGAGTCTACCCTGCCCCCTTATGGTCATTTCCCCCTTTTTTTTGCCACCTCTTGTGTCTCTATCCTACCGAGACAAAAGATGGAGGCCGCTCCGGACTGTTTCGAATGTTTACAGACACCCGAGAGCCAATCAGCTTCCCGTGCGCACCTCGCGTGGCGCGTACTGGGGCGCTGCCATAGATATATATATTTTTTTTAACCTAAATTACTCAAAATCCACTGGAGCACATATCTTGAGACATAGCAAAGGCACATCGGGCTACCAGTCTCTACAATTTTGCCAAGTTTGGTGGTAATCCATTCAGCCGTTCGGGCTAAAAGTGAGTTTGACCGCCCTATGGAAATTAACATGGGGAAAACATGTTTAGGGACCCCCCCTTTTATCTCGCCCCCCGCTTGACGAATCCCCCTGAAACTTTCAAGGAAGGACCGGAGCTCCGCGAGGCAAATTTGAGGAGGTTTTCAGGCAGATTCGTCAACCGACGCCAAAGTTATTCCAAATAGAATTTTGAGATTTTGCATTGAAAAAAATCCTAACTATAACTACCTACTGGCGACCGCCAGTAGGTAAAATATATATATATCTAAAAAATCATAACCAGTGTCACTAGTTTCACTTTCAATTCCATCACTGGATTGTGATCCACTGGTATTAGATGGTGTGGTTCCCTTTGGGAAATTCTTTTTCAGTTGGTCAAATCTCCGTGCGAATGTTAATATTCTTCCTGAAAGATAGTCCTTCTCATCTCTTTTGAATTTACGTTCTTTACGTTCTTCTATCTCAGTTTCATATTTTCCCAGTCTGTCTTCCATTTCTTTCCTGAGTTTTGATATTTCTCCTTTGTCAGGATGTTGTTTAATTTTTTCTTCAATTTCATTGATCTTGGTGGTAATATCAAGTATATCTATTTTGGCATGTTTTATCAAGATACGCATCATATTTAACCCCTTGCGTGCGGCGGGAATTCCCCGCCCATGCTGACTCCGCCTTGCGCGGGCGGAGTCATGACGGAACGGTTCCGTCATCAGCACAGCTCACCCGTAGCTGATGACGGAACCGCTCCGTCATCAGCATGCAAGGGGTCAAGGAGCATTCAGTATTGTTTTGCATCCACTCTTCAATCAGTTCTTTTTTGGTTTCAGGATGTGTTGGCATCGTGAATATTCTCAGTCCTCTTGGAATTCTTTTAACTTCAATGTACTTTTCTAATGCGATGACTTCCCAGCTTTTATTTATTTCCTTTTTATATAGTTTTTCTGCTTGATTGTATAGCTGTTTTAATACATTTACTTGCGGTGCATTCACATTACTGGCGCTCGGATTTTCCTTGTCTTTCTCTTTGTTTGCGGTGGTTTTAAACATGTTATTTGCTTTCTCGGCGCGTTTTGCAACTCGCGCTTCCATTGTGGAGTTTGTTGATTATGTTGACACAATGTAGCGTGCTCACGTTCGCTGCTAATGTCTTCCTGTTTGCACTTTCTCTGAGCTTTTTACGGAGCTTAATGTTTATCTTTCCTTTGTATTGGAACTGTTTCCCCGTTTGCCTCGAGAAACCTCCGTAATGTATACGGCCACGGTTTCAGTAATGGGCATTACGGGAAACACATCGCTTGCTGCTCGAGTCTAGACGATGGCTGCTTTTCGCCACTCACCTCTGGGAGACTCCCAATCCGACGGCGTCCTCCGACACTGTCACACGGCGCTCAACCTTCAGTGATTTCACTCGGCTTTCCACTTTTTCGCGATGCAAGCGGGCGCTCAGGAGTCACTTTCACGAACCTCCAAAGTGATCCACACGGCTCCAAGCGCTCTGTTGTGGGTGCTGCTGCATGGGGGCCGGATCCTAGCCCATTATTCAATTTTGACACGAAGGATGCGGCACAACACAGTTCCAGTTCAGTTTCAAGGTAATTTATTGCTCCAAACTCAGACCAACGCGTTTCAGCCTAGAGACAGGCTTTGTTCACGGTAAGTAAGCATACTACTATGTCTACTATTTATCCCACCTGGCTATTAAGGTGCATTGTGGGACAGGTAGTTCATGAAAAATAAAAAAGGATTTTTTCACATGATAATGACATTAGCAATTTCAGCACTTAATTCTTCCCATTAGGTACTAAGGCATTGTGTTATTAGTATGTACACTGTTATAATTATAGTCACAGTTTTAACTAATTTCTAAAGGTCACAGTGTCCAAAAAAATATATATATTGTTTCCATTTATGGTATAGTACTATATGTTACCACTGTTCCATTGTATATTCATGGTATTTTACTGGGTGTAGTACCCACTTCAATAGTACATGTTGTTTCCTCCCTTTCAGGTTGCCATCGCAATGTTCTATGTTGATCACTGATGTTATTCTAGGTGTACGTAAAGTTCCTCGTCAAAGTTCATCCCTCTGGGCATTTTCGTTTTCAGTCTGATGATGAACTTTGATTCAGTTTGTCTTAATTTACGTTTTCTGTTTCCTCCACGTTCGTTCATCTCAATCATGTGTATACCATAATATGACATGGCCCTCCAGTCACTTTTTTGACAGGTAGCCATATGTTTTGCAGTTGCGTAAGACATGTCTTTGTTTTTGACTGCTCTGATGTGCTCCAAAATACGTTTTTTTTAGGGCACAGGTCGTGCTTCCTATGTATTTGGATCCGCATTTGCATTGTATGATATATATCACATGTGTCGACGAGCAGTTTATTTTTTCAGTGATAGGGAAACTTTTTCCATCAGTTTCTTAAAAAGTTGTTTTATTGAGGCCAATTTTGCAAGCTTTGCAAGCATTACATTTCTTAAACCCTTTTCTTTGGTCTGTTAGCCAGTCACTTTGTTTTTTGGTCTTTTTTCTGAGAAATGGCTATGTACCAATTTGTCTTTGAGTGAGGAAGTTTTTTTGTAAGTTATCGTTGCTTCAGTTCCTACAAACTTTCCAATGTCAGGATCCCCTGATATCAGGTGCCAGTATTTTTTAATTTTGCTTTTTATAATGCCGCTTTCTTTGTTGTAAGTTGTTACAAAGCGTGGTGGTCCTTTAAGGTCGTTGGTTTTAAATTAAGGAATGAATAATGTAGTTCTATTTTGCTTAGCAGTTTTCTTTTTACATTTTTCCAAAGTTTGTTGGCTGTATCCCCGTCTTTTCAATCTCTCAGTGTTTCTTCTATTTTGATTTCTGCATCCTCTTTTTTTGAACAGTTTCTTTTCATGCGAATGAATTCGCCATAAGGGATGCTAGCTAGCAGTGGTTGAGGGTGAAAACTTGTTCCATGTAGGATACTATTCGTTGCAGTTTCTTTGCGGAATAGGGTTGTGTGTAATTGCTCTTCTTCTATGTAGACTTTCAAATCTAGGAAGTCAATCTCTTTTTTGCTCGTTTTGTATGTGAATTCCAATCCAAGGTTGTTGTCACATAATTTGGCATAGTAAGAATCAAATTCAGCTTGTGTACCGTTCCAAATTAAAAACAAGTCGTCGATATAACGTACCCATAAGATCAATTTCTCTAAGTCAGTTTGATTTGAGGAGTCACATGCTATGACTTTTTCCCACCAGCCCATGGTGGTATTGGCATAGTTGGGTGAAAAAGAGATGCCCATAGAAGTTCCACATTCTTGTCTAAAAAGTTGTTGATTGAATAGGAAAACATTATTAGTAAGACATAGTTCGATCATTGTCATTAGCATTTCAGTATGTTTGAGGTAGCTGATATTTCTTTGTTTTAAGAAATAATGACATCCATTTAAACCTACTTCATGTTTTATAGAAGTATAGAGGGAGACTGCATCGATTGTCACCATCAAGTAATTTTCACTCCAGGAGATATTCTCTAGTATCCGTAAAAAGTCCCCAGTGTCTTTAATATACGAGCTTTGACTTTTTGCAATTGGGGCTAAAAATAAGTCTACATATTGTGAGATGTTTTCATATAGACTAGAACATGATGAGACGATGGGTCTCCCTGGTGGATCAATCAATGTCTTATGCACTTTCGGTAGAAAGTAGATTGTTGGGATTATTGGAAATTCATTTTTAAGAAATTTTTTCTCATCTTCGGACAATAATCCTTCTTTTTGCCAATTCTCTAATAATCCATTCAAATGTAGAACCATCTCATTTATGGGACTCTTTTCTAGTTTGCTGTAATTTGCAGGGTTATTTAATTGTCTGTTTGCCTCTTTGATGTAGTTTTTTGTTTCCATTAAAACAATATTGCCGCCTTTGTCTGCCGGTTTTATTGTAAGGCATGGGTCGTCATTCAAGGTTTTTATAGCTTCTCTTTCTTTACTTGTTAGATTCTCTCTGTTGTTTTTCTTGCGAATATTTGAGAGTTTGTCTATTTCTTCTATTACCGCTTCAGAAAACATGTCAATTATATTGCCAGGTGATAGTGTAGGGCAAAATTTTGATTTATTTCTCAATCCAGTGTTGATCCTCCGATCCGTTCTTATATCTAGTTCTTCCATTAGTTGTGATCCTGATGTTTGTGCTGTACTTTCATCATATAACAACTCAAAGACGTTTTGTAAGTCTGGGACTTCTTGAATCTGCCATGTTGATTCTTCTTCAGGAATTCTTGAGGCTTCCATGGTATCTGATTGTTTTGGCTGTCGTGCATGTATCTTCGCCAGTTTTAGTTTGCGGATATATTAATAAAAATCAATCCTTGTTTCCACTGGGTTGAAATGTTTCTCCGGACAGAAGGAGAGTCCTTTATTTAGAAGAGAGGTTTCTTCTTCAGTGAGTTCGCGTTTTGACAGATTAATTATTAAGTTCTCTATTTCCGATTCCGCAAGGGGTATGTTTTTCTTTCTTTTGGCTCTTCGGGTTTTCCTTGTTTTTCGGCTGCGGGTTTTGACCCCTTTCCTCTGCCGCGAAATATTCCTCTTCCGCGACTCCCTCCTCGGGACAGTGATTTGTCCAGATTCCAGAGCCGCACATCCTCTAAAAAATCATAACCAGTGTCACTAGTTTCACTTTCAATTCCATCACTGGATTGTGATCCACTGGTATTAGATGGTGTGGTTCCCTTTGGGAAATTCTTTTTCAGTTGGTCAAATCTCCGTGCGAATGTTAATATTCTTCCTGAAAGATAGTCCTTCTCATCTCTTTTGAATTTACGTTCTTTACGTTCTTCTATCTCAGTTTCATATTTTTCCAGTCTGTCTTCCATTTCTTTCCTGAGTTTTGATATTTCTCCTTTGTCAGGATGTTGTTTAATTTTTTCTTCAATTTCATTGATCTTGGTGGTAATATCAAGTATATCTATTTTGGCATGTTTTATCAAGATACGCATCATATTTAAGGAGCATTCAGTATTGTTTTGCATCCACTCTTCAATCAGTTCTTTTTTGGTTTCAGGATGTGTTGGCATCATGAATATTCTCAGTCCTCTTGGAATTCTTTTAACTTCAATGTACTTTTCTAATGCGATGACTTCCCAGCTTTTATTTATTTCCTTTTTATACAGTTTTTCTGCTTGATTGTATAGCTGTTTTATTACATTTACTTGCGGTGCATTCACATTACTGGCGCTCGGATTTTCCTTGTCTTTCTCTTTGTTTGCGCTGGTTTTAAACATGTTCTTTGCTTTCTCGGCGCGTTTTGCAACTCGCGCTTCCATTGTGGAGTTTGTTGATTATGTTGACACAATGTAGCGTGCTCACGTTCTCTGCTAATGTCTTCCTGTTTGCACTTTCTCTGAGCTTTTTACGGAGCTTAATGTTTATCTTTCCTTTGTATTGGAACTGTTTCCCCGTTTGCCTCGAGAAACCTCCGTAATGTATACGGCCACGGTTTCAGTAATGGGCATTACGGGAAACACATCGCTTGCTGCTCGAGTCTAGACAATGGCTGCTTTTCGCCACTCACCTCTGGGAGACTCCCAATCCGACGGCGTCCTCCGACACTGTCACACGGTGCTCAACCTTCAGTGATTTCACTCGGCTTTCCACTTTTTCGTGATGCAAGCGGGCGCTCAGGAGTCACTTTCACGAACCTCCAAAGTGATCCACACCGCTCCAAGCGCTCTGTTGTGGGTGCTGCTGCATGGGGGCCGGATCCTAGCCCATTATTCAATTTTGACACGAAGGATGCGGCACAACACAGTTCCAGTTCAGTTTCAAGATAATTTATTGCTCCAAACTCAGACCAACGTGTTTCAGCCTAGAGACAGGCTTTGTTCACGGTAAGTAAGCATACTACTATGTCTACTATTTATCCCACCTGGCTATTAAGGTGCATTGTATATTATATGTATATATACGTATGTCCAACAAAGATACCAATATCTTGTACGCTCTCAGGAACCACAAAACAATTCAGTAGTATTAAGTCTTCGGTTTATTCAAACATTTGTGTGAATAAACCGAAGACTTAATACTACTGGATTGTTTTGTGGTTCCTGAGACCGTACAAGATATTGGTATCTTTGTTGGACATAATAATTACTGGGTGCTTCACCGGAACGTACGCCACTTTTCTATGGGTCACAGCGTTGCAGCAGAAGCAGCTTTGTTTTGGATATATATATATATATATATATATATATATATATATATATATATATATATATATATATATATATATATATATATCGAAGCTCCCAGTTGCACCGGCAATCCCAAGGCACTCACCAGCGGGTGCAGACTCAGCCCCGATACTCGAAGTTTAAGTTTCAAAGCTCAAAACCATTTCCATTAAGAAATGTTGAACGCACTCCAGGGGTAAAGCGGCAAAATGTATTTCAGCCCACAAACAACTCGTGTAACAGACGCGTTTCGGACTCAAAGTCCTTCGTCAATGTTTACATTGTCAACCGTCTGGCAGCAACATATATGCATTGATTTGCCAACAACTGAAAACGGACAATGATTTCAGCGCATGAAAAACATAGCGGCCATTTTAAAATGGGTTAAATAACACATATGGCATTGATAAAATATTATTTAAATGTCATGAAAGCCGCTATGGCCGGTAAATTGTATGTATATTGCCGTGTATCGGAAATTATTCCGGCATTTCTGCGCGCTGTTGAGCTGTCCGTTTAAACAGTACAAGAGCACACACCTTTACAAATTTATATATATATAAACATACATGCACAAACCACATCGGTGATTCTGATGATTACTGATCAAGGTATAAATGCATGCTATATTAAATACCATCAATCAAGGCTAATAATAAAATGGAAAGAAAAGATAAAGCTGTGTATCGGCTTATCACCACTCCTTGCCGTACTTGGGGTGAAGAAAATTTCATGAAAGTATCCCAATTCATCGTTCATGATCACATTTCAAATTATAACAACAACACAGCAAATTTTGTGGGGAAATGATATAACCATTTTTCACATCAAGATCTATCTTAGTAACCCATATAGATTTATAGTTCCTCAGAGATGTCCTACTTACGCGATTTCATATTCTAAATTTCAAGTTCAAAAAGAGTTTGACATCATTACATTGCAACAATTACACAGATTTCATCTATTATCTCCCAAGATGGACAGTTAATTCCTCCCCACTGTTGAGACCCAGTGGGTACTTAGTTTGCATGTCTATAATATAGCGCGACTCCAGTCTGCGAAGACTGAGTAGTCGGTCCCCCCCTCTAGGATTTAAGGGTATGTGGTCCAAACCGAAGTACTGTAACAGCTCCCTGTTACTTTGGTGTACCTCTGCGAAATGCCGAGCTACAGGGTATACCATGTCTTTGTTCATTAAAGCTCTTTGATGTTCTAAAATTCGCATTTTCACATTTTTGATTGTACTTCCAATATATTGGAGTCCACAGGGACAGGTAAGACAGTAAACAACATAGGGAGTTGTGCATGTAATAAACTACTTGATGGGCTTCATTTGGGACATCCCCGGGATCCTATATGAAAAAACCCGTTTGCTCTTTTCACATGCTCGGCATTTCCCACATGGGAAAAATCCTTTCATGTCCTTGAGAGTAGCGCCTACTTTGGGTTTCACTGGTGTCAGGTGACTATTGACAATTTTATCTTTGATAGATCTTAGTTTCCTGAAAGTTATCAGAGGTTTTAAAGGGACATCCTTCCCTATTACAGGGTCTGTATGAAGAACATGCCAATTCTTCGTAATTATCTTTCTTAGGGTATTAGCCTGGTCTGAGAAAGTGGTTATCATGTGAAATTTGTTTTTAATTTCAGAGGGTAGATCTTTCTTATCCCTGCTCTCAAACAGTTGTTTCCTCGGAATTCTAGCTACCTTTTTGTAGATCTTTTCCAATTTTGCCTGATTATAACCCCTTATACAGAACCTCATGACGCATTCCTCCGCTGCTCTTATAAAATCAGAATCCTGCGAACAGTTGCGTCTCAATCTGACAAGCTCCCCATAGGGGATACTTCGAATAAGGCTAGGGGGGTGACTGCTTGTGGCGTGGAGTATGCTATTCCCCAATCTCCTATAACTAACTTCCGTGCTCCCTCCCAATTCAATCCACAAATGCCATATGACGCCATCAACACTTTCTCAGAGGCAGTTATCCAAGACCTCATGAAATTAAGGACGTTACCAGCAACTAAAAACAAGAAATCAAAGATGAAAAACAATCTGAATAAAGGACAATCTATTGCACTTACCAATATGTCGAAAAAGGAAGGAACAATCATTAAACCCTCCGATAAAGGAGGTAACGTTGTGCTCCTTACAAGAGAACAATACTGTGAAGAATCTCTCCGACAATTGGAAGTAGAGAATTACAAAAGGAGCAATAAAACAGAGTACCAGCTCAGTGTTCAAGCCTACCATGATTACTAACCAAATGGCGAAATAAACTGATGCTGGACACTAAGGAATTTTTGTTTCTTCGTATTTCTGAACCTGTCATTCCGACATTTTATCACCTCCCAAAGGTGCAAAAAGATCTTGATTGCCCCCCAGGGAGACCCATTGTGTCCTCGAAAGGAGGACTAACTGAAAACCTATCGATGTACATAGATTCTTTTTTATCCAGTTTTGTTGTTGAGCTAAAGTCCTATGTAAGGGACACCAAGCATTTTGTAGAACAGCTTGAGTTGATCACCTGGGATACCACATATGTTCTAATAACACTAGACATCACAAGTCTCTATACGAGTATCAGACATCAACAAGGCATAGAGGCAGTCAGGTATTTCCTGCAAAATAGACCCGCTAAATACATGGAACACAACACCATGCTGATTGAATGTTTGGAGTTCTGCCTTACGAACAATATATTTTTGTTTGGCACTGAACTGTTCAAACAAATCTCAGGGACTGCGATGGGAACCTGCTTCGCCCCCAGCTATGCGAATCTTTTCGTCGGCTGGTGGGAGGAGCAGGTAGCCCTAGCAGGGACAAACAACAAGTGGGCAGAACATGTTGTGGTATGGCGTCGGTATATCGACGATCTCTTTTTGGTGTGGAGGGGCTCCTCCACACAAGCTGAAATATTCATTGAGGACTTAAATAAGAACAATCTTAACTTGAGATTCACAGCTGAGATCAGTACCTCAGAGGTACATTATTTGGACCTGAGAGTTTTTGTTAACAGAGAGAGGTTAGAGACATCCCTATATAGGAAACCCACGGCTGGGAATAGCATACTCCACGCCACAAGCAGTCACCCCCCTAGCCTTATTCGAAGTATCCCCTATGGGGAGCTTCTCAGATTGAGACGCAACTGTTCGCAGGATTCTGATTTTATAAGAGCAGCGGAGGAATGCGTCATGAGGTTCTGTATAAGGGGTTATAATCAGGCAGAATTGGAAAAGATCTACAAAAAGGTAGCTAGAATTCCCAGGAAACAACTGTTTGAGAGCAGGGATAAGAAAGATCTACCCTCTGAAATTAAAAACAAATTTCGCATGATAACCACTTTCTCAGACCAGGCTAATACCCTAAGAAAGATAATTACGAAGAATTGGCATATTCTTCATACAGACCCTGTAATAGGGAAGGGTGTCCCTTTAAAACCTCTGATAACTTTCAGGAAACTAAGATCTATCAAAGATAAAATTGTCAATAGTCACCTGACACCAGTGAAACCCAAAGTAAGCACTACTCTAAAGGACATGAAAGGATTTTTCAGATGTGGGAAATGCCGAGCATGTGAAAAGAGCAAACAGGTTTTTTCATATAGGATCCCGGGGATGTCACAAATGAAGCCCATCAAGGAGTTCATTACATGCACAACTCCCTATGTTGTTTACTGTCTTACCTGTCCCTGTGGACTTCAATATATTGGAAGTACAATCAAAAATGTGAAAATGCGAATTTTAGAACATCAAAGAGCTATAATGAACAAAGACATGGTATACCCTGTAGCTCGGCATTTCGCAGAGGTACACCAAAGTAACAGGGAGCTGTTACAGTACTTCGATTTGGACCACATACCCTTAAATCCTAGAGGGGGGGACCGACTACTCAGTCTTCGCAGACTGGAGTCGCGCTATATTATAGACATGCAAACTAAGTACCCACTGGGTCTTAACAGTGGGGAGGAATTAACTGTCCATCTTGGGAGATAATAGATGAAATCTGTGTAATTGTTGCAATGTAATGATGTCGAACTCTTTTTGAACATGACATTTCGAATATGAAATCGTGTAAGTAGGACATCTCTGAGGAACTATAAATCTATATGGGTTACTAAGATAGATCTTGATGTGAAAAATGGTTATATTATTTCCCCACAAAATTTGCTGTGTTGTTGTTATAATTTGAAATGTGATCATGAACGATGAATTGGGATACTTTCATGAAATTTTCTTCACCCCAAGTACGGCAAGGAGTGGTGATAAGCCGATACACGGCTTTATCTTGTCTTTCCATTTTATTATTAGCCTTGATTGATGGTATTTAATATAGCATGCATTTATACCTAGATCAGTAATCATCAGCATCACCGATGTGGTTTGTGCATGTATGTTTATATATATATAAATTTGTAAAGGTGTGTGCTCTTGTACTGTTTAAACGGACAGCTCAACAGCGCGCAGAAATGCCGGATCATTGCCGATACACGGCAATATACATACAATTTACCGGCCATAGTGGCTTTCATGACATTTAAATGATATTTTATCAATGCCATATGTGTTATTTAACCCATTTTAAAATGGCCGCTATGTTTTTCATGCGCTGAAATCATTGTCCGTTTTCAGTTGTTGGTAAATCAATGCATATATGTTGCTGCCAGACGGTTGACAATGTAAACATTGACGAAGGACTTTGTGTCCGAAACGCGTCTGTTACACGAGTTGTTTGTGGGCTGAAATAAATTTTGCCACTTTACCCCTGGAGTAGGTTTAACATTTCTTAATGGAAATGGTTTTGAGCTTTGATATATATATATATATATATATATATATATATATATATATATATATATATATTCTATTTAAGCACAGTCACAGAAACAGTGGTCTGCTGAACCCTGCAGGTCATCATCCCTGTAACTGTGGTCGATTGCAGGTTTTGCAAACTGCGATCTGTCTAATGGACATTAATTAGGCAGGCTTTTTTGTGATCCCTTCTATTCAGTATTTTTTTAACTGTCCTATTTGTACATAGGTCAGTTTACAAAATACTATTCCATTCACAAAAAGTCGGTGCACACTTTGATATCCTTTTTGTGAATGGAATACAGTACATGAGGCCCAATGCTCATCCAGGATTTGGGATGGTCAAAATGAAGAATATACTAGGATATAAGCACTACTGCTTGTTTTTCTGCGATTTGTGCCACAGAATTACCAAATGCTTTTTATGGTTGTAGTGACCAAATGTGATGGCATTTAGGGAAAAAATTTACTATTTACTGGTTGCCAAATATTAGTCGCAATTTGTAGTGGCGGCCGCCACAATGAAGAGTTGGTGCGGCGTGTGGAGGGGGTGCAGGGGTGCGTGGGAGTGAGAACACGCAAAGTGGGTTAAAAATAAACATTTTTGTTTTTAAACACTTACCTGGAGCTGTAGGCCGCCTCCTGTGTTGTTCCTGTTCCTTCCTGGTCCCATAATGCACTGGGGGAGTGACACAGACTACCTGTGCAATCCCCGCGCTGCTCTCATACTATGAGAGCAGCACAGGGATTGGACTGAGGATTGGCCTCAGTTGGCTGAAAAGATGCCCCACTCAGACCAGGGAGTCTGTGGGGGTTTCTCCAGCCTGGCTGTTCAATTTAGCCGGGCTGGAGAATCCTAAGTGCGCATGTGTGCTCAAGCATACTCCTGGCAAGGTCTCCGCATTGCAGTTTCTCATTGCGGAGGTTCCGACATGGCTTTAGGGCCTCCGCTATAAGTGTGGAGGCCCTTTGTGAATCAGGCTATATGTCTTCAGAGAATTGAGTCTCAGAAAGTGGCAGGTTATCCAGTCATAATACTGGGTAACAGTTAATTGGAGGTGCCAAATGTTTACGACCGGTGAGGGCAACGCCTTCAGTCACATTGGAACACGCAGAGGCTCACTCTTTGTTGGAGAATGGCCAGAGGATCAGAGTAGAGAGAGAATGATGCACCCCT
The DNA here is from genome assembly GCF_964263255.1 of Lissotriton vulgaris. Classification (NCBI taxonomy): domain Eukaryota; kingdom Metazoa; phylum Chordata; class Amphibia; order Caudata; family Salamandridae; genus Lissotriton; species Lissotriton vulgaris. Next base: position 1,259,523,475 of record NC_141695.1, read on the forward strand.
ACTACTGAACACCCACTACATTGATGTGCCATTTCACGGATGCCACTAAATCAGAATTACCACCACTGAGAATGCCTTCCTGAAAATACCATTACACATTAACAGTAAATACAAGGGTAAGGATTAGAGTAGAGGGTAATGTTAGGGTTAGAATCTGGGTTGGGGCTAAGTAAGTGCAGAGGTTACAGTTTGGATTTGGTTTAGTGTGGTGTAGATGATCAGGGTAAAAATGTTTTATGTTTATGGTTACGTTTTGGAATAGGTTTTGGCATGGGATTGACATAGCTGTAGACGAGGGCTTAGCGTTATGGTAAGGTTTAATGTTAGGCTTAGTGTAAGGGCTAGATATAACATATGCTTTAGGGTTAGGTTTATACTTAGGATTAGATTTGCAGCTGGAGAAATGTCAAGTTTGGGGTAAATGGTTAGCTTAAGGTAAGCACCCTTACCCTAGTACTTAGCTAATTATTTGTAGTGGTATTCCTGGTAATTGTAGTTTCAATGTTTCTGTTTCTGTGTAGTGGTATTGTGCTGCTGTTGTATTCTTGATCCAGCAATACACCAAAGGAAGCAGGACCGCCGCCTCCTGAGCAGTCATCTGGTTATCAGGACTGGAGACAACTGAAAATTCTAGATCCGGTCTTGCATTATTGAAAAGAACCAATCTAGACCTTGGTGGCGATCATAAGTATTTAGACAAACTATCTGACACAAAATATTGGGTGGACAAAATATTGCATCAAGAATATCAAGGACAACAATATTGTGAAGGTGAGTTTCCATACGTAAGCAAAGTTTTACTATATATAACTCCACATATATGTACAATGACAATATATGTCTTCAAGGTACATAGAGGTGGAGTTAAGAATACAGTCGCAGCCGGCATGGCTCATGGGTGGGGGGGGGGGCGGGAGGTCACTCGGGGGGGTTCATTTAATAATAAAAAATAAGAATAATTAAATGTACCTTTGCACTGGCCGGGTCCCGCGTCTTCTCTGCTCCTGCTCTCCCGCCTCCGGCAGGAATAGGAAGTAGAAGCAGGCAGCCAAGGTCCCTCCTCTAAGGCAATCACAACGCTGCTAGCAGAGTTGTGTTTGCGGGACGCCACAAAGCCAGGGGCTTATGGGCAGCCTGCATGGAGAAGGGCAAAGTGTGCATGCCTGGTTTGGATGGCCCTAGGGGGCCGACCTAACAGTCTTTGCACACTCTGGAGTGGGCAGGCACACCACTCATCCCCTGCCATGCTTGCAGAGCAGCACCCGCGACCAAACATAAAATGGTAATAACTGAAAGTTATTACCATTTTATGTTTCTGCTTCTCACACTGTGAGAAAGCAGTGGGGCGATCATATGCATCAAAGTAGTGAGAATAAGTAACTTGTGATTGGTCATGTTGAATGCCACTGACACGTTAAGAAGAGCTAGTAGATGGTCAACACTATCAAACAGCTTAGGGAAAGAGTGTATTTGCGAAGCCTGACACTCACCGGGGAGGCTGTTGTGCTTAGTATATTTTAGGAGTTGGGTAAAGAACAACTTCTTGTCTGTTTTGACCATTGACAACAGTGTGGTCCTCTAAGGCATCTGCTAGGTCTCAGGAGAACACCATTTCTTGATTGTGTTTGTTGGATTAGGATGAAAAACGTAGCTAAGATACAGTGTACTTAGACTTAGGGCGCGCGATTGAGGGGCTTGAAATAGAGCATGCATTAATTTCATATCTGAATTTGTCTTTTATAGATTGCAAGAACTTGTAATTTCATGAGCGCCTCCCAGTAGGTTTCCTGGCCGTTGCTAAAACAATTTTTGTATTTTTTTTTTTTTTGCTTGGTCAATTTGGCATTTCAGGTAGGTTTCCTTGACAAAATTATAAGGCTGTGTTTGTGATTTCGGGTCACTTGTTTCATTGAAACTAATTCAATACAATTTTGAAAAGTCAAAGGTGGAAATCTCGACTACAAAGTATCCTTTCTATAAAAATAAAAAATAGGTGAGCTGAAGCAAGGGGGGATTTTCATTTTCGAGGGCCATTCAGGGCTAGTTATTCAGTTAATCTGGGTGCCAGGGAGTCATTGTAGCGGTTTGGTTAGTAGAAGTGTTACGTAGCCAAGACACCATGCATTGAGGGGTTTGTGATTTTTTTAAGTCGTAGATTTTGGCATTTTGATGGTCGAAAGTTTAAAATTTGCTAACATTCGTGACAAGAATTTTCAATTCTATTAAGGACAGATGGCGAAGATTATGCTTTCTCATTTCTTTACTGAAATGCACAGCAGCCAATCAGAACAGGAACTACATTACCCATAAATACCCTGGGCAACCATAGAGAGTGCATGGTATAAAAGGTATCATAGAGGACATTACTTCCTCTTTCTTTCTCCATAAAACAGTTAAACAGCAAAAGGTCAGAGTCCCAACTGAAACAAGGGTCCATGAAGAACATCACGATGAACCGACCACCGGAAGGCAGAAGCGAAGAAGCAGCAGCTGAAGATCCTCCGGGGCCAACCACAGTCCTCAGGAAACGGAGAACGCGCAGCAAGAACCTCATTTAGGATCAGAGCCTGAAAAGCAAAATTGAGCCATAATGTACCATACCCACAATGGAGTAAAAGCATACAAAATACCAAAGATGGGGGGGGGGGATACTGCAAAGAGTATCATGAACAGCACAGTACAATTGCATACAAAGCAAAGGGTATTCAACAATAGAAATGCAGGCGCAGAACCAGGGTGGGATAATCGTCGCCTCCTGTCCTTAATAGAATTGAAAATTCTTGTCACGAATGTTAGCACATTTTTAATTCTAAGGCAGGACGGAGGCTCCGATTATGCTTGTTCAAAGTTTAGCCACCACAACTGAAGCAATATCAACAATAGGTTTGAAATAGAAGGTCTTAAACACAGAATCAGAAGACCAATCAGCGGCCTTAATGATATCATGTAGACTGACACCCTAGAAAAAGCTTTAGAAGCCATAGCCCCCCGTGCATAATGTGCACCAAAGAGGAAAATATCAATGCCAGCTTCCAGCATCAGCCAACGTCCCCATCTCGCTAACGTAGCAGGGGTTACAGGTTTGAAAGGCTTTTGCAAAGCAATCAACAATTGACCATGTAAATCTTGTCGAAAAGGTGCAGTACTTACCTCATAATCCTTAATGCACTGAACCACACACAGTTGTGGATTATGTGGAAAAGAAGGATAAGTCACGGAAGACGTATTACATTTCGTACGTCTGGAGATAACAAAAGTAACACCCTCAGGCAAGAACGTACAACCAGCAAGGTCCAAAGCCCGAACATCGCAAACCAGTTTGCAGGAAACCAAACACAGTAACATTGTCAACTTAGCTGAAAGTTGTTTGCGGGTCAATAAAGAGTTGGAAGGCCAGGATTCCAAGAAACGCAAAACAACAGACACATCCCATAAAGCCACATATTTAGAACAAGGAGGTTTTACCATCCTAATGCCTCTGAGCAACTTTGAAATCAAGGGGTGCTCACCTGCAGGTTTGCCATCGATAGAAACATGCCCAGCTGAAATGGCAGAACGAAAATTATTGACAGTCCTATAACCCAGACCAGACGAAGCAATGGAGGCCAGAAAATTGATAATCAAAGCGATATCCGCTGAAGCAGGATCCACCTCCCGTTGTAACACCAATCACACCACCGTTTCCAAGCTGACGCATAACGTTTGTGTGTGTTGGGGGCCCAAGCTTCACCGATAAATCTGGCAGCGTCGCTAGATAGGCCCGGGATTTGCCAGCGTCCCCCGAAATTCTCCACGCCACCAGATGGAGTTGACCCGATAGAACCAGGGGATGTGGTTCGAGCAGAGGGTCCAGCAACAGGTTCCACCTGTGGGGGAGAAAGACCGGCGTCGAGCAGCTCATCTCCAGAAGAATCGGAAACCAAGCCTGAGCCCTCCAAAGAGGAGTGATCAGAACGAGCTCCGATTGAAAGTGTTTCCTGCGGGCCAGGACCCTGGGAATCATCACAAAAGGGGGGAAGGCATAACACAGGAGAGGAGGCCAGGCCTGGAGAAAAACATCCGTGGCCAGGGCCTCCGGATGCGGACGCCAACTGTAAACTGGGGAAGTTGTTTGTTGAGGCGAGAGGCAAACAGATCGACGTGACAACGTCCCCAAATCCGGGACAGCGCCCGAAATGCACGAGGGTGAAGCCTCCAATCACTGAAATCCCTCAGATGATGAGAATTCCAATCGGCTATTCGATTGTCGCAACCCGGAAGGTACTCTGCAATAACAGTGATCTGACGTTGCAGACAAAGGTGCCAAAAATCTTTCGCAATTTCCGCCAGAAGTTTGGACCTGGTCCCCCCCAGCTTGTTGACATATCGGACGGCTGAGACATTGTCCATCCGGAGGAGTATGCAACAATTTGTTGCTTGTGGGCCAGACAACGAATCGCAAAGGAGCCCGCTAGAAGCTCCAAGCAATTGATGTGAAGAGACAATTCCTCCTGGGACCAACGGCTCCCCGTCGCAACTGGGCTGCACCGGGCTCCCCAACCCCACAGACTGGCATCTGATTTTATCACTACATTTGGGGTTTTCGCGAACAGCGCACGGCCGTTCCAAGATTCCATGTGCTCCAGCCACCATAACATCTCCCAACGTGCATCTTCCGTCAGAGGAATGTGATTGGAATAACGAAGACCCTTCTGGAGATGCTTGATCTTGAGACGCTAAAGCGCACGATAATGCAAGGGACCTGGGAAGAGCGCTTGGATCGAAGAGGACAGCAGACCTACAATCCGAGCCACCGATATCAAAGACACAATCTGTCTGGACAAAACCAACCTCAATTCCCACTTGATAGATCTGATTTTCTGACCTGGCAAAAGGAGTTGACAGGAGACGGAATGGATCGAAAACCGAGGAAGTCCATCGACTGAGAGGGAATGAAGGCAGACTGCTGAGGAGTCATGAGAAAATCTAGTGATTGTAACAGATCTATTGACCAATTCAAATGAGTCTGCAAGAGAAGAGGGCATTGTGCCATGATGAGAATATCGTCGGGATACACGATCAGGCGAACCCCGCGGGCTCGCAAGGACTCCATCACCGGGCGCAAAAGCTTTGTGAAGCACCACGGAGCTGACGGGAGGCCGAATGGGAGAACAGTGTACTCGAACCAAGTCCCGAGCCACTGGAATTGGAGGAAGCGCTGATGAGGGCCGTGAATCGGAACTGACAGATAAGCATCTTTCAGGTAGAGACGGACCATCCAGTCTCCTTCCTGAAGAAGGTCCCTCAGAAGATGGATGCCCTCCATCTTGAAATGACGGTATACTACTCCGCCGTTGAAGTCTTTTAGATTGAGGACCAAACGTGATCCGCCTCCCTTTTTCTCCACCAGAAAAGCATTGCTGACGAAGCCCTGAGGGTGAAGAGAAGTGGGAACGATGACCCCTTTGGCCAGAAGAGACTCGATTTCCGCGGAAATGAACTCCTGATCTCGTTGGGAAAAAACAAGGGGAAGAGGCAGGAGGGGTTGGTGAGGGTGACTGTAAAATTCTATTCTGTAACCCTGCACCGTCTCCAACACCCAGGCATCGCTCGAGATCAATTGCCAATTGGGGAGAAAAAAACGTAACCTGCCTCCCAAAACCACCTCCGAGGCTAGGATCGAACTCACCTGAATTAGAGGAGTCATGACGCCCTCCTTGGTGTCCACCGTATCCGCCTTTCTTGAACTGTCCTCTCCCTTTGTGGGAGGGATAGAAGGAGGACTTGTTGGAATTGTAGGAATCTTGTCCACCACCCTTCTGGGACTGGAAACCACGTTGATTTTGCTGGTTGGACCCTCGGGCGAACGAGCGTCCCCGTTGTCCGGCCCTTCCAAAAACCGGGCGAAAAGCCCGCCGTTGGGATGATTGAGCTTTGCCAAGCCCACTGAAGGTTGCCACAAATTTGGTTAATTCCTTGAGGAATGGATGTCCAAACAAAAAACCTTGGGCTAGGGAACCAAAATCTGTGAGCTTTGGGACCAGCTTAAGAAGGATAGAGCGACGACGCTCACAGGAAATAGCACAATTCGTGTTGCCCAACAGACATATGGCTCTCTGGGACCAACCTACCAATTCATCAGGATCAATGGCAGCACCAGATTCCTTGGCCCGAAAGCCCAAATCAAGAATCTTTGTCAGGGGACCCAAAAGATCCAACATTTTGTCCTGACAGGAACGCCAGGCTCTGTCCAAACCTTTCTTGGGATCCTTAGAATATTTCTTCATATATGTCACCATGGTGGGATCCACCTCTGGTGTATCAGCTAATTTATCAGCGAGATCAGGACGCTGACATTCTGATCGCAATCGGGCCCGTACATCCTTATCAAAGGGCTGGCGAATATGAGTTTGTACATAGTCCGCCACCTCAGGAGAGGGAAGCCAAGAAGTGGAATTTGGATGGATAATGTCCGAAGGATCAAAAGTCAGCAATTGGGGAGTGGAAGGTGCATCCACAAAATGCTCTTTACGAGCCTTCTTCGGAGGAGGAACCACAGGACCAGAGGAAGACGAAACAGAAGAGGAAGTCCCGTCATCAGAAGGAGAGTTTGGGGACGAGCGTACAGACTTTGAAGATGTTTTGGAAGGCTGCACTGAGGACAGAGACTTAGTCAACTTTGCAAAATCCGAATGGTCGGATTTTTGGGAGATTTTTTATTGCGCACTGAAGACGGAGGCAACCAACCTTGTTGCGTGGCATATTCTGACAGATGACGCTTCAACGGGGCAATGGCGTGGAACAACGCCTGACCCATCAAGTTGTTGTCCACAGAGCAAGAGGGCTCTTCTTCATCATAATAATAACCTTACTCGTCATAATAATCTCCCATGTTGGCAACTGCAAGTTGTAAATATGCCCACTTGAGGAAGAGTACAATATGAACAGCCAAGGCCAAATCAGGGTGAGTGGAACCCCAAAGCAAGCCACACAAAATGCAGGACAGAACCTGACTGCACAAGACACTCAATTTGAAAGTGGAGGGAGGGCTTGCTGTAAACAAAGCCACTCTAGGCAAAGCCTATGTGCTATTTTACCACCCCAGTAGTCTTGTTTATGAGGGCATAGGCGGAGGCAACAAGCTGACAGGCTGTGGGCTCAAGCTGAGGAAAACGCAGCTATCAGAGGAATGCTCCATGAAGTACACAGAGCGAAATGTAAACAAAGACTGTCGCGCATGCGCGCTGACAGCCGCCTGCAGTTGTAGAGAGAGGCACGAGCTTCGTGCGCAGTCCCCCGCCTCCAAACTCCCACTCCACAAGGAAAAACAGGCGCGGACACAGAGCGACTGAAACCGCGGAGGTGGCACACGCTCCCTGCACCGACGGCCGAAAACACCAACACTGCCAACGTGCGATGGGCCGAAGCCCCAAGCAAAGGCAAACTCCAAACGGCAGACGAGCCGACAGCGCAGTGCACAGAAGGTAAAGCGCTTAAAGGCAACAATTTAACATATACAATTCAAATTTTAATAATGAAAGAATGTGCACTTAACTGGCTGCGGAGCATAAAAAGAAAGAAGAAGTAATGTCCCCTATGATACCTTTTATACCATGTACTCTCTATGGTTGCCCAGGATATTTATGGGTAATGTAGTTCATGTTTTCTTTACTGTGTTCTGATTGGCTGCTGTGCATTTCAGTAAAGAAATGAGAAAGCATAATCGGAGCCTCCTTCCTGCCTTAGAATTTGTTTTTATTTGTCTCCGAAAGATTGCGAAGGGGCAGTGATTGGTCCGAAGTTCCAAACATTTAATGGTGGTGAGATAAAATAGTGTACTTCGGTTTCCTGAACAAGTGAGGGCGGAGGAGGGGGAGGGAGTGAGTCATGAAGTCGCTCACATTATTAGGCATCCCACTTTTATGTATTTTTAAAATTTGTTTACAGTTCAGCATGTTTGCTTCTGCAAGGCGGGTCCGCCAATTGGACCGAACGAGGCCTTATCTTCTGAGACATGAGTAATAGCCAAGATGGCGGTTCTCACGCCTCACCCCGTGCAACGTTTGCTGTTTCCGTTGTTATTATACTGCTTACATTAGACTTTAGGGAGGAGTGGGTCCAAAGTATTCCAGTCTTTCCTGATGAATTGGATGGCCATCAGGAATATTTTTAAAAAGCATCGACTCTGGGAGGCTGTTTCCTGTCACTCCTGTCCAAGCCTGGCAGGAAGGCCTGTCTTGAGAGAATCCCTCCCCCGGATTGGGTCTCCGACTTGGAGACATTGATGCCAGCACCGCCAGGACTGGCCCCAGGGGCCCTGGTAGGGATGTACTCCTGTCACTGATAGGGTCACATATTGTATTGATCAGGTTAATTGGATGCAGGACCGGTGACGTGCTTCCCCGGGGAGCTGTAGCAGGCCTGGGAAAGGAAGCAGGGCTGCGGGGGCCCTCACAGGAAGGCCCCGCGGCCTCCTAAGAGGGGAATGTGCATTTTAAGGGTCTGCATATTTCTCACAACTATCTCATCGGATCCGGTGAGAATCCCTGGGACCCAGGAGGCTTCCTCGAACACCCACCCCTGCCCCGGATTGCCTTTCCCCTGCCTCCTTCGTGTCTCCTCTTCCATCTCCACTGTTTTCTCTTTCTTCCCTCTTGCTATTTGCCCATACCTGTCTCCTGACCTCGTCCTCATCCCTCCCCTCTCGCATCATGAACCGAATTGTCTTGCAGATGTCATCTCCATGTACCCCAATAGAATCCCCTGTATCGACCTCAGAAGGATGATAGGATGAAACGGCGTTGCTGTGATCTCAAGGTTATTCTCTAGCCGGATCATTGCAGCTAGCGCTCAACCTACTCTACTATCTTGACAGGAACACTCATAGTTCCCTTCTACCCTACAAAACAATTACACGTGCGTCTGGGCGAGTGGGGAGTGTCATTAGGGCAACAACAAAAACAACTGTTTTGAAGGGAGAGCCCAAGATTACTGAGGGGGTGTTGGGAATGGGTGATTCGTGTACCTGCAAGACTCAGGAAGGAAGTGTGGGTGTGACACTGTGCTGTTGTTCCTCCTATGAAAACGAGTGTACCCTCTGGTCGGTAGGGGTGTGGGGACTTGGGAGAGCCTCTCTCTTGTAGAATAATGTTTGCCAATCGACCCCCCTCCCGCTCTTCCTGGAAATGGAGCTGGCGAAGAAACATCAGACGTAATCTCATGTTTTGGATTATTTCCCAGCCTTTTTATTTGTTTTCTTATAATTGTTAGGAAAAAAACGTTGTAAAACCTGTCCAGGAATGTCCCGAAATATCAAGGAATGTCCCCCGAGCCTCTCCCGGCCTGGCCTCCCTTCCCTGGGCAGGGTTCCTGCAGGCTGTGTGGTCCTTCCCTCCTTCCACTTCAGCCAGCAGAGTTACCTAAGGTCACCGTTCATCCGCAGAGCAGCTCTCCGCAGGCCATTGCTTCCCTGCTTCACTCCCTCACATATTAATAACGTCCGGCTCTTATAAAGCGCCTCATACCGCAATTCTGTGGCTTCAAAGTGCTGCTACTAAAATCATAGTTCTGGCCAATAGTATCTAAGATTCTTTCCAACCGCTCTTCTCTAGAACCCCCCCCCCCCATCCCCCCCCCCCCCCCCCCCCCCCCCCCCTCCGCACACGAACCCTACCTTGTGAACCGCCAATCACAACTGCTGGGCCAACAAGGTGCTCCCTTGCATTTACCTGTTTTCCAAACTGGCACTATTAAAAAATAAACATCAACAAATAATGTTTCCGCACACGGACATGGCAGACGCCACTGAGCTGGAGGAAGAACGTACTTTAATGAGACAAGCTCCAAGTGAACTCATTTTTTTTTTTTTGCGGTTTTATATAGCGCAAACTCGACCCGTAGATATCTGAGCGCTCTACATGAGCACCAGTTGCATTACAGAAGAATATCATAAACGGCGACTGCCCTGGGATGGGATATTAATTATTAACGAGAAGCGTAAATAATGTGGGAAAAAGAGGCCCAGAGGAAGCGAAAAATTTCACAAAACACATGTTGGGAAATTATTTCTTTAATTTGAAAAGAAGAGTAATGACCTTTCTTGAATACAATCTGGAGGAGTGTGACTCCTCAAATTTATTGAGGATTATCCCCATATGGACCGGTGCCACAGAAGGGCTCCGCACTCCATGCTTCCAGGCGCTCACACTTACAAGTGATGTAGCAGAAGATTTCTGTTACCAACTTTTCACTTCATCTATACTGGGCCCACATAAGATTTTGATTTCTTCACCTGCTCTATAAATCATAAGACCAAACTTGGTCCTCCGATAGACTAGTTACTCTGGATACCCACTGTTGATTACGCAATGAGGACTAGGAATTGGTAACCAGGTGATAAATTGAAGTAAACTATCCGCAGAAGACTATAGCTATATAAAATAACTATAGTGATCCGAACCTCCAGAAGAAGTTCAATTGGGCAAAAATCAACTAGACCATTAGTTCTGCTACCGTGGAACTATATAACAAAAGTGAAACCTGCTGTTCTGAAAATGACCCATGATTTTTCTTATTGGACATCAAGATCTGGAAAATATGTACACAGTCGCTTAGAGAAAAAAATAATGAAATTAGAGACTCAGTCATATATGATTTAATTAAGTATCATATTAGATACAGACATATCAGTTAAAATCAGTGTCTATGTAATGTAGCCAGAATTTGCCATAATATAACAGTAATAGTAAACTGCACTTCAAAATACAGATTTAGAGAAATAATTCATAATCAGTACAATCAATTAAAAAAGACAAATTACAAGCAAACTCTGTCGAAAAGTAATTTTGAGAAGCTGCGATTTGGGGGTCCATAAGAAATGTGTTGAGCTAGAATTTCCACAACCAGCAAGCACAGAAGACAGTTCTTAGGGTTTTTTCAAAGGACATGGGATCTAGTCAAATAGCAAGGAAAAAAAGAAGGCGCTAGCAAACCTGCTAGCATGAGTCCATGAGACAGCAGGGGCAAGGGCAGCAACTGCTCGGGGCAAGAAGAGCATTGGCTAAGCTTTCTAATTCAACAAGTCTGCATAGTTTGCAAGGAGATGCTCTCCGCATCTGTTTTGCATCAGAAGTGTGGCCAAGAAATTAGTCTGTGCCAGAACTCCCCAAAGGCAGAGAGACAAGAAGGAAGCAGCATCGAAGGACCAGGGGCAAGAACTCATCCCTCCAAAAGCGTTATCAATATATTTAAGCAAGTCTGGAGGTGATGTCAGTAATCACTCCATTATGGAACAACATTTCAAATGATGATCATACGCTCACAAGGAGTAAGAGTAGCAAGTAAAGTATATAGTTCCATTCACAAATGCACGGAAACTAGTTGTGTGTTCATGGCACACACGTCATTGTACAATATCGCCATGGGAGGCTAACTTATGCTTTGGAGGGTTCTGATGTGGAGCTGAAGCTCACTTTGTTAATCATGTGGTGAGGAAGACAATACTCAGAGTAATGAAGATTACCGGTAAGTAACCGGGGCATTCACAAATGCACGGGAACTAGTTGTGTGTTAATGGCACACAGGTCATTGTACAGTAGCCTATTGACCCATCAGCTTTCTCATGGAAAAATAGCGAACATTGTAGTCCCATACAAATGTTGTTCATAAGTATACTTAAGGTAACATTTGTCACAAGAATGTCCATGGGAAAGGAAGAAACGAATTGCATGCTAGAAACAGCATTGTTATCGTTTCCATGAGTCTGGGTAGAAGGTGTAAGCTTTGCATTTTAATGTTAAAGCTTTTAAATCAAAATTCGAATTACATAGATATAAGTGTATTTTCAGAAGTAAGTGATATAATACAAATAATACATGAATCAAATGGCCACATAATATAAATGTTCCATATAAATGTGCATTGCTAATTATGGCCTTTTACCACTTTCAAAGTCTATACATGGCAACTACAAGTAAACATATAGATGAGAAATTTGTTTTAAGAAATCTAAATTATTAGGGTTATAAAGAACATGTATGCAAAGTTTTACATTTCTATCTCCTAATTTGATAGATTTGCACCAATTTTTGAAACGAACAATGGTGCATTACCGTGAGAATGAAAAAATAGGCTTTAAGCTTTCACACGTTAGTATTTGTCATGAATTATCACAAAATAATCTAAAGGAAGCTTTATAATGCAATAATACTTTGATAATTCATTGATTTTATAAATGCAGAAAATACATTTTTATGAGTTATTTGTTCTAACAAATTCAAACATATGAATATAAACTGTTAGGAAGTTAGGCACACTCTATTTACTTTATTTCTGAATTAAAAGCACACTTTTACAATGCATGCATTGCAAGTTTCTTTGTGTCTTTATTAACGCTTTTCAAACTCGTGTAAGGTGCACATATGTTTTATGTATGTTTTCATTGTCACAATCGGGATATATGTTATGATAGGAGAAATCAGCCTTTACGCTGCATCCCAAGCCATCACAACAGGTACTCAATGTAATATTACTCCAATGATACTAGAGGTGGACCGGCCTAATGCTATGTTAGCAGATGTTCTGGCAGTCTAGGGCTTATAAGAGGTTGACCGAACTAGAGAGATCAGCTGCATGTCAGGCTTGGGGCCTTTGAAACTTTTCTGAGGCTCATTGTCCTGGAAGATCCTCATATTCACAAAGAGGTCACTTCATCTTGGCATATAAATAGGTATCTGCTACTCTTGTCTTCGCTGCTGTTACCTCTGTCACAGGAGGGACAGAAATTGATTAATAGACATCTATGCGCCTTTCGTCTGTCCATTCCTCATGTGAAGAGGCAGAAAACATACCATCTTACAAATTATTTATTAAATGTGTTATTTTACCCAAATCACTCTCACAGGATCTATGCATCGAGGAATTTTTCCTTCAACATGGAGACTCAAAATCCATAAAGAATATAGAACAACTTGCATAAATTTATTGTTGTACAACTGTATCTATCTGATTACAATGACAGCACCCACTTGTCTCTGATCTATAGGCCCCAGAACTCCCATATGAAAACTAAGTATAGTTTGTCCTCAACCAATGATAACCAGAAACCGTAGTTATCCAGTATTATGGGTGTCTTTCATAGATTCACATGCTTGAATCATTCCCCGTCATCGAGACGGGAGTCTCCGGTACATAGAAAAGTAATGTCCTATAGACATACATAGAGAATAGTAGGCCTAAAGGCCTCACCTTAGTAACATATCCATGTCCTTTTGTAAAAAGGACCAAACTAGAGAAGAGCCAATCAACTATCACCTCCCTCTAGAACCTTCCTGGCAGGAGCCTCAGTCCCTCAGATTGTCTACCGCACGTTGTGCTAAGGGAGTCTCCTCTGAGCTCTGCTCAGATTCTGTGTTTTTTCATTTCATTAAATGACTTTGTTGTCAAGGATTCTTTTCTACTATGGATTATCTTCAAATACATTCTTTAAAGAAGGTCTGGTAAGGAAGAGATTGCTCTGCTCTGATCCTCACACCGACTGCATTTACTGTCTATACCTGTCGCACTTTCTCAAGTAAGTTTTTGAGACACTAAGACCAGAAAGGAGGTTTTTTATTTTCTCCAGTGACCGTGATTAGGCGTTGTCCTCAACGTCTAGGAGACCTCAAAAGAGAAGAGAATCTCCTCAGACTCATTCCTCAGGGGACCGTCCTGAGAAGGCCCTCAAAAAGACCACTCATGGGTCTTCTGGGCACAGTCCTTCAAAATCTCCTCACTCTGTGGAAAAGGAGAGTAAAGGACTTGGTTTTGGAGAAAAATCATGTAAAAAAGACGACTTCTAAACCGTCAAAATCACCTCCTCTGGTCATAGGACCCTTCAGAAAGGCGTCTTCTATACCTTCTGAGGTAAAGACTAAGAAGCCAACCTCGTCAACAGGATCGTCGACGAAAAAACCATCATCATTGCCTATTACAGCCTCTTCGTCTACGATGGCCTCATCTACGATGGCCTCATCTACGATGGTCTCGTCTACGACGGCTCATCTACAATGGCTCGTCTACGATGGCTCGTCGACGACGGCCTCGTCTATGACTACTCATCTACGACGGCCTGTCTAGGGCGTCGACGATGGCCTCATCTACGATGGCCTCGTCTACGATGGCTCGTCTACGATGGCTCGTCTACGACGGCTCGTCGACGACAGCGTTGACGACAGCATCGGCGACGACGAGAGCTTCGACAAGAACGTCGATGCTCTTGTCTATGACTGCTCATCTACGACGGCCTCATCTACGATGGCTTGTCTACGATGGCCTCATCTATGATGGCCTCATCTACGATGGCTTGTCTACGATGGCCTCATCTACGATGGCTTGTCTACGATGGCCTCATCTACGATGGCTTGTCTACGATGGCCTCATCTACGATGGCTTGTCTACGATGAGCTCGTCTATGACTGCTCGTCTACGACGGCCTCTCTACGGCGTCGACGATGGCCTCGTCTACGATGGCCTCGTCTACGATGGCCTCGTCTACGATGGCCTCGTATACGATGGCCTCGTCTATGATGGCCTCGTCTACGATGGCCTCGTCTACGATGGCCTCGTCTACGATAGCCTCATCTACGATGGCTTGTCTACGATGGCCTCATCTGCGATGGCTTGTCTACGATGGCCTCATCTACGATGGCTTGTCTACGATGGCCTCTCTACGGCATCGACGATGGCCTAGTCTACGATGGCCTCGTCTACGAGGGCTCGTCTTCGATGACTCGTCTACGATGGCCTTGTCTACGACGGCCTCATCTACGATGGCTCCTCTACGATGGCTCCTCTACGACGGCATCGATGGCCTCGTCTACGATGGATCGTCTATGGCGTCGTCTACGACGGCCTCGTCTATGACTGCTCGTCTACGACGGCATAGTCTATGACTGCGATCTCATCGACGGGCTCGGCGACGAGGGAAATTCCGATAATTCTGGAATCTCTTATAAGGTGGTAGAGAAGGCTGCTCAACGTTTTAAGATCTCAACGTTTTAAGATCTCAACGTTTTAAGATCTCAAGAACAGGACTGCTTCTTGTATGACTTCAAAGAACCTCTCAAGAAGGCATTAAGGTCAATACCGATTATCGATTACTTCTAGTCAGAAGGGGTATAGGGCGCGAGATACAGCACCGGCGTGTTTAACAGGATATCCTAAGCCTGACTCCGTAGTGGCACAGGCGGCTCAGACGAACTCCAGGAATCCTTCGGCCTCTTTGTCGCTTCCTCCTGATAAGGGGGGAAAAAGAGTGGACAACATTGGCAACAGGTTTTCCTCAATGTCGGCAATGACGGTAAAGGCCGCGAACGCCCTAGCGCTCTTGGGACGCTATCATAGACAATTGTGGGCACACATAGCCCCATACCTGTCGGAATTGCCAGATTCATCCAAAGAGGATTCTGCTAGATGGTGAAGCATCGGCGTCAGAAACTATAGACTGCGCGATGGATATCGCTATGACAAGGTTCCACCAGTTGGCTGGAGCAGCAGTCTTGCGGCTCCAAGGATGGCTCTTTCCGTCCTGAGGTGCAAACAAAGATTTTGGACATGCCATATGATAGCCAGTTGCTATTTGGCACAAACAATTAACAAAGCAGACACTGCGAGAGCTTTCGGCACTCTTCAGTATAAGAACCAGTCCTTTAGTGAAAATGGAGGAAGAGGACGGTCTTCCTACAGAGGAAATTATCAATACAAGTCTTCCTGCTCTTCAGGCCAGAGTAGACCGCAATACCAACAGCGCCAACAACAGTAAAACAAGCAATCCTCTTTTAGGAAGTCGTCCTTTCAAGGTAAAGGACAGCGAAAATATAGGGCTGCTTCTACGAGAGATCTCGATTATGCTGTGGAAAGGAGCAATAGAGAGAGTACCTCCACCTCAGAAGGGAAAAGGGTTTTATTCCCGCTTCTTTTTGATCCAGAAAAAAGACAAGAAGTGGAGACCAATCTTGGACTTGAGGGTCCTCAACAAATTCCTAAAGAAGCAGTCGTTTCGCATGGTAATCCAGGAGGTCTTGCAACTACTGGAAGAGCAGGATTTTTATAGCATCCGTAGTCCTACAGGTCGCTTAATTCCATATCCCATTTCGCAGGAATCATAAAAAGTACTTGCAATTTGCAGTAGTGGGCAGACACTTGCAGTTTCGCATTCTGCCTTTCGGGCTCAAGTCTGCACCGCGCATATTCACGAAATGTCGTTCCCCGGTGGCGGCATATTTCAGACAGTGCCCTCACCAAGTCTTTCCGTATCTAAATGGCTGGCTGGTCAAGGCTCCATCCTTAGAAGACGAGTCCAGGTCTCCCAATGCCGGTTTAAAGCTTTGCGATTTCTTGGGTCTCACCCTCAATCAGGAAAAATCGGTCCTACAACCTTGTCAGTGCATCAGTTTCCTAGGTGCAACCCGGGACACACGGTCAGCAAACGCTTTCCCATCCAGAGAGAGGATGAACAAGCTCCTTGCACTAGCTGCTATAGTAGCCTTGAAGAAAGTCTTGACAGTCCGCCTCTTCAAATCCCTCCTGGGGATGATGTCATTGTGTATCCTCCTGATTTCTCACTGTCGACTACGAATGAGACCTCTACAGGAGGCGCTCTCGAAGCAGTGCGTCCAATGCATATGGTTTTTCGATGACCACATAAAAGTGAATCCTCAGATGGTCGGAGCCCTGCATTGGTGGTCGTCATCTCTAAACCTGTCTCAAGGCTTGTCATTCCTGCTTCCGGCTGCCCCTCATGTTGTCATAACAGGCGCCTCCTTGAAAGGCTGTGGAGTTTTTCTGCAAGAGCTACAGATAAGCGGAAAGTGGTCTCCTATGGAGAAGAAACGACATATCAATCTGCTCGAACTGCGGGCGGTCTTCCTGGCCCTTCAAACTTTCCTGCCAATAATAAAACATTCCCTGGTGCTCATCCAGACAGACAACACCACGACTAAGCACTACCTCAACAAAGAGGGAAGGCCACGCTCGCTGACACACTCTTGTGAGTTGCAAAAAAATCTGGAATTGGCTCATACTCCACAATATAACCCTAAGGGCGGAATATGTCCCAGGCACGGACAGTGTGCTTACGGACGCGTTGAGCAGGCAGAAAACATCATCACACGAGAGGGAGCTAGATCAACAAATTATCGACCAGATCTTCTCCAGATGGGGCACGCCGCAAATCGATCTATTTGCGACGAGAATGAACGCCAAATGCCCACACTCCGCAAGTTGGCACCCCTAGTCAGGGTCTCTAGGGAATGCATCTTCCATCGCATGGCGCAACGTCTTTGTGTATGCCTTTCCGCAATTCCCGATGCTTCCCAGAGTCCTCAGGAAAATTTAGGTGGAGCCTTGTACTCTACTTTTAATAGCCCCAACTTGGCCGAGGCAACATTGGTTCACAGAGCTCCACTGTCTATCCCTCGAGCCGCCGGTCCACCTGCGGCATTATCTATCTCTGCTTACAATGAACAACAATCAAGTTCAACATCCGGATCTGAAGTCTCTCAGGTTAGTCGCCTGGCTCCTGAGTTCACAGATTTCCACAATCTGAATATTCCACAAGACTGTAG
This sequence comes from Lissotriton vulgaris, assembly GCF_964263255.1. NCBI lineage: Eukaryota > Metazoa > Chordata > Amphibia > Caudata > Salamandridae > Lissotriton > Lissotriton vulgaris. Next base: position 1,259,541,057 of record NC_141695.1, read on the forward strand.
ACATTCTTGCCAGAGCAAGGGCGGATAGCACGACCAAAACGTATTCCCTGAAATGGGAGCGCTTTTGTGTTTGGTGTGCAGATCACGGAATTCGGCCTTTCTCCACATCACTGGAGCATCTTTTACCTTATCTATTACATCTAGCACAGTCGGGCCTAGCCCACTTCTCCATTGAAGTACACTTAGCAGCAATATCTTGTTATAAAAGAACTTCAACGAGTCCATCACTCTGGTCAAGCGGGTTGGTTAAGCAATTTCTAAAACAATTATACAGATCTTTCCCGCCAGTAAGGATGTTGCCACCTACCTGACATCTCAATGTGGTTCTTATCCAGCTCATTAAACATCTGTTCAAACCAGTACACAGAGCTGACCTAAAGTATGTCTCGTGGAAAACAGCACTCCTCCTGGCGCTCACATCTGCAAGGAGGGTCAGTGAGCTACAGGCGTTTTCAATCCAGGATCCTTTTCTACAGTTTAAAAACGACAGAGTAATCCTGAGAACCAATCCTAGGTTTATCCCAAAAGTCCCGTCGGACTTACACCTACATGAACCTGTGGTTCTGCGTTCCTTCTTTCCAAACCCAAGCACGGCAGCTGAGAGATCGCTGTTTTCTTTGGATCTCAAGCGATGCTTGAAGTTTTACATTGACTAAAAGAAAACATTCAGGAAACCTAACCAGCTATTCGTAGGTCTACCGCTTGCCAAGCAGAGCATCTCCAGATGGATTTCTACAGCCATTGCTTTCTGTCATGTCCAAGCTGGACAGCCATTGCATTCCAAAGTGAGAGCGCACTCCACAAGAGCTATGTCCACTTCTATGGCTCTCTTTGCAGGGGTGCCAGTCATTGACGTTTGCAGGGCGGCAACATGAAAGTCGCCGCATACCTTCACTAGGCACTACTGCCCGAATACGGAGCTGATGAATGATGCAGCAGTGTGACAAGCAGTGTTACGCCATCTATTTCAGGAAGGTGAGCCTTCCTCCGTCCCTCCATCCTACTCTGGTATGCACATTTCTTTAGTAATACTTATTGTGGATGTCTAATGATGGTTCATGCTCGCATGATGTGTCTTATCTAAGGACTTGTATATGCTGTTCCATCAGAAATGTGCACTCTGCATTGCTTGCTACTCTGATTTAGGCATGTGAATCTATGAAAGACACCCATAATACTGGATAAGAAATGCGTTACTTACCTGTAACTGCAGTTATCCAGTATTGGTGTATTTCATAGATTCACATGCAACTCTCCCGCCTTCCCTGGAAGGACTCACCTAACTCTCTCAGTGTCACGCCTACTTAGCTTAGTGCGTACGAAAATCTGAGGGACTGAGGCTCCTGCCAGGAAGGTTCTAGAGGGAGGTGATAGCTGATTGGCTCTTCTCTAGAGTTTGGTCCTTTTTACAAAAGGACATGGATATGTTACTAAGGTGAGGCCTTTAGGCCTACTATTCTCTATGTATGTCTATAGGACATTACTTTTCTATGTACCGGAGACTCCCGTCTCAACGACGGGGAATGATTCAGGCATGTGAATCTATGAAAGACACCAATACTGGATAACTGCAGTTACAGGTAAGTAACACATTTCTTACAGTTCCTGGCACCATCATGTACACAACATTGCATCAGAGTAGTGCAGTTGGCCATGTGTTTCCAGTTCTATAATAGTTCCACGTCCTCTCCAAATGTATGAATGAAAACAAGACATATTTTAAGTTTGCCCCACACCAAAGGAACTTATTAGAAACACCCCCTTGCAACATCACACACTCAGCTCAGCATCAATGTCCTTAGTTGCCTAAAATGACCAGCTCAACATCAAACCCGTTTCCTCTCACCAACCAGAATATAAACCATTCAGAATAAGCTAACTTAAGTGCACCACCCCCACCCCACCCCCATCCGCACGGCATAACACTGATCCATGACAGGATCTAGTTGGCCACTATCCCATATGACTCATTAGCATTCAATGCTAGTTATCCCCAGCCAATCACTCTCCAGTGTGAATCATTACTACACATGCACAACCAAAAACAATCTCAACAGTTCATCTTGACTTTGATTAATCAGAATTGCAGAACTGTAATGGTCGCCTGGACCCTGAAAGCACATTGGGTGTGTGCAAATGGTAGAAATATGCTTTATAATGCTTGAAGCATTAACCAATCAATCAGGTGGTTTATAAAGCGTGACTACTCACTCGCAGAGGTCTTAAGGCGCGGGAGGGAGGGAGCTGCTGGTCCATCGAAGGCACTGTGGTTCAGTCGAAGAGCCAAGTCTAGCATAACTTGTTAGACATCATATATATAAGATATAACATCACATCACATAAAATGTATATTTTTTCCCACAAAAGTAAAACGTTGGTCCTTTTATGGCAAGGGTGAGATGCTAGTTGGTTTCCAAGTGCTAAGCTGAATACCCAGGTTTGATTTCCTTTAAATTACTTTATTGATGTCTTTGGGAGGAGGTGCTCAACGGCTCTTTCTTGAAGGAAGGACGGGTTGTACTTTCTTGGAGCCAAGGGACTGCAGAATCAACACTTATTTACTCCTCTCTTCTCCCCTCCCCTAGGAACGGACCATCCTTCTTCCAGAAAATGGCATGCTTTGAGGATTCTGGTCCCCTACACGCCCCTGGCATTGGCTTCTGAAGGCAGCTGATCAGTGAGGCGTTCCTTCCACAATCCCTCAGTCCTGCACTTCAAACTTAATCACATTTCAGATTCTGCACATCCCCAGATCCTATAAAGTATTAATTAAAGGCCTTTTCTGAGCAATGAGAACAAAACATAATCATGTGCAGCACTATCCTTCTTTAAATGAGGCGGGGAATAGGATTTAACCACACCTACAAAGCCGTCACCCAATCCGCCCCCGACACAGGCTTTCCACATCCCTCCCAACTGGTTACATCAACGCTTCAGTATTACCCAACCACCACCCTTGAACAGTGCCGCCTTCACGCATGGGCACCCTGGGCAGTTGCCCGGGGGCCCCATGAACAAAGGGGCACCATGAGACCAGAATTTAACACTCCTTTTCTGTTAAACATTTTTATTTCTGTGAGTGGGTGCGTAGGCAGGGTCCAGTGCACTGCTTTGCCCCGGGGCCTATAATGCTGGTAAGACGGCCCTGCCCTTGCAGACTGCTTTCTCACAATCCACTATCTACACTCACCACAGCCTTCTCATACCACTTCCCACGCACCCCACATTCCCACATCACTTCCTGACCACTTCTTACAGATGTATATCTGTTTGCCCCAACCATTTCTGCTCCTTGTATCCCAAGGATCTGACTTTGAATCTGCCCCAGGTCTGGTGTTTTACATTTTTTACACTTGAGCATTGCTGTTCGTGTTCTTTTTTAGGTCTCGCCTGGCGACACAGCACGAAAGCGCTGTCGCCAGCGAGATCTATTGTCGCTGACTTGCCTCCCAAGGGAGACAGGAGATGGGCATGCGCAGGCCAGACTGGAAATGTGAACGCGCTGCACACATCTACTGTCCCCTTTGGGAGGAAAGTCAGCACGCAGGATGCAGCTTCACTTTCACGTTTTTGAAAACTCGCCCCCCGTTGGAGCGACCCTTACGGGCTCGCTCAGTAAATAATCATTGGCACTGTGCCTTCATCGGCACAAATGAAGAATCCCCCACTCATCCGGTGTGGCGGCTGGCTACGGCACAGTACTGGAGCACTCCAGCTCCTTCATAATTCTGCCAGCACGATGCGGGGCTCCCTCCTTATGCATGGGAGCCCGCACTGCTATCTGCCGCTCTCCCGGGACTTCAGCTCCAGCACTTCCTTTTGGCGCCGGAGCTCCCTCTTCACCACAGGAGCCCTGGAAGGGACAGCCGCTGCCTACACCGGCCGCACGCCGTATGTAAAAGTTACATGTACCGCGCCTGCACGGGCAGCCCTTGCCCTCCCAGGTCTCCTCCCCGCCCGGATGTGGAGCTGCTTTCTGTTTTGCCATTCCCTGCCTCCTGAGCCTGAGAAGGGGCTGCATAGTGTCCTGCTTCGCATCGCTGGGAGTGCGGCTGGTTTCTTTGGTTACTGCTCGTCTTTTGATTGCTCGTTAATGGGAAACTAAAGATCTGCCAATTTTTGTTGCATGCTCAAGTGAAATTATATCATTATTCTCTTCAATGATGTTGATATATTTTCTTTCACTAGATTGTTCGTGGTTTGGCACTTTTTAAATCTGGAGATAAATTGTGTTGATTAATTATGAGCAGGTGCGTATTTATCATATTGTTTTGCACTCTTTCAACTTCACTTTTCTTGCATAATTAAATGTGTTCTTATTATTTTTATTTCATAACATTTTGGTTTTCTATTTGATGCGTGACACCAACACGTGCTATTAAACAAATTGTAAAGTTTATCAATTTTGATTTACTGCATAGTACATGAAGACACTGACATTGATCGCACACGTGTGTGCATATATCAGAAGAACACTACCACAGCACTAAACCCTAAGATATACTTGCAAACACCCATGCACGCAGGCCAACAAACTAACAGGCACCCATATGTTCCGCCTGTCACCTTTGCCAAAAACCATAGGCACTAATTAACCTCAAAGTTCTGGGGCATAGACAACCCTTATGTTCCCAAAATGAATGTGCCTCGCTGGCTCCCTGCATTAACGGTTACTAGCAGCCCTAGGCAGTAATGAGCAATAGTGACCCAGTACAGTAGCAAAATCAACATGGGCCTCCGGAAATAACGAGTGTAAACAGCCCCATACACTAATCAACATCATATTTATCCCTAGCCATTAATAGATATCAAAGACCCCAGGTACCAAAGATCACACAAGCCTTCTGGCGGCAACCAGCCTCAGTGTTCGTAAATTATACCCATTTTCTATGCCGGAAACTATATTGATTTCATTTTAGAATTTGCGATGTGCACTATTGTATAGTGCTGTGATCCTCTAGGCAAGGTTCAAGCCTGGAACCCCCTTCAATAATATATATATATCCAGCAAGGTACGAAAACAAAGAATCACTAGCACCTAGAAGCTAATAATTTGTTTAATTACATCCTATAACAGGACGCACACTACGCAACATGCAGCATACACACTGTTACATATAAATAATGGGGCTTTTGGACAGCCCCTATCAGGCATTGGCTTCTCTCTCTGGTTCAGTCGGCCTAGGTACTGGCTAATACAGTTGTCCATTACCATTGGTATCAGTTCATAGTATTTTGTGGTTGAAAATGTACTGAATAAAGTAGTTCACATAATTTTTTTTAGGTCGAGCCTAGGCAGCGCATGCTCTGCTCTGCAAGGCATGGTGTCTTTGAGTATGGACTTTAAGCCCCGCCCACTCTCTGCCCATATTTGTCATTGGCTTGTATCATTGTCCTTTGTGTAAATGCTGGCTTCTAATTCGTTAATAGGCTTCTGGCTTCTGATTAGTTAATAGGCTTGTTAGTCCCTCCTTAGTACCGCCTTGTCTTCATTTGTAACCTCCCATGAGGACTGGCCCTTTTACGTTTGTAGTTCCACAGTGCGTCTTATTGAGTGTGTAAGCACTATTTTGTTTAATGAGTTTCTTCTGCAGCATTCAGCGCACCCTGCACACTTTCACTTTCCAAGCTGCCCGGGACAATGACGGCTGCTTCTTTGAAATGAAATAGTTCTTGCAGTTTAAAGAGTTTGAGCTATTGGCACTGTAAATGACAATGCCTTTTATTTATGTGTTAATTAGCAAAACAGATAAATAAAAGGCATTGCCATTTACAATGCCAATAGCTTAAACTCTCGCAAATACGAGACCTATTGCATTGCAAATGCTTGTTTAAATTTTGGTTTCAGTGGCACAGCAAGTATGCCATGCCCTGGTGCAAGTAAGGAAAATGGGCCCAACTACCCCTGGATTAATGTAAAAAACAGCAAGAACGGACAAGCGGAGGGGCCCTCACAACACTGGGCACAGTGAGATTACAGGAATTATAGCCACACCTCCTACCAGAAAGCTTGCACCTATCTATATCTGTAATAATTATGCATTTCTAGCTTAATTCCAATAAAACTTGGCAATACCCTGATTTTCCTCATCTAGGGGCATATTATCAAGGCCCGGCAATAAATATCGCGAAGCGCGCTTAGCGCTTGCATATTTATCGGTGGCTATCTCTGGAATGTATCGCCCGGTTAGCGCGTTATCAACAACGCACATCGTCGAGGCGATAAAAATTCCAGAGATAGTGGGGATATCGCCATTTTCCATGGTGGGAAAACGGCGATATCCTAGATGATAGGGCCTGTGGTCTTAGCCACACAATCCACCCCCCATGTTAGGTATGCCTTGGTCAGGAATTTAACAGACGTTAAATTCCTACGTTAAGGCATACTTAACGTGATTTTAAATAGCGCTAACCCTCATTGTCAATATGACAAAGCTGGGTTAGCGATATTTTCCCAAGGGAGTGTTGTCAGGCACGCCTCCTTTGCATCTCATTAGCGATGCGATGGGAGGCGTGCTGACAAGGGGCGCTATTGTAAGGAAAAACGCGCTAGTGTGTCCGTGTTGATAATGAGAAAACGGGCTCTAAACAGGCGATATTATTATCACCACCCCTTGTTGATATGCCCTAAGTTTCTTAAAAATCAGACTCTTCTAGCTTGCGATTCAGTGCATTGTCCCTCTGACTCTTCTCTTCTTCCACTTTTAACACACTCTGATTTGGCCTCTAACTCACATTTTCCTTTTATCTCTGTGCTGCACTCATCTTAACCTATTTCTGGGCATATTATCAAGGGCCGGCAATAAATATCGCAAAGCGTGTTTGGGATATCGACGTTTTCCATGGTGTAAAACAGCGATATCCTAGATGATAGGGCCTGTGGTCTTAGCCACACAATCCTCTCCCCATGTTAGGTATGCCTTAGTCAGGAATTTAACAGACGTTAAATTCCTGCGTTAAGGCATACTTAACGTGATTTTAAATATCGCTAACCCTCGTTGTCAATATGACGAAGCTGGGTTAGCCATATGGTCCCAAGGGAGTGTTGTCAGGCATGCCTCCTTTGCATCTCATTAGCGATGCGATGGGAGGCCTGCTGACAAGGGGTGCTATTGCAAGGAAAGACACACTAGCTTGTCCTTCTTGATAATGCGATAATTTTATCGCCTCTTTTCGCCTGAAAACGGGCTCTAAAGCGGCGATAATATTATCACCACCCCTTGTTGATATGCCCTGTTAAATTCCTACGTTAAGGCATACTTAACATGATTTTAAACATCGCTACACTCATTGTCAATATGACGAAGCTGGGTTAGGGATATTTTCCCAAGGGAGTGTTGTCAGGCATGCCTCCCTTGCATCTCATTAGTGATGCGATATGAGTTGTGCTGACAAGGGGCGCTATTGCAAAGAAACACACGCTAGCAGGTCCTTGTTGATAATGAGATAATATTATCGATGCTTTTCACCCGAAAACGGGCTCTAAAGTGGCAATAATATTATTGCCACCCCTTGTTGATATGCCCCTAAGGCCTAGATGTAGGTAATTTTATTTTACCACTTCTTAAATACCGAATTTTACCGATTCGGTATTTAAGAAGTGGTAAAATAGAGGGGGGGGATGTAGGTATTAGAGAATCGGTAAATACCGAATCGTTAAGATTCGGTATTTACCGATTCTGTAAATACTGATTCGGTAATGCCCATTGATTCCTATGGGCATTGAAGCCCATAGGAATCAATGGGCATTACCGAATCGGTATTTACCGATTCGGTAAATACCGATTCCAGCAAGGGTGCAGGGGGTGTCACTTTGACACCCTCTAGCACCCCAAATACAGGCATGTGTGCCATGTGGCACACAGACATGCCCTAAGGGCATGTCTGTGTGTCACATTGCACAGGTGTGCATGCACAGATGTGTATGCACACCTGAATTCAGTATTTTACCACACAATAGGATTGTGTGGTAAAATACCGACTCTTAAGGGCCTGTGGCACTCTCAGGAGTGTCACCTACATATGGATTTACCGATTCGGTAAATATACCGATTCGGTATTTTACAGAATCGGTATATTTACCGAATCGGTAAAATTACCGATTCTTAAAATAACATGCCCCTACATCTGAAAACCCTAATACCGGTCGGAAACGGCCAAAATCGGCCGTTTCCGACCGGTATTAGGGCTCCTACATCTGGCCCTGTGTTTCTTAAAAATCAGACTCTTCTTTTGAGCCAGAGCATAGGGTCAATGGACCTTCGTCTCTTGACTGCACTAATAAAGCCTGGCAATGCATTCTCCACATACTCCAAGATCCAATGCTGTATTCACCATCGCTTCCCCTTACTTATCATCCCCGAATGCCACTACTCTCAGAGGGCATATTCTCCAAGACCAAATCAAAATTCCAGATACACACGTGGGAGGATCTTTATCATTGAAAAATGGTGGCGGGTAGGTCATAACTACCCTATAAAGAACAAATCAAGGAGAAAAAATCTCTTTCCTCCATCAGCCAAACAGTGCACATTCAACAAGAATAAACAAGAATCCGCTGTCAGTGCAAGCTTGTAGCACAAAGAGGGTTGGGGTTACTCCACATTAAGTCATTAACACCCAACATTTAAGCACATAGTCCCTGGGTATAATTTTAACTAGAGTACGGTGCCCAAGGCGTAATAAACAGCACACTGGGGGTGAAGGGAGCTTGGGGAAAAAAATTGCACAGCAGAAATTTTAAAACATGGACATTTGGGCTGTAGACCTGAGCAATAGGTGAAGCAAGGACTTCATCAAATAACTCAAGTACATGCATTTGTGTAGTATGACACACAGCACTGCTGTGCCTCTGTTATTCCCTTTGGCTTCATGATATTTGCAAATTCCTTTATAGCTTTTCATGCGCAGTAAACCATTGTATGTTTGCTGGTGAAGCTGGCCTGCACAAAGTTCATGGAACCGGCCATTGGGATTGCGAATGCCATGTATGCAAAATGCATGAAGAATGCAAAAAGTAATAAACTCTTTTCTTGTAGTGTATTTCCATGTTTTTGCAGCATGAATCTTTCTGGATTCACTATGCTGTTCATTGTTCCGCGGTCTGGTGGTTGGGTCCGGGGTTGTGGTCTTTTTTCATTTTTTTTTTTCGTGGCCCGGGTGGGAGTCGGCTTTCCACCTTTTGGTGTCCTTCCTGTGGCGTCGGCGCGCTTCCTGCGGGGGCTTCCGCCTTTGGGCGCCATCTTCAGATTCTTTTTCCGCCGTTGGTTTTGGATTGTCACCGAGAGGTTCCAGGGTTTTTGGAGAAAAGAAGAAGGAAAAGACTGAAATCTAACGAAAAAGATTGGAGAATACATCGAGAAAACAAGACCACTGAGCCGGGACGACGAAGAAGGAGGAGAACTTCAAAAACTTTGACGTCCAACGGAGAATGCGCACACAGGGGGCACCCTGAGCGCAGGAATGAACAAAACACCTTTCAAATTCTGCCGCAATTGCACCACAAATATGCGCAGAAGGACCAGCATCCTGTTTGCAACCTCTGCCTGCCGGTCGACCACAAGAGCAAGGATTGCAACTGCAACGCCTGCTCCGTCTTTCCCCGAAGATGCTCAGGGTGAGAGAAAGACATCCTGTTGATGAGAAGGTCGACGTCGAGGGGTGAACACCAACCTTTGATGTTGAGGTACCTTTCTGGGACTCGCTCCGTAAAGAGCCTATCATCGTCAACAGAAAGTTCCCATTCCAGAGGACTTTGACGCTCACTGTCGAGCCATGGATCGATGTCAAGGGGGGAGGCCTGATGTTGAGTTCAGGGCCTCTTCTTCGTGGCTAGCCTCAAAACGGAGGAGGTTGGTCTCTTCTTCAGGTTCGGAGTACTCAGGTACCTAGTCACCACTCAGGACGCCTCCTGCTCCTCATCAACCGGTGGCCATGCCAGTGACACCTCCACCACCATCAGGTCCTCCTCCTCCTCCTCCTCCACCTCCTCCCCCTCCTCGCCTCCTCCTCCACCTCCTCCACCGCCGCCTCCTCCTCCGGCTGGGCCCATGGCTCCACAGCCCACGCGTTCTGTAGTACCTCGAAAACCAAGAACAGGGTCTCGCTCGAGATATCATTCCCATAGACACCACCGGTCTTCCACATGATCCCGTTGTCACCGATATGAGAGATCTTGCTCCCGGCATACCAGGGATACGTCTTCCACGAGTATGGGGAGGTCTAACAGATTCTGCCTCTCCCTCTCAGAGAGTGTCTCCTGTTGACGATATTTCCACCTTCCAGGAGGTTCTGGTCAGAGGGGCTTCAAAGCCGAACATTTCCCTGTCTACTCCTGTGCCGTCAACATCGGTGATATTTGAAACTCTCCAGCAGAGACAAACCTCACGTCCATTGCTCCCATTGGTGCCTGATTTGGAGGAACCGGCTATAGAGCTGTTCTTGATGCCATCTTCTATAAAATCTGCGCCTTCCAGGTTACATAGAAATATCACCCACCTGAGTCGGATCCTGCCTTCCACCGACTGGACCCTACCCCGGACTCAGTCATACAGCATGCTACGGCTCCGACTTCCACGGTGCCACCGGATAAGGAAAGCCATAAGCTGGATTTGGTGGGGAGAAAAGCTTGCAACACCGCGGCTACATCCATGAAGGCTGCCAGCTCTACTGCCTTACTGGGCCGTTATGACAGATCCCTATGGGAGTCCCATCAACAATTGGTGGATCTCCTACCCAGAGACAAATTGGAAGATTTTCAGGAGATAGTGAATGTGGGCCTGATGGTTTCGAATCAAGTCATCAGCGCTGCAGTGGATTCTTCACTCCTGGCAGCCCACGGGTATTGCCACGGAATTGCTCTACGGAGACAGGCTTTCTATTGGAAGTAGGGACAAGGGCTTCCTGTGCCATTGGTGCTTGGACTTGGGGTGGGACTACTGGTAGGGCTAGGGCCTCTATTGTACATAGAGATTAGGGTTTTTGAACTGATTGGGGGCTTGGACTAGGGCCAGGATTGGCTGTAAGGTCCTGGTCTCCTATTGGTTCTAGATTTTTAGGGCTAGTGTTGTGATTGGATAGTGTTAGGACCAGGGTTCCCATTGGCTGACGGGGTCACCTGATTTCTAGGGCTATAAAGGCCAGGCTTAGGGCGTCTCAGCCCCGGCGTCGAGGCTAAGGGCGGAGAGGACAAGGGCAGTTGCCTGTTTGAGCCTGTTAAGGGCGGAGAGGGCAAGGGCAGTTGCCTGTTTGAGCCTGTTCGAGACTGACCAGGGCCAGAAATGCTGCCCAATTTACATAACTCCTTTATGCATCTATATACTTTCAATGTACTTATGGACCTATATATTTATCACTTTAGCATTTCCAATGCACTTCCCTATTTCTCAGCCTATACTTCGCTCAATATATCCTCTACAACCACTACTATGATCTCCAAAATAACCCTTTCTAGACTCTCTCCTACTCTACCCCTCCTTGCATCATCTTACACCTCTTTTACTATACCGATCCCCCCAAAAAACCTTTCTAAACTCTTCTCTTTTTTCTACCCCTCCCCAACCCTTCTCAATCCAAATAACTAACATATCCACCACTAAAATTACTTTCATGTTTCACCATACTAATTCAACACTAATCCTGATGGGTTCCAGAGTAGCGTGCTACTTGCGCTTCAACACCCCATCAGGGGTAGCAAGCACTATATAAATACAAACCTCTTACCCTTCTCTACCCAAATAACTGAATACCATATCCACTACTCAAATTACTACATATTTTACTATACTCATTTTTAACACTAATCCTTTATGAGTTCCGGAGTGGCATGCTACTTGCCCGAAAAGCGCTTCAACATCCATCAGGGGTAACAAGTGCTATATGAATGCAAACCTTTGTTCCCATTTTATGCCTCCGCTATCCTTCTCACTCCAAATAACTGACTAATATCTTCCACTGAAATTACTTTCATATTTCACCATATTAATTCACCACTAATCCTTTATGGGCTTCCTGATTAACATGTTTCAACACCCCATCAGGGGTAACAAGCGCTATATAAATACAAACCTTTTTTCCTCGTCTATCCTTCTGTTATCATTCCAAATCCAAATAACTGACTAACCTATCCACCACTTAAGATGTAATTGCATGTTTCTCTATACTAATTCATTCAAATCTTTATTTCGGTTAAAACAAACCATAAAATAATTCAACACTAATCCTCTATGGGTCCTGGAGTAGCGTGCTACCCGCCGAAAAAGCGCTTTGATGCCTCGTCAGGGGTAGTAAGCGCTATATAAATGCAATTACAATACAATACAATACTACATCGTGTATTGTGCGCGCCCGAGGCCTCCCACTTGGTATCCACCCTATATATTAGCATCTACACAGACATTGATTATAAACCTTGCTCAGCTCGCACTAGTTGGGGTGTGGAACTTGGATGTGACATGACAGACCAGCAATGGGTCTACTGTTGTAAGCAAACTGAATTGGTATTGTCAAACAGACAACTCCGTATCACGCGTTATAAATTCTTACATCGTACATACTATACTCCTGTGAGGCTGCACCGCTATGGTCTACCTGAGCATGCACGATGTGACTGGTGCAAAACTGACAATGCAGATTTTCTTCATTTGACATGGTCCTGTGGGGGGGTACACTTGTATTGGCAGCAGGTCTTCGAAGCTTTGGGGCAAATGATTCCATTGGAGATACAGGTGTCCGTAATGCTGGCGTTGCTAGGATACACTGAGATGATTCCGCCAGCCCAACGCAAATTTGTTGATTTTAGCATAGTTTTGGCTAGACGCCGAGTACCCTGTCGTTGGGGCAGGGGCAGAGCTCCGAAATTTAAGGAATGGTTGGGAGACCTGATAATGTGACAAGAGCAACTGAATACATATGCCGAATTGATCCCAAGGCCCTCCAGACCACGAGACATATGGGCTCCTCTCAAGGGCTATCTGTTAGAACATCTGCTCCCGATATAGGCTGATACCAATCCAGAGCCCTTGTAACACGCTTTCCATAACATAAGAGGGGGAGTAGAGGACAAAAAAAACCCAACTACTTTATATAATATACGAATTATCTTAAAATGCATACCTGATGTACTCTCAATGCACTACTCTCCTAAATGGCTGACTGGCACGCGGCACAGCAGTAAGTGCCTGTTAAAATGTGGAGAGGTTTGATGGTAGGTCCACTGCAGAACAGACTCAGAACTGAAGGTAAAGAGTGCACAAACCGCCTTTTGATATATTGCTTATTTTCTTTATTAATTGATTGACATGTGATGTATCGTTATGCCTAACTGAATGTACTTGTGCTGAAATAAGTATGTGAAATTGTTTGTAATTGCTGAAAAAATTATAAAATAAAAAAAATACAAATCAGACTCTTCTAACTTACGATTCAGTGCACTGTCCCTCTCACTCTTCTCTTCTTCCACTTTTAACACACTCTGCTTTGGCCTCTAACTCACATTTTCCGTTTATCTCTGTTCTGCACTCATCTTAACCTATTTCAGGGCATATTATCAAGGGCAGGCGATAAATATCGCAAAGCGCGATTAGCGCTTGCATATTTATTGCCGGCTATCTCTGGAATTTATCACCTGGTTAGCGCGTTATCAACAACGCTCATCGCGAGGCGATAAAAATTCCAGAGATAGTGGGGATATTGCCATTTTCCATGGTGGATAACGCCGATATCCTAGATTATAGGGCCTGTGGTTTTAGCCACACAATCCACCCTCCATGTCAGGTATGCCTTAGTCAGGAATTTAACAGACGTTAAATTCCTGCCTTAAGGCATACTTAAAGTGATTTTAAATATCGTTAACCCTCGTTGTCAATATGACGAAGCTGGGTTCGCAATATTTTCCCAAGGGAGTGTTGTCAGGCACTCCTCCTTTGCATCTCATTAGAGATGCGATGGGAGGCGTGCTGACAAGGGGCGCTATTGCAAGGAAACACACGCTAGCGTGTCCTTGTTGATAATGTGATAATATTATCACCGCTTTTCGCCCGAAAACGGTCTCTAAAGCGGCGATAATATTATCGCCACCCTTTGTTGATATGCCCTTTCCCTTTTTTACCTCCGATCACCATGTTTTTTATACCTCACCTTCTTCTGACGGCTTCTATCTCCATACTCTCCCATCATTTTCAGTTTTCACTCCAAACTTGTTTTCACCCCTGATTGGATTAGTTATAAGATCCAATACAAAAGCAGAGCTGGCATAATGCCAAATGAATAGCTCTCTACTTTCTCTCACTTTTACTCCATCTCACCATCTTCCTTGACTTTCTTTCACCCTAATTCCTTCTCTCACGCCCATGTCTCTGTTTCTCCTTCTCTTTTTCTTCTCCCTCTATCCTGTGCAGGGGTATAGATTCAGGGGGGCTGTTAGGGCGTTATACGCAGTGCTTAGTGTGTAAAAAACAGAGTGCCAGTGCTCTAGTCAGGAGGCCTGTGCAGCTTGCACCACACATTGCCCCCGTCAGCGCTACCAATGACATTAGCTACACATTTACTGACCAGCACACTGCTACAAGCGTGACAATTCAGACTATTCCAGGCCCCCATAGCAATACAAATAGCTTGGGTGGAAGGCATTATTTGTTTTGAATGCATACTGAATGAATAAACAATTGCTATTCTGCTCATTTCTAAATTAATCAAACAGTGCCACCATGTGGCAGCTGTCATAAGTGCCAGTGTCGACAATTAAGTGCCGGTGTCAAGCACCAGAAACCACCGACTCAAATTAAGCACTGGTTACAACCCCCTAAAAATGTGTTATGTAGTAAATAGTTGGGGAAAAAAGGAAGAGATCCCTTGGTGGCACTATTTGAACAAATCAATCAGTATACACTTTACACCCGTATTAGCCCATGCATGAGAAATGAACTCTAGCATAAGATAATACACAATCAGTAAATTCTATAGATTTCTTTATTTTTTTATTAAAAACACATTTTGAGTATTTTTTTTTTATTATTCCTCATTTTGCAATAGAGTGTCATTGGAATTATCAGGGACCCTCTTCTCTGTTTTCTGTTCCGTCAAGGCCCATGGATTCGAAGGTGTTCACTTTTCGTGTTTTCAGAGTGAGGTCCCCTTATGTCCTTAACACTTTCAATCTCTAACTGGGGGAGCTGGCCATCCTCGCCACTCACTCAAGCATGTTGTTTGTGTTTTTTATTGCCATTGCATAATCATTGGAATATATAGGCCAGTAGCGTGACTATGCTGTTTGTAATCGGTTAATTTACAAACTGCGATTCTTCCCAAATCTCCCAATAGTTAAGCTTCCTGCTAGGTTTTCCTTTTCTATCCCATTTATTTATTCTGTTTATAGAAGCCACCCATTCCAAATATGTGGGGGCAACCGGTTTTATCCACTTAATACAAAGTTCCCTACGAGCTAGTAAAATCAACATAAATAAAAGGTTCTCTTCTTTGGATGTTAAGAGATTTAACCCCTCATGCCTGCTAACCCCAAAGATAACAAGATCCATACTTGCAGTTATTGGTCTTCTCAGTACTGCATCTATAATTTTACTCACTTCTTGCCAGAAACCATCAATCTGGGGGCACTGCCAGAACATATGCACATCATCCGCTCCTGCCATGCCGCATTTGGGACATACTTTCATATTTGGTCCACTGAATTTGGATAATCGCTTTGGCGTCCAGTAGGCTCTCTGGATAGGGAAGAGGTGGTTTCTCCTTAGAGAAGCAGATTTCGCAATGGTCCAACATTTGCTCAAAGATACTTTCCACGGGTTTTGGAGATCCAGCGACTGCAGTTTTTTCCCCCAGGTTGCTTCTGGTATCACAAAGTTTTCTTCCCCGGCTTCTATAAGGGCCCAGTACCATAACGCTATTTTTTTTTTCAGCCGGGCGCACTTTGACATGTTTATTTCTATGGACTTGTTTCCGGTGTTTTTCTCTTTTATTGTTTTTGCCCACCCAGTGAGCTGGTAAAATTTGAATTTTGAGAGGGATGCGTTTGTATTTTCCGACAGAGTTTCCCAATCTATTACGTTGTTATCCACCATTAACTGGCCCCAAACTTGAAATCTGATGTTTTCAAAGGTGTAACTAGCTTGTCCTTAAGGCACTCTGGTGTTCCTGGAGAGTCCCATATAGGTGCATACTCACTATAATAGGGTATTTTCCAAGTGCACCTTATCTGATACCAAAGTTTTGATGCTGAGCTTAATGTCTTTAGTTTGACTTTCTTAAAGTACTTAGAGTGGCCATATTTGAATAGAAAGTGACCGGTATTATTGGTCATTGCTTTTAGATGTTCCGGATATAGATCATAATTACCCAGCAGAATTCTCATGTGTTTATATTGAAAAGCCCTATAATATTCAAATAGGTCTGGACTGGCAATTCCACCTTGTACCTTACGTCCTCGCAGTTTTGCCCAGGCTATTCGTGCACTTTTGGAAGCCCAAATAAAACTTGTTAACTCTCCTTGTATTTTCTTCAGGGTTTCCTTCTTAAATTCTAAGGGTAAAGCACTAAACAGGAATGTGAATTTGGGTAAAATAGACATTTTAATTAGATTAGATCTACAAAGATATGTCAAGGGGAGTCCTCCCCATGTTTTTAATAGCTTTCTCACCTCCGCTGTTACCCAATCTAAGTTTGTCTTGGTTATCTTATCTAGGTTTTTAACCAGCTCTATTCCTAAGTATCTGTTTTTTTCTCTGTAGAAATTGCTATTTACTTGGGTATTCCAACTCATGATCTCTGTTTTGTCTTGGTTTGTTTGATATCCTGATACCTTCCCAAAGTCTTTTAGGGTTTCTTCGATTGCATAGATGGAACCTGCATAGTTGTTGGTAAAGATCATCAGGTCATCTGCATACAAGGCTATTTTTTTTCCCATCCGCGGTAAGTAAACAGGTTTATTTCGGTGTGAGCTCTGTGCTTGTTTGCTAGTGGTTCGATGTATAAGTTGAATAAGAGTGGGGATAAGGGGCATCCCTGACTGGTCCCTCTGTGTATTGATATATTCTCTGTTAAGTTCCCGTTTACTAGGACCTTGGCTTTAGGTGTACGATAGAGTTCTTTAATTGTTCGTTGAAAGTTTTCTCCCAGATTATATTTTTTTAATGTTGCGTTCAAAAATTCCCAGTTCACTCTATCGAACGCTTTAGCCGCGTCTAAGGTTATTATGGTCAGTGGAATTTTTTCGGCTGTCGCTATGTCTATTGACCTGATAAGTTCTTGAGTTAGATCTTGCAGATGCCTGCCCTTTATGAAACCTTTCTGGTTTTCTTTTATCAGATTTCCTGCAATTTTCCCTAACCTTTTTGCTAGAATCTGCGTGAAGATCTTGTACTCACAATTAAGTAGGCTTATGGGGCGGTAGGATTCACATTTTACAGGGTTCTTGCCGGGTTTTAACAAGATGCTTATCGTTGCTTCATTCCATGAGTCCGGAAGTTTCTCTTTCTCTATATAGATTTTATTTAACAGGTTTGTGAGTGGTATAGCCAGAACGTCACTTAATTTGATGTATAATTCATTGGGAAGGGCGTCGGGCCCGCTGCTTTCCCTCTCTTGGAACCTTTCAAAGCTTCTACTACCTCCTCTTTAGTAATCGGGGCGTTCAACTCGTCTTTTTCCAGACTTGTTGCTTCCGGGAGTTCCAAGTTTTCCAAGTACTTATTAAGGTCCTCACTTGAGGGAGATATATCTTCCGTGTGCACAGATGAGAAGAAATCAGCAAATTCTTTCCTTATTACAGGTTCTTCTGAGCTTGGGCTTGAAACATCTTGCGGTAGAATTTTAAGTATCTTATTTCTGGAAGCGTCCGCCTTTGTTTTCCACGCTAGGAGCTTGCTGCACCCCTCTCCATACTCATAATTAGCTAGTTTGCTTGCTTTCCATCTCTCTCACATTTTGAGTATTACAAATTCTAAAAACAGTACATTACAATTGCATTGAAAACATGTACATTATCATCACATTTGTATCTATATTTCATCAGACAACATTAAAAACAAGTTATAAAAATGTTTTCTAAAAAATGTATGGTCAAAGAAAAAGGAGAGAGACAAACAACAGACAATTCCTATTTGTCATATATGAACACATCAGGGAACCTAATTTTTAAGAAAACAATCCTAGACACACTAAAAATATCGTGTCTACAGAAAAGGCTCTATCCCTTGATTGTGTAAATATGGGTGTCAACGCGTTTCGATGGTTTTAGTTTTAATAGACCATCTTTTTCAAGACAAATTTGATACGTCTCTCCTATAACAGGCACTGGATAGTTGGGTATAGGTGCTTTCAGCCGGATATGGTGAGGCCTCTGTCAAATTTCTCCCTGGATTTTTACATGCACACACAGACAAAAACACACACACACAGACAAACACTCTCCCTTCTCTGCCTTAAAACTTTGTTTGTTTGAAAACAATTGTGCTTTAAGTTCCCCAGGCAATCTGCACTCCTCTCTCTTTCCTCTGACTTTTAAGCTTCTCATAATGTACGTTAACATGGTAAGCCAGAGTGATTGTCTGGAAATCTGAAGCTACACTCCCCCCTCGAGTCTTACTTACCTACCACACCCCTAATCCTACAACTCTTTCTGGCTTCCTTTCTCTCTCTTTTTGCTCTCTCATGTTCTCCCTACTCTAGCTCTTCCTCTATCTCTCTCTCTCTTCCGCTCTCCCACTTTATTTTGTTCAAGCTGCCTGTGCCCCTCTCCCTCTCCCTCTCGCCTACTCCCATCTCTCTCTCTCTCTAGCCTGTCCTGTTTTCCATGCATTGCCTGAGCAAGGAACGCAGCCCTTGCTTTCTGCCCCTATCCCGCATGTGCACTATCCAATCATTTCAGGGATTCAGCAGAGGAGGCCACAGGCTTCTTGCATTTGGATTATGGATATCCGAGCAGTTAGCACTGCTGGCCAGCCCCTCCTTCACTACACCCAAGGGGCAGGGGGCGTGGCCTTGGAGTATAATGTGATAGTGCATGAGTGTGATGCAGCTGAGGCACAAACTATGGCTAGAGGATCCCATCAGACCATGTCCCTCTAGCTTTAGCCTGCTGGGGCTCACCCACCTCTACCCTTTGCAACTTTGTCCTGTTTGCAAACTATAACCCCTCTTTGCACCCAGCCATCACTGCCCTCATCAGCTTATGTATAATATTCAGTTGCTGACCTTATCACATTTTCCCCTCACTCTAGTTCTTTATTGTCTTCTCTTTTACTATTACTCAGCTGTCTCCTTCATCCTCCGTCCATCCCTTTCTCTTTTATCGTCCCATTTTTCTGTGCTCTCCTCTCTTATCCTATCATTCTACCCCCTCCCTCTGCCTCATGCTTAGGTGAGTTCTTCTCTCCATCCTCTTAGTTCCATCCTTCTCTGTCATGCATCCATCTGTGCTCTCCTTCTCTCTTGTTTTCCTCTCTCTGACCCTACCAATACTCTTTCTTTCACTCCATGAGTGTCTACACTTTGTCTCTTCTCCATCCCTTCACCCTCTAGTTTTCTCCAACAATCTCACAGTAGTGCCTCGTGTTCACCCTATCTCATTGCTCTCCTTCTCTGTTACTCCACTTTTTTACACTTTCACTCAGTTCTTTTCTTCCCTCAGTATATTTCCCTTTGCTCATCTCTCACCTCATGAGTCTTTGCACTTTCATTCACTCCTTCCTTCTGTCCTTTTCCTTGTCTTTCATCACTCTTTAGATTCCCCTTTCTCACTCCATCTCTCACTTCCCTACACCTCTCACCATTCACTCTGTTCTCATTCATTCTTACACTTTCACTCATTTATTTTCCTATCACCCTATCTATTTGCTCCTGATCTCTCACACACTCGCTACATACTCTCTCGTCCACCCCTCTGCCCTCTATTTTTCGTACGCCATGAGCCTTCATGTATGCTCTCTCTAGCCCTATCTCAGTCCCCTCCTTTCCTCTCACCTCATCACTATATTCTCTCATTCTAGCATCCTTTCACTCAGTTCTTTTAGTCTCCATCCTACTAAAACTTCCTTTCTTGTTTCTCCTCCTAGTACTTTGTTTTTGCCTTTTTGTCTCATTCTAACTCAACCTTCTCCAACTCTAAAGATCCATCTGTCCAATAACAAACAAACTCCACTCATGGCAAAAGGCAGCCCTCCTTCCCCTCAATGCCACTAAAACAGCCTCTGTGTTCCTATAGTGTAAGCTCTGCTCTACTCCACTGTTTGCCTGGAGCCTGCTTCACTCAAATAGAGTAAGCACTGATCCAGACCAGAGGCAGACACAAACAAAAAATATTTAGGAGTGGACAGCTAATCCAAATAACCTGCGATTCTGAAGCAGAATGGGCCCCCACACCCTCTGGGCTCCGGTGCACTGTATTATTATTATTATTATTATGTTTCTTATATAGCGCCTGAATCGACCCCCGAAGGGGTATCTCCGCGCTTGCCTTGGAAACCCGTCCTGGCTTTTCCCTGTGAGATAGCCCCTACAGGGCATCCCCAAGGTGAAAGCCAGGCATCCCGCCGCGGGGGGCCGTTGTGGAGATTAAGCAAGCTTAATGCCCAGAGTTGCAGAGTGTGAAACCATGATTAGGTCAGGCACCGAAGCGAGAATTATCGAGTCCATGGACATTTGAGCTCAAGACCCTGCCGCGTCGGGAATTGGTCCCGGGTCTGACCTCTGCTTCAGGGTCTGCCTGCTCTAACCAGTGAGCCACACTTCTCCACATTGTATTGTAATTGTAATTGTAATTGTATTTATTTAACGCTAACTACCACTGATGAGGCTTCAAAGCTTTTTTTCGGCAAGTAGCATGCTACTCCGAAACCCAAAAAGGATTAGTGGTACATTAATATAGGGAGATATAAAATTAATTTGAGTGGTGGACAAGTTAATCTGTTAGTTGGATTAAAAAGGGATAGCAGAGGGATAGAAGAGGGAAGAGGTTGTATTTATACAGCGCTTGCTACCCCTGATGAGGTGTCGGAGTGCTTTTCGATGGATAGCACACTCCTAAGGAAGCCAAACAAGATTATCTGGAAATTCGTATAGAAAAATATTACATTCATTTTGGGGATGGACATGTTAGTCTGTTAGTTGGATTGAAAAAGGATAGTGGAGGGATAAAAGAGGGAAGGGTCTGGAAAGTGTTTTTTGGATCACAAAGAAGTAGGAGGAGGTTGGGATTAGTAAAGGGGAGTTGGAGGGGGCAGAGTCAGAGGGAAGGGTTTAGGAAGGCTTGTTTGGGAGATCTGAATAGTTAAAGAGGCTTGAGATGACGCAAGGAGTAGTAGAGGAGGGAAGAGTCTATAAACGGTTATTTTGGGGGATCATAGTAGTAGAATGGGGTTTAGGATGAGTCAGAGAATGGAGGTAGAGGATATATTGAGAGAGGTATAGGGTGAGATATAGAATAGTGCATTTGGTGATGCTGAATTAGAAGTAAAGTAGTAGATATAAACATAAATAAGTACATGGAAGGTACATATGTGTAATAAAGGTAACATATGTAGATTTAAGGTGTATTTATTAAACTCAGACTTTCAAGTGTTGCTGCACTTTAAGTTAATTTATTTGTTTATACATATATTTCAATAGTAAATGAATTGTAGATAAATAGTTACGATAAAAGATTTACTTATTTTATGCAGTCACCTATATATATGTTACTCATAGAATAATATAACCTTAAGGAATATGTACATTTGGGAAGCAGAACTAACACATATCTATTCATTTATAAACATAATTACTATACACATTTTTTCAAATGAATACACATATGTTGGTACATATCTATAGTCCAAATAAATGCTTATATACACAGGGATATGCTATACATTTATGTTTGAGTTTGGTGGTTATGCGGGGAAGAGACAACTTTTGAGTAGTCTACTGAAGAGAAGATAGTTATCCATGGATCTTATGTTTGGGGGATAAAGAGTTCCATAATTTGGCTGCTTGAACAAAGAAGGATGTGCTCATATGGGATTGTGAGGCGAGCTGCCAGTCTAGAGATGAAGTTTCTTTGTTGAATGTATTTGGTGATTGTACTCCTGATGAAGAGCAGTCTTGTTCTATGTATCGCTTTGTGGGTGATACAAAGTAGCTTGAATGTGGATTTTCTGGCAACCAGTAACCAATTTAGGGTCTTCAAGGGAGGGGGAGGTGGGCTTGTGACTTTATATGTAAGAGTTGTCTGGCAGCAGAGTTCTGAATCTGTTGTAGTCTTTTCCTAGTTGTTTTTGATGATCCGTGGTAAAGGCTATTGGCCTAATCGAGTTTACACAGAACAAGAAATATAGTAGCCTGGACCTTGTGTGGAAATCCCAGGTAAGGGAATATGTGTAGCAGAGTTTTGATAGCAACAAAGTGTAATCTTGCTAGTTTGTCTACTTGGGCATTCATTGATAGCTTGGAGTCCATGGTAATTCGGAGGTTTCTTATTTCCTTCGATACTTTAGGCAATGTTCCCAGATCATAAGGCTAGGCGACGAGTAGGTCATCATTTTTCCAGTCGCCAGATGTGAGTATTTCCATTTCGGAAGCATTCAATTTAAGATGGCTCCAATTCATCCACTGAGCCAGAGCTCTGAAGCAACTGAAAATTAGTGCATTTCCAATGTCTTTGGGGCTTTCCAGTTTTAAGGAGCATTTGCGTTTCATCTGCATAGTTATAGCATGTGAGGTGAAATTGAATGATCAGTGCTGGTAATTACATAACGTAGATGTTGAAAAGCTTGGGCGAGATGACAGAGCCTTGAGGGAACCCTGCTTTTGTGAAGTACAATGTGGACAGGAAAGGTTTGGTATGGATGGCATTAATTCTATGTTGTTTTATTTAATGTGTTTTTATAGTCTCCATTGGCCAAACAAAGATTTATTGACTTGTCTTGACTTGACATTAATTCTGGGAAGAAGGTAGGATGTGTTCCAGTCGATATCAGTCCCTCTATGCCGATTTTGTAGAATCTTTGTATTAAAATGTCTTGGTCAACCATGTCAAAGACAGCTGAGAGGTCTAAGAGAAGTAGTGCAGCAACCCTGTTCCTGTCAACTGTGTTCTTCAGGTCATCCCTAATGGCAATGAGGGCAGATTTTGTGCCTTTTTTTGGATGGACTCCTGTTTCAAAGTCTGAAATTATGGAATTATCTTTAATGAATTGTGACATCTAGGCGACTGCTGCTCTTTCTATAAATTTGCCAGGAAATGGTCAATTTGTATTCGGTTTGAAGTTGTCGGGGGTTAAGTGGGTCCAGGTTTGTTTTCTTTAGTGATGGGCTTAAGTATGACTTTTTTAGATCTTCAGGAAATATTTCTGGAGTTAAGGAATTGTTGATAATTGTTCTTATTGGTGTGGAAGCAGAGGCATTTAGAAGAATGTTCTTGAAGTTTTATGATGGGCATGGGTCAGAAGGGCTGCCGGCAGACCTGCTTGCTTTGACCACGTCTATAAATTAATTGTTTGATGTTTGTTGGAAGGAATGGAGAGGTTGGGTTAGCTTACTCTTAGCTTGTTTTTTTGGAAAAGGGTTGGTGCTTGTGGTTTTTCTTTGTTTTAAATAGTAATCCAACGTGTGTGCTTTGGTCGTGTAATGATTTGTCAGTTTGTCAGTGAATTCCTGAGTACTGTGATGAGCTCCTTGTTGACAATTTGGTTTAAGAAATTCAATTCTATCTCTACCACCCTTGAACATTTTTGTTCAACATCTCTCAATCAAATAACAAATCTTCTCACAATAACTAAATCAGGTTCACCATTAGACCCATGTCCTCCTCAGATACTTAAGTCAGTTTCTACTTTAATAGCACCTGTGCTAACAGAAATTTGCAACAATATGTTTTCTTCGGGACACTACCCCTCAATCTGGAAGAAGGCTATAATCAAACCCCTTATAAAAAAAACCAACCTGGACCCGGCTGAGCCGAAAAGTTACCGACCAATTGCAGCGCTCCCTTTCCCTACTAAAATAATCGAAAAGATTATGAACAGCCAATTAACTAATTACATCGACCAGAAAAATCTTCTCGATGACACACAATTTGGCTTTAGAAAAGGCCATGGGACGGAGACAGCATTAATAAAAGCGGCAGATGAAGTCAGAGAGATTATGGACCAGGGAGGTGCAGCAGTGCTCATCCTGCTGGACTTATCTGCTGCCTTCGACACGGTTGATCATAACATCTTGATCAACCGTGTAGGCAAACTGGGCATCATAGACAAAGCCAAATCTCTTCTGGCTTCTTTTCTGTCAGACCGCTCCCAAATTGTTAAACTGGGTGACTTCTACTCTCCTGTCTTCTCACTACCGTGCAGTGTTCCCCAGGGCTCCTCGCTGAGTCCGACACTATTTAACATCTATGTGTCAGACTTGGCGAGGGTAATTAAGTCCTATGGAATAGGGTAAACATCGTACGCTGATGATACGCAGCTGATATTAGCCATCCATAACAACGGAGAAGCAGTGGCAGCAAATTTTCAGGATGGAATGATGGCAATCAGTACGTGGATGGACCATAACTGTTTAAAGCTGAATTCGGAAAAGACCGAGGTCCTGATCTTTGGCCGGTTGACTCCATCTTGGTCTCCCACTTGGTGGCCGACAGATCTGGGTTCTCCCCCAACTCCAGTTAAAAAGGTTAGAAATCTAGGGGTTTTATTTGATGAGAAGCTGTCGTTCATGAGTCACACAAACACAGTGGTCTCATCATCATTCTATACCCTCCGAATGATCAGGAAACTACTGCAGTTTCTTCCGCTGTATGCAGGCAAGACCCTTATGTGCACGTTAGTACTATCCAAAATGGACTACTGCAACGGACTCATGCTAAATGCTCAGGAGCGAGTCATGAGCAAAATGCAGCTAATCCAAAACGCTGCTGCTAGAATTCTGACACGGACACCTAGATTTGTATCAATCTCCACTATTGTTCGACAACTACACTGGCTTCCATTTCGAAGCCGTACAAAATTCAAGGCCTTGTGCATCACATATAAGGCTATGAATAATATAGGGCCGCATTACTTGAAAAAAGCCCTATGCACATACATGCCAACTAGAACTCTACGTTCTTCTACAGCCCATCTACTGCCAGTTCCCCGTACGAAGAAGGTAAATTGAGGAGACAGGCGCTTCATTGTCGCGGTCTCTAGACTGTGGAACACACTTCCTTTCCACATAAAAAGAGCCCTTCACTGTTAACATTTCGTAAGCATTTGAAGACTTGGCTTTTTGATCAAGCTTAGGCTACCTTTCGATCAACATGGATCTCTCCTCAATAGCGCCAAGACACCTAAGGGTATTTGTGCGCTCAATAAATTGCAAAAATAAATAAATAAATAAATAATGACAATTTAATAGAATTCTTTATTTGTGCATTTAGCATTTGGAATTCTGTCTGAATATGATTTTTTCTTAGCATTTTTGATTGCACTTGTGTAATCTGTTTAGTTTCTGTAGGTGAAGTTTGTCTTGATTGGTGTTTGTTTTGAGCCAGGTACGTTGCAGCTTTCTAATTTGTTGTTTTATCTCTTTTAGCTCTGTATTTCTCCAAGATGCATGTGCTCATCTGTCCTGCTTTGTTGTTCCTAGAAGTCTTAGGATATCAAAAGCTTCCTGTAGCCAGTCATATTGTTTTTGAATCTAATTTATTGTGTCTAGATTTGTATTAGATGTTAGTTGTGTTTTTAAGTGTTCAAAATTGAGTTTGTTCCACGGTCGATAGATGGATGCATGTAAGGTGGTTTTAGGTGTGTGGCTTTGTGTTTTTTTATGCTGGAAAGCAAGCAAATGTTGGCCTGACCATGTGTCTGGAAGCATAGGTTGAAAATAAGCTAGTTCTGTATTTGCGAAAATGACATCTAGGATGTGTCCGGCAATGTTTTTGGGTTTGTGGATGATCTGATGTAGGTTTAGTGTGTCTAGGCCAGTGATTATTGTTTTCAAATGGGACATATTGGGTTTGTCAAACCAAATGTTTAAATCACCAAGAATGCATAGGTTGAAGTGTAGTGTGTAGTGTTATAAGGTTTGAAACTGTGTCTGGAATGTTGCATTGCTAGGTGGAGGTCTGTAAAGGAGCAGGAAGCTATAGGATGAAGATGGTGTAGGGTTGTATCTGGTGAAGAGGGTCTCACCACCCTGTATTGAGATGTTGTCAGCTTTAATGATATTTAATGTTTGTTTTAATACAACAGCTAGTACACCTCCTCTTTTGCCTATACAATTGTGTGTGATAGTTTGACCAAGCATTTGTTAAAAGGCAGTTTAGAGAACGTGCTTTTGTGATGGCGTGTCTTTGTTTTGTAGAATTGTTAGCAGTATTATGTGGGCTTGTAGCAAGTCTGTCCTTAGTGCTTGCATTGGCTGTATGAGGATAGCAATAGTGTAGCTGATCTGTATCTTGTTCCTCATCTGGCTGTATGAGGATAGCAATAGTGTAGCTGGTCTGTATCTTGTTCCTCATCCATCAGGCTAAGAATGTATTTTAATGGGTCTGCATGTGAACGTGGAGTAGAGGTGGTTGAAAGTGAGTTGGTGAGCATGCTGTTTTTGTAGTGTAGCCTTGTTGTGCAGCAGACATGGAGTTGCAAAGTTGTGAGAAGAGTGACATGTTGCTTATTTTGTTTGCGTCTATTTAGGGTGGAAGTTGTATGGGTTAGGGGTGGTGGTGCAGCATGTGGATCAAGTTATAAGGCTCTAAATCGTCCAATGGACAAGAGGCAGTTAAAAGAGAGTTGCTGAGTTTATGTATATGTGTTAGGTGTGGGGGAAGAGAGAAAGCTTGGCAATGGAGTTGGTTTACGGTGTGTATTATTTGTGTAATCAGGAAGGTGGCAGTTGGTGTATGTTTCTAATTTGTGACAGAAAGTTTTATGAGGTGTTGTGTGTGTGAGATTTTGTTCTGTTGGGAGTGTATTATGTGTTGTGTTTAAGGAGCAGTTAGAAGAGGTGATGATGTCATTGTTTTCTGAGAGGAATTAGTTAAAGGGGGCGATGATGTGTTTTGGAAAAGAGTGTATGTGAGAGGGGATGGACAAGAGTTAAGAGTGTTTGTGCTAGATCTTATTGCTAAAAGAGGTAATATGTGTGGTGGAGTGAAGTGTAGGGGTTGTGTTATTGTGTTTTGGGGTAAAAAGAATGGGAGGGTGTGGATGAAATGATGAAAGGCTGAGAATAGGTTTGGTGGTGACAGAAGGGGGCCTATTATGAGTATTTAGAGCACAGAGGTTTTGTTTGGATGGGATATAGTTAAATATGGTGTGGATTTGCGTTTTGTTTGTAATGAGTGTATTGTTAGTGGTATAGGATAGAATGATGTTTTGTGAGTTAGTGAAGGTGCAAATGTGTGGTGGTTGGGGTTGAAGGGTGTAAAGGGGTGGTTTGTGGGGTTTTGTAGTAGGGGCTGAGATATTAAAATGTGTGCAGGGCTAGTATGTAGTAAATGAGTAAAGTACATTTGCTGTGAGTGTGTTAATCTGGGTGTGGACGTGGGTGGGGTAGGGTGAGTGGTGAATAGAAAAATGGGCAGCATCTCTTGCCCGAACAGGCTGCTGCCCTTGTCCTCTCTTCCCTTAGCCACAACGCCTGGGCTGAGATGCCCTGAGTCCACGGCCAGGTGACCCCTTCAGCCAATAGAAACCCTAGTCCTAACCGTGACCAATGAGAAAACTAACCTAAGCCCTAGCATCAATAGGACAGCAAGCCCTTACAACCAATAATAACCCTAGTCCTAGAAGCCAATCAGAAACGAAACCCTAAGCCCTAGGTCTAATACAGACCCTAGCCCCAGATACCAAACAAAAAAAAACTAAACTTATCAGCCAGTCAGAACATCAACCCTAAGCCCTACGCCCAACAGAAACACTAATCCCATGAACAATAAGAACCAAAGACCTATCAGCCAATCAGAATACTAACCCTAAGCCCTATGTCTAATTGATTCACTAACCCAGGTACCAGTCAGAACCATAGACCTATCAGCCAATGAGAATACTAACCCTAAGCCCAATAGAAACACCAGATACAGCAGCCATTGTGAGCACAGATATAAAATCCACTATCAGCTTATATAAAGGTTGTATCCCCTCAAGCCCAGCCTGTTAGGCAGGGGACTCGGAGCTGCCCCTCAATTCAGAATCTCCTTAGAGACATACACTCTGGAGTTCTGCAGGTAAGGGTCTAAACTAGGCCACTGACAATACTGATTTCCCACACTTAAATAACATCCTCTCTTAGCCACAAACGAGTGCTACACACACTTTCCAAACCCAGTTTTAACACTAAGTGCAGCTTTCTGCAGTCTCAAAGCACACTGCTGAGCCTCTGAGTTGTAATATGCCTATTTGTTTCTCTATTGATTTGGAGGGGGGTGTAGGGGGGTTAACTCTCTTGCTAAGACAAAAGGGAGCTGTGGGTGGATTACTTACACACAGGTCTGAGCGAAGGTTAAGGGAGAAACTAGGAGGGACAATTAAGCAGTCACAGGTAGGTACAAACATAAGATTTTCGGCTCCAAATCCCACAAACAAACAAGTGAAATGGAGGCAGTCACAGGCAGGTAAAAGCAGCAGAATTTGAACTACAAACCCCACAATCCTACAGGTTAATTTAGTCAAGCCACGGGTAAGTACCAACAGCAGATCTTTCAGCTCCATATCCCACAAACTAGTGAAATAGAGGCAGTCATGGGTAGGTAAAAACAGAAGGTTTTGAAGTACAAAGCCCACAATCCAACAGCTCAACTTAGGCAGTTGCGGGTAGGTACAAACAGCATATTTTCAGCTCCAAATCCAATAAACAAACAAGTGAAATAGAGACAGTCATGGATAAAGGAAAATCAGTTTTAAAGTTTCAGGGAATAGACGGCACAAATTCCATCTCCTGGTCCTTGGTTCACTGGGATGTTGGGCACAGGGAAGCTGTGGCTAACAAAATGGAGGTGCTGTCTTGCGGTTCCCTTAACAAAACATTAAGGGGCCTGGGAAGGTGTGAAAGGAGGGCTCAGGGTAAGGGTGGGCATTGAACTCTGCTCCTTTGGTTAGCTAGGAGAGTTTTTCACTCAGAGTGTGGATTTTGGCAAAAAACTCTGCCTCCCGCATAAAAGAGTTTACCAATCATACCCCTAGTCAGCCCATTGGCTCCCCCACCCTTATCACCTCACCACTAACATTGCCTTTGCTTCACTCGCTTTCACATAAAGAACATCGGTCAACAGCCTGGTCTGCTCAAATCAGCCTATCTCTCCCATGTCTGTGATTCACTCTTCTCAAGTGGACTTTCACAGCCAAAAAAGCCCACCCCATCTTCACAAGTACAGCCGACAGTCAGAGGAGGGCTTGGACAAAGGCAGATGCAGTCTTCACATCCAATCAGCACTTCTAAATTTTGTGTGGCGCACTAGGATTGGCCGAGGGGCCCTTAATGTTCTATTCTAGGTCATTCCACATACCAGAAGTACCAAATTGCCAAAATTATAGAAAAATAAACATCCATTAAAGCACCAACAACACACTGCCTGCAGCTGCTGCTGCCATGAGGGGGCTTCTTCTCCCCTGGACTGACTAAAGGGCTCTACTGGCACTGAGGGATGTTGGGAGAGACTCCGGAGCACAACACTGCTTTTCCCTCTGGCATCCTCCCGCCGAAAGCAAGTTAAAGTGCGGGCAGTGGAATTTGGTGAGAAGTGCAGATGGAGAAAGTAAGAGGGACACAGCGCATGCACTGTGCATGATGTAGCCAGCATCAGAGGCTGCAGCAAGTTTGGGGGAGAGTAGCATACCTGGGCAGTGCCATCCCGGGATTGGGAGGGAGGGGTGATGCGGGGTGAAGCTGACCATGACAAAGAAAATGTGGAAAAGGCCGCCTTTATTGTAACAGGTGCACATTACATATTAAATAAACCTCGGAAAAAGCCTTCCAAAACTACGCCTCACTAAATACGTCACATGCCTAACCCCGCTCCCCGCCCCTCCCCTAATATTTCATGGACCCGCCCCCACCCATACAGTACAACATTTCAAACATTACAAAACATTACAATACCATATCAACCAGTATAAACCTATAAATACAAGCCCTCCGATAACCAACTCCCATGCCTGCCCCTTCACAGCTGTCAATCCCCCAAAACGTGCAACCGAACTAAAAACGACCAACCTATCCCTTCCCTGTCGTTAACACAACTTAACCATTAATCAACAAAAACTCTGCCAAACCAGCCCGAAAACAAATAGTCCCCACATGGCACCTGCTCCAAGCGGCAAAATACAGTGACAAACCCTTGCTCACCTGTTCCAAAAAAGGTAAACCTAAACTAAAAAAATACAGAAAAAAGACCCTAACTAACAAAAGGAGAGGGAAAAACCATTAACACTTAACAATTGGGAGAGAGGGAGGGAAAAAATTCATGTCTAAGCTCCCAGCCACCAGGTCACCAAACCGAAAATGGTGGCTGGGAGCAGGAGCCCAAAGCATTTATGCTTGGGCTCCTTTTGGGCTGCACACCAAATGCAGCCCAAAGCCCAAAATGGCTGAAGCTCTAAGCTTCTAAACCCCCAAAACAGCCCCTCCCAAATCGCCCAGGGGGGGGGCCTCCCTGCGGTCGGCTGCCCCCCCCCCAAGCCCCCCTTAGGGATTTATTGTGTTGATCTGTCCCCTAGGGTCGGAGAATTTCCATGTGTGTAAAGGGTATGAGGACCGTAGCGGGCTATCGCCTGCAGGTGGGTAGGTGGTGCAGTGTGAGATCCGGAGGCATGGGCAGGCTTAAGGTTTAAGATCTCACAGGTGCTGGTAGTATGACGGGTTAACCCCTTAACCGCGGGGGTAATTCCCCTCCTGTGCCAGGGGAGGGGGGCGGCGCGCAGTGCCACGGTGCTCATGACGAGCCCAGCTCATCATGAGGCACAGTGCAGCTGTGCTCATGCCGAGCTGGGCTCGTCATGACTCCACCCACTCCTGTAGAATGTCTGCACATGTGTGGAATTCACCGCGCGGGGGAGTGGCGCAGCCGTTATGATGAGCCCAGCTCGTCATGAGCACAGCGCCACTGTGCCTCATGATGAGCTGGGCTCATCATCAGCAGGCAAGGGGTTAAACAGACAAGGAGTGTGAGGCTCCTGTACAGGGAGTCCGAGTGCTAGGGTAAACAGTGTGACACTCTGAGGCCTGCAAAGTCTGCCTGCAGTTACCTTATATCCAGTTGCTACTCTACAGCAATGCAGACTGCAGCAGACATGGTTTCCCATGCCTATTTACCTCTTCCCGGCAGAGCACCAGGTTTGGCCTGGCAGTGTCGACCTTAAGCTCCAGCATTATGCTTTCACTTTTGCAGGCGAGAGCGCCATCCATGGCAGTCCGGTCACCTGCTCCTTTGCAACAGGATCACTGTCTTGTCTTTAGAGGAATTATTGCTGCTATTTACCATGGACTGTGTTTTATGTGTGCTTCATCTAAAGACAGCCCATAGCCAGACCGTACCACTTCTGCTTGGTAGAGGGGAGCATTTCATGCTGAAGCACAAATATGTCTATTATAGGGTGACCAGATTCTCAAAACCAAAAACCCGGACAGGTCATAGACATAGAAGTATGACTAAAAGAACTACCCAGGACTTTAAGTGGGATGGGGGGTCTCTCAAGGGTCGTGGCCGATGTAATTAAGGGTGGGGCTTAAAACACATAAGCTAAAAAAATCTGTGCTAAGCATAGTGTCCCTCCCGAAAAATGTGCGGCTTCCAGGGCCGGACTGGCCATAGCGGGCACTGGGCATTTCCCTGGTGGGCCGCCAAGGTTGGGGGCCGGTTTTGGGCCGCTGGGGGCCGAATTTGTTACATGGCCATTTTTACAGCATAGCTGCAACATAGCTGCAATATCGGCCGCTGTAACGAAATCGGTAGACACTGGCCCTGGTGAACAACTTGTCCGCAACCCCCAAACCCCTGGGGTGCTGGCCAAGCCCTTTGCCTGGGCTGGTTTTGGGTCCCAGTCAGGCCCTGACTGTTGGCCATGTAAAGCACACTGATCCCATCGCGTTGAGTTCAGTGCAAAAGAATAAAATATCAAGAAGTAGTGTTGTGGGAGCAGTCAGGTGGCAGCACAAGGAAATTAAGTGGCAGGAAAGGTGCAAAAAACAAAAAAAAGCAGTGTTGTGGGAGGAGTGGAGGATGAGCAACAATGTACCGGGACTAAATGCCCTAGTGCTCAAGTGCATGCTGAGACTGACACTCGCGCCTGCCGCAGTTCATCCCCTAACCCTCGGGATGATCAAAAAACTGCATTTATATAATACTTTATAAATAAATAAATACATACATTTACTGGAATGTGCCTGTGAAATCCAAAAGCATTCATTATTTCAGAGTGTAAAAACATTGTTGTGCGTAAATGCTCTCAGCTTGTTGCTTTAGTGCTTGTAGCTCCATTGAATACTATATTACCCCTTTTTAGAAATATTATGTGTGTCAGCTGTGTGCTAAATTACAACAAGCATTTGCAAATCATGAGCAAGGTATGCCTAGAAGGGGTGATCACATGAGGAGAAGAAAAGAGGAACAGGATTGGCGAGAGCAGCGGTCAGATGCAGTGTAACGGCTAGAGTGGCTGAGCTTGAAGCTGGTGAACCAAGTTCAAGTCTCGGCCTTGGCTCAAGCATCCTGTGATTGTGCACAAATCATTTAATCTCCCTGTGCATGAAAAATAAATGTCTCCTGTATAATGTAACTGGTGGTCATGTAAAGCCTTCCTATCCCTTTGGGTCGAGTTTGCGCTATATAAAAAGCAGTTTTGGGGAGGGGTGAGCGGGTGTGGCTGGGTAGGGGGCAGCGCAGGGAGATTAAGTGGTGGCAAAGGTGCAAACAAAAAAAAGCAGTGTTAGGTGAAGGGGGTGGGTGAGGGTCAGCACGAAGAAAATTAAGTGGAAGCAGAAGCTTAATAAACACAGAAGCAAATAGCAGGGCAAATGAAGAGGCAGATGCGAGCAGTTCATGAATCCTGTGCAGGAAGTAAGTAGGACACTGAGCAGCGGTCGGATATGACGTAACAGCCAGAGCTGCCAACATTGAAGCTGGGGAGCAAAGTTCGAGTCTCGGCGTGAGCTCAGGCATCCTGTAATGTTGCGCAAATCCTTTAAACTCCCCGTGCCTGAAAAGTGAATGTTTCAATGCGTAATGCTGGTTATGCAAAGGGCTCTAATCCCTTCGGGTCGAGTTTGTACTATATAACACTGCAAAAAAATTAAATTTGAAAAAGCAGTGTCGTGGAAAGGTGGGGAATAAGCACGAGGAGATTGAGTTGCAGCAGAAGCTTAATGAACACTGAACCAAATAGCACAGCAAATGAAGCAGCAGATGCAAGTGTTTCATGAAGCCCGTGTATGAAGTAAACAGAACACATAACAGGAGCAGAGGCAGGCCAACAAAAAAAATTGTACTCTCGAAGTTTCAGAAATTACCTGAAAAGTAAGAGGACATGTAACAACAGGCCGGTCCCCATGGGAGGATACTAAAGTCCGAAAGGAGGGACTACTAAGCCTATTCACCAATCAAAAGACAGTATTGACAAAGGACAATAAGAGGAGCCAATTAAAAAGATGGGCAGTGCTTGAAGCCCATATTCTTGGAACAGCAAGTCTCGAAGAGACAGCGCATGCGCTGCCTAGGCGAGACCTAAAATTAAGCAGGGGTGTGTCATCCCAATTGCAAAAATAGGATTAAATTAGGAGCTGCTTGTCCTCTCTCTCACAGGGAATTTGTCACATGCCAGGGATTGAGGTTTTAGTGCATAAGACATAAAAAACACGAAGGGCCAGATGTACTGAGCATGTTAACAGTTGTAAATGCCGCAAGCCAGCATTTGCAACTTTACAAAAAACTTTTTTAATGTTCTGATCCCCTTTTAAGAGTTGGAAATATTTTTCTGACTCCTAAAATGGGATTCTGAATGCATAACGATTTGGTATCTGAGAGGAACATGTTGTAGGTGCCCCTTACAATGACCCAACTAGTATCATAAATATCAATGTTTTGTTACTGAAATTCGGCTGCAAAACATTGAAATTTTACTGTCACCGCAGAGAGGTGGTAATTCATTTGTAAATGGGAAGGGGTCGCAAAGGGATGCACTCCTCTTTGAGAATGTAAAAAACGTTTTATCCAGTTTTGGGGTATCTTTCATAGATTCACATGCCTGAATCATTCCCCGTCGTCGAGGCGGGAGTCCCACGATAAAAATATATACAATAGCAGTGCCTAAAAATTTCTTAAAGTAGGCTGGAAAAGCCTAAAGGCCTAGCTAGGCCCAAAACCTAGCAGCCTATCTACCTCATTATGTAAAAAGACCTGAAATAGTAGCCTCAGCCAATCAGCTGTCCTCACCCTCTAGAACCTTCCCAGCTCAGGCAGTTCTCCTCAGATTTTCACTGCACTACGTGTGTAAGGGAGTCTCCCTGAGTGCCTACTCAGTTTTTGTCTCTTTTTCTTCAAAATGTCTGAAAAGAAGGCTCTTTTCAAGGCTTATGGAACCTGCTATAAGAAGAGGGTCCATGTGGACGACCAGCACTCTGACTGCATCTATTGTCTGCACCCCTCACATGTTGTGAAGGATTGTAGAATTTGCCGTACCTTCCCTTCAAAAACTATCAGGGATAGAGAGGCAAGGGTTCTTTTGTGGTTAAAATCATCTTCCACAGATGATGAGGACAAGGCCTCTACCTCCAGCAAGAGAGCCAGATCCAGAGAGAGCTCTTCTCCTGAGAGGAAGAAAAAACTTAAACCCTCTCAAAGAGTCTCAGAACCCTCAAAGAGTGCATCGTCTCCTCCAAGACTGTCCACTGTGAGTACAGCCTAAACTAAGACTGTTTCTCTGGTGTCTATTCATACTGCTACTTTGACTTCTACCTCTTCAACTTCTTCTGCTACGGTCACCACTTCGGCTATTACTTCACCTCTGGTGTCTGCTAAAATGTTGTCGTCGCCTGTGAAGCCTTGCTCGACGAAGGGCCAATTGCCGTCGAAATCATCGTCGACTGTCCCGTCGACGACGGCTCCGTCGACGAAGGTCCCTTCAGCCATGTCGACGAAGGCCCCGGCGACGAAAACAACAGGCCCGTCGACGACAGTTCCGTCGAAGAAAGACATCATCGACGGCCTCGTCGACGAAAGACTCGTCGACGAAGACACCATCGACGGCTCCGTCGGTGAAGGACTTGTCGACGAAGACACCATCGACGGCCTCGTCGACGAAGGACTCGTCGACGAAGACACCATCGACGACCTCGTTGACGAAGAGTTCGTCGATGAAGACACCATTGATGAAGGATTCGTCGACGAAGACATCATCGACGGCTTCGTCGACGAGGATACCATCGACGGCCTCGTGGACGGCAACATCAATACTGTCGACGACAACTCCGTCGACGGAAATACCATTGACAGTTCCGTCGACGACAATTCCAATGACAACAGGTTCATCGTCATCGACTTCTACGAAAATAATGGCATCAGCTCATCTGCTGCACAGCTCACCTCCGACGAGGGTGCAATATACCCGTTTCCAAATGAAGACTTATCAGAGGGACTACTCTCACATTTCTGCACTCTTACCATCACACCTTTTGGAGACATATGTGGAGGATGATTCAGATGACGGCAAAGAAGATGAGGGACCTTTTGGGGTTGCCCGTCACCCTTCACAATTGAACATCAAGTATCAGGAGGAAGATGAGGATGATGACCAGGAGCATTATGAGAATGAAGGCTTTTCAACGCCATATCATTCCCCCCTATACCAGACCTCTTCGGTCGGAGGACACAAGTCATCTGCCATCTCCTTTAATTCAAGACTTGCAAGCTATGTTGGCAGACTATCGCCAGAGATTTCCTCCAACTCCAGTTGCACCTTTTGTGCCGCCTGTCCCAGTGGACATGCTAAGGCCTCCTTCGCCGCGAGCTTCATTGTCACCAAGGCAGGATACTAGCCCTACACCCCAAGGTGACACGGATACCTCTTCTCATGATGAGGATGATGGCAGGGAAGAGGGCGAGTTGCCAGATCATACTCCTACGGATCAGTGGGATGATTATGTCATTCCCATGCCTTCACCGCCGCCTGCGCCACGCCCGTCAGATTCTCCGGCTGAGGATATTGGTGGATTTCATAATATTATGCAACGTGCGGCTAATAGATTAGAATTGTCTGTCACGGTTGAGCAGTCTGACTGCTTTTTGCATGACTTTAAAGAGGGGTAACGCAGAATTACCAGAGCTATCCCTATTATTGATTACATATGGAAATAGGGCCTCAGCATCATGAAAACGCCCGCTTCCATTCCGGCAGTCCTTCCAAGAATTGAAAAGAAGTATCGAGCGCCACCTGATACTCCATCTTGCTTAATAGGACACCCTCGTCCGGACTCGGTCATATCTCAGGCAGCACAACAGAGATCCAAGAACCCTTCAACTCCTATTTTAACGCCACCTGACAAGGAAGGCAGGAGACTAGATGCAATAGGGAAGAAGTTATCTGCAAATGCAGCAGCCTCCATTAAGGCAGCTAATCGGTTAGCAATTTTGGCCCGTTATGATAGGCAGATGTGGTCAGATCTGTCTGAGTTCCTTGATCTGATCCCTGAGGATCGTCAACAGGAGGTACGCAGGATCGTGCTTGAGGGAGAAAGGGCGGCATCGGAAATCATTGATTGCGCCCTTGATATTTCAAACACCAGCTTTAGGCAATTGGCGGGAGCAGCAGTCCTCAGGTGTCAAGGTTGGCTCAGGGCTACCACCTTCAGACCTGAGGTCCAAACGAAGATCTTGGACATGGCGTACAATGGGGATTCGCTTTTTGGAAAGCACATCGATGACGCTTTGCTGGCAATAAAAACAGATACGGACACTGCAAAATCATTAGGTACCCTACAATACAAGAGAGGGTCCTTTAGAGGAGCAAGAGGCCTTGGTTACTCCTCCAGAGGAAATTATTCCAACCAGCAAAATCGACAGTACCAGTCTCAGTACAAACAACAGTACTATCAATCCTCCTACAGACAGCCTGCCTCTGGTAGTTTCTCTCGTCAGGGAGGGAAACGGCGCTCAAACAATCAAGGGCGTGATTCCAACAAGCGCCAATGAGCTTTGCCAGATGTCAGTCATTCATCCTCCCCTTCCCGTGGGCGCCAACATTTCCGCCTTTTACCAACAGTGGCGGAAAATAACTTCGGATCAGTGGGTCCTGGATCTTGTCAGGAATGGACACACTCTGGAGTTTTTGCAGAAACCACCAACAGCGCCGCCCAGGGGTCCCCCTCCCCCTCGTCTTCACTTACTATTCAAAGAGGCCTTAAAGATGCTACACAAGAAAGCGATAGAACGAGTTCCTGCCTCTCAGAAAGGGAAAGGATTTTATTCTCGCTTCTTCCTCGTAGGGAAAAATTCAGGAGAGTGGCTTCCAATATTAGATCTGCGCAAGCTCAACAAATATCTGAAGAAACAGAGTTTTCGCATGGTAACGCTAGCAGACATTCTGAAATGTCTCAAAAAAGGGGACTTTATGGCTTCTCTTGATCTGGAAGACGCCTACTACCACATCCCTATTCACCCAAAACACCGCAAATACCTAAGATTTGCAGTGGCTGGCGTCCACTTTCAATTCAAAGTGCTTCCATTCGGCCTGAAATCGGCGCCAAGAATATTTACCAAATGTTTAGCCCCAGTGGCGACCATGCTGAGGTCACAGGGAATACAAGTTTTCCCATACCTCGACGACTGGCTATTAAAAGGACCATCAAGAAACTCCACGATGGAAGCGGTCAAGAGTTCCCTCTCCCTATTCTCAAATCTGGGACTGACCCTCAATTCAAACAAATCTCAGCTTCAACCTCGCCAGAGGTTGACCTTCCTGGGAGCGGTGTTGGACACATGCTGGTGCAAAGCGTTCTTGACTCAAGAGTGTCCAAACAAGCTGCTAAAGCTGGCAAAACAAATATTTGCAAGAAGGTCACTTTCGGTTCGAACATTTGCTTCCCTTCTAGGGATGTGCTCTTCTGCAATCAGCCTCATCCCTATGGCGAGACTCAGAATGAGGCCGCTGCAGGAGGAATTACTTCGACAATGGAGGCAAGTCGACGGATCGTTCGACAACCGCATCAAAGTAACATCCAAGATGAAGCACGCCCTTCTTTGGTGGTCGAAGGCGCACAATTTGTCACCGGGCCTCACATTTCTCAACGACATTCCGGAGTTCACCCTGACAACGGACGCTTCCATGGAAGGTTGGGGAGGTCACCTCCAGGACCTTCAGATTCAAGGGCGGTGGTCTCATCAGTACCGGCAGAAGCACATCAACAGCCTGGAGCTGAGAGCCATTTTTCTGTCCCTGCAACCCTTCCTTCCAAGGATTGCGAATTCGTCAGTGTTGGTGCGCACGGACAATACCACCAGCATGTATTATATAAACAAACAGGGAGGAACGAAATCTCTCACCCTGTCGCTGGAAGCTCAAGAAATGTGGGAATGGGTCATACACCACGGCATATCCCTCAGAGCAGAACATGTGCAAGGTGTCCAGAACTCTCTAGCAAACCACCTCAGCAGGGCTTTCACAGGCTGTCACGAATGGGAACTCAAGCAACATCAAGTGGAGAGGATCTTTCAAACATGGGGAACACCAACAGTGGATCTGTTTGCCACGCAGCAGAACAGCAAATGCCTATTTTATGCCAGCAGGTTTCCTCAACAGGGGTCAATGCGAAATGCCCTTTTGATGAGATGGTCCGGAATATTTGCATACGCTTATCCTCCGATCCCGCTCATTCTGAAAGTTCTGCAAAAGATGAAGAGGGAACATTGCACTCTCATCCTCATTGCTCCCCATTGGCCAAGACAGTATTGGTTTCAGGAACTCCTTCTACTCTCTCAGCAACCTCCACTTCGTCTCAAGCCGACAGTGTCAATGTTAACAAGAGAGGGGGGCCAGATCCGACACCCGGATCCTCAATCACTGCACTTGCACGTAGGGCTCCTGACTTCTTAGAGTTCAAGGATCTTAACATCTCCTCAGACTGCAGGGCGATTTTATCAAAGGCCTGTGCGCAAAGTACCATCCAGACATATCGTTTTAAGTGGAAGCGATTCTGTTCCTGGTGTGGAGAAAATAATGTTCATCCAATTCAAGCTCCAACTGAAGACATCCTTCCTTATCTACTGTCCTTAGCTAGGGCAGGACTGGTTTTCTCGTCCATTAAGGTACATCTGGCAGCAGTATCCAGATTCAGATATAGTTCCAACAAACCATCATTATGTTCATCATCTTTGATCAAACAATTCCTTAAGGGGCTATTCCGAGCTTTTCCTCCAGTTTGGCATCCTCCTCCTGAGTGGGATCTTAATATTGTTCTGTCCCAACTTCTAAGAAGGCCTTTTGAACCATTTCACAAGGCGGAGCTAAAGTTTCTAACTTGGAAAGCGGCTATCTTACTGGCTCTCACTTCAGCCCGCAGAGTCAGTGAGATACAGGCCTTCACAATTGCACAGCCTTTCTTGCAATTCTCTAGAGACTTTGTGACGCTTAGAACCAACACAAGATTCATCCCAAAGGTGCCGAGCCAATTCCACATCAATCAACCTGTCAAGCTCAAGACTTTTTTCCCGGATCCTAAAACTCCGGCAGAGAAGGTTTTACATTCCCTAGATGTGAAACGGTGCCTTAAGTTTTATCTTAAAAAAACAAAGGACATACGCAAATCTAATCAGCTTTTTGTTGCTTATGGTCAAGCCACCTTAGGTCAGGCTGTAACAAAGGCAACTATAGCTAGATGGTTGTCATCTACGGTTCTTTTCTGTCATGACAAAGCTAACAAACCTTTAACAAGAAAGGTTAAAGCGCATTCCACCAGAACAATGTCAGCGTCGACGGCCCTTTTCGCTGGAGTGACGCTGGAGATCATTTGCCGAGCTGCTACGTGGAAAAGTGTGCACACTTTTACGAAGCACTACTGTCTGCAGTTGGCAACTCATGATGATACAGCAGTTGGGGAAGCGGTGCTGCAGCATCTTCTTCACTAAGGTTAGACTCTTTATAGTCTTTTATTCTTCATTTGACTGTTTTAAGCATATGTATTTCATTATGAATTTTTAATCTTTTCAAACGCTGTCCTAATCTGTATGTATTTTATGAAGGTTTTTGATGCATATGTTATGTAAACAAGTTGTGCTCTATAACCTTCCAGGTTGTGTGGGGGTGTATATGATTTATTTTGTCTCCCACCTTCCTCTAACCACAAACACGATGTTACTGCTTGCTACTTCAATTCAGGCATGTGAATCTATGAAAGATACCCCAATACTGGATAAGAAAACAAGTTACTTACCTGTAACTACGGTTATCCAGTATTGGAATCTTTCATAGATTCACATGCACCCACCCTCCTCCCCGGCAGGGCAGTTCTGTTTTATGGATACTTATTCTCACTTGTGCTGGGAAAATCTGAGGAGAACTGCCTGAGCTGGGAAGGTTCTAGAGTGTGAGGACAGCTGATTGGCTGAGGCTACTATTTCAGGTTTTTTACATAATGAGGTAGATAGGCTGCTAGGTTTTGGGCCTAGCTACGCCTTTAGGCTTTTCCAGCCTACTACAAGAAATTTTTAGGCACTGCTATTGTATATATTTTTACCGTGGGACTCCAGCCTCGTCGACGGGGAATGATTCAGGCATGTGAATCTATGAAAGATACCAATACTGGATAACCGTAGTTACAGGTAAGTAACTTGTTTTCTTATTTTTTTAAACATAGTCCCAATATTATTAAGGAAAACAAGCTGAGTTTTTTGTAAAAAAAGTTTGCTATCATGGTGTCTGCTGCCCCTAGTAGGCCACCAGAACTGAAATGGTCTCCAAGTGTAGTAAGTCGCAAGTTATGACCTGCCACATTAATATTCATAAGGCAGGTTGGACTGCAATCCACTGCAATTTTGAATTTTAAGAACCAAATTATTAGTACGTAGGTCCATTCTTAAAATTTTTTATGGGTCTTAAAAATACCAGTCGTGAATTGGGCCTCATGTACTATTATTCTATTCACAAAAAGTGATCGCAAATTGTGCACCAACCTTTTGAAAATGGAGTAGTATTTTGCAAACTGACCTATGTACAAAGAGGGCAGTTAAAAATACTGAATTGAAGGGGTCACAGAAAAGCCAGCTTAATTAATGTTCATTAGGCAGATTGCAGTTTGCAAACCCTGCAATTGGCCAC
Organism: Lissotriton vulgaris; assembly: GCF_964263255.1. Classification (NCBI taxonomy): domain Eukaryota; kingdom Metazoa; phylum Chordata; class Amphibia; order Caudata; family Salamandridae; genus Lissotriton; species Lissotriton vulgaris. Next base: position 1,259,582,324 of record NC_141695.1, read on the forward strand.
AGTCACAGGGACAGGTGGTCTGCAGGAGTCAGCAGACCACCATTTCTGTGACTGCGTTTAAATATAGAAAAGAAAATCCTTTTTTTTTTTTATGTAGCCCATTTTTCTTAAAGGATAAAACAAAACGATTTATTTTTGTAAAAATGTTCCCTTAGAGTTGGCAGTGGTCCCATGGGCCCATGTCTTCTCGCCCTCAATTTTTGTTTTCAAGATTTACAAAGGGGGTAGGGGTCCCAAGGAACTTTGGGGGTTGGCAACTTTTCAATGTTTGCAGCTGGATTACAGTTACGAAAATTTGATACATCAGGGTCAGAATCACTGTTTGGGAGCAACACCGAAAACACGCCCCTTCCAAATAGTGATTCTGACACCATTTCTATACCCATTTCGCGATTTGGAAAACTTTTTCTGAATCGTTAAGTCAGATTAGTACATTTGAAAAAGGGTATTAGTGTAGCAAGTCCTCTAATTTACCAAATCAGTGGATTTGTGAATGCCAAACCCAATTGTACAAGAGGCCCATAGTGCCATAATGGTATTACTGCTTCTGCCGGATTTAGCGTCCAACCCTAAGTGCAGCATATTTGATTTCCTCAGCACATGCAACACTTCCTGATTCATGCGTTCTCCTCCTGTTTTTTTAGATGAAAGGCAAAATCCATATTTAGGGATCGGTCACAACCCACAGCCTGGTACTTACCAAAAATGGGATAATGGGATGGGTGGTTTTGTGGTTGGCTTGTAACCTTGGTGCAGTGAAAAGAGACCATACATTTGGATCCAGTTCTAGGACACCCTAAGGGGATTATTGAGTTTGAAGTGGAATTTGGAACCTGGTTTCCCAAATCCAAGGGCTTCTAGGCATTGAATGAAATTGTTGGGACATATAAGGCAGATTTGTCTCTGTCGCTCTCTGAAGCGGTGAGTGGCAGGTCATGCGATATGAACTTTGGAATGTCTCCTTGAAGCGATTATTGGTCAATTATTCTCCAAACTAATATGAATCATAGAAGTTCTTTAGTAAAGTTATATCAGAAAGTTAACATGAATTAATTGCAGTAGATTGGAGATATGCTTCTCTGAAACAACCAAAGGCTAAAATACTGTTGACACTGATGTTTAATGAGTGACTATTGTGAGCTAAGAATCATATACAACATCGGGAACATTTTTAAGTTAAAGATCATGTTGGGAAGTGATTTAAGGAATCAGGGCCTGTTGCATAAATTGTCCAGGACTTCTTTAAGTTGAGATCAAGAGAATGTGAATGAAGGGATGGAGGCCCTCTTTCCACGTAGGCCTCCATCACTGCATTAACAGTCATACGCAGGGAGATGCAAATGGATTCCTATCTCATACATATAAATGAGGCAATTTTTTGTGTGACTTCCTGTAAGTTATGGTCGTGAACTGTCAGCTGATTTGTACATCAACGTCAGTGCTAAAATCATTACAGTTTGAAAACAAATTGATGGGTAGAAATCCCTTGTTAGCAACCCAACCTTAGTACACGGGTCCTCAAGAACTTACTGGGATATTTTTATTTGATACACAATAGCATTTATCTCTGGATCAGGGAGAAGAAGCTTTACTTCTTTTGCCTTTTCCAGTACAAGTTATAAAGTAAGGTGTGGGTAGAGCCAGGTCTTGATCACAGCTACTGTAATGCTGGGTGATCTTTTAGACTCGTGTTTAAGGAGATTGTTCCAGCTGTTGGAAGCTTGAACTGTTAATGATTTTTCTCCAGTTCGTAGGTTAGCTTGTTGAAGTGAGGTTCTCTTAGTGAAAGATCTAAAGTAGTTTTTAGACGGCACTCTAAAGGGAACCTGGTTAACTTGACTGAAATAATTCATTGATTACTGTAGGTATTGCCTTTTGTGTTAAACACATTCTCTCAAAGGTGTTCGAACAACAGAGAGCCAATGTGTAGCGTTCAGGGCTGCGGTAATGTCCTCATTTGATTTCATATCCAGAGACATCCTGGGAGCTGCATTGTAGTACGCATCACCATCTGGGAATCGGGAAGGTTGGTAGGTCATCTACTTCCCGTTTGATTAGTCAACGCTAGCTAACTGAGTATGAATGACACCATGAAGGGTTTGTGTGGGGCTGGAAAGGGAATATCAGTCTGAATGATCTAAGTAGAGAGAAGAAGGTTCCGACCATGCACTTTATGGACTTAACAGAGGATAACATCAGATTTGACCCACTAGTTATAAATAACTTGAAGGTAGAGAGCTAACTTGGATAATGTGTCGAGGATATGGGATCAGTGATATGTTAAAACTTTGCTTAATTTCAGTTGTACCTTTGTTCTGTCCAAGATAGTTGGCTGACATCCATCAGTCTATTTCTCTGCTACACGCAGACAAAGTCCACCGATCAAAATCTGATCTTCCTCAATGCTTATTAGGATTTGCATATTGTTAGCATAGAGCTGCATGTCAGAATATTTTATAAAGAAATGACGTCTCACATAAATAATCTGCCCTAAATATTTTTCATAAAGGCATCTTACCATCTCATGTAGATTTTCTGTTATTAAATCCAGTGGGGTGATAGTTTGTAAATAATATTTGGAACGTAATATTTTTCTCGATGATATTCTGACAATGATATTCTGGAATTATACCTGGTTTACTTATGGCAAGAGATGACAAACTATCTAATTTAGGAGGCTAGTGTGCTTGAGTAGACGCTTAACAGTGGGAGGAATGGAATGATGCCCTGTGGTATTTTAGTCAGATGTGGTTTGTTTGAGAGGCCTTTTCTCGTCCCTGTCTCTCCCTTGGCAATTATCGAAGTAGCTCTGATGTATAATGAATGAATCATTCCTTTCCAGGGAGGGTAGTAACCCATGGTTTCAAACATGTGTTGGTTAATCTATTTCTTAAGAATGTGAACCACTTTAAGGCCATGCTCCAGAATCCCAATGGTTGCATATGCAGTGAAGGGTACTGTCCCAGCTGAGCACAAGACCATCTGTGCTAACAAGAGTTAATGGAACATTAACCAGTCAGGTGTTTCCCTGACACACAGCACCATCTGGTCCAGATTGTCATGCGTACTAAAGTTGTTTGGGTCAGACACCAGTTGCGACAGGTGGTACCAGTGTCATTGGTTCCCATGTGTACCGTTGACACCCCAGAGCCCATCATTCTGCTTGAGATGCTTGAGGAAAATCTGGAATTGCTGGAGATGGTCTGGGTTCAACTGAAGTGCTTCCTGGAAGACAAACTTCTAAAGTTCAAACATTCCTGTTCTCACGCTTGAGTGTGAGTTCTGAGGTCCTACAGTAGATAGTTTTATCCTCATTCCTCTTTAGAGGACATATTTTATCACTAAGTGTGGTCATCGCAGAACGCAAACAACAATTTAAATTGTACACAGATGGCACAAAGTCAGCAGTACAGAACAGGGACGTGTTCAGGCGTTGACCCCTTCATAATTTATTTGCCTGAATGAGGATCAGTAAAGTTGAGGTTAAATGCATCTCTGGTAGGACTTACCTGTTCCTCCGCTTCATCTTTATAATGGTCAGAGGGAGATGTTGGAACATGAGAGTTATAAGAAAAATACAGGATAAAAAAATAACAAGTACATTGAAATACTGAAATGATGAACAATTAAGCGATTCAAGCAAGTACATATTTGAAGATATAGAAAATGAAACTGAGTTCATCTCCCTTTTCTACTAAGAGTTCAATACTGTCAAGTCAGAAGTGAGAAAGAGAATGCAGTCATATCTGTGGGTTTCGTGGATCAGTTCTGCGTGGATCTCATGAAGTCACCCTGCGCATCCTCCCATTTTAACATATTTATTTGCCTGCATCTCTGTATATCGAGGTGAGCTTGATGATTTCAAGGCCATAGCTAATTGGCGTGATACCAACAGTATACCCAGATCTATGCATCTGGATTCCAGCCTAGTATTTTTAGATCCGCTCCCAAGTCCCAGAAGGCTCCTTGCGTGCAGCAACCCAATTCTCCCAGTGACTTCGTACAGGGCATCTGTGACCTCCTGCCAGATGGAATTCAGTTCAACAACTGCCAGATCATATGCAGTATGCAGCTTTCACATGTCTGCGCCTAGGACATGCACCTCTCGCTTCTCGGTATATCTTATGAAGCCTATGTAGGGTTAGGTATGCTCCATGAAGGTCATTATACTGAATAATTAGATTTTTCACATTTCTAGATACCTCTGCCAGGTTTTAGAGGATTTTTACCCCTCCCCAGCTCATGCAGTGTGCAAGGCTCTGCGCATGACAGGTTCATCACTACCACACTTCCACAGCTTTCATCGCGTAGGAAACAGCTCCATACACCAAAAATTAACCCTCAGATCCCTTCAAATTCTCTAAGCCGGTGATCCTCAAATAGTGCACCTAAAGGATCCAGTCCTGCTTCTCGCCACTGCTCCCCACATGTGCCTAAGTTGATATGTGAGTAAAATCAGGGATGCGACCACAGCTGGAGAGCAGGCGCATGCGCCCGAGGCATCTTATCCCGGCACACGCACAACCTTCAGCATTGTCACGCGACCCTTACCAGTCATGAATGCTGCTGAGTAAAAGATATAGGGCCTTATCTACAACAAAATAACGCAGCGCAGTGCCGCAAGCCATTTGGCTGTGCCTCTCTGTGTTACTTTGGAAGCAGAGGGATGCGTCATATCTACAACGATATGACAGATCCCTTTGCGCTAGCCATGCGCCGACATGGTGGAAGGGTGCCGGCGTTGCGGGGATGATTGTTTTTGTACAGTAAGGAACACCTTCCTGCACATAAACAGTTAAAAGAGGTGGTTTCCTCTTCCTATGTGTGTTGCAGAATGCATAGAAAGATGAAAAAAACTAGTAGAAATTAAAACATTGGGGTGGCGTAGCATTCTGACGCATTTCCAGGTTTATGATTTCTCAGAAATCTGGAAATGAGGTAGAATCCATGGGTGTTGCTTGGGAACACCCACATCAAAACCCATGGAATGCCCCTTTCACGCAAAGTGCTGCGTGAGAAGGGGACGCATTTACAAGGAGACAAAAAGCCACATAGGGTGGCTTTACTTATCCTTGTAAATATGGAGCACCAAATTGCGCCGTCGGTGCGTCACAAACAGTGACGCACCGGTGATGCAAGGGACTTTTAATATTCCCCTTAAAATGCAACACAAGAGGACCCGGTACCAGCATTATAGCCAAACATACTAATAAGTATCAAATAAAAAGTAAAAAATAATAAGTATGTAGTCATTTTCAGTCGGGCACATTCAGGCCATCCTTAGCATTGAGCGACTAAAGTTTTCACTGCATTATTTTGTCCCGCCCCAGGTTAATTCCAGAAGTTGGAATTTCAACTTAATAAAAAAGCAGTTGGGTATGGCTATCAGCTCATTAGCGGAAAAAACAGGAACCTGGGTAGGATTATCAATTTAGCTAGGGCTATTTCCCCCAATTCAGACCATGGGAGCTTGTTCCTAAGCGAGAAGGGCTCGCCAATGCTGGCCACCATTTGCTCCTGCCCTGGTTGTCCTTCACAAAGTCCTCCACCTTGTGATGGATGCACCTGAATTCCAAGGTATCTAAATAACCCACTCTCTCAATGCAGCAGTAACTATGAGGTGGAATTTTTCTGCCATTCTCATGCAGAGGGAACAAACATGACTTATTCCTATACACCCTAAACCCGGAGATCGGTCCGAAAACTCTCCAAATCATTGAACACCTGTTTGATGTCTAATTCTGTGTTTTTTACAGAAACGAGTACATCATCTGCGTACAGAGACATTAGGCATCAACAATGATATAGGGCTATTGCCCTGTCCATTTCCACCCAGTGCGTGACAGCTGCCAACAACTCTACGGCAAGACCAAAAATAGCCAGGGCGACAGAGGGCATCCCTGCCACTTTCCCCTGTAGGCTTCCCACACTTCAGAGATTACTCTGCCATTGTGAACTTGGGCTTTGGGGGCCATGTGCAGTACTCTGATCTATGCCAATATCTGCCTCCCAAATTCCATGGCCTCCAAGACTTGAGGCAGTCCAAGCTGAGGGAATCAAAAGCTTTTTCCATGTCTGAGGAGGCCACCGCTGCCAAAGTTCCTCTCAATGAAGGATGCTTCAGTAGGTGATAGAGTTTCCTAACGTTTGACGCTGTACTCTGGCCAGAAACAAATCCCGATTGATCCAGGTTGACCAGGTCCACCACAGACCCCGACACCTCCTCGCCAGCACCTAGCCCAGATTTTAAAGTTCAACATTCACCAAGTTTTATTTGAACTCATGTTTACAGGATCCCCATTTGATTTCAGCAGCATAATTATTAGTACTTCCCTGGCAGTGATTGCAAGTGACCATGTGTCCTGACTGCCTGATACATTTCCAGAAGATGGAGAGCCAAGAACGTCAGCATTTGTAGCATAGAAGTAGAGCAGCAAAGGGTCACTTACCTGTGTTTTGCCCTTTGCTAGTTCTTTGATGGCTGCCTTCAGCACCCCTACATACATAGGGAATTCAAGTTGCTCCCTCTGTTCAGGTGACAACTTATTCAGACCCACATACTGTATATGTCCAGCATACATAGTCCAGCATACAGACATTGGACTGAAGATTTGCGGCTGCATATAGGCATCTGTAATACACCATAAAGGTTTGATTACTTTCAGCTAGTGTATGTATAAATTCACTGGGCATCCCAGGGATGGAAATAATAGCTCCCAATCTAACCATATTTATTAGCAGCCATGCCTGTAAGTCTCACCTGTGTATCCGCAGAAGCGACATGCAAGTTCTGAAGAAAAGGTCCCAACTTCCTCTACCCACAAAGCATGCCCAACAGAGTCAAAGCAAAACTGGTGAAATGGGGAGGAGCGGAAACAAGGGAAAAGAAGTGACAAATGTCCCACAACGTACCCAGTGAAGAAGGCAAGGTTCAATGCAGTCCTATGTGTTCCCTGCATGTAAAGATCATAATAGGAATGTAAGAGTTTGTACCAGTATTCTTATTAGGAACTGCAATTCTAATCTTAGAGTATCTATTTTGTAAATGCATTCACTACTTTTTAAAATCTCCTTTCCCACTTATAAAACAATCACTGTATATACAGGAGTAGTGTGCAATCATAGAAATAGAAAATAGAAATTTTCTGTATACAGCACCATAGAAATAACAGGACAGAACAGTGTAAACACCCACCCAATTTAGGATATAGGCGTGAGTCAAGAAAAACTAAAAAATCAGGAATTCATAGGAGGTTTAGAAAAGAGGAAATTACAACTTGAATTGCAAAATAAAAACACGCAAAAAATATGCAGCCTATATGTTATACATCTCCTTAATCTCAGGAGATACTAATGAGCTGTTTCTTCTATTACAGCTTCCTCAGTAATACACATAAAGAAAATGGGATATCCAAAGCCATGGGGACAACAATCAGATAAGTAATACAGCATATATATATCTTGCCAGCACATAGCGTGTTACCACATTACAGCTGGTATTGATACTTTAATTGTTCTTTGCCTTTCTTTGTCTTTGCAGAATTAGGACCAGAGAATTGTAATAAAGCGCAGTCAAAGAGAACAAAACCAGGAGTCAGAGGGAGCCGTCGAACAGCAGCCCAATGAGGATGCTGATCGCAGCGCGACGGACCGGAAAGACAAGGTGAGTGAACCCAAAGTGGAAGAGACACGCCCCTCCACTGGAACCCAAAGCGCTCTTCCGCTGCTACAGAGCAATTTTATTCCAGCACGACTCTGCCCCCGCCGCAGCATAGGCCGAAGGCGGAGCAAGCCTGACAATGCCACCCATCGTTCTGCTTTATCTCCCTCATTGTTCGCCTTGACAATGTGCGCTTTGCAATACTGTTTACACAGTTCAAACACTAATTCCTGATGACCTGCTCTAGCCCGCACCAACAGCAAGCAACTGTATAGGGAGGAAGCTGCAGCCAATTCCAGTTTTCCTTTCTGTTCTGCAATCTGCATCTCAAATACCGCTTTGACTCCCATGTCATCCCAATGCAACCATCCCTTGTGGTCACCTTAACTGCCTCCAGACAGTGCATGGATCCTCCACTGAATCCCTATTAACCTCAAAGAACTGCATCACCATTTCCTCCAGGGATACCCTGTATGGCATGTCCTGCAGTGCTGCTGCCCTTAGTTCACCAGTTTGGTATGTTTGGGATCTGTTTACCCCACTGTATTGACATTTTAAGTTGGTTGTGTTCTGAATATATCCTACTTCAATATTCTGTGCTAACCAAATAGTACATTGCAAAGTAAGAGGTTTATTCTGGTATGCATAGTATGCATGTAGGAGTAGTAAGACTACTCTTTAGTGTATGGGTGTTTCCCAATCAAACCATCGAACAGGTTTCATTTACTCAACCAAGCCTGGATTCTGTTTGTGGAACGCACCACAGATGCACACCTTAGTAGGGGGAAGGGTCTATCCAGCTGAAGGTCGGCAACACAATTAAAGTCACCGCCCCACACCATAGGCAGATCCATATCTCCCAGCAGTCAGGACATTACATACCCCAAGAACTCCACTAGTTGCTTTTTGGAGGCATTGATGTTCAAATGCGTCACTGATTTACCATTTGACCTTCACACTACTGTGTATCTACCTAGGTAATCAGAAATGCTATTCTCCATGAGAAACAGAATCCTGAGGTTGATCCACATGAGAGTGTTTCTACCATAGGAAGAGAACATTGTATAAAACAATTGTTGTCTCCAAATGTTCTTAAACTTCTCGTCCTTCACCTCAACTAGATGAATCTCCTGCCGAAAAGCAAAATCGATCCTATGCGTATTCACATATGAGTATATCCTAAGTCTTTTGATTACGCTGCCCCACCATCTAAGATTCCACATAAGCAGAATGTATACTGGTGCCATAATCAAGCAAACAGAAGTGCAAGCTATTATCTAGGGCCATTCCATTGAACCTATTGGATTCAGGTTGGAACAGCAACCCTCCCACCATGGAGTGCACTGGAGGCAAATTACCAAAATATCACATCTCGAGAGCCCATTGACCCTTGGTAATCCAGGGGGAGAATACATTTCCCAACTTAGAACATCCTTCCCACCCACCCCCTGAGCCTGGTCAAACTTCTGCACCCATCAAGAAAACAGTGAAAAACAATCTAGCAATGTCGATCCCACAATTATAGGTATTGTAAGCTATTGCTAAGGTGGAATGGAATAAAACCAGCGAAACCCCAGGAGACTGTACACAAGTGTAAAAGAAAACACTCAGTAGATCCCCACCCATAACTTCCATGACCATAACAATCAACCACCAGCACAGTTTCAATGCATTAACAGTGCCAGTTTACAACCACAAGTTTGTACCAATGATCATCCTCTATAACATCCCCCATCTCTGAGAACCATTTAGGCAATTATGACATCTGCTGTCATTGGAGCCACTAGTGGTGATGCAGCCGCAGATTCCAAGATGGTTCCATCCTCTCACCCAGAGCCATCTGACCCCCTCTCAGAGCCAGAGAAGTTGGACAACACACTGAGAGCATTCACTCTGTCACCTACAACAATTCCTGTTGTGCATCCGCAATTTGGTCCAGAATGGTCTGGGTCCAGTTCAGAGTCTACTGAATCTGGGACGCTATTCCGAGAGCTTATAATTGGCAGCAGGCCACTTCAGCAACCACTCCCAGGCCTCTTCCAGACTGGCAAAACATGTGGTTTAGTACTGCAGCTCAAGCATTCTCAAATCTATCCTAATTTCCAGAAATTAGCAGATTATGGATGGATCTCAAGGAAAATAGATGGGCGCTTTCACACCAAAGGGGTAGGGTGCCAAATAGACCAAAGTCACAAAAACAATGTCCTTTCAGTAGCTACGTTCAAATCACATTCATACTCAGATAAGCATTTTTTATCACCAAAACATAAACAACATAAATCCCCAAAAATCCCCAAAACTTAGTAGGGGTAAATTGAATATTACATATTTATTTTTCATTCATAAAAAACATATAGAAACACATTTATAAAACAAAATTAATTTCACAGTTTAAAAAAAGACAATTAAGAAATCGTACAAATATCAATATATTGTCCAAATTTGCAAAACACAAAGTTATATAAAAACAATTAATGAACAAAAACAATACTGTAAGGGAGAACAAGATAGAAAGATATTTCTGGTCGTACAAGCACTACACCAATCTTACACAGATCACTTGTTATACAAAGAGAACACTTATTCTCTTATCATTTGTTCATATAACAGTTGTCCCTAGAGATATAGGGTAGGCTTTATGTTGTTTATGTTTTGGTGATAAAAAATTCTTATCTGAGTATGAATGTGATTTGAACGTGGCTACCCAAAGGGGATTGTTTGTATGACTCAGATCATGGATGGAACCAATGCAGTTTAATTGGGAACCAGGGACACTTTCTGATTGTCCACTACTACTGGTCCACCTTATCTACAGTTCTTGAGACTCACATCTCTATCTTTATAGTGCAGTAGCTGAGCCAATATGGGCCATGGAGGCACCCCTGGGATTGGGGCATACTGACACCATGTGTGCATATTCCACCACATTGACTTGTGAGAGGTCGTTTGGTGCCACTTTGTCCCTCAGCCAGGTTTCAAAGAAGAGGATTATGTTCTGGCGCTCAACATTTTCTGGCATTCTTAGGATTCGGAAATTGTTGCAGCACAACTGGTCCTCTGAGTCCTCTGTGTGCCGGTCCAGTGCCCTCACTCAAGCCTGTATGTCCCCCATATCTGATCTCAACTCCTTGATGCAGGGCTGTATTTATGATACTGAGTGTTCATTAACATCCTGGTCTATCCTCAGTAGGGCTGGATTTGAAGCCACAGGGTCAATCTTTTGTTCAAGAGCTTCTCTGGATTCATAGATGAATGTGACTATGTCATCAAGCGTATCTATCTCGTCATGGCTCTTTGCACTCCTGGGGTGCAGATTGGATGCATCACTATTGTCTGGGCTCCTGGCCCTAGTTTTAATTGTTTTTGTGTGACCCAGCACTGTTTCCCCCCAGCCAATGATTCGTGGTTTCAGGATGTATACAATTCTAGGGTATGTTCCCCAGGTTAGGTGACCAAGCAGCGATCAGGAGGGGCTGAAGGGGAGAGTTCAGAAAGTGGGAGAAGCGGTTCAAAGGAGCTAACAGACAACTGTCCCCTCAGTCCAAAAAGTTCTCCTCTAGTGGTAAAAACAACTCTGGGTTTTAGACAGCGCAGTGTGATCCAGGTCCCACACTCCAGGTAACCGACCACTCAGTTAGTAATGTCACCTCCACTCAAAACTCCACTGTCACAGACAGACACTAGTCTAGTACAGCCTCACAGCTGACAAGCAGAGGTGGTGCTAAAGGGCTGCGCAGTCCAATTAGGAAGGGCAGCTGTCTGAGTCACCAGGCGCAGCAGCTCCTCACAGCACTCCTGGCTCAGTAGTACTAACTGTTCTAGTGAGCGACACTTCGGCCCATGTTGGAGCTCCACTGCACATGGGCTGAGCACCAATTTATGCCCTGCTCACAAGGGCTGTACATCCCGTCTTATCCCAGCTCCAATTCAATTTCAGGCTGAGTAGTGGAAGAGTTGCAGTGGGCGCTCTCCAGCCCCAGGCCCGCTCCGCCGTCTCGCTGCACTGCAGGCTGGCGACAGCCCCATCCGTCCCGGGGCGCCATCTTGTACCCAATCATTCGCTGGAGAGTCAAGCATCCCGAACTGACATAGCAGAACGCGCACATCACCGCACACCACTCCACAGACTTGTCACTCTTCACCAGAACAATTGCCACTGGGATGGAAACTGCCTCTGGTGAAGCTCACACAGGATTAACTGTCCAGGCCTATCATGACTCCTTGGAGGCTCAGCCATGAGCGTCCACGCCATCCCTGTCAAACCACCCCCCTCAGCAAAAAAGGGAGTATAGCACTGTGAAGAAAGATATAGCCTTAAGCATAAATACTGATACATAGACACAACAACAACAGTCTTGTGTGGGGTTGGCCTTGAACCTGACATGTAAATAACTTTTCCTGATAGAAAGGTAAATAAAGGCATACCTGTCACACTGTATTCTAGATTACAGAATATTTATTACCACATTCAAATTTGTACATCATACAAACAAGTTGAAGTTACAAAACAGCTATTTATTAAAATCACAATACTTCCTGTTTGTGCCCTCTGTAACCTAACTATACCAGTGCAATTGTTAACAGCAATGTAGAAGGTATTTTAAAAACACAATGAAAACTCTACAGTTTCATTTTTCACAGGCTTCAAAACAACGTAACACATATAAATAACACCTGGAAGCATAAGCAACGATTTACTGTACCACCCAAGCTTGTATAACTGATACCAGAGCAAGCAAGGAACATTTTCTGCCTTCACCTCTGCTTGTAGCATTGAAAAAGGAAGGATTCCAAGGTTATGTGGTACAGCAGGTTGATGCCCAATGATGGGCTATTCTAAGAGCAGAGTTAGCCCTCTAGTTCTATGTTGGTACCCCGTGGCCTGGGAGAAGCCCGAGCCATGATGTCCTCATTAAACAAGAGGCGGAAACACCAACTTCGTTGATACCTACCCATACGTTATTTTATGTCCTTATAAATGATGACAGAGGGCTGTGTGTGAGCGAAAGGGGCTAAGGAGACCTGCCACTACCAGTACGAGCTCTGCTACTTCTATTTTTACTACAACTACTCACAGGGCTAGTAATGGTAATAATTAACCTAAATTTAGCACTGTTACAAAATTACATTGATTTCTGATAACACTACTAATACTACTATTATTACCAGTATTACTATTGCTAGTACCACTGCTAACAGCTTATTAGTACAAATGTGACTACTGTTACTTCTGCTATTACTAAAAGCTCTGCTTCTGTTACTTCTAATGTTACTACTAGTACCATTGTAACTACTCATACTCATTCAAATTTATTTTAGCACTACTATTAGTTCTACTACTACTAATAATTTAACTAGCACTACTCATTCAAATAATACTAGTACTTCTACTAGTTGTACTTAATGTACTACTTCTACTGCAGGTGTTTCTATAACATTATTGGTATTGACAATACTATTACTATCAGCAATGCTACTACTGCTGCTACTACTACTACTGTGAAGTAGGACTAATAGTAATGGTAGGAGAGTGAGGGCCTTCATATATAATGAAAGCTTCAGCCATGAAAGTCGCTTAAGGCCCTACTGATGCCTCCTCTTAGAGGACTTTTTTACAAAGTAGAAGCACTGCTTAATTTGGGCTGGTGCCTGCAGGTGGCAGGCAGTGCACTCATTTTGGGACCATGACTTAGTTTTCATCATCAGACCTTGACTTAGAGCAAGAGAGAGAAAGGAAGAAAACAGAAAGACTGAGGAACAGAAAGATGAAAACAGTGACAAGTGGAGAAAGCAAGGTTGTACAAGAACCTGCAAGAGTGAGATAAAGATACAGGAAGTGTGGGATGGGGCAATAAGACAGAAGGTGGAAACAAGACGAGGCAGCCTTGGTATTCAGTAGGTCTGGGCGGGGTGCTTTCCTCGCTCGGCTTTGCCAACAATAAGTTGGTGTGCAAGGAAAATTTTAATCTAGACCACCTCCCGGTGAGATTTCTCAATGCAGAAGGCTGCGGACAGTCGCAGCTGATCGCTACCCCTCGCATTGAGAAACCTTCCGTTCATGTTGAGAAAGCTGCCGCTCAAGTAGAACTACTACTCAAGCATCAGAAAGAAGCTTTTACAACGTGGGACAAACATCTGGTGCTAAAAATCCATTTGAACGGCGCCACACATTCTGCTGTTTGTGGAACTACCCATAGCGCAGCAGAGTTTTTGGGTCAATTTGCGGAGTTCCACGTAGCGGAACTCCGCAAAATCCCCTCAGGCCTAGTATTCAGCAGTCCTGGTATTGGAAGTACTCCTGGGGAGCTCCTGAAAAAACACTCCAGGCCCCTGTACTTATAATATATATATTTTTTTAAGTAAAGCAATGAGTACAAGGGGAGTAGGGAAAAATGTTTAAAAAAATATAGTGTGGGAAGATGGCAAAATCAGCCATTTGGTTTCAGAACCTCCAGCAGCTTCTTCTACAGGAGTCCAAGCTGCAAAATAAGCCACGTGTTTCCCATCCTATTGTGGCTCTTAGCTCTTTTTGACCCCACAGTTATCCAGTAAAACCTGTAAGCACAGATAAGATCTTGTTTCTGCTGCTTTCAGTCCGTGACCTACGTTCACTCTCCTTCCTTCAACACCAAGCGCTGTCAGGCAAATATTTAATTTTATTCGCAATGCATTTGGATTTTGGGCTATTTTTGTTTGGTAATCGAGTTATGTTTGATTAGCTCTTTAGATGTTCTCATCAGTCTTTCATTGTTCTGCGTCTGTTGAGGGCCTTTTAACCCTCTGGGGTGGATGATTTTTTTGTCCTGTAATAATGCGAACAATTATACGCGGTGTCTGTGGTGCTGCGACATAGACGATGCTCCCTGGTCCTGGTTGCTATCAGGGTCGTCTTAACAACATTATAGACCCCCGGGCAAAGCAGTGCCCTGGGCCCTGCCTACACAACCACTCACAGGAATAATAATACAAATTATTGATAAAATAGATTAGCATGGAACCCCTATGCTTGTGAGGCCCTGGGCAACAGCCCAGCGTGCCCATGCGTCAAGACGGCACTGGACTATGGCGCTCATTATGAGTGGCCCATAAAAAAAACACATTAATTGCTATTAATGAGGATCCTGGTCATACCAGAGATTTGGAAATAGCAGGGGTTACATGTTTTGTGGAATAACATGTGGGAATCGGTGTTTCTGCAAAGATTCCTGCATGTTTTTTCTCTGAGTATCACACAGATTTCAGTTGCTCATTGATTAGGTACAGTTTTTTTTTAAAACATCTTTTTATTGAACAAAAAGAAAGACATTACACAACTCAGAACTGACCAGAGCGCATTGAGTGACTGCAAATATATACAGTGAGAACATAGACCTCCATCAGAGACAAATGAACAGAATATAAAGAACGAGCTTAGGCGTCCTCCGGTTCCACACTGGCGGGATCTACATCAGGTGGTGTACAGATGTCACCCCGGTAAGCGTTCCAAACTCCCCAGATCTTGCCCCACTTGCGGGGTCGCCCCCTCGACACATACACAGACCTCTCCCGGAACATACACCAGTCGAGGTCCTCCATCCACTTCCCAACCCGAGGCGCCCGAGAAGCACCCCAGAGTTGTGCAATATTGCGTTTGGCTATCGCACAAGCTAGAGTGACCCAGAGTTTGCCATGACTCGAGAGGTCGGAGGGCTCTCAAACATTCAACAAACATCGACGCGCCTCCAGATCGATCCGCACCCCCCACACGCCACTCATCTTCAGATGTATCCTGGTCCAAAAATCACGGACCTTTTCACACTCCCACAGGATATGAAGGAACGTTCCAGGCATGCTACACCCTCGCCGACAATCCCCAGATACGGCCAACCCCATTCTCAACAATCCAGGACCCGTGGTGTAGGAGCGGTGTGTGGTTCAGTGGTTCCGAATTAGGTTCAATAGTTCCGAACCCGATTTATAAAGATCGTCGGAAATGGACGATTTTGGTGTCAGCAGACCGCAAATGGCGAGTGTAGCGTGTCTGGGTGTTTTCGTATGAATCGATATAGGAGAACACTCTACATTCAAGGATTTAGTCTGAACCTCCGGGTTCCATTTTGTATGCGGCAGCCATTTTGTGTGGTTGCCCTAACATAGGCCCGATGACTGCGGCCGAGAAAATCCTTGGGACACGTACGCCATAGCTGACTTCTGGGTGACCTGGCCGAACTGACTCCTTGCCTGGGGCGGATCCCGCTGAGCCAGTTCCTTGTTCAGCAGCTGGTCTGATAAAGATCAAAGGGCAGGACGTGCCCGAGTTTATGGTACACCGTTCCCACCTCTCTATCTCCTCCCCATCTGTTTCTGCCTTTCCTTTACGACATGTTCATCGATCTGGGTTGAAGGGTTTACGATGGGTTTGTCCGGCCTGATAGAACAGGAAACCAAGCATGTGCGTGATCGTTTCTGGTGGGCTGGACAACGGAAAATGGGATTGTCTTTTACTGTCGTCATTTGCTACTTTTGAAATGCTACATTGTCATTGGTCAGTTTATATGCACCAAATGTAAATGGTAATGCTGCCTGAGGCATGATTTTCGGCATAAAAGACCGAGCTCCGTTTATCGAAAGTGTGCAGTCTCTGACGAACTACCCGTGTGTACTTCGCAGATCTCTGTCCCTGGTTGCAACCAATAAACTTTGGTCTTTGACGTCATCAAGAAGTATCCCGTGTCTCTGTTTGCCAAGACAGGGGAACTCGAAGGTTTCAGGCGTTCTCCCTGACGCCGCTGGGTTCTAAAAACCCGGTCCTTCAGTTGGCGCCCAACGCGGGGTGACTTCAGTGGTACCGGTCCAAGCCAGAGGTTCGTGAGAAGCTTCGTGAGAAAATTCTGGAGGAAGGCCAGCCACTTCATCGACCCCTGTATGTCGTCGTGGTCCGAAAGTCTTTGCTGCGAGGTTTCCCGCTTTCCGACGGCTACGAAGGACTGCTGCCCTGACTGTCACCCTGTTTTGGAGCCTTAGACGTTTGTAGAGCGAGACGATTGACGGGTCTTCTGATGACGCCATCGACATCTCAGTTAAGTATAAACGGAGCGTCCCCTAGTCCTTAGTTTGTTTATATCCTTTAGTGGATAGCTTTGATTTGGTACCTGCAGGCCCCAAAGCCAAGGGATTCGTGTATTCACGAGACTATCGTTTTCAGATTCCCCTTGTTGTTTGAAGCTAGACTAGTGTGCAAGATGCCTGGTTTTAGCAGTCTTAGAAAATTGTTTAGTTGTGGTACTTTGAGGGACTCCCGGTTAGAGGATTCGTGCCCGGTTCCTCCGATCGGAACTCCTACATACGAACTGTATGTGAAGCATGGTGTGGGTCCTATTAGCTATAATGAGATTTGGGTTAAATACACGAAGAATGACGGTGTCCTACAGTGGCCCTGTTATGGTAGTTTTGAGACAGAACTCTTAGATAACCTCGAAGTGAAGTTGCTCAAGAAGAAAGCCCGGCCGGCGATGTTTGACTCTTTCCGCATATGGCGCAAAGAAGCCAAACAGAAAGAAATAAAGTTAGCGAAAAAGAATAAGAAGGGTATTTCAATGGTGCAAGCTGCCATTGCATACAGAGATAATGAAGAAGAGCAAGAGAGTGAGCAGAAGCTTAGAGTGAGGAAGTTAGCGGTAGACAGATGCTAACCAGTACTGCTGTCTAAAGAGCAGAAAGACGTGAAAGATCTTACGAAAGATCCTTTATTGTCGCATTTGTTAAATTCACCGCCGCCTTATGTGCAGAATGCTACGGCACCACCGCCACCAGTCGTGGCTGTGCAACTGCCGGTTGTTTTGCCTCCTGTGATTCCTCCACAGCCAGCTCCTTCGTTGGCTACTGTTCTTTTGGCGCAGCTTCCTCAGGGGCCGCCAACTTTGTCTCTTCCTGCTACTACTGTTTCTATGCCTGTTCCGACTATGGATTCTCCTACTACTGTTTCGTCTCCTCTTGTCCTTCCGACTACTCCTTCTCCTAGACAGCGGATGACCGCTGCTTTTTCTGGTTTCCTGACTCCTTGGTTGGGACAATTAGGTATGTCTCCTGTGAGTGAGCGTAGACAGCTGCGTTGTCAATTGCCTGTGCAGATGAACGAGTGGTTTTAGATCATATGGCACGTAGATGGGTGACGTACAAGTCCCAGTACGATCTTGAGGGTTTTATGGATGTTTTCCGGCAATGGGAAGCACCGAAGCAACGTTATGTTTTCGAGCTTATGTGTGCGTTCCTCCATGAACAATGGACGGACGAAGTGGGTAGAGCTTCTGAAGAATTATTCCGATTGCGTTCCGAGTTTGCAAAAGGAACGAATGTGAGTCTACACGATATCGAGGGAGCGGTGTCGATGTTATTGTCACTTCGAAGCAATGTCCCTACAGAGCGGCTGTTTGAGCCAGATTCGTCAGTTAGGAGACATGCGCGTCAGTATCCGATGCGAGAGGTTCCTCCGGTATGGAGACCTGCTGATGCTGCTGCTGTTCCAGCTGTTCTTGCACATTTTCAGCGAGTATGGGTTCATGTTCCATGGAAGCGTGCAGAAGTCTTAGCGCTTAAGCAGACTTTACCTGATCCGCGGAAGAATCCGGCGGGATATTATAAAGAGCTTACGCAGACTGTGAGTTCGTGCGTCATGAATTTGGCGGACATAGACATGTTGTTTGGGAATGTTGTTCCACAGCCCATCTGGAATGTCATTCGACATACGGATCATGATAATGAATTGGGTGATTCGTGGGTGAATCTTGTTGCTGCAAATGATAGACAAGTTGGAGGTGCTAAGCCTGAAAATATCATTAGTGAACTTCCTGGTAGGATTATTACTTTTATGAAGACTTTGATGCCTGAAGTGCGTGTTAATTGGGACAAGTTGTCTGCATGTAAGCAGAAGAAAGATGAGACTGTGTCAGATTTTTTTTCACGTTTCGAAGAAACTTTTGTTGATCATAGTGGTCAGGATATGGCTACGGAGGGTGGCCAGAGATTATTCGTTGATAAATTTGTGCACAATCTTCTTCCTGAGTTATGTACTAAGTTGAAGGATTCCGAGAGTGCTTGGCCTGTCTCTACATCGGCGCAGATTCTAGCTACGGCTCAGTACTATGAGAATAGGCGTAAGGATGAGTTAGAGAAAGCGGATAAGAAGACTAAGGAATTGAAGACTAAAGTTCTTCTACAAGAAGCTTATCCACCCTGTGTTAATAATCAGTGTGATTATCAACAATCACCACAATATTCGAGGAACTCGCAAAGAGACGAGACTTCTCAACAGCGTATTCCGTATGGGCCTAATCAGTGTGCGTATTGTAGAGAAGAGGGCCATTATAAGAATAGTTGTCCGGTCCTGTTGCAACGTGCAAATAGTGCTCCTGGTGTGAGAGGTAGAGGTGCTCAGCAAGCGCCTAGAGGTAGAGGTCGCGGACAGACTGGGCGCCCTTTGCCTCCACAGAATTCAATGAATAGCTTTGACCAACAGCAGAATTCGTCTGGTAGGACTACACAATACTACGTGGATGATTACTATGTTGAAGGCGACGAAGAGCAAGGTAATGATTGTTAGGACAGCCATGGACAAAGAGAGGGAGTTGTTTCAGTTCCAGTAGATCAGAACGGACCTTACGTTGAAGTGACTGCATCAGGTGTGTCAGAGCCTTTTCTGCTAGACACTGGTGCTACGAAGAGTTCTATTATGCGTTCTAAACTCCCTGGCGCACCTTTGTCTGGCTTTAATAATGTTTCTATAGGTTTTTCTGGCGCCCCCGTTACGAATCCGATTTCCGTTCCATTGCCTCTTTCTGTTGGTCCTCGTAGGTTTGAAGCACCCCTTCTTTTGACTACAGGTTGTAATGAGAACTTGCTAGGCCTGGACTTGTTGAAGAGATTGTATGCGACTTTGTACTGTTCTCCGTCAGGAGTACATCTTACTTTGGGTGAGAATGTGATCTCACCAATATATATATCAAAAGATTGTCTTCCATCGGAATTGTCTTCATTACCAGATTCATTGTGGGCTACGGGTCCAAATGATGTGGGCCTGTTAGACATTCCCCCATATGTTGTGACACTGAAGGCGGATGCTAAGTTACCGCGCATTCCACAATATCGTATTTCCAGTGATGGTGAGCGTGCACTTTTAGCGATCATTTATGATCTGATTGACAAGGGCGTTATTGAAGAGACGCGAGGTAATGTGTGTAATAGTCCTGTTTTGCCTGTCTTAAAGAGAACTGATCCTTCACAGCCTCCTGTATATAGGTTTGTTATCGATCTCCGTGAAGTGAACAAGATTGTTGTTCCACAATTTCCTGTTGTGCCTGACATTACTGCATTATTGACATTGATTCCAGCTTCTGCCACCTGGTTTTCGGTGATTGACTTGAAGAATGCTTTCTTCAGCATCCCGATTGCCATGGAGAGCAGGGATATTTTCGGATTCTCTTTAGGAGGACGAAGTTTCCGCTTTAAGCGTGCTCCTCAAGGCTATTGTGAGAGTCCATCAATTTACAGTCAAGCTTTGAAGATACAACTTGACTTGTTAGCTTTTCTTGACGGTGTAGCCCTTATTCAGTATGTCGACGATTTATTGGTCGCTGCTGATACAGAAGACATCTGTAAGGATGCCACTGTGTCTTTGTTGTCCCATTTATCTGATTGCCATCATAAAGTCTCTCTCTCGAAACTGCAATTCTGTCGACAAGAAGTTACCTACCTAGGTCACCTCTTATCGAAGGAGGGAAGGAAACTGACCCCAGAAAGAATTCAGACTATTGCGAAAATGAGTGTCCCTACGACACAGAGGGAAGTACGTGCGTTTTTGGGTATTACGTCGTACTGTAGACAGTGGATCCCTAATAGCTCTTACTGTTAAGGATACTCCAAATCCTAATCCTTGGACTGACGAATGTCAAAAGAGTTTCTCTGAATTACGAAATGCGTTGTGTTCAGCTCCTGTGTTGGGTACTCCCGACTACAGTAAGCCTTTCACATTGTATGTCCACGAGAGAGAGGGATGTGCATTATCGGTTTTGACTCAGCAGTTTGGCGAGAAGCAACGCCCATGTGCGTACTTTTCGCCGACTTTAGATCCTGTAGCCAAAGCGTTGCCGAGTTGCTTGAGAGCTACAGCGGCAGCGGCTGTTTCGATTCGACAATCTGCGGGTTTGGTTATGGACAATACGTTAGTGGTCATGGTTCCACAGGCAGTGGATACCTTGTTAAATCGTACAAAGACACAGCACTTAACTAGTGCTCGGTTGTCAGGGTATGAGCTTACGTTGTTAGCGAGCCATGTGCACATCAAGAGGTGTAATACCTTGAACCCGGCTACGTTGTTGCCGATTTCGCTTGAGACAGATGATGATAGTGAAGAGCAACACGATTGTTTTCTAAGAACCGAAGAAGAGACGAAAGGGAGAATAGACTTGAGAGATACTCCTCTTCCTGACTGTGATGATGCTTTGTGGGTTGATGGTTCGTGTTTTAAATTACCAAATGGTGATACGACTGCAGCATATGCTGTGACGACTTTGCATACGGTTGTTGAAGCTGCACGTATCCCACATAACTCTGCACAAGCAGCTGAATTGATTGCACTTACGAGAGCATGTGTGTTGGCGAAAGGAAAACGAGTGAATGTGTACACGGATAGTCAGTATGCGTTTGGTGTGGCTCATAGCTTTGGGCGTTTGTGGCGTGAACGTGGATTTATGACATCGCATGGGACAAAGATACAACATGGACAACTGGTGAATGAACTCCTTGAATCTCTTACGTTACCTTTGCAAGTAGCGATTGTGAAATGCAGTGCCCATAAAAAGGTTACGGATGACGTTGGTCATGGTAATGCGTTTGCGGATGACGTTGCGAAAGAGACTGCTAGGAATATGATGAGTCGAATGTGTTTTGCGGGTCCGGCGAGATGGGTTCCAGAGAAGAGTATGTGTGAAGACACCATTGAGAGCGTGAAAACTATTCAGAGTGAGGTCACAGAGAAAGAGTTGGATGAATGGAGAGAGAGTAAGGGTAGATTAGATTCGAATGGTTGTTGGACTGACTTGTCTGAACATCAGAGATGGTTGTTGCCTAACGCGTATGTGCTTCCGGTTGTTATAATGGCTCATGGAATGGCACACATTAGTGTGAAAGGGATTTGCAAGTTGTTGGCTCCGGTTTGGCAGAATGTGGGAATCCCCAGATGCGCAGAGAATTTAGTTAAGAACTGTATGGTTTGTTTGATGCATAATCCTGGCAAGGGAACCCCAACACCAGCTGGTCATTTTGCTCCTCCTACGTATCCGTTCGAGGCTTTGCAGCTAGATTTTATCCATATGGAGAGATGCAACAACTTGAAATATGTGTTAGTGTTTGTATGCTCTTTTTCTAGATGGGTAGAAGCTTACCCCCTTAAGGACAATACTGCTTTGTCCACAGCGAAAGTTTTGATAAAGGAATTTTTCCCGAGGTTTGGAATGCCGAGAATTATTTGGAGTGATAACGGAAGTGAATTTGTGGGTCAAGTTATGAAGAGAGTGTGTGAGGGCCTCGGGATTAGGCAGAAGTTCCACGCTGCAAATCACCCCCAATCAGCTGGTTTAGTCGAGTGCTACAATGGCACCCTTAAGTTGAAATTGGCCAAAATTCAAGAAAGCACTGGTTTGCAATGGCCAGATGCCCTGCCATTAGCACTTTTGTCCACCCGAATGACTGTGCATTCACGAATGGGTTTGAGTCCGTATGAGGTTGTGTTTGGTCGCCTGGTGAATATTTGGGGCGTACCAAGACCGACGAGGTTCAGTGACCTCGAGTATCCTGTTTTGCTTGATTATTTGCGTGAACTGACAACTAAAATGAGTGTTTTACGCCAACAGGTACATGACAGTCTTCCACAAGCTACAGAGGATCCAGGGCACTCCATCGAACCTGGCTCTTGGGTCTTTGTTCGGAATTTTCAGCGGACGAAGAACGAGCAGCCCCGCTGGACTGGGCCCTACCAGGTGCTTTTGTCTACGAGATCTGCGGTCCGAGACCGAGGGAAACGAAACTGGATCCACGGCTCGCATACCAAAAAGGCACCTTCGCCTTTGCCTTACGACAAGTGGGTCCAAGAGGGTTTTGCGGACTCTGAAACAGAAGTAGTGCCACGATTTGTACCGTTCAGCGATGCTCGGCTGACTGGAACTAGCTCAGAGAAAGAGAGCGATCAAATTTTACAAGCATCAGTACCTCCTGCAGAGCGATTGGACACTACAGAGCCTCACCTTTTGTTCACTGATCAAGAACTATCCGGAAAAGATCGCTACAATCTGAGATCGAGAATTATGGACAAATAAAATATTAATAAAGTTGATTTTTTTTTACTGTTTGCAGGTTAACTCTCCACCAAGGATCTACTCATTTATTTATTTATTTTTAATTTTTGGGGAACCTTTATTGATCTGACAAGCAGGTACAGGCAGAGGCCTACAACCGTCTCGGCCGGCCACTAAATACGACATGAGTATCACATGGCAAACTTTAAGAAAAACAAACGCAGCAGACCAAGGTCAGGGATTCCAACTAAGGTTCAGGATATAACATGCGTCAGCGTAGGCAGCCAGGATTAAAGAGGTTCATTTTATCATGTATAAGTCACAAAATCAAAGCCACACGATCGTACCAGGTTCCGCAGTTGAAAACATGTGGCAAAAGTCAACAAGCAAAACAATTACAGTAGGAGTGGTGGAGGCGAAGTACGCTAATCAGGATAGACATCAGTGCAAACATGTTTCATAACAAACCGCCGCCCCACCCCTCCGAACTGGTAATTCTGCAGGAACCACAGGAGACAGTGATACCATAAAAGAGAAAGGAAAAAAGGGCCATAGAAATAAAGAAACAGGAAAGAAAAAAAAAAAAGAAAAGAAAAGAGAAAAAAAAAACCCTCCCCCAACCCCCCACCCCGCACCCCTGCAGAAGGCTATGGCCTACCCCCCCCCTAGCAGTGTGCCTGTCGCCCTAAATAGGAGACCCGAAATGTAGTAAGAAAAGAATAAGGAAAGCGATGGAGGAGAAGAGAATTAATGTATGGGCTCCCGGCCGCCCACTCTCCGAGCCCAGACCCTCAAACCAATACAGAGCAGAGATTCGAATCAGTCATTATACCGCCTGTCCCACGTAGTCACCAGCCGTCCGTGTACCAATACTCAAGAAGACATTCTCAGCCTTGTCCCTTACGGTCAATTGTATCAAAGGAATACAGCCGGCCAGCCGCCATTTTAGATGGAGTGGGTGAACGGAGTGGCCATGATAGTACGTCAGGCTGCCCACCAAAGCCAGCCAAGAACAATAGTGGGTGGACAGAGATGATGTGTGGGAGATCCATGTGCCGCAATAATCCCCCAGAGCCAACTGACCAGCCCAGCAGTATTAGTTCAAGGAGAAGAGGGAGAGTCGCCCCCTCAGTCCACAGTTGAGTAGTCGGACACGATGTCAGGAAGCCGATCCTCGAACCACGGTGCAGGTCCATCACCACCGGACCCACTCCCACCGGCAGCGATCAGCTCCATGGCTGACTCTAAATCCTGGTCCCCTGACATCCCCACATCCACCGGGGTAGGCAGTTCATTGCGTTCGGGTGTAGGGTGTGGCGCAGTGGCCCGCAATCGAGGGTCACCACGTGCAGCGAAGCGCACAATGGGAGCAATGGCGTCTAGCCGACTCCCCAGGTCACGGGCACTACAGTCCAGGGCAGTGCGCAAAGTACCTAGGGCAACCAGTACATCAAGAATCTCTGGTGTTGCCCCAAAAGCATAGGCTCCAGCATTCCTCCGCACTCGAGGCTCCCCGGCAAATCGCAACTCCTGAGCCCGTCCGTCGCACTTCCCTGCGTCCAACCGGTCATCACACTGCCACCCACCGGAGTACAATCGGGTCAGGAGCATGGGAGTAGCGGACTCCATAGCATTGCGGTCGGTGGCGTGGATGCGTCCCCAGTGGTCTCCTGGTCCCGCAATCGCAATCCAGAGCGCTCAGTGCCAGGCGCCAATTACGTGATGCTCAAGATGTCGCCCACAATGACTCGAGGGAAGATGAAGAAAGTGCCCGGGCGGTTCACAAGCGGAGAAACAGATACATTGTATTCTCCCGGATCCGCGATGTCTCGCAGGCAAACAACACCGCTGGGTGGTCTGGATGGCCACAGCAAGGGAAGGGCAGTTCGGCAGACTCACTCCGGCCGGCCGACTCCTCCCCGTCTCAGGTGACTGTTGTTATTGCATCAGGGGCTGGCAGGCACCAGCACTCAAAGCCCCGGTCTCGTGGGTAGTAGGGGCCGCAGATTAGGCAAGGATGTTTCGGCGGTGTTACAGCTGGTAGAAATCCCGGGGACACGCCAACGAAAGCAGCGTCATTTCTCCCTCATACAAACACGACTCGAGTTCAGGATGAGGTACAGGATGTTCATGCAGAGCAAGAAGGTCGGCGGAGCCGAGAGCCTAAGCGGCCATCATGGTTGCAGGCTTGGCTCCTCCTCCGGATCTACTAATTTTTTACTTTTCTTGAACTGCCATCCGGTTCTCGCTGCTAGGGTCGCGGTTGCTATCAGTCTTGGGAGTGCAAGCCTGAGACACTAGGTCGAGGGTTCTGTTGGCCCCAGGCAGCCTTCCTGGGTTCAGCAGAGGCACTCTCAAGCAGAATCAACCAACCACCGCGGGCAGCACATTTAGTTTAGGATGGATTTCTTTGAGTTGGAGAGACCTGTACAGACATTGACTTTTAGAAAAAGAATATGCAAAATAATGTCGAAGAAATGCTTTTTGATACCATGTTTGTTTTTTCTATCGAGTTTCGTAATATTCATAGCTGGTTATGTAGCATTTGTTTTTAAAATGACGTCTAATTCCACTGTGCAACCTACACCTTCACCTACTATTTCTTCTCATTCTTTCCATCTTTTGCCCGAACATGAGGTAGTCAGACGTTTGGAATTTTCTAACGGTTCCTTCATTCAACTTTTGCACCAGCACCAGTTAGTGATCAATACAACGAACTGCTGGATTTTTGGTTTGATGCCTCATACAACCGATAAGGGTATTCCTTATTTAGTTTTGCCCTTCAGTTTAAATGGTTCGATTCAAGCTTACAGAACCATGTTTATCTATGCCCATAGTGTCTACCCCCTACGTTCACCGAAAGACAATCCGAAGAATAGTGCTTTAGCTAAAGGCATAGTCGACATGATTAAAGGGACTAATGCAGTTGAGACTATTCCGAAAGATGAGAGGCAACCATATGGTGGTTGGAACGTCACTGGATATGGAGTTAGTCTGAGTGTTAACCAGCGAGCAGAAAGTCCTCCACCAATCGGGATAGTGCCCCATAAGGGCTACTATTGTCTGCAGGGCAACGGTAAGAATCCGAAGGCTCAGTTAGGGAAGAGTGTTTGCGCTGAGACTTACGT
Source organism: Lissotriton vulgaris (assembly GCF_964263255.1). NCBI lineage: Eukaryota > Metazoa > Chordata > Amphibia > Caudata > Salamandridae > Lissotriton > Lissotriton vulgaris. Next base: position 1,259,608,438 of record NC_141695.1, read on the forward strand.
GTTTGCGTCTCAGTCTTCCCCAGCGTTCTTAGCTGCTAAGGGTACCTACTTTGTTTGCTATGACAAAGCGTACACATGGTTGCCCCCCGACTTCTCGGGCACATGTTTTGTTTCCTTTCTGTTACCTCCCACTTTTACAGCTGCGGCAGATTACCACAAGACGAGAGTTGCTAGAGGTGTCTTTAGCCAAGAAGACACTGCAGGACAAGAATTGGGAGATTTCTTCAAGGGTTTTCTGCCGTTTTGGGGACCTATGGCTAACAGTAGGAATATTCGTCAGCTAACGAGAGTGGTTGAGTCCACCATAGTTGAAACTGCCGGTGCCCTTGGTAACTTGACTGCTGAGCTCCAGTCGGATAGACTTATGACACCTCAGAATAGAGTTGCCCTTGATGTTATCCTGGCAGATCGAGGTGGAGTCTGTAAATTGATTCAATCAAGCTGCTGTGTTTTCATTCCAGACAACGCTCCATCAGTCTTCCAGGCCATTTCCAAATTGCGCAAAATCTCCGATTCTGTCCATTTGGACAAAGGGGATTGGTCTTTGATAGGATGGTTATGGGAATTGATATCCACTTGGGGTTGGAAGATTTTGATGGTTATTGGGATGGTCTTAGCAATCCTGTTCATGTTCTGTCTCTGTGTACAGTGTGCTCCTGCTATTTGTGGCCTTTGTGCTACTTTGTGTGTACGGAGACCTGTCCAGAGAGAGATGCTTAGTAATAGGATGATGCTACAGCAGCATATTGATGACCTGATGAATATAGATCCGGATTCGGATTAAAATGGGTTTGGGTTTATTGCCTATGATAGGGCAAAAGGAGGGTCTGTGGTTCCGTGGTTCCGAATTAGGTTCGATAGTTCCGAACTTGATTTATAAAGATCGTCGGAAATGGACGATTTTGGTGTCAGCAGACCGCAAATGGCGAGTGTAGCGTGTCTGAGTGTTTTCGTATGAATCGATATAGGAGAACACTCTATATTCAAGGATTTAGTCTGAACCTCCTGGTTCCATTTTGTATGCGGCAGCCATTTTGTGTGGTTGCCCTAACATAGGCCCGATGACTGCGGCCGAGAAAATCCTTGGGACACGTACGCCTTAGCTGACTTCTGGGTGACCTGGCCGAACTGACTCCTTGCCTGGGGCGGATCCCGCTGAGCCAGTTCCTTGTTCAGCAGCTGGTCTGATAAAGATCAAAGGGCAGGACGTGCCCGAGTTTATGGTACACCGATCCCACCTCTCTATCTCCTCCCCATCTGTTTCTGCCTTTCCTTTACGACATGTTCATCGATCTGGGTTGAAGGGTTTACGATGGGTTTGTCCGGCCTGATCGAACAGGAAACCAAGCATGTGCGTGAACGTTTCTGGTGGGCTGGACAACGGAAAATGGGATTGTCTTTGACTGTCGTCATTTGCTACTTTTGAAATGCCACATTGTCATTGGTCAGTTTATATGCACCAAATGTAAATTGTAATGCTGCCTGAGGCATGATTTTCGGCATAAAAGACCGAGCTCCGTTTATCGAAAGTGTGCAGCCTCTGACGAACTACCCGTGTGTACTTCGTAGATCTCTGTCCCTGGTTGCAACCAATAAACTTTGGTCTTTGACGTCATCAAGAAGTATCCCGTGTCTCTGTTTGCCAAGACAGGGGAACTCGAAGGTTTCAGGCGTTCTCCCTGACGCCGCTGGGTTCTAAAAACCCGGTCCTTCAGGTGCAGAATCCTTAGTTGGACCAAACGAAGTCTCATTGGGACCGCCACTACTCTAGGGGATGACACCGCCTCCCTCCAATCTTCCTCATCCAGGACTAAGCCATCTGACACCCACTGTTCCCTGAGCTGCACCAGGGGATCCTCAGTATGGTTAATGAGTTTTCTATAGGTCAACGATATTGCTTTGGTGGGCAGATAACCATCCAACAGTCTGTCTTCCAGCGGGGAGGCTACTGGAGGTGTCTCTCCACTGGGGATTAAAGCATGTAGAGCATGACTGACCTGAAGGTATCTAAACCGTTCCGTATCATGCAGCTGGTACTTGGCCTGCGACTCCTCAAACATCAACACCCTATCTTTACCCCACACATCACGCACCTGAGTAATTCCAATCAAATCCCAAAAGTCAAACCCTTTCGTTTTCCACTGAGTGCCCAACATCTCTGAGCTCCACAAAGGCGTAGCTAGTGTTATTCGCCCCCCCCATTTGAGGGCACTGTTGGCCTCATGCCATACCCTCGTCGCCGTCGATGGAGGACCCACCAAAGGGAAACAACCGCACCTCGCATACAACACTCTGGTATACTCTCCCCCGGGCACTTGGTCACGGTCCATCGCAAACCCCGGGTCTACTGGCGTGATTGATAGGAGCCAGCTGGGACGCCCAATAATATTTCCTGATATTAGGCAGACCAATATCCCTGTCATACCAGGGCAACATCAATTTTGACAATGCGATACGCGGCCTCCCCTCCCACAGCAGGCCACGCTGCAAAGATTCAATCTCGTTAAAATACGACAGAGGCACCGGATCAAAGGAATTCTGAAGAGCGTACAAAAAGCGCGGGAGGGCCAACATCTTGAAGAGGACCGCACGGCCCAACAAGGAGATCAGTAATACTTTCCACCTAGCGACATCACCTCGCAGTCTGGCCAATGGGGGTAATAGATTCAGGCTTAAACGTACCTTGGGGTCCTTCGATATCTGGATCCCCAGATAACGAAAACTGACCAATTCCAGCTTCACAGGGCAGTTCACTGGCACTCTGGGTGGTTCACCACTTAACACAAAGAGGACCGACTTCGCCCAGTTAATAGTGAAGCCGGAATGCCTCCCGAAAATACCATAAAATATCCATAAAAACTACCAGGGAACTATGAGGGGAGGTCAGATACAACAGGATGTCGTCAGCATAGAGCAAGATCTTATCCTCCCACTCCGATGTCCAATGCAGTCCTCTAATCGAGCGGTCCCATCGCACCCAGGCCGCGAGCGGCTCCAGTGGAAGGGCGAACAAGTGCGGTGAGATAGGGCAACCCTGATGAGTGCCCCTCCCGAGTGAAAAGTCGCGGGATCTTTGATTGTTAATGACCACACGAGACAAGGGGGCTGAGTAAAGAAGGCGAACCCAACCAATAAATTCGGGGCCAAACCCCAATTTCTCCAGGACCGCAAAGAGGTATGACCACTCCACTCGATCAAAGGCCATTGTGGCATCCAGGGACAACAACACCACCGGTTCATGGATGCGAGATGCACCCGCCACCACTCCGTGGAGCCATCTGAGATTAAGGGCGTTGTTCTGACGCGGCATAAAACCAGACTGGTCCGGATGCACCAGCGTCGTGATGACCTTCACTAGTCGAACGGCGAGCAGTTTGGCTAACACTTTAGACTCTAAATTTAACAGGGAGATTGGGCGGTACGATTAACACTCCAGACGCGGCTTACCATTCTTATAATGAGCACAATATTAGCGATGCGTTGATCATAAGGCAACTCGCCACGGTCTCCACTCTCAAGATACATATCTTTCAGGTGCGGGGCCAAACGGTTGGCGTGAAGCTTAAACAGTTCAATGGGGAGACCGTTTGGGCCCGAAGCCTTGCCGGAATGAACCCCCCTGATGGCCATCACCACCTCATCGTTCGTGAGGGCGGAGTCCAGAAATTCCCTGTGTTCGGCAGACAGAACCGGCATCGGAATATCCTGAATCATGTCAGCATTTTCTACCTCCGTGAAGTCCCCTGCCGAGGTATAAACCTCAATTGAAAACAAAAGAGAGAGAAAGGGTGTTCTACATTAATGTAGGGAGGGAACTCCTGGTCCCCTTCTTAGTATTTTTAACAACAAAAATGAGGAGTGCCCCCTAGAGAATTGTAGAGAGATGCTCTACAACAACAAAGAGGTTCAAAAGTGCACAATGTGCCCAACCTGTTAGAGGATACAGAAAATCCTTCTATTTTGAAGAAGACCCCTCACATGCTTCATCATCTGGGTCCCACCCTGATGATTAAAATACAGGTCTACATATTTCAACCATCTTGCAATTGTCGGTTTTCGTCAGGACCAAAGTAAAAGACCTGGGTGGTGCACGCACGCTAAGGCGTGCCCTGCCATCCATCTATGAGGAAACTGGAACCACAAACTTGTGGCCCGTTACAAAAACGTAGAGTAGTCTTCTCCTGTGTCTGGAAAAAAACCTGTAAAACAAAATTTCAAGGAAACGGGGGCTGGGATCACAAAAACAAAGACAATAGACAAACAATTGTTGTACATGTAACATATAAATCGTGCCATGTCACAATCGTAGTGACTGCACCCGGATCGCGGTGTCTAGATCAGGAGTGCCGGCTGAATTGTGGACGTGCAGAGTGGGGATGTGCCACACCAGGGGCGCAGCGCCCTTCCCATGGATTCTATCAAAAAGTCCTGCTTTCTAATAAGGCTAGATATGCGGTAAACGACGAGCCAACACCGGGCTGCCCCCCCTTTTTTCAATGCTTTATTGCCAATTGACGGATTACACGGAGCTCTGTTACCAGGGCAACTCGTTGGCTTGGGCCCATGACGGTGCTCTCCGTTCTCATTGGCCAATACGTCTCCATGTGACCCTGGCCACGCCCACACCAGGAAGTCAGGAGATTGGAGTATAACTTCAGCTACAGCACGGAGAGCCGGTCACTACCACCGGGGCTCCGCGAAGGCGACCAAGTAGGTTACTAGACCGCTAGGAAGAAGGGATATATGATGTTAGCACGCACACTTTTACCACGCATTCCATTACCACGCATTTTTTACAACGTGATACCTTTACAACGAATAGTGCTTTGGGTGCTGGATAGTGAATAGTTTAATTTACTATTCCAACACCAGTCCCAGTGGACACTAGGGAAGGTTATTGGATAGTAAATTAACCTATTCACTATCCATTCCCTATGTCAGATCGCCCCAAAGCGCTATGCGTTGTAATGGCATGCGTTGTAAAAGATGCGTGGTAATGGTAGTGCGTTGTAAAAAATGTGTGCTAAAGGTTGTATACCAGGAAGAAGCCACAAGTAAGTCCTTAAGTACAAGGGGCTTTTAGCCTGACCTTCGGAATCTCGAAGACGTTCTGGCTCTCATTCCGTTTCTGTATGCTTATTATTTCACCAACCAGGTTACGTGAGCATTCCGCTCTAGGAACCCGGACGCCCATGGAGCAGATAATTACCTAGCTCCAAGTAAGCTTCATTTTGATTGCATCCACCTAGGTACATGACCACGACATGATCACCACTATATCTTCCGTTGGCGGCGAGTCATGGGTGTTTGGTTGAGGTTTAGGTGGTTTTTTAACATGCTTGTATATGCGCCCAATTATCGCTGCCGCTGAGGTGATTCTCCTGAACCTCTTCCGCCCCCCACTACGATAGGGCTTAGTTTTTATCCACAAGGTGGGACAACTACAGACTGATATGTGGACGTTTCTAACACGGACGCCGCGCCCCTGGTGTGGCACATCCCCACTCTGCATGTCCACAATTCAGCCGGCACTCCTGATCTAGACACCGCGATCCGGGTGCAGTCACTACGATCGTGAAATGGCACGATTTATATGTTACATGTACAACAATTGTTTGTCTATTGTCTTTGTGATCCCAACCCCTGTTTCCTTGAATTTTTGTTTACCAGGTTTTTTTCCAGACACAGGAGAAGACTACTCTACGTTTTTGTAATGGGCCACAAGTTTGTGGTTCCAGTTTCCTCATATATCGAGGGCAGGGCACGCCTTAGCGTGCGTGCACCTCCCAGGTCTTTTACTTTGGTCCTGTCGAAAAACGACAATTGCAAGATGGTTGAAACATGTAGACCTGTATTTTAATCACATATCACACGTTGTGATTTTAGACACCACACTTCTTTAACACCAAAGCCTACCTAATTAGACACAGGTGTTTCAGTTCTTTTAACAGGGTGTCCAACCACTCAGGAATAAAGTCCATGAGGGAGTAGCGTTGGCCCCTTTTTAGACCACTCACTGTATCTATAGCACTGCACATATAATAAAGAAAAAATACCCGCTCCACTGTAATCAGGTATCGAAGCACACCCTGGTGGCATTCGGCCTTCAGGGTGGAACCCCGATGATGAAGCATGTCACCAACTAGGTTGGTGAATGAGGGGTCTTCTTCTAAATAGAAGGATTTTCTTTATCCTCTAACAGGTTGGGCACATTGTGCACTTTTGAACCTCTTTGTTGTTGAAGAGCGTCTCTCTGCAATTCTCTAGGGGGCACTCCTCATTTTTGTTGTTAAAAAATAGGTATAAACCTCCTCAAAATAACGGGCAAATTCGTCTACAATTAACTGAGGGTCCGACGAAACCGCCGCACCAGCGATGCGCAGTTACGGCACCAACCGAGATCCCCAATCACCCTTTTCCAGCCATGCTATTAACTTCCCGGCCTTGTCGCCATGTTCATATATTCTACTCTGCGTGGTAGCATGAGGCGTCTTTGCTCTGTCACGTGTCAGGGTCCTGTACTCGTCCCGAAGCAACCCGAGGCGGTGCCCCGCCCCAGGGTCATTCCCCGAGGAGACAGCAGCTTCCAAGACCAATAGCTCCGCCTCCACCCTATCTATTTCGGCCCTGCTCTTCTTCTTCTGCCCGGATACTAGGGAGAGAACCTCCCCGCTTGCAACAGTTTTATACGCTTCCCACAAGGAACACTTCGATGTAACCGACCCTTCATTCTCCTGAAAATAACGATCTGTGACACGTACAAGTTCCTTCCTGACAGCAGTTTCCTTCAGGCGCCACGCACTAATCGGTGCCACCCTACCCACTACACCCTGTCCCATTCGCAATAGAAGCCATATCGGTGAATGATCAAACACTCCACGCGCCAAATTAGTCACTTCCTCAATAAAGGCCGCCTGAGACGCTAGTAATAAAACATAGTCTATCCTAGAAAGTGAGTGGTGCGCCGCAGTTGCGTGTGTATAGCTCACATCACTAGGGTGCCGAAGGTGCCATCCATCCACCAAACCCGACGCGGCGGTAAAATCGGCCAGCCATCTACGGGAAGGCAAAAGCACACGGGAGGGGTGCCTGTCTAGTTCACCATCCAGTACAGCATTGAAGTCCCCGCCCAGCACCATTGTCCCAATGGGCAAAGTCAGAAACACCCGGCCCAAATCATGGAAAGTATCCACCTGTAACACTGGGGGGACATAGATAGATAGAAACGTGAAGTCCTACCCTCCTATAACCCCCGAAATTCCAACATATCGACCTCTGTTGTCAGACCACGTCGACTGGATAGTGAGGGGAAAGGAGTTTTTCACCAAAATCCGCACTCCTCTAGAGCCGGAAGTAAAGCCGGCATGAGCCACTAGTTTGTAGCCTCTGTGAAGCGCCATACAACGTTTACCCATGAGATGAGTTTCCTGTAGCAGCACCACGTCGGGCGAGTGCCTTCTAAGCAGCTGACTCACCATTGATCTTATCACCCAAGCCATTCACGTTCCAGCTAAGGACGGAAAACCCCAAGCCCAACCTAGCGGAGGCCATTCCTCTCTCCGAAAAAGAACAGAATAGCCATAGGCACCCATAGCGAACTCTGGTCACACAAAACAAACTCAACAATTAAAACCCCCCAGTACCGGTCCCCCAACCCCCCTCTCTGCACCCCTGCACATCCCCAACTCGCAGTGTGCCTGCCACCCCCAACTAACTACAAGTATCTAAAAGTAGAAAACGGAGGAGGACCTTACAACAGGCCGCCCGCCCCCACCACCCCAAACCAACCACTGTCCCCCGTAAAACAAAACACTAAAAAAGGACCCCAGCAAAAATAGTCCAGGGGGGGGAATAAAGAACAACCCCAACCAGTTCCACTGCGCCACCAGTAACGTTAATGCGGTACAGTCCCAGCGACAAATCACTGTTCTTCACTATCGGTCCGGGCCTGACCCCCGGAGTCCGAGCCCTCAATCCGATCCAGCCAGTCCGCGGCAACCTCAGGATTGTCAAAAAAACAAGTTTTCCCGTCATGTTCAATCTGAAGACGGGCCGGAAACATCATTGAGTACTTCATCTCTCGGTCCCTCAAACGTCGCTTGAAGGCCATAAAGTTCTGCCGCTGCCTCTGCACCATCTGAGTGAAGTCCGGGAAAAACAATAGTGAAGCGTTCTCATAGGCCAGCGGGCCCGTGGATCTTGCCGTTTGCAGGATAGCATCTCGGTCCCGAAAGTTCAGGATCCGGGCTATTATGGGGCGAGGAGGATCCCCCGTCTTTGGGCGACCACCAGGAACTCTATGGGCCCTCTCCACCGTAAAAAAGTTACTGAGGCCCTTGTTGCAGGACGAGTTCCTCGACAAAGAGGTCCGGAGTCAACCCCTCCGACCTCTCCGGCACTCCCAGGATACGGACGTTATTGCGGCGCGCCCGTCCTTCATAGTCATCGAGCTTTCGATCGAATTGAGTCCGGCCGCCATAAGGTCTCGCACCTCTTTCTGCAGCTCAGACACATCCTCGATGAGACTCGTCGTCTTAATTTCCAAGCCCTTAACTTTCTCCGCCGTTTTAGTCAGGTCAGCCCTTATGAGGCCCACTTCCATCGACACTGAGTCCAGTTTAGTGTCCATCTTGCCCAAGGATGATTGGACCCCGGTGATCGTTGCCATTAAATCTTTCATTGTAGGGTCCTCAACGACCGAATCGCCATCCCGACCACTAGTCGGGGTACGTTTCGCATCAACCGGGTACCCCTTGGAGAGGGCATACTTGTCTATTTTGTTGGTCTGGATCTGATGAGTATTCTTCGCCGACTTCGACTGGGGCTTCTTAGGGTCTCCTCTCGACGCCATTGCCACCACCAATCGGGTCCTGGCTACTTCCTCAGCAATGCGACCTTAGACCAAGATTGGTGGACTCAGGACACCCCAGCCACGACTCTCCCGCGATGAACCAGGATCCGACCGATCACTTCCGGTCACACAGGCGATGTTGTCGCACTCCACCACGGACCCCTCCAAAATCGGGGTCCCGACTTCCACGTCCGTAGGCCTCAAAGTTTCGGACGACGATAGTCTGTTGCCAAAGCGCCCAAACATACCAGAATTTCACCTAGTTACTCAGGTGCTGGTCCCCCACCCGATCTTAGGGACGGGTTTCAGGATAATATGCCGGATGGCTGGTCAGGATTTGGCGGCCCGCGGAGCCGAGACTCAAGCGGCCATCTTGGTCGCTGGCGCGGCTCCTCCCCCGATTAGGTACAGTTTTAAATCAAAACATAGACTCTCATTGTGAGTGGTCCGGTATATAGGTCAGATTTTCCCCACCCCATGAGTTTCCCATACAAGGCCCACCAGCAACAGGAGGCCAACTAAGAAAGTAGGAATTATCAGGTAAATAAGTAATTTCGGGTCTCATTCCCTCAGTAATTCCTCATTTTGAGCCCGACTATCACCTCACAATTTTTGCTGCTTTTGCGGCCAACAATCCCAGGTGAAAATTAAGAGATCTGCAGTTTTCCTACAGATCTCATCATTCCAATGGGCCTTGATGTTGACAGCCCTATTGGAATTAAGAGCCACTTGTAATGAGGGCCTTGGAAGGCAACAAGGGCACACATGAGCGGCTTTAGTGCTGGTGGCACCCTGTGTAACACTGTTTGATGGAGCCCCCCAATGACCATTTCCACCACAGATTCCCTCATCACCACCACCGTTTAACAGTGCCACTCAAGTCTTCATAACCACTCTCTAACAGATGCTTTTAAGTAGTCATATAGTGGAGTTCATACCAATGTTGGATGTCAGAGCACTTTGCATCACACTCACATTACACAGTGACAATTAATCAGACTTTTGTAAATCAGTGTATAGGAAATGTTACATAAGTCAGAGGACTACAAGGTGTAGAAGTAACATTCCATCCATAGTGGGAGGAGATGTAGTTTAAGAGTGCTTGGTCTGGAGAACCACACACTCACAATTTAAACTTAATACCATAGTTGGGCATTCTCTTTAATAATAAGAATCAATTTCTATCCAAACAACCCTTTTTGCAAAGTTAATCTATGCTCTATTCTATATTTTGGAGCTTGCATGCGGATCTTTTATGACAGTTAATAGTTCACTGTTCTATATTAGGATTTTAACTTATAAACTGCAAGTAACGAAAGGATGTATTTTACGAAACAATAACACACTGACCAACTTACATTATATACACTTTGTAATCAGCAAGAGACATGTTCTTTGCAGCAGGCATATTAACCCTCTGTGCTACTTTATGATGTGTCATAGGGCCCGATGTAGGTAGCCCTTTACCGATCGGAATCGGCCGAAAATACCGATTTTCGGCCGTTTCCGATCGGTAAAGGGCTATCGAGATGTAGGGGCACATTTTCGGTAATTTTACCGAATCGTTATCATTACCGAATCGGTAAATTTACCGAATCGGTAATATTTACCGATTCGGTAATGATAACGATTCGGTAAAATTACCGAAAATGCAATGTAGGTAGCCAATGTTCCATCAGAACATGGCTTACAGAATCGGTATTTTACCATGGAATACAAATCCATGGTAAAATACCGATTCCTGTGTACATGCACATCTGTGCATGTACACATGTGCCATGTGACAGACAGACATGCCCTTAGGGCATGTCTGTGTGCCACATTGCACACATGCCTGTTTTGGGGGTGCTACAGGGTGTCAAAGTGACACCCCCTGCACCCTTGTGAATTCTTTAATTACCGATTCGGTAAATACCGAATCGGTAATGCCTAATCATTTCTATGGGCTTCAAAGCCCATAGGAATGAATGGGCATTACCGATTCGGTATTTACCGAATCGGTAATTAAAGAATTGTTAAGGATTCGGTAACGAATCCAGATGTTGGGACCTACATCCCATTTACCGATTTTGAAATACCGAATCGGTAAAATTCGGTATTTCAAAATCGGTAAATGGGATTTACCTACATCGGGCCCAAAGCCTCAACTAGACAAAACACTGACCTCTCTCCAGGAAGAACATTAATCGCTGGAGTTACTTGACATTTTTATTGTTGCCTGGAAATTGCTGGAGGCAAGGAACTCAGCAGAAGGTGCTTTTAAAACCATAATAAGCTTGCTAACACAGCCCCCCATAAGACAGCACCCGGGGCAGTGGCGCCAGTTGCACTGTCCCAAAGCCGGCCCTGAGGAAACAGCACCTTCACTTCAGACATACTGAGAAAGACACAACACCATTTCCACACAATTGAACACAAAGCCATTGCATGTTTGAGCCATCAAACATTTCTAGTAATTTTATTGATCATATGTCACTTATTATTTTTTGAGAAGAGTGAAGTTAATATGTGAATGCTTGACTGCAGTAACTGATACTGTCATGTGTTCTGTTCATGCTAGAGCAGCTCTCTGGATGTGCCCACATCTCTGACAAGACAAAGTTTGCCCAAATACAGACTGCTAAGCTGAAACCCTGTATAATATTGTTACTCAGGAGTCAGAGTCACCAACAATTCTCTCTTGGACTCGTCTCTGCACCTGCTGGAGGTCTTGGTGAGAATTTAGTCAAGCGTCTGTTGCTAGAAACGTCTGTGGGAAGATATACATTTGCATATTGTCTCCTCTCTGAGAGTTTGTCTTCATTGCCAGTGTAGAGGGACGCCTGGTTGGTTTGCTCTGTAACTCAAAAGTATATTGGGCCCGATTCACAGAACTAACTTAAGACAAAATCTAAACTTACCACCATTTTGGTATTCACAGAAGGCACTTAATCATTTTGGTATTCACAAAAGGCACTTACTCATTTCGGTATTCACAGAAGTTAGGACTCCTAAATGGCTTCTGTGAATACCGTAAGTCTTAAAGTTAGGATTTTTCTCAGCTTAGGAGAAGTAAAGTTAGGATTCCTAACTTTAGAACTCCTTAATGCCTTCTGTGAATACCGAAAGTCTTAAAGTTATTATTCTTCTCAGTTTAGGAGTAGTAAAGTTAGAACTCCTAACTTTAGGACTCCAAAACTGAGAAAAATCCTAACTTTAAGACTTTCGGTATTCACAGAAGGCCTTTAAGAGTCCTAAAGTTAGGACTCCTAACTTTTGTGAATACCGAAATGAGTAAGTGCCTTCTGTGAATACCAAAATGGTAGTAAGTTTAGGATTTTGTCTTAAGTTAGCTCTGTGAATCGGGCCCATTCATTTTTGCAGTAAATACTCAATGCAAACGTGAGTTAACAGGAAAAGAGGGCCTGGGTAGAGCTAGCCCAGTACTAGCATATTTTCTGTTGAGATTAAAGGACTGTAACATTAGCATGTAGTTCATCCCTGGAGGAGCTAATGTCAGAGCTGGCTTTTTGTCTGGCTTTCCAGATGAATACATTGATCCAGAAAATAAAGAGGATGTATCAGAATTAGTGATTGGTTTTGCTGATGCCATGGAAAAAGTCAGTGACTGTGACATGGAGGAGTGGAAGTGGCTTTGATGAATGATGACGTGTTACAGGAAGTAAATTGTCATGTTAACTTTAAGCAGAGAGCAGCTACATGAGACAAAATAACTGGCAATATTCAGATTTTTGTGAACGTTGCACATGAGCTAAGATTTGTTTTCCTAGAATACTTTACTCCCATTTATCATCCCTGACCATGACATCCAGATTTTTTCTGCTATTATGAAAGAATTTCAATATCACATAATGCATCTTGTGCTCTTAACTGCAGAGTCAAACGAATGAGTAAAAAAGAGTAAAAACAGTTTTAAAAAAGGGACTCAAACAGTGGATGCTTGTGGGTTGCATTTGGTTACCATGAAGAGGAGAGCACCTAGAAGTATCAGCTTAAACTACAGTCCACCACTGGTAATTCACCTGGGCGGAGTTCGCAGAGTTCCGCGATGCGGAACTCGGTGAAGTGCAAAAAAAACTCTGCTGCGGTATGCGAAGCACCGCGAGCAGCACAGTTTGAGTGCCAGGTGCTGGTCCGCACTGTGCAATCATCGCGAACAGCACCATGCACATCGCAAGTGGGCGCTGCTTCCTTTCTGCCGCTTGAGTAGATTTTTACTCGAGCTGCAGCTTTCTCAACGCGAACGGACAGTTTCTCAACACGAGCTGTTGCAAGAATATGTGACCACTTGCAATGAGAAATCTGACCGCCCGCATTGAGAAATCTCGCTGGGAGGGGGATTTTCCTCCGCGAAGCGGAGCGGAGTTCACCACCCAGACTTACTTTTAAGTCCTTGACAATGAGATAATATTCATGAAGTACATGGAAGTAATCAAGTTATTGGTGATCCTAAGAAATTTCAGAGAAGAGTGGTGGACAAATAGCAAAGTAAGGTGATATAGTTAGGGTAAAGAACTTACCTGGAAATAATGTCTACGTTTTCAGGACCTGCAATATAATGATAATAACTGTTCCATTGGGTGATGGCTGATAGTGAAGTAAGAAGGGGAAGTTAATGGGATGTCATTTCATTTGAATTTACTCCTTTATACCTTGCTGAAGTAGATGAAGAAACATCAGTGGAGGACAATGCTTCTAATTCTGATAATTATAGATCCTCAGTTAATGTTGGATGTAATGACTATGCTGAAGTAAAGTGTGATGTGTGTCCAAAAAGTACTGCGGTCAGTGGATACGGTGATTTTGTCAACACTAATGTGGAGCGTAAAAGAGTATCTCAAGACCCAAGTATGTAGAAAAAAATGTTGTGCTAAGCATATAAGGAGAGAATGTTTTGCTGTTAAAAGCAGAAAGATGCATGTTTTCTAATGCTTCTACTCTGATTATTTGGTCTGGCGTTAGCAAAGGTCTTTTGATTTCACTAAAATGAAATGTATATTATATTTACATTTAGGGTTATTTATTTTCCAGCCTTCTTCATCCATTGCTCTTTTACTGGGTCATTCCCGTTTTACTTCCACTTGTTTCAGCGTACAGCTTGGGCAATGGGCCAACTCACTTCAGTCATTGGCTATCTTCACTGTCAGTGACGACAATCTGCACCCAACATTCCCCTGTGTGCTAGGGACTTCAATGGTAATTTATGCTTTTTGAGACCAAAAACAACCCAAAGGAAACAGCCTGGCAGTCAACACCAGACTTATTAGCTTTGTCAATGCTTGTCATTCTAATGTACAGGTTAAGTACACTTAACGCCCGTCCTTGGAGAACTCCTTTGGCTCCTTCTTACCTGCCAGATTCGCATTCAGATTCTGCCTCACCAAATTCAAGGCGGTAAACTCGAACACTCCACCATATCTGGCACAAAAAAAAGTGATGATACTTGGAGGAAGTTAGCACTTTGTAAGCAGTAACATAGCAAGGGTGGAAATCAGAAAGAGCAGGAAGAGAAAAACAAGTTACCAGTGTTCATGTACATACCCTCTTACGACATGGAACTTCGTTGGTGTCCAGATCGGACAAACCCATTCCATCATTCACGTCTGCAAAAAGTTAAGACCCATCTCATCACAGACCTCCCCAGAGAACCCCCCTTTCCAGTAAATTCCCATGCTCTCCATACATAGGGTTTCAGGATTACAGGTAAAACCGATTGTAAACGATAAAACACACTTGTGTTTCAGTAGAAACAGGCAGACATCAGTGATGCTGTGCTTTTCCTTCTTTGTTGCCCTTTGGTGTCAAAGCCGTATAGGTGTAGCCTTTACCTCTAATCACCTCTCGGTGATGGATGCTCTCGATATGACACATGTGGGCCAAGATAAGCCACTTACTATGCCCTCCTCAACATTTGACACATCCAGGACCTCCTGGGACCTGGTTTGGGATCATGTCTCACCTTATAATGCTTTCAGCCCAGTGTTCATTGCACATTGCTGTGCTTTGGTCAGCAGTTTTGCAGTTGAACTGCGAGCGGGGTTTCAGTCTAAAGGAATTGGACCACCATAAATGTATCATCCTTCAGTGAAAGCGGGGCAGATATTTGCTTTCCTTAAGCTCAAGTATCTATATTGTGACAACAAAGATCAATGTGCATGCGGACACCTATAGCATCTATGTCCTTCCATAAAGTGCTGTACCCAACCCTCTTTTCTTAGTTTTACATTGTGTTGGTCTGAGAAGCATGTCTATAGAAGGAGCATCCCCTCATACAAACGTACAAGGACCATATCATGAACATCATAACCAATCTTGCACTGACCCAGACTGGGTTCATGTTGCAGGGTTGCTGAAACTGCAATGCCTAGGGCTCATACATTACCTCAAGATCTATGAGTTAGTGTATGAGCTGAAGGCAGTGCAACTCAGAAGCATGAAGAGACGCCCAGTGCTCTGTTTCCCAGTATGTGCTGCAGACAACACAGTATCAGCACAAATAGGTACATGTGCCTATTCTGAGCCCACATGCCAAAGTAGAACATGTTCATAGTACATTCTCAGTATCACCAAGTTACATTTTTAGTCTCAAAATGAAGCTTGGAGTTTATTGTGCCAAATAAAACATGCCACTTGGCAAAATCACCTCCACAAACCACGGTGACCATATTGAATTAAAACACACTGAGCTATGCTTGATCTTCCCCCAAGAATGGAAAATGCATTTGAAGAGTTAAGGCTGCACGGAACACAAAGGTAAAGTGCCTTTGGCAACTCTGACGTATTCCTGGCAGGAGCAGAGATGTCACACAGCTTTCATGGAAACAAAGACCCACATGCATGGTATAAATCATTGCTTAGCTGTCATCGCCCTGGCTTGAAATTACCACAATGTCCCACAGGCATGGTTCAACAATGTCAAACAAACTTTATTCACTGTGTGAACTGCATTGGCAGACAACAGACGGCATCCTGCACACCATGAGCTTCCCTACTACCCCCACAGCCTTTTTATACAACAATAGAGTTTACTGTCGCCAAAGATCCTAACGCTATCCGTATGCGTATTAGTTCCTTGCACCTTCCCCCCGCCCTCTGATCAGACACTGATACTACATTTACTTGCTCAGCTCTTTTCCTGGTTTCTTGAGACATCAGAATTACTACTGTACTAAACTGTAAATTTGTGTTACTTTTCTAAGATAAAAAAATCTTTTGGAAATAAAAAAAAAAAAAAAAAAAAGAACAGGGCAGCGTGACAATGGCCTGCAATAAAAGAGCACACCCTACCCACAATGTATATCTCTTGTCCTACTTAAAATCTTAGTTCAGTTGATATTTATCATTTGTCCTTTGTCTGAAGAACATAGCAACACAAAGGTTTTACTCACAATTAACCTCTTATCTGTTGCAGTAAAAATAGTGAGGTGCAAACACACACAGCCTGGACAGGGGGGAGCTGGACTGCAGGAAAAAGGAGTTTGTGTGCTGGTAAATGAGATACACGAAAATCCGGGCTACTCATATATCCTTCAAGATTATACGTAAGAAGGTACACAGGAGTTAACCCTTGGAGGTTTCCAGTCACAATTATTCAAAACTTTTAGCTTATTACATCTACTTTAAAGTATTACTTCCGCCAAACAGCAGCATACACTGTGTTCTGATAAACAGCTCAATTGCAAATGAAGGAAACGGGTCTGACAAGCTGTAGGTTAAAAAAAGGAGGTTCTTTATTACAAAGATATATTTTCACACAAGGCACTTAGATAGACTATGAAGTAAGGGAAATAATGGAAAGTCACCTGTAAGGGCAAGGATAAAGTACATAGGATGGAATTAGCTGCAGGAAAGGAGTAAATAATTGACAAAATGAATGAATGAGGAAGGAAAGAAATGGAAAATTATTTGTAAGTTTAAAAAGGAAAAATACCATCCCGTGATTTTTTATGGAGCAAAAAAGAGTAAACACTGATAAGCGCAGGTGTTTTATAATTTTTGAAAAAATTTGAATGAACTTAAAAAAAACCCAACAGAATTAGTGACTGAAAACAGGAAAGCCTTCACATAACGTAACTCACCTCATTCATAGCGCCGGTACCCATGTCTATTAGAAAATCTGTATTTTTACCTCTCATTATTAGCATTCTGCCACCACAATGAAGAATGCATTGGGTGAGCTCATACCCCAATGATCATCATTTTTGTCAAACGACTGCAGTGTGATTGGCTTCATACTGGGGGACTGCCTTTGTTGATATCTTGGAGAAAGGGCTCTATCACATTTTTAGGTCTCGCCTATGCCATCCCTTAGGGATGGTGGGCGAGATTATAGTAAGGCTTTCGAAAAGTCTACCCAAACTGCGGATTAGTTACAGTGCATGTAAGCCAGGCGCGTGCACATCGCCAGCCACATCGCACACCCACACCATTTGTCTGAGCCTTGGCATCAGACTTCAAAGGAAGCCGCTTCCCCGCCCCCGCCACCTAATGCCGAGAGCTTGTTTTTTTTACTAGTTAAACACCGAACTGACATCACAAATGCAGGACAGACCCACAGAATCTGCATGCACAAATTAAAAAAGTACTTTTATAAATCGGAACTACGTAATAATCACGGACTAGCCCCACATTTTAAAGTTTCTATTGCCCATTTTTATCAGTAAAAGTAAAGCAGCTTGGAAAATAATCTGCAGTTAAATTATTTCTCTTAGAGAAAAGTGCCAGCCTTGGCTGGTCTGGGCAGTACTGCTGTTTTACTTTCCTTTTGCTGCCATAGAACCATAGCTCGTCCGTTCACAGATAAAATCAGAAGGCAGCTGCCCCACCTGCTGGTAGATGTTTAATGTTTTGATGTGGAATGAAAGGGAAATAAATCAGTCCCTCAGTGTTGTATATGTATTCTTACATTGTGCTTTAGGCACAGTATGTTTTCTATGTTCACTGTATTACGTAGCAGGATTCCATTCCAAATCTTCGGAATGTTTATATGTGACGTCACCCTTCCTGGCCCGTCAGTCCGCCCTTTCACCCGGTCTGTTCTTGACCTTTTCCCCTCTTCCCGTGGGCCTTTGTTATTCTTTATCTTTTAATAAAGCCATCTTCACCACCCTGGGTGTATCATCTTTATTTGCACAACACTCAGCCAAACCACGAGAAGAGTAGGAGGTACAGAGAGCACCATGCGCAAGTGGCTTAGCCAGTGCAAGCTTTCTTTGCACCTTGGGACTTGTTTTTTGTTGCACAGTTGAAAACCGACTCAATCGATCTTTGAAGTTGATGCACCCTAAGTTTAAGTAAGTGATCCCAGGTCATGCTAGCAGCAAAGGGGATGCCCAGATATGTAAAATGTTGCACTTTGACTATCTCAACCCCTCTGTTTTAGTGTTTTAGGCTCAAGTTTCATGACGAGTGATTTGGTTTGGATGGTGTTTAAACTCAAATCAATCGTAAAGTTGCTAAAAGTATCTAGCAATATTTGGAGCCCATTTGAAGTTCTAGATATTAGAACAGCCTTGCCTGCATATTGCAAAACTAGAACCGGGCAATTTCCTCATCTGTGGCACGTGTTTCCGTACTGAACATAGATGGGTTTCCAGGCCATTTATATGCTTTAAGAAAAGCAAGAGGGACCAACACTCTCCCTCAGCTGACTCACAGGGTACATCTGATTTTGAGTGCGAGTTTGCTGTTAGGTCCTTTTGGGCCACTGTGTTCCAGTGCATTCATCACAACCAGTCTATAAGAGCTTTGTTTAAACCCATTCCCTCCACAATAACCCATCAAGACATCCAGAATTAAATAGTCCTGTAAACCTACAAAAAACATAGATTACTGTTGAGCCAAGCTAGCCTGAATACTTTCCATGATGCAGAAGGAGTTGCAGCATATTATTTTAAAATACCATTTTATTCACACATCTATCATCAGAACAATAATACCTTTTCACGACTTTTTCCAATTAAAACGTGTCATTTTAATGTGGTTTAACATAGTTTGCAAGCTGGGAAAAGCAAGAGCGCAGATAACATACGTTAACATTTGTTATGCTCTGGATTTCTCTAGCCTAGAGAACTCTAGCAGTGCAACCTATATAGAAGGTATATGTCGGGCTCAGTTGGCTATGTGACTTGAAAAAATATCCACCTTGATAAAGGTACATGGTTCCAGTTTATCACTGAGAATCTCAGACACAATGGAAGCATAGCAGCAACATGTCTTTGGTTGTACATCAGGTAGTGCGGTACACTACCAGAAACACTGCAATTTTATTGGATCCTGGCTGATCGATTTCTACTTAGAAGCTTCATGCATAGTAACTGAGACAACCCTCATTAAAATGTTCGCCCAGCTCCCAAAGTACCTGCACTGGAAGACACCCCCTACACACCCACACAAACAACCCCCCACACACACAACCCCACACACACAACCCCACCCCATACACAACCCTCCACACACACAACCCCACACACACATTACCCCACACACACAACCCCACACACACATAACCCCACACACACACACAACCCCCCACACACACAGCCCCCCACACACAATCCCACACACACAACTCCACACACACAACCCCCCACACACACAACCCCCCACACACACACAACCCCCCCCACACACCCACACACAGACAACCCCCCACACACACAACCCCCCAAACACACAACCCCCCCACACACACAACCCCACACACACACAACCCCCCACACACACCCCCACACACACAACCCCACATACACTCCCCCCACACACACTCTCCCCCCCACACACAACCCCCCACACACACAACCCCCACACACACAACCCCACACACACACAACCCCCACACACACACCCACACACACCCACACAGACACACCCACACCCACACACAAACCCCCCACACACACACCCACACCCCCAGATACCCACCCCCACACACAAACCCCCCACACACACCCACACACACAACCCCCCCACACACAACCCCCCACACACACAACCCCACACACACACAACCACCCTCACACACAACCCCGCACACACACAACCCCACACACACAACCCCACACACACAACCCCAAACACACAATCCCACACCCACACAGACACCCCCACACACCCCCACACCTCACCACACACACAACCCCAAACACACAATACCCCCCACACACAACCCCACATACACACAACCTCCCCACACACACAACCCCCCACACACAACCCCCCACACACACAACCCCCCACACACAACCCCCCTCACACACACAACCCCCCACACACACAACTACACACACACACACAACCACACACACAACTACACACACACACACACTACCACACACACACACAACCACACACACACAACCACACACACAACCACACACAACCATAAGCACACAACCACAAGCACACAACCCACGCACACACAACTACACACAACCACACACAACCACACTCAAGCACACACACAACCCCAAACACAACACACAACACACACAACCCCAAACACAACACACAACCACACACACAACCCCACACACACATAAGCACACACACAGAAGCACACACACAACCACACACACAACCACACACAACCACAACCACACACACAACCATCTATCTATCTATCTATCTATCTATCTATCTATCTATCTATCTATCTATCTATCTATCTATCTATCTATCTATCTATCTATCTATCTATCTATCTATCTATCTATCTATCTATCTATCTATCGCCCTCACTCTATCTATCTATCGGCCTCTCTCTATCCTTCTATTGCACTCACTCTATCTATCTATCACACTCACTCTATCTATCACACCACCACAGCATCACTCAGGGGCACCACAACATCACTATGCGCTTCCACAGCATCACTGAACGCCACAGCATCACTCGTCGCCACCACAACATCACTCGTCGCCACCACAACATCACTCGTCGCCACCACAACATCACTCGTCGCCACCACAACATCACTCGTCGCCACCACAACATCACTCAGCACCACCACAGCATCAATCTGTGCAACCATTCAAAAACAACTGGTTCAAATATGTTCTCTCAATGTTTCAAGCTTTATTACAAATGTCACAAAAAGATGTTAATATTTCACTTCTGTTCTTGGATTTTCGTCACAATAAAATAAACTGAATATAATCTTATAAAAGGTATTTACAAATGTTTAAGCTATTGCCATTATAAATTACAATAACTTTTATCAAAGTATTAATTATAAAAAAAACTAAAAGCCATTGTTATTTGTAATAGCAATACATCTAAGTCACGTAAATACAACACATATTGCATTACAAATGCTATAGGTGTCAGATTTGCGAAAGTTATAACTATTGGCATTGTAAGTGACAAAGCTATTAATTTTGCTATTTTCAAAACCAACACATAAATAAAAAATGTGTCATTTACAATACCAATATCTCAAACTTTCCTAATGCGAGACCTATTGCATTGCAAATGCTTGTTTCTCCTCCTGCGGCGTGTGCACCCACTGCAGAAAATTCCTCAGAGCAGACAGGCTGTTCATAGCCACCTGTTCTAGATAGAATCTTCATAAGATCTCAATTTCCCTTCCAAATAGCCCCCTTTTTTCCTTTTCCAGACCCATGTTTTCTCTTTCACCTACTATCCCTCAAATTTCTTGAACTTTAGATGGGTTTGCACTCAATCTGGGATCTATACTAGGGGTTTCCAACCTTTTCTTTAGTTAGAGCTACTTTTGATTAATAAATGTAATCTATGTTGGAAATTTGCCCTTTCTGCAGAGTTACCCCAGATTTATTTTGTGTTTTTGCTGAACCCTGTTTGCTGGCTATAGAACTCTATGCACTTTACCCTTGTTAATCAGGGGTTATGTGTTTGTGCTCCTCCTTTTCACAATGGAAAATACTTCTGTTTGGTATATTTACATTACCTAGAAGACTCTAGTATATGGGACCAAGGTGTTGTCAGGGCCTGCAAGTAAAATGTCACAAGTGGACTGCAGTGCCAGTTGTGCCATCCACTCATTGACAATTTACACATGACTGCAGACCTGCCACAGGTTGGCTGGTTTTACACTGCACATTCCCATTTGGCTGTTCCTCCTGAGCTTATTCTCCATATCTTCGAGCTTCCATTGAATATCTGTTACCTGGGCACAATGAGACTCGACCTTACTGGTGGCAGCGGCGACCTCAGCTTCTGTTGAGACCACCCTTTCTTCCAGATTCAACACTCTGTCCCCCACATTGATACATGCTTTGGACAATTTCCTCACTACGCCCTGCTTTTTCCTCATCGCTGCTTGAGACTTGCGGTTATCCTGCCATGTTTCCTCCCTATGCGCTATGGCTTCCTGGTGAATTGCTTCCAGCAGCGAGAGTTGAGTTGTTTCCAGACTAGGGCTCCCATGTAGCAGCATTGTAGATGAGAAGTCCCAGCTTAGACCCTTTTGAGGTTGCTCCTGCACTTTCAGAAGGGTAGTGGATTTCACTGCCGTTGCCGGACGTTCCTGGTCCGGGTCGCTCTCTGATTCCACATTACTATTGTCTATAAAGTAACTGCGTTCCTCTTCCTCCTCCGACCAGTCCGCCTCTTCCGACACTGAGAAGAAGCACTCGCTGGGAACCTTCTCCCTGTCCACCTCGGGAACCAGGGTACCTTTAGCACTTTCTACACCCAGGGGACCTGTATTTCCTGCAGGGGCTTCTGGGGTATGCGGGAGGTACTGGATCTCTTGGTTCATAGTTAGTATTGAAATCGGGCCTGCCTGTTCTTGAATAATAACTCCATCTCCCTCCTTGCTCTTATCTTCAACTCCTACAATCGGCTGCCCAGTAACCAAGCTGGATGCGTCTTCCAGCGGGTTATCAATCCCTACAACGGCTATCGGAGTACCTTCAGCTACCGGGGTATTGGTACATTCGCCATGTTGGGGTGTTTGACTGCCAGCATGACTACCAGCACTGACATCAGTACTGACACCATTGCCAGAGCAGGCTACATTTCCTTTACCAGCCCCCTCCACCTCCAGGATATCCACACTGTCCCCTGTGTTCAGAGCCTCAGTTAATTTACCCCCCTTCTCCTTACCACTTCGGGAAACATCTCCGCAATAGAGGCCGTAGCCTGACGGTTCCTGACAGTTGTTTGTTTGCCCTTTTTCCCCTGCTCCTGTTGGGCGTCTGTACTTTCAGCGGCGTTTCGACCTCCGCTCCTGCTGCTCCCGCTGCCCCTACCAGGTCGTTCCCAGCCTTCTTCTTTAAAGTTGCTTTAGCCCCCGCATTCGTTTTTGGGGCCATAACCCCTCCTCGCTGTCTCTCACTCCTCCGTGAACTCAGCGCGCTCCTCGGGCTCCGTGACCTCCACCCGCTCCACTTCACACGGCTTCCTCTGAGCTCCGCTCCAAACTCGACCTCCAGCCCTCTCCAGCCGCTCCGGCCACCAGCTCCTCTGGAGAACTAGCAGGAGGGAGACAGAAAAGCCCGGATCAAAGCTGCTGCCTCGCTGAGCCGGCTTGCCGAACCCCGCAAGATCACCTGGCAGGTAATATCTGCATACATCTAATCACCAGTTTGAAAAGCTCCCGTACGGCCGCCTACACAGCATTTTCCATCGGGGTTATCCACACGTCCTCACTGCTTGCTGCAAATCGGCCACAACTACGCGGCCGCCATCTTGCCCACGACACGTCAACTCCTCATTCAATGGAAGCTCGAAGATATGGAGAATAGGCTCAGAGGAACATTCTAAGGGTCCTAGGTATACCCGAGGGGTCAGAAGGTTCTGATGTAAGAGCCTATGTTATCAAACCTTTTGAGCAAGCATTCATAGAGCTAGCCAGTTGGAGTTGGTCTGGAAAAATCCAGAGGGCACATCGTACCCCCTTCAAGATACGCCGCAATGCGAAAGAAGGTGATAAACCCAGGGCGATCTTAATCTTCTTGGGTAATTTCGTGCTGAGACAGTCTATCGCCAAAAAAGCAAGACCAGATGCTAAAAGAACTAGTGAAGGTGTGTCATTTTTTGTCCGTTCGGACTATTGTCATACCACGGTCGAGAGGCGCTAGAGACTGCGACAAATGATCAAGCCTTTCCTGGACAGGAAAATGCAGGCATATCTGATAAATCCAGCACAGCTGAAAATAATTCATGAAGGGCGGACACAATATTTTGCGCCGGAAATCAAGGCGCAGGAATATTTGGACTCTGTGGGCGGTTAATTTCTTCTAAGCCATCTCCTTTTCATGTTTTTTTTCTTGATCTTTTTTTGATGCCCTCAGTATTCTATAGTATAATCCGCGAGCATAGAAGTACGGCTGATTGTTTCAATATAACGCTATAAGGGGCAACAAGGTTTCTTAACAAGTAGTAACTAAGGTAGTCCTCATTGCTTTACTGCAATCCATCACGTGCACAGACTATGTCTGAGCGCTTCACGAGGGAGGGTGCAGGGTTCAGGGGGTTCAGGGGGCTAAGAGGGGGGTGGGAGGGCAGAAGCAGGGAGGGGCAGGCGGGGGCAGGGGGTTTGGTGGTGGTTGGGGGTAAACATAAAAAAGAGAATTTATGACACAAATGTGAATGTAATTGTATTCAGACAGTTGAAACAAGATCCATGTTCCAAATATGTTTCCCGTATGATAATCAGGTTGGTTGAAGAGAAGGAAGTATGTAGACAGAAGTATGTCCAAACTTAGGATTTGTTCTCTGAATGTAGGGGGCCTTAATGACTGGAAAAAAAGAGTAAGATTTGAGGAATTTGTAAAATCTGTACAGATGGACATCTTGTGTCTACAAGAAACTCATTTGCCTTGGGGGAAAACATTGGTTAAATCTAAGGGGCTATAAGATCCTCTCTTGTTCCTCTCAAACTTCAACTATCAGGGGGGTGGCTATCATAGGAAAGGTGGGTCTGGGAGGGGTTAAACGGTCCAAGACAGATACTATGGGCAGATGGGCATTATGTGAGATGAATATAGGTGTAACGATCTGCGGAATATATGGGGCAAATAGCGATGATCCTGAGATCTTCGACTGTATGGAAAAGGAGCTGACGGGGTGGACACACCCCTTTGTGGTTTGCGGGGACTTGAATATTTCAGCATATTTTGTGGGGGAACCGTATATGCCGGACGTAAACCCAGGGTTTTCCGTGCAGTCTGTTCAATGATGCAATCGCATGGATTGAGGGGCCTTTGGGGGAACAGCGAACTGGGGAACCCTGGGTTTACCTATTTCTCACACCCATTTCAGAAATACTCCAAATTAGACTACTTTTTGATCACCACCACAGAGTTGAGCAGGGTCAAAATTTGAAAACTACCAATGATAATCTCGGATCATAATCTTCTGATATTAACAATGGATACCAATAGGCCGGTTAAACAGAAAGCTATTAACTGATAGTGCCTATGTGGAGTATATTAAGAACTGGTCACAGGCTTTCTTTGATGCAAATAGATATAGCGCATCACGAAACACTGTCTGGGACAGTTATAAAGCAGCTTTAAGGGGAGAAACCACCAGCTATACCGCCCAAATTTGGAAAAAGACCAGTTCAGAGAGGGAACAATTAATGAATAAACTGATGGAGGCCGAGGAACAGCATAGGAAAGATATCTCTCAGGGGAGTGGGGGTACAGAGAGCCTAGAAAGAGTAAGTTCTATCAAAGCAGAGATACAGAATCAATTGGCAAAAAAAACAGCAGCGGAATACCAAGCACAGAGAGGCAGGCTCTATGAAACAGGGGAACAAGCAGGGAGGGCACTTGCACTCCGTATTAGACAGGTTGCCTTCAAAAATGTAGTTACGCGCATTGTAGAGCAGGGCCGGAGCTATGAGGAGCCGATGGAAATCTTGAATGTTTTTAAAAGGTATTATCAAGCATTGTATCAGAAGGAATTCACTGCAAAGATCCCAAGGGCAGAGTGGAGGAGTTGGGAACTAAATTGGTTGAGGGTGATAGAGAAACCCTTGACAAAGATATCACCCCGGATGAGCTATCAGTGGCCTTACAAAATCTAGCAGCAGGGAAGGCTGCGGGCCCCGACGGCATACCCTTGGAGCTATATAAAAAACTATCAGTCGAAATATCCCCACTCCTTCTCGATTTATTTAACAGGATCATAAATACGGGCGAAATCCGGGAATCATGGAAGAGCACCAATATAGTGGTGTTTCATAAAAAGAGGAAGCCCAAAGAAAATCCAGGCTCATATAGGCCCATATCTCTGATAAATCTGGACAACAAATTATATGCTAAGATTTTGGCAATCCGGTTGGGGAGGATCATTGGGACCTTGGTTTCCCCCTGGCAGCATGACTTTATCCCGGGTAGGGGTACTACGGACCATATTAGACGGGCAATTACGCTGTTCGATATCCATGTTGCTTGGGGAGGGTTGCAATGATCCTCCTCGATGCGAAGAATGCATTCGACCGTGTTAGGTGGGACTTTCTGTGGAGGAGTTGGGAACTAAATTGGTTGAGGGTGATAGAGAAACCCTTGAAAAAGATATCACCCCGGATGAGCTATCAGTGGCCTTACAAGATCTAGCAGCAGGGAAGGCTGCGGGCCTCGACGGCATACCCTTGGAGCTATATAAAAAACTATCAGTCGAAATATCCCCACTCCTCGATTTATTTAACAGGATCATAAATACGGGCGAAATCCGGGAATCATGGAAGAGCACCAATATAGTGGTGTTTCATAAAAAGGGGAAGCCCAAAGAAAATCCAGGCTCATATAGGCCCATATCTCTGATAAATACGGACAACAAATTGTATGCTAAGATTTTGGCAATCCGGTCGGGGAGGATCATTGGGACCTTGGTTTCACCCTGGCAGCATGACTTTATCCCGGGTAGGGGTACTATGGACCATATTAGACGGGCAATTACGCTGTTCGATATCCATGCTGCTTGGGGGGGGGGGGTTGCAATGATCCTCCTCAATGCGTAGAATGCATTCGACCGCGTTAGGTGGGACTTTCTGTGGGGAGTGCTTGAGGAAAGGGGGTTTGGATCAAGATTCCGGAAGGCTATTAAGGCAACGTATTCGAGTCCTGTTGCCAAGATTCAAATGATGGGTGAAAGCTCTGAGAAGATCTATATCACGCGTGGGACGAGGCATGGTTGCCCTTGTTCACCCATCTTATTTGCTCTTTATATAGATCCCTTAATACACCAGATAATGGATAACCCTGCAATTAAACCTGTAGTTACTAAGGGATTCGAAACAAAAATGTTGGCATATGGCGATGATTTGGTGGTCATCTCTACAGAACTCAATGCAGCTTTGTGGGAAGTGGTTAATTTCACTAAGTTATTCGGGGAACAGTTAGGATATCGTTTAAATGAGGGAAAGACCCAGGTGCTCTGCTCTATGAATATAGCCAAATCAGATTCTAGGTTTGTCGACTCGGTGGTGTATTTAGGGGTAACGAATAACGCTCAGCTGGAGCACATCATCAGAGACAACTTCACCCCTCTAATGAAATCAATGGAGGCAGATTTAAAAAGGATGGACACACTACATCTTTCAATAATAGGGTGCACCAACGTTATTAAAATGACTAACAGGCACATGCATCAAGCGATTTGGGAATCGCAAACGGTGCGAATCGCAAAAATCGGCCGTTTGCGATTCCCAAATCACTATTTGGGATGCATCAACCTAAAAGTGAATAAATCGCTATTTTAGCGATTTTTTCAAGTGCGATTGCTTTTAAGGAATCGCAATTTTGCGATTCCTTAAAAGCAATGCATGAAACTTAAAAAAATTGCGATTTCGCAATTAGAGAGAAAAAATTACCATGAGGTTGGACCTCATGGTAATTTTGCGAAAAGTTAGAAATATGCAATTTTGTTCATATTTTTAACTTTCATGTTGTGCACACACATGCCCTTAGGGCATGTGTGTACACAACATATGTGCATTGTTTGATTTCAGGGGTGCAACAGGGTGTCCTTTGGACACCCCTGCACCCTTGAAATCGCAATCTCAATTTGCGATTAGCTAATTGCGAATCGCAAATTGAGATTGTCTTCCCATTCATTCCTATGGGCCTCTAGGCCCATAGGAATGAATGGGAAGGGATTCCTTAATTGCGATTCGCAAAATGCTAATCGCAAATAAGGAATTCTAAGGAATCGCAATTTATTTAGCGATTTCTTGATGCATAGGCATTTGCGATTCCTTATTTGCGATTCCTTAAAAATCGCAATTAAGGAATCGCAAATGCCGAGATTGATGCATGTACCTGTAAGTTCCCAAAGATTTTATATAAATTTTGGGCTATCCCCTTTCTGATAGAGGAAAAACTTATCAAAGCAATAGAAGCCATATTTATGAATGTTCTGTGGCAATATGGTAAAGTCAGAAGATCCTTAAAATGTATGTCCCTGCCACAGGAAAGAAGAGGTTTGGGATTGCCCAATCTTAGGTATTATCACTGGTCCCGTCTCCAGAATCAGATGGCAATTCTATTTGATCCTTTGGTAAATGAATCAAACATCCTCAATAGGCAGGATGCCATCCCCTCTATCTTTGAGTTGATATTAGGTAGGGAGGCAACCAGTGTATTACTAAGGAGAACAGAGAGACGGTACTATAAAAAAGCGAGGTATAAAACAATGGAAAGTATTTGGGGGGTCTGGGCAGTAGTGCAGAAATTCCTGGGAATTCCCAGATTCAATCCGCATACTCTCCTCTGGCACTCTGGCTTATTACCTAACTTGTGCAATGATGGTAGCTGGAAACACTGGGAGCGACATGGTATTTTGACACTGGGGCATATCATGGCCAGGGATGAGATCAGATCCCTAGAAGATCTTAAACAGAGATATTCCCTCCGTGGTAACCAAGACTATAAGTACACCTAAGTAGTTAAAATAATAAAATCAAAGAGACCCCGTATTACCCTAGGCAATAGGTGCAGCATATTGGATTACTTGAAGGGGGAGGGCGAAGAATCAAAGGAATCTATAGGATTTTCATGAAGGAAACTCAGGATGATATGGTAAAAACTGAGGCAGCATGGGCTGCGAAGCTGGAAGATCCGGATATGGACCTTGATAGGCCACTATCGATAGATAAAAGATTCTTACGCTCCTCTAATTTGAAAGCGTTACATTTTAAAACACTGTTTAATTTATATTACACCCCCTCTAAGTTATTCGATTGGGGTAAAAGGTTAGATAACAGATGTCCCAGATGTTAAAAGGGTCCAGCTGATCTCATACATATGTTCTATCAGTGTGAAAAATTTAAACTGATCAAAAAGGAGATCGAGGTATTTTGGGAGGGGCTGCTAGATGTTAAAATAAATCTATCCCCAACATTGATGATTGCAGGATGTGAAAGTAAACTTGATCTCAATGCTGAGACTGAAGCTCTGGTATTCATCTCTACAGCTGTACTCCGTATTCTAATCCCAGCTGAGCTGCTTGGAAAGATACAGAGGCTCCAACATTTCAAATGTGGCTGTCCAGACTCTTAGGTGTGCACAATGTAGAGGCGGCTCTGTATGAGCTTAAGGGTAAAAAAACACGAGATATTGGTCTAAAGGTTTGGGCTCCCGTGGCTGCCAGGAGGGATACTAGGATGTAGGAGCTGGTTCGTGGGGCTAAACAGATTTTTACCTATCGGCTTTTTAATGCTTCTCTCTATTTTTTGTATTTTTGTATACTGCTGGATAAAATGTTTTTAAAATGTATTTATCATTCTCTGTATAATGAACTTAATGCTTTTACACTGTGTCTGGTAAATTCTCAATAAAAAAAGAGGAAAAAAAGCAAATTCCCATTTGGCATGCCTAAACCTTCAGTTGGATTACTAGGCGCTCACCCTTATGTATACCTTATTACCCATAAAGCCAGGGGCATGCTATTTAAAAGCTGGACATGTTAAACATGTCCTTTAGGTGAAAAAAGCCTAAAAGCTATTTTCAGCAGGCTTTGCTTTTCCTTTGGAAAGCATAGGGCTACAATATGAAGTTTAAAAACATGTTATCCCTGCCTAGGAAACCCCTACACATTTAATTATGTAATTTAAAATATTTCATAAATGTCCAATTAACTGCTGAAGTTGGATTTGTAATATATATTTTGTATAAATGACTTTATAAAAATACCTTTGTCCTGCCTTACGTCCCTGGAAGCTAAATTGGAATTTTACTCTCCCACTTCTTCCAGTCAGCAATTAGCATTTCAGTAGGCGTGAATGAGTTGTTAACTTGCTCCCAGGACAGGGACAGAAAGTCTTGGGTGCGGGGAGGTGTTGCTGTGCCCTTGACAGGATGGTCTTGGGCTGGGCCCAAGGTCTTGGTTAACTTCAAAAAGCCCTACCCTATCACAAGCTAATGTAGCTCAGCTCATATGGCATGTGACCTACTATTGTCCCCCACCTGCCGAACCGGCTTCCTTAACAGTGGGCTCTTGTTGACTTCACAGTGTCGGATCCTGCTGGAATGTCAAGACCTGCTTAACAGGTTTGCGGGAGTTTTTCATATGACACTTGTGGTGCTCTTCAAGGACGCCTCTCTAGTCACAGGAAAATGTTAGCTGGCACTTGGGCAAGGCCCTTCTTTGGTCCCCGGCAATCTTTTAGGCCCCAATCGTAGCGGACCTCTTTATGACATTAGAGTGTCAAAGCCTGTTTGACAGGTCTGCTGGGATTACATTTAACATTTGTGACACACTTCAAGGGAAGGAAGGAAGATGCCAAAACAATTTCTGTGCATCCAGAACCTGGTAGCGGAACTCAGCCTTTGTTCTTCCAGACTTTTGTCTCTGAGTTTGTCGGGGTACAGGGACTGCTTAAAACTAGATTTTTGTGATGGAGGACAATGTGATTACCATGGTACTCTCCCTGGACACCCCCTCCCCCCCAGCCCTTAGAGCGTATGCTTAATGTAGCCGAGGACTTTCGGCATCTTGAAAATGCCTAAAAAAGGTATGGTTATGCCTGGGAACATTTACCTCATTCGTAAGGGTGTTCAAATTGTCAATCCAACCCTGTACTTTGTGCAGGCATACATGTTGCACCTCCAGGCGCCCACTTCAGAACACTTCTGGACCTGTGGAAGGTCAGAGGATGACTAAGCCTGCTGTCTTAGACCTTAGAAGATGCTAGAAGACTGACCCTGCTCTGCGTCCTGTATCCAAAACAAATAAAAATTCTCCAAGGGTCATCAGTCTGACCTTGTGTTAAACTACAGGGACTGACCAAACTATAGGAGGCCATTTCCTGTAACTTCCCTGCAGACCACTGGCAATAGGGACTTGAACTGGACCCTCCTGTTAGACTTTGCCTGCCACTCTGTGAGTCTCAATCTGCGTCCCCTGATGTCCTGGGATGCCTCAGAAGTGCACTTGTGGTGGAGTTTGACCAAAAAAATCCTGGTTAGTGTATCTGGTCAGCGCGTGCTGACAATTTATGACCCAGGGCAAAGAGCTGAAGAGCTGATGCACTAAGGTATTTACATCTTACATACAAGTCATTGTCAACCTCAATATTGAAGCAAGAGAACAAAATGATGTTTCTAAATGCTTAACGGGAGTACATTAAAATGAAGCATTAACTTAGTGATTAAGTTAACTCTTCATTTTTGTTGTATCCCATATATATCCCATTTCAAAGTGTTGAATTACAAGCAGCAGACCTCTTGCTCCCAGTGGCCAGTAGACACCCCATATTATAACTTTAAAATACTGTAATTTTTTTCAAATGGAAGAAAGTGGATACAAACATTTCTATGAAACATTAAGTCAATATTTTTTTACGCTTTCAATTAAGCGAATCAGATCTTAATATTTTATGAAGCATGTTTCTTCACGTTAAATTCCACCAATCTAAGCAAATGACTATTTTTTTATTGTAGATGTGGCGCCATGTCTACATGGCTTTAACACACAGAGTGCATCTTGCTCCCAGTGGCTGGTAAACACAGTGTCATATTTATAACTGAAAAATACAATATTTGTTTGGAGTGGGAGAAATTTAAAGTGCAAGAAAATGTTCCCTATTCGGAATATTCGTTACAGAACGTTTTTCGGCACTTTAAATTCTCCCATTAAAACAATGGTTGTATGCTTGTGTCATACATGTAACAGTGCTACATATGGTGAAAGGTATGTCCTATGCCACAAGTACATACAACAGCATCATTTACCCATACACATATATTCGGGAAACTGCACTTACCACGCAACTGGAACCACGCAGTGCCTTTACAACGTGGACACTACAATGACGGCGTCATTACCACGTTTTTCTTTCCCACACAAGTTGTTATAATGACTTGCTTCGACAAATGCGTTGTTGGACTGTAGTTTAATTTTAAGTCCATCACCTTCCCTACTGTGCACAGACTTGAGTTGGAATAGTAAATTATACTATTCCAAAATCCAGCGCTTTTTTAATGCAAGTCGTTGTAATGACTTGCGTGGTAAAGGAACACGTGATAAGTATGCATATATCGTACTGCCCGCATTTTAAAGGCATGCTTGGTGAAAGCATGTGTGATTCCATCATACAACTCATATATCCCATTCAATTGCACACAAGTTCTTTATCCCCCTAAGACCACGCTCTCACTGACACACATGGCAGCCCTGTCGGAGTGACCTTAGTCAAAGTATTTTGTTCAAACCATAGTCTTTGGTTCTGTGGACATTAGGCTTCATCAATGAAAGTGGGCATGGTGGTGTCTGGTAACATTGTGCAAGTGACTTGGCCTTCAGTAGGTCACAATGATATTTACTAATCAGAGACAGCTCTCACTACAGGAATGGTTGGATTCCCCTTTTTAAAGCTTTAGAGATGGGCAGTGTTAAAAGGAAGTAAGTGTAAATTTAGAGTTTAGGGTTGCGTAGTGGTAGAGAAGATTTGGGTACATTTGGGGTTATGGTGGGATGGGTATTGGTAAAGAGAGGCAAAGTAAATTTTAGAGTTATAGGGTGGATAGTAGTAAAGTGGGGTATGGGTAATTCTAGGGTTTAGGGGTGGGCAGTGGCAAAGGAAGGTAATGGTCATTTTGGGATTTAGGGGTGGATAGTGGTAAAAGGAGGTAAGAGTAAATTTAGGGTTTAGTTTTAGGTAGTGGTAAGGGGAGATAAGGGTAATTGTAAGGTTTACGGGTGGGCAGTGGTAAAGGGAGATAAGGATTATTTTAAGGTTTAGGGTGGACAGTGAAAAAGGGAGTTAAGGGTATTTTTAGAGTATAAGGGTGAGAAATGGTAAACGGAGGTAAGGGTAATTGTAAATTTTAGTGGTGGGCAGTGGTAATGGGGGGGGCGTAAATAGGGTTTATACTGCCTGGCAGTTGTGAAACGTATCCGGTTCAAAGCTCCAACTTTCGCATTTAGAGCTCAGCCATGCAAGGACCTCTCTACTTAAGAAAAAGACTTAACCCTAATCATCAATTCAGGTCTTTGATATCTAACAATCTTAGGCTGCTCCAAGTTCAAAAAATTCTTAAAACAAGAAAAGCCGGCAGATCCTTTTCTTTTCTTACACCTAACCTCTGGCACTCATTTCTTATTAGTTTAAGATCGGCCCTACTCTAGATCCATCTTCAAAAATAATCTAAAGACTTTCCTCTTTAATGGAGACAAGTACTAATTGCCCTTCACTTGTTCGCAGACGTTTTCAAAGTTGCTACTAGCTCCGGGAGGCTTCTTTTGAAACAGCAGTGCGCTGTACAAATTTAATTAATTGATTGATAAGGTTAGATAGTGGTAAAGGGAATTAAGGGCAATTTCAAGGTTTGGGGTGGACAGAGGTAAAAGGAGGTAAGTGCAATTTTAGGGTTTAGGGTTGGTAGTGGTAAAGGGAGGTAAGAGTACTTTCAGAGTTTAGGGTTGGGTTGTTGTAAAGGAAGTATGGTTAAATATAGAGGTTAGGGTTGGGTAGAGGTAAAGGGGGTAAGGGTAAATTTTATATTTAGGGGCGGGTAGGGGTAAAACAAGGTATCTGTAATTTAAGGGGTGTATAGTAGTAAAGAAAGTTAAGGCTAATTTTATGGTTTAGGTTTGGGTAGAGGTAAAGGGAGGTAAATGTATTAATTTTAGGCTTATGTAGTGGTAAGAGGAGGTTAAAGTATTTTTAAGGTTTGCAGTGGGCAGTGGGAAAGGGAGGTAAGGTATTTTTAGAGCTAAGGGATGGAACGTGGTAAAGGGAAGTAAGGGTACATTTAGGGTTTAGGGTTTAGGGTATATATATATATATTCACTGAAAAAACCATAGGTTTCAGGGACGTTATAGTTAGTTGGACATTTCACTCGTACAAAACCATTGAAATTCCCCCGTTATAGATAGTTCAGCGAACTATACCTTGGGCGCCCGCAATGCACTGCTGATGACGTCACATATTACATCACTCATGACATGGTAAGTGACATCACTCATGACATCACTGATGACATCTCAAATGACATCACTGATGAAATCACTGATGACATCATTCAGTGAATGTGTGTTTTTCTGAAAATTAAATATGTTTTATTTATGTATATCTCAAGGTCGATGGAAGAATAAATGAGTATATAAGTGTCTAAATGGATGAATATTTCTTGAAAAATGTATTGTATAACTGATTGATTAAGTGTACCTTAGTGAATACATGGGTTAGTGAGTAATGTTTAAATATATAAATATCTGTATCAGTCTCTCACTTTGTGTATAAGTGGCTGCATGGGTTGGTGAGTAGCTACATGAGTGCCTATATAGGTTATTAGTTGTTTTTTTGAGTATCAGTATGAGTGTCTGTGTGGTTCAGTGGGGGGTATAACGTAGTGCATAGATGCATGAATGAGTGACTCGCTGTTTGTATGTGTTGAAGACAGCATGTGTGCAGAACTGTATGGGTGGATGAGTGTGTGTATGGGTGTGTTAGTGAATGACTGTCTCAATAGTGTTTTTATGAGTAACTACATATGTTTTAAACTAGTATATGTAAATGTAAATGTAAATGTGGGTGTACTTGTAAAGCGCACTGCGACTCCATGGAGTATCCTGGCGCTGAAGACCGCTGGGGAACCCGTCCTGGTTTTCCCTGTGAGATGGTCCCTTTCTGGGTATCTCCAAGGGGAAACCAGGCATCACCAGCGTCTGTGGGGGGCTGTTGTAGAGATGAGGCAAGCTTAATGCCCAGAGTTGCCGAGTGTGTTCCCTGTTTAGAGTAGGCACCGCAGCGAGAATGATCAAGTCCGTTTTGACCCTGGTCCACGACCCTGCCGCGTCGGGAATTAAACCCTGGTCCCGGGCCGTTCTCTGCTTACGGGTCTGCCGCCTCTAACCAGTGAGCCACACCACTCAACACTATATGTGAGTATTGGTGTATATAAGTGAGTATATGTGAGAGTGAGAGATTGGAAGAGTTCCTGTATAAATTAGTATGTGTTTCTATAAGTAATTGCTTAAGAGAGTAAGTATGTGTAAGTTTCTGTAGCAGTAAGTGTGGTGGTGTGTGTATAACTGTATATGCAATTTAATGGATGTTTCATACTTTGTTTGCATGTGTGACTATGTGTGTGAGTAACTCTATGGATGAGTGTCAGTGTGTAATAGGATGTATAGGCGTATGAGGCTATATGATGAGTGAGTACATGTATGAGTGACTGTATAGGACTGTTGGTGTATGAGTGGATGTGTGTGTAGATCTTGGAATTACTAGATAGGTGTGTTGTAAGTGGTTTTGGTATGTCCATTGTTTTGAAAATGTTAGTTTCTATTTTTGATTGTGTGTATCAAAGGTTATATTAGGGTGAGAGGAAGCCTGCCATTCTATCACAAGGATGATGTCATCAGTGATGTCATTAGTGATGTCATTTGAGATGTCATCAGTGATGTCATGAGTGATGTCACTGACCATGTTATGAGTGATGTAATATGTGATGTCATCAGCAGTGCATTGCGGGCGCGTGAGTTATAGTTAGCTGAACTTACTATAACAGGGGAATTTCAATAGTTTCTAACTGTGCCTACAGAGGTAGGACACGTGAAGAAAGAAGAAAAAACACACAGAAAGAAGGAAAAGAAATGCAGAAAGAAGCAACAGAAGTCCCCAAAGACAAAGAAAAGTGCAGGAAGAAGGAAGACGTGCAGAAATAACAAACAAAGGAGCAGAAAGAGGCCTTGTTGCAAAATCACCCTGTACCTTCAACTTTTTCCGATGGGTACTGGTGGTAACTGACTCTGACTAACCAGTCCTAGAGCCAGTACTATGCTAAAAGATACTTAGAATACAGTTAAAACACCTACATACACTAGGGAACACTATGCATTGGGGTACCCCAGTGATTACCATGGCCTCCTCTGTAAGACCCTAGTACATAATAGGGCAGGGGGATTAAAACTACCTCTTAAAACAAGAGCCACAGGGCGTGTTTGCACACAGGTGAAGAGAGGGGGGGCCTGAGCTGACGTGTGCAAACACGCCCTGTGGCCGTTTTAATTTGGGGGATAAAGTCCCCTTGAATCCTGAGTGTCCCCGGGGTCCAACTAGCCCGCCAGGTATCTCCAGTTAGAGTTGCAGAGAGGTGTAAAAAGGGGCACGGCCTGGACCACCTCTCTGCAATGCAGCACAGTGGTGCTTACTGGAAGCAACAGGTAGACTAGTTGGCCACCAGGGGCCCTCAGGATTGAAGTGGAATTATTTCCCCAAATTATAACGCGCCACAGGGCATGTTTCCACACGTCACCTCAGGCCTCATCCCCTCCCTTCACCACTGTGTAAACAAGCCCTGTGGCCATTTTAAGTTATGAGATTAAGTCCTCTTGAATCATGAGGGTCCCTAGGGTCCAACTAGCCCACTAGGTACCTCCAGTAAGCACCACAGAGCTGCGTTGCAGAGAGGTTTAAAAGGGGGTGTGACCTTTGAAGACATCTCTGCAACGCAGCTCCCTGGCGCATACTGGAGGTACCTGGTGGGCTACTTGGCCCCCAGGGACCCTCAGTATTAAAGGGGAATTAATTCCCCAATTTACAACTCACCAGGGGGTGCGTTTGCAAACTGCTGAACGAAGGGGGCGGGGCCTGATGTGACATATGTGCAAACACGCCCTGTGGTGCGTTTTAAGTTGGGGAATTAATTCCTCTTCAATCCTGAGGGTACCTTGGGGCCAACTAGCCCACCAGGTACCTCCAGTATGCGCCAGGGAGCTGTGTTGCAGAGAGGTGTTCAGAGGCCATGCCCCTTTTTACCGCGAGGCAAACTGCAGTGTACCGGGTGGGCACCCTGGGACACTGCAGGAGTCGGCCCTGGGGGGTGGCGTTCCCCAGGGCCATGACAGGGCTCCAGGAAGGGGGCCGCGCTGCCCCCTCTCAACATTACCAAAGGTCCCGGGGAGGTGGTGGTCCCCAGGGCTGGGGCATCCGTAACGGACACCCACATTTTTATATTTAGAGCCCTGGGAGGTGGTGGTTCCCGGAGTGTGTGGGGGGGCTCGAGCCCCCCAAACAGGTTCTTTTTTTTTCAATAAAAAATAAAACAGAAGCCCTGGGGCCCCCACCGCAAATATTTTCTTAAAGCCCCGGGGGTGGCAATCCCCAGGGCTTGGGGGGCCTTTGAGCCCCCCACCTATGTATTTTAGAAGCCCTGGGGGTGGCGGCCCCCGGGGCTGGGGGGGCTGTGAGCCCCCCGCAAATATTTTCATAAAGCCCCAGGGTGGCGGTCCACGGGGCTTGGGGGTCCTTTGAGCCCTCCCACCCATGTATTTTAGAAGCCCCGAGGGTGGCGGTCCCCGGGGCCCCTTTGGGCCCCCATTACAATAAAAGATTGCCCCCGGGATTTGGCCAACCCGTGGGCTAAATATTACGAAGTTCGGGAGCCTGCACTTTTTTTTAGCAGCCAGAACCTCCACGGATTTTGCAGATTTAAAAAATATATATATATTTTTGGCCCTGGGTGTCCTTGTGGGCCCCCCTAAGTAGGCCTAGGGGGGCAGGGTAAAAACACGTGTTTTCTACCCTGAAAACTTTTTTGCGCACTTGTTTTACTGATTTCTTGTGCCTCGGTTCTACCGAGGCACAAGATGGCTGCCAGCACTTCCTGGTTTGGAGTGTTGACAGCCAATTAGCATAAAGCTCACGATCCGGAGGATGAGCGGATCCTGCGCGGCCATAGATATCAAAACTTTTTAATTTTGATTTTCTCAGCAACTACTGAATGGATTTACACCATTTAACAAAAAGGGATCTTTCTGAACCAGGGGCTACCTTTTGCTAAATTTGGTGTCATTCCGTTCAGTAGTTCTAGCTGTAGCCGTGTCTAAAGTTTCCTATGGGAAATTGCATGGGGAAAACACATTTTGGGATCCCCCCGTTTTCATGCCACCCCTTCGACGAATCACCCCGAAACTTTCAAGATAGGAGCGGACCAGAGTGGGCCACGAGTTTTGAAAATTTCAGGAAAATTCGTCAATGGGCGCCAAAGTTATTGGGAATAGAATTTTGCGATTTTCCTATGGATAATAGGTACTAACTATAACATATAAATATATATATATAACCTATACACACACACACACACACACACACACACACACACACACACACATATATATATATATATATATATATATATATATATATATATATATATATATATATATATTCACTGAAAAAACCATAGGTTAGAGACCATATATAGTTAGGATTTGCATTTACAAAACCTTGAAAATTCACTGAAAAAACCATAGGTTAGAGACCATATATAGTTAGCTGGACATTTTATTGACATAAAACCAATGAAATTCCATATATAGTTAGTTGCACTAATTATATATCGCGCACCCGCAATCCACTGCTGATGATGTCACATATTACATCAATTATGACATGGTCAGTGACATCACTGATGACATCACTGATGACATCTCAAATGACATCACTGATGACATCTCAAATGACATCACTGATGACATCATGACACACCAATACCAGTTACTACATACACACTCACTGATTCCTATGTCTACACACACATTCACTCATTCACCCATAGAATCACTCATACATACAGTCACTCATTATTACAACACTATCATATGCACTCATACACCTATGCAGACACTCACACACTGCCACTCATCCATGGAGTTACTCACACACCTAGTCAGTCCTGTAAAGAATCAATCACACTTCGATTTCCTCATCTATACAGTTAAACCCAGAACACCTTACTTTTTCAAACATATACTAACACATACTTACTCTCTTATACAATTACTGATACAAGTACACATTGATCTGCACAGAGTCACACACCTCCCAGCCAGCCACACACACACTCAGTCTTCCATACAAATACTTGGGCAACCAATCAATAACCCATATTGTCACTCATTATTACAACACTATCATATGCACTCATACACCTATGCAGACACTCACACACTGCCACTCATCCATGGAGTTACTCACACACCTAGTCAGTCCTGTAAAGAATCAATCACACTTCGATTTCCTCATCTATACAGTTAAACCCAGAACACCTTACTTTTTCAAACATATACTAACACATACTTACTCTCTTATACAATTACTGATACAAGTACACATTGATCTGCACAGAGTCACACACCTCCCAGCCAGCCACACACACACTCAGTCTTCCATACAAATACTTGGGCAACCAATCAATAACCCATATAGCCACTCATATAGCTACTGATCAACACATGCAGCAGCTTACACAACAACAGACATATTGATGCACACTTTCAGACAGTTTAGTAACCAACCCATGCATTCAGTAAGACACATTTATTCACTCACTCAGTCAATCACGCACCTACTAAATCCTTCATCCAGACACTTATACATCCACTCATTCTTCAATATGTAAAACATATTTAAACTTTACAGAAACACACAGTCACTGGATGATGTCATCAGTGATGTCATCAGTGATGTCATCAGTGATGTCACTGACCATGTCATGAATGATGTAATATGTGACATCATCAGCAGTGGATTGCGGGTGCGCGATATATAGTTAGTGCAACTAACTATATATGGAATTTCATTGGTTTTATGTCAATAAAATGTCCAGCTAACTATATATGGTCTCTAACCTATGTTTTTTTCAGTGAATTTTCAAGGTTTTGTAAATGCAAATTCCTAACTATATATGGTCTATAACCTATGGTTTTTTCAGTGAATTTCATTGGTTTTTTAAAATCTAATATCTATAGCTGTAAAATATATTCTCTATTACGTGACGTATCACGTAGCCACGTGAGACGCCTCATGACGCGTCGCATAACCGTGACGTATCGGCTCTGCAGCGCAAACAAAACCCGTAACATAAGCGCGCCGGAGCATGCTTACAGATATATATATTTTTTTAACCTCAATTAGACAAAATCCACACGTGCACATATCTTGAGGCCTTGCAAAGGCACATCAAACAAACAGTCCCTACAATTTTGCCAAGTTTGCTGGAAATCTATTCCCTTAATTTTTTTTTTACTGTTTCTCTTGGTTTTCCCCTTGTTACGCTTTCCGGGACGCTACCCGGTACACGAACCGGATGTTGTAAATACACAAGATGGCGGATTCCCGTTACGCTGCCGGTTAGCTGCCCGGTTCGCGTATCGGGAAGCGCCTCTACCGCGAAAAATCACAAATTTTTTTTTTTTTTATTTTTTGCCCCACGGGACCCTTTAATATCCCCCACATCATTCCTAGGGGGTCAGGAGGGGTCTACCTTGCCCCCTTTCATTAATTTCCCCCTTCGTTTTTCTCCACCTCTTGTCTCTCGATCCTACCGAGAGACAAGATGGCGGCCGATGCGGACTGTTTACAATGTTGACAGCCAATCAGCTTCTCCTCAGACTCCCGTTACGCTGCCGGTTAGCTGCCCGGTTAGCTGCCCGGTTCGCGTACCGGGACGCGCCTCTACGGCGAAAAATCGAATTTTTATTTTTTTATTTTTTGCCCCACGGGACCCTTTAATATCCCCCACATCATTCCTAGGGGGTCAGGAGGGGTCTACCTTGCCCCCTTTCATTAATTTCCCCCTTCGTTTTTCTCCACCTCTTGTCTCTCGATCCTACCGAGAGACAAGATGGCGGCCGATCCGGACTGTTTAGACTGTTGACAGAAACCGGAGAGCCAATCAGCTTCGCTTCGCGAAGTTCCGTTACGCGTCAGGTACGCGAACCGGAGCGCTAACCGGAGCGCTGTCACAGATATATCTGTTTTTTAAAACGTTAATTTCTCAAAATCCACAGGAGCACATATATTGAGACATAGCAAAGGCACGTCGGGCAAACCATATCTACAATTTTGCCAAGTTTTGTGTAAATCCATTCAGCCGTTCGAGCTAAAAGTGAGTCCAACCGCCCTATGGAAAACTCAATGTTAAAAACACGTTTTGGGACCCCCCTTTTTTCTCTGCCCCCCCTTGACGAACCCCCCCAAATTTTCAGGGGCTGCTCAGAAACAAAATGGGCCATTTTCCTGAAAATTTCAGCCAATTTCGTCCACAAACGGCAAAGTTATTCGACATAGAATTTTCAGAAATCCCATAGGAAAAAAATCTTAACTATATATACCTACTGGCTATCGCCAGTAGGTAATATATATATATATATATATATATATATATATATATACATATATATATATACATATATATATATATATATATATATATATATATATATATATATATATATATATATACATATATATGTGTGTGTGTGGGTGTGTGGGTGGGTGTGTG
Organism: Lissotriton vulgaris; assembly: GCF_964263255.1. Lineage (NCBI taxonomy): Eukaryota > Metazoa > Chordata > Amphibia > Caudata > Salamandridae > Lissotriton > Lissotriton vulgaris. Next base: position 1,259,650,020 of record NC_141695.1, read on the forward strand.
GGTGTGTGTGTGTGTGTGTGCGTGTGAGTATAGGGGTCTTACTCACCTTACATACCTACCCTACAATGCATGGTGAAGGCATTCATCATAAAGGCATCTGCTTGGAAAATGCTTGCGTGGTAAAAGGGGGAAGGTCCTACATTCCCCCTCAAGTGCCAAATCTGGCTTCAGTGAATGCATAGTATTGATGACACAAGTCCTGTATTGGGAAATATTTACATGCGAGGTCTTCAGGGACCAGTACTGTCCCATTATTCTGTTTATGGGTTAATTCTGATTGAGGCTTGTTGTCTGTTTGTCAAATAATACAATGCATGAAGCCACTTTCATTTTGTAAGCTGGCACCCAAAAGACTTACCGTACGCCACTAATGCCCTAAAGTCAATTGGTTGATGTCCACAAACTGGCCCTGCCTCGGTAACCACAATCAGAATAACGTTCCTGGTGAAATGGAGTGGTTTGAGGAATATTGGCCTGCCCTAAAGTTTTGGCTGTCCTAGGACGCAATGCATGCAGACTCCATGGCTTTCCGCAATAAATATATTCCTACAATTACTACAGGGCATGGGCACATGCGTATGACAATGAGGAAACAGAATGTATAGGAGGAAGTGTTTTTTTTTTTAACCTTTATTTGCGATATGCACAGTACACAGCGTCTGCCTACAACCCCATCGGGCCGGCCGCTATGACAACAAACATCTGGATACCAGACATAGAGGCAGTAAATCTAGGACAATGAATAGCAACTTAATGGTGTACCGACACCAAAACACGAAAAAATCAAACGATAAGACAGGTTTCGTTTTATAATTTTGATGAAAACATGTAACAAACACACCACACAATCACATGGTAGGGGCGATTCTAAGGGCTCATGGGGAGAGGGCGAGGGGATCAAACTCTAAAGAATATTGCTACATATGTCTAGGGACGGGGGATGGTGAAAGAAATTACGCAGGATATCACTATAGACAATCATCTGGAACGTCAACTAAGGGGACGAAGGGACATCAATAGTATACTCAAGTGGAGGAGTGCAGATATCTCCACGACACGCATTCCACTGGGACCATATCCTGCCCCACTTCCTAGGACGGCCTCGGGCCTCATAGACCGTCTTCTCCCGAAACATGCACCAGTCCATGTTCTCCTTCCAAGCTGTTATCCCAGGCGGCCTATGGGAACCCCAGAGTTGAGCTATGTCCCTCTTGGCAACCATGTTACCAAGAGTGACCCAGAAAGTCTGAGCAACTGTACAGTCGGTAGGCTCCCAGACGTTAAGCAGGCAACGACGAGCCTCAGGCAGAAGAGCGACCCCGGTGACCCGTCCCATAATATCATGCACACTGGACCAAAAAGCGGATACCACAGAACATTCCCAAATAATGTGCAGAAAGGTACCATTCATGCCACAACCACGCTTACACAACCTGTCGATCGAGTAACCCATTCGCACCAGTCGCGTACCAGTCATGTAAACTCAATGGAGGATCATCAGTTGCACAAAACGAAGGCGAGCTGGAATGGCCACCTCCTTAGGAGAGGCGATAGCCATCTGCCAATCCTCGTCGTCTAATTCCAGGCCGTCCGCGGTCCACGAGGCCCTAAGCCGCACGAGGAGGTCAGCCCTGGTGTTTATAAGTTTTTTATAAATCAACGAAATCGTGCTGTCAGGCACGTGGCCATCCAGAATCCGGTCCTCGAGCGGTGACGACTGGGGGATCTCCGTCCCCGGAGGGAAAACGGAGGTCAAAGCATGACGCACCTGAAGGTAGCGGAAGTACTTATTATCGCCAAGCTGGTACTCCACCTTAAGGGCATCGAAGGACTTAACTGTGCCCTTGGACCAAAGATCCTCCACCTTGCTGATACCAATCGTGTCCCACTTATCAAACCCTTTCGTTCGCCACAGGCCACCCAACCTATCCGAGTCATACAATGGAGTCAGTCATGTCATCCTATCACCCCAGCCTGTAGCAACATTTGCATCTCTCCACGCACGCACAGCACACTTCGTAGGCCCCGTCAGGAGTCGGAATGGCTCCTTCGAGTACAAAGCCCTGTTAAAGTTACCGCCCAGCAAGAGGAACCTGTCCATCGCAAAAGCTGGCACCAGACCTGGGGAGTACGTTTGCTAAGCACTCTTTAAAAAGGGAATGAGAGAAAGAAAAATGAAACGCAGTAAGAAAGACAGAAAATGAAAAAGAAAAGGAAAGAAAGAAAGAACAAATAGAAAGTGAGAAACGAGTGTTGTGGAAGGAAGATAAGACTCACCAAGGGTGGTTAAGATGAATTTATTAGAAGATAATGAATTACAAAGGCCCACGGGGAAAAGGGAAAAAGGTCATGTAAGGACCGGGTGAAAGGGCGGAATCACACGGCAGGAAAGATGACGTCATATAAATAACATTCCGAAGGTTTGGAATGGAATGCTGCTACGTAACACAGTAAACATGGAAAACACACTGTGCATAAACCATAAGGTAAAATATACATACACAACATCTCTCTTTCCTCAATAAATGTACAATATGTTGAATAAAAGAAACATAGTATAAAATGCTCAATAAACAGATCAGAAGGCAACATAGCCATCAAAACATTTAGGAAACTTAATTTCTCTCCCAAAGCTGGACGTTGACTGCATAGTATTGTGAGAACCGATTTGCCCACCATTTTCACCAGTCTTCATAAGACTGGCACTCAACTGCACCACATCTCCAGCAGTGTCACATGTTTTGTTAAGGCAAAGCGTACTATTCATATTCTCAACAAAATTATTACTAGCACTGTTCACGACAGAATAGTCTGTGACTCCAGCATATGAGTCATTGCTTTTGTTCATGTCATAGAAACTGGATTCACAAGATATGACATCCTCAGAATCGGATGTACTTCCATTAGTTCCTTCCATACCATTTTTGTTACCTTTCATAATGATTTTTTTCTGACCAGTTTTTAACTTTACCACATCATCTTTACTTCTCCATCCCTTACTTCCGAGGAACACTGCACCCTTGAGATCATTTCAACAGAAACATGGCGAGTGAATGCCGACTCTCCTTTGGCTACTTTGTACAGTTTATTGATTTTGACCCAATCTCCTTTGCCGATTAACTTCTTCCTTGCTTTATTTGTCATGTCAGTGTAATTCTTAGTTACTTCCTGTTTTGCAATTATCTTTTCTTTTACTTTCTTTTCATCATCATTTATTGTCTCTCTGTCAGTGTTTTTCTTATACCATTCATTGAACTTGGGAGTGAGTTAATTACTGCACTTCCTTCCCCTCATGAGATAGAATGGCATATGTTCTGTGGTATCATTTTAGTACTGCTAACTTTGTCTCTTAAATACTCTTTCACATGTAAATTTGAAGCAATGGCTAATTGTATTCCTTCTTTTAAGAACCTGTTCATCTTTCTACTTGCCCATTGCATTTTGGACTGTATAATGGTGTTTTTTCTTGTTTGATTCCTTGGTTTCTTAGAAATTTAGACATTTCTTTTGACACCAATTTTGTTCCGTTGTCAGAAACCAAAATTCTTGGTTGTCCCTCTACTGCAAAAATTCTCTTTAGAAATTGTAACACAGATTCAGTAGTAATAGTTTGTACAAATACATAATGTAGCCATTTAGAATAATAGTCTGACAATACTATCAAGAATCTGCAATCACTTTGCAAGGCATTAAACGGACCAGCGAAGTCTATAGCTATTTTTGACCATGGCCCGTTAGGAATTTCGACCATCTGTACTTTTCCCTTACTCACTTTCCAATGCTTGTCAGCTTTAGGCATTGTTCACAATTATCCACATACGCATTCACATCACTATTAATACCTGGCCACCAATAGTACTCTTTTAGTATTTTAACTGTTGCTGTGCTTCCTGGGTGACCCTCGTGTGTCATTTGTATTACCTTATTTCTTAACATTGCAGGTGGTATGAAAAGGTCGTGCCTTTTGATGAACCCGTTTTCAATGAATAATTCATCAATGACTTGTTGATAACCTCTTAGATCTCCCTGTAGATTCCTGATCGGAGGCCATTTTGTAGTTATATATTCAATTACTTTTCCTAGTACTTTGTCTTTCTCTTGGCTTTCAAACCATTCTTGCTCTGTGATAGATCCATTGCATATTCTAGTTGCATCCAAGTGAGCTACCACACATTTTATGTCATCAAGACCAATTTCACTATCATCACTTATTGGTAGCCTTGACAAGCAATCTGCCCTATAATTTTGATCTCCCTTTATGTGCCTTACCTTGTAATTATACTCTTGCAATTTAGATAGAAGTCTTATTAGCCTCGAACTTGCCTTTCCGTTTCCGCGTCCTGACCCATCCATCATATATATCACGGGTTTATGATCAGTGACAAGTTCGAATTCCTTCCCCCACAAGAATGTTTTCAACTTCTCTACAGCCCATACGCAAGCCAAAGTTTCACGTTCTATGGTGCTGTAGCTTTTCTCAGAGTCGCTTAACTTTCTCAAAATAAATGCAATTGTGTTTTCATTTTGTCCTTGCTTCTGGCAGAACACTGCACCAATGCCCTTTGCACTAGCATCTACTGTTATTACGTGTTTTAGGGTAGGATCAAATGGTATCAAAGCAGGAGCTTCTGCTATGTCTTTCTTTATGGTTTCGAATGCCAGCGTTTGCTCATAATTCCATTGGTATTTCACATTTTTTCATAACAGTTTCATTAATGTCTCTACTTTATCTGCGTAAGATGGTACAAACCTTGAATAATATTCGCTAATCCCCATAAAAGACTTCAGACTTTTCTTCTCCTTAGGTTGGGGGGCATCTCTGATTGCTTTCACAAGATCAGTTTTGGATTTAATACCATCCGATGTCAGAATATGGCCTAAATATTCAATTTTTTCCTCCATGAAAATGCATTTGTCTTTTGCTATAGTCATTCCTTCCTCCCTAAATATTTTTAACACTTTCCTTAATATTACGCAGTGTTCCTTTTCATCCTTGGAGTGAACCAATATATCATCTTGAAATGCTTCTACGCCTCTTATTTCGCCGAATAGAATGTCCATTAATTTCTGAAATACTCCAGAGGCGGATGCAAGCCCAAAAGGCATTCTTATATACCTAAATGCTCCGAACTGAGTTATAAATGTTGTTAATTTTTTTGGATTCTTCTGTGAGACACAGTTGGTGATATGCTGCCTTTAAATCTATTAACAAAAAATATTTTGAACCTGCAATAGAGGTCAGTATTTCCTGGATTTTAGGCAGTGGGTGACAATTCACCCAAAATATTCTTATTACGTGATCTAAGATCAATGCAAAATCTGATTTCACCAGATTTCTTTTTCTTGGATACTACAATTGCTGACACCCACTCTGCAGCATCAGTTGTTTCAATGACCCCTTCATTACATAGTTTGTCGATTACACTTTTCAGTTCTTGCTTCACAGAAAATGGTACTGACTTCACCTTATGTTTAACAGGTACCGCTCCTTCTTTTAATACTATTTCATGTTCAAATCGTCTGACACACCCTATTTCATTTTTGAAGACATCATTGTGCTCTTCACAACAACTGACCCACATAATTTTCATCTAGAATTATGGGTTCTTTTGCCCCTGGTTTCAATATTACTCCCAGTTTGGCCAGATCTTTCCACCCTTCCAAATTTCGCCCACGTTCAGCAACATAAATCTTAGTTTCTATTATTCTTCCTTTAAAAGTTAGTGTCATTGAAATAACCAACCATGTCAATATTGTAATCCCCAAAAGCCTTTGGGTTTACATCAGTGTCGTACAATTTGACATTTTGCCACTTATCGTCAAACAAAGTATCGGGTATTATTGCTATTGGCGACCAGGAGTCTGCAGTAAATTGCAACTCAACATCGCCAATCATCACAGTACCTATGGGTCCTTTAATTTTTCCATGGACTAGATCTATTCACAGGACTATAATAGCACACGTCCTCATCAAAGTTACATAGAGTGTTCACTTTAACATCATTTAATTTTTTTTCCTGTTTTGCATAAAGTAGTGTAATGTCCATATTTCTTACATTTACCTCAATTACTGCTTATGGCAGGACACGTTTTACAGTTTGCCAAGTAGTCCTGAGAACCACATCTAAAACAGCATAAATGTTTACCTTCAAGTTTCTTGTTACCCTTACTTCTTTCGTAGTTCCTATTGTCATTTTTCCTTTTCTCCTGTAAATAAAACGCATTTGCATTAGAATTTACGCATGCTAATTCTTTAGCAGATATAAGCGACCTCTCAATCCCCTTAGCAATATCCATTACTTCTTCTAGAGTAGGATTCCTGCATGCTAGTAATTGCTCTTGCACTTTCTTTGAATAACAATAGAACACTATCTGGTCCCTTATATATATATATCTGTCATCTCCTCGAATTCACAGTCTTTTGCCGTTACGCTCAAGCTCGCAACATATTCCTCAACAGTTTCTCCTTCTTCTTGTTTCCTTAATGCAAACTTGTGCCTTACTACCATTATATTACTCTCTTCTGCAAATTGTTTCTCAAGTCTTTTAATCACTTCCTGGTACTCATTTAATGGTATGAACACCCCTGGTGGACTTTCATTCTCAGGAAGACTATCAAATATTTCCTGTCCTGCTTTCTCCAGAAGCCCAAAAAGCAGTGCTTTTTTCCTCTCTGCATCATATCCTTTTCCATCTATCGAAATTATATAATTTTCAAAGGCTCTCAGACAACTTTTCTATTTCATTTGTGGCTTTCCTGGCTCATCCAAGAAGAGTGGTGGTACACATACATTGTTGCTTTGTGCCGTATTATTTTTTTATATTATCTTTACTCTTTTCCAGAATGTTAATCACTTGTAAATGTAAATTGATACTTGTATAGCGCACTACTCACCCGCAAGGGTCTCAAGGCCTTGTACGAATACCGCTGTGGAACCCATCCTGCCTTTCCCTCCTGGGCACCCCCAAGGTGGAGGCCAGGAATCCTTAGCGTTGTGGGGCCGTTGTGGAGATTAAGCAAGCTATTGCCCAGAGTTGCAGAGTGGGACTCCATGATTGGAATAGGCACCGAGGCGAGAATTATCAGGTCTGTGGAATTTTGAGCCCAAGACCCGCCGAGGCGGGGAATTGAACCCTGTATTTTTTCCTTTAAATACAGTATCAACTTTTCCAAGTTCCAAAAGTTTATATTTGCCTTGTTAATATTATTAAATGATGCCGCTCTACTCACTTTGTTTTTACTGACAAAATCATTTCAGGCTTGAACGTGCGTTTAATTGCAATAATGCGCCGGTAATTCCTGTCAGAATTCAATCCAACACCTAAAATGGATGCACGGACAGGTGTGAGTATGCCGTGTCCGGGTCTAATCATTTTTTATTATCAGGATTAGCCCTACGTCACTCCCGTCATTCACTGCGTCCTCCTGACTGAAATCTTCTGACTGCGCCTGCCGGTAACCTTCCTCACAAGCTTCTCTTCGATGCACACTTACTTTTTTAATCTTTCGCCACATCAGCTTGCTGTCACTTTTATTACCGGTTTATATCGCTTCACCTCAGGGTCCGTTATATATATATATATATATATATTTTTAATTATTCCTTTTCCGAGTTTCTCTTCTTTTCTGTGGGCCTTCAACCGGAGTCCTCGTCGCCAACTTGTTGTGGAAGGAAAATAAGACTCACCAAGGGTGGTTAAGATGAATTTATTAGAAGATAATGAATTACAAAGGGAAAAAGGTCATGTAAGGACCGGGTGAAAGGGCGGAATCACAGGGCAGGAAAGATTACGTCATATAAATAAAATTCCGAAGGTTCGGAATGGAATGCTGCTACGTAACACAGTAAACATGGAAAACACACTGTGCATAAACCATAAGGTAAAATATACATACACAACAACGAGTAAACAAGAGAAAGGATATAAAAGAAAGAATGAAAGAGGAAAAGGAAGGAAAGAAAGTTTAAAAGTGAGAGATGTAGAAGAAAAAGAGAGAAAAACATATGAGAATGAAAGGAGGCGAGAGAAATGCATAGAGCCGAAGACAGAATGAATGAGGGGAGAGAAAAATAGAAAGACATTTAAATGTAGTGCAACTGCCAAGACATACTACTAGGTGGGGTCAGAAAGTTATTCAGTTCCTGGAGGCAATATTTTTTATGTTGAAAGTTTGAAAACAGCGTGCTGTATTCTAAACACACTTTTAGACCATGTTTATCCTGGTGTAGGCAAACTGAACTCTCGCAGCAGCCTGCTTGTGGTCGTTTGCATGGCTTGGAAAGTCTGTGCTGGTTTCTTTTCTGGTTAGCCCAGTGTTTTCCCTTAAGAGTACTTAACAATCATGCAAATACAGTGGGGATTCTCCGCTCCATCCTTCTGCTTTTATGTTAATCATCACAGATAGGCTTGGATGACTTTGGTACACAGTTGTTTCCCCATTTTGAATCAGGGTGGCGACTGCACACTCAACTCGGGTTATGCAGTGACTGGTGGTGGTGCAACAACAACAACAACAACAAGGTGATGGATGGAATGCTTGAATCAATCCTAGCCCCTGGCAATAACTTGGGGTCGCATCCCAATTCATCTGTTTTTGCCCACCATTTAGGGCATCAATTGCAGCAACAAGAAAGTGATGTATGGTATGCTAGAATTATTCTCAGACACTAGCAATTTCTTGGGCCGCATCCCAATCCATTGTTTTTTGCACACCATACCACCTCAGTTTAGACCCAGCCATATGCAAATCAGTCTTGACCGTTCTGCAATGAGAGTCGTATAACCCAAACTGCCAGGTCAGGTCCCTGCCTAAACTGGAACACAAGCAATCCAAAACCAGTTTCACCCTGATAAGGGCACAACAGCCAAGTGTAAATGACAATGCCATTTGGTTCCAGTGGCATAGTGAGTATGGAACCCACGTCTGGGCATACCCATCGCAATTAGGGCATTAACTGCAACAACAAACAAGCATTTACAATGCAATGGTCTCGCCTTTGCAAGTTACAGCTATTGGCATTGTAAATGTCAAACTTTTAATTTATGTGTTGGTTTTGAAAACAGATAAATAAATGGCATTGTCATTTACAATGCCAATAGCCTAATCTATCGCAAATGTGAGACCTATTGCATTGCATTTCGCTGCCTGTGCAAGAAAAGTGTGGGGTGCAGGACGAGATACAACAGGATGCAGGAATATTCCTCTAACAAGTGTAGTGAATAAAGGAGTGAGCGGGTGGGGAGTGACACTGGGCAGCGGGCGGGTGGGGTTGCTGGGGCCGAGAGTGTGGAGGGTGCGTAGAGTGGGCAATTCAAGCACATAACACAGCAAATGTTAAAAGAGTGGGTGGCATAGCAAGCACTGAGCAGGGCTACGGCGGAAGGGAAATGAAAGTTTATTAGTCACTACCCGCAATATCAGCTAACTATCGACGGCAGAAAGGGGCTTTGAAAGATGGGGGGAGCCACTGGTGTGCTTGGTGCTTGCACAGGACGGTGGGGGTTAGGCATGGCGCTATTGGGGGTTGGTTCTGGGCGGTCGAGGTGCAGGGGGGAATGGAGATATGCTTGCAGCTGCAGGGCTCGTTGCGACTTGAATGGTGGGGCAGTCTGAGGGGAAAGAGGTCTCGCTCCGCACACGGGCAAGGACCGTGAACCAGGGGTTAAGCGCTGTCGGGTTATCGCGAGGCTGCACAATTGTGCTCCACCCCCGGCTTTGCCCGGATGCCACGGGGGGCGGGCGTCGCAATTGAGTGTGACAAAGGTCTCATAAAAAGCGACAGGATCAGGTGGGCACCCATTTGGGCGGCGGGGGGGGCTCTGAGGGAGGCAGGGAGCTGCTGCAGGTCGCCGGAGAGGGAAGATGGCTGGTCTGGTGGATTGTGGACGGGTTGTGGTTTTGGGGTGTGCGGGGCATCATTGGTGGCGGAAAGGAAATACTGCGGGGCTCTGAGAAAGAGATGCTCTGGTTGGCCGGCATTGCAAGGAGACCCGGGTTGCTGTTGTAGGCTACCCGGTTGGTTGGTTGCTTAGAGTTATGTTTGCCGTGGCCAGTGGCTGCATATTGGTCTGTGGGTGAGAGCATTTGGGTTCCTGAGGGCGGGGAATGTGGGCGAGTGTCGCGGACCAGTTCCCCTAAGGGTTGCTGTTTGAAAGGCCCCCACACTGCGCAGCTCCCAGCCGACCGGCCCAGGCGGGGGAGCGCTCCGGGGCCGCAGCTGTGGTGGGACACACCACACACTGAGCTTGGGTCTCCCCGCATGGGGGATGAGTTATTGGTGCCTGGATGCCCAGTGTTTCTCCAGTGCATTGTGCATGTAGCTCTGTCAGCTCCTGTCCCTTTAACAATGCGCTGCTCCCCGCGGCGGTCCTTGTCAATCAGCGGCGCCGTGCTTTGAAGTCGGAGGCCCGGCCACTGTCCTCCCAGCAGCTCACACGCTCCGTCGCCCAGAGACTCCTAGCAGCATAGCCGGAGCTTGGAAACTTTGGAGCCAGCATAGAGCCCGGCTCTGGGGACACCGGCGACCCCCATGACCAGCACACCACAGAGAGAGGGAATAGCCCCCCCCAAAGATAAGCATAGCCCAGGGCAGAGAGCAGGGAGCAGACCCCACCTGGAACCAGTAGAGGGGAGTCTGCACTTCTTCCACCAAGAGCAAGGAAAGAACAACACTCTCTCCCTCCCCCCAACCAGGGAAGAAAACTACACCCGCAGGACAGAGCAGGGAACTCCCCCCTCCCCGAAGTAATGTATGAGCACATGACGGGCCCCCACCCCCACTAAGGATCTAGAGCCCCTCTAAAGTGCCTACATTAGGGACGGTGCATCTCAGGTCCTCAGGGCACCCGCTCCTCGCCCCCTCCTAGTGTTTGCTGCTGTGAGACTCCTCCAGAGCACCCTGACCCTTCCAGCACACCCATGAGGGGCCCTCTCCCCACCCCGGAGCCCCACCGGCCATCATCATGCCCCAGCTCAGCAGCGGTGGGGGCGATGACCTGGGGCCAATGACGAGATGATCTCCTTCAAGGAAGAGGGCGAGCAGGAGGAGAATATCCGGGAGAGCCGGGCCTGAAGGAGCGATACCTGGCCGAGCTCAACACCTCCCTGGTCAGTGAGTCCGAGGGCCGGCAGCAGCAGCAGCCCCGGCCGGGCCCGCAGCAGGAGGTGAGCTGGGTTTGCTGCTATGGGACAGCGGCAACTGGGGGGGTCCCGTGCTCATATATGGGCTTCCCAAGATACATAAGAACCTTAACAACCCTCCGTATCGACCCATTGTTTCTACAATTGGCACTGTCACAGAGCCACTATCCAAATTTGTGGATAATTACCTGCGCCCTTATGTTCCAAAAATAAAGTCCTACATACGCGATACAGGCGATATGATAAGAAAAACAGAAGGATTGACTTTTAATTGCAACACAGACCTTTTGGTAACAATGGACGTACAGTCCCTGTACAGCAATATCCCCCTAACAGATGCAATGCGAACAACAGAATGGTTCATTAACCTACATGAGATTCCTTGCCCTAAGACATTTCTATTGGAATGTCTTGAGATTGTTCTAACCTATAAAGAATTTTTTAATTTGGTAACCATTTGTACCGCCAGGTCAAAGGCGTAAGTATGGGTGCGTCAGTAGCCCCATCCATAGCTAATATCTTCATGGCTGCCTTTGAAGATGAGTTTATCCACAATGAAATTGCCCCTTTTTTTGAATCTATCTCCCATTGGTCCAGATATATTGATGACATCTTCTTTATCTGGACCGATGGGAGACAATCCCTGGATGAATTTATCCTGTGGATTAATGAAGCAAATACCAATTTACATTTCACCTCGAAAATTAGTAATGAAAGAGTTGAATTCCTTGACATCGAAATAATAAATAATACAGGTATCTTAAAAGTGGATCTCCATATAAAACCCACAGCAAGGAATACCCTTTTACATTACCAGAGCTTCCATCCGACCACACAAAAGGATAGCATTCCATTCTCTCAATTCCTAAGAGTCAGAAGAAACTGCACAGATTTAGCAGACTTTGACAGACAGGCCTTAACAATGAGAACCAAATTCATTGAGAGAGGCTACCCACATAGATTAATTAGGACCTCCTACAAAAGAGCAAGATACTATGACCGTGACAGTCTACTAAAAACAAAATCTCCCAATACAAATGACCAATTAGTTTGCATCACCAAACATTCCACTCTGAATACTAAAGTTAAACAAATAATCAACTCAAATTGGCATATCCTAAACAGCAACAGTTCCGCAGAACAGAAACTTTTAAAACCTCTGTTTGCACATAAACGGAACAAAAATATCAAAGAATATATTGTCCATTCTAGATTCAGCAATAACACGAATTCAGAACAGATGTCTCAAAGATCTATCCTGACAAATAACCCAATAAAGGGTACATATCCCTGTTCTTCCTGCTCCTCTTGCAATAACATTATAAGAGGAGAAGAATTTATCCATAATGGGCACAAAACAACAGCTAAAGAGATGTGGAACTGCCGATCATCCAATGTGGTCTATTTCATACAGTGCCCATGTTCACTAGGCTATGTAGGTGAAACATCTCGTATGATACAGACACGCCTCAGTGAACATCGCTCAGCAATACGGACCAAGAAGTTAGCTTGTCCAATGGTGAAGCATTTCATAGAGAAAGGACACACCCAAGATGAATTTAATTGGAGAATCTTAGAAAAGATCCATACCCCTGAATCCAAAGGAGGAGCCGCAATACGCAAGAAAAGAGAAGTCTTTTGGATTTTTGTTTTTAACACATTCAGTCAGGGTCTAAATAGTGAAATTCCCTGGGAACATGCAATTCTGTAAAAACATGGGACACTTGAATTGTTTTCAATTCCCCTTATTGTTTAATCTGCTCCTTCCCCTCCAATGAAACCTAAATAACTAGCAATCCTACTAAACTAATCTCATTTTTACCTCACCAAAAGAATCCATAAAAATAATCTACACACTAAATTTTGTTTACCTCTACTGTTAAAAATCTTAAACCCCAGTAAGTAATTATCTCGAAAATCGCTGAGAAAAATGTATAATAGATTAATTTGCTCCACCTAAACTCTCTATATACAAATAATATAACTGTCAAATCTGATGTTTATTTTATTTTTATCAAGTTGTTAAAACATTATGATTAGGAATCGTTACTGTAAGAGCTTTTTCCTGATCCATACAGCTCGGATGAAAAAGATATGGCACTGAAAGACTAGTCTTCTATGTGTATTGCCGGTTTGAAAATAGTCCTATCTTGATTTTCACACAAAGGCTATACCCACAGGTTCCAACTAAACTCTTTAAACACAAATAATTTAATTGTCAAGTCTGATGTTTATCTTATCAAATTATTAAAACATTACAATTTGGAATCGTCACTATAAGAGCGTTTTTCTGATCAATGCAGCTCGGATGAAAATGATATGACAATGAAAGACTAGTCTTCTATGTCTATTGCCGGTTTGGGAATAGTCCTATCTCGATTTTCATGCAAAGGCTATACCCACAGGTGAAGCCAATTTTACCCCAATTAGTAAACGCTATATAGACCCAGCAGAAACGAGTCAGTCTTAGCAAGCTATCCTGCAAACGAGACGCCACTCGCTGTTGCTGAGCCGCCATCCTTTTTCGCCATCCCGCCGCCGGACATCCGGAGTCCTCTGTCTACATCCAGGTAAAAAATATGCCCGATATCGCAGTAAACAATCAGGAACCCCGCTCCCTTTCCTTAAGAAAATGATTCTTGACTCTCTTAAGAGTTTTAATTACTCCATAGTCACCCTTATCATAAACAATTGTGTTTTACAGACAGGGACGCCCATCCCACCATCCACAACGCGCCTTGCTGAATCATTCGGGTAAGACATGCTGTTGTGTGAAAACAAAACTGTCCCTAAGTAAATAGAAAATCAAACTTTAAAAACGTGATAACTTACCTTGAATTATTTCTGTTTACTTAATTAGGCAGGGAGATCTTTTAACGTTTTACAGACAGGGACGCCTGCTCCACTATCTACAACGAGCCTTGCCGAATCATTCGGGTAAGACATCCCGCTTTAAGAATACAAAACTGTCCCTAAAGAATAGAAAACCAAGCATAAAACCGTGATAACTTACTCTGGATTATTTTTTCATTTAATTAGGCAGGGAGATCTTTTAACTATACTACCAATTACCTTTGGAGTACCCAAAAACAACCATCTGTATCTGAACATCTCCTCTTAAATTTAAGGTAAGCTTAAAACCTGGTACAGGTGAAAATCAAGTAAAACACAACTCAAAAAGTAGTGAAAATATTTTAATGTAACAAAAATGTTTATATGAGTCATTTTTTCGACAGGGAGTTCTTTTTAATATTTCACCGTTAAGAGCTCTGCTGAACACTTTTGGGTAAGAAGTATTAACATTACTTAAATCATGCCAATAAATAGTGAATTAAATGCAACCACGTGACCCCAATACCATCTTCATTTAAATTTTCCCCCCGTTTTTTCCCACTGCCACGCCAAATAGGCAGAGAGATCTTTTAAATAAATCGATAAATCTATGAATACCGACGAAACTTGAAGATCTATACTGTACTTATCTACATGAGCTATCCGGCAGGCGGGATTTATCAATCCATGTTATAAAATATAAGGTAGCTTCTTTAATAAAAGTAATTTAATTACATTCTATCGATCTAGTCTGCCAATACTGGATACAATAACTGAAAGGAACTTTCTCCTCTCTCATCTTGCGAAAAATTAGGATCCTAAATACATCACCTAACCAGAACAGATCTGGGCATCAACTGAGCATTCCATCAACCATTGATGTCATAATCTCGAATATTATTTGTGAGTATTATCTATCTATGACATACTCAACTAAATTGTTGAAACAATGAATGAAAAAGAGAGGACAAGATAAAGACAACTGAAAATGACACAGTTGGACACTAATATATATAGAGACTGTATGAAGAAATAATTTCATAAATTATGAATATATATGAACTTTATAATTCTTCATATTTGAGCCACAACCAAGTTTGAAAAATTTGATTACCTGAGTGAGGGTTTGAATGACACAAGGAAATGAAAAGATATATCAATAACATGAATCAGAGTTCAGACATATTGGCTACAATCTTAGGAAATAGAATGATATATGTCTTTGTTTACAGATTTTTTAAGGATGTTTAACTAATATACCTTTTTAAATGTATCTCTTTTTAGAGCTTGTGTGGCTACTCCAGAAGAAGGCGCTGGTTCGCCGAAACGCGCGTAGAGACACAAATTGCCACTTCCAGTTTTTTAATTGATTTCATATATGTTGTCATTTATTGTCACAAATGTATGGTCGTCTTAATTCCAGTGTACGATACATGATTTTACTGATGTTCAATGTTTTCCTTTTTTAATTATTCGTATGTTGTGTTTTTACATGATTTAAAATAAAAAGACATATATTTTCCTAAGTAATTGTAGCCATTTGTCCATTAATACATTGCAGTGTCTTGATGTGAGTTGCCTAGGTTGTTTTTTGTCATACAGTTTATTTCCCTGGCCTAGGAACTATTGTATCCGAATCTTCAGGGGGTCCTTGTTAAATACACGCGGGGTCCCGTGCTCACGCAGCCGGTGAGGGGACCGGTGATCCAGGGGGACTCTCTAAACCAATCAACAGGTGAGAGAGACCCCGCACTCACCCGCTGATCCGGAAGTGAGAGGAGGCAAGAGCACTGCTGACACTGTAAGATAACGAGTGGGAGACCCTGCACCAGCCCCTCCGGTACCCGAGGGGTGATGAGAGAAGGGAACCCCGCTGGTTCTGGAAAAAGCAACAGATGAACTGTATCCTCCACTGGCTTTGCATTGACTTCCATCACAAAACAAGTCATCAGCGATGTGTGATGAGAATGTGTTATCTCCTAGTAAGAGGTACCTCAGCCGCAGGTGTGATACAAGGGGGAGGGGCGAGGACACGTAAGCAGACTCAAGATACGTCACGTACTGTGTGCCAGCGCTACTATGATGTGCGAGGGAAAGTGCCAGGGCTTCTCAGCAGCAACCTGGGTGTCTGGCATAGCGTTTCCCAGCATTTAAGCCTCAAGTAACGGTTACAGGGGAAGCGAATTCACGGCAAACCCTGGAAAAAGCGATGTCTAGGGGAGTCACGCCACTGTAAACTTTAGCAGGGGGTGTGATGGCACGGTAACCCCCACCAGAGTTACAATGGAGGAATAGTAGCGTCATCCCAGGCAGTGAGGTACACAGGGGTACGGAAACTGTACGTACCTCTTTAACAGTACATGAGTTGAGGTAGTGTAACCATTTCATCCTTCAGTATACGAGGTAGAAGTGAAATGTTGGTAGAGAAATCCACTAACAGAAGGTGGTGGGGACCTTTACAGATGGCTCACTCACTTTGTGTGCAATAAGTCAGTCGCAGGTATCGGAACCTGGACGTCAGCAAGCGCATGGAGGGGGAAACAGAGTTCTCACGAGGAGGGAGCGTTGGGGCCCGACTTACTGCGGAGTAAAAGGCTCCTTATCTTCATTATGGTGCGAAACAGATGGCCCCATAAAGAAGATAAGAAAGCTTTTACGCCAGCAGGAAGTCAAGTAAGCCAGTCTGAAAAGGACGGGGCTTACAGAGAAAGAAGAATATCACTAGGACCTCTTCTCCAATGGCTGGCCACCGTTTAGGACGCCAGCCAATGGAAAAGAGGGGCGGAGCTTAACCTCGCTAGTGAACAATCCTCTATCTCATTAAATCTCGCCAGCTCGACTGCACATGTGAGCAGTCTTTTGCTGGCCAAGACCTAAAAATACTGGTGACTGGTGTTCGTAACACCAAGTTTTTACTCCTCCTCTTTACAGGTATGACTGTACTTCGTAGGGGCTTGCCCTCACAGGTTAAAGCTCTGTCCAGTTGCCATAACTTGGACCCCCTTGCTCTCATCACATGTGAAATATGTATGAAACTGTGTATGGTGTTTATACTTTACTGATACCAAGTGAAGTGCAGAGTTCATTTGGAACCCAAGTGCATTCTACACAAGATGCATCTCACCTGTGATAAGGCTGGCCTTGGCTAGGGTGAACATAAAACCTCTTGCACCTAGTGGAGGGTGTGTGTGTGTGGTGTGTGTTAGTTTGATTTGTGTGTGTACGCATGCAAACGCTAATTGTTTGGCTGGGGAGTCTGCCAGCTATTTCATTTGATAGGTTTTCCATTTCTCAAGTGTAACGCCCCAGCTTCCTTTCCCTATGTTTTCAAGAATAGATAAAGAGCTCTGTTTTTCGTAGAATACACAAAAAACCCTTGACCAGTCCAACCTTGCCTGGCCTGTGACTCATGGTTTTAGTGTCTGAGAAAATGTGTATAGCAACCAGGAAGATGCATTTTACAGGGACTGGAGGAGTTCCTGACCTTAAAGAGACAGCAAACCTTTGGTTGACTCAGGCTTCCTGACCTGCAGCAGGATAAATATTGCCCCTCTTGAGCAAGCATTTGGTAAATCAAGCTGTGCTTTCTGCATGAAGCCTTGCGGCGGCTGTGATCTGGGGAGAGGAGGATTTTTTTGTATTGCCTGCACGAGGCAGTGGGCTGCACCACCTAGGAGGAGTGACCTATTCACAGGAAGATCTGCACATGTCCAAGCAGACTGGAGGATCTGCAAGGATGGTGTTTCCACTGTCTAAGATTGCCTAGGAACCATAAGATAGCAGCAGACAAGGACAATGAAGAACAAAGGACTCCAGCATCTGGGTCATACAAATGCATCATCACCTGCCTTTCAATTCATGTACCTCCACTATCCCTGACCCATCCCTTACCTGTACAATGTCTTCAGCAGCTACCCAGTTCTGGGAAACGTGAAGGTAGCTCACCATCACACCACAGGCATCGGGTACAGTTGGGTTAAGTGATGAAGGGTGTCTTGAATACAGACCCTCTTCAACCATCTTTAATCCTTTTATGGTTACACGTATATCAATGTTGTAAACTGTGGTTGACACCCTACTCTAAGTTCCCAGTAGACCATGGTGACACCATTAGATTTAGTGGGTTCCCCTGGTTCTGTGGGTGCCCCCACCACTGGAACATTATTCACTCTAGGTGGTATTCTGCAAGATATGGGCTACAATGTTTCAGGTACCCTGGGGACTTGATTATGGGAGTTGTTCCACTACTACATCTGCTGAATTAAACATATTAAAAGTCATGAACAGATTTTTGGACTTCAGTAAAACTTAACTGTGTCAGAAACCGCCACCATTGACTCCCTGGTACTACTTACTCTAACCCCAGAACTTGAGAAGACCTAGCAAAGCGCCAGCAAATTCATTTGGGTGAGGTACTTGATGTGTGGGTGTTGATATTTTGAGTCTTGGCATTATGTTGCAACTTTTAATATTTTTGGTGCTGTAAACTCAGTAGCTGAGGGTCCAATCACTGAATCGCCCTGCCTGATGAAGATTATTGGACCCCTACAGAGACCCGGCCCAAAAGCCTTGTATCAGTATTTTGTGCACACGCCTGAAATCCTTGTTGAAAAATGAATTTGCCAGAAACAGGAACACATGAGTTCTGAAGATCATAGAGCTAACTTTCATTCATCCACATGAAACAAAGTTTAGCATCAGGCCAATATATAGAAGATGCAATGCTTAGTTGGCAGATATTGACAATGCATAATAGTTGGGCACCCTCTACCTAGACCCTGCGATGGAACTTTCTTGGGTGTCTGAGAAATAAAAGGAGTTACAATAAATTTCAATTTACGAATAAAGTGTAAGCCATTTGGTCAGACAGTAAAGCTCAGAGTCAATAAGTGGGGATAATTATACATTTATTACAAATTCAGACCCAACAGATTATCAATCAGTCTCAGAAGCATAGTATAAAAATACAGAATTGCTGACAGAAAGCCAAATCAGTGCACAAAGTTTGTCCTTAATGACAGAAAGCAAATGAGGAAATCATTAGCCACAGTACAAAGAATAAGAAATACAGTTTGAGGATTAGATTGAAGATTTTGATACTCCGGCCTATGATGCACAAGGGAATATTATTTCTCCTTAACAAAGATACACGTATTAATGCTAGATGAGAAAGCCCTAAATAGATCCAATAAAATAGAAATGTGTCAGTATAGAAGAACTTCTGTAGAGGTTCTCCAAAGAAAGAATATTGCATAGCATAAAGTCACACAACAGAAATAGCACAAAGAGGTCTATACCTCTCCTAGTCTGAAAGGAATCTGAGCAAGCTGAAGACTGTTTACTTAATTATACTCACAGAAAGAACCTTCTAGAATCCCATATCAAAAGGTCTTATTAATGTCCATGTTAGACCTGGCACCATTGGTGTTGGTCTCCCTTACTTATTTTTGCTGGTGCCTCCTGTGTTTTTCTGTTTTTGCTGGTCTCGATGCTTTGGGCACTTTGCCACTGCTATTCAGTGCCAACGTGCAAGTGCTCCCTATTGTACATTGTTGTAATGGAATAGTGACTCCATGATTGGCTCATTTGATTTACTTGTCAGACCCTAGTGCAGTGCACCATGTGTGCCCAGGGCCTGTAAATCAAAAGCTGCTGGTGGGCTTGCAGCACTGATTGTTCCACCCACAGAAGCAGCTTGTAAAGTGTGGCTCAGGCTTGACATTGCAGAGCCTGTGTGCAGTCTAGGACTGCCATGTCGACTTGGCAAGTGCACCCACCTGCCAGTCCCTAAACCTTCCCTTTTTTACAGATTAGTCACCCCTAAGGTAGGCCCATGGGCAGGGTGTATTGTATGTAAAAGGTAGGTCATGCCATGATGTCTGTCACATGTCCTGATAGTGAATTACAGGCAATTTCGTTTTTCACTATTGCAAGGCTACCTGTACCCATAGGCCAGAATGAGCAGTTTGATTATAACATCTTATAATCCTAAGTGACCCAGAGTACTAGGTAGACATTTGAGTTTAGTATGCCTGAACTCAGAATGTTATAATACATCTTTTAGTGAGGGTGCTTTTTACATTCTGTTTTTGAAAATACCACTTTTAAAAAGTAGGTATTTTCTTGCCTAACCATCCAGTTGTCTCTGCTGGGTTTGTGTATTCCATGTCTGGTTTGTGAGTGACAGGGGGCTGGAGAGGGCCTTGGCTCCAGCAGTCTGATGGGTCAGGGCTGGGCTGAATAGGACCTGCATTGAATAGAGAGTAGGGGAGGAGATTTCCTTTCACTGACCTGAGCCCTTATTGAATAGAGAGTAGGGGGAGGAGATTTCCTTTCAGCTACCTGGGCCAGGTCTGCTTTCAACAATGCTGTTTCCACCTCCTGCCAGGAGGATGCACAGAACTGGTTTTGGCTGGGCACAGGCACCCTCTGCCTTCAGAGGACAAAGAATGTACTGGTATACATATTGGGACCCAGACCCCAGAAGTTTAGATCTCTCCTGGTACTCAAGACAGACATTTGCCAAAGAGAGGAACCAAGAAAGCTGGAGGAGGTGACTGCCCCTGTGCTGTTGTGCTATTTCTGGGGTTGGCATGCAGTGGTTGCTTATTTGCTAAGGAAAGGGGAAAAGGAACTTTGTGAATTTTCATCATCTTCAAGAAGAATCTCCAAGGGCTTGAAGTGTGCTTGCCTGAAGTCTCAGGGATACAAGACTTCACCACCAGCTCTCCTGAATTCCCTTGCTGGGAATTCTAACTGCAGAGAGGTGCCTACGGTTGTTTGGGCTCTCAGAGAAGACTGCGTGTTGCTGGGAGCTAAAAGTGTGATACACCGAGGAGAGGCATGCCGCTGCCGCAGCAGTTGCCGTCGCATCGCCGAAGAAGCGTCCTGCTGCAGCTTTCCGCCGTCGCGTCACCGACGAAGTGTGTCGCATCACCGGAGAAGCGTGTTGCCACCGCAGAGGTAGCTGTCACATCACCGTAGAAGCTTGTCACAGGGCCAGACCTCAGAAGTTACAGAGTAAGCTGCATGGCCATGGTGCATGCATGCATTGCATCCAACGTTGTCGCATAGCATCAAAGACGCCATTTTGTTACATTGCACCGGATCGTTGAATCGCATTGAAGCACCATGTTGTTGCATCGTCTCCAGGCTGCAGTAAGAAACGACGCATCAACTCCCCACACAGTAAGTGAGCGACGCATCACCTCCCCTGCGCGGCAGTAAGGAACCAACGCATCCACTCCCCTGAGTGTAAGGAACGGCGCATCAACTTCCCTGCGACCCTTTTGTTTGCATTACGTGACGCAACTAAGGTACTTTGAGAGTAAAGTGTTGCATTTACCATCTACATTGAACTAAGCTATTTTCTACCATTTTAAATTCTTATTTTTGATTACAGTATTGTGGATTTTTCGTCGTTGGGTCTTGTGTTAAGTCTAGTAAAGATTACTTATTTTTCTAAACTGGTGCGGTGTCCATTTGGTAGTGTTTTCACTGTATTACTGTATGTGTTCACAAGTGCTTTACACACTGCCTCTAAGATAAGCCTGTCTGCTCGTGCCATGCTCCCAAGGCGGTGAGCAGGTGTTATTTTAGAAGTGTAGCCCCTTAACCCTGACTAGAAGCAAGGGTCCCTATTTGGACAAAGGTGCAAGCCATTGCCAACTAGAGACCCCCAATTCTAACATTGGTGGTCAGCAGTGAGGATTTGGACTTGCATTTGTGACTCATATACAGTGATTGGTGTACACTACTAGTGAGTGCAGACCATAACGCGACCACATACTTTTTGGTAGAATGTTTTTCTTGGTACTTCTATTTTTGTTGGGAACTGCCAATTTCCTTTCCGCATGAGTAAAGCAGCCTCTATTGCACCTGAAGATTTTGATTTTGAGGAAGAAAAGGTTGATGTTTACACTGGGCTACAGCTGAAGACCACCTGTAAAAAGTTTAATATCTCTGTGAAAGGCCTCTCCAGGAAAGAGGAAGTCCAAAAGGCGCTGAGGGCCTGGTTGGAAGCAAGAAAAGCCACTGAGCATACTGAAGAGCGTGGAGAAGAGGCAGAGAATACAGATGGGCAGCTAGATGGGCCATTGGGCCTACCAGGGAGAATGTACCTTCTAGGCCAGGTAGCAGTATGTCTTCCAAGGGCCTGGCCCAGTAGAGCTGGAGGACAGGGAAAGAGATAGGGTACATCAGATGGGGGTAGCCAATCTCAAACTGGCTAAGCCAATGGAGTTAGAAAATAAGATGTAGGCCCTCAAGGAAAAAAGGATGCATTTAGAGCATGAGAGAATGTTGAGGTACGTGGAGCTCAAAGCTAAGAGCTTAGAAATTACTCCCTCTGGTAGCAGCTGTGCCTGTAGAAACAAGAGTGTTTATTCCCAAGTATGTGATTAAGGAGTTCCATAGGCATGAGGCTATTGGGAAATTGTTTAAGGCCTATGGGGTATCTATGACCTCCCACTGGGACCCTGAGAAGGATTGGGGAGCAGGGTTGTGGGGCAGTTCCTCAGTAATGGGTGAGATACCTTGTTTGATTTGCCCTCTGAGGATCAGAATTCCTATGTCCACATGAAGGAAGCCTTAATGTCCAGATATAGATTGACCCCAGAGCTTTATAGACAAAGGTTTAGGAATAGTAAGAAATTGGAGTCAAGCACATGGGTCGAATATGTTTCTTTCTTTGGCAGAGCTTTGGATGTTTGGGTGAAGGGTAGCAAAGTGAATGATTTTGAAGCGCTCTATAATTTGATTGCATGGGAGCACTTGTCTAATAATTGTTTCCCAGAGCTATGCCAGCACCTTATTGACAGTAAGCTGACTAACCCTAGGAAGCTTGCTGAGGAGGCGGACCGCTGGGTTAGCACCCGGGTCCTCAAGGGTCATGTGGTAGACTCCGCCAAAGGTGGGCAGGGTCCCCAGCCGAAGAGTGGGGGGACAAGGGTAAACAGAGGGAGTTCCAGAAAGGGCCCCAAAGTAACCCCCAAGGAAACCAAGGAAAGGGTCCCCAGCCTCCCCCTGAGAAGAAGGCAGGGTCCCGGACAGGTGAACCTGTCCATAAGGGACCCCCAGAATGTTTTTAAGTGTGGTGTGGTGGACCACTGTTTCTATGATCCCAAGTGCCCCCTGAGAGAAAAAACAGCACCCACTGGGGCACCGCCCCGGCAGATGGCTAGTGTAGCCCTGGGTGAGGAAATGGGTGCCCAAGGTGGGTGGGGTCCCTCAGAGATGTCCCTAGTCTCTTTAGGAGACTGTGAGGTGGTCCCCAGGACCCAGCTGCCTGATAACACTAAAAAGTACAGGAAGTGGGTGACCATCAATGGCCATAGTGTGGAGGCTCTCAGAGACACAGGAGCCAGTGTGACAGCTATCAGTAGTCAGCTAGTGTCTGAAGAGCAGGTGGTCCCCAATGCATTTTACCCATTCGTTGCTGCTGACAACACAGACAGCAACTGCAAGGTGGCCCAGGTTCCCTTTGAGTGGGGTGGTGTCTCAGGTACCCTTCAAGTAGCTGTGAGGTCAGCCTTGCCTGTTGATTGTCTGTGGGTAACGATTTGTTGAGTTCCCCTTGGGCTAAGGTGGAGCAAAGTGCTCATTTGGAGATGTTGGGTTTGCCAGAGTGGGTGTGTGACCACTCGGTCCATGGCAGCCTGTAGGGTGTTCAAGAAGACCTGAAGCCTCAAGAGTGGCCCAGGTGCCTGCCTTAAAGAGAAGAGGCAGGTGGCGTTGGAAACCCGCTCCCACCATTCCAACGGTCCAGGAGGAGGTAGATCTTGAGCGGGATGCACCAGCACCTACAGGGGAGCAAATAGCTGAACTGGGGGACCTGCCTGAGCTGACCTATTGGCAGCAGGAAGGAGGCCCCTCCAGGGAAAAGTTCAGTGAGGAGCAGAATAAGTGCCCTTATCTTGTGGGTTTGCGTCAACAGGCCACAAACCAGGAAGCAGGTGATCAGTCTGGATCACATTGGATCTACTGGGAGAACAGTCTCCTGTATAGTGAACCTAAGGTTGCTGACCCTGGGTCAGCCCCTGTGCTGGTGGTACCCCAGCGCTTCACAGCCTTCCTACTGGGTTTGGCTCATGATGTACCTTTAGCAGGACATTTGGGGCAGGACAAGACCTTTGAAAGGCTTGTCACCCACTTTTATTGGCCCGAAATGCGCAAGAGTTCAGATACTCATTGCAGGACCTGTCAGACTTGCCAGGCAAGTAGTAAAGTGGGAGGAAGCACAAGGCTCCTCTCCAGCAATTCCCTGTGGTCAGCACCCCCTTTAAATGGGTGGGCATTGACATTGTGGGGCCTCTGGATCCCAAGACAGCCATGGGTGTTGGGGTTCAAGGAGCCTGGTGCCTTCTGTCTAGGTCCCCGTTCAGCGGATTTAGCATAAAGTGCCAAGTGCATATGCGAATTTATGGATGCTCCCTAGGGCTCGCTTTAAAAGGGGGCTGCCAACAGGAAACAGGTGCTTGGTTTCTTCATTGGTCCCTTGCCGTGTGTTTCCTGTTCCTGTGGTTCTACCTTGTTCCCTTTCCTTCGAGCCCTTTTCCAGCGGTCTTTTCTAGTGCTGGGTTTTGATCCCCTTCTTCCCTGTTACCCTGTTTCTTATTCCTTTGGGCATTACTGAACCATTATTGGGGACCAGTTTTTGATATTCGGTGACGTTCTGGGATTAGCGGCTGCGTTTCCTATGAGTTCTGGCGTCCCGTTATTTACCCTTTTTTGTATCCAAACCATCTTGTTGTACGTTGTGTTTGGGTGGTTTCACGAAGGAGCTGAATAACCGCCGTTTTTTGTGCTACCTTCGTGTTCTTTTTTAGATTCCAGGGGTTTTTTGGGTGTCTTTCGAATTCCCTCAATGCCTTTTTTCCCCTGTCCCTTTTTTGTCTTTTGATTGTGAATTCCACCCCCTTTGACCTTCTCGGTGTTTCCCGAGGGGGCGTGGTTGGTCTGGGGTTACGCAAGAAACAACCAATACGATTGCAGTGGAGTGGAAGAAATCCTGTTTCGTATCAAGCCACTCCCGTTTGTTAACTGGGGTAAGCAAGGAGGTTGGTAGTTCGTGTGTGTACTTGGCACTGGTATTATTAGTAGGGGTGTATTTAATCTTGTCCCTTTTTTCATTTATAGCGGTCTCGTCTGTGTCAAGCTGTCAGCTGCCAGGAAGCCAGAGGAGACGAGCTGTGTTCCACAAGACCTTGGGTTCCCTTGTTTTGTTACCCACCTTCTCCCGGTGTCGTGTTCTCCACCATCCGTTTTGGTCGCGGGTGTTGGGGGTCACAGTGAGGGTAGAGGATTGGGATGTTCTACACTCCTGCGGTGTTGGGCTGGTCGGCATCGGAAC
Organism: Lissotriton vulgaris; assembly: GCF_964263255.1. Lineage (NCBI taxonomy): Eukaryota > Metazoa > Chordata > Amphibia > Caudata > Salamandridae > Lissotriton > Lissotriton vulgaris. The sequence continues at coordinate 1,259,675,345 of NC_141695.1, forward strand.
AGAAAACCAAGCTCACGGATTAATACACCGCCCGAGTGAAGAATGGTTGAGGAGGCAGCGGGGGGGCTTCTACGATGCAGGAATTTATGCAGGCCTTAGCACTCATGCAGGGTGAAGTCCATTCCCTGCGTCAGGAGAGTCAGGAGTTACGGGTGACACTGAGTGAGGTGAAGGAAAGCACTAAGAGAAGAGGGAGGGATCCCTCAGTAAAGGCTAGGCCCCCCTTGATTCAACCAGCCACATTTAAATATGAGAGGAGTGGGAGCAGAGTGGGTCTTCTTCTCCTTTGTCAGTTACAGTGAATACTCCTGTGCCGGTGCCTCTCGCAGCCCCAGAGAGGTTTTCCGGGGACAGTAGCAGATATGCTATTTTTATTAACCAGTGCCATTTGCACTTCATGTGTCGACCAACCGCTTTTCCTGACGATACTACTAAGGTAGCGTTTGTGATTTCATATCTCTCGGGTACTGCTGCTGGTTGGGCGGTCCCCTTAGTCGAAAGCAATGACGCTGTGTTAAGTAGTTTCCCGGCCTTTAAGATCCAGATGCATTGTCTGTTTGCTAAGCATGCGTTCATGCAGGCAAGCGATGTTGAATTGTTAAAGCTACGGCAGGGGAAGAAGGATCTTCTGGGTTATGTGGCTACTTTTCATCGCCTAGTAGCAGAGACACAATGGCCCATGGCAAAAAGAACCTCTTTATTTTATCAGGGCTTGTGTGAGGACTTAAAAGATATAGTTTCACAGGTTGTAGACCCCCCCGAAGATTGTGTTGAGTTCATCGATTTGGTGGTAAAACTCAACCATCGAATGAGTGAAAGAAAAGGGGAAAAGATCAGGTTTCAACCTCCTAAGACAACTGTAACCAAGAGAGAAACATCTGAGAATGGGGATGTAAAAACAGATCCCGAACCTATGCCTTTGGGTGGGGTGCGGGGTCCCTTATCCAAGGAGGAAAAGGAGCGGAGGCGCTTGTTGTAGTTGTGTTTGTATTGTGGGAGGGGTGGACACTTCGCTCGAGAGTGTCCAGTGAAACCGTCCCAGCTACCGGTGAATAAGGTTGTGGCTTTCGTGGGAAGGGGGTGTGAGAGACCTTCTGTCCTTGAGAGTGAATTTTGTAATCCATATGATGTACAAGGGGCGGTTCAAAGAGTCCCGCATCATTTCAGGGTATCGGCTTGCTTCGCTTTTTCATCAAGTGGTAGAGCTTCCTTGTTGGTGTTATTGGATTGTGGGGCCACAGGGAACTTTATGGACATCGGGTTGGCCGAGAAGTTGATGGTTCCCTGTGTGATGAAAAGACAACCTGAACCCGTGGGGGCTATTGACGGCACGGAGCTAACCTCTGGGTCGATTGTTCGACAAACCGAACCCCTGTTGATGACATTCGATAATGGGCATTCTGAGACAGTCTGTTTCGATCTGATAGCCGTACCAGCTTTTGGGGTGGTACTCGGGGTGCCCTGGTTACAGGCCCATAATCCCAGGATCGATTGGGAGCGGAGGTTGGTCACACTTAATTCGGAGTATTGCCTTCTTCACTGTTATTGTGAGGCGACTGATTGGGTGTCTCCGTTGTCTTGTGCAGCCAGTGGTTGCGTTCAGAACAGTTTGTCTCCTTCATTTGTGGCATACAAGGAGGTGTTTGATAAGGATCAGGCAAGTGTATTGCCACCACACAGGGCTTTTGATTGCCGTATTGATTTGGTTCCGGGGGCCATTTTGCCCTGTAGTAGGGTTTATGCGTTGTCGGAGCCGGAGGAGAAACATCTACGGCAGTATTTGGATGAGATGTTAAAGAATGGGTTTATTCGACCTTCTTCTTTGCCTGTATCATCCTCCATATTTTTTATACTGAAGAAGGAGGGTGATCTTCGCGCTTGCGTGGATTACAGAGCATTGAATAAAGTCACAATAAAGAACAAGTACCCATTACCTCTCATACCGGTGTTGTTAGAGCAGCTGCGACATGCCAAGGTGTTCACAAAGCTTGATTTAAGAGGTGCTTACCATCTCGTTCGCGTCCGTGAGGGCGACGAATGGAAAACGGCATTCCGTACCAAGTTTGGTTTGTTTGAATATTGTGTTATGCCTTTTGGTTTGTGTAACGCCCCTGCCGCTTTTCAGTTTTTTATTAATGAGGTTTTGCATGAGTTTTTGGATATCAGTGTGATTGTTTACATTGATGACATTTTGGTTTTTTCCCCGTCCTTTGAGGAACATGATGCTCATGTTTCGCAGGTTTTGTCTAAGTTGTTGGAACACCGTTTATTTGTCAAGCTGGATAAATGCACATTTGGTGCGACACATGTTGAGTTTTTGGGATTCTTGATTTCTGCGGATGGTATTAAGATGGATCCCCGGAAGATTGAAGCTATTGTCAACTGGCCCATACCCACATGTGTTAAGGATATACAGGTGCTACTTGGTTTCGCCAACTTCTACAGGTGTTTTATCAGTCATTTCTCTGATATTGTTTCGCCTATGACTTCATTGTTGAAGAAGGGAGTGGTGTTTGATTGGACGCCTGCAGCACAGTTGGCTTTGGAAAGATTGATCGGGCTTTTTACATCTGCTCCTGTGTTGATGCATCCTGATCCAGCCCTTCCGTTTTATGTAGAGGCGGATGCGTCCCAGCTAGCCTTTGGGGGCGTGTTGTCTCAGCGTGGCAGTGAATCTGGGTTGATGCATCCAATTGCGTTTTTTTCAAAGAAACTACTACCGGCTGAGAAGAATTATACGGTAGCCGAGAGGGAGCTATTGGCCATAAAGCTGTCTTTTGAGGAATGGCGCTATTATCTTTGGGGGGCTCGTCACCCCATTACTATCTATACGGATCTTAAGAACTTGGAGTTTTTCCGGTCCGCTAGGGCTTTGACTCCCAGACAGATGAGATGGGTGCTATTTTTTAATGAATACGATTTTACCATCACGTATAGGCCAGCTGCTGAACAGGGGAAATCTGATGCATTATCTCGGATTTATGCGGATCCGTCACAGGGAAGCATGATGGAGGAGTCCTGTTTTATGATTCCCAGTGATAAAATCGTTGGTTGTGCCTCCATAGATGAATTTATGGTTAAAGTGCAGGATGAAATGAAACAGTTGGATCTGGCTCCGTGGCTGTCGAAACCTGGGATCACGTTAAAGGATGGGTTATTGTATCAGGCAAAGAAGTTGTTTGTGCCCCCTGAGTTGCGTACACTGGTTCTTACATATTGTCATTCATCGTCCTTGGTTGGGCATCCGGGGGTCAATAAGACCAAAGAGCTGTGTATGCGTTGGTTTTGGTGGAAGTCTCTGGCCCATGATGTACAGGTATTTGTGGCCTCATGCCCGGTGTGTGCTGTTAGTAAGTCCTCGCACATGTCTCCATCTGGGTTGTTGCACCCTTTGTCAGTGCCTCCCTCCCCCTGGCATACGGTCAGTATGGACTTTGTGACCGATTTGCCGCTTGATTCAGGGTTTACGGCCATTTTAGTTGTAGTGGATTTATTCACTAAAACGGCCCACTTTGTTCCCTTGCCAGGGATACCTACGTCTAGAGAACTGGCTGATGTGTTTATGGCCCAAGTGATCCGACTGCATGGGGTGCCTACAGCCATCGTTTCAGATAGAGGGGCACAGTTTGTTTCACATTTTTGGACTGCCCTATGTCGGTCATTAAAGATGGAAATACGTTTGTCGACAGCTTACCATCCACAAAGCGACGGGCAAACAGAACGCACCAATCAAACCATGGAGCAGTATTTGCGCTGTTTGCTAACGTCACTGACGGGCAGTTGGGTACAAACACTTCCTGTGGCTGAGTTCGCATATAATAACAGCATGCACTCAGCTTTAGGCATGTCACCGTTTTATTGTTCGATGGGGTTCCATCCCAAGACAATTCCTATTCAGCCATCTGAGAAGGTGCCAGCAGTGGATTCCCTGAGTAGAGGTTTGATTGAAATCTGGAAGAAAGCCCAACAGCAACTATTTGAGTCCAAGAAAGCCATGAAGGTACAGGCAGACAGGCATAGACGGCCAGCTCCTCTGTATGCAGTTGGGGATAGGGTTTGGCTAGCAACAAAGAATCTGAAGTTGCCGGGGCCAAGAAAATTACAGCCTCGGTTTGTGGGTACCTTTCCTGTCCAGAAGGTGGTGAATCCAGTTGCGATCAGGTTGACTTTACCGGCTGAGTATAGTATTCATCCTGTATTTCATACCTCTTTGTTGAAGCCGTATGTCACCACTTCTCAAGAATTGCCACCTCCTCCTCCTGTTTTGATTGATGATAATGTGGAGTACAAGGTTAAAACTGTTTTGAATTCCAAGCGGATGAAGGGAAGGCTGTATTACCTTTTTGACTGGAAGGGTTATCCCCCAGAGGACCGTTCTTGGGTTCCGGCGAGTAGGGTGCATGCTGCCCGGTTGGTTTGTCTGTTCCATCGCCTACACCCTGGGAAACCTAGGCCTGTAGGAAGGCTTTCGGGTGGGGGTACTGTTGGGGTTCAAGGGGGCCTGGTGCCTTCTGTCTAGTTCCCTGTTCAGCGGATTTAGCTTAAAGTGCCAAGTGCATATGCAAATTTATGGATGCTCCCTAGGGCTCGCTTTAAAAGGAGGCTGCCAACAGGAAACAGGTGCTTGGTTTCTTCATTGGTCCCTTGCCGTGTGTTTCCTGTTCCTGTGGTTCTACCTTGTTCCCTTTCCTTCTAGCCCTGTTCCAGCGGTCTTTTCTAGTGCTGGGTTTTGTTCCCCTTCTTCCCCGTTACCCTGTTTCTTATTCCTTTGGGCATTACTGAACCCTTATTGGGGACCTGTTTTTGATATTCGGTGACGTTCTGGGATTCGCGGCTGCGTTTCCTATGAGTTCTGGCGTCCTGTTATGTACCCTTTTTTGTATCCAAACCATCTTGTTGTACGTTGTGTTTGGGTGGTTTCACGAAGGAGCTGAATAACGGCCGTTTTTTGTGCTACCTTTGTGTTCTTTTTTAGATTCCAGGTTTTTTTTGGGTGTCTTTCGAATTCCCTCAATGCCTTTTTTCCCCTGTCCCTTTTTTGTCTTATGATTTTGAATTCCACCCCCTTTGACATTCTCGGTGTTTCCCGAGGGGGCGTGGTTGGTCTGGGGTTACGCAAGAAACAACCAATACGATTGCAGTGGAGTGGAAGAAATCCTGTTTCGTATCAAGCCACTCCCGTTTGTTAACTGGGGTAAGCAGGGAGGTCGGTAGTTCATGTGTGTACTTGGCACTGGTATTATTAGTAGGGGTGTGTTTAATCTTGTCCCTTTTTTCATTTATAGCGGTCTCGTCTGTGTCAAGCTGTCAGCTGCCAAGAAGCCAGAGGAGACGAGCTGTGTTCCCCAAGACCTTGGGTTCCCTTGTTTTGTTACCCACCTTCTCCTGGTGTCGTGTTCTCCACCATCCGTTTTGGTCGCGGGTGTTGGGGGTCACGGTGAGGGTAGAGGATTGGGACGTTCTTCACTCCTGCGGTGTTGGGCTGGTCGGCATCGGAACAATGGGAAACAGGCTCATCCTGGTCTTGGTGGACCATGCCTCCCGGTACCCGGAAGCCATCCCTCTCCGGTCGGTGACGGCCCCCGTGGTAGGTTGTGCGTTAATGGGGATTTTCTCCTGTGTGGGGTTCCCCAGAGGGGTGGTGTCAGACCGTGATACCAACTTTATATCCAAGTATATGAAGTAACTGTGACAGGAGTGTGGTGTAACCTATAAGTTCACAACTCCTTACCACCCCCAAGATAATGGGCTTGTTGAGAGATTCAACCGGACCCTCAAAGGCATGATTATGGGTCTTGAGGTACCTATGAGGCGTAAGTGGGACGTCATCTTGCCATGCCTTCTATTTGCTTACAGAAAGGTGCCACAGAAATCCTTAGGGTTCAGCCCTTTGAACTGATGTATGGTCACCCTGTAAGAGGACCTCTGAGTTTGGTAAAGGAAGGCTGGGAGAAATCTCCCAGGAAATCTCTCCAGGATGAATATTGTTACCTGCTGGCCTTCAGAAACCAAACATGGTGTTTCAGTCAACTCGCTCAGGCGAATCTGGAAGCCAGCCAGGAGGAGATGAAGCAGTGGTACAATCAGAATGCCACTCTGATTTTGCTTCAGCCTGGTCAGAAAGTTTGGGTCATGGCCCCGCGGAGCCCTGTGCGCTCCAGGATAAGTGGATCGGACCATTTGAGGTGGTGGAGCGCAAGAGTGATGCCACCTATTTGGTGGAATTACGATCTCCCAGGAACCCTTTGCGGGTCCTACATGTCAACCGCCTGAAGCCCCACTTAGAGAGGTCCGAAGTGGGCATGCTCCTAGCAACAGATGTTGGAATGGAAGAGAAGACTGAGCCTCTTCCCTACCTCGTATCTGCAACAGAGCAAGGTGGGTCAGTGGATGGTGTAAACCTCTCTTCCACCCTGACCCCATAGCAGCAGAATGACTGTCACCAGTTGTTGGGACAGTTTTCTGATCTGTTCTCCCTGACTCCCAGTGTCACTGATTGGGGTGTCCATGATGTAGACACTGGGGACACTCCTCCAACTTACAGAGTGACTGACAGGGTGAGAGCTTGCATCAAGGAGGAGGTCTCCAAGATGCTTGTGTTAGGGGTGATTGAGTCCTCTAACAGTCCTTGGGTCAGCCCAGTGGTCTTGGTCCCAAAGGCTGCCGCACCGGGTGCCAAACCAGAACTCTGGTTCTGTGTGGACTACCGAGGGCTCCATTAAGTCACCAGGACTGATGCGCACCCCATCCCCAGAGCTGATGAGCTCATTGATCGGTTAGGGGTTGCCGGTACCTCAGCACGTTTGATCTAACGTCTGGGTACTGGCAGCTCGCCTTAACTGATGGGGCAAAAGAGAGGTCAGCATTCTCCACACCAGATGGGCACTACCAATTCCAGGTTATGCCCTTTGGAATGAAAACTGCCCCTGCCACCTTTCAGAGGTTGGTCAACCAGGTGTTGGCTGGACTGGAAGATTTTAGTGCCGCCTACCTGGATGACATTGCAGTGTTCAGCGCCGGGTGGGAAAAACATCTGCTCCACCTCAGGGAAGTGTTGATGGCGTTGCGGAGAGCAGGCCTCACGATCAAGGCGATTAAGGGCCAGATCAGGCAGGGTTCTGTGGTGTACTTGGGACACCAGGTTGGGAGTGGCCAGGTGGCGCCCCTACAGCCCAAGATTGATACCATCATGGCTTGGGAACACCCCAAGACCCAGACAAAAGTGAGAGCCTTTTTAAGACTCACTGGGTACTACAGGAGGTTTGTCAAGGGGTATGGCAGCATTGCTGCACAAATGACAGAGCAGACTTCCAGAAAGCAGCCAAAGAAAGTGACCCGGATTGACACCTGTCAGAAAGCTTTTGATGCTCTGAAGACTGCCATGCGCACGACGCCCATGCTTCTAATGCTCAACTTCTCTAAAGAGGTCATTGTACAGACAGACGCTTCAGAGCATGGTGTGAGGGCTGTTTTTTCACAGATAAATGAGGAGGGCCTAGACCAACTTGTAGCCTTCATCTGTAGGAAGTTACTTCCACGGGGACAGAGGTGGAGGGCAATTGAGCATGAGGCATTTGCTGTGGTCTGGGCACTGAAGAAGTTGAGACCATACTTGTTTGGGACTCACTTCCGGGTTCAGACAGACCACAGAACCCTCAAATGGTTGATGCAGATGAGGGGTGAGAATCCAAAGCTGTTGAGGTGGTCCATTTCCCTACAGGGGATGGACTTCATGGTGGAACACCACCCTGGTACAGAACACGCCAATGCTGATGGTCTGTCCAGATTTTTCTGACTTAGTGAAGAGAACTCCCAAGGGGTGGGTAGTTCTCCCCACATTTCAGATGGAGGGAACACATGTTATACCTGGCACCATTGGCCTGGGTCTCCCATCCATTTTTTTTGCAGTTGCCTCCTGTGTTTTTGCTATGTTTTTGCTGGTCTAGATGCTTTGGGCACTTTGCCACTGCTGTTCAGTACCAAAAGGCAAGTACTTCCTTTTGTAAATAGTTGTAATGGATTAATGACTCCATGATTGGCTTATTTGATTTACTTGTCAGACCCTAGTACAGTGCACCATGTATGCCCAGGGCCTGTAAATCAAATGCTGCTGGTGGGCTTGCAGCACTGATTGTGCCACCCACAGAAGCAGCTTGTAAAGTGTGGGTCAGGCCTGCCATTGCAGAGCCTGTGTGAAGTCTGGGACTGCCATGTCGACTTGGCCAGTGCACCCACTTGCCAGTCTCTAAACCTTCCCTTTTCTACATGTTAGTCACCCCTAAGGTAGGCCCAAGGGCAGCGTGCATTGTATGTAAAAGGAAAGACATGCCCTGATGCGTGTGGCATGTCCTGATAGTGAATTACAGCCAATTCCGTTTTTCACTATTGCAAGGCTACCTGTTTCCATAGGCCAGAATGGGCAGTTTGGTTATAACATCTTATAATCCTAACTGACCCAGGGAACTAGGTAGAACTTCGAGTTTAGTATGCCCGAACTCAGAATGTTAAAATACATCTTTTAGTGAGGGTGACTTTTTACATTCTGTTTTTGAAAATACCACTTTTAGAAAGTAGGTATTTTCATGCCTAACCATCCAGTTGTCTCTGCTTTGTTTGTGTATTCCATGTCTGGTTTGTGCGTGACAGGGGGCTGGAGAGGGCCTTGGCTCCAGCAGTCTGATGGGTCAGAGCTGGGCTGAATAGAACCTGCATTGAATAGAGAGTAGGGGAGGAGATTTCCTTTCACTGACCTGAGCCCTCATAGAATAGAGTGTTGGGGGAGGAGATTTCTTTTCAGCTACCTGGGCCAGGTCTGCTTTCAACAATGCTGTCTCCACCTCCTGCCATGAAGCTGCACAGAACTGGTTTTGGCAGGGTACAGGCACCCTCTGCCTTCAGAGGACAAAGAATTTACTGGTATAACTATTGGGGCCCAGACTCCAGAACTTTAGATCACTTCGGGGAATCAAGACGGACCTTTGCCAAGGAGAGGAAATAAGAAAGCTGGAGGTGGTGACTGCCCCTGTGCTGTTGTGTTATTTCTGGGGTTGGCCTGCAGTGATTGCTTATTTGCCAAGGAAGGAGGAAAAGGAACTTTGTGAATGTTCAACATCTTCAAGAAGAATCTCCAAGGCCTTGAAGTGTGTTTGCCTCCTACCTGAAGTCTCAGGGATACAAGATTTCACCACCAGCTCCCCTGAATTCCCTTGCTGGGAACTCTACCTGCAGAGAGGTGCCTACTGTTGTTTGGGCCCTCTGAGAAGACTGCATGTCGCTGGGAGCTGGAAGCTGGAAGCGTGACGCAACGAGGAGAGGCATGTCGCCACCACAGTAGTTGCCGTTGTATCACCGACGAAGCATGTCGCATCACTGGAGAAGCGTGTCGCAGGGCCTGTCGCGGCTCAGAAGTTACAGAGTCCCCGCCCGGCCGTCAGTTGTGCATGCATCGCATCCAAAGTTGTTGCATCGCATCAAAGACCCCATTTTGTCTCATCGCACCAGATCACCTCATTGAGGTGCCATCTTGTTGCATTGTCACCGGGCCGCAGTAAGAAACGACGCATCAACTCCCCACACAGTAAGGAACCAACGCATCCACTCCCCTGAGTGTAAGAAATGGCCCATCAACTTCCCTGCGACCCTTTTGTTTGCATTGCTTGAAGCATATAAGGTACTATTGTAAAGTCTTATTTTTGATTACAGTATTGTGGATTTTTTGTCGTTTGGTCTTGTGTTAAGTCTAGTAAAGATTACTTATTTTTTTAAACTGGAGTGGTGTCCATTGGTAGTGTTTTCATTGTATTACTGTATGTGTTCACAAGTGCTTTACACACTGCCTCTGAAATAAGCCTGTCTGCTTGTGCCAAGCTACCAAGAGGGCGAGCAGGGGTTATTTTAGAAGTGTAGCCCTTTACCCTGACTAGAAGCTAGGGTCCCTATTTGGACCAAGGTGCAAGACATTGCCAACTAGAGACCCACAATTCTAACAGTCCACCTTCAAACAGTATTTTCTAGCAACTACACTTGTGACTCCCTTCTTTGATCTGCAAATTCTAAACGTCATTTTATTCCATCTCCTCATTCAGCAAAGACATTTGTCCTCCCTTCTTTAGTTAGACTTATCGAACTTCCCTGTCTCATTCACACAAAGTGTCTTTATTTACTAGCTCATGCACTGCACCTGGAGAGGACAGAAACACATTGCACCTGAAGCAAACATTCACATTGAAGGTTAATCGTTAAGAAATCCAAATGCTGAAGGCCTTTGGTCAACTTTAACATAGAAAGCATTTCAGCACACATTGTAACTCTTTGATTACAAATACATAGAATGTCACCGTATAAATGCAAAATGCTATTCGATTATGTTAATAACTTTTATTCAGCGCACAGCTGCCCCAGCGAAGGGGCGTCCTGGCGCCTGATCAAGTACCACAACACAACAAATCACAGCTGAAAAGAGAGGAGATCAGTCGACAGAGGTGAACAAATGGGTTTTGATCGCACGTCTGAAGAGAGTCAGGCTGTTCAGGGCACGGATATGGACAGGAAGGGAGTTCCATAATCCAGCCGCCATAATGCGAAATGAGCGACCTCCTATCCTACTCAGTCTGAATCTAGGCGTGCTCGCTAGATGAAGAGATTCCGACCTGAGAGACCGCCTGGGGACATACGGGGAAACAAGACCCGTCAGGGCAGGAGGTGACGAGAATTTCAAGATCTTGAATGTCAGACAGAGTGCCTTGAATTTGATTCTCTGTCTGACCGGCAGCCAGTGAAGGGAGGTCAGAGCTGCAGATACAGAGCACCGTCTCGGGAGGCCCACAATGGCCCGCGCAGCGGCATTCTGCACCCTCTGCAGTCTGGTGGCCTCGGCCTGATTAACACCAAGCAGCAGAGCACTCCCGTAGTCCAGCCGAGAGAGAATAGAGGCTTGGACCACCAGTTGCCGAGTAGGGGGGTCGAAGAATTTGAGGACTGGTCTCAGTCCTCGCAGAATACCATAGCAGGTAGCTGCGATCTTCTTTGTATGGCTGGTAAAAGAGAGGTTGGAATCCAGCCAGACCCCCAAGTTCTTCACTTCGGCCGCTGGGATGGGAGTCACCCCCAATTCAGGAGGCCACCATTGATCTCCCCACAATTCCGCTTGCTTTCCTAAGATCAGGACTTCGGTTTTCTTGGCGTTTAACTGTAAACAGTTAATACGCATCCAATTCGCCACGGCTAAAAGCCCTGCGCGAAACCTGGGGACAGTCACCTCAGGGTCCCCACTGAGTGTCACCGCCAGCTGCGTGTCGTCGGCGTACGATGTCATGGTTAAGCCACTTTGTCTGACGACAGCAGCCAGCGGTTTCACATACAAGTTGAACAAAGTGGGGCTCAACGCAGAGCCCTGAGGGACTCCTAGTCCCAGAGGATGGAAAGAGGACTGACCAGGTGGAATGGCCACTTTAAAAAACCGGTCCGAGAGGAAAGAGCGGAACCATTGAAGGGCTTTCCCCTCAAGTCCCACTTCCTCCAGCCTCCGCAACAGAATGTCATGAGACACCGTGTCGAATGCGGCGCTCAGGTCTAACAAGAGGAGCACCGCTGTCTGCCCCGCATCCAGCACCGAACGAAGGTGTTCGCTCATAAAGAGCAGAGCAGTTTCGGTGCTGTGTTGTGCGCGAAAACCATTCTGGCTCTCGTCAAGAATATTATTGCGAGAGAGATGGGCAGACAAGATGGAATTCACGTGTGCCTCAGTGACCTTGGCGGTCCAGGGCAGGAGGGAGATGGGGCGGTAGTTCTCGGGTAGCAGAGGGTCGAGACTAGGCTTCTTCAAAATGGGGCTGACCACTGCTTGCTTCCAGGAGGCAGGAACCACGCCCTCAGCTAGTGAGAGATTGATCAGGTCCAATATGGGCTCACGGCATAGGGGCGGGAGAAGAGTGATAAGCTCTGGCTTCAAAGGGTCTAGAGGAGAACCAGATTTAATTTTGAGGCTCAGAGTATCAAACGCCTCAACCGACAAAGCAGGTAGGGAGGACAGAGGTTCGCAGTCCAGAGCCCTTACAGCCCTGGGCTCATCACCGGGCACAGATGGCATGAACCCTCGGTAGATTACCTGCACCTTCTCCACGAAAAAGGATGCCAAGCTTTCACAGTGAGAGTCCGTGCAGATTTCTAGCGAGGTGGCCCGTTTACCCATCAGATCTTTGAGCACCTTAAATATTAATTTAGATGGGTTAGGGCTGTTTGAAAACTCAGAGGCATAATATGCCGCCCGGGCTTGACAGATAGCTCTGTGATAGATCTTAAGCTGGGTGAAGTACAGTGATTTTAATGTGGGGTCGAAGGATTTCCTCCACGCCCTCTCAGCTTGCCGGCAAGTTCTCTTGAGCTCGGCAAGGATTAGATACATTTCCCAATACATAATAGACCCGAGATGTCATTTAAATGAATACATAGATACATGAAGATAAACTATGTTATTCAAACCACATATATGCAGATATATACGAGAATTGCAATTCATTGTTACTATAAAGCAAACAATAATATGCACACCATATAAATGTTGAGGTTATGTGGTAAATGCACTTTCTATATTGGTTCAAGTGCACTACATATTATTAATCATATTAAGTCACACGAATACATCAGGCCACAAGTGTGTGTATATATATCTATATATATATGAAACAATCCCTGCTGCCTCTCGCCCGGAACCCAGTGCTGGAAACCGCTGCGCAGGAAGAAGAGAGGAGACCTCGGGTGCAGTGAGCAATATCCCTTTATTGTAACCTCGAGGAAGCGGCACACCACAGCATGACGTTTCGGCCTACACAGAGGCCTTGATATATATATATATGTGTGTATATATATATATATATATATATATTGAAAAAACCATAGGTTTCAGGCCTTATATAGTTAGGAATGAGCATTTAAAAAACCTTGCAAATTCATTGAAAAAAACATAGGTTTTAGGCCTTATATAGATAGGAATTAGCATTTAAAAAACCTTTGAAATTCACTCACAAAAACCTAGGTTTCAGGCCTTATATAGTTAGGAATTAGCATTTAAAAAACCTTTGAAATTCACACAAAAAACTATAAGTTTTAGGGGTGTTATAGTTAGCTGGACATTTCACTCATACAAAACCATTGAAATTACTCCTATATAGTTAGTTGTACTAACTATATTTCGCGCACCCGCAATCCACTGCTGATGATGTCACATATTATCCAAAGTTTTAAGTATAGAACAACAACAACCAGTCTGCTCTATTGTACTCAATTTACTTAGTACAGAGTGATAAACCTACACCACGGTTAACAAAATACTTTTAATTCGTTAGTTTATTTTTTGGCAGTCCATTTTTATAACAATATATTATTCAAAAATAGATAAAAATAGAGGGGTTGCCCAAAAAGAGTGTGCAAAGAAAAGCGTGATTAAGAGTGTGAAATAGGTGAACAGAAAGGAAATTCACAATGGTGGACAGAAAATATTCACATTATTCAACAAGCAATATCGGACATATGATTTGCCGTATTGAGTCCCTGGCCAAACTTTTTTGAATTTTTTAATTCAAAACATTATTACATCCAGACATATATGTCCTGAAATGTTTGCACTATATGAAAGAAATTGAGTAGTTGGTCCAAGGTTATATGAAGATAGCGTCGACGTTTCGACTCGTCTTATGCCCAATTGGTGATTTGAACCTGGGGAGTGCGAGTCTTCATCAGGTCTGGAAAGACAGATAGGGGCAACCAGGGGATAATGATAACCCCTTCAATGGAGAACAATAGGAGGCGGTCCTTAGTTACAACTTCCAATATTGTCTCCTTAATGTAAGATTCTCTCCTCACTTATGTTGGGAGGGCGCAATACTTCATGTGTACATCAAGGCCAAGTGATACCTTGGTCTAATTTCTGTTAGTCGAATTCTTTTTTGAGGAGCTCCTGCTGATAATGTCAGGTAGCTTCTCGAAGGAATTCCAAGGCATATAGATAACCAAGTTTTTGTTTGATACTTATACGAAGTAAGCTCCTACACGTGAAATCAGGAAGCTTCTTGCCGATATATCAGCGCGTGTGCTTAGCCCAGCCTCAGTGTGTACAAGGACGCCGCCAGTAAAGGTGCCGCACTTCCGCGTTCCGATATATCCAGCCCGCCGCCGGTCCAAGACGTGCGGAGCTGCACAAGAAGGTCCACCCGATGGTTTATTAACTTCTTATATATTAACAAAATCGTACTGTCTGGGATATGCCCGTCCAGCACTCTATCTTCAAGGGGCGAGGAGTCCGGGACAGACATCCCAGGCAACATCACAGAAGAAAGGGCGTGCCGAACTTGTCCTTTCGGTTTATGTTCCCCCTCGCCTGCAGACTACCACCTTTGTTGACTTGGGTAAATTGTTGCTTGGGCTTCCCGAAGGGCTTCTGGTGATGGGAGGTGACTTTAACTCTGTCATGGATGGTTCGCTGGATCGACACCCTCCCAGGACGCTCACACCATCCCAATCTGGTCTTAGTGGGTTTCTAGATACATTTGGTATGGTAGACTGTTGGCGGATGCTGCACCCGGGTCAGGCCCAATATACCTTTCACTCTGGGGCGCATGGGAGTCTGGCTAGGCTTGATTATCTTCTTGTGCCCGCTGCCCAGGCCGCGACGGTGCGAGAGGCCCGACATTTGCCCAGAGGCATTTCGGACCACTCCCCGCTGTGGGTTCATATTGATCTCCATCTGAACGCTGGGGGCCGAATCGCCCCAATCAATCCCTGGCATCTCGGGACTCCAGAGACTAGAGCGGGGTTGGTTAAAGCTATGGACCTTTATTTTGCGGAGAATGTAGGCTCTGTTTCGTCCTCAGTGTCCCTCTGGGAGGCTTTTAAACCTGTGATACGGGGCCAGGCGCTTTCGCTTATCGCTGGCGCGAAGAGGCGGCACAATGAGGAGGTTGAACGGCTGGAGGCTGAGGTGGTCACTCTAGAGAGAGAACTTGATACTGGAGTCACGCAGGAGAAGTTGCATATTCTGCAATTAAAACAGTCTGACTATAAGGCCTTGGTCACGAATGCCGCGAAAGCCATGAGTTGGGAGCAAATGGGCCGTCTGTATGATGTGGGCGATAAAGCTGGGAAGTTGATAGCGTGGTTGGACAAACGGGAAAGATTGAGTCGTGTGGTGCCTGTGATCGAGCGTGAGGATGGGGTATGTGTGACGGATCCGCTGGAGATAGTGGAGGAGTTTGCCTCGCACTTTCGCAAGGTGTATGCTCCGGTCTCGGATCGGCCTGAGGAAGATTCCCATCTTTTGCTTCGAGATATCGCCCTGCCTTGTCTGTCCGAATCTGATAGGGAGTGAATGGAGGCGGCTTTTTCCACGGATGAGGTAGCGCTCGCTATTCGCTCCATTCGCTCGGGTAAAGCTACGGGACCAAACGGCCTGCCCATCGAGCTGTACAAGTTGTGCCCAGACAAAATGGCGTTATATCTTCGCGCGATGTTCTTGGAGTCGAGAGAGAGAGGCCGACTTCCCAGAGATCAATGACTCGCCTCCATTGTGGTGCTTCCCAAAGAGGGCAAACCACGTGAGTTTTGTACCTCGTACAGGCCTATTTCTCTCCTAAACGTCGAACCCAAGGTTTTGGCGAAGGTGTTGGCCAACCGATTGATAACCGTTATAAGTGATCTGGTGCATCCGGACCAATCCAGTTTTATTCCTGCCCGTAACATTGCGCTCAATCTACGTCACCTTCATGGCGTGCTGGCGAGAGCGGATACTCTGCGTGAACCGGCCATTTTGGTCTCGTTAGATGCCACTATGGCGTTTGACACTGTGGAATGGCCTTACTTATGGGCGGCTTTGGCTAAGTTCGGCTTTGGGCCGGTGTTCATTGGTTGGGTCCGTTTGCTGTATGAGGAACCCTTGGCCCAGGTGGTCGTTAACGGTAGAGTGTCGGCTCCCTTCGCTTTGGGTCGGGGTACACGGCAGGGATGTCCCCTTTCCCCGTTGCTTTTTGCTCTGGCGCTGGAGCCTTTGGCTGCCTGGTTGAGATGGGAGCCTTCTCTCAAAGGCATCAGGTGGGCCCCCGGTTTTGAGGATCGCATCTCGCTTTATGCGGATGATATTCTTCTTTACCTAACTTCCCCGCGGAAATCCTTGGGAGTACTATTTGATGTCCTTAGCTCCTTTGGCAGGAACTCGGGATTAGTCATTAATTGATGAAGTCCTGTGTATACTCACTTACGGAGGATGTCCCACTAATACCACGTACTTGTCCGATACAGATCTCGTCCACCGGATTTAAGTTTTTAGGCATTCACATCTCACGTGACCCGACGACAAGATACCGGCTCAATCTGCTTCCCCCGCTCGCTCGGCTACGAGCAGATGTGAAGGCGTGGAATAGGCTGCCTCTGTCCCTGGTGGGTAGGGCAGCCTTATTCAAAATGATGTCCCTTCCCAGGTTTCTGTATGCTCTCCAGAACACGTTAGACCTAGTGCCCTCCAGCTACTTCCGTGAGGTAGAAAGCTTGCAAAGGACACTGGTCTGGGCCGGCCGTCCCCGGATTGCCTTGGCTAAGCTTACGCTTTCATGGTACGATGGCGGAGTTATTACTGGGCCTCACAACTGAGCCCGGTTAACCATGCTATGTACGGTCCGGCATCTAATCCGGCCTTTGCCATGGATAAATGGTTGCGCTCCGGGCGGAGACTACAATAGGGCGCTTTACTCGAAACGGTCTGATGTGGCCCTTACCGGGCCTACAAAGGTCGCGGTGAGGGTTTGGCACAACGCCACCGCTGCCACGGGTTGGTCGGACACCCTCACTCGGGCGACTCCACTTTATGCGTCTGAAAAGTTGGGGAAATTATGGACGACTAAGGGGTTCGATAAGTGGGACCTTATTGGAATTAGTGTGGTTGGTGATCTATTGCGGAAGGACGAGATCAAATCTTTTGAGGAGCTGCGACGGGAATTTCAACTCGGCCCTCGCGAACATTTTCGTTACCTGCAAGTTCGGCACGCCCTTTCTTCTGTGATGTTGCCTGGGATGTCTGTCCCGGACTCCTCGCCCCTTGAAGATAGAGTGCTGGACGGGCATATCCCGGACAGTACGATTTCGTTAATATATAAGAAGTTAATAAACCATCGGGTGGACCTTCTTGTGCAGCTCCGCACGTCTTGGACCGGCGATGGAATGGAGCTTGACGATGAGGACTGGCAGGCGGCGATATCCTCTCCAAAGGAGGTGGCGATCCCGGCTCGTCTGAGACTGGTACAATTAAAAATCCTACACCGAGTGTATATGACGGGTCCTCGATTGTTGCAGATGGGGTTTGTTTCGGATGCTTTGTGTAAGCGTGGCTGTGGTATGGTGGGTACATTCCTCCATATCATATGGGAATGTCCTGCGGTTGCCTCATTCTGGACCCGTGTGCATGGTGTTATGTCTGAGGTGACGGGTGTTTCGCTTCTGCCTGAGGCTCGGAGATGTCTGCTTAATGTATGGGAGCCCAACGACTATAATGTTGCCCAAACATTATGGGCCACCTTGGGCAACATGATTGCGAAACGTGACATTGCGCAATTGTGGGGGTCGGCGCGGCCTCCGAGTCTGTCTGCTTGGTCTAGGAACATGGATTGGTGCATGTTCCGTGAAAAAACAGTTTATTTTGCCAGGGGCAGGCCCAAAAAGTGGGGTAGAATATGGGGTCAGTGGAATCAATACCGTGGTGAGATCTGCACCCCTCCGTTTGAGCCGCCACCGGAACGTCTCCAGTCCCCTTAGCATGACATTCCCTCCTTTCCAGGTTCCATTTGTGTATTGTTGCCTACTACCTGCTCCCTCTTCTATTCCATTCCGGACATCCAGTTTGTTGACAATGCATCTGTGCAGACGCGGTGCTCCTCTCCAGAAGGATTCACCAAGATTGGTTCCTTTTTATTTTGAGCCCTTGCAGTATTTTTCTTATGTTTGTTGGTTGGGGGGGTTGTTTTCCAAAAAAGATCAAATCCAAACCTTCCCTTTTCCTTTACATGTACATATTGCTAGACATGGGTTTCTACTTGCCGCCGGGCCCTATGGGTTGTCGGCTGAAGCGCTGTGTACCTTTTATCCAGTACTGTATCGTGACAGATGCCAGCCGACCCCCGGTTGCCGAATACTTGCTTTTGTATTTTCATGTCTTTTTCAATAAAGGTTTAAAAAAAAAAAGAATAGACTGAGGCGCAATACCAATTACCACCACCAGGTGGTGCTGTTCAATAACGTGGCCGTCTGGGGAAATTACCGCATAGCGGTGTCAAAATTAGGCGAGGGTTGGTCGGGAATCAATCGGACACTAAAGGAGTGACCGGATTCCCAAACGCTTGTAAAGACCAGCGGGAGCGCTCGACGGAGCTGCCTCGCTCGGACTAGACGTGCCTGACAGGATCTCACCGCACGCAGAGCGCACAGTGGGAGAAACTGCGAGAGGGAGAACACGCTTGGGCAAGAGCCTGCTGCTCAGGGAATATGAAACAATACCAAGGCAATAATGCTAATAACGTGCACAAGAAACCGCTATACAAACAGCAACAACGTCAGATTAAGCCAAGAATGTAAGGAATGCACTTAACTGACGAGCAGTGAAGAAAGAGGAAGCGGAAGAGATGTCACAATAGTATACACGATGGACTGTGATATGATTGTGTTGAAATAAGTTTGTTGTTAAGATAAATCAAATCTTTTCGCAATTGCCCTGAGTGTGCTGGCTGTGTTCCGGGTAAAGAGGAGCATTGGAGCGTTGATTTTTTACACGGAGCACCACCATGTTGCAGGCACCGGCTCGCGAGTGCTCCTGATGTTTGGTGTGGAGGAGCAGTAATATATATATATATATATTCAATCTCTCACTTGCAACTTCTGATCCAGACTTGAAAAACAAGCGAGGACCCGATTTTGTGCAAAGTTTCTTTATTGCCACCAAGTTAGTCTGCCATGACGCGTTTTGGTCGGTCCACGGCCTTGATCACATGACAGTGATTGTAAAATTTAAAGTGCTTGTGCATACAATGTGTCAATCAACATAGACAACATACTTGCTTAAATGCAAACAGAAATATATATAAATATATATTTAAAAAAATATATGTTATATATATATATATATATATATATATATATATATATATATATTATTCAGTTGTCTTCAGTAAGCAAAGACTTATCGCCATAAAATTTATATTTGCATAAATGCCAATTATGCCCATAATGCGATGCTTTTATGTTGATTTAATAAAAATGCTACGTGCTGTATATTGCCGTTAATGTCCTGATTTCCTCCAACAGGAATGGCAAAATGGTTCTTAAGTGACTTTGTGCAAATACAAAAACATGTTTTTAAGATTAATTCATCAGCATATCCATACTCTCCAAATAAATTTGGACTATCCGTCTTTTCGTATGGAATATGCGTGTTGATCCAATATGAGGTAATGGGAGAATGAATGCAGTTGATTTTACATGAATGAGATCTAGCAGCTAGCAGCTATAAGGTTTCTTTCCTCTACATAATACTAAATTGTGCATCAATGTGCCTACAAGTATAGAATCGAATTCAAACTCCTACTGCTAAAAACGGATAAAATCACTTGGAATCAAATCCATATCCTAAAAGATGTTAGTTATAAAAAGTGTTAATCAAATGAAATTTCATAAATATTGCTATAAATATCCATTCAGACAAGTAAATATGAGTAAATACATAAGACATAATACTTCACTGTGTTGTGGTGCACAGGTTGAAGATGTTACTGTGGAATGGTACCTCTAAAACGTTAAATATAAAGTGCAAATGTGTTAGCTGCATAAAATGTTTTCATATGTCAATGAAGTTACATTGAAATCTATAGAAATCCATAAAATTCATAAAATTCTATAAGAATTTATTAAAATCTTATAAAAATCGATACAAATCTGAAAAATCTATAGGAAGGTGTGCAGATCTTCTGTGTTGTTTAGACCGCCTGTCTGCTTAGAGTAAAATTCTAAAATATGTCTAGTTTCCAGGCATCTTAATTTGCCTTCCCAATCCCCACCTCTCTTTTGGGCCGGTACCGACTCAATGGCATAATATTTGAGATGTTTGAGGTCACTATCATGGTGTTCCTTGAAATGTCTGGCAACTGGGTAACTGGCATAGTTGTTAGTGATGGCCCGCATATGTTGCAAAATTCTCTTGTGCACTGCCAACTTCGTACTGCCTATATATTTCAGTTTGCAACTTCATTCTAAAACATATACTGTAAATTCAGTTTTGCATGTGAGATGTGTGATAATTTGCGTCTTGTTGCTAAATGCAGTTAGGTACGAAGTGGTATTAATGCCATATTGGCAAGCTTTACATGTCGTGCATCTAAAGAAACCTTTTCTGGCTGTCAACCACATGACTTTTCCCTGATCCTCCGGGCTGCTTTTGACTAGCGCATTACCCATACTAGTCATTTTCCTAAAAGCAATGGATGGATTGTTGGGTATATGTTTGCCTATTATGAGGTCATCACATACGATGGGCCAGTTCCGTCTAATGATGGCTCTAAGTTGTTTTTCCTGTTTAGAAATTCTGAGGATAAGTCTAGTTGATTCGTCAGTCTCTTGTTTTTCATTTGATCTACTTCTGTATTGTAGTAGTTCTGATCTCGCCTTTTCCTTTGATTTGATAATGGATGCATCAATTACTGTTGTTTTGTATCATCTTGCTAAAGAGCATGTGCGACATTCTGCTTGTTTGATGTTAGCATCATCCTCATTGCTACAAATTTGACTTATGCCCAGCATTTCCCCAGAAGGGATGCTGTTGATGAGATGAGCTGGATGTGTGCTTGATGCATGCAGCAGTGTATTGCCTGCTGTGGGTTTTCTAAACAGTTTGGAGGTCTGACAATTGTTTACAATTTTGATCTGCACATCTAAAAATGTAACTTCTGTTTTGCTGATAGTAAATGTAAATTTGAGATTGATGTCATTTACATTAGGTTGTTGTATAAAATTCATAGCACTTTGTTCGGTCCCATGCCATCTATTAAACAGGTCATCTATAAATCTAAGCCATGATATGACCTTTGATGAAAACGCATGTTCGTATTTCCAAATGAGGACCAGCTCCTCCCACCCACCCATGAATAAACAGGCATAGCTTGGGGGAAAAGCTGGCCCCCATGGCAACTCCTTGAATTTGCTGGTACATTTGATTATTGAAAATAAATAGGTTGTTCTCCAAACAGATAAGTAACATGTTGATTAGCATATTGTTATGTTGTGCAAATCTTATCGGTCTATCAGATAAGAAGTAATCCACAGCCCTGATTCCATCCCTATTCTGAATACATGTATAAAGAGATGATACATCTAGGGCTATCAGTAAATATTTCGAAATCCATTAAATATCTTGGACCTTTCGCAAAAAGTCACAGGTGTCTTGCTCACAAGATTTCAGACATTTTACATGTTCCTGTAAGAAAAAGTCTATGCATCTGGACATATTCTCTAATGGTCCATCACATGCAGTAATAATGGGTCTGTCTGGCGAACTATGTATATTTTTGTGAATCTTAGGGACAAAATATATAACCGGGGTGGACGAATGTTCTTTCTTTAAAAATGTATATTCGTCCCAACTAATTAGACCCAGGCTTTTCCTTGCTAGGAGTTGAGAGAAAAATTGTTCCTGTGTCCGTCTATATTACAAAATAGAATTTTTTCCGTAGCAGTCTTGGTCATTTAGTTGGTTATAGGCTTCTTTCAAATATTCATCCAAGGGCCATAAAATGATGCTGCATTTCTTATGACCACTCTTTTTTCTTTTCCCAATTTGTTAATGAGGTGGTGGTAACTTATATATATATATATATATATATATATATTCAATGAAAAAACCATAGGTTATAGACCATATATAGTTAGGAATTCGCATTTACAAAACCTTATTTTACTCGCACAAAACCATTGAAATTCCATATATAGTTAGTTGCACTAACTATATATCGCGCACCCGCAATCCACTGCTGATGATGTCACATATTACATCATTCATGACATGGTCAGTGACATCACTGATGACATCACTGATGACATCTCAAATGACATCACTGATGACATCTCAAATGACATCACTGATGACATCACTGATGACATCTCATTTGACATTACTGATCACATCACTGATGATATCATTCATGTGATAATACGATGAACCTCTTCAGACTCTAATATAACCTTAGATACAATCAGTGTAAACAGACACTCACAGACTGTCACTCATCCATGGAGTTACTCACACACCTAGTCAGTCATGCAAAGAATCAATCACACCTCCATTTCCTCAACTATACAGTTATACAAACTTTACTTATTCAAACATATACTAACACATATTTACTCTCTTATACAATCCCTGATACAAGTTCACAATGATCCATACAGCCACTCACACATTCACTGGCTCTTATGCACAGTTATTTATAGATGTCAACTCTCACATGTACTGTGTTTTACATATGTACTTAATTTGACATGTAGCACTGAGATATCCATTCACTCACTAATACACTCATGCACAGTCAACCGCCCATACAGCTGTTTGCACATGCACTTTTGAATCTATACATATAGTGAATCAACTACTCACACATCTATGTACAGAGTCACACACCTTCCAGCCACCCATACACACACACTCAGTTTCCCATACAAATACTTGGACAACCAATCAACCCATACAGTTACTCATATAGCTACTGATCAACATATGCAGCAGTTTGTAGAACAACAGATATAATGATGCACAAATTAAAACAGTTTAGTCACTAACCCATGCACTCAGTGAGACACATTTAATCACTCACTCAATCAGTCAGTCATGCACCTACTAAATCCTTCATCCAGACACTTATACATCCACTCATTCTTCAAAATATAAGACATATTTTAACTTTACAGAAACATACAGTCACTGGATGTTGTCATCAGTGATGTCATCAGTGATGTCATTTGAGATGTCATCAGTGATGTCATCAGTGATGTCACTGACCATGTCATGAATGATGTAATATGTGACATCATCAGCAGTGGATTGCGGGTGCGCGATATATAGTTAGTGCAACTAACTATATATGGAATTTCAATGGTTTTGTGCGAGTAAAATAAGGTTTTGTAAATGCGAATTCCTAACTATATATGGTCTATAACCTATGGTTTTTTCATTGAATTTCAATGGTTTTTTAAATGCAAATTTCTAACTATATATGGTCTATAACCTATGGTTTTTTCAGTGAATTTCATTGGTTTTTTAAAAGCTAACATCTGTAGCTGTAAAATGTATTATTCTTTAAATCCCAAAATATATTTAGATATTTATTGATAATTTTTTTTTAATATTTTTTTCTTCGCTTCTAGTTCGCGAACCGGGAAGCTTTCCGTTAGCTCATCTTGATGCCGCGATCTAGTCCGCGAACCGGTCAACGTTACGTTAGCGGAACAGTGACGCGTCGCGGAAGCGCGACGTATCACGTTATCGCGTAATGCGTCTAATGACGCGTCGCGTTAGCGCTCCCGGAAGTGCTCCGGACCGCGAACCGGAAGCGATCTGGGACGCGGCGCGCGCCGCGTAACGTAAGCGGAACAGGTCATGTGACTTGTTTATCAAACTTCTCATTGGTTCATTTCACTTTTGGTTTCCAAATGATGTATGACTAGGTCATGTGACCTAAAAATAACACTTTTCATTGGCTCAGAACTTTTGTTTTCCCCAAATCATGTAAACCCCTCCTTATTTCCTCACTCTGACTTTCATCTTGGTGAGAGAAAGACCATTTATCTGAAGTTCCACAATGGCTTCCATTCTTGCTGCAGCTGGTGCACCCCCACCACCACCTCCACCTCCTCATAAGAAGAGAGGACCACCTAGTCAAATTATGACTAACAGAGAGGAGGAAGAGGAGGAAGAAGAAGAAGAGGACAGAGAGGAACAACAATTTGTCGATGAGTTGCCCCGGGTTTCTAAACGAAAAACCAGTTTCATCTGGCAGTTTTTCACCATCCCTCCTGGATCAAAGAAAGTGAATGCAAAATATGCCACCTGCCTCATCTGTGATTACAGATTGTCGAGAGGCACAGAAAAGAAGTACAGTATGGGGAACTATACAATGCATCGTCACATGAGCAGGTGGCATCCCTTGAACTACAGCCGGGCTGAGTTAAGGGATCTTGAAGACAATCCGACGGCAACTCCTGTGGCAAGATCTACATCCACATTGTCTTTGACGGGAAGAGAGGCACAAGAGACTGTGCCAAACATCCAACCCAACTTCCAGCATATGAAGTTATCTTGTATTTACTGTGGTGCTATGCTGTCATATGGCAACATGAGTGTCAACCTGATGAACATTGCATATGAAAATCATAAATGCCCTAATGCACCCAAAAAGTAATTTTTTTTTTTTTGCTCCAGTTGAGCCGTTTTGAAAGCCTGTTTTTTGTTGTCTCCCCTCCATAAAAAACACAAAAAAAACATAAAACAGTTCTAAAAATACAAAAAAAACAAAAAATGTTCAAAAAATAAAAAAAAAATATAAAACAACAAAAACAAAAAAAAACAGTTCTTTTCAGAACTACCTCCCCTTTCAAACAAAATTGCTAGAATGTTTATCACTCTGGCAAGCTCTATTTCTTTTGGTTCGCTTCAAGTTCGCTGACCGGTTCGCGAACTTTAAGCGAACTAAAAAAATATTTTTTTAAAAAAAAGAAGAGTTAGTATAAGGGAAGTAAACAGAGAATAATGTAAAAAGAAAGACAGCTAGAGAGAGTAAATGAGAGATAGTGTCAATGACATCATCAGCAGTGCATTGCGGGTAAAAAGAGTGGAAAACATTTACCTTATAATTCTTGTTACCTTTTTTAAATATTTTTTCATACTTTCAATCTGTAAAACAAAGAACAAACATTTCAAAAAATATTAAAACATGTATTTAAAAATTAGAAAAGACAAGGGAAAAGGTTCAAAAACAAACAGTTTTTCAACAACTTTGACATTTACAGAAGTCTCTGCTTCTCTACGTCCCCTACACAATCCTAAAGATATATATTCGAAAGAAACTGTATCTTGATATTGCTGAACTGAGGCCTATTTTGGAACATGATGTTTTTCTTGCACTGCTAATGTCTCACAATAGTGATGCAATAGCAGCGCAAAAAAGATGTAAAGCCATAATAAAATTGTGTCTAACATTGTAAATGATTGTTTTAGGATGCAAATAAGATGTGTGCTTTCAAGAGCTTTCTTTGAGGTGAGGCCTCTTTTTTTTTTAAAAAAAAAAACACTACCCAGAAGTACAGCACTCTAAGCATTAAAATTGATATTTACAGAACTCAGCTTACCCATATGTACCACACATTTCTAAATGTATATCATAAGGACAAAAAGCATAACATTAATTATACATGTTAAATGGTTTATTTTTGCTGTTCTCAGAATGTATCAAATTTCACTTAAATCAGTGACTTGAAGGTATTCATCATGTAACAGCGGGGAAAAAAAAACACAATCAAAATGACTGTGTTTAAAAAACCCATACAACCTAAGAAATCTGATTTCAAAACTTCTTAAAATTAACTTACTTTCAATGACGTCAAACGATCTCCTATAAACAGCATCCACTCTGTTGTGCTTTAAATATTTTCAGCCCGCCACTTTCTGAAAGAAAACCTCCATCGATACGTGAAATATGTTACATAGAAAAAAAACTTCTCTCATTATATCACATGTTTCCACTAGGCCAAATCATGTTGCCGCGATTCGCAAGTCTTGTAATTCTTCCAATCAAATCCCGACATTTTCTATTTTCGCAACTTTCAAAAATAAAATATTTGAGATTATTTTCACAATCCTGGACTACTAATATCTTACTCTTCTTTGTCACTCATGTTCTCCTTTTCCTATGACACTGATACTGCTTACTATGAAGCAGACTTACTTGCATCAGGTTTATATAGTTGGATTTTTAATCGAGACAGCATTGCAGACTTACATTCCCTCTACTTAAAATTTTGGTTTTAAAAACACCAGGTAAGAATTTTTAAGGTCAAACGGCAATTTTTTTTTGAAAGTTACAACAGAATCATTACAGAATGACCAGCCGTTTCCAGACTTTAAGTAAGCTGTATAATGTCCTGATGTTGTTGATGGACCATCGTGATAGATAATTGCTACAGTAACAAAAGTCCTCCCTGATATTGACAGCTGAGAAGCCACAAATTTTTTTATTAAAGTTGACAATTTTGATCCATCAGGCCTACATCGTTGCATCATTAAAATGACATACTGGCCATATCTACGTATAAATAATGTTGACATCATATCACATTTACATTGGCTACACTCCATGTTGTGATCCGCTGCATTTACTAGCTTATTAAAGGACACTGATTTACTGTCTGGCAAAGTTAAATATATAAATCTTTCTGAGTCTACACTAGTAGTACTTGATACCATACAGTTCTCGCAGTCATGCTGCCATTGATAAGAAAGCCCAAACAGGTGATCTACATCTACACCCTCATCTTGCAATATATCAAGCATATACATTAAAAACTCCTGACAATCTTGCTGATTATTTTCAGAGAAGTCTGTTTGACCTGAACATTCATCTAACAGATAACGAACTTCAGACACACTTTCTACTTTTGTTCGATCAGTGCTACATTTCTCTAACACAGAATTCAACAAGCAGCATAAACTTTGTTCTGAATTGAACACAATCTGTTGTTTTAAACTCTCTAGTGAAAAGAGAACATTAACAACGGCATTTGCATAGCAGTTGACACCAGAACTGTTTTCAAATTGAAAACCAACAATCTCTTCAACAGTATCCACTTTCTTTCTGCTAACAACTTTCGGTTCATTGACTTTTAGTCTTTTTGCAACAACCTCCCTACTATTACTGCTATTTCTACGTTTCCGGCCTACCACACGTTTCTCAAACAAAGGATATTGAGGCAAATGTGGCGCATACTCTCTTCTTAACCTATTGTATTCCTTAACACAATCTAGATCCGCACAAATGTTTGTGACATCACAGTCAATCAAGTACAATCCCGATAAAGTTCTAACTCGTGACAATGCCACATATGCCATACCCTCCTTGAACACTGAACTGCCAATATTCACCAATGCACAGTCTACACTTAAACCTTGCGATTTATGGATTGTCACCGCATATGCCAAGCAAACAGGAAACTGTTTACGGCGAACATATAAGTCTTTAACAAGCAAAAACCTAGCAGAACAACGAGCAATTATCTGTACTTCCTCAATGCCATCAAATTTAATTCTTAAAAATTCTATTCCATCTCTATTTCTGTATTTCTCAAAATCAACAACATTACCCATTGATCCATTTACCAGACCTCTTTCTACATGTAAATTCCGTCTCAAAATGATTCGGCAATTTAAACACACATTCAGAGTCTTTTCAAAACCCGCTGTCTTAGATATAGTCTTCTCTAATGAATCCAATTTTGATTTCAAATTATCTGACAAAATAATTGTTGATCCCATATGCTCTAATTTGTCGATAGCTTCCAGTTTCACAATGTCTTGCTTTTCTAAATTCAACATTTTGTTGTTGAAGATGGCACATTCTGCAAGAGTTGGCATGAGACATATCCCGGATTTCTTCTCAGTAATTTTCTGAAAAATATTCTCCGGCACAATCTCTTGTTTGGGATACAAATTTGACAGTAACCGTGCATTTAAAGCTTCTTTCCCATGCTCGGTCACTTTTCCAATTCTAATATCTTGTAGAATATTCTTGTAATCTTCATCCTTTGCCTGACGCATATTTTGATGCAGTTCTGCATAATTGAAGTTTAACCATATATTGACGTTGCCAATGCTCCCTAGGCACTTCCTGGTATCTTCATGCGTGAGTATTTTGAACACAGGTTGACCTTTTACTGGTGTCAGCTGTAGAAGATCTCCGAAAACAATAATGTGTTTCCCACCAAATAAGACATCATATTCAGTTTTAAGTACTTCTTGCATTCTCAAATGCACAAAGGCAAGCATGACATTGGAAACCATGCTTACTTCGTCAATGATAAGTAGTTTCATTTTCCTCAAAACTCTTGAAACTTCACAGCAAGCATCTCCAGATAACTTGTTGTATTGTAATTTGTTGTCATGCTCCACCGGCAGCATCAGTAGACGATGCAAAGTAATACCTTTAATATTATGTGCTGCCAGTCCAGTAGGAGCGGTGACAACACAAGACAGCGATGACTCAGTCCTTTCCTGCAAATAACAAGAGATTGCTTTAATGAGGAAACTTTTTCCAGTTCCCGCTTCTCCACTCACGTACAGTCGGACAGGCTTCAACGACGTACACGAGCACTCTTTCTTCTCATGACTTAATCCGTGCTCAATTTCCTTGGTAACTTCATCATATATTTTCCTCTGCTCAACGTTGAGTTGTTTTTCCAAGTCTTGTAAGTTAACTGAATCCTCCTGAGCATGTGCCATGGCTCTTTCTACTTCATTCATAGCAGTGGCAGCTTCATTTTCGATAATAGGTCCTCCAAGTGGATCTTGACTCAATGAAACAGAACTCTGACTGTCCTGAGAACTGTCTCTGGCAATCTCGGCTGCAATCGTTGCTTCCTGCTCAATTTCCAAAGTTAGCATTTCTTGATATTTAGAAAAAGCAGGACATTCTATGGACTCCTTGGCTGCATTGAAAGAGTCTTCGTAACAGAGGAAATCTCCAAGCAGTTCCTCTTCTGCACGCCAAGGCTTGAAAAGTTGCAAAAGTGCTAAATAGAAAAACTCCTTTTTTTCTGGAGATTCGCCACTTAATTTTCGATGGTTTACTAATTGGCATTTTCTTTGCTTGACCAGGCATCCCTCACTTCCAATTACAGCATACACTCCTTTCTCAATATCTTCTTTGATGTTCCTCTTGAATATATAATTTTGGAGAACCTCATATAGACAAACATTCTCAAGGTGACTGCTTCGATTTGGATAATATGTATCCAACATGTTGGTCTTCAAAATGTCGGTACTGTTTGGTTCCTTTTCTGCCAAATACTCAATTTCCCGAACAGGTTTTAGAACTCGATTTCGCGTTGCAGCAAGACCAAGACTCGCCCAAACGAGACTCCTGGATTTGGCATAGAGACTTGCTGAAGACAATCGATCAGAACATTCGTAAGCTCCGATTTCTCGATGCGACAACATCTTCAGACTGAAACTGTACAACTTCTTGCTGAGGCTCTTTTCATGGGAAATGTCCTCCCACATATCCTTCAGTTCGGTCTTTTCTTTTTTGGTGATGTAAGATGTCACATACCGAGCCACAGCCATACAGTTGTCAGCCACAAACTGTATATCCATGTTGGCATTCCACATGGACAAAATCACTGGGTTGTAGTCATTGATGTACTTGGACTCTTCGTTCCTTTTCAAATTGTATGTATTCTTGGGTGATTTCCTCGTCACATTATGTCGCAGCGAAGACATCAAACTGTTCACTCTTCCTTTAGAAATCACCGGTCGTGGAAAGTTGAAACGACATTTGGTGTAGAACTTGTCCTTGTTTCTGAATTTACGACGACAGTACTTTCCACAACGATGGCTTTGGAAACGTAGAACTTGTTCTCTTAGACTTTTCTTCTCCGTTGCGTTTGGAACAGCACACGTAGAATACTGTTCGATGAAATTCATCACTAAGTCATCCGGATCTTTTCCAAATTTAGGTGCATCCTTGATCCACAGCAACATATGTATATGAGGGGCACCTCTTGCTTGGTACTCCTTTCTCCAGAAGAAATCCAACACCTCTCCAAGAGGTGGATTCTTTTTATTTGTGATGAAAGACATCATAGCTTCAAATCTATGATTGAAGTACCTGCATACATTCACAGGATCCAAAGAACACAGTTCTCCAGGTGTCTTGAATTCAATGTTTTCAATATTTCCATTTGCCTCTCGTAGAAATTCAAGTAAGTCATCCCAGCCATACTCGGCACAGCTCAGAGTGAGGAACCATGTCGGAGTTCCTAAGTTCCTCAGCATACATTTTAAATCACCATGACGACGGTACCAGTACTCATTAGTACCACGCTGACACGCCATGAGATTAATTAAGTGAGAATCCAAAATACTGTCTTGGACATTGACTTTATGCATAAAGTCACTTGCCGAGATGTTTTGCATCTGTATACCACTTTTTAAGATGTGGTTCACTGCATATGACAGTCCAGACAGATCGCTTTCAAACAGGAGATGAAACAAATAGGGAATGCATTGCCGAAACCTAGGATCTTCTGCATACAATCGTAAAGTCCGGTATTCAGACGCAGGAATTTCACGAGGTCGCTCATCATATCTTCCTCCTTGACCTGTGGGAAATAGCTGTGGGAAACACCGAGCTTCCAAACTTTCCTCCCAAACACTAATGGGACTCCCTTTGGCTTGTTTCATTTGAAACAACTCAATAGCATTCCCCATGACTTCCTTGGAATGCAAAGGATGAACACTATAATGTTCATATATTTCTTCACTTTTAGAGGCCTCTACTTTCTCAATTTGGCCAGCACACAAATCGCTATCCTCTTCATCACTTACTTCCTCTTCTGCAACATATACATTCTTATAGTACTTATTATTTTTCTTCAAATACACTGTTGCCTTTTTGACTTTCCTAACATCCACTAAATCTTGCCATATTTTCTTATTCTTTGTCGGAACCCCATTAACCAAGATAACCAGAGGTTCCTCTTCCACTTTTTCTATTCCAATTGTGTTAATGTTTTTGTTCAAATCTAGAGGCAAATAAACAACTCTTCCCTTTAATCCTCTCTGTAAATCTGCTGGAGGCAACTTCCCTGTCTTTGGCTCCATTCTTACAATAGCCTGAAAGGGATGGATACTTTGAATCAAAATAGATTCATAAGTATTTAAATCCTTCAATTCAGAAGGAATCTCAACCAATTCCAGATTATTATGAACTGCCCTAGCAGGCATCTGGTTTTGGTTTAATTTATTACAACAATAAGTACACACACGTTGATCCGATCCCAAATCAAAATAATTTTCTACCATCAAGTATGTGGCTAAATCCTTCCATTCACTATTATTTTCCCTTTCACTTTTTGCATATAAATCCACTACCTTAGTCTGATTCTTATAATAAGTGCGTCGACAACATACACAAGTGAAATTAGGCCTCTCACTTGATTTCATCTGAAACGTGGCAATTTCCTTCTGAAAATTATCTGTACTGGAAACCTGTACATTATCTTCCACATTACCCTCTACTTCAGGGTCAATTTGAACATTCTCATCTTTACTACCAAAGTAACAAAACTCAATTTCTTCACAAAGATTCTTCACATCTATTTCAGAACCATGCAAAAGAGCAGCACATAACTGTTTAAGCATAATTGCTGGACTCTTAGCATAATACAACATTCTCACTAATTTTCTCACTTTATTATGATGCACTGCTAGCATCCTGAAATGATGAAAAACACTCTGGCATACTCTCCTGGAAAGACAAGCCAGTGAATGACCACGCAAACCTGTCATTTGTCTCACTCTGCAAGGATCTAAATCTTGCAACAACTTCATTTTCTGCTTCAAACTTTTCTTATTAAATGTCCGTATAAAATCACAAAGCAAATTGATGGAAACCTGTCGCACACTGCAAATAGAACTACACTTCCAAATGTACACAGGACCCTTAGGACGTCTTCCTAAAACCTCATCACTTAGCGCCTCTTCTGTCTCTGTTGTCACAAGTTGTTCTTTTTCAACTGGACAACCATCCTTCACTTCATAAGCTCGACCACTGATGTCAACTGCATGCACCAAATCATTATCCTGAAAATAAGTCTCCTCATTAAAAAATGCCTCAGAACTTGAACTATGCATCCATTCTCCAGAAAAAACTTCACAAAAGTTAGTACGATTTACTACTCTCTTCCATCTACTTTTTGTTTTGAAATCAGAAATTACCTTGCTTAGTTTCCTAATTCTATTGATTACCAAAATAAACAACTTTCGCTTGATTTCAAAAGCATGATCAATAATTTTCTCTACATTTTTCTTCTTCCTATAAAATGCCGCTTTCTGTTGGCCTTTCTTTTTAATATTTTTCAATAAATTAACTAATATCCTATTACGGAACATTCGTTGTCGAATGTCCCTAAACTGTTGTTTCCTTCTACTATCATGCACAGAGTTATCTCTTCCTCTACCAGTAACATTTGTGATGGGTCTCTCCTTTCCATTTAAATTACTTTTCTTTTTGTGAACAGAAACATTTTTTTGAGCAAAATTTTTTTTACTACAAATATTTCTTAAGAATGATTTCGTGCTCTTACCCGGACCTTTCTTGGTGTTTTGACAAGTATTTGGGGAAGAGGACTGCTGCAATAAAACATCATCCTGCTGTCTTTGACGTTTTCTAGCCTTTCGTATTCGACTTCTGGAAGGCATTTTCCAAACTATGAAAGAATTTGCAGTTGAATCTGTGAAAAAATATAATATAAAATGTTATTAACCACTATTACCAAACAGTAAATAAATAACAGTCATCTAAAACTTAATGCCGTACTAATTATTTAACATAGCAAATATTTTCCACCAGCACTGCATCACAAAAATGACACTCAATGGTACAAAACAGGCATACAACACTCATAAATCACTCCCTAATATTTTAAATCATTAATTCAGGATGACGATAAGATGTAGCCTATCTAAAGGTTTGTTTAGGCCCAGATCTTTGGACTGGGGTGAATGTGTGTCATTGATCCACATTCAGTCCATCACCTGTTTTGTTTATTTGAGGTGAGGCCAACACATGGTTGCAGATAAGATTTTCACTGAAAAAAACCAAGGTAAAAAAACATGTGAAGGCCTACCAATGAAGTAAATCATTAAATGAAAACCAATACATTTCTGGAAATATGCACTACTAGTGCTTCATAAGATGTTTTGGGTCATATTTATAAGTTATTTGAGTATCTAGTATGCTATTTTACATTCTTCATGGTGCAAATTTATTGTAAATACGCTCCCACCTGCGGTTGGCAAATTTAGATTTTGATTATGGGAGTTAGATAGGCATGTTAATAATTTCCCAAAAATGGTATATAACCACAAACAACCTTTGAAGCAAATGCTCTTAGCCATGTTATCCACCTCCCATTGAATAACATGGCTAAGAAGTGCTTGCAAATGTGATAAAAAAAGGCCGCAATGCATGAATATCGCAGAAAAATCAGCGATATTCATGCATTTTCCAACA
Source organism: Lissotriton vulgaris (assembly GCF_964263255.1). Lineage (NCBI taxonomy): Eukaryota > Metazoa > Chordata > Amphibia > Caudata > Salamandridae > Lissotriton > Lissotriton vulgaris. The sequence goes on from NC_141695.1 coordinate 1,259,708,701, forward strand.
AATGCTCTTAGCCATGTTATCCACTTCCTATTAAATAACATGGCTAAGAACTGCTCAGGGCCCCATGAGGAACGCTTTCCATTTAAAAAGGGAAAAATAACTTCAAAGACACTAAAATGCCTTCTAAATATGACCCCAAACAACCTATGAAGCTCTAACAGTACATATCCTGAAATTTAATTCATTTCAAAATTCGTTTTTAAACACAACATATAAATCAATTGTATACCTGCATTCATGAAGAAATGACTAAAAATGTCCTTGAGACACATGAAAGTGTTTTCTGGAATGCCCTAGCACCATTTTTGGGACACTATTAACATGGCTAGGTAACTCCCATAATGAAAATCTAAATTTGCCAAGCACAAGTGGGAGCGTATTTACAAGACACTTGCCCCATGAGGAACACTTTACATTTTGAAAGGTAAACATAATATCGCAGAAAAGTCAGCGATATTCATGCATTTTCCAGCAAATGCTCTTAGCCATGTTATCCACTTCCTATTAAATAACATGGCTAAGAACTGCTCAGGGCCCCATGAGGAACGCTTTCCATTTAAAAAGGGAAAAATAACATCAAAGACACTAAAATGCCTTCTAAATATGACCCCAAACAACCTATGAAGCTCTAACAGTACATATCCTGAAATTTAATTCATTTCAAAATTCGTTTTTAAACACAGCATATAAATCAATTGTATACCTGCAGTCATGAAGAAATGACTAAAAATGTCCTTGAGACACATGATTGTGTTTTCTGGAATGCCCTAGCACCATTTTTGGGACACTATTAATATGGCTAGGTAACTCCCATAATCAAAATCTAAATTTGCCAAGCACAAGTGGGAGCGTATTTACAAGACACTTGCCCCATGAGGAACACTTTACATTTTAAAAGGCGAACATAACATCTTAGACACTCAAATACCTTATAAATATGGCCCAAAACAACCTATGAAGCTCTAGCAGTACATATCCAGAAATGTAATTGATTTCTTAAATCGTTTTTAAAAGCAACATATCTGTTTCAGCTTACATAACAGACCATGAAATGGGCTCCATGTATCACAATATCTTGTGTTACTGCATGCCAGAATGTTACACCAAATATGCAATTATAATTTCTCTATGAAACTAATTCTATTAGTATATCACTAGAGACAAAACCACATTTTAAAAACACAGCTTTCTTCATCATTTTCTCCTTAAATCATACTATTCTCTATCTAAATTAAATAAATCTTTTCTCACCTTAGCAAATATTTTTTGAGTTTTGAAAACAGTCTCAGAAATACACCAAATTGTCTTCAGCAGAAGAAAAAGGATGCACTCCAAAGGCTGCAGCTATTGAAAGCACAGAAATACAGATATTCTTTTCACATATCTCTCATATTAGCCAATCATACCTCTTCCCTCACTTTTTTCAAATCAAAACCCTTCCCCCCTCTGCCCTGTCTGCCTTGTTTCCATAGCAACCACCTCCTGGAAGACCTCTCATGTTTGCAAATTCACACAACAATGTTTCAATTGAACTCTGAACTCTCAGTGCACCTGCGTATCCAGTGCAATCTTTCATTAAATGTTTCTTCCTTGACCATTCAAATTACATCTTTCAAAGAACACATCCATGCACCCTAACTTTCTGTTTTCAGAAATGGAAATGCACCAATCACTGCTAATGAATCATTAGCATTGTAAATCCACAGTTTTTTTCTTTAGAAACTCCTACTGTTTCAACTGCCCTTTCATTACCACACTTCATCTGACTGCAGAACAACCTTCTTCCACCATGTTTAACGTCTGGATTGTTGGACATAGTTACATCCACTGGGCTCAAAGGTATGCTGAGAGCAGAAATTTACACAACCTCAATTTACAAGATGTGGAAATTAAGTGGTTGGGCCAAAGAGGATTAAAATGTCACCAATTGATACCATTGGTGAAAACCTTTATGCATTTGCCAAAACCTGACCTGTTAATAGTGCACTGTGGAGGTAATGATTTGGGCACTTTGACAGGGGTAGGTCTGGAAATGCTTTTAAAGGACACCTTGGAGCAATTAATGGCACTTTTTCCTCAAACTGCCTTGGTATATTCCAATATATGCCAAAGACAGAAATGGAGGTGGTCCAACCAATTTTGTCCACAAATTGAGAAAGCGAGGAAGCATGTAAACAAATCTGTTTCAGCTTACATGAGAGACCATGGAATGGGCTCTCTTTACAACAATAACTTGCGTTACTACATGCAAGATATCTACAGAGGAGATGGAGTTCACTTCTCAGATGAGGGCAACAGAATTTTCATTCTGAATTTAAGACTGTGCATTGGTACCTACTTATAAGTACCTAAATGTACCATAAACCCAAAAGCTCTTCTCAGAGCTACCCTACATCTGATCACTCACAATTATTATTTTTCTCTAACTTTTTTCACTAATTTTCCACAAAATTCGCTCCCCGGAGCGCTACCCGGTTCGCTAACCGAAAGCTAACCTCGCGGAATTTTTTAAAAAAAAGTTTTTTTTTCCGCACATATAAGCCTCCTCAGCCACGCTCAGAAAACCTAGGGGGTCAAGATAAGTCTACCATGACCCCTTCTACCCATTCTAAACATTATTTGCCCTCCATCTTGTATCTTAATGCGACCGATACACAAAATGGTGGACTCCCGTGACGCTTAAGGTTCGCTAACCGGGCCGCTTCCCGGAAAGCGGTCCAAAAAAAAGGTGGGAAAGTAATTTACAGAAAAACGACTAGAGACACTCTCACCAAATATACATTAGCTCATACTACATAACAATCCCTTCCATTCTCACAAATTTCATTGAAATTTCATTTAGCCATTTAGCCTGTAGACCTCTCCAAGTACCGTGAGGTAAATTACTTCACAAAACACATCTGAAGTGTTGGAATTGACAACCAATGAAAATGTTACTTTCATTTTCTACTTTTATTACCTGACATTTGATTGGTTATATACCTGTATATATATAAAGGGAGAGAAGGAAACACAGCCATTTTGACTACTACTTGTTGTTGTATATATCATTTAGAATATCAATAATAACATCAACTTGTTTCTAAAGGTAAGTTGTTATTTTTAAAACTCAAGTATATTGTGCACTATAAGTAAATATGATAAACATTTTCAGATAGTTATATACTATCCCTCTGTAAGAGTTAGACATTGAGAAAAGCTTCTTTATTATAATTATGGACTGATTTAGGTTTCTGTGGTATAATTATAAATTTACTTAGGCTTCTTCACAGGCACTTTTTAATAGTACTAATTCACGCCTGAAACCATACAGTGCCCATAGATTACTTCTCTGGTATAAACTCACAAGTGCCTGTCAGAACTTAAACCCAACAGTGCCCTATCTCTACTTATATATTTATTTTTTATGCAAATTACAGCAAAAAAATGGAAGGTGAGCAGAATGTTTCCTTCGAAATTGTTCTGGAGACCAACACACAAAAAGAAATTGAGGACAATGAAGACTCTGATTTCATGGATCAATCACGGGACCATGAATTAGTTCAATGTGTGGAATCAGTGGATCATTTACTTCATTATGATGACGGTCAAATGTTTGAACTTATGTTCACTGAACAAGAACACATATCAGACAGTGAAATGCTAGACGTTCTATTAAATTTCGAAAAACAATCCGAAAAATAAAATTATATGTAATATTAAAAAATTGTTTGAGTCTTTAATCATTTTTATATGTAATTCATAAAGTAGTTAAATGTAAGAAATGTTATTAAATTTTGAAACACAATCACAACAATAAAAAATTGCTGAAAAAATAATAATATTAAAAAAAAATCAACAAAACCAACAAATAATTAACATACAGTATTAGAAAAGTCTTTCATTCTTTTATCCATAAAGTTCGCTGCCCAGAACGCTTTCCGGTTCGCGAACTTGGCGCTTACCACGCAAAAAAAAAAATTTTAATTTTTTTTTTTTGGACCCTCCTAGGCCCTTTTAAAACCTCCACATAAAACCTAGGGGGTCAACGAGGATCTACTATGCCCCCTTATGGTAATTTCCCCCTTTGTTTTGGCCTCCTCTTGTCTCTCGATCCTACCGAGAGACAAGATGGCGGCCGCTCCGGACTGTTTAGAATGTTGACAGACACCGGAGGGCCAATCAGCTTCGCATCGCAAAGTTCCGATACGCGAAAGGTTCGCTAACCGGATCGCTGCCCGGAGCGCTGTTACAGATATATATCTTGATTTAAACGTTAATTTCTCAAAATCCACTGAAGCACATATATTGAGACCTAGCAAAGGCACATCGGGCTAACAGTCCCTACAATTTTGCCAAGTTTCGTGAAAATCCATTCAGCCGTTCGGGCTAAAAGTGAGTCCAACCGCCCTATGGAAATTAACATGGGAAAAAGGCGTTTTGGGACCCCCCTTTTATCTCGGCCCCCCCTCCACAAACCCCCCCCAAATTTTCAAGGGCTGCTCAGAAACAAAATGTGCCATTTTCCTGAAAATTTCAGCCAATTCCGTCCACAAACGCAAACGTTATTAGGCATAGAATTTTCAGAAATCCCATAGGGAAAAAATCCTAACTATATATACCTACTGGCGACCGCCAGTAGGTAATATATATATATATATATATATATATATATATATATATATATATATATATATATATATATATATATATATATATATATATATATATATATATATATATATATTCAATGAAAAAACCATTGGTTTTAGGCCATATATAGTTAGGGATTTGCATTTACAAAACCTTATTTTACTCGCATAAAACCATTGAAATTCCATATATAGTTATAAGCGCTAACTATATATCGCGCACCCGCAATCCACTGCTGATGATGTCACATATTACATCATCCATGACATGGTTAGTGACATCACTGATGACATCACTGATGACATCTCAAATGACATCACTGATGACATCACTGATGACAACATCCAGTGACTGTATGTTTCTGTAAAGTTAAAATATGTCTTACATATTGAAGAATGAGTGGATGTATAAGTGTCTGGATGAAGGATTTAGTAGGTGCATGACTGACTGTATGAGTGAGTGATTAAATGTGTCTCACTGAGTGCATGGGTTAGTGACTAAACTGTTTTAATTTGTGCATCATTATATCTGTTGTTCTACAAACTGCTGCATATGTTGATCAGTAGCTATATGAGTAACTGTATGGGTTATTCATTGGTTGTCCAAGTATTTGTATGGGAAACTGAGTGTGTGTGTATGGGTGGCTGGGAGGTGTGTGACTCTGTACATAGATGTGTGAGTAGTTGATTCACTATATGTATGGATTCAAAAGTGTATGTGGAAACAGCTGTATGGGCGGTTGACTGTGCATGAGTGTATTAGTGAGTGAATGGATATCTCAGTGCTACATGTCAAATTAAGTACATATGTAAAACACAGTACATGTGAGAGTTGACATCTATAAATAACTGTGCATAAGAGCCAGTGAATGTGTGAGTGGCTGTATGGATCATTGTGAACATGTATCAGAGATTGTATAAGAGAGTAAAGGTAATATGTGTTAGTATATGTTTGAATAAGTAAGGTGTGTATAACTGTATAGTTGAGAAAATGGAGGTGTGATTGATTTTTGGCATAACTGACTAGGTGTGTGAGTAACTCCATGGATGAGTGACAGTCTGTGACTGTCTGTTTACACTGATTGTATCTAAGGTTATATTAGAGTCTGAAGAGGTTCATGGTATTATCACATGAATGATATCATCAGTGATGTTATCAGTCATGTCAAATGAGATGTTTTCAGTGATGTCATCAGTGATGTCATTTGAGATGTCATCAGTGATGTCATCAGTGATGTCACTAACCATGTCATGAATGATGTAATATGTGACATCATCAGCAGTGGATTGCGGGTGCGCGATATATAGTTAGCGCTTATAACTATATATGGAATTTCAATGGTTTTATGCGAGTAAAATAAGGTTTTGTAAATGCAAATCCCTAACTATATATGGCCTAAAACCAATGGTTTTTTCATTGAATTTTCAAGGTTTTGTAAATGCAAATTCCTAACTATATATGGCCTAAAACCAATGGTTTTTTCATTGAATTTTCAAGGTTTTGTAAATGCAAATTCCTAACTATATATCCACTATAACCTATGGTTTTTTCTGTGAATTTCATTGGTTTTTTAATAGCAAATATGAAAAGCTTTAAAATGTCAAGTACGTGATAGATAAAAACATTTTCGTATTTATGCACGCTGATGTGCTTTGAACGCTGCCCCCCTCCCCTCTTTTCTCTTAGTAGTACTCTCTCTTTGCAGATAGTGAAGAGTAGTTAACGCAGGCCTTTACCCCCGTTGTAATCCGTCCTGCCTGCTTGTCTCTCCATTTGATTGATTTCATGAGGGCTGCAAGACAGCTCGGCTCCGTCACCCATCCCGCCCAAAATAACGACAAACCCTATGCAAATATTAAAAATATAGACAACACACCAGCAAAGAAACAGGGTAAAACATTTTATTAAATAACTATTTACATAACATTGGTTTATAAGATGATGTCAGTAGTGGACCGATGTGTGAATAGGTCGGAAGCAGCACAAGGCGCCAAGATCCGGATGGAAAGTCCTGGATATTGGGTGCCATAGTTCAGAGTTCTGAGTTTGAGCCTTTTTCAATGCCTGTGCTTTGTTGTTTCCCCTCCATCAAAAACAAAAAAAAAATGTGCAAAAATACAAAAAAAAAAAAAAATGTTTACAAAAGCAGTGCTTGTAAGACTGTCTGAAGCTTATTTCCACCTACTGCAGCTTCACTATTCTCAAAGTAAGTGAGGGTCGTTTGTGGACCTGACTGCATTTGAAAACAATGTTATATGGTACCTCCCTAAACCGCTTGACGGAGGCCCCCGAGGGGCGGTGTGATGACACGGACTCGGAGAAGACGCTTGGCTCCGACCCCCTCCCCAAGTCTTATAGCACTGGTGTAGCCTGAGATCGCCCCCGACATAGGCGGCCAGCTCCCGGGGTCCGGCTGAACTTTTTGCCTTTTGATGACTCTTCTATTCTGGACTTTGTCCCACAATCCGTTTGACCTGAAGACACGCTGTAGTGGGGCGCCCCTTTACCGTTTTAGTTGCCATTCCGCCCGCTTTTGCTACACTGTGCCTCTTCCGCCATTCAGCTGTTTACCGCCCGCTCTTGCGACTACAGCGTCTCGCTCACCATGTAGTTAAGTTGCTCCCGCTCTTGCGGTGCAGCGATAGGCAGCTGCCACAGGACTCACAAAATGGCGACCGGCTCTTCGGTTTTGGGCCTGGTCCACTAAAATGGCCCTGGGACACCTTGGAACTCGGACGCTTCCCTGATAGGGCTTGGGTCCCATTCTCGAAAGCGTCCCCTCAGCCGTGAAGATTCTACAAAAGTCTTGGGGGCCCCCGACTCCCGCAGGCTTCTGGTGGGGAGCGGCTGCCATGATTGCTCGTGGAATGGCCACGACGGAGCTACGAGATGGTAGTGCTCTCATGCTGACGCCAGCTTTAGTCTGAAACATCCAGAAACACTGTAGACTACCAATTCGATCAGTTCCGGTAGCGCCCCAACATGACCCGGAAGAGAAGAACTTGCCCTCCCCTCTTTGACTGATGGTTCTTGTTGCCTGTCCCCTCTGTTGTCATTTAACAGAACTTTTTGGACTGCTGAAAGGGGTTGTGTTCCGAACGCTGGTTGGTGGAGACATTTTGACTATATTCTTGACCTACGTTGTCGCGTAATGCGTTATATGACACGCCGCGTTAGCGCACCCGGAAGTGATCCGGGGCGCGGCGCGCAGCGCGTAACGTAAGCATAACAGGTCATGTGACTTGTTAATAAAACTTTTCATTGGTTCATTTTACTTTTGTTATTTTAATGATGAAAAGCTTGGTCATATGACCTAAAAATTACGCTTTTTATTTTTTTCGAACATTATTTTTTTTAAAACATATATGTTATAATATTCCAGGCTAATGTACTTTCCCGGAAAATTTACAACTGTCCTGCAAGTAAAATATATTCCTTTTTCGAGAAAAAGGGCGTTTCTTCGTTCCATGACGGAGCCGTTGAGTAAAAGAGACTGGGCCTGCTGTCTTAGTCGCCGATACGCCTGATTATCAGATTCTTATCGATCACTTTATGTTGCAGGAGTGGAAAACACAACTGCCCTTGACCATTTATCTTTACTACGTTCCTACATATTAAACCTTTTATCCGTCATGTAATTGGACTGCTTTATTTCACTTGCCTTTTACTGATTCGAAAACAGTGACTAAAAGTAAAAACTTTACCAATGTAAATACTACTACCGTGTTTGATTTAAAAACCTTTATTGTGAAAATGTCAGTATACAAATACGGGCCTATAACCACCTGGGCCGGCCACGGAGCAAACTGAAATTGTATATGATGAGGAGACATTTACACTGTAGAGGAACGTAACGAGCGAGCCATTAGGTTGCAAGAACTAAGGTGTCTAACAGTTGCGGAATCGGTGGACGTACATTTTGTAATTAAAATAAGACAGGGCCACTTACAATAAAATTTTCTAGATATACATTTGCGGGCAAGGAGTTACGAGTCCCATTTATACCGGCGCCATTTTGGGCGAGGCCGGGCAGGTCCAAGATATAGTCAAAATGTCTCCACCAACAATCGGCCAGACCAGAACCCCTTTCGGCCCTTTATGCTACAAGATGGTGTCTTCCATTCAGAAAATATTGTTGGCAGCATTTTGAAAGGAAAGATAAACAGCCGTTCTCCTAGTGAGTCTCACATTGTTACATTTAGGAAGAATGTTGAAGAGTAATATGTGGAAAATCTGAAGCCATTTTTCTACAAACTCTCAATCAGCCTAAGTCATGGGCGATCTTTGTCCACACCAGGGCAATAGTGAAGCTGCAGCAGGTGCAAAAGAGCTTCAGACAGTCTTACAAGCACTGCTTTTCTAAACATTTTTTTGTATTTTTGCACAGTTTTATATATTTTTTTTTGTTTTTGATGGAGGGGAAACAACAAAAAACAGGCATTGAAAAAAGCTCAACAGTGCAGGGCACCTTGTGCTGCTTCCGACCTATTCACACATCGGTCCACTACTGACATCACCTCATAAGCCAACGGGGCACCCCACACTGGCTTTCGGCGCAGCATTGTAGGATGGCCACACCAGTGCGGCAACTTGCTGGACACCACCTCGGTGCCATCCGGATCTCGGAGCGTTCGAGTCACTGTACCGCAAGAGTGACCGGAACTCAGCTGGTCACGCCGTCTTTCGGCGCAGCATTGTAGGATGGCCACACCAGTGCGGCAACTTGCTGGACACAACCTCGGTGCCATCCGGATCTCGGCGCGTTCGACTCACTGTACCGCAAGAGTGACCGGAACTCAGCTGGACACGCCGTCTTTCGGCGCAGCATTGTAGGATGGCCACACCACTGCAGCAATTTGCTGGACACCACCTTGGGCAACAGTGAAGCTGCAGCAGGTGCAAATAAGCTTCAGATAGTCTTACAAGCACTGCTCAGAACTCTCAACTATGGCACTCAATATCCAGGACTTGCCATTCGGATCTTGACGCCTTGTGCTGGTTCCGACCTATTCACACATCGGTCCACTACTGACATCACCTCATAAGCCAACGGGGCACCCCACGCCGACTTTCGGCACAGCATTGTAGGATGGCCACACCAGTGCGGCAACTTGCTGGACACAACCTCGGTGCCATCCGGATCTCGGCACGTTCGACTCACTGTACCGCAAGAGTGACCGGAACTCAGCTGGACACGCCGTCTTTCGGCGCAGCATTGTAGGATGGCCACACCAGTGCGGCAATTTGCTTGACACCACCTCGGTGCCATCCGGATCTCAGCGCGTTGTGCTGCCTTCGGCCTATTCGCACATCGGTCCGCTACTGACGCCGCCTCACGTGCCAACGGATTTTCTACGCTTTTTGTAGCCCTATGCCGCATAACAGGTCATGTGACTTGTTTATAAAACTTTTCATTGGATCATTTTACTTTTGGTTTCCTAAAGATGGAAGGCTTGGTCATATGACCTAAAAATAACACTTTTCATTGGTTTAGAACATTTTTTTTTCCCAAACGATGAAAGCCCCACCTTGTTTCTGGATCATTCAGACTGAAGCTGGCGTCAGCATGAGAGCACCACCATCTCGTGGCTCCGTCGTGGTCATTCCGCGAGCAATCATGGCAGCCGCTCCCCACCGGAAGCCTGCGGGAGTCGGGGGCCCCCAAGACTTTTGTAGAATCTTCACGGCTGAGGGGACGCTTTTCGAGAATGGAGCCCAAGCCCTAGCAGGCAAGCGTCCGAGTTCCAAGGTGTCCCAGGGCCATTTCAGTGGACCAGGCCCAAAACCGAAGAGCCGTCCGCCATTTTAAGAGTCATGTGGCAGGCGCCTATCGCTGCACTGCAAGAGTGGGAGCAACTCAACAACATGGTGAGCGAGACGCTGTAGCCGCAAGAGCGGGCGCAACTCAGCTGGATGGCCGCCACCTGGGGAGGCCCGTTCACGCCGCCTCCCCCACGCGCCCCCCCCTCCCCCGGGCCGCCGCACGCAAATTTTCGGAGCAGCATTGTAGGATACCAAAACCAGTGCGGCAGTTTACTGGACATCACCTGGGTGCCATCCACATCTCAGCGCGTTCTGCTGCCTTGGGACTATTCGCACAACAGACCGCTACTGACGAGGCCTCCCCCCGCACCACCAGGGACGCCCCACGCTGTTTTTCTGAGCTGCATTGTAGGATCCCAAAAACCAGTGCGGCACCCAGGTGACATCACCTGGGTGCCGTCCAGAACTCTGCACGTTGTGCTGCCTTGGGACTATTCGCACAAAAGACAGCTTCTGACCATTGTTGCTTTTTTGGGTGAAAAATGTTTAAATGTTTTTACAGTTTTTGTTCCGTTCATTATAGTTAAATGTTAATAAAGTTTTAAAATCTAACTTTGTTGGAGTGCTATATATGTTTAAAAAATCGGGTGAATGGGGCCTTGAATCGGATTATTGTCATGTGTGGGCTTTGCAAGTGTACTGCTACAAGATCGGACATTTCAAACTCAAATGCACGTTCTTTTTCTTACCTTTCCGAAGCATGGAGCGCAATAGCAGGCAGAGAAAGGGTGATGCACGTGTTGAACACTGCCTGGCCTGGCAAGTTGCTGGCAGTGCCCCCCCCGCCCGCTCCTGAAAGAGGGCACACACACACCGCCGCCCCGAGTACTTCATAAATCTTTAAAAGACCATGCGCTTGTTCATGAGGCTTAAATGGTTTATCACCCCTTCTAGAACCCCTGCATCGACCCTCTGACGTTTCCTGGAAGAATTAGCACGTAACACAATACCAAGCCCTGTCAGCTGAAACCCCCGAGAAATCATGGGGCATATTATCAAGGGGGGTTATTTCCGCTTTTTTGGCTTTAAAAGCCAAAAAAAAAAGAGATAAAATTATCTCCCTATTACCAAGCTGTCGCTAACACCAGTTAGTGACAGCTAAAAGGAGATAGCGACCATCTTGGGCCCCGCTTTGCATATCAGTGATATTTATCACTAATGACATGCAAAGTGGGCGTGCCAAGATTTTAGCGACTGGAAACAGTCCCTAACCATCGCTATCTCCTATTACCAACTTTTGGAGATATTCGCGCTAAGCGCGAATATCTCCAAAACCTAACACCTGCCCTGAGCAGTTTTAGCCATGTTATCCAATGGGAAGTGGATAACATGGCTAAGAGCATTTGCTGGATAATGCATGAATATCGCTGACTTTTCAACGATATTCATGCATTGCGGCCGTTTTTTATCGCATTTGCGATAAACCTTGCTAATAGCAAGGTTTATGTGCGATAAAATTCGCCGATGTGCGGCGATAATTTTTGTCTCTAAACAAGTTAGAGACAAAAATTATCGCTAGTTGTTGGTAATATGCCCCCGGGTTTTTGCTTGCAGGAATCGGGAGGCGGGAGACTAGCACTGAAATCAGTAGTCTCACGCCTGAATCGGGAAGGTTGGCATGTCTGGATACTCTACATCTGGAGCCATAAACTACATCCGCAGGGCTAGGTGATAGCCTAGGTCCGGCCTGGACAATCGGACACAGAGGAAGAGGAGTGTCAGAGGGTGCGGTAGTGAATAGGGTGAAAGGGAGGTGTCGGGCGGGCACAGGGTGTGATTCTCAGAGAAGAGCAGCGCAGATGGGGGGAAGTATATGGCCCATGCATGAGAGAAAGAGCGGGGGTGACCAGTGCGTGGGGGAGATGCTTGCGAGGGTGGGGAGCCATGCTGAGGATCGGCGGCGTGCAGAGAGTGGCCCTGGTCAAGGCATCTAAAATGGCTGCCGTGCACGACAAAATTGTGGCATTGGACAAAAACGCAAGATGGCGCAGACAATGTTTATCAATAAGGATTCATTTATAACAAAATATTTACTCGCAGTAACAAAATGGTGGTCAACACTTCCTGATTTCCATCGAATCGAACGTTAACAAACGTCACGCAGCAAAAAAAAAAAAAAAAAAGCTCACGCACAGAGCAGTTTTTAGCCATGTTATCCAATGGAAGGTGGATAACATGGCTAAGAGCATTTGCTGGATAATGCATGAATATCGCTGACTTTTCAGCGATATTCATGCATTGTGGCCAATGTGCGGCGATAATTTTTGTCTCTAAACAATTAAAACGAAGCACAAAATGGCGAATTCCCGTTTCGCTACCAGTTTGCGGCCCAGTTCGCGGCCCGTGAAGCGCTTCTACCGTGAAAAATCATTTTTTTTTTATTTTCCCCACGGGACCCTTTAATAACCCCAACAACAATCCTAGGGGGTCAAGAGGGGTATACCTTGCCCCCTTTCATTAAATTCCCCCTTCGTTTTTCACCTCTTCTTCTCTCTCGATCCTACCGAGAGATAAGATGGCGGCCGCTCCAGACTGTTTAGAATGTTGACAGACACCGGAGGGCCAATCAGCTTCGCATCGCAAAGTTCCGATACGCGAAAAGTTCGCTAACCGGATCGCTGCCCGGAGCGCTGTTACAGATATATATCTTGATTTAAACGTTAATTTCTCAAAATCCACTGAAGCACATATATTGAGACCTAGCAAAGGCACATCGGGCTAACAGTCCCTACAATTTTGCCAAGTTTCGTGAAAATCCATTCAGCCGTTCGGGCTAAAAGTGAGTCCAACCGCCCTATGGAAATTAACATGGGAAAAACGCGTTTTGGGACCCCCCTTTTTTCTCGGCCCCCCCTTGACGACCCCCCCCCCAAAATTTCCAGGAGCTGCTCAGAAACAAAATGTGCCATTTTCCTGAAAATTTCAGCCGATTCCGTCCACAAACGCCAAAGTTATTAGACATAGAATTTTCAGAAATGCCATAGGGAAAAAATCCTAACTATATATACCTACTGGCGACCGCCAGTAGGTAATATATATATATATATATATATATGCACCAAACAATTCCCACCACTTCCGGCGTGCGGCGAGGAAGGAACTCAAACCACCACAGCAAGTCAGGCAAGATACAGATTTTATTTGCGTTTCTTCTTCAGCCTGCAACGACGCGTTTCGGGCTTCAGGAGCCCTTGATCACATTCAGCAAATATCGCGACCGTTATGATTTTATACGTTTTTTGAAACATCAAATGTACACACTCCCCTACACTGCATGGCCAGCAGGTCACATGATTAATAGACATGAAGAAAAGACTATCACATGGATATACGTCTTTCTCAGGTTAATTTACAAAAAATTGAAAACACCATCTTACTAACTGCTTAAATGCAGGTTTAAAATTCTATGGCATAGCGGTCTTATAATTACAACCATAAGGCAAGTTGATATATGACATCAGATTTAAAATAACAGGTTGAATCCATTTATGAAATTGTTACCAATGATGAACCCTCTGTGGGTCATTTATACAGCCTCAAGGGAATATCACTTAGACCAACTAACATATGCCATACTTAAATTACATCCTGTAATCATGTATTCAAAGTAAGAATAATGTGAGTACTGTTAGACCATGCCAAACTTCCAACTAATTTCTACATAAAGTGCTGCTTGTGCTGATAGTGCAAAAAGGAAATAAATGAAAAGTGTTCGACGTGCAATTAATGATAACAAACTGGTCAATTAAAAATCTATAGCTATACATTACTATATTCACATAAACATATAATTTCATAAAATTCATTATTTCAATCAAAATTTGCCAGTGTACATATTACATCTGGAATGAAGTCATATAATATATGTTATGTTATGTAAAAAGTTAGTATAAACTATTTCAAGGACAGGGGAGAGTCATGGGAGCTGTCATGGCAGAGAGAATGTATTGGTATGTAACTGGGCTGAGAGCTAAATGCAAAGATAGCTGCCTATTGTGCAGTGTGTAAAAAGAGTGAATTTAATGAAAACAGAGAAAGTCGTTTTACACAGAGATCTTATAAGACACAATAGTTTTCTATAGATATGTGTACATATCTTCCGAATTATTAAGACCCCTGGGCCACTTGCTGTCTAACTCCAATATAAATTTTGTTTCCAGCTGTCTGAGCTTTCTCTCTCTGTTGCCGCCGCGTTTAGATTTTGGAACCGCGGCGATAACAAAATAAGAAAGACAATTGATGTCTTTATTGTGGCATTTGGCAAAATGCCTGGCCACGGGATAGGCAGCGTCATTGTGGAGGATGGCCCTCAGATGTTGTAGGATCCTGACATGCACCTGTAGTTTTGTGCTTCCCACATAATTTAAACCACAGGTGCATGTCAGGATGTAGACAGCGAAGTCCGTTTTGCAATTGAAATTCCCCTTGATGGATACAGGGGATGTGTTAAACGGGGTCTCATATGTAGATTTGTTGCAGCCAAATTTGCAGGCCCGACAAGTGGAGCATTTTTTAAACCCCTTTGTGGGTTGAAGCCATATTGTCGGTTTTCTGGTTTCTGGGGAATTTTTATCCAGATCATTGCCCATAGATCTTCCCTTTCTGAAGGTTACAGCGGGGGGAATAGATAACCTTTCGCCCAGAATACTGTCAGTAAGGACAATCGGCCAATGTTTATGGATAATGGACCTGATTTTCCTTTCCTGATGTGAATAGGTCAAGATTAATCTGGGATTGTCAGAGTTGATGTTTTCAGTAGTGGATTGGACAGAATCATCTTTAAATAAACTGCTTCTAGGGCGTTCTTCTACTCTAGTAATGGCTGTATTAATGACTTTATTGCTATAGCCTCTTACCCTGAGTCTTGTGCGCATGTTCTCAACACATTTCCTGAAATCATCCTCATCGCTGCAAATACGTTTGAGCCGCAAGACCTCTCCGTACGGTATGCTGGCGATGAGGTGTTTGGGATGTGAGCTGTTTGCGTGCAATGTAATATTGCCAGCCGTGCTTTTCCTGTGTAGGGTGCTTCGTAGTGTGTTGTTAACAATTCTTAACTTCACATCCAAGAATTCTATTTCGGAGGTATGAATGTGGGAAGTGAAAGTCAGGTTAAGGTTATTCTTATTGATACTGTCGACGAAACACTGTGCGGATGCTGTGTCACCGCGCCAGATGATGAAAACATCGTCGATGTACCGGAGATACAACACCATGTGTTGATCTATAGCCTGCCTGTATTCATGCTTAAGGACCTGCTCCTCCCACCAGCCTACGTGTAAACACGCATAGCTGGGGGAAAAGCAGGCCCCCATAGCAACTCCCCTCCTCTGTTTGTATAAGGTGTTATTAAACAGGAAAAAATTGTTATGTAGGCACCAATCAATTAGCTCTACAATCACTTTGTTATGCGCATACAATTCAATGGGTCTAGTGGCTAGAAAATGTCTAACTGCAGCTAATCCTTGCGTATGATTGATGCTGGTATACAAGGATTCTATGTCTAAGGTCATTAGACATAAATCATCAGACCAATCCACATGTTTGATTTTATGAGAAAATCACCAGTATCTTTTACATAACTTGGGAGTGTTTTAACCAAATCCTGTAAGAAATGGTCGATGTATTGACCAATATTTTCGCTAGCACTATCTATGGCGGAAATAATAGGTCTGCCAGGTACAGGTACTACCTGCTTATGTATCTTAGGAATAAGATACAAAACAGGTAGGACCGGGTGTTCTTTGAATAGAAATTTACTTTCCTCGTTGGAAAGCAGGCCTTCCCTTCTCCATTGGGCTATCATTTTTTGCACAGATAGTCTAGCATTGTCATATTCTTTGGAAGTTGCTTTTTGGTAGCATTGTGTATTGCCTAGTTGTTTTTCAGCTTCAGCTATGTACTGTTTTTTAGGCCACAACACAAGGTTACCCCCTTTAGCGGATTTTTTTATCACGATATTACAATTGTCACCAAGTTTTCTGACCAATTTGTTGTATGCAAATCTCCTAAATGTATATATATATATATATACATATATATATATATATATATTCAGCTCAAACCCCACTTTTGAACTAAGTGAAGAGACTGCGCTCCATTGAGGGTGAAAAACTCGGTATTATATATATATATATATATATATATATATATATATATATATATATATATATATATATATATATATACATATATATATATATATATATCCGTTCCAACTCCTACTCCTCGGCAAAGGTACCGACTCCTTGATGTAGGTACAGACCACAAATGCTGCGCTTATTTTCAATTCAAGGGTGGTTTATTGTTCTTTTGTCCCCAGCATGACGCGTTTCGGCTGCAACACGGCAGCCTTGATCACATGACTTTTAAGAACCAATAAGTGTGCTTATATACTGTGAATGTCCCCTTTGAGACTCAAGTACAACATGAACATGGAAAAAATACTGCGTAAACGGAGCTGCTATCTAAATCCCATTAACAATGTACAATGGTCCATGTGCAAAAGGCAAGTTCATTTTACATTCATAAATACTAATGTAAACACTAAATAAGGCAAAGTGATATATTTACATATTATCTACAAATAAATAAATCATTTCATACTGATGCCTATGGAATAAAGTGCATTGCCCATCAAATTCATGATTTACTCCAAATGCTGTATACAAAGATTCAAATTGCAACAGGAAGTCTCAAAATTAGGGAACGTGCAAAATATGCTATTAAAAAAGTGCAAAATAGTGCTAATGTGCAAAATTGTGCTTATTAAAACCGAGTGTCATACTCAAATATTCTTGGGGAGTACATTGGTGGTGGCACGTTGATTGGATCTCTATTAATGAAGAGTTACATGCCACCCCCTAACAGAAGTAAATGTGAGTAACAGTCATAGTAACGCTAAAAACCAATATTAGACACCGCTAGTAATGTGGCACAACGGAAACATCATGGCATAGTGCCCAATACATGAAAAAAACTCGCTACGGGAGGTACGGGGCTGAACAGGGGTAAAAACTCCGGTAAATATTGTGGCATAGTGCCCTTTTCAATGCTACGTGGACAGCTTGAAAGAGTGAGGTTCTTTACAGGGGTACCCACCATAAGTAAGACAGAATAGCCATTCTCTATATATATATATGAACACATTCTCGCCAGACGCCAACGGCGCCACCAACTTTCCTGCCGGTAAGAAATGACGAAGAGTAGAAACCCAATCTGGTGCCAAACAAAGGTGCTTTACTCGTGCCTTTCATTGCCCAGCATGTCCGCCATGACGCGTTTCGCCTGTGTCCACAGGCTTGATCACATGATGTGTTTTGTTACATCAGAGGGAGGTACTTATAGTGAACATAGAAGGCGGGCTAATCTTGCCACCATTTTTTGTTTAAAGTGGCAACATGGAAACTATAAAAAGACTACGGCTGGTAATCCATTTAACAACTATAATAGCCAAAATTACATTACAAATTTCTTCCAACCTCTAACACACTTTATACAATGTAATACATATGTGCAAATCACGCAATGTTAATAAATAAATGCATAACAATATACTATAACAATATCTATGTACACATTGCCGTCTTTTTAGTTTGTATTGCCATTTTTTCATTTCCAAGTCCAAGAAATGTCCATATAACCCAAGTGGGTTAATATAAAGTGCCTATGCAAAGTTCTTATAATATGTGAACCATTTGTACCTGATCCTTCAGTGCAGAACAGTAGTGCAGAAATAGTGCAATTTTTTTGCCATAAAGTGTATGGTGCATATAAAAAAAGAATTGATTATGAATAAAGAGGAGCTGCCTATGCTTGTATTTGTTCATACTGATGTTACTATTGGCAATCTATGCTGTTTCATTTCACTACGACTCCAGATGTTAAGTGTCAAAAATAAAGCCAACATGGCCCTTTGATTTATCTTGATACATCCCACCCTAATAGGTTGACTCTCCTGGGAGACTACAAGCAAGGGTAGAGATCCTCACTCGCATTGAGGCCCACAGGGGTTCTGCTGTCGAGCTCTAGTATGTATCTGGTTTCAAGGACCCGCAGTAGCGCCTCCCTATTGCCACCCCATTTCAATGGTATCACACAATCGATGACATAATATTGCAGATGCTTGGGGTCACTGTCATGGGTACTTTCGAAATGCCTGGCCACCGGATACATCTGATCTTTAGTTACGATGGCCCTTATGTGTTGCAAGATCCGCTTGTGAGCTGGTAGTCGGGTGCTCATTGCAACACATACACTGCAAATTCTGATTTGCAGGTGAGTCGATTGGTTATGGGTACCGGCAACTCCTTGAATGGAACCTGGTAGTGGGTTTTATTACAGCCATATCGGCAGGCTTTACAGATTAGGCACTTTTTAAATCCTCTGCTTAGTGCCATCCAAGTTCCTAAAACCGGTGGCTCCAAGTAGTTGTTAACCAATTTGTCCGACATTGATATGGATTTTCTATAGGTCAGTCCTGGTTTCTTCCCTACCAACCCTCCAATGACAGGATCCCCTGTCACCAGATTCCAATTTCGAGAAAAAATCCTTCTGATTTCTCTATGCTGTCGGTTGTATGTAACAATTGCCCTAGATTGCTCTGATGTAGTACCTTTGTTATCTGCCTCATGGGAAGCTCTAGATGTTAGAGCCTGTGTTCTAGTAATATATATTGCCAAGTCACAAGATGGCTGTCAACACTTCTTGGTTTGGAGTGTTGACAGCCAATCAGAATGAAGCTCGTGCTTGGGAGGGTTCGCGGTAAAAAGAACACAATATTGAAGCAGCATTAAGCTGCTTCAATATTGTGTTCTTTTTACCTCCCGCTAAATGAAAGCCCTGTTTCACTTTGATGCTATAGCAGGAACACATCATTGAGGTCAGTCAGTTTTACTTACTGTGTTGTAATATGTCTCAGTTGTAAACCCTACTACCTCCTACTAAAAGCTACTCTTGTTCAGTACCAAAGGAGGGACAAGGAACTAACTGGTGTAACTTAGTTAACCAACTGGAGTACATTAGTGGCCCAGGGTTACCAGTGATAAACGGAAGTACCCACAAATGATACTGGTCAGTAACTCCTGTCAGGCTAAGGGCCTAAAGAAAAGGGCTCACACTGCTAGTCTCTCTGTACAGGTTGTACGTGTCAATGCAGTGCAGTGTGCAATCTGTTACATAGGTGGTTCACAGTGTATTGAAGCGCTTTTGAATTATTCAGCAGCTGTTCTATGGCACAGCTCCACACTCCGTCCCCACCTAACAAAGTATGCCCCGGGGCTGCCTGTCGTGGCTTAGCAGGTAGACAGGCTGGTGTTATTGCTAAGTGTCTCATTTGAAAAACAGTCACATGAAATGGCACTGGCAAGTGCTGTGTGGCAGTGTATGCTCTCTCTGTCCGGGCTGCAGTGTATGCACCCTCCGTTTGGGCTGCAGTGTGTGCTTCCTCTGACTGGGCTGCAGTGTGTGCTCCCTCTGTCCGGGCTGCAGTGTATGCTCCCTCTGTCTGAGCTGCAGTGTGTGCTCCCTGTGTCCAGGCTGCAGTGTGTGCTTCCCCTATACAGGCTTCAGTGTGTGCTTCCCCTGTCTGGGCTGCAGTATATGATCCCTCTTTCCGGGCTGCACTGTATGCTCCCTCTTTACGGGCTGCACTGTATGCTCCCTCTGTCTGGGCTGCAGTGTATGCTCCCTCTGTCTCAGATGCAGTGTATGCTCCCTCTGTCTGGGCTGCAGTGAACGCTCCCTCTGTCTGGGCTGCAGTGTATGCTCCCTCTGTCCTGGCTGCAGTGTGTGCTACCTCTGTCCAGGCTACAGTGTGTGCTTCCTCTGTTCAGGCTGTAGTGTATGCTCCCTCTGTTCAGGCTGCATAGTATGCTCTGTCTGTTCAGTCTGCAGTGTATGCTCCCTCTGTCCTGGCAAACAAAACAGGTGATGGACCGAATGTGGATCAATGTCACACACTCACCCCAGTCCGAAGATCTGGGCCCAAATCCATCGTTTTTTTGCACTCCACACCACCCTGGGTTAGACAATGGCGATATGCAAATCAGCTCTGACCCTGTGCCCCATGGGAACAGTCCAGTCCGAACTACAAAAGCCATGTCCTTCCCAGAACGGAATCAAGCAGCCGAGGACTGGACCGTTTTCGAGGTAACACCTCTCATCAGCCCGGCTAGCTTGACTCCAGTGGTGTGGAGTGCCTGGGACCCACGTCTGGGCATCCTCAGCGCACTTAGGGCGGATAATGCAAACAAAACAGGTGATGGACCGAATGTGGATCAATGTCACACACTCACCCCAGTCCGAAGATCTGGGCCCAAATCCATCGTTTTTAGCACTCCACACCACCCTGGGTTAGACAATGGCGATATGCAAATCAGCTCTGACCCTGTGCCCCATGGGAACAGTCCAGTCCGAACTACAAAAGCCGTTGTTTTTTGTAATTTTCTCCCTGAGTGTACTGGGGTAGCTCAGACGTGGGTCCCAGAGCCTCCACACCACTGGAGTCAAGCTAGCCGGGCTGATGAGAGGTGTTACCTCGAAACCGGTCCGGTCCTCGGATGCTTGATTCCGGTCTGGGAAAGATATGGCTGTGTAGTTCGGACTGGACTGTTCCCATGGGGCACAGGGTCAGAGCTGATTTGCATAAAGCCATTATCTAACCCAGGGTGGTGTGGAGTGCAAAAAACGATGGATTTAGGCCCAGATCCTTGTACTCGGGTGAATGTAAGACATTGATCTACATTCTGTCCATCAAATTATTTTTTTGTAATTTTCTCCCTGAGTGTACTGGGGTAGCTCAGACGTGGGTCCCAGAGCCTCCACACCACTGGAGTCAAGCTAGCCGGGCTGATGAGAGGTGTTACCTGGAAACCGGTCCGGTCCTCGGATGCTTGATTCCGGTCTGGGAAAGATATGGCTGTGTAGTTCGGACTGGACTGTTCCCATGGGGCACAGGGTCAGAGCTGATTTGCATAAAGCCATTATCTAACCCAGGGTGGTGTGGAGTGCAAAAACGATGGATTTAGGCCCAGATCCTTGTACTGGGGTGAATGTAAGACATTGATCTACATTCTGTCCATCAAATTGTTTTTTGTAATTTTCTCCCTGAGTGTACTGGGGTAGCTCAGACGTGGGTCCCAGAGCCTCCACACCACTGGAGTCATGCTAGCCGGGCTGATGAGTGGTGTTACCTCGAAACCGGTCCGGTCCTCGGATGCTTGATTCCGGTCTGGGAAAGATATGGCTGTGTAGTTCGGACTGGACTGTTCCCATGGGGCACAGGGTCAGAGCTGATTTGCATAAAGCCATTATCTAACCCAGGGTGGTGTGGAGTGCAAAAAACGATGGATTTAGGCCCAGATCCTTGTACTGGGGTGAATGTAAGACATTGATCTACATTCTGTCCATCAAATTGTTTTTTGTAATTTTCTCCCTGAGTGTACTGGGGTAGCTCAGACGTGGGTCCCAGAGCCTCCACACCACTGGAGTCAAGCTAGCCGGGCTGATGAGAGGTGTTACCTCGAAACCGGTCCGGTCCTCGGATGCTTGATTCCGGTCTGGGAAAGATATGGCTGTGTAGTTCGGACTGGACTGTTCCCATGGGGCACAGGGTCAGAGCTGATTTGCATAAAGCCATTATCTAACCCAGGGTGGTGTGGAGTGCAAACAACGATGGATTTAGGCCCAGATCCTTGTACTGGGGTGAATGTAAGACATTGATCTACATTCTGTCTATCAAATTGTTTTTTGTAATTTTCTCCCTCTGTCCTGGCAGCAGTCTATGCTCCCTCTGTCCCAGCAGCAGAGTATGCTCCCTCTGAAGGGCCTCAGCGTATGCTTCCTCTGTCTCAGGTGCAGTGTATGCTCCCTCTGTCTGGGCTGCAGTGAACACCCCCTCTGGCTGTTCTGCAGTGTATGCTCCCTCTATCTGGGATGCAGTGTGTGATCCCTCTGACCGGTTTGCAGTACATGCTCCCTCTGTCTCAGATTCAGTGTATGCTCCCCCTGTCTGGGCTGCAGTGAATGCTCCCTCTGTCTGGGTTGCAGTGTATACTTCCTCTGTCTCAGATGCAGTGTATGCTCCCTCTGTCTGGGCTGCAGTGTATGCTCCCTCTGTCTGGGATGCAGTGTGTGTTCCCTCTGTTTGGGCTACAGTATGTACTCCCTCTGTCTAGGCTGCAGTGTGTGGTCCCTCTATCCGACCTGCAATGTGTGCTACCTCTGTCCAGGCTGCAGTGTGTGCTTCCCCTGTCCGGGCTGCAGTGTATGCTCCCTGTATCCGGGCTGCTGTGTATACTCACTCTGTCCGGGCTGCAGTATATCCTCCCACTGTCTGGGCTGCAGTGTATGCTCCACTGTCTGGACTGCCATGAACGCTCCCTCTGTCTGGGCTGCAGTGTATGCTCCCTCTGTCCAGGCTGCAGTGTGTGATCCCTCTGTCCGGGATGCAGTGTGTGCTCCCTGTGTCTGGGATGCAGTGTGTGCTCCCTCTGTCCAGGCTGCAGTGTACGCTCCCTCTGTCTCAGATGCAATGTATGTTTCCTCTGTCGAGGCTGTAGTGTATGCTCCCTTTGTCCAGGCTGCAGTGTACGCACCCTCTGTCCGAGCGACAGTGTATGCTCCCTCTGTCCAGGCTGCAGTGTATACTCCCTCTGTCCAGGCTGCAGTGTACGCTCCCTCTGTCCGAGCTGCAGTGTATGCTTCCGCTGTCAAGGCTGCAGAGTATGCTCCACTGTCTGGATGGACTGCCGTGAACGCTCCCTCTGTCTGGGCTGCAGTGTATGCTCCCTCTGTCCAGGCTGCAGTGTGTGCTCCCTCTGTTCGGGATGCAGTGTGTGCTCCCTGTGTCTAGGATGCAGTGTGTGCTCCCTCTGTCCAGGCTACAGTGTACGCTCCCTCTGTCTCAGATGCAATGTATGTTTCCTCTGTCCAGGCTGTAGTGTATGCTCCCTCTGTCCTGGCTGCAGTGTACGCTCCCTCTGTCTGAGCTGCAATGTATGCTCCCTCTGTCCAGGCTGCAGTGTATACTCCCTCTGTCCAGGCTGCAGTGTACGCTCCCTCTGTCCGAGCTGCAGTGTATACTCCCTCTGTCAAGGCTGCAGTGTATGCTCCTTCTGTCCAGGCTGCAGTGTATGGTCCCTCTGTCCGAGCTGCAGTGTCTGCTCCCTCTGTCTGAGCTGCAGTGTATTCTCCCTCTGTCCAGGCTGCAGTGTGTGCTCCCTCTGCCCGGGATGCAGTGTGTGCTCCCTCTGTCCAGTCAGCAGTGCATGCTCCCTGTGTACAGGCTGCAGTGCACAGGCTGCAGTGTATGCTCCCTCAGTCCGAGCTGCAGTGTAAGCTCCCTCTGTCCAGGCTGCAGTGTATGCTCCCTCTGTCTGAGCTGCAGCATGTGCTCCCTCTGTCCGAGCTGCAGTGTTTGCTCCCTTTGTCCAGGCTGCAGTGTGTGCTCCTTCTGTCCGGGCTGTAGTGTGTGCTTCCTCTGTCTGGGCTGCATTGTGTGCATCCTCTGGTCAGCTGCAGTGTATGCTCCCTCTGTCCGGGCTGAAATGTATACTCCCACTGTCTCAGATGCAGTGTATGCTCCCTCTGTTCAGGCTGGAGTGTATTCTCCCACTGTCCAGGCTTCAGTGTATGCTCCCTCTGTCAAGGCTGCAGTGTATGCTCCCTCTGTCCAGGCTGCAGTGTGTGCTCCCTCTGTCCGGGGTGCAGTGTGTGCTCCCTGTGTCTGGGATGCAGTGTGTGCTCCCTCTGTCCAGGCTGCAGTGTACACTCTCTCTGTCTCAGATGCAGTGTACGCTCCCCCTGTTTCAAATGCAATGTATGTTCCCTCTGTCCAGGCTGTAGTGTATGCTCCCTCTGTCCAGGCTGCAGTGTACGCTCCCTCTGTCCGAGCTGCAGTGTATGCTCCCTCTGTCCAGGCTGCAGTGTATACTCCCTCTGTCGAGGCTGCAGTGTATGGTCCCTCTGTCCGAGCTGCAGTGTGTGCTCCCTCTGTTCCAGCTACAGTGTATTCTTCCTCCGTCCAGGCTGCAGTGTATGCTCCCTCTGTCCGGGATGCAGTGTGTGCTCCCTCTGTCTAGGCTGCAGTGCATGCTCCCTGTGTACAGGCTGCAGTGATGCTCCCTCATTCTGAGCTGCAGTGTAAGCTCCCTCTGTCCAGGCTGCAGTGTAGCAGTGTATGCTCCCTCTGTCTGAGCTGCAGCGTGTGCTCCCTCTGTCCGAGCTGCAATGAATGCTCCCTCTCTCTGGGCTGCAGTGTATGCTCCCTCTGTCCATGCTGCAGTGTATGCTCCCACTGTCCGAGCTGCAGCGTGTACTCCTTCTGTCCAGGCTGCAGTGTATGCTCCCTCTGCCCAGGCTGCAGTGTATGCTCCCTCTGCCTAGGCTGCAGTGTATGCTCCCTCTGTCGGAGCTGCTGTGTAAGCTCCCTCTGTCCAGGCTGCAGTGTATGCTCCCTCTGTCTGGGCTGCAGTGTGTGCTCCCTATGTCTGGGCTGCAGTGTATGCTGCCTCTGTCTGGGCTGCAGTGTATGCTCCCTCTGTCCGAGCTGCAGCAAGTGCTCCATCTGTCCAGGCTGCAGTCTATGCTTCCTCTGTCCGAGCTGCAGCGTGTGCTCCCTCTGTCCGAGCTGCAGCATATGCTCTCTCTGTCTGGGCTGCAGTGTATGCTCCCTCTGTCTGGGCTACAATGTATGCTCCCTCCGTCTCAGATGCAGTGTACGCTCCCTCTGTCCGAGCTGCAGCGTGTGCTCCCTCTGTCCAAGCTGCAGATTAGGCTCTCTCTGTCCAGGCTGCAGTGTATGCTCCCTCTGTCCGAGCTGCAGCGTGTGCTCCCTCTGTCTGAGCTGCAGTGTATGCTCCCACTGTCCGAGCTGTAGCGTGTGCTCCCTCTGTACCGGCTGCAGTGTATGCTCCCTCTGCCCAGGCTGCAGTGTATGCTCCCTCTGTCCGAGCTGCAGTGTGTGCTCCCTCTGTCTGGGCTGCAGTGTATGCTCCCTCTGTCTGGGATGCAGTGTATGCTCTCTCTGTCCGAGCTGCAGTGTGTGCTCCCTCTGTCTGGGCTGCAGTGTATGCTCCCTCTGTCTGGGCTGCAGTGTATGCTCTCTCTGTCTGAGCTGTAGCATGTGCTTCCTCTGTCCGAGCTGCAGCATATGCTCCCTCTGTCTGGGATGCAGTGTGTGCTCACTCTGCCCAGGCTGCAGTGCATGCTCCCTCTTTACAGGCTGCAGTGTATGCTCCCTCTTTCCGAGCTGCAGTGTAAGCTCCCTCTGTCCAGGCTGCAGTGTATGCTCTCTCTGTCCAGGCTGCAGTGTATGCTCCCTCTATCCGAGCTGCAGCCTTTGCTCCCTCTGTCTAAGCTTCAATGTATGCTCCCTCTGTCTGGGCTGTAGTGTATGTTCCCTCTGTCTGAGCTGCAACGTGTGCTCCCTCTGTCTGGGCTGCAATGTCTGCTCCCACTGTCGGAGCTGCAGCATGTGCTCCCTCTGTCCAGGTTGCAGTGTATGCTCCCTCTGCCCAGGCTGCAGTGTATGCTCCCTCCGTCCGAGCAGCAGTGTAAGCTCCCTCTGTCCAGGCTGCAGTGTATGCTCCCTCTGTCCTAGCTGCAGTGTATGCTCCCTCCGTCTGGGCTGCAGCGTATGCTCCCTCTCCCTGGGCTGCAGGTTATGCTCCCTCTGTTGCGAACTGCAGCATGTGCTCCATCTGTCCAGGCTACAGTGAATACTCCCTCTGTCCGAGCTGCAGCGTGTGCTTCCTCTGTCCGAGCAGCATCGTATGCTCCCTCTGTGTAAGCTGCAGTGTATGCTCCCTCAGTCTGGGCTACAGTGTACTCTCCCTCTGTCTCAGATGCGGTGTACTCTCCCTCTGTCCGAGCTGCAGCGTGTGCTCCCTCTGTCCAGGCTCAGTGTGGGCTTCCTCTGTCCAGGCTGCAGTGTATGCTCACTCTGTCCGAGCTGCAGTGTAAGCTCCCTCTGTCCAGGCTACAGTGTATGCTCTCTCTGTCCAGGCTGCAGTGTATGCTCCCTCTATCCGAGCTGCAGCCTTTGCTCCCTCGGTCTGAGCTGCAATGTATGCTCCCTCTGTCCGAGCTGCAGCGTGTGCTTCCTCTGTTTGGGCTGCATCGTATGCTCCCTCTGTGTAAGCTGCAGTGTATGCTCCCTCTGTCTGGGCTACAGTGTACTCTCCCTCTGTCTCAGATGCGGTGTACGCTCCCTCTGTCTGGGATGCAGTGTGTGCTCCCTCTGCCCAGGCTGCAGTGCGTGCTCCCTCTGTACAGGCTGCAGTGTATGCTCCCTCTGTCCGAGCTGCAGTGTAAGCTCCCTCTGTCCAGGCTGCAGTGTATGCTCTCTCTGTCCAGGCTGCAATGTATGCTCCCTCTGTCCGAGCTTCAGCCTGTGCTCCCTCTGTCCAGGCTGCAGTGTGCGCTCCCTATGTCTGAGCTGCAGTGTGTGCTCCCTGTGTCCAGGTTGCAGTGTGTGCTTCCCCTATACAGGCTTCAGTGTCTGCTTCACCTGTCTGGGCTGCAGTATATGCTCCCTCTGTCCGGGCTGCAGTGTATGCTCCCTCTGTCTGGGCTGCAGTGCATGCTCCCTCTGTCTCAGATGCAGTGTATGCTCCCTCTGTCTGGGCTGCAGTGTATGCTCCCTCTGTCTGGGCTACAATGTACACTCCCTCTGTCTCAGATGCAGTGTACGCTCCCTCTGTCCAAGCTGCAGCGTGTGCTCCCTCTGTCCAGGCTGCAGCGTAGGCTCCCTCTGTCCAGGCTGCAGTGTATGCTCCCTCTGTCCGAGCTGCAGCGTGTGCTCCCTCTTTCCGAGTTGCAATGTATGCTCCCACTGTCCGAGCTGCAGCGTGTGCTCCCTCAGTACCGGCTGCAGTGTATTCTCCCTCTGCCCAGGCTGCAGTGTATGCTCCCTCTGTCTGGGCTGCAGTGTATGCTCTCTCTGTCCGAGCTGCAGCGTGTGCTCCCTCTGTCCAGGCTGTAGTGTATGCTCCCTCTGTCCGAGCTGCAGCATGTGCTTCCTCTGTCTGAGCTGCAGCATATGCTCCCTCTGTCCGGGATGCAGTGTGTGCTCCCTCTGCCAAGGCTGCAGTGCATGCTCCTTCTGCCCAGGCTGCAGTGTATACTCCCTCTGTCCGAGCTGCAGTGTGTGCTCCCTCTGTCTGGGCTGCAGTGTATGCTCCCTCTATCTGGGCTGCAGTGTATGCTCTCTCTGTCCGAGCTGCAGCGAGTGCTCCCTCTGTCCAGGGTGTAGTGTATGCTCCCTCTGTCCGAGCTGCAGCATGTGCTTCCTCTGTCTGAGCTGCATCATATGCTCCCTCTGTCTGGGATGCAGTGTGTGCTCCCTCTGCCAAGGCTGCAGTGCATGCTCTCTCTGTACAGGCTGCAGTGTATGTTCCCTCTGTCCGAGCTGCAGGGTAAGCTCCCTCTGTCCAGGCTGCAGTGTATGCTCTCTCTGTCCAGGCTGCAGTGTATGCTCCCTCTATCCGAGCTGCAGCCTTTGCTCCCTCTGTCTGAGCTACAATGTATGCTCCCTCTGTCTGGGCTGCAGTGTATGCTCCCTCTGTCTGAGCTGCAGCGTGTGCTCCCTCTGTCTGGGCTGCAATGTATGCCTCCACTGTCGGAGCTGCAGCATGTGCTCCCTCTGTCCAGGTTGCAGTGTATGCTCCCTCTGCCCAGGCTGCAGTGTATGCTCCCTCCGTCCGAGCTGCAGTGTAAGCTCCCTCTGTCCAGGCTGCAGTGTATGCTCCCTCTGTTCGAGCTGCAGCATGTGCTCCATCTGTCCAGGCTACAGTGAATACTCCCTCTGTCCGAGCTGCAGCGTGTGCTCCCTCTGTCCGAGCTGCAGTGTATGCTTCCTCTGTCTGGGCTGCAGCGTGTGCCCCCTCCGTCCGAGCTGTAGTGTGTGCTCCCTCTGTCTGGGCTGCAGTGTGTGCTCTCTCTGTCTGGGTTGCAGCGTATGCTCCCTCTGTCCGAGCTGCAGTGTGTGCTCCCTCTGTCCAGGCTGCAGTGTATGCTTCCTCTGTCCGAGCTTCAGCCTGTGCTCCCTCTGTCCGAGCTGCAGTGTATGCTTCCTCTGTCTGGGCTGCAGTGTATGCTCCCTCTGTCCGAGCTGCAGCTTGTGCTCCTTCTATCTGAGCTGCAGTGTGTGCTCCCTCTGACAAGGCTGCAGTGTATGCTTCCTCTGTCCGAGCTTCAGCCTGTGCTTCCTCTGTCTCAGATGCAGTGTACGCTCCCTCTGTCCGGGCTGCAGTGTATGCTCCCTCTGTCTGAGCTGCAGTGTGTGCTCCCTCTGTCCAGGCTGCAGTGTATGCTCCCTCTGTCCGAGCTGCAGCCTGTGCTCCCTCTGTCCGAGCTGCAGTGTATGCTTCCTCTGTCCGAGCTGCAGCCTGTGCTCCCTCTGTCTCAGATGCAGTGCACGCTCCCTCTGTCTGGGCTGCAGTGTATGCTCCCTCTGTTTGAGCTGCAGTGTGTGCTCCCTCTGTCCGAGCTGCAGCCTGTGCTCCCTCTGTCCGAGCTGCAGTGTGTGCTCCCTCTGTCAAGGCTACAGTGTATGCTTCCTCTGTCCGAGCTGCAGCCTGTGCTCCCTCTGTCCGAGCTGCAGTGTATGCTTCCCCTGTCCTAGCTGCAGCCTGTGCTCCCGCTGTCTCAGATGCAGTGTACGCTCCCTCTGTCTGGGCTGCAGTGTATGCTCTCTCTGTCCGGACTCCAGGTGGCTGCTGAAGGTGGGACGAAGGCTGCATGTAGCTGTAGCCCAGCTATGCTAAATATCCTGATTCCAGCGAACAGGCTATGATGAACTAAGCAGAAATGATGACCTAACTGGGAACTGGTAAACATGCTTATTTTAAACTGGCTGCAACAAGCTGCTGGGAACTAGCAAGGGTCTGCTATCTGGCACCCATCAGTGGTGAGCTGAAAGGAAACTGACAATGAAAGTCTAACTGGAAACTGATAATGACGTCCTAGAGAACTGAAAATGTTGGGCTAACGGAATTCTGTCATTGGTACAGATTTCCATCTATACTGAGTCACAAACATTTAAAGCGTAAGCATGCTACAAAAAATCCCAGTACTGTGCAAAATGCCAGAAAAGTACAAGAAGACAGCGAGGAGATTCAGGCAGGATAAGGGGATCACTTCCTCAGGACCATCAGTCATCATGTGCATATATGGCACAAGGCACAGATTTCCAGGCGCATTCTGCCTCCGCTATGTTACTGTGTGAGATTTGCAGCAGGGCAGACTTCTGCATAGCTGATTTTTGCATTTCTACGACAAACATAAATATGCTGGTGTTGACTTTTCTTTTCCACCTTCAAAAAGCAAACATCTGTCTTTTGTGGCAGATATTCTATGTGCTTTTCCAAGGTGGTAAACCATGTTTGCATGCCCACACACAGAAATTGCTGGTGTTTTAAGCTTATTTACATTCTGTAAAGCAGTTCTACCCCCAATGGCATCTCAGACGGAGCATAGGGATATATGCACTTTGCGCTTGTTGCAAAATACTGGTTGCAATTTGGGACCAGTATTTTTTGTGACCAGTAAAGATTCTTAAGTACCGACCTATGTACTAATAAGTTGGTTCTTAAAATTCCGAATCTTAGTGCGTCAGAACCCAACTTCCCTCATGAATATTAATGAGATAGGTCACAAATTCCAACTCACTCTCATTTATTGCCATCAAAGATCAGACGGATGGTTGCCTGCTGGAGTAAGCAGATCACCATGTTTGTAATTGCTTTTAACACCATCGGTGCAGCGCATTTTCCCGCTGTGCGCTGAAGATTCGAAAATCCTGCGGTTCATGACGAGCTCAGCTCGTCATGAGCGTACGAGTGGTGTACTTCATGACGAGTTGAGCTCGTCATCAGTTTCGAAGGGGTTAAATGAAGCATTACTTTTTTTAATGCAGCTCATTCTCCTTAAAACATTAATACATACCGTAAGTTATAGGTATTTGGAAGGGATGACCTAAACATGCCCCATCCAAATACCGATTTGTTGTGGTTTTCTTCAGCTCATTTAATGATACAAAAAACCTTTCCCAAATAGTTAGATCTTAGTACATTTGAAAAAGGGTTTTACCTACCTTCAAAAACCGTCTATTTTACTGAATCAGAGGCAAGGCAGGGCCGGACTGGGAACAAAAACCGGCCCTGGCAAAGTGGGTTGGGGGTGCCTCCGAGCTCTTTGCCAGGGCCAGGTTTTTCGGCCTATTTTGTTACAGTGCCGATTTTGCAGGTACGCTGCAAAAACGGCCCTGGAACAAAAAGCCCCCCACGGGCCAAAAACCGGCCCCCAACCGTGCGGCCCACCGGGGGATTGCCCAGTGCCCGCTACGGCCAGTTCGGCACTGATCAGAGGGTCTGCGAAGGTTTCAACCCTATGTACACCTGGCCCATTATTTTCTGCAAAGTGTGTCCTTGAGAACCATTTCTTAAGGTTATGCTCTCTCTGTCCGAGCCGCAGTGTAAGCTCCCTCTGTCCAGGCTGCAGTGTGTGCTCCCTCTGTCCGAGCTGCAGCCTGTGCTCCCTCTGTCCGAGCTGCAGTGTGTTCTCCCTCTGTCTGGGCTGCAGTGTATGCTCCCCTGTCCGAGCTGCAGACAAAGTGTGTCCTTGAGAACCATTTCTTAAGGTTAAAAAAGGAATATATGGCACAGAGTTGTCATGAACTTCACTATTTTCACACAGATTTTCCAAGCCAAAGACCTTTGTGAACCAGACAAAAGTTGTCAAACTTGATGTATAGGCTGCAAAAAGCTGCTTTCAGCTTCGTGGAACTTGGAATGCTTAAACAAGCAGTTTGCAACAGCTTTCCTTTCTGGTAATAAGTTTCACACCCCTCAGTGCAGTGCTCGAAGTGATCTGTTCTATTCTTCTCACACTTAAAGTTCTACCACGCACACTCCAGAGGAGGTAGCATGCCTCAATCTTACCCCAGAACTCCTTTCTCAGAATGGACAGGTTGCTTCTCTGTCCCTCACAACCCAGAGCTACGTTTGTCTCAGAATGGATAGGTTCTGTGTGAGTCTCTCTCGCCCTCTCCCTTTCCCTAGGGTGCAGCAGAGTTCAGATGGAGAAAAAGCAATTTGGAAGTCTTTGATTTTTTTTTAATAACATCTTTTCCAGGGGTTCAACCACAAAACGGCTACTGCTAATTTTTAAGTCTTGCCTGAGAAAGCACAGTTCTGTTGTATTGTAAATGTGTTTATATAGCGCTTACTACCCCAGACGAAGTGTCAAACCGCTTCGGCGAGTAGCACGCTACTCCGGAACCCAAAAAGGATTAGTGGTGGATTGGTATAGGGAAATTTGAGTTAATGCGAGGGGTGGCCTAGTGACTCTGTTAGTTGGATGGAAAATGATAATGGAGGGCTAGAAGAGGCAAGAGTCTAGGAAGTGTTTATTGGGAGATCATACTAGTAAGATGAGGTTTGGGATGAGTAGAAGGAGAGATGGAGGGAAGAATCTCTAGAAATAGATTAGGGAGATCACCGTAGCACAAAGAGGTTTGAGATGAGTCAGAGAATCGAGGTAGAGGATATTTTGAGTTATAGGGTGAGACATAGGGTAGTGCATCAGAGAGAGTCAAAGATTATTTTAACAGTAGGAGTAAAGTAATAAATACATAGATACATAAGCACATATTCATATCAAGAAATACACATATCCAGATACATACATATAAGCAAGTTCTATTGTGCTTTAAAACAAATCTAAAAAGCAGCTGAAGCCTGTGCGGGTAAGAGTGGTGGGGCCGCGGGGCTGGGTGAGGGTAATTTCGATAGACGACGATGAGGAAAAATTAATTATTTATTTAATTTTCCCTTGTGGTCGTTGGTCGAATCCCCCATCCCCCCCCCCCTCCCCCCCACACCCGGCCCCCACCGCTTTTACCTGCATGGCCGTGGCTGCTAAGAAGTGTTTTTAGCACTCATTTCTTTTGGTTTCATTTTGCTGCTCGCTCCACATGGCTCAGAGGGCTTTAGGAGGACTTTGGTTTCATCTCTTTAGATTCCATACACAACAGAGACTTTAGCTTCGAGCTTACACGTAACACTTGCACACTGTTGTTTCTTGTCAACTTCATTTTCAAAGAGTTTCAAACAATTTCATGTTGAGTATTGCTTTTCTGCCAAACTCTAATCATCAGTCTAAACTGACCTACTGCTTCAGCTGCAGGATTATTGACCAGGATTTCTATATGTAACTGAATAATACGGAATAACATAAAGATGCGCTGTTTTACAATGTATACATGAAAACATCATAAATTTAATTCGACAACCGGCTTCAGTCATTACAGTTAATCTTCCCTCCTAACCATACAACAAAAAACGTTGGTCCTAGTGACTGACAATGTGGGCATTGTGGCCCAACGCATAATATGTAATTGTACAGATCTCCGTGTGAAATGAGAGATAATCAACAGCTTAAGCGTGACGGACACTTTGCACATAAGAAACACGTCATGGAGCGGTGGTAGGCTGCATATGACTGGCAGATTGTAAGTAACTGATGTGGTGCTAATGATTTATAGGTTGCACATGACCCGCAGTTCACAAATGACTGACGGGTAATGCCAGAT
Organism: Lissotriton vulgaris; assembly: GCF_964263255.1. Lineage (NCBI taxonomy): Eukaryota > Metazoa > Chordata > Amphibia > Caudata > Salamandridae > Lissotriton > Lissotriton vulgaris. The sequence continues at coordinate 1,259,741,750 of NC_141695.1, forward strand.
AGTCCACATGATAATAGAAGATAAAAAGGCAGCCATTTTCACTTCCTGAAGAAATGATGTACATACTTGTCATGAGGTCACAGGGAACTTCAAGTAGAGGGGTGGGGCAATATTTTTCCTAATTCGCCAATAGCAATAGAGTAAACACATTTTCGAACAGGCATGCAGAGGTACATCTGGGAAAGTGCTCAGCAGCCGCAATGGGTATTGGCACAACATTACCCCTACCTCTCTAATGTTGCCTCAGCATTTTTTTTTTTGTTTTTGTTGCTAGAAACCTTTGCGGGAGTGTACTCAACAACTTTTTAACAATTTTTTTATTTTTTTTGCCAGAAACCTTTGCTGGAGTGTACTCAACAACTTCCCAAAGTTTCATGCCGATCGGATGAATGGTGTAGTAATGCATAAAGGACAAACAGACAGACATACTTTTGTTTTTATATATATAGACAGGCTTACCCGTCGCGCGTTGCTGCGATCTCAGAAGAAAGGAAATTTAAGGAAACTTGTTATGATAACATTCAATTTACATTGTGTCATTTTTATTGAAACATTCATTTTAATATGGAAAACATTTTTGTTTTAATTATGTTTATTTATTCGAGTGATTGTGGATACACGGTATTTTTTATTTTTCTGTCTGGTGCGTACACGAATAAATCAGTAGGTTTTCCGATGTGTGAGCTGGCCACATACAGTTGTCCATGTGAGAAGCACCGATTCTCCAAATCTAGTCCACACACTTGCAGCGATTGTCCTTGTGCTTTGTTGATGGTCATTGCAAAAGGGAGTCGCATCGTAAACTGTAAACGTTCAATTTTGGAAAGATTATGAGGGCCGATTTTTTTCCAGAAACCTTCGCGGGAGTGTACCCAACAACTTCCCAAAGTTTCATGCCGATCAGATGAATGGTGTAGTAATGCATAAAGGACAAACAGACAGACATACTTTTGTTTTTATATATATACTAGCTTACCTGTCTAGCGTTGCTGCAATCTCAGAAGAAAGGAAATTCAAGTAAACTCGTTATGATGACATTCAATTTACATTGTGTCATTGTTATTGAAACTTATTCATTTTAATATGGAAAACATTTCTAAGTGTGGCTTGATCAGGGCGTCCTCGATTGGCTTCCAATCTTTTTATTTTTTTATTTTTTATTTTATTGAAAAAAAAAAAGAAGGAACAATACACAAGGCAATACTACAATATGCACGGACATGTGTTCACAAAGGAAGGACTTCTGAGTACCGTGTTATACAGAATATAACTAATACAGAGAGTAGGGGGGTCAGCGGGGATGCAAGTCAATGATAACACAAAGTGAAAGATACATGGAATGTTGGATCAGGGGGAGAGGGAGACATCTGGGATCTCAACGAAAGGGGGGGGTACATATATTTCCACGGTAGGCATTCCACTGGCTCCAGATTTTATTCCATTTTATTCCAGGTCTACCCCTTGCCACATATACAGTCTTCTCTCTAAACATACACCAATCCATGTTTTCCGAGGTCAAAGCATGGTGAATCTGCGCATACCTGAAAAATTCCCTGTCACTCAACTCGTATTCTGTCTTTAATGCCTCAAAGGTCTTAATTTTGCCCTTGGCCCAAAGGTCGCCCACCCTGCTAATACCAATCATGTCCCATTTCTCAAAACCTTTCGTTTTCAGAGACATCCCAATCTTTCAGACGCATATAACGGGGTTGCACGGGTCAGTTGGTCTCTCCATCCCAAAGCCACATTCGCATGATGCCAGACTCGTACAGCAATCTTGGTAGGTCCAGATAATTGCCTCCCTACTACCTTAGAATAGAGCGCCCTATTGTAGTTCCCGCCCGGTAACAGATACTTGTCCATCTCGAATGCCGGGTTAGGACCAGGTGCATACGTTGCGTGGTTGATCGCACTCAGCTGAGAGGCCCAATAATAACGCCTGATATCCGGAAGCGCTATACCTCAGTCGTACCAGGGGAGCATTAGCTTAGCAAGGGTGATACGCGCACGTCCATCCCAGACTAGCCGCCTCTGTAAGCTCTCCACCTCTCGAAAATAGCTCGCCGGAATAATATCAAACGTATTCTGGAGCGTGTACAAAAATCGTGGCAGGGACATCATTTTGAAAAGCGCAGCGCGCCCGAGCGGTGACAATGGCAACCTACGCCAGCGCATAACATCCAGTTTCAGCCTCTGAAGAGGGGGGAGCAGATTGCGCTCGTAGTGAACAGCGGGGTCTACAGATATGAAGATCCCCAAATATTTGAATCCCGTCTGCGAGACCTGGATAGGAAATCTACGAGGCAAAGGAGGGAGACCACCCGAAAGCGCATAAACACAGGATTTAGTCCAATTGATAACGAGACCTGAGTTCTTTCCAAACGAAGTAAGCACGTCAAACAACACATTCAGCGATTTTCGGGGGGACGTAAGGTACAACAAGATATCGTCTGCGTACAGCGATACGCGATCCTCAAAATCCAGAGTCCACTGGATACCCTTTATCGAAAGCTCCCACCGCAGCCAGGCAGCCAGTGGTTCCAGAGCGAGGGCGAAAAGTTGGGGGGACAACGGGCAGCCCTGCCGCGTACCCCTCCCGAGGGTAAAGGAGTCTGATACTCGGCCATTAACGACTACCTGAGCCAGCGGCTTCTCATATAAAAGTTTCACCCACCCGATGAACCCGGAACCGAAACCAAATTTCACGAGAGCGGCCCAGAGATACGGCCATTCTATTGTGTCGAAGGCCATCGTGGCGTCTAAGGAAGCCAAAATGGCCGGATCATGAAGAGACCCCGCCCTCGCGAGGACACCATGTAAGCGCCGCAGGTTAAGTGCAGTGTTGGGATGCAGGATAAAACCAGACTGATCCGGGTGGATCAGGTCACTAATTACCTTGATCAGTCGGTTGGCTGACAATTTGGCTAGAATTTTGGGTTCGGCATTTAAAAGCGAAATGGGCCTATAGGAAGCACAGCGATCCCTCGGCTTCCCCTCTTTGTGAATAACCACGATCGTAGCGAGACGCTGATCACGAGGAAGGGAGCCAAAGTCTTGTGACTCCAGGAACATATCCTGAAGATACAGTGCCATTTTGTCAGGACGCAATTTGTATAGTTCAATGGGCAGACCATTGGGACCCATAGCCTTGCCGGACCGAACGGAACGAATAGCGGTAGCAAAATCATCCGCCGAAAGTGGTGCATCCATTAGGTCTCTGTCGACCTCCGATAGGCGCGGCAATGCAATGTCGCGCAACAACAGATGAGAGTCTTCCTCTGCCCTATCAGAGACCAGAGAGTACACCGTTCGAAAATGTTCCAAAAAACACTCAACAATCTCAGCCGGGTCAGTCACACACACTCCATCAAGTTTCTCAATCACGGGAACAACACGACTCGCCCTTTCTTTCTTATCAAGCCACGCGATCAATTTACCAGCCTTGTCACCAACATCATACAATCTGCCCTGTTGCTCTCTATTCATTACTTTGGCAGCGTCAGTCACCAGGGCTCTGTAATCTAGCTGCTTCAGGCAGAGGGAATGAAGTTTAGCACGAGGCACGCAAACCTCGAGGTCACTCTCTAGCTCGGCTATATCTGTCTCAAGACAAACAATTTCTTCATATTTAGTTTTCCTAGCACCAGCGATTAGCGACAGAGCCTGTCCACGTATAACCGTCTTGAAAGCCTCCCACAATGACACAGATAAGGACACAGATCCCACATTTTCAAGAAAATAGTGATCAAGGGACTTTATCAAATCAGCGCGAGTCTTAGGATTGCGAAGATACCAAGGGTTTATGGGAGCGACCCGTCCTTCGCTACACACTTTAGTATCCATGCAGAACCACAAAGGGAATGGTCTGATATACCCCGGGCAAGGTGTCTAATTTCTCTAACATAGGAGGATTGCGCCGCCGGCATCAGAACATAGTCAAGTCTGGAGAGACTGCCGTGGGCCCAAGAATGGAAAGTGTATTGTATCTGCTCGGGATGCATCAACCTCCAACAGTCTACCAGACGAAAAGTCTCCAAAAACCCACTCAGCCATGATTGAGACTTGGTAAGATCTCTGGGGGGGTGGCGATCTATGCTGCCGGAGACAACCAAATTGAAGTCTCCACCCATCACCAGGATACCATCAGGAAGCCCCAGCACTACACGCCCAATATCAGCAAAAGTAGAGGTCTGTTGACCCGGCGGGACATATTCGGTAATCAGTGAAACAGTCCTTCCCTCCCATCTGCCAGTGAGAGCGGCGTAGCGCCCCCTATCGTCAAGGATTACATCATCTATTTCCAAAGGGAGAGAGGACCGGACAAGGATGCCCATGCCCCTACAACCAGAAGTAAATCCCGAGTGTACAGCAAGACGATACCCTCGCCTGTTCATGGCGTGACATGTGTTCCCAATCAAATGTGTTTCCTGCAGGAGAACGATATCGGGGGAAAGGCGTCGCAAGAACTGTAGCACCACTCCCCGTTTTATCCCATCACCCAACCCATTGACATTCCAAGACATTAGCCTCAACCCACTACCCCCCATCCCGGTAAGGAATGCAGAATCCACCCCACAAAGAACACAATGACCGGATCAAAGAAGAAAACAATACGTTGCCTTGAGAGAAAATAACAAACACACAAACTCCCCCCTCCACCCCCCAACTTGGACCCGTTACAACGCCCCCCACCCTGCACCCCTGCGCTAGACTCAAAAGCCACCCCAACTTGCAGTGTGCCTGTCGCCCTGACATTAAACTAGTCTACAAAAAGAAACCCGGAGGAGGAAAGGGTCTCATTCCCCCCGCCTCCCTCGGGCATACATCAGTGAAACACAATAGTATTAGAATCATCGAACCCAGCTGTGTGATAAGTCAAATGTTCGGAAGTCGGGAACCACAGTGTCACTCTTGCTCCGGCACACCACCCTCGGCACCACCAGGGTGCTCAGGTCGATCGTTCTGCGTAGGTAGAGCATCCAGCCAGTCACTAACACTTTCAGGACGGTCAAAGAAAAACGTCCGGTCCTCGTATTCGACACAATGCCTAGTTGGAAATAGCATCGTGTAATTCAGGCCCACGTCTCGCAGTCTTCGCTTCACTTCCTGAAATCCCATCCTTTGCCTTTGAACAAGCTGGGTGAAGTCCAGGTAGAAGCTCACTGTTGTGTTTTCGAACTTTACAGGGCCGCTCACCCTCGAGGCCTGCAGGATAGCGTCTCTGTCTCTGAAATGAAAAAGCCTGGCAATGATAGGCCTCAGAGGGGCTCCCGGCTTCTGTTTCCCACCCGGCACTCGATGGGCACGCTCCACGGCGAAGAATTTTCTCAGACCTGTAGGGGCGAGGTGATTTAGGACGAGGTCTTCCACCAGGAGATCCGTTGCGGAATTTTCGGAGGTTTCAGGGACACCAATGATGCGTATGTTGTTACGTCGGGCCCTGTTTTCAAAGTCCTCCAGTCGGTGAGCCATGAGGTCGTTGGAGGATCGCAGATTACCGATTTCAGTCTGAAGGTCTGACACATCGGTCGTGAGGCTAGAGGTCTTTAAATCTAGCGACTTGACCCTTTCATTGGTCTTAGACAAGTCAGCTCTGATCAGGGTAACATCGATGGCTACCGTGTCGATTTTAAGAGCGAGAGCTTCATATTGCTGGCCAATGTAAGCCTTCATGCTGTCAATGGCGCCCATAACATCCTGGAGAGTCAATTCGGTCGACGCAGCCGGGTCTTCCTTGGCATCTTCCAGAGTACGGCTGGTACCACCGGGGGACCCCTTAGGATGGGTATAGCGGTCCATGACATTAGTTTGGATCAGTCCCACGCGTAGAGGCGTCTTGGTTTTCCGCTTCTCGTTGTCGGCCCTGTTAGCCATCTTGGAAAGTGTGCCCCGAAGGGGCCCGCGAGACCTGGTGAAAATGGCCGTTCGCGAGCAGACCACCAGAGTCTTCAAAAGTGGCTCAAGTGGCATAGGTAACAACGTAGCTCAATACAAAAGCACTCACGACCGCTGGCACATGATGAAGAGGCAGAGCCAGGCTGGACCTCGGGCAGACCGGAACCGTCTTCCGATCTGATAGTGCCAGGACCCAAAAACGAAAGTGAAAGTTGGTTCAAGGCTGCTGGGGGGAGCCCCTCAGGCCGTTGTTGTTCAACTACTTCCCGGCGTCCTAGCTTGTCAAGCCCCCGGCTTTGCCATCGGGTGGGCCTCAAAAGTTCAGATCAACGTAGCTGCGGTTCCCGAAGTCCAAATTACATTTTTAAAAGAGCAAAAGTGTCAGCCGAAGTTCATCTCCAATAACCCGTATTCAGAATCAGGATATCTTTCAAGATATGTGCGAAGGGTGGCGAGGGTCTCGGGAGCCCTGTGCTCACGCGGCCATCTCGGATGCTCGCGAAGCTCCTCCTCCTTGGCTTCCAACCTTGATTCTGGTTGCTCTCCTGTTTCTTTCAAGCAGGTTTGAGTAGTGTTTAATTGATTATTTTCCAATCTTGATTCTCGTTGCTCTCCTGTTTCATTCGAGCGGGCTTGAACAGTGCCTAATCGATCTGTTTCCAATCTTGATTCTTGTTGCTTGTTCGTTTGAGAAGAACGGGCTTGAGCAGTGCGTACTTGATCGGCTTCCAATCTTGATTCTCGTTGCTCGTTCGTTTGAGAATTACGGGCTTGAGCAGTTTGTATTCGAACAGCTTCTAATCTTGCTTCACTTTGCTCGTCTGTTTCTGAAGCTCGTAATGCCTTTTTCTTTCGTGCTTCTGATGTAGAGTGACCACTTGATTTCCGTTTGGGGGTCATAACTGTCGACGATGCTCGCAAATTCGCTGTCTGTTTTAGTATTCGAAAGATTATGAGGGCCCTGGGGGGCCATTTTTTGGGCCCTGGGGGTCAGATATTTAAAAAAGAAACCTTCGCGGGAGTGTACTCAACAACTTCCCAAAGTTTCATGGCGATCGGATGAATGGTGTAGTAATGCATAAAGGACAAACAGACAGACAGGCATACTTTATATATATATATATATATATATATATACACATATATATATATACATATACATATACACACACACACACACACACATATATATATTTATATATATATATATATTCACTGAAAAAACCATAGGTTATAGACCATATATAGTTAGGAATTAGCATTTACAAAACCTTGAAAATTCACTGAAAAAACCATAGGTTATAGACCATATATAGTTAGGAATTCGCATTTACAAAACCTTATTTTACTCACACAAAACCATTGAAATTCCATATATAGTTAGTTGCACTAACTATATATCGCGCACCCGCAATCCACTGCTGATGATGTCACATATTACATCATTCATGACATGGTCAGTGACATCACTGATGACATCACTGATGACATCTCAAATGACATCACTGATGACATCTCAAATGACATCACTGATGACATCACTGATGACATCTCATTTGACATTACTGATCACATCACTGATGATATCATTCATGTGATACTACGATGAACCTCTTCAGACTCTAATATAACCTTAGATACAATCAGTGTAAACAGACACTCACAGACTGTCACTCATCCATGGAGTTACTCACACACCTAGTCAGTCATGCAAAGAATCAATCACACCTCCATTTCCTCAACTATACAGTTATACAAACTTTACTTATTCAAACATATACTAACACATATTTACTCTCTTATACAATCCCTGATACAAGTTCACAATGATCCATACAGCCACTCACACATTCACTGGCTCTTATGCACAGTTATTTATATATGTCAACTCTCACATGTACTGTGTTTTACATATGCACTTACTTTGACATGTAGCACTGAGATATCCATTCACTCACCAATACACTCATGCACACAGTCAACCGCCCATACAGCTGTTTCCACATGCACTTTTGAAACCATACATCTAGTGAATCAACTGCTCACACATCTATGCACAGAGTCATACACCTCCCAGCCACCCACACACACACTCAGTCTCCCATACAAATACTTGGGCAACCAATCAATAACCCATATAGTTACTCATATAGCTACTTATCAACACATGCAACAGTTTACAGAACAACAGACATAATGATGCACAAATTAAGACAGTTTAGTCACTAACCCATGCACTCAGTGAGACACATTTAATCACTCACTCATACAGTCAGTCATGCACCTACTAAATCCTTCATCCAGACACTTATACATCCACTCATTCTTCAATATGTAAGACATATTTTAACTTTACAGAAACATACAGTCACTGGATGTTGTCATCAGTGATGTCATCAGTGATGTCATTTGAGATGTCATCAGTGATGTCATCAGTGATGTCACTGACCATGTCATGAATGATGTAATATGTGACATCATCAGCAGTGGATTGCGGGTGCGCGATATATAGTTAGTGCAACTAACTATATATGGAATTTCAATGGTTTTGTGTGAGTAAAATAAGGTTTTGTAAATGCGAATTCCTAACTATATATGGTCTATAACCTATGGTTTTTTCAGTGAATTTTCAAGGTTTTGTAAATGCTAATTCCTAACTATATATGGTCTATAACCTATGGTTTTTTCAGTGAATTTCAATGGTTTTTTAATAGCAAATATCAAAAGCTGTAAAATGTATTCTTCTTTAAATCTTAAAATATATTTTACATGTTTTTTATACAATTTTTAAAAAAAAAATTGTTTTGTTTCGCTCCCAGTCCGCGAACCGGTCAGCTTCCCGTTAGCTCAATTTAAAGCCGCGACTCGGTCCGCGAACCGGTAAACGTTCCTTTAGCATAACTGTTACGTTAGCATGACGTTTTGCGTTGTCGCGTAATACGTCATTTGACGCGCCAAGTTAGCGGACCCGGAAGCGGACCGGAATGCGGAGCAAAGCGCGAAACGTAAACACTGCAGGTCATGTGACTCGGTAATAACACTTTTCATTGGTTCATTTCACTTTTGGTTTCCTAATGATGTAACACTAGGTCATGTGACCTAAAAATAACACTTTTCATTGGTTTAGAACTATTTCTTTTCCCAAATGATGAAAGCCCCCACCTTTTTTCTCACTCTGACTTTCAACTTTGAGAAAGGAAGACCTGAACATTTTCTCTGATGGCTTCAATAGTAGCTTCAGCTTCTGCACCCCCACCACCACCACCACCATCTCCTAATAGGAAGAGAGGACCCCCTGCACAATTTATTGGAAACATAGAGGAGGAAGAGGAAGAAGAAGACAAAGAGGAAGAAGAGGGACCACAATTTGTCGGAAAGAAAGCTTTATCTGGCAATTTTTTAGCATTCCTCCTGGAGAAAAAAAAGTCAATGCACGCCATGCTACGTGCCTTATCTGCAAAGAAAAGTTATCCAGGGGAACTAATAAAAAATACAGCTTTGGAAATCACACGATGCACCGACATATGCAGAGGTGGCATCCAATCAACTATAGTCGTGCAGAGATGCGTGAACTACAACAGAACCCCCCAACTTCGGTGGCTAGAACATCTTCTGATCTCTCTCTCTCAGTGGCAGAGGCGAACGAAACAGTGCCAAACATACAAAAAAATTTTGTGCATCTGAAGCTGACATGCTTGTATTGCGGAACACTAATTTCATGCGCTAACATGAGTGTGAAGAAGTTTTAATTTTTTTTTTGCTCCTGTTGAGCCATTTTCAATGCCTCTTTCTGTTCTTTCCCTTTGAAAAAAAACAAAAAAAACAAAAAAGTGTTCAAAAAATACAAAAAAATGAAATAATGTTCAAAAAAGAAAAAAAAATATAAAAGAAAAAAAAAAAAAAAGTTCTTTTCAGAACTACCTCCCCATTATAAAAAAATTGGTAGAATTTTTGAAACTCTGCCAACCTCTATTTCTTTTAGTTCGCTTCCCGGTCCGCACTCCGGTACGCGAACCGGGAGCGAACCAAAAGATTTTTTTAAAAAAAAGAACAGTAAGTATAAGGGAAGGAAACAGACAGTTATGTTAAAAGAAAGACAGCTATAGGGAGTAAACAAAAGATACTGTTACCCGCAATCCACTGCTGATCATGTCACATATTACATCATTCTTGACATGGTCAATGACATCATCAGCAGTGGATTGCGAGTAACAAAAACAACAAACAATTAACATACAGTATTTGAAAAGTCTATCATTCTTTTTTCCTTATAGTACGCTGCCCAGAACGCTTTCCGGTTCGCGGACTAGGCGCTCACCACGCAAAAAAAAACAAAATTTTTTTTTTTTTGCCCTGCTGGGCCCTTTTAAAACCTCCACATAAAACCTAGGGGGTCAAGATGGCGGCCGCTCCGGACTGTTTAGAATGTTGACAGACACAGGAGAGCCAATCAGATTCGCATCGCAAAGTTCCGTTACGCGAAAAGTACGCGAACCGGAGCGCAGCCCGGAGCGCTGTTACAGATATATATCTTTTTTTGAACGTTAATTTCTAAAAATCCACTGAAGCACATATATTGAGACCTAGCAAAGGCACATCGGGCTAACAGTCCCTACAATTTTGCCAAGTTTCGTGCAAATCCATTCAGCCGTTCGGGCTAAAAGTGAGGCCAACCGCCCTATGGAAATTAACATGGGAAAAACGCGTTTTGGGACCCCCCTTTTTTCTCGGCCCCCCTTGACGAACCCCCCCCAAATTTCCAGGGGCTGCTCAGAACCCCCCAAATTTTCAGGGGCTGCTCAGTTACTTTCATTTTCTACTTTTATTACCTGATATTTGATTGGTTAAATACCTGAATATATATAAAGGAAGAGAAGAAAACACAGCCATTTTGACTGCTACTTCTTGTTGTACATTACATTTGAATTGTTAGTAAACACTTCAACTTCTTTGTGAAGGTAAGTTGTTATTTTTAAAACTGAAGTATATTGTGCACTATAACTTAATATGGTAAACTTTTTCTGATAGTTATATACTATCCCTCTGTAGTAGTTATAGATTTAGATAGACTTCTCTGTTATAGTTATGGATGGAGTTAGGCTTCTCTTGGTTAAATCACATACACTTTTTTATAGTCCTACTTCCACTCTGATACTATACACTGCCAAAAGATAAATTCACTGATAAAAACTGCCTATCTAAAATTAATCCCAACAGTGCCCTATCTCTAGTAATATATATTTTTTTAATCCAAATTTCAGGCAAAATGGAAGACGAGCAGCAAGTTCAATTTAAAATTATACTGGAAGAGAGCAGCCAAGGAAACATTAATGAATTTATGGATGAAAGTAGGGACCAGGAACTACTTCAATGTGTGGAAGCAGTGGATAACCTGCTTAATAATGAGGACATTTTACACCCTCATAGACTTCAAAATATATTCAATGACAAATATGAAATTTCTGACAATGAAATGTTAGAAAGTTTAATAAATTATGAAACACAATCAAAATAAAAAAAAATGCTTAAAAAATAAAGAAAAAAAATAATAATCAACAAAAACAACAAACAATTAACATACAGTATTTGAAAAGTCTATCATTCTTTTTTCCTTATAGTACGCTGCCCAGAACGCTTTCCGGTTCGCGGACTAGGCGCTCACCACGCAAAAAAAAAAAAATTTCTTTTTTTTTTGCCCTGCTGGGCCCTTTTAAAACCTCCACATAAAACCTAGGGGGTCAACGAGGATCTACTATGTCCCCTTATGGTAATTTCCCCCTTTGTTTTGGCCTCCTCTTGTCTCTCGATCCTACCGAGAGACAAGATGGCGGCCGCTCCGGACTGTTTAGAATGTTGACAGACACAGGAGAGCCAATCAGATTCGCATCGCAAAGTTCCGTTACGCGAAAAGTACGCGAACCGGAGCGCAGCCCGGAGCGCTGTTACAGATATATATCTTTTTTTGAACGTTAATTTCTCAAAATCCACTGAAGCACATATATTGAGACCTAGCAAAGGCACATCGGGCTAACAGTCCCTACAATTTTGCCAAGTTTCGTGCAAATCCATTCAGCCGTTCGGGCTAAAAGTGAGGCCAACCGCCCTATGGAAATTGACATGGGAAAAACGCGTTTTGGGACCCCCCTTTTTTCTCGGCCCCCCCTTGACGAACCCCCCCCCAAATTTTCAGGGGCTGCTCAGAAACAAAATGTGCCATTTTCCTGAAAATTTGACCCAATTCCGTCCACAAACGCCAAAGTTATTAGACATAGAATTTTCAAAAATCCCATAGGGAAAAAATCCTAACTATATATACCTACTGGCGACCGCCAGTAGGTAATATATATATATATATATATATATATATATATATATCCTAAAGTCGCCCAGAAGCAGGAAGGCATACATCCTAACGCGTTTCTGAGCACTGCGGCTCCTTCGTCAGAGGAATGGCAGAAAAATAGCTCACACGGCTTGCACAGGTACGTAAATGCATGCGCTTTTCATTACCCACAGCTGGGCCTCCATCACGGCATGCTGGTACTTGTAGTTTGCAAATAACAAAGCCACGGTTTCACTCCAGTGGGCGCTGTACTCGTGCTGCCACCGTTACTGAGAACAACAAACCTACACTGACGTTGTGACCGGACTTTGCCCTGACGTGGGTTTCGTCTTTTTCTATAAATTGAGGTGCTACTTCTTCGCTGAATCGATTTACAAACTCCGAATTCACTAATACATCGCGCCACTTGGAACGGAAGATCAGTGGTGTAGACAGCCTCGTAAATATACATGCCGCCCTGATGAAGTCTAAATGCATAAACTGCTTAAATTAGACGAAACACGTGTTGGCTAGCAATCTAAGAGATGCTGTAATGAACATTAAAGAAGAAGACTGACACCAAATTTGGAACAGGATGCTTTATTTGATAGTTGTTCTGCACATTGTTTGATTTTGCTCGGGATAAATCGTATGCAATTTTGTTAATGTGGTTTGACTACATGATTCATGACGGTAGATAGACGTCATTATTATCCCTAGTAGCAGCCCTAATAAGTTCTACTCTGTACTGTTGACAATAGAGCACGAGCACATAACCTTCTATCTACTGCTTTATAACTTGTCACTATGATGCATGGAAGATCCTTTATATCCCAAAAGTACTCTGAATCATCTCTTACTGAACTGTTTATTTCATGGATTCATGCACCAGTGTCATCACCCATGCTGGCGCCTAGCTACTAAAGCATCTGTCTCAGCATGCCTTCACACCTTTCCTTTTTTTTGGCCCATGAATGAACGAATGAATGAATGAATACTTTCTTGTAGAGCGCATGGCTACCCTCGAGCATCCCAGCGCTGTAAGACCAGAGGACGTGAAGAAGACATTATTGAAACAAAAATGTCTTTAGTCGCTTCCTGAAAGCCAGATGGTTGGTTTCATGCCTGATGTTATCTGGGAGTTTGTTCCATCCATTGGCTGCTTGGAAGGAAAGCTGGCGGTTGCCTATCCGGGCTAGCTTCACCCTGGGTATTAACAGCAAATTTCGCTGGTTAGATCTCAGAGGTCTCACTGATTGATGGTGACGAAACAGGGGACCGAGAATGGTAGGGCCGACATTGTGGATGGACTTATGCGCCAAACACAAGGTTTTAAACATAATCCTCTCCTGAATTGGTAGCCAATGAAGCGACCGAAGTGAGGCCTTTGCCGAGCATCGTTTAGGGACTTTCATGAGCAGACAAGATGCACAATTCTGCACAGATTGCAGAGTTTTTATAGGACCTACTGGGCCCCCATATAGACAGCATTTGCATAGTCAAGCCGGGAAAGAATCAGCGACTGGACCAGCATGCGTCTGGCTTCAAATGGAAGAAGATCCAAAACTTTCTTAAGGACCCTCAACAATCCGTAACAAGTCGCGGCCACCTTCTTGGCCTGGTATTGGAATCCTAAAGAGGAGTCCATACAGACCCCCAAGCTTTTTATTTGGGTCTTAGGCACCGGAGGGGGTCCTAGACAATGTGGCCACCAGGGGTCCAGGTTAATTGGGGCTTTGTAGCCCAAAAGCATGATGTCCGTTTTGGCCCCATATAACTTTAAAAAAGACAGGACATCCAATCCAGGACTTTGGTGAGACACAGGGTCAAATTATTGATCCCCTGATCTAAAGCGTCGTCCCTCACCAGGGAGACGACCAGCTGCGTGTCATCAGCGTAGGTGACAAGTTGGATTCCCCAGGGAAGCACCACCTCAGCCAAAGGTCTCATGTAGATGTTAAACATGGTAGGGCTGAGCGATGATCCCTGGGGAGCACCGTGATTCAATTGCAGATGGTTCGATGATACCTCTTCCTCAAAGACGGAGAAACATCTGTCCGATAGAAAAGAATGGAGCCATTTAAGGGCCCATCCGGAAACCCCTGCAAGACGTAGCCGGTGCAGCAAGAGGAAATGATTCACAGTGTCGAAGCCTGCGCTGAGGTCCAACAGGACCAACGCAGCGCAGCCTCCCGCATCCACAATGCCCCTGGCCGCCTCCACCACTGCCACCAGAGCCATCTCCGTTCCTTGCTTGGCTCTAAACCCTGTCTGGGAAGGATGTAGTGAACCCGCGGTCTCAACAAAAGAAGACAGGACCTGATTCACGTGTTTCTCAGCTATTTTGCTGAGACCCGGTAGCAGCGAAATGGGCCTGTAATTAGCCAGGTCTTCAGGGTCCAAACTAGATTTTTTTAGCACGGCCCTGACTTTTGCCATCTTCCAGTTGGGGGGCACTACTCCTGAGGCCAGAGACGCGTTAATGACCTGCATGCTGCACTGCATTAGCAAAAAACATTGACCTATTGGATTTGCCAGTGCTTATTCATATTTGATGACCTCTGTTTGCTTACCTTTTTCTGGCTCCAGCTTTGTGGCTTGAACCAAGAAACACTCTTCCTGTTGTACAGGAGATTGGCAAAGAACACAACTACCATATGTCCAGTAATCTCTGCTTGCCCAGTGGCTCTCTGACAGGGGTCTGGGCCGGTTGTAGAGTGGTGCGAGCAGTGCAACTGCACCAGGTGCTGACTTTGGGTGGGGGCGTCCAGTGTACAAGAATATTATGGTTTTAAAAGCACCTGCTGCCATGTTCGTGACCTCCAGCAATTTTCAGGCAGCAATAAAAATGTAAATATAACTCCAGTGATTCATGTTCTTCCTGGAGAGAGATCGGAGGTTTGTCTGTTGGAAACTTTGTCTCATGGTAAGGTAGCGCAGTGGGTTAATATGCTTGCTGAAAAGAACGTGCACCATTCAGATCCCAAAATGAATATGATGCAAATAGGTCAGTGAGTCATGGCTTTTGTCTGAGAGATTCTTTTGTTATTTGCATTTAAAATCCTAACATAGAACAGTGAGCTATTAACTGTCACCAAAGAGCTGCATGAAAACTACAAGGTATATTATAGAGTGTTGATTTTTCACCAGTCTTCCATTATCCTAATGTTCGAAACAAAGGTTCATTTGGATAGAAATCAATTTTGATTATTAGAGAGAACTGAAAAGTAAAACAAAGAGTTTTCCCTATGGGAAGTATTATTTCCTGCTCCTAGATCAGGACTCAAACTGACAGACACAAATCACACCATTCGTTTTGTGGAACTGGAGAACACTTACCAGAAAGGAACACGCCCAATCTAATTTTAATTAAAAAAGTGTACAATTTATTGTAAAAAAATACAAAGATATCAATGAATTATCATTCCCCTCTCTTCCCTTTATACCTACTTGGTACAGCCTGGTGCTGGAGAGAAATCTCTGATCGCTTTTTAGCGACTAACATTATACCTATACTGTAGAACTTGACTATGGACCCCTTTAAAACCTTTGCGTTTACAGAAGACCAATTTACCAAAATAGTCGGCTCTTCAACCAACAATACTAATAAGATTGTGGTCGTTACTGGCAATAATGATAAATGGGGTAACATACTGAACCTTAAAAAAAAGGCAGTGAGGACTGAACTCCATGCAGAGTTCTTAATACAATACGCAAGAACAGGAGTTATACCTATGGGACTACAAGTCCGCAATGAACCAGGGCTTTTTACGGATAATATAAAGTTTTTAGAAACCTGGACACACATTGCAAATAGGTGTAGTCGGGATTGGATCCTCCTAATTATTGAAACCGCACAAGATAGGGTAATATTAGAACGGAAAGAAATAGAGAAACTAGAGCAGGCTCTTCAAGAAATGTCAGCGGTAGATGATGCTAAAAAAAGGTTAGATGAAATAAATGCAGAAATGGATGGGTATAAAGATTATCTGTTAAATAAAAAGAACATTAAACTCAAAAAAGATGTGAACAAGTACAGCATAGAGTTAGTATACCCATACATTAATAAGGATTATTTCCAACAACCAAGAGAGGAAAGGAATGTTGAGAATCGACCGATATATAACAGAGGAGCGAAGAAAAGTGTTACATTTTCTGAAACCTCTGGCTCAAGTAGCGAAGATGAGGGATCCATGTATGGGAACAGTGGTTACAATAGCGAACAAAACGGAGGCAATCATTTTTTAGAGAACCGCCAAAGGAGAGGCGGGAAAACATACCCATACAGGGGACAGTATCAGAGGAAACCATATCAGGCTCCGAGGGGTGGTTACAGGACAAACTACCAACACAACCAGGACCCTCAGGAATATCCCAACACAAGGAGTCAGCGATACCGCCAATAGCGACAAATAACTCAAATAAATTTCCAATAATCAACCTCTCTGACTATCCCCTAAATAAAGTTGAACTGGAAGTCCTGGAAAAAGGATTCACTTTTGCCCCTACTGCCAATGTTAATAAATTTAACCTAGAGAAGGACCTTAAAGCATTTTTTCGCAAAATTAGATTAAGGGAATTTTTTGAAGAGAGAGACTACAATCCCCCAAATAATATCTCGGGACTTAAACAAAAGTCAACTTTCACCCCAGCCATCTCCCAAGTGGGTAAAAATGTGGAAGTGTTTGAAAAAGTTGTAGAATCGAAGATAAAAAAGATCTTAGAGCACACATACCCTGACAAGAATAACATGTCTAAAGATCATAGAATAGCTATGACAGGCTTAAAAAACAACCTACAGTTAACCATCAAACCTGCCGACAAGGGCGGAGGTGTAGTTGTCTTTAATACTGAGGATTACAATAGGAAAATGCTGGATCTATTAGAGGTCAAAGAACACTATCAAAGAGTTCCATTTTCCACTTTGGAGTCTTTGAACAAAAAGGTTTGGGAAACAGTGAAAAATGCTTTTGATAAAGATCTGATTTGTAAAGCGGAATTTGAATTTTTATACAACAAAGATGCGAGAATACCGGCGATATATGGTCTCCCCAAAATTCATAAGAGTGTGGAAAATCCCCCCATGAGACCTATCGTGAGTTGCATTGGCTCACGCCTTGAACCACTGAGCCAATATGCTGACACTTTCCTAAAACCTCTTGTATTAAAACAAGACTCATATGTGCGAGACTCGGCACATATGATCTCCATAGTGGAAGGCTTGGTGTACAATCCCAAAAACCAGATCATGGTGACCCTCGACATAGAGGCATTGTACACGAATATACCGCAAAATGATACGATCAATGTGGTAGAAGAAATACTTAGTAATGCAGACCTCAGAGGTGCTAACCTTGAGTTCATAATGCAATGCATAACCCTAGTCTTGAAAAGCAACATATTCCTATTCAGAGACGAGCTATTTCTCCAACGCAAGGGCACCAGCATGGGGGCCACTTGCGCGCCGAGCCTGGCATGTTTATACGTTGCCAAGTTCGAGGAGAAGCATGTGTTCAATGAAGCGTCGCCATTTTTTGAAAACATCTGTTTATGGCGACGCTTCATTGACGACATCTTCTTTATTTGGGAAGGAGAGATTGGCATCCTGGAGGAATTCCTGGAGTGGTTGAACCTGGGGGATGAGAACCTCCGATTCTCAGCAGTGTTTGATAGAGAAGCAGTAAACTTTTTGGACATCACCATAAAAAGCATCGAGGGCAAACTGGAGGTGGAACTGTATTCCAAACCTACAGATAAAAACACCTTACTGCATTATAGCAGTTACCATCCCCGCTCCCAAAGGGACAATGTCCCATTTGGACAATTCCTTCGACTCCGAAGGAATTGCTCCACTTTAGAAGACTACTCAAAACACGCACACAAACTTAGTGAGAAATTACAAGATAGGGGATACCCCAAAAAACTCATCAGGAATTCTTGCAAAAGGGCGCGATTTTACAACCGCGACACCATGATACACCCAGACCCGGCTACAAAGAAAAAATCGGCAAATGACTCAAAACTAGTCTTTGTAAGCCAATTTTCAAATATCAGCAATAAGCTGAAAAATGTAATTCATTCAAGTTGGCACATCCTAAACGATGGCAAAGAGGCCAAATTAGCAAAACCTATCTTTGCGTTTAGACGCAATGAAAACATTCGTCAAAATTTGGTTCATACATATAGAGAGCAGAACCAAAATAATCAATTGACAATAAATGGCAACAAAGCAGTGGGAAACCATAAGTGCAGTAATTGCTCGATATGCGAAAACTGCATCATTGGTAAATCCCTGACTTACAACAATTATACCATAACCTCAAAAACTTTGAACAATTGCAGAAGTAGCAACCTTGTTTATATAATTTTGTGTCCCTGCAATCTAGCCTATGTAGGAGAGACGGGCAGGGAAATAAGATTGCGTCTTCTGGAACACAGGTCCGCTCTGAAAACCAACAAAGAGAACGTCCCTATGGTTGACCATTTTAAAAAACTACAACACAAACATACAGAGTTCTCATGGTTTGTTATAGAAAAAATCACTGTCTCAAAAAGAGGAGGTAACCTTGATATCAAACGTAAAAACAGGGAGCAGTGGTATATTTCCACGTTAGACACTGTCAACCGTGAACTCAATACCAAAGAGGACTGGATGAGAATAGTGCCATAGATTTACCCGTTGGATTATACAAATACCCAACGTAAATGTTTCCTGGATACACCAGCACTGTAAGTTAGAAAACATTAGACCCCTAGTATAATTGTGACAAGAGCATTCAAATTATAGAAATAGGTAAACCACGTCCGGGGATTATATTATCCAACTGGATTGATATAGGATATATTCATTTTCTGTTTTGGTCCTTTAAAAATTTGAAGCTTTTTTCTAAATTTCATCTAAAAAATGTATACGCCGAAAACAACTCTTTTGTGTTTAAAAAAAAACTGAAATAATATCAATAGAGTTTTGGCGATACAGAGAACGATTTTTGACAAGTGAACAATAAAGTTTTTTTGTTGGCACCCCTTGTCCATGTCAAAATAGGGTATTTAATATATTTTTACGAATACAGAATAAATAATAAACATGAGAAAAAAGGAATGCCCGTTTTTAAATGTGAGCAATAAAGTTTCCGGTTGCCACTTTAAACCCGCAAAATAGAAAAACCTAGCGGTTTAGGTCCGCTGTAAAGATCCTTCTATAAATCACGTGACCGCATGACGAGTTTTAAAAGCGACGACCAAAACAAGGTTAGTCGACATATCAGCAAACGAAGCGGTGATTGAAGAGACGCCACGCAGAGCAGCTCCGGGAAAACTAGCCGTGTGCCCACATTAGGTAAGAAACCGATCACGGGAATCGCGCCACTATTAGTAGAAAGTTTAGTCATTATTTAACTAAGCTATAATCGTGTAGCGAGCATATTAACTAGATTCTGTAATTTAACTATAAAAAAACTAAGCCACAATGCTTTTGTATATTTCTCACACAGCCACGTGTATGATACTACCCGGCTGCAAAACAGAAACCCCATTTCGGCAATCTGACCCACTACTCTAGGTAAGAAAGAATAATTAGCACAAAATACAGTTGGGGAATAAAGTTAGATTATGCATCCCTCTAACCAAGCGAAACGCTGTTTTTGTAATATTGTTGCAGCAAAACAAAGCGCTAAGAATAAATGGGAGGCACCAAATTGATTACGTCCGTTTGTACAATAAATAAGGTAATTTCCTTGTGATAGAAACCGGAAAATATATCCATGAAACCTATGCCGCCGTCGACTAACAAGCGAGAGGCAAACAACTAATTAACTTTCTGTAATTCATGCAGGATTGTGCAAAGTCCGTCTTGGATTAATTTTCAAACAGACTGGTTTTGGAATAAAAGCGCCTCCTTATACATCGAGGTAAACAAACACAGCGTTCAATAAAAATAAGGTCAGGGTAACTTATACTCAAATACTTAATGTTATATCCCCCCTAATTGCAGATAGGATTGCAGAAGCTTGATACTACTACAGGCGAACACCAGAGGAATACTACACATTTGGTAGATTACCACTGGAAATATAACCATTACGGTTAGTAACCATATATATCAAAATGTATGAGTGGTGTATGAGTGGCGTGTGTGTATATATGATAAGAGAATGTGGACAACACTAACCAGAAGGTTAAAATTTGGCACAATGTTTTATAATAATTGGCAATACAAAGGTTCTTTTGGAGTATGTTTTGCAATTTAGGTTTGATACCTTTGGGAATAATAGGTGTTTTTTTGGGAACCACAATGACATAAACATGGGATATGCTGTTTCTGTGTGTAAAAATTCTCCTTGATGATTCATCGATAGACAATGTGGTAATATTGTATAATGCCTAAAAAAAGAGACTGATCCCTGTGCATTATATCTCTTGTGATTATGAATAGGCCCCCCCTTGATTTTTCCAATATTGACTGATAAATGTATTTGGATTGAAAATATTAGTGAACACAATCTGGTTTCAAATCATGAAACAAATGCGTGTGAAATATAAGACCTTTACGCAAGTGCACTTTTATAAGTAACAAATGGAAAATATTGAAATACAATTGCTTTAGGGGTTAAATATCTTGTTCCAGCACTGAATCATGAGGAATGTGGTAAAAGTCATAACAAATACATAGAATTGAGGAATACTAATAGATTGTCTGTGGGCATATATAGTTGGCCTTTGTCATTATATATCAGGGTTGAAACTAGAGCACAAATTTAGAGATGGGAGTAAAATCATTCCTCTTTAGGATAGGGAGAAGATAAAGAAATGTGAAAAAAATGTGGTACTGGCATAAAACTATGTTAGGATCTAATAGTTGCATTGTATTTTATTTGTGCATTAGGTTTGACATTTAACCTGTGGAGAATACATATACAAACTGTCCTGAGGAAGGAAGCCATTATCATTTGATGCTTCCGAAACGCGTCGACGCCAATCCCTAAGTCATATTCGGCGTTGCCAACAATCAATCTGGTCTAAAGGAATAATACTCCTCCTATTGTTGACAAACGAGGGCCCGAAATGATATGACAAAGACAGATATTAGTGTCTCTTTTGATTAATTTCTCCACGTCCACATTAGGTGGTTTTAACTGTGTATTTTATTTGTGATTTACATGTTTTTAATTGATAATTCATTGATATCTTTGTATTTTTTTACAATAAATTGTACACTTTTTTTATTAAAATTAGATTGGGCGTGTTCCTTTCTGGTAAGTGTTCTCCAGTTCCACAAAACGAATGGTGTGATTTGTGTCTGTCAGTTTGAGTCCTGATCTAGGAGCAGGAAATAATACTTCCCATAGGGAAAACTCTTTGTTTTACTTTTCAGTATATTGGCGCTCCATTTCCCTATGGGTTATTAAGAGTCCCTCTCTTCCCTTTATAACTACTTGGTACAGCCTGGTGCTGGAGAGAAATCTCTGATCGCTTTTTAGCGACTAACATTATACCTATACTGTAGAACTTGACTATGGACCCCTTTAAAACCTTTGCGTTTACAGAAGACCAATTTACCAAAATAGTCGGCTCTTCAACCAACAATACTAATAAGATTATGGTCGTTACTGGCAATAATGATAAATGGGGTAACATACTGAACCTTAAAAAAAAGGCAGTGAGGACTGAACTCCATGCAGAGTTCTTAATACAATACGCAAGAACAGGAGTTATACCTATGGGACTACAAGTCCGCAATAACCCAGGGCTTTTTACGGATAATATAAAGTTTTTAGAAACCTGGACACACATTGCAAATAGGTGTAGTCGGGATTGGATCCTCCTAATTATTGAAACCGCACAAGATAGGGTAATATTAGAACGGAAAGAAATAGAGAAACTAGAGCAGGCTCTTCAAGAAATGTCAGCGGTAGATGATGCTAAAAAAAGGTTAGATGAAATAAATGCAGAAATGGATGGGTATAAAGATTATCTGTTAAATAAAAAGAACATTAAACTCAAAAAAGATGTGAACAAGTACAGCATAGAGTTAGTATACCCATACATTAATAAGGATTATTTCCAACAACCAAGAGAGGAAAGGAATGTTGAGAATCGACCGATATATAACAGAGGAGCGAAGAAAAGTGTTACATTTTCTGAAACCTCTGGCTCAAGTAGCGAAGATGAGGGATCCATGCATGGGAACAGTGGTTACAATAGCGAACAAAACGGAAGCAATCATTTTTTAGAGAACCGCCAAAGGAGAGGCGGGAAAACATACCCATACAGGGGACAGTATCAGAGGAAACCATATCAGGCTCCGAGGGGTGGTTACAGGACAAACTACCAACACAACCAGGACCCTCAGGAATATCCCAACACAAGGAGTCAGCGATACCGCCAATAGCGACAAATAACTCAAATAAATTTCCAATAATCAACCTCTCTGACTATCCCCTAAATAAAGTTGAACTGGAAGTCCTGGAAAAAGGATTCACTTTTGCCCCTACTGCCAATGTTAATAAATTTAACCTAGAGAAGGACCTTAAAGCATTTTTTCGCAAAATTAGATTAAGGGAATTTTTTGAAGAGAGAGACTACAATCCCCCAAATAATATCTCGGGACTTAAACAAAAGTCAACTTTCACCCCAGCCATCTCCCAAGTGGGTAAAAATGTGGAAGTGTTTGAAAAAGTTGTAGAATCGAAGATAAAAAAGATCTTAGAGCACACATACCCTGACAAGAATAACATGTCTAAAGATCATAGAATAGCTATGACAGGCTTAAAAAACAACCTACAGTTAACCATCAAACCTGCCGACAAGGGCGGAGGTGTAGTTGTCTTTAATACTGAGGATTACAATAGGAAAATGCTGGATCTATTAGAGGTCAAAGAACACTATCAAAGAGTTCCATTTTCCACTTTGGAGTCTTTGAACAAAAAGGTTTGGGAAACAGTGAAAAATGCTTTTGATAAAGATCTGATTTGTAAAGCGGAATTTGAATTTTTATACAACAAAGATGCGAGAACACCGGCGATATATGGTCTCCCCAAAATTCATAAGAGTGTGGTAAATCCCCCCATGAGACCTATCGTGAGTTGCATTGGCTCACGCCTTGAACCACTGAGCCAATATGCTGACACTTTCCTAAAACCTCTTGTATTAAAACAAGACTCATATGTGCGAGACTCGGCACATATGATCTCCATAGTGGAAGGCTTGGTGTACAATCCCAAAAACCAGATCATGGTGACCCTCGACATAGAGGCATTGTACACGAATATACCGCAAAATGATACGATCAATGTGGTAGAAGAAATACTTAGTAATGCAGACCTCAGAGGTGCTAACCTTGAGTTCATAATGCAATGCATAACCCTAGTCTTGAAAAGCAACATATTCCTATTCAGAGACGAGCTATTTCTCCAACGCAAGGGCACCAGCATGGGGGCCACTTGCGCGCCAAGCCTGGCATGTTTATACGTTGCCAAGTTCGAGGAGAAGCATGTGTTCAATGAAGCGTCGCCATTTTTTGAAAACATCTGTTTATGGCGACGCTTCATTGACGACATCTTCTTTATTTGGGAAGGAGAGATTGGCATCCTGGAGGAATTCCTGGAGTGGTTGAACCTGGGGGATGAGAACCTCCGATTCTCAGCAGTGTTTGATAGAGAAGCAGTAAACTTTTTGGACATCACCATAAAAAGCATCGAGGGCAAACTGGAGGTGGAACTGTATTCCAAACCTACAGATAAAAACACCTTACTGCATTATAGCAGTTACCATCCCCGCTCCCAAAGGGACAATGTCCCATTTGGACAATTCCTTCGACTCCGAAGGAATTGCTCCACTTTAGAAGACTACTCAAAACACGCACACAAACTTAGTGAGAAATTACAAGATAGGGGATACCCCAAAAAACTCATCAGGAATTCTTGCAAAAGGGCGCGATTTTACAACCGCGACACCATGATACACCCAGACCCGGCTACAAAGAAAAAATCGGCAAATGACTCAAAACTAGTCTTTGTAAGCCAATTTTCAAATATCAGCAATAAGCTGAAAAATGTAATTCATTCGAGTTGGCACATCCTAAACGATGGCAAAGAGGCCAAATTAGCAAAACCTATCTTTGCGTTTAGACGCAATGAAAACATTCATCAAAATTTGGTTCATACATATAGAGAGCAGAACCAAAATAATCAATTGACAATAAATGGCAACAAAGCAGTGGGAAACCATAAGTGCAGTAATTGCTCGATATGCGAAAACTGCATCATTGGTAAATCCCTGACTTACAACAATTATACCATAACCTCAAAAACTTTGAACAATTGCAGAAGTAGCAACCTTGTTTATATAATTTTGTGTCCCTGCAATCTAGCCTATGTAGGAGAGACGGGCAGGGAAATAAGATTGCGTCTTCTGGAACACAGGTCCGCTCTGAAAACCAACAAAGAGAACGCCCCTATGGTTGACCGTTTTAAAAAACTACAACACAAACATACAGAGTTCTCATGGTTTGTTATAGAAAAAATCACTGTCTCAAAAAGAGGAGGTAACCTTGATATCAAACGTAAAAACAGGGAGCAGTGGTATATTTCCACGTTAGACACTGTCAACCGTGGACTCAATACCAAAGAGGACTGGATGAGAATAGTGCCATAGATTTACCCGTTGGATTATACAAATACCCAACGTAAATGTTTCATGGATACACCAGCACTGTAAGTTAGAAAACATTAGACCCCTAGTATAATTGTGACAAGAGCATTAAAATTATAGAAATAGGTAAACCACGTCCGGGGATTATATTATCCAACTGGAATAATATAGGATATATTCATTTTTTGTTTTGGTCCTTTAAAAATTTGAAGCTTTTTTCTAAATTTCATCTAAAAAATGTATACGCCGAAAACAACTCTTTTGTGTTTAAAAAAAACTGAAATAATATCAATAGAGTTTTGGCGATACAGAGAACGATTTTTGACAAGTGAACAATAAAGTTTTTTTGTTGGCAGCCCTTGTCCATGTCAAATTAGGGTATTTAATATATTTTTACGAATACAGAATAAATAATAAACATGAGAAAAAAGGAATGCCCGTTTTTAAATGTGAGCAATAAAGTTTCCGGTTGCCACTTTAAACCCGCAAAATAGAAAAACCTAGCGGTTTAGGTCCGCTGTAAAGATCCTTCTATAAATCACGTGACCGCATGACGAGTTTTAAAAGCGACGACCAAAACAAGGTTAGTCGACATATCAGCAAACGAAGCGGTGATTGAAGAGACGCCACGCAGAGCAGCTCCGGGAAAACTAGCCGTGTGCCCACATTAGGTAAGAAACCGATCACGGGAATCGCGCCACTATTAGTAGAAAGTTTAGTCATTATTTAACTAAGCTATAATCATGTAGCGAGCATATTAACTAGATTCTGTAATTTAACTATAAAAAAACTAAGCCACAATGCTTTTGTATATTTCTCACACAGCCACGTGTATGATACTACCCGGCTGCAAAACAGAAACCCCATTTCGGCAATCTGACCCACTACTCTAGGTAAGAAAGAATAATTAGCACAAAATACAGTTGGGGAATAAAGTTAGATTATGCATCCCTC
The DNA here is from genome assembly GCF_964263255.1 of Lissotriton vulgaris. Classification (NCBI taxonomy): domain Eukaryota; kingdom Metazoa; phylum Chordata; class Amphibia; order Caudata; family Salamandridae; genus Lissotriton; species Lissotriton vulgaris. The sequence continues at coordinate 1,259,767,572 of NC_141695.1, forward strand.
TAACCAAGCGAAACGCTGTTTTTGTAATATTGTTGCAGCAAAACAAAGCGCTAAGAATAAATGGGAGGCACCAAATTGATTACGTCCGTTTGTACAATAAATAAGGTAATTTCCTTGTGATAGAAACCGGAAAATATATCCATGAAACCTATGCCGCCGTCGACTAACAAGCGAGAGGCAAACAACTAATTAACTTTCTGTAATTCATTCAGGATTGTGCAAAGTCCGTCTTGGATTAATTTTCAAACAGACTGGTTTTGGAATAAAAGCGCCTACTTATACATCGAGGTAAACAAACACAGCGTTCAATAAAAATAAGGTCAGGGTAACTTATACTCAAATACTTAATGTTATATCCCCCCTAATTGCAGATAGGATTGCAGAAGCTTGATACTACTACAGGCGAACACCAGAGGAATACTACACATTTGGTAGATTACCACTGGAAATATAACCATTACGGTTAGTAACCATATATATCAAAATGTATGAGTGGTGTATGAGTGGCGTGTGTGTATATATGATAAGAGAATGTGGACAACACTAACCAGAAGGTTAAAATTTGGCACAATGTTTTATAATAATTGGCAATACAAAGGTTCTTTTGGAGTATGTTTTGCAATTTAGGTTTGATACCTTTGGGAATAATAGGTGTTTTTTTGGGAACCACAATGACATAAACATGGGATATGCTGTTTCTGTGTGTAAAAATTCTCCTTGATGATTCATCGATAGACAATGTGGTAATATTGTATAATGCCTAAAAAAAGAGACTGATCCCTGTGCATTATATCTCTTGTGATTATGAATAGGCCCCCCCCTGATTTTTCCAATATTGACTGATAAATGTATTTGGATTGAAAATATTAGTGAACACAATCTGGTTTCAAATCATGAAACAAATGCGTGTGAAATATAAGACCTTTACGCAAGTGCACTTTTATAAGTAACAAATGGAAAATATTGAAATACAATTGCTTTAGGGGTTAAATATCTTGTTCCAGCACTGAATCATGAGGAATGTGGTAAAAGTCATAACAAATACATAGAATTGAGGAATACTAATAGATTGTCTGTGGGCATATATAGTTGGCCTTTGTCATTATATATCAGGGTTGAAACTAGAGCACAAATTTAGAGATGGGAGTAAAATCATTCCTCTTTAGGATAGGGAGAAGATAAAGAAATGTGAAAAAAATGTGGTACTGGCATAAAACTATGTTAGGATCTAATAGTTGCATTGTATTTTATTTGTGCATTAGGTTTGACATTTAACCTGTGGAGAATACATATACAAACTGTCCTGAGGAAGGAAGCCATTATCATTTGATGCTTCCGAAACGCGTCGACGCCAATCCCTAAGTCATATTCGGCGTTGCCAACAATCAATCTGGTCTAAAGGAATAATACTCCTCCTATTGTTGACAAACGAGGGCCCGAAATGATATGACAAAGACAGATATTAGTGTCTCTTTTGATTAATTTCTCCACGTCCACATTAGGTGGTTTTAACTGTGTATTTTATTTGTGATTTACATGTTTTTAATTGATAATTCATTGATATCTTTGTATTTTTTTACAATAAATTGTACACTTTTTTAATTAAAATTAGATTGGGCGTGTTCCTTTCTGGTAAGTGTTCTCCAGTTCCACAAAACGAATGGTGTGATTTGTGTCTGTCAGTTTGAGTCCTGATCTAGGAGCAGGAAATAATACTTCCCATAGGGAAAACTCTTTGTTTTACTTTTCAGTATATTGGCGCTCCATTTCCCTATGGGTTATTAAGAGCCCCTCTCTTCCCTTTATACCTATTAGAGAGAACTGCCAACCATGTACGTTTTTAATTCTGAGTTTGTGTTTCTCGAGACCACGCACTCTTAAACGACACTCCCTACCAGTATGGATGACATGTGACTTTTACACCTTGTAGTCCTCTGTCTTACGTAACATTTACTATGCACTGATTTACACACCTATGATTGATTGTCTCTGTGTAGTGTGTATGATTTAAGTGCTCTGATACGGCCTACACTGATATGAGTGGCGTTATGAAACTAATGAAATGTATCTGAGAACGAGTGGTTATGGAAACTTGAGGGGCACTTTTAAAGGAGGATATATGATGTTAGCACGCATACTTTTAGCATGCATACCATTACCACGCATTTTTTACAACGCAGGACCTTTTACAACGAATACCTTTACAACACATTACACTACAACGCAGATACTATTATAACGCATACCATTACAACGTAAGTATAGGTAAGTATATATTATTTTTAAATAATGTAATTAATAATTATTTAAATATTATAAATAATTATTAAATATTTTATAATTAAATATTTTAATTACTTATATTAATTTATATTTAATAATTTTTAAATATATATGTTAAAAATACCCCTGTACCCCAAAACCCAAACCCCACCCTGAAACCTAAAAATACCCCTGTACCCCAAAACCCAAACCCAACCCTGAAACCTAAAAATACCCCTGTACCCCAAAACCCAAACCTGAACCCTAAAATTACCCCAGTACCCCTAAACCCAAACCCAGCCCTGAACCCTAAAATGACCCCTGTACCCCTAAACCCAAACCCAACCCTGAACCCTAAAAATACCCCTGTACTCCAAAACCCAAACCCTGCCCTGAAACCTAAAAATACCCCTGTACCCCAAAACCCAAACCCAGCCCTGAAACCTAAAAATACCCCTGTACCCCAAAACCCAAACCCAACCCTGAAACCTAAAAATACCCCTGTACCCCACAACCCAAACCCAAACCTGAAACCTAAAAATACCCCTGTACCCCAAAACCCAAACCCAGCCATGAAACCTAAAAATACCCCTGTACCCCAAACCCCAAACCCAACCCTGAAACCTAAAAATACCCCTGTACCCCAAAACCCAAACCCAGTCCTGAAACCTAAAAATACCCCTGTACCCCAAAACCCAAACCCAACCCTGAAACCTAAAAATACCCCTGTACCCCAAAACCCAAACCCAGCCCTGAAACCTAAAAATACCCCTGTACCCCAAAACCCAAACCCAGCCCTGAAACCTAAAAATACCCCTGTACCCCAAAACCCAAACCCAACCCTGAAACCTAAAAATACCCCTGTACCCCAACACCCAAACCCAGCCCTGAAACCTAAAAATACCCCTGTACCCCAAAACCCAAACCCAACCCTGAAACCTAAAAATACCCCTGTACCCCAAAACCCAAACCCAACCCTGAAACCTAAAAATACCCATGTACCCCAAAACCCAAACCCAACACTGAAACCTAAAAATACCCCTGTACCCCAAAACCCAAACCCAACCCTGAAACCTAAAAATACCCTTGTACCCCAAAACCCAAACCCAATACCCCTAATAAATGTTTTTAAAAAAAGATAAACTTAGCTATACTTACGTTGTAATGGTATACGTTGTAATAGTATCTGCGTTGTAGTGTAATGCGTTGTAAAGGTATTCGTTGTAAAGGATCCTGCGTGGTAACAGTTTCGTTGTAACAGTATTTCGTGCTAAAAGATGCGTGGTAACAGTTACATACCGTTAAAGGATGGTAGTGAGCGAAACCGTGGTGGAGGTGGTCATTGGGGGACTCAACCAACATTGTTGCACCGGACACCACCAGTGTTAAAGCCGGCACTAAAAGGGGTTCTTCTGACACTGCATGTCTCTCCTTCCCTGTACATTTCATGATACCTATCAGACATATTTTGAAGCGAGGAGGCTGGTTAGTGAGATAGAAGGGCATTAAGAGGAAACTAGAAAGGTATTGGTAATATGGGGAAACCAGCTGATGATTTAATAAATCGCAAAACAATGTACCATTGTAATGCCCAGGACTCTGAAATTTGCTTGTCATTGGAAAATATCAAATTGCAGAATTTGATTACTAAGAAGCATGCAGGCCTTTTCATGTTGCAAAATGCTGATATAGCCTTGCTGGGATTATAAATCCTGACCAGTGCTTAAATTGAGCTGGTGGTTTCCGGTGCTCGACACCGGCACTTAATTGGCATCACCACATATATGATACTCTGCCAATTGGTGGCGCTGCTCATCTAACTTAGAGATGAGCAGAGCAACGGTTGTTTATGAATACAATATACATTAATATATACTAATACCTGCCTCCCCAGCTATTCCTTTAGCTGTGGGGTGCCTGGAATAATCTGAACTGTTGCACTTGCCGGCGTGAGAGATGGTTAGTAGTTGTTTTGGTGCCCTCATTGGCAGCGATGACAGGGGCAATTGGTGGTGCAAGCTGCAGAGGCCTCCTGGTCAGGGCCCTGGCACTTATTATTTTACAAATTAAGCACTGCTCTTATCCTGAATATTGTACCGGCTGTCGGCAGCCATCAGAAACTACCTGCCCTGCTACCTTCTGTTATTATTATTTTACTACTTTGTGCTCTTGGTAAATAGCAAGTAAAATCATTGCTAACAAATGTGGCTGCTGTAGACTTAAGTATTGTGAAGGACTGGCCTGGTCATGCCCAACAAGATACATAAATAAACAGTAGCGCTGTGGTATTTCACTTTCCTTTTATTGAGGGCACAGCGTGACCCCCGGACACTACTCGCTAGTACCTGACTGAGCTCTTGTTTCCGTGTACCGCTTTGAAGCAGTTAAAGGGTGGCTTCAGCGCTATACTAGCATCCCAAGGATGTGGTCTACCGGCTAGAGCTGCCGACTTTGGTGCTGGAAACCAAGGTTGGAGCCTCGGCGTCCACATCCTGTGATTCTGGGCAAACCACTTAATCTCCCCGTGCCTACCCAAGAAAACAATTTAATGTGTTCTTGTGTAACGTAACCGGTGCTCATGTAAAGCGCTCCAATAGCTTCGGGATAAGTTTCGCTATATAAATCTGCAAGAATAAAAAATATATACATTTTTCTCATGCCATTATCACATAACGTATTTCCAAGTGCATTGTGATTGCTGTGTGACAGTGAGTAACACTTAACATACTCCTAACATGTTTTTTGTTGTGCTCTAAGTGCCATATTTATGAAGGGTGTTGTGTCACTTTTGCACCAGGCACATGGTGCATGCACGACGCAACCCCGAAAAGCGATCTATCAAGCCAGGCAGGGCCACTTTGCATGGCTCTGAGGGGCTTGATAAACCAGTAGTAACGCAACACAGAGCAAATATCTGCGTTGCTTTACTCTGCCCTGAAACACCCTGCGTTACTCTGCTCTTGGAAGGCGTTCCATGGGCGTAGCGTGGATGTTCTCATGTAACTACCAGGATTTTGCCACATTGCCAGATTTGCCTTTACTGTCAGACCTTGGAATGCATCAAAAAGATGCGCCTTCCCTTGGGGATTTGTAGCAAGGAGAAATATCTTAATTTCTCCTCATTGCTTCCCCTTTTTATATGTGCTGCCTTCTGCAGTATGCATAGATAGTGGAATGTGACTCTAAAGTTTTCTTTTTAGCTCGAAGGTGGCACTTCCTGCACAAAAACAACCCTGCTTGCAACACAGACACCCATGCACTATGAAGCAATGGTGGCTGCATTGGCGCTAGGCAACCCATTGTGCTCCAGTGCTGGGGTAAAGGCTGGAAATCACCTTATTGTGCTAAATATGGCGTACTCCCATGGGCATCCGCAGAAATGTTTCCAGGGGGGGGCAACATTTTAACTTCATCATCATCCTCCGACATGCACAAGTATTAAATACATTTAATACAAATCTAATAAGATAAAGAGCCTAAATAAACAAAGAAACCCATAGGGGAACAGAAAAATCTTGTGAGGCGCCACAGCAGATGACCTGGCAACTACAATAGCACAGAGGGAAAAACTAAAAATGGCCAAAAAAAACAAAAAAATTCTATATCAGGTTGATGTGGCTCTAGAGCATGGGTACTCACAAACTTTCTCTCGGGGGGGCAAATTTACAGTGTGGTTTGTGGCCGAGGGCTGCACCGGTGGGGGCGGGGTCAGTGGGGGAGGGGGTTGGGGCTAGAGCAACAAAAAACTATGACCATGAGGTTGAACGCATGCCCTGCAGCAGACGCCTTCATCCACTGAGCCACCAGACCAAGCATACACACATCTCTCTCTCTCCCTCTCTCTATCTCTCTCTCTCTCTCCCTCTCTGTCTCTCTCCCTCTCTCTCTCTGTCTCCCTCTATCTATCTCTCTTCTCTCCGCCTATCTATCTCTGTCTCCCTCCCTCTATCCATCTCTCTTCTCTCCCTCTCTCTGTCTCCCTCCCCCTCTCTCTCTCTGTCTCCCTCCCTCTATCTATCACTCTTCTCTCCCTCTCTCTGTCTCCCTCCCCCTCTCTCTCTCTCTGTCTCTCTCCCTCTGTCTCCCTCCCTCTGTCTCCCTCCCTCTCTCTCTGTCTCCTTCTTTGTCTGTCTCCGTCTTCCCCTATCTGTCTTCCTCCCTCTGTTTGTCTCCCTCTCTCTGTCTCCCTCTCTCTTTGTCTCCCTCTCTCTCTCTGTCTCTCTCTCTCTGTCTCTCTCTCTGTCTCCCTCCCTCTCCCTCCCTCTATCACCCCCTGTCACCCTCCCTCTCTAATCATCTCTCTGTCTCCCTCTCTGTCTGGCTTAGTCCCTGCCGCTGTCTGTCCCTGTCCCTGTCCCTGTCTCCGTCTGTCCCTGTCTGTCCCTGTCTGTCCCTGTTTCCCTCCCTCTGTCTCTCTCTCAGTCTCTCTCTGCCTGTCTGCCACTGTCTCTGCCTCCATCTCTCTCTGTCTGTCTCTACCTCTATCTGTCTCCCTCCCTCCCTCCCTCTCTCTGTCTCCCTCTCTCTGTCCCTCTGTCTCACTCACTCTGTCCATCTCCCTCTCTCTCTGTCTCCCTCTCTCTGTCTCCCTCCCTCTCTCTCCCTCCCTCTTTCTCCCTCTGTCTGTCTCCCTCCCTCTGCCTCCCTCCCTCTGTCTCTCTCCCTCTGTCTTCCTCCCTGTCTCCCTCTCTGTCTCCCTCTCTTTCCCTCTCTCTGTCTCCCTCCCTCTATCTGTCTCTCTCCCTCTGTCTCCCTCTATCTGTCTCCCTGTATGTCTCCCTCCCTATGTCGCCCCCTCCCTCTGTCTGTCGCTTTCTGTCTCCCTCCCTCTGTCTCCCAGTAAATCAACTGCAGCTCTGAAGCCCAATCAATCATTACACAGAAGCCATTTATTTCAGGATCTATTCATAAAATATAATCCTAGTACATTAATAAATCACTGGATGCATTTTTTCATAATCCTTCACAGATCAAAGTGTTTTATGTTAAAGAAGAGCAGATCTGATCAACAAATTGGTCTTTTTAATTAGAGAAAACGGCATGAAAGAACAAAAGGAAGGTGACTTGGCAGGCTCCGGCCTGCTTCTGTGAAAGGATCCTGTGCGTTCTGTGCATTGCCCACACCCTGAACCCATGTGGATGCTTCCATTGCAGCGAAGCATGCCAGTGAATCCCCCCTCCCCCCACCGCTTGCTGCAGGCACGTAACATGGCCACTTCAAGACTCGTCTGCAGCGTCCCCTTGTTCCATCAGGTCTGCGTTCCTGCACACTGCATCCTGCCACAGCACCATGGACGTCATATAGGGGTCACCAGTGGCCGCGGTTGTGACCCCTGGCTCGTGCCTTTCAACCCATAACACTGCCTTTGCAACACCTGGCCCAGATCACAAAGAGTGAGGGAGGGAAACAGACATACAGGGAGTCTTTAAAAGACCATTTACTTGTTAATGAGGCTAAGTTGTGCCCCCATACAGCAGAGTGTCTGGCCACACTGCTGCATTGGTGTTAGCTGACACTATTTAATAAAAAACACACAGGTAGGATGTCTGCACTGCAAGGCACCTTAAAGGCAGAGGGCCCATTGTCATTCTTTATGTGATGATCAGCAGCAGACAGAATGGCAATGGGCCACGCCACAGTCTGCACCAGATTCGGAAGGGCTGGCTGCTGCAGCCTCTAGAGTTCAGAGAGAAGTGCGAGAGGCCCCAAGTGAGAGAACTTTTCAACTCCTGGGGCTTCTCGCACGGGAACAGCACAGCCTGCTGTAATTACCACATTGTCACTGGGCCAGCACAGGACAGACCGGCGATCGGGGGTGGGGGGGGGCAAGCGACCCCCCTTGCCCCCACCCCTCTGCGGACGCCCATGCGTACTCCTGTCGTTTCCCTGTAATGCAGTGCATTACAAGGATACGCCATATATAGCACAATGAGGTGCATTCCAGCCTTTACCCCAGCACTGGAGCACAATGGGTTGCCTAGCGCCAATGCAGCCACCATTGCTTCATAGTGCACGGGTGCCTGTGTTGCAAGCAGGGTTGTTTTGTGTAGGAAGTGTCACCTTCCTGCTAAAAAGAAACCGTTAGTCATATTCCACCTTCTATGCATAATGCAGAAGGCAGCACATATAGAAAGAGGAAGCAATGAGGGGAAATAAAGAGATTTCTCCTTGCTACAAATCCCCAAGGGAAGGCGCATCTTTTTGATGCATTCCAAGGTCTGACAGTAATGGCAAAACTGGCAATGTGGCAAAATCCTGGTAGTTACATGGGAACATCCACGCTACGCCCATGGAACGCCTTCCAAGAGCAGAGTAACGCAGGGTGTTTCAGGGCAGAGTAAAGCAACGCAGCAATTTGCGCTGTGTTGCGTTACTACTGGTTTATCAAGCCCCTCAGAGCCATGCAAAGTGGCCCTGCCTGGCTTGATAAATCGCTTTTCGGGGTTGCGTCGTGCATGCACCATGTGCCTGGTGCAAAAGTGACACAACACCCTTCATAAATATAGCACTTAGAGCACAACAAAAAACATGGTAGGAGTGTGTTAAATGTTACTCACGGTCACACACCAATCACAATGCACCTGTTAGAAATACGTTGCTTGATAATGGCATGAGAAAAATGTATATCTTTTTTTTTTTCTCGCAGATTTATATAGCGTGAACTGATCCCAAAGGTATTGGAGCGCTTTACATGAGCACTAGTTACATTACACAAGGACACATACATTTTGTTTCTTGGGTAGGCACGGGGAAATTAAGTGATTTGCCCAGAATCACAGGATGTGGACGCCGAGGCTCGAATCTTGGTTTCCAGCACCAAAGTCGGCAGCTCTAGCCGGTAGACCACATCCTTGGGTTGCTAGTATAGTTATGTTATGTTATGTTATGTTAAGGGGTGCTTATAAAGCGCACTGTCACCAAGAGTTTCCTGGCGCTGATTGGATACTGAAAGAGACAGAGGGACTTTAGCTAGATTGTGGAAAAAGCCAGGTTTTGAGTGATTTACGGAATTGGATGAGAGTGTTAGAAATCCTGACTGGGGGAGGGAGGGAGTTCCAAAGTTTGGGACCAAGGTAGGCAAATCTCCGACCACCAGATCTGCAGAGTTTAATGGAGGGGACAACCAAGAGGTGTAAGTGTGATGATCTGAGGTTACGTGAAGGACAATAGGGCCGGATGAGGGATTTCAGGAAAGCGGGGCAAGAACCAGAAAGAGACTTGAAAATAAGGCAGCCAAGCTTGAAGGCTGCCCTTAGGCTAACAGGGAGCCAGTGCAATTTGATGAGAAGGGGTTTGGCGGACTGCCATTTCGGTATCCCGAGGGCCAGTCTCGCCGCCTGGTTTTGAATGATTTGCAGCCTATAGATGGAACATTTGGGCAAACCGTGGTAGATGGAATTCGAAAAATCCAGGCGGGAGAGGACGAGGGCCATGATCACTTGCAACAGAGTATCGGGGTGAGGAGGTAAGCCACCTTCCTAATCCTGCGCAGCTGGAACATGCAGGAGGAGACCACCGTCCCCACCTGGGGCCCGAGAGATAGCCCGGCATCAATGGTGACCCCGAGGCTTTTCACCGAGGCCACCGGGATAGGAGGGGGGCCCAGTTCTGCCGGCCAGAAATGTGGACCCCTGTGGACAGCGCTCCTACCAGGAAGGAGGAGCTCCGTCTTTCCTGGGTTCAGTTTAAGCTGGTTCCGACACATCCACTGAAGGATATGGGACATGACTGCCTGGAAATTGGGAATAGCAGAGGGAGAGTTTAAAGAAAAGATGAGTTGCAGGTCGTCCGCGTAATTAAAGACGGTGACGTCCCACTGCCTCAGAGAAAAGAGAAGAGGACGAAGATAGAGATTAAAGAGGAGGGGGGATAAGGAGGAGCCCTGGGGGACCCCACAAGGCAGGTGCTCCCTGGGAGCCCTGAATGTGCCTAGGCTGAGGGTCTGAGATCTCCCAGTAAGGAAGGATTTGACCCATGCCAGCGCCAGGCCCTGGATGCCGGCCTGTTCGACACGGTGGAGAAGGATGTTATGGTCCACCGTGTCGAAGGCGGCCGACAGATCTAATAATACCAAGGCCTGGGGGGTACCCTTGTCAGCTCCGTCTCTCAAGGTATCCAGGACGGCCAGGATCACAGTCTCCGTAGAGTGACCAGGTCGAAAACCGGCCTGGTTAGCTTCGAGAAAGTTAGAACTCTCGATAAACCTAGAGAGACAGGCAGTGACATGGGCTTCCAAGATTTTAGAGAAGAAGGGTAAGAGGGAGATAGGGCGATAGTTCGCCGGGACGGCAGGATCGGCTCCAGGCTTCTTCAACAGAGGCACCAGAACGGCCTCCTTGAAGGAGCTGGGTACCGTCCCGGAGAGGAGAGAAGAATTAAGCAAGGGAAGGATGCAGTCAGGTAAAGAGTGGCAGATGTCCCGAAGTATGAAAGGCGGACAGCGGTCGTCAGGAGAACCAGACTTAATGCGGGCGGCCAGAGTGGCTAGGGATGTGGGATCTAAGGGAGGGAACTGAGTAATGGAAAGAGCATTATGAGGGGGAGTAACAGAATCAGCGCCAGGTGAGGTGACCGGAATAGTGTCCTTAATCAAAACAATCTTTTGTATAAAAAAAGTGCTGAGTGCATTACAGGATTCCTGTGTAGGGACCTGGGTCGGGAGCGTCCTGGGATCAGAGGTGAATTCATCCAGGACTCTAAAAATCTCCCTCGACTTGCAAGGGGCTAGTAAAATTCTCTCTGAGGCATAGGCTTTTTTGGCTGCAGAGATGGCAGATTTATACTTATTACGGACTGCCACATAAGTATCTCTGCTTGACGGGCAGTAATCTCTTCTCCACTTACGTTCTGATTGGCGGAGTTCCAGCTGTATGGCCTTAAGTTGGGGAGTAAACCATTTATGAGAATTACTGTGTCGGGACCGGGGGAACTTGATAAAAGGGGAAAAGATGTTGCTGGCTGACACGAGCCAGTCGGAAACCTGGCCATCTAGCTCGTTGATGTCAATGTCGTTGAGGATAGGGGGGCGTGTGTGAGACAGATGAGATAACAATTTGGAGGAATCAACAGCCTTCCACTTACGAGCCATGCCACCCTCCCGCGAGGGGATCCTGATCTGGCCAGCCACCGAGATGGTAGTATCAATTAGAAAATGATCAGACCACACACAAGGTGTGGTAAGCGGGCTGGTGGACTTAACCCCATGGACCCAGATGTGGTCGAGTATGTGACCGCCACTGTGAGTGGGAGAGGTGACTAATTGGCTAAAGTTCAGGCTCGAGAGACCTTCGAACAATTCGGTGGCATGAGGGCCAGCATCCTTATGCTGGAACCAGTAATTAAAGTCCCCGACAATGGCTATGCATGGGGAGGAAGTGGCTAGACTGGCAAGCTGTTCAATGAAAGATACGGGAAAGGAGGACATAGGCTGGGGGGGGTGCGGTAGAGTACCATAAGGGTGACTGCACCTGCCTCAGTCCCAAGGCTAAGAACCAGGTTGTCCACTTCAGGAAGAATCATAGAAGTGGAGGCAATAACCTTAAGGTTCTTACACATTACCGCTGCGACCCCCCCCCCCCCGGGACGGCCCCCTGGGCGGTTGGTGTTTAGCAGGTAATAGTCTGGGGGTAACGCTGTCAGGATGTCCGGGAGGGAGTCGTCAGTGAGCCAGGTCTCAGAAAGTAGAAAGACGTCAGGCCTCTCAGTCATAAGTAGGTGAAAAATGTCAGTTTGATGTCTGACAAAAGAACGAGTGTTTAAATAAAGTAGACGAATCTGTGACTCGGAGGTGGTAGGTGAAGTGGAAGGAGTGACCGGGCCCAAGTGAGGGGGAAGGTTACCTGCGATTCCAAGAGATGTAATCCGCGTCCAAATGTCCAGCGGTAGAGGGCTAGCGGCGGAATGTAAGTGCATGAGGGCAGAAGGGGAGTAGGAAATAACGGTAGCTGCGTCCCTGGCCCCTGGGCCCGTCCGGCCGCGGACAGGCGCAGGCGGGCTGGACTTAGGCGCGACTACGGCGCGCGAACGGCGTGCCCGCTGCGCCCGTCCGCTGCGCTCCCTGTAAGGGGGCGCCATTTCATAGGGCAGATGGTTGGTGTGAGGCTCCGAGCGCTAGACCGCTCGCCTAGTGAGCCTCCTCACACAAGATGGCGGCCAACTGTGAGCCCCGGCAGGACTTGAATCTCCTGCAGGACCGAGTGAAGAAGAGGGGGAGGGAGTGCAGCGCAGAAAACGCCCAGCGCGCAGCCCCAGAAGTACCTGCACAACGAAAATTGTTATTAGCAGCAAAAAACGGTAAAATTACATTAAAATGCGCGAAGTGCGCAAATTGCCTCTAACACATAGCATAATTCACAAAGACTCGCTCTGGTCAATTTCGAGCGTCCTAGTCACTAGTGCTTAAGCCACCCTTTAACTGCTTCAAAGCGGACACGGAAACAAGAGCTCTGTCAAGTACTAGTGAGGAGTGTCCGGGGGTCACGCCGTGCCCTCAATAAAAGGAAAGTGAAATACCACAGCGCTACTGTTTATTTATGTTTCTTGTTGGGCATGACCAGGCCAGTCCTTCACAATACTTAAGTCTACAGCAGCCACATTTGTTAGCAATGATTTTACGTGCTATTTACCAAGAGCACAAAGTAGTAAACTAATAATAACAGAAGGTAGAAGAGCAGGTCATTTCTGATGGCTGCCGACAGCCGGTACAATATTCAGGATAAAAGCAGTGCTTAATTTGTAAAATATTAAGTGCCAGGGCCCTGACCAGGAGGCCTCTGCAGTTTGCACCACCCACTGCCCCTGTCATCGCTGCCAATGAGGGCACCAAAATAACTACTAACCATCTCTCTCGCCTGTAAGTGCAACAGTTCAGATTATTCCAGGCACCCCAAACCTAAATGAATGGCTGGGGAGGCAGGTATTAGTTTATATTAATGTATATTGTATTCATAAACAACCGTTGCTCTGCTCATCTCTAAATTAGATGAGCAGCGCCACCAATTGGCAGAGTATCATATATGTGGTGATGCCAATTAAGTGCCGGTGTCGAGCACCGGAAACCACCAGCTCAATTTAAGCACTGGTTAGGATTTAGAATCCCAGCAAGGCTATATCAGCATTTTGCAACACGAAAAGGCCTGCATGCTTCTTAGTAATCAAATTCTGCAATTTGATATTTTCCAATGACAAGCAAAATTCAGAGTTCTGGGCATTACAACGGTACATTGTTTTGCGATTTATTAAATCATCAGCTGCTTTCCCCATATTACCAATACCTTTCTAGTTTCCTCTTAATGCCCTTCTATCTCACTAGCCAGCCTCCTCGCTTCACCATTAAATTTACAGGGAAGGAGAGACATGCAGTGTCAGAAGAACCCCTTTCAGTGCCGGCTTTAACACTGGTGGTGTCCGGTGCAACAATGTTGGTTGCGTCCCCCAATGACCACCTCCACCACAGTTTTGCTCACTACCACCCTTTAAAAGTGCCCCTCAAGTCTCCATAACCACTCGCTCTCAGATAAATTTAATTTGTTTCATAGCGCCACTCATATCAGTGTAGGGTATCAGAGCACTTAAATCATACACACTACACAGAGTCAATCAATCATAGGTGTGTAAATCAGTGCATAGTAAAAGTTAAGTTACATAAGACAGAGGAAGGTGTAAAAGGCACATGTTATCCATACTGCTAGGCAGTCTAGTTTAAAAGTGCTTGGACTTGAGAAACACAAACTCAGAATTTAAAAAGTACATGGTTGGCGGTTCTCTCTAATAATCAAAATTGATTTCTATCCGAATGAACCATTTTTCAAACATTAGGATAATGAAAGACTGGGGAGAAATCAACACTCTAATCTGTACCTTGTAGTCTGCATGCAGCTCTTTGATGACAGTTAATAGTAGGGGTGGTTGGAAGTAGCGGAAGGGACTATCGCGGAGGGGCACGGAGATTGAACAAATCTCCGTGCCTCTCCGCGATATTTCCGTTTGGCGAGCCCGCCCGCCCGCCTGCTTTCCGCCCTCGTCCCACCGGCCTTATTAATTATATTTACAGGCTACAAATAAAGTTAAATAAAACTGCAAATTTCCCCATTGCGGCTTCTTCTTTGAAACTGCGCATGCGCGGGAGCTTGCGCATGCGCATTCCTGGTGAGGAATGCGCATGCACAGGCTCCCGCGCATGCGCAGTAAACTTGTAAACTGGACGCCCCCACCCAAAGTCAGAAATGTACTTACCACAAAGGTTTTTAGGTCAGGGATTACTATAGGCGCTCAGCTAATATACGCAAAAATGTACAAATTTCGCAAATAATGGTCATATGGTGCAAGCTAGGCAAGGGGAAAAGCCCTATAACCCCTCAAATATGTATGGGAAACATCCACACAGAACAAGCAAAACTCAAACACCTAGGCACACATAAGAAAAAATCACGTTCATGTGAACACTGATGGAAGGAACGGTCTTGAAGTGAATGGTGGTAGAAAAGGTCAGTCTTTTAATTCCTTGTCAGAAACAGTGCACATTGAACAAGCCAGCCGACACGTGTTTCGTCGCATTAAGGAGATTTGCTCCACGACTTCTTCAGGCCTGTAGAGCACGAATTAGGTCCGGGTAATCGCTCAGCCGGTGATAATTCCAACCCGGCTGGGCTGACGCAGGTAAAGTATAAAATTCCAGATTATCAGTATTACACAATAGTTCCAGATAGCCAATTAGTGAAGGTCACTCATGCTGCGTAACAGTGCTTGCTCATATGTTGTTGAAAACCTCTAAGTCGTGGGGGGAACTTCACATGAGGCAAACATTTTCATTTAAATTCGAAGTAAGAATAACCAGTGTAAGTTAAGAGTGCACAGGATAGCCCCCATGGCGGGTTACTCGGCGGGTTACTCGGTTCCAGGTCGCGGACTTAGAGCTTTTCAACAACATATGAACAAGCACAGCTACGCAGCACGATTGACCTTCACTAATTCGCAGTTTTGTATATACACCTCACCTCGATTGGTAGCCAGTTGAGTCTCTTGAGTGTGGGAGTGATGTGGTCAAAGTGACTCTCCCCAGAGAGCAGTCTGGCTGCAGCATTAAGTGTAGCTTTCAAAGGGAGGTGGTGTTATTTGGGGAAGCCTGTTATCATTGTGTTGCTGTAGTCCAGCTTGGAGAGGGCTAAGGATTGCACTGCGGTCTTTAACCCTTCCAAGGGATGAGAGGTTTAATTTTTTTAAGGTGCTTCAGAGTGGAAAAGACATGTTTTGCTGAGGCGCCAATATGTTCTTTAATGTTCAGGTCTCTGTCAAGTGTAATCCCTAGAGATTTAACAGAGTTGGAGATGGATAGTTTGCAGTTTAAACCAGTGAGGTTGTCAAGCCAGATGTGGATAGGGTAGGGATTATCTTTTAGTTGGATGAAGAGGAGTTTGTTTTTGTTGGGGTTGAGCTTAAGACAGTTGCTGGTCAGTCAGGATGGTACTGTGGAAAGAGTATTATTTAAGTGTTGGATGTCATTAGCTGATGAAACTTTAATGTAGAGTTCGGTGTCATCTGCATAAAGATGGTAGGCAGATCCGGCTTGTTTTGGGATCATTGTAAGGGATTCCTTGTAGAGGTTAAATATGGCAGGTGATAGGATTGACCCTTGTGGGACACCTTGACAGACTGGCTTTGCTGTTGAAGTTGAGGGTTGAGGTGTTTAGGAGAGGGTGTTTAGGAGAATGTCATGGTTGATGGTGTCAAAGGCCACAGAGAGGTCCAGGCGGACTAGAAGGCAAGCCTGGATATCATACAGAGACCTGTGCAGATCATCAGTGATGTTCAGGATTGCAGTCTCTGTGCTGCTGCCTTTTCCTAATCCAGATTGGAAGGTGTTGTTGAGGTTGTATTTCTCAATGTGATTATTGAGTTGTGCAACCATACATTTTCAATGGTTTTGGCCTGGAGGGGAAGGTTGTTTATAGCTCTGTAATTATTTAGGTCATTCTGGCCGGCATCAGGCTTCTTGATGAGGGGGTGACTTTGCTGAGTTTGAGGGAGGACAGCATGAATGAGTGGATAAGGAGGAATTAATGATTTAGTCCATGTAGGAGAGAAGATATATTTGAGATTTTTGACAAGCGTGAAAGGAAGGGGGTCAGAAAGGCTTTAGGCAGGCAAGTATTTTAAGGACTTTTTCTTCAGGGACAGTGTAAAATTCCATCCCTATTGCCTCATTTTTCAGTTGCAAGTGATTTAGTTTGGTGTTCTGGATTGCTGTGGAGCAGAGAACGGGAAACCATCATCAATTGGCAGAGTGACACTTGATGGGCCCTCTTTGTTAGAGGGGGTGTCTTTGGTATAGGGTGGGGGGATTGGTCCAGAGGGAGTGTTATATGTTTGCTATTTGTTCAGAGAAGAATGTGGCGAACTCTTCACAGCACTTAGTAGAGCCAGAGATTGATTGAGGTGGGAAGGAGGAGGTTTGCTGATGATGTTGAAGAGCTCTATAGGTTTTTTCCTAGATTGGTCAAGCTGGGCTTGGAAGAAGGATGATTTTTCACTGAGGATGTGTTTTTGATATTTTAGGGATTCAGCTCGGAGGGCCGAGAGGTGGGTAAGTGAGGGTTGTTGTCTTCAAGTTCTTTCAGCCAGTCTAAGTTGGCACCTCTCCTTATAAAGGTTTTTATTAAACCAGGATCTGGAGGGGATACTTCTTGAATTTTTTGAATTTCCACAGGGAATTAGTCAAGAAGTTCTGAAATGTTTGTGTTACAATGGGAGGTAAGATCATCAACTGAGATGAGGTCGGGTGGGGATCAAATTTGGGAACTCACTAATGCATCTAGCTCTGAATGGGGTATTGGTCACGGATGGTTTGGGAGTGGACCTTAAATTGGGTAGCATTGAGGTCAGAAAGAATGATGTAATGGTCAGTCCAGTCTAATGGAACAATGGCATGGATGGATTTGATGTAATCTTTAGAAATGATTGCGTCAAGGATAGAACCTTTATTGTGGTCCGCTTGTTGCTGCTGGGTGAGATCATTCACTTCAAGGAGGGAGGATAGGGCTTGTACTATTGGATCTTCAGCATTGTTCCTGTGCACATTTAGGTCTCTTAGTATGATGTCTACGCTGCCCTTTAGAGAACTTTGCGTAATTAGGTCTGTTAAGTCTTTAAAGAATTGAGATTTTTCACCTGGCGGATGGTAGATGACATGAAATTTGATAGGGTTGGGGCCTTTGAAGGAGAGTTGAGTACCTAAATATTTGAAGGTGGGGTATTTTGTTGTTTGGGGTTATTCATAGATTATTTTTGTGGTTGAGAGCTAGCCCCCCACCAGTGCGGTCCTTGCAGTCGCACCGAATGATGGAAAAGCTCGGTGGGGTGAGGAGGTTGATATAAGGGGATGAGTGGTCAGTCCGCCAGGTTTCAGTTAAGAAGCAGATGTCGATTTTAGTGGAGGATGGTTTTAACTTTTCGGTAGCATACTTAACTGCTGACCGACAGTTTAATAGCAAGCAGCGAGGCAAAGATAATGATCTAGGGCCAGGTCGGGTGTTAGATGGAGGTTAGTTGCGTAGGTGGCCTGGGAGAATGAATGGTGGCCAGAACCCTACTGGTGCCAAGAATGACCGGGACCTTGTGGAAGCAAGGAAGGTTTGGAGCATTGTCATATCTGTTGCACAGCTTTACAGTTTCTTACTGCGACATTCCAGACAAGGTGCACCTGGGTTTCGGATGATAGTGAGTGTTGGAGATAGTTTGCCATGTTCAGAGGAAGGGGGGGTCAGAACATATGTTTGTGGTTAGAACAGAGTTCCCCCTTGATGCATGAGGAGGAGGTGGGTTGTAGCAAATCTTAGAGTCTTCACGTGGTGAGGACAGTTTATCCAGAATAATGTTGATTTTGAGTTCTAGAAAGGTTAATATGGGGAGCAGTTGAGAGGCGATTGGAACTGTAGTGGGGATTGCAGTGGGCGGGCGTTCAGCTGCACAATAATGAGGACTGATGTAGTGTCCATGGTGTTTCATCACTGATGTTCTAGTCCAGAAACAAATTGCCAAAGGCTGCAGAGAGGGGGCACCAGGCCCAGGCGGTATGCCACTAGCTAGTTACAAGGAGGATCCTATATTCTGGGACACCCAACTAGCACTGCTTTTCTCCACCAAACTGCAGCAGAACTGCATTCCCCCCCTCATGCCACGGGTCAATTCTTGCTCCTATCTTCAAGGTGGGTGGGGGGGGGGCAACAAAAGGATCCCGAGAGCTATCGCTTGATAGCTAGCTTTAATTGACAACAAAGCTAAATATTTTGCTGACATGCTGTTAGACGCACTACAGTTTGGGTTGAGACAAACAAAATAATTCTGCCAAACAAAACTGTGTTCATGAAGCATACAGGCACATAGGTTAACCTTATTGCACTCTCCCTTCTGTTTGATCAGGTTGAATTGTTCACTACAAGAAAACCTAGGGGTCTTGAACATGAGGAGCAAAAGGAACCTCTGTTGAAAGGTAATGATAACTGTTAAGTTTATCAAATACCAAGGTAAACTACCTACTGATTTAAGCATTCAAACAATGCACACACGACCAAATGGTGATTGTGGGTGAAACCAATAAACAAATATTGGATTCCCATCAAAGTCTTGTTGTGATCAATACTATCATCTGGTCATCCTTCGGGGATGGTGTGTCTCTAGATCATTGAGACTTTTCTACCAAACCCACAGTCGGAGTTGGGTTCCAACCCACAATCACTCCAGGACCATGTAGTCATTGATAATGATCGGAATAAGTGCAGTGCAAAACCAAAGTGTTGGAGTGGTGATTTAAAATAGGATAGAGGACAAAAGGAAGAAAACTTTAATAGAGATTGGCCTCTTCCTAATTAAGACCAGGAACAGTGCATGAAAAACCAGTTCCAAACAAATAACTGTATAGGGGCCAACATGTTTCAGCCTTAAGGGCAAGACCCTAGGCTTTCTTCAGGGCCTCTGTTCTTCAATATTTATGCTACTGCATGTGTTTATTCAAAATCAATAGTGATTAAACTATACAAAAAGGATATGTATGACCAGAACTAATTATTCTTTTCTCCGTGTCACTCCACAAGTGTCTCACACCTGGAAAAACAACACCATAAGATAAACTGTGTGAGAGTTCGATGTTCTACACCAATTTCAGGTAAGAAGTAGAAAGTAATTTATCACTCACCCAGATAGACCGGAGACCAGACCTCACCTCTCCTGGACCAGGCTCAAGAATTTGGAGGCCCCGCTCTAGAAGTGAGAGGACAGAAGTGGCATAATATAAACCACGGAACTATTATTGCTGCTCCTTATAGTTTATTGAGTAGCCACTAAATATTACCCTCACATCCTTAAGTAACCCAAATAACCTCTCATCAGTACAAAAGGCTCACCCAATGAGGAGGGATAACAAAAGCTGCTATATTTAAAGAAAAGGTATTTGAAAAATAGGAAAGCCAACTCTAATCCAAGTTTAGAGGGCTATAGGTGTAAAAACATTCTTTTAATTGAATTCCATAAGAAGAATCAAAGTCCTAAAGAAAAAGGGGATTCTCCTGTAATAGAACTAGGAAAAAACAGCAGGAAAGAAACTGTGTCTACCTGTCCGTCGTTGCCTCTGGCGGATCCTGAGTCAGGGGGAGGTAAGGACAGGACAACTGCCAGTGCTTTAAGTAGTAACTTTTTAGACATATTGTCCAATGAGGCCTTAGAGCAGAAATGACCAATAGCTGATGCCCGTAGAAAGAAAGCTCCAATCACCAGCTCCCACAATGATATTCAAATGTGGTATCCTAGCTAGCAACCAATCACCTCACTATGAGTTCAGTGGAACTTGCAATTAACTCTACAGGCGTAATCTCGCAAGTTTACATGAACTACTGTATGACATCATTCCACTTAGAGTTGTAGTTCTTTGCCCCGAGAAAACATTGGTCAAAAAAGCGTTCATGAGAATGAACCAGGGTAAAAACTCAGCAATAAATTCAGGTTTCGTTCTGGTATTGTCTAAAGTGAGTCGCTCCTACGTATAGAAGAGGCTCGGTGCATATTGCAAATATTCAATTTAGGCATTAACTGCTATGCGATGCCTAAATCGAATATTTGCAATATGCACCGAGCCGCTTCTATACGTAGGAGCGACTCACTTTAGACAATACCAGAACGAGACCTGAACTAATTGGTGAGTTTTTACCATGGTTCATTCTCATGAACGCTTTTTTGACCAATGTTTTCTCGGGGCAGAGAACTACAACTCTAAGTGGAGTGATGTCATACAGTAGTTCATGTAAACTCGCGAGATTACGCCTGTAGAGATAATTGCAAGTTCCGCTGAACTCATAGTGAGGTGATTGGTTGCTAGTTAGGATACCACATTTGAATATAATTGTGGGAGCTGGTGATTGGAGCTTTCTTTCTACGGGCATCAGCTATTGGTCATTTCTGCTCTAAGGCCTCATTGGACAATATGTCTAAAAAGTTACTACTTAAAGCACTGGCAGTTGTCCTGTCCTTACCTCCCCCTGACTCAGGATCCGCCAGAGGCAACGACGGACAGGTAGACACAGTTTCTTTCCTGCTGTTTTTTCCTAGTTCTATTACAGGAGAATCCCCTTTTTCTTTAGGACTTCGATTCTTCTTATGGAATTCAATTAAAAGAATGGTTTTTATACCTATAGCCCTCTAAACTTGGATTAGAGTTGGCTTTCCTATTTTTCAAATACCTTTTCTTTAAATATAACAGCTTTTGGTATCCCTCCTCATTGGGTGAGCCTTTTGTACTGATGAGAGGTTAATTGGGTTTCTTAAGGATGTGAGGGTAATATTTAGTGGCTACTCAATAAACTATAAGGAGCAGCAATAATAGTTCCGTGGTTTATGCTATGCCACTTCTGTCCTCTCACTTCTAGAGCGGGGCCTCCAAATTCCTGAGCCTGGTCCAGGAGAGGTGAGGTCTGGTCTCCGGTCTATCCGGGTGAGTGATAAATTACTTTCTACTTCTTACCTGAAATTGGTGTAGAACATCAAACTCTCACACAGTTTATCTTATGGTGTTGTTTTTTTCAGGTGTGAGACACTTGTGGAGTGACACGGAGAAAAGAATAATTAGTTCCGGTCATACATATCCTTTTTGTATAGTTTAATCACTATTAGTTTTGAATAAATACATGCAGTAGCATAAATATTGAAGAACAGAGGCCCTGAAGAAAGCCTAGGGTCTTGCCCTTAAGGCTGAAACATGTTGGCCCTTATACAGTTATTTGTTTGAAACTGTTTTTTCATGCACTGTTCCTGGTTTTAATTAGGAAGAGGCCAATCTCTATTAAAGTTTTCTTCCTTGTGTCCTCTATCCTATTTTAAATCACCACTCCAACACTTTGGTTTTGCACTGCACTTATTCCCATCATTATCAATGACTACATGGTCCTGGAGTTATTGTGGGTCGGAACCCAACTCCGACTGTGGGTTTGGTAGAAACGTCTCAATGATCTAGAGACACACCATCCCCGAAGGATGACCAAATGATAGTATTGATCACAACAAGACTTTGCTGGGATCCAATATTTGTTTATTGGTTTCACCCACAATCACCATTTGGTCCTGTGTGCATTGTTTGAATGCTTAATTCAGTAGGTAGTTTACCTTGGTATTTGATAAACTTAACAGTTATCATTACCTTTCAACAGAGGTTCCTTTTGCTCCTCATATTCAAGACCCCTAGGTTTTCTTGTAGTGAACAGTATTATTGGGGATTGTAACCTAGGCCGGTCTCTAAACTTCCCTCAGACCCTCCTCAGAGTAGCGGTTTTCATGATCAGGTTGAATCCAACAATCAACCTGTCTACCTGAATTTTATTGACTTTACATATACATTTGATAGGGTTGACAGGGGGATGCTTTGGCAGAAACTCGCTCTCCTTAACATCCTGGGGAGCCTTCTCAGGGCCCTGCAATTGCTGCACCATAAAACATGGGTCAGAATAAAAATAAGAAATGGATTACGCCTGTCTGGGCCAATAATCAACTTGCAAGGCCTTTTTGCAAGGTTGCGTCCTTTCACCTACATTATTCAACCTGTTTTTATATGACCTGGCTCTGAACTCGGTCAACTCCCATCAGCCCAAATTGTGTGTGTGAGGGGGGGATTCTTCATCTTTCAAACCTACTGTACACAGATGATCTGGTTCTTATCAGCAAAACCAAGGTCGGCTTGCAACTCCTTTTGGATACCACTTCTGCTTTTTCAATTAGGAACGGCCCGTTGATCAATAAGAAGAAAACTCAGATTCTTGTGGCCCGAGGTGCTAGAACACAAAAACTGACATGGTTTCTGGAGCAGGAGAAACTAGGAGCAACCAAATGCTTCAAGTACCTAGGAGTCCACTTAAATAACAATGGTAGATACAGGAACCAGATCAATGAAATAAAGAAGAAAGGCATTCACTCTCAGATCTGTATACACAAAGCTGAAAGGACCTTCGCTCATGCCTATCCTTCAGGTGGCCAAACAAAGATTCTCCTGACCTTAGGAGTGAGACTCTTAAAGAGCAGGACAGTGTGACTCTCAACAGAATGCTTGTGAAGATATATGAAACAATTTTTCAGCTTCCCTCTCATACAACACCAGCTCAAAAAAGATTGGAATTTGTCGTATGCAGGCAGGCTTTGGCAGCGAAATTCGGCCTTTGTGATAAGCTGTCACAAGCTCAGGGCTATAAATAAAGGAAGGTACTCTGGGCCACCACCTATGGACTGAACTTAAAACAAAGCAAAGGTCAACAGGTAAGTGGTACCTGTCTCAGGCTCTGAGCACGCTTGGTTTAACAACCATTTGGGATTTAACTATCAGCTATCAGGAATTCAAAAGGGTGGCAAAAATCTGCACAAAACCGCTCTCAATAATAGAGGCTTTTCTCTACGTAAACATGGCTGAATGATCTTGCACCCCTATAAACACCTGAAGCCACAGAACTATCTAGAGTAACTTTACAACAACTGCTCAAAGGCACAGTTCGTGAAACTACAGATGGGGTAATCCTGATCTCCATTTATTATTCAGTCTGGAATAGGGGTGAAGAACAGGCAATTGTCGGTTCTGCAAACAGCAAAAAGAGGACATAATAAATGTACTGTGTTTGGGCCCCACCCTTCTGTTGGACAGGAGGGGGCTGTTACAAAGTGGGAGGGTTGCCTGGGGCACATGATCCTGCAGGGAAGCAGTGCTGGGCTGTTTCGAGTCGACCCCCCAATACCACTTTAAATTGTGCTCTGGTTAAATTTATTCATCGGTTTTTAAAAAAGGTTGAGGCCTTGGATTATGCAGCTGAAGGGCTGGGAGTTGATTAGGCTGTTAACGTGACTGCTACTGGGCCCCTGAATGCACTTTTGTCTGAATGCACTTTTTTCTGAAACTGTTTTTAATAGGTGCAGGCTGATACCATCTGTTCAGGGCATTTAGACGCCTAGAACAAGCACAAACCCTTGCTGCAGTGAAGATATAGGCTACACTTTTAAATTAAATTATCTTAGTCAGGGCACTTTACTCATACCTGCTTTGAATGTTTACAGCACAAGTCTATTTTAAGCATTTTATTTTTTGTGCCATCATTTTTTTATTCGTTTTCCCAGGAGGAGAGAACAGGGTAAAAAGCCTATGTTACAACAATACAACATGGTACATCATGGTATATAATTCCAATCACAGTGTAACGGATAACTCTGATTGTTGATGGAAGGAATGTACAGAAGATTGGGTAGAAGGGTAAGGGTGTAGGGTGAGAGGGCATGCGCCAGTGGGCATATCTCCAGTGACTATAGTGGGGTAGTACATATCAGTCGATAGACTGCAGACTCCTGGTAGAATACAGCTTGGTACTCGGGTGTTGTCCAGCATGCGCTGTCTATTAGGGTCCATACTATGAGTATTTTAAGCATTTTAGCCAAATTTACTGCTCTTTATTAATGAGTTGGTCTGCTCTCTCGCTAAGGAGCTAATTGTCCAGCTTTTTCTCATGTATTTTACAATGTATTACCTTTTTCAAAAAAAGTAACTTTGGATATAATGTTATTTTATTTATTTGTAACACATTACAAGGATTTTTATTAACCAAGCAATACAGTCTACTTAAAGGTCCCTCCTACGGTAGGCCCTAGGTAGCCCTATGGGCAGTGTGCTGTGTAAGTAAAATGGAAGAAATATGCCTTTATGTGTGGCATGTCCTGATAGCAACAAAGCATATTTTGTATGCCACTGCTGTGAGGCATACTCCTCTCAGAGGCTAGCATTGGGAATTCACTTATATATACTTAAGTAGTAATTCCTGATCTCAGAAGAGTGGTGTTGCCATGTTTTTTTTGTTTATGTAGTGATAAATCCTGCTTACTGTATAGTTGGATCTTACATTATTATTTTAGAAATGCCTCTTTTAGAAAGTGGACATTTCTCTATGCTTATGACTCTTGTGCTTTGCAGCCTGACTCCAATACACGTAGAGGGCTGGGCTACAGCTACAATTAGTGCATACTCTCTGGTCAGCCACAACACAGGAAGGGCTGGGTGTGATAGGGGTTTTATCTGCAATCATCTGCTTAATGATGGTCTTCCTGAGCTGGAAGAGGGAGAGGCTGTTCACACTTAACATTTGTATAGGCTGTTTCCTGCCCTCACACAAAGGAATGATTTACCCCCTACTGATCGTTTTGTGTCTGGGTTGGGTTGAAAGGGATTGATGCACACTTACAAATGTTCCTTTGAAGTCACCCCTTTATCAAAGACATTTTAGAGTATAAGTAATACCAGAATACCCATGCACACTCTAATAATATATAAACAGTAATGTCAGTGTAGACACTTAAACAAGGAAGACAAAGCCTGTCATTTGAACATAAATAATTGTTTTCTTAGAATCACTCGTTGGTATGTGGTGTCTTTAATGTTCTTAACAAGAAAACCAGCCGACACGTGTTTCGTCGCGTGTTGGACAATCTTACCGCGACTCCTCAGGGCTATTGATACTGGAGAAAGGTAGTGGAAGTCGCTCCGTCGGTGATACTTTTGACCCGACAGGGCCCTGGACTGTGTGGGTTGACGTGGAGATGTAGGTATAAAAATCTTGCCAAAGTGGGCCGTTGTGTGGAATTAGCAAGGTGGGTTGAAATGTGGGACACTTCAGGGCACGTTGAGTAGTGGTATGTAGAAATCTTGTGAAGAGTGGAGGTGTCCGTTTCTCCACACAGAGCGACACTCTAGTAGGTCCGTAAGACTTGTGTACAATTAGTCGCTAGAAGTATTAGATGTGTGTGTGTCCACGATGTTGCGGGATGAGGTAGGATCCCATCTTCTGAAAGGTAGTACCTCGGATCTTCAGACGGGTGCGTCTGTAACTGCCTGTCGCTCTGTGTACCGGGTAGTGGTACACAGAGCGTTGACCTTATTGTGGGCAATGTAGCACTGCTTGGTATAAATTCATTGAAACTTGAAATCTCATGACTCACTTATGGGATTATTGCTGTTTTTAGTCTTGCATTGTCCAGAATAACGAGTACTATCTCAGTATTTGCATAATATGTGCAGTATTTATGATTCATGTCATTTTGGGCTACTTTTATGTACAATATACTATATATATCTTTAGATAAAAATGTGTGGAGTCTCTTTTGTGGTGTATTCTTTGTGCTTCTGGATGGGTGTGTTGCACAAATGCTTTACACATTGCCTCTGATGAGAAGCCTGACTGAACTGCACCAAGCTATCAGAAGGTGAGCACAGGTTATCTTTGGTGTGTAATTTACAAGTCCTTACTAGAGGGAAGAGTTCTGCCCGGCTCAGGTGTATGCCCTAGCCAACCAGAAATCCCATTTCTAACAGTCAGCATAAAGAAGACACTAATGTGTGTGCCATTCATCTTAGGGTGAAACCCATTTGATATTCTTAATAAGTTAGGTAAATCTGCTAAAAACAATGAAAATAGGAGTGGGGCCAATACGCATCCCGGTCTCAGGCCATTTATAATATGTATTCTTCTTGACAGTGACCCTTGGACATCAATTTCCACCTTGTGCCCAGGTGCTTCTATGCATTTCTTCTAATAACAGGAGGATGTCTTCGAGTATTCCATAGTTTCTTAGAGCTTCCCATATCAATTCCTGATACATACAGTTGAACTTTGCTCCAGCAATTTTTCACTTAAGGCCCACAAACTAAAACAATGATCCATAGTCGACTGTCCCTCCTTAAACTCCCATTGCTCCAATTGCTCAATTGGGATTACTGAGTTGAGCTCAGCCCACTCTTTCAACAGCCCCAGTAAAAAAATATATATAATTCCCACCCACATCTAGTAAAGTAATATGCCAGTAATTTGGAGGTAAAGAAGCATACCTTTTTTTATATATTGGTTTGATAACAGCGCCCTTCCAGACTTCCAGAAACATATCTGTCCTCATAATTCTTTGAAACAATAGATGGAACAAGCTGGACCACCAATCACTATGTGTTTTAACTAATTCTGCAGTTAGATTATCTGGGTCAGATGCTCTTGTCAGTTTTGATGATGTTATTAATTTTTTATAGTCCACCTAGTAAACAGTGTCCTTATTGATTCATCTAAATAATATACAGCTGGGCATTGCCTATTCACAGCCCCATAATTGTATACTTCCTCTAAATACAATACCCATGTTACTAAATGTCACTGGTGTAGACTTAAGTGTTGTAAAGGACTCATTCCAGAACAGCCCTGGTCATGCTCAACAAGAAGCATAAATAAACAGTAGTGCTGTGATATTTCACTTTCCTAATATTAAGGGCATATTAATTTCAATATATGCGTCATTCTGCAGCACACATAGTGGAATATGCCTCTAGGGATTGTCTTTGTGCACCTTCCTGCACAATAACAATCCTGTATGCAACGCAGGCATCCTTGAACCATAGTGCAAGGATGTCTGTGTCGGAGCTAGGCAGCCCATTGCGCACCTGCACTGTGGGAAAGGCTGGAACGGATTGTGCTAAATACGGTGCATTCCTGCTCTTTCCTTGTAATACAGCGCAGCAAGGTGACTCTCTGCGTTGTGTTACAATTTCATAAATATGGCCCAAGTCTTGTTCACATTGTGGCTATTTTTGTGGTACTTCTGACTATCCGTAGAAAAAATATGTTGGGTTTTTAGACAATAATGTGAAAATTGTGCTGCAAAATGCTCATTTGTTTTGCAACTTTTTCTTGTGGGGTGGGAGTAGTTACATTCCCAGTGAGATCACTCTGTGGTGCATTCATAGATCACAAATGGTGAATGAGGTACTGTTAGACCTGGCACTATTGGCCGGGGTCTCTCTTCCACTTTTGCTGTTGCCTCGTGTGTTTTTGCTGGTACTAGATGGTTTGGGCACTGTGCCACTGCTCCCTATTGTAAATTGATGTATTAATCAGTGGTTCTATGTTTGGTTATTTGGTTTACTTGTCAGACCCTAGTCTAGTACACCGAGTGTGCCCAGGACGTGTAAAGCCAAATGCTGCTGGCGGGCCTGCAGCACTGCTTGTGCCACCCACAGAAGCAGCCTTGTAAAATGTGTCTAAAGTCTGCCATTGCAGAGCCTGCGTGCAGTCTGGTTTGTCATGCTGACTGGGCAAGTGCACCCACCTCCCAGTCCCTAAACCTTCCCTTTTCTTCATATCAGTCACCCCTATGGTAGACCCAAGGGATGTATGTCGTTACAACGCATACTTTTACAACGCATACCTTTACAACGCATTTTTTACACCGCAACATCCATTACAACGCATTCCATTACAACGCATGCCATTACAACAAAATCTTTGAAACTACCTTTACAACGCATCCCACTACAACGCATACTACATTTACAACGCATACCATTACATTGCATATATGGTAAGTATTGGATAGTGTAGGGGTAAAAATTACTATTCTAACTCCAGGGGGTGCAACAGTAGGGTAAGTGTTGGATAGTGTAGGGGTTCAAATTACTATTCGAACTCCAGGGGGTACAACAGTAGGGTAAGTATTGGATAGTGTAGGGGTACAAATTACTATTCTAACTCCAGGGGGTGCAACAGTAGGGTAAGTGTTGGATAGTGTAGGTATGCGGTGTAATGGTATGCGTTGTAAAGACTGCGTTGTAAAGGAATGCATTGTAGTGGTATGCGTTGTAGTGACATAAGTTGTAATGGTTGCGTTGTAATGGCATGCCTTGTAATGGATGTTGCGGTGTAAAAGTTTTGTTGTAAAGGTAGTGCGTTGTAAAGGTTGCGTTGTAAGTGTTGTTTCCCAGGCCCAAGGGCAGGGTGCATTGTAAGTATAAGATAGGACAAGCCCTGAAGTGTGTGGCATGTCCTAGTAGGGAATTACAGCCATTTTTGTGTTTCACTATTGCAGGGCTACCTGTTCTCCATAGGCCAGAATAGGCTGTTAGAGTTATTACATTTTATAATCCTAACTGTCTCAGAGAACATGGTAGAAATTCGAGTTTAGTATGCCTGAACTCAGAATAAATTGTAGTAAAGTTTATTTTAATATTCTGTGTTTGCAAATACCCCTTTTTAGAAAGTAGGTATTTGCTTGTCTAACCATTCAAACCTGCCTCTGCTAGGTTGTGTATTCCTATGTCTGGTTTTGTGAGTGACAGGGCTGGGGAATTCCAGGAGACAGGCTGAGTCACCCAGTGGTGAATAGAGAGATCTGCATCTAGATGGGAGGGAGGAGCTGCACCTGAACCTTGAATAGGACTGTGCCTGCCTTCCACAATGCTGGCTCCACCCCCTCAGGAGCGGCTGCTGTCTCTGCCCTGCACACTGAAAGAAGAGAAGGAGTCCTGTAAAGAAAGTGCTTCAGGACTGTACTTGCCTTCCACAATGCTGGTTCCACCTCCTGTGGGGCGTCAGATGTGCATGCCCTGCACTGTGAAAGGAAAGGAAAAGTCTGGTAGGCAGAGTGCTTCAGAACGGGTTTGGACTGGACAAAGGCCCCTCACCCCTCATAGAACAAAGGATTTCTGGGTATAAATATTGGGACCCTGATTCCATGAAATTAGATCACTTTGGACTACAAAAAGAAACCTTTACTGAGGAGAGGAACCTGAAGAAACTGAGGAGAGACTATTCCCAAGAAGAAGTGCTGCTTGGGGGATTGGCCTGCAGTGGTTGCCTTATGTAATGCTTGGCGCGATTGTTGCCTCAGAAGCACCAGGGAAATGCAGCTAGTTCCACTATCTCCCCCAACCGGTTCACCATGTGCCAGAGTAGAATGACTGGATACAAATAGTGATGCCCGTCAGGGGAAAACAGGGAAACAAAACAAGGTAAGTGGGGGGAAAACACATGTTTCTTCATACACAGAAGGAGAGGATGATGATCCTGGGGGAACCAACGAACTTCTGAAAGAAGCTGTTTCCTATATGTGAGAACAAGGAATACAGGTTAGGGAGGGTCTTGATCAGCAAGGTTGGAAGCATTGGTGGGAACATGGCGGCGGCAGGCTAGCGGCCGCGATACTCCGCTCTGGGCTCAGGCAGGCGTCTCCGTTTAAAATCCGATGAGGGCTCAATTTTAAGTTTTTCTTTGCTCAGAGCCAAATGGATACTAATTTTGCAGCTTGAGATATATTAAACATCGCTGACATTACCGTTTTTTTGAAGTTTGTGGATCTGTGGTCCTTCATGCTTGGGATCGCTGAGGGCGTGTTCTGTGCCGGGTTTCACTCGGCGAGTATACACGCGCTGCTGACCCAGCCAGCTCTGCACTCGCTGGTTGCTCCCAAGTCGGTTTCCTGGAGGTGGGATCGAGCCGCCCTGGAGCACCGCCGAGAGAGGCGGGCTCGCTCGCTCCAAAGAGACACTCTATCGGCGGCCATAGGAACAGTCGCAGGAAGACAGCAAACAGAGGTGGACGGCGCTAGGGGCGTGGATGCCTCTGAACCTTCTTCGGCATCAGATTCAGCGCCACACAAAAAGCTTGGTCGGCGACAGCAACAGCAGTCTTCAATCGAGGTGAAGGAGTTGCAAAGGGCGAGGGAGGAGGTGGAGGAGCAATTCACTGCTAATTTGGCATCAAAGGTTGAGATTTCTGAAGCACTACATTTTGATCTTGAGGGGGGCATAAATGTAATAGCAACTACAGAGCAGGCTACTAGTCCGGTGAATAAATTATACTCTCTCAGGAATAGAGCCACAACGCATTCCAAGATAGTGACTAATGCACCCCCAATAACATCCAGAAGAGGTCGCAGAGGTAAAAAAGTAGCTAAGGGGGGACTGCATTAAGTAACCAAGGGAGGCTAATATCAGAAAAGTCTAATTTGTTCTCTGCCTCAATACTGGACACTTCTCAGATATTAGAGCACGAGGTTAGAGGCAATAATGCTGAGGCACTCACTAGGACCCTAGGCACTAGTGGAAGCATAAAAAAGTCACTTTCTAAGTCCTCATCATTCCTATCAGTAGAGCCTAAACCCAAACGATCTAAGAGGTCTAAGGCAACCAAATCAGTACTAGATCCTGGTACTAAGATAACACCCTCTCTGCGTTCTTATTTTAAGGCAATTCCTCAAGTCTTGAATCTTGCATATTCCTCCACAGTAATTTCTCCTGAGGCAAACTTTTGTCCGACGTTAGTCGAAAATATGGCTACTGGTTCAGTTCTTCCAGTCATGGAAAGTTTACAAACTGGCGATAATGTCATTATCAATGCCCTAAAACCCAATACAAACCACATAGGACAGGCAAACCTTGCCCTTCATGTTAGCAATAACAGTCTCAAAACAAATGGAAACCAGACATCTAAATCAGATAATGTATCTCAGGAGCCTGAAGCTCCCCTGTCCTCAGATCAATACGCTCAGGACAATATACAGCAACTAAGTCAAGTTACTAAGTCTTTAAGCTCCGAAGAGCATGTTGGCATAGAGGAAATGCTATCAGAAGTTGCTGTCTCTACTCCACCTTCAGATCTGTCTGCATTATTAACAATGGTCACAAATTTAACAGTGGACATTAAACGCGGATTTGAGGAGTCATCTAAAATCCAAAGAGAGATAAGGTCCTACTGCGAATCACTAGACAGTAAAATTGATGGGCTATATTCAAGGACAGGAGCCTTGGAAGAGACAACAGCAGTAATGTCCATAGAACTTGACAATGCCAAAGAGGAGATATTGAAACTTAAAAAGGAAGACACTGTACTGGCAGAAAGAATAGAACATTTGGAAAATAACGCGAGGCGCTGTAATATTCGCATCCTAAATATACCAGAATCAAACGAAGGTACGGACATTAAGACATACATTATCCGACTCCTAATTAAAACGTTGAATCTAAAAAACACAGAGGAGGAGCTTAATCTGGACATTCAACGCATTCACAGGGATCCATTCAGGCGCAATCCGCAACGTACAAAGCCTTGCAAGATACTAGTGAATTTTCGCACATTTCAACTCAAGGACCATATCCTAAACTTAGCTTTAAAACAAAAATCCTTGGCAGGCGATGGTTTTTCCTTCCAAGTGCGCTCAGATTTGTCACGGGCGACTCTGGATAGACAATGGGAATAGGGTCGGAGAATGGAGGCATTCAGGAATTTAGGTGCATCTGTCCAGCTGAACTTCCCTGCAGCTCTTAAGATTATGCTAAATAACAAAATGTTCAATGTCCATACTGTACAAGCAGCAGATGAACTATTGCTAACTTTAGGTGCCTCTAAAAAGTAATCTCAGCTATTTTTTTTTTTTTTTTACAATCTTATACAATAGGGTGTATAGTACATAGTGCTAACTTTTGAGTCTGTGAGTACATAAAAAGAAAAAAATCCAAAACTCAAAAGATGCTCCCTAACAGAATAGAAGGAAATATAAGCTAAATTTAACAGCTTAACTTAGGAAAGAAGGAATCACTATCACAAAACCCTCTCCTAATAAAAAATAAAAAAAAGGGAAAATGAAGGGGGGAAGAAAGGGAGTAAGGAGTAAGTAAGGAGGAAGAAATAAAAGAAGGAAGAAAAAGAAGGGGATAAAAAAAAGAAGAAAAAAAAAAAGGAAGAAAAAAGGAAAGGGAAAAAAAAACCCATATATTGAAATTCACATAAAAGTACTGGGTATAAATATTGGGACCCTGATCCCATGAAATTAGATCACTTTGGACTACAAGAAGAAACCTTTACTGAGTAGAGAAACCTGAAGAAACTGAGGAGAGACTATTCCCAAGCTGAAGTGCTGCTTAGGGGGATTGGCCTGCATTGGTTGCCTTACTGCCAAAGGAAGGAGAAAGGACCTTTGTGTACTTTGCTTTCAACTTGTGAAGGATCTCCAAGGGCTTGGAAAAGAGCTTGCCTCCTGATGAAGTCTCAGGGATAATAGACTTAACCCCCCAGCTTCCCAGAGTTCTTTTGGAAGTGCCTGCTGTTGTTTTGAGCCTTCTGAGGAACTGCGTGTCACAAGGAGCTGGAAGCGCGACTCAACGAGAAGAAGCGTGTCGCCGCTGGAACTGTCGCACTGCACCGCATCGGAGAGAAGCGTGCCGCAACGAGGAGGAATTGTTTTGCCGTCGCTGCTGCTGCCGTCGCAACTCTGAAGAAGGAGGGTGTCGCCGCTGGAGTTGTCGCACTGCACCAGATCAGGAGAAGAATCTCACAACGAGGTCGGAGCGTGTCGCCGTCGCTGTGCCTGCCTTCGTAACTCCAAAGAGGGAGGGTGTCACTGCTGGAACTGTCGCATTGCACCGCATCGACCAAGAGCACCTCGCATCCCCGAGAAGCGCGCCGCCGTCGGAGCTGCTGCCATCGCATCTTGGATGTCGCCGCTGTAGTTGTCGCATCGAGCGGAAGATTCACGCATCGTGGAGAAGAGCGTTGCCGCTGGAGCTGTTGCCGGCGCATCGTAAGGGTGTCGCAGCTGCAGTCCACGCATTGAACCGAGAGTTTCTCGCATCCCCAAGAAGCACGCCGCATCTGGAAGATCTTCACGTCTTTATTTCTTTGTATCTGAACTTTGCCGCATTTCCCATTGCTGCGACATTGCTTGTCGTGGAAGCGCAGCACAACCTAAGGTACATTGACGCAGAGTGTCGCATCTAAGAACTGAACTGAACTAAGCTTAAATCTTCCATCTTAAAGTAATCATAGTGTGTATTTTTGTTGTTTATGGTCTTGTGGTAACTATATATAAAGTCTACTTATTTTTTATATAAAAACTGTGTGGTGTCCATTTGTAGTGTTGTCACTGGGTTACTGTAAGTGGTCACAACTGCTTAACTTACAACGCCTCTGAAATAAGCCTTGACTGCTCGCACCACGCAGCCTAGAGGGTGAGCAGGGGTTATTTTAGGAGTGTAATCTTGTCCTGACTAGAGGAGAAGGTCCCTATTTGTCACAAGAACCTACCTGTGCCAACTAGAGACCCCCAAATCTAACAGGTACATTCTCAGCATTCTTCTGCCAGAATTGCAGCTTCCATCACACTGGCAGGACAGTATATTCCTCGTGCCACACACCAGACAACAAGGGTAGTACGAGGTGATTCGGGTGGAGCTGATTCCTACCAGAGGATTTACCACTCCTCCACAAATCATATTATACCTCCCCGCTCTTGTCTTTTATCTGCACTACTTTCTCTTTCCTTCCATCTTCTTTTTCTCTCCTCTTTTTCTCTCTCTGGCCCCAGGCTTGCTCTCCTTCCTTTTCTCACTCTTCTGTTGCCCCTGATCCTAATCCTTTCTGTTTTACGCTGTTTCCCTTCCCTGATTGTTTCCTCAGCTGTCTCTACAACAGATGTGCAGTGGATGGAACAAGGTGCTGGCAGCTCCACCCCACGTGACCCCTGCGGGAGGCAGAAACAAGATGGAGCGCATGTGGTAAATTATGCAGCTCAGCGCCTGCCCGCTGTTTGCTTCAGTGACTGTTCCTGGAAACACCGGCAGGTGATGCTCCAATGGAGAGGGAGGGGCCTCTGTGACTGGGAGCCTCTGAGGTAAGAGGGATTTAAAGTGAGACGGTCTCCTCAGGTGAGGGACAATGCTAGCTATGTGGTGAGGAAATAAAGAAATACCTCTCCACACCCCCCGGCATTGGCATCAAGCATCTAAAGCCAATAGGTCTGGATTTAATCTGCTAACGTGTGCAGCATTAGCGTGCTAGATCAAGAGACACAAGAGGGAGTCAGTAGCAGAAGACTGTGAGGCGTATCATAGCAAAGAAGTCCCTCCTGCAAGTCAATGCAAGTACTTAAGTGGAGACAGAAGGATACATTCAAACAGCCAGTGTCACATCCATGTCTATTTGGGCCTTAGTCCTTGAAACTTGTCCAAATTAAACATTATTCTATAAATATACAATAAACATTATACAATGTGTATCAGATTAAAACAAGTTGAAACACTGCTTTCCACTGTTAAAACAAGTCCAGTTTATTTATCCTTCTATCTGACGAGCAGGTTCTGAGATCAATCCTGTATTACTGTTTCCTTCACAGTCAGCAGATATCTCCCTAGTGCGCATGGTCAATCCAGATATCTCCTATCCAGAGAAGGGAAAGCAGCTTGTCTGCTATCCCACACTTTATATTTCCTTAAAATGAATCTCAGCCATAATGTTCGGTGCTCTAAAAACCATAAACAGTCTAATAAAATATGGGTGGTGGAATCACAATTCATGTTCATACCGCACTTACAAATATTGTAAAATAACTTTCTTATAAAATGAACTTAAAACAGGGTTTACACCACATTAGTTTCACTTTGTATATGTTCTAAATATGAGAATGTCACTTCTTTGATCCAGGTTGTTCTTAAATGGCATACAGATCTCTTACTATCCAGATACCCCATATCATTTTCCCTTCACACATTTATTGCTGGCATTCGTAGGTCACTGTTGCTCATTCTCCCAGTTGGTATAGGTTATATGTTATGGATAGCGTATTACTTATACCAATAATCCTTTTAATTACAAACAAGGCCCATTTAGTTCGCATGACATTAGGTGGAGATTTTAAGAGCTTTATACTGCTCTAAACGTTTCAACAATCTAATTCCCTCCTCAAAAGCTAGGGAACTGCAAGCTGTTAGACCTGCTTCCACCCTGACAGCTTGAATCGTAACAGGCAGTGGTAAACTTAAAAGTCTTTTCAAACATCTACTCTCCTCTAAATCCCAATTAAATGTACCACTTAGACAGAGCAGCTGCACACCATATTGGAACTGAGGCCTAATCATAGATTGATAGCTACCAAAACAGGGATTTGTGCTGGGGCTTTCCGGTGCTTAGCACCGACACTTATTTATCAGGGCCGGGTCTAGAAGTCAGGGTTAAGTTACAACTCACAGCTGCACAACGTGTGTAGTGTCAGCCAATAAAATCGACTGTTAACACTCTGTCTTTCTGGTGAAGATCTGAACTGATAAATCCATGGCTTCCCTCTGTTTTGCGGACCACTGTTTGGGCTGGATTAGGTCCTGTGCGGCAGCAGGAGCGCGTGTAACCGGCTCAGTGACACAGACACAGATCCTTATCATGATGTTAAAACTGCTCCTCTTGTAGGATGAAGTGTGCTTCCTTTAGTGCACTTGTGTGATTTGAAAAGGCACAACACTTCCAGGTATTGAGTGGAAAGTCAGTGCAGGGTATTGCTTTCATTATATAAATGTTATCAGGGACAAGCAGGGGCAGCGGATTGAGGATGCACACACTTCCTGTACTTAAAGGGAATGTCGGTGCCCGAACAATACTATCTCTGCAGAGGCACCTATCTTCCTAACGAACCGCATCAATTACCTGGACTCAGGGCTTTAAGTGGGATGAAAAAACTGGGGGTCTCTCAAGGGGGCGTGGCCAATGTAATTGAGGGCGTGGCTTAAAACACGTAAGCTAAAAGTTTGTGCTTAGCATAGTGTGCCGCCCGACTGGTATTTTGTTGTTTCTGTCATTGCATCTAGATATATGATACAACAGGTAACATCATACTTACAACAAGTCAGGACTATTGGCTTTGTCAATGGTTGTTAGTTGCACAAGATAAATAAGCAGCAACTGTTGTAGAGGTGCCCTTATATACCCAACATTTGCCTCAGTGCCATTAATGCCCACAAACCACTCTGACCAAGTTCGTATGGGTTAACTTGCTTTAATAGTTAAGAGCGCCGGGCAAAAGCGTCCGGACTGCTCGGAACCGCGGCTTTACAAAATGGCCACACTTCCGTTTCCGGTTGACGGCGTGCGTCTTCAAAACAACTAGACCTTCTCTACATATCTCCCCCCTTTACCGGTTCACAGTGAACTGTTCAAGTTTGTACAGTCTCTGATCCCCAACATGGGCACACACAAAATTACGAACAGTCTTACTTGGTTTCCATGCAGTATTCTTCGTATCTCCTCGAGAACTTTACTGCTCTGCCCGACTTGGTCCTTGTGGGTTCCCTTCCTTGGTGTTCACACAATGGCCTATCTGGGCCGTCCTGTCTTCCTCTTTCTTTGTCACCTACAGTTCCTTTTCCTGGACTGCTCCTTTCTCCTCCTTGGCTCCTGGATCCTGGGGTTTTGGTCCCATCAGGCAATCCATTTCCTTCTCTTTGGGAGGAAGCTTCACCGTCATCCTCCTGCCCCCACACTACTGCTTTTGGCGCTTCCTCAGTTCTTTCTTCCTTCAGTTCTTTGTCACCAGCGTCATTGAGTGGTCCAGCTTCCCCTGGTATCTCCCACTTCAAGATCTTGTTGCATTTCGCCATCCGGTCCTGGGACCACACTTTGCCATTGCTGAGAAGAGCCGATCTAGTGTACGGTTCTATTACTTGCAGGGGTGGCGTGAATTTGCTCTCCCCCTTTCTTTTTATCACCGCCAACTTTACTCTCACCCATTCTCCTTTCTCCAAGGCCACTTCCCGGACACTCCGCCTCTTGATGTAGTGCTCCGTGTACAGGGCCTGCGCCCTTTCCATATTCTTTCTCACCACTGCGCGAGACCACTTGCTCTGTACAATCAGGTGTTTCCAGGCTAGATCATCTTTCGTGAAGGGATCTCTTCCTCGCAGAATTTTGAAGGGGCTATACCCTGTGCTGACCGGGTTGATACGATATGCCCATAGTATCTTCGGCAGCTCCTTCTCCCAGTCTTGCCCTGCACTGATAGCAGCCTGGATCGACCCCATTATCACTCGGTTGAATCGCTCGGCAAGGCCATTACCCGCAGGGTGGTAGATGGGGGTGTGTTTCACCTCCGAGTGCGAGGGTCCGGACATCAAAGGGCGCCAGACCTATAACTGGGGTAGCTCCAGAGCAGGAAGGCAGTTGTATCCTGGAGTCGAGAGACACCTAGACGAACTCATCCTTGAAGGCCTGCTGGCGCTGCCGCGGCTCCTCTTCTTGAACTGTCCTTGAAGGCCTGCTGGCGCTGCCGCGGCTCATCCTCGTGAACTATCCTTGAAGGCCTGCTGGCGCTGCCGCGGCTCATCCTCGTGAACCATCCTTGAAGGCCTGCTGGCGCTGCCGCGGCTCATCCTCGTGAACCATCCTTGAAGGCCTGCTGGCGCTGCCGCGGCTCATCCTCCTAAACCATCCTTGAAGGCCTGCTGGCGCTGCCGCGGCTCATCCTCGTGAACCATCCT
The DNA here is from genome assembly GCF_964263255.1 of Lissotriton vulgaris. NCBI lineage: Eukaryota > Metazoa > Chordata > Amphibia > Caudata > Salamandridae > Lissotriton > Lissotriton vulgaris. The sequence goes on from NC_141695.1 coordinate 1,259,805,440, forward strand.
TGAAAGCCTGCTGGCGCGGCCGCGGTTCATCCTCGTAAACCATCCTTGAAGGCCTGCTGGCGCTGCCGCGGCTCATCTTCGTAGACCATCCTTGAAGGCCTGCTGGCGCTGCCACGGCCCCTACTTGAGAACCCTCCAGCTCGAGGATTGAGAGCTAAACGCCAGATACCCCTGTACCGTACCGGTACCGAGACTGTCCCGCTACCCCCTTTTCCCCAGAGACTAGAATTGAAGGGATCACTGTATCCTGGTCCTGCTGTATCGTCAAGTTTAACCTGCTTAAGAATACCGATAAAAGTGTACAGAACCTATCTTTGTGTGGCGTCCATCTGTGGGGGGGTAGGTGCTCGTCCGTACGATCTAAGGAGAGGGCCCTCGCCAGGAGGCCTCTCCCCCTTGCTCGGCCGACCCTCCGGGTCCCCGTCTAACAGATACAGTTGAACTTTGCTCCAGAAATTTTTCACTTAAGGCCCACAAACTAAAACAATGATCAATAGACGACTGTCCCACCTTAAACTCCCATTGCTCCAATTGCTCAATTGGGATTACTGAGTTGAGCTCAGCCCACTCTTTCAACAGCCCCAGTAAAAAAAAATATATAATTCCCACCCACATCTAGTAAATTAATATGCCAGTAATTTGGAGGTAAAGAAGCATACCTTTTTTTAGATATTGGTTGGATAACAGCGCCCTTCCAGACTTCCAGAAACATACCTGTCCTTATAATTCTTGGAAACAATAGATGGAACACGCTGGACCACCAATCACTATGGGCCAGATGTAGGTAAATCCCATTTACCGATTTTGAAATACCGAATTTTACCGATTCGGTATTTCAAAATCGGTAAATGGGATGTAGGTACCAACATCTGGATTTTTTACCGATACCTTGAAATTCGGTATTTACCGATTCGGTAAATACCGAATCGGTATTTGCTATGGAATCCTATGGGCCTTGAAGCCCATAGGATTCAATTCAAATACCGATTCGGTATTTTCCGAATCGGTAAATACCGAATTTGTCAAGGGTGCAGGGGGTATCACTTTGACACCCTCTAGCACCCTCAAAACGGGCATGTGTGCAATATGGCACACAGACATGCCCTAAGGGCACGTCTGTCTGTCACATGGCACATGTGTACATGCACAGATGTGCATGTACACAGGAATCGGTATTTTACCATGGATTTGTATTCCATGGTAAAATACCGATTCTGAAAGGCATGTGCCAATGGAAAATTGGCTACCCGCATTGCATTTTCGGTAATTTTACCGAATCAGTAAATATTACCGAATCGGTAAATATTACTGAATCTGTAAATATTACAGATTCGGTAAATTTACTGATTCGGTAATAATAACGATTCGGTAACATTACCGAATATGTGCCCCTACATCTCCATAGCCCTTTACCGATCGGAAACGGCCGAAAAACGGTATTTTCGGCCGATTCCGATCGGTAAAGGGCTACCTACATCTGGCCCTATGTGTTTTAACTAATTCTGCAGTTAGATTATCTGGGCCAGATGCTCTTGTCAGTTTTGATGATGTTAATAATTTTTTATAGTCCACCTAGTAAACAGCGTCCTTATTGATTCATCTAAATTATATACAGCTGGGCATTGCCTATTCACAGCCCCATAATTGATACTTCCTCTAAATACAATACCCTTGTTAACAAATGTCACTGGTGTAGACTCATTCCAGAACAGCCCTGGTCATGCTCAACAAGAAGAATAAATAAACAGTAGTGCTGTGATATTTCACTTTCCTAATATTAAGGGCATATTAATTTCAATATATTCGTCATTCTGCAGCACACATAGTGGAATATGCCTTTAGGGATTGTCTTTATGCACCTTCCTGCACAATAACAATCCTGTATGCAACGCAGGCATCCTTGAACCATAGTGCAAGGATGTCTGTGTCGGAGCTAGGCAGCCCATTGTCCACCAGCACCGTGGGAAAGGCTGGAACGGATTGTGCTAAATACAGTGCATTCCTGCTCTTTCTTTGTAGCACAGTGCAGCAAGGTGACTCGCTGCGTTGTGTTACAATTTCATAAATATGGCCCAAAGTCTTGTGCACATTGTGCCCATTTTTGAGGTACTTCTGACTATCCGTAGAAAAAGGATGTCGGGTTTTTAGTCAATAATGCGAAAATTGTGCTGCAAAATGCTCATTTGTTTTGCAACTTTTTCTTGTGGGGTGGGAGCAGTTACATTCCCACTGAGATCACACTTTGGTGCATTCATAGATCACAAATGGTGAATGAGGTAGATTCTCAGTGTTCTGCCAGAATAGCAGCTTCCATCACACTGGCAGGACAGTATATTTCCTTGTGCCACACACCAGACGACAAGGGGAGTATGAGGTGATTCAGGTGGAGCTGATTCCTACCAGAGGATTTACCACTCCTCTAAAAAACAGATTATACCTCCCCGCTCTTGTCTTTTATCTGCACTACTTTCTCCTTCCTTCCATCTTCTTTTTCTCTCCTCTTTTTCTCTCTCTGGCCCCAGGCTTGCTCTCCTTCCTTTTCTCACTCTTCTGTTGCCCCTGATCCTAATCCTTTCTGTTTTACGCTGTTTCCCTTCCCTGATTGTTTCCTCAGCTGTCTCTACAACAGATGTGCAGTGGAGGGAACAAGGTGCTGGCAGCTCCACCCCACGTGACCCCTGCAGGAGGCAGAAACAAGATGGAGCGCATGTGGTAAATTATGCAGCTCAGCACCTGCCTGCTGTGTGCTTCAGTGGCTGTTCCTGGAAACACCTGCAGGTGATGCTCCAATGTAGAGGGAGGGGCCGCTGTGACTGGGAGCCTCTGAGGTAAGAGGGATTTAAAGTGAGACGGTCTCTGTTGTATCTGTATCTTTAAATGACTAGTTCTGTGACACTTGCTGTATTCTTTTAATGACATATCCTTTGTTCCATGTTCTATGTCTTAGTTCTGCTGTCGTGTCATTCTTATCCGTTACCTGGACACGACAGCATCGCTCATCCTTAGCTTGTCTTGTGGGTTATTTTACTTTACTGATTTATTCCTAATAAATCACTCAACTGAACTCCTGCTTTGAATTGTTGTTATTCCTAAATACAACATAAATATGGCGACGATGGATTGGGATCGATTGAAGACATCTCTAATTGAAAAATAATTTTTGGCAGTTTGAGTTTTTGTTTACTTAACCCACCGAGAAAATTTGCAAGGCTTAAAGGAAAGAAACGAGGACTTTCTTCGCAGCGACTACATATATGGTGAGAAATATATTTTCCAATTCTGTGTGTATCGCTAGATCAGAAAGACTGTGAACGTTTAAATTTACCTCGTATTCCATAATTTCCGTTGATGGTATTGCGCGAGTGAAGGAGAGCGAGAGAGCTGAACTTGGATCACGTCATCGGAGCCGAGCGCGAGTGAGGCAGAGCGAATGAGCTGATAGAAGAGCGCGTAGAAGAGCACGTCATCGGCAGCCCAGCGCGAGAGCCCAGCGCGAGTCAAGGAGCCCGAGAGTTCTCAGAACACAGTGTTTACTTGGGAGATCGTCATCGCGCATCGCGCTAGGTCAAACAACGTGACCCCACGCAGCGGCCATTTTAAAATAAGTAAACAAAGGAATAGCTTGTCGATTTCACACACCGGATTACGAGCACTTTCCGTGTGAGACTACAAAAGAAGATCGATATCGGTAAAATCACCTGATTTAAAAATCGGAACTGTTTCTTTGTTATTCTTATATCAAATTTGAAGTGAATTTTTTTTTTTATTAAAAAAAAAAGAGTAAAAAATAACTTACTAACTTCATATTTTACATTTTTAATAACAACTAAAAGGTGAATTTTGAGAATGGCTTATCAGATTCAACCTTATCAAATTAATCCTTTCCTTCAAAGTTCTGGAAAACCGCCTGTCAGGTGGGAACAGTGGCATAAATCTTTTGAAAGCTATCTTGTTGCAATAGATAGAAAAGATTACTCAAAGGAAAGAAAAAAGGCTGTTTTATATGGACTCTTGGGTGATGCAGGAAGAGAAATTTTTGACAACATGCCTGAGAGTGAACCACCACCTGGACAGTTCATTCCTTGGGATGAATACCATGAGGCTGTAAAAAGATTGGAAAAAAGATTTCATGAACAGCCTAATATAATGGTGGAAAGGCATGGATTTAATAAGAGAAAACAGTTGCAAGATGAAAGTATAGAAGACTATCTTTCTAGTTTGCGCATTTTAGCATCTAAATGTGATTTTGGTGATATGCTTGATACTTATTTGAGGGATCAATTGGTCTTTCATTGTTTTTCTAACAAAGTTCAAGAACGTCTTCTAGCTTGCAGAAATCCAACCTTAAATGAAGTCATCGACATCGCAGTTGGAATTGAAAGGTCATCAGTTTCAACTAAAGTTATTTCTGGAACAAATAATGCGGAACCAGTTTGTTCTATAACAAATAAGAGTAAAGTACAAGACTTTAAAAAAGAAAAAGGTTCCTTTTCGGCTAAAAAGAATTTTGTTTGTTATCGATGTGGTTCTAAAAATCACATCGGTAATAATCCGATTTGTCCTGCACATGGAAAGAAATGTGCAAAATGTAAAAAAATTGGGCATCTTGAGAGTGCATGTAAAACTATTTTTAAAAATAGGAATGTTTCACTTACCAGTGTTAATGCTTTAGATGACATGGAAAAAGAAATTAGTAACTTGGTAATTAATGTAAATTTAGTAGAATAGAGATTACTTTCAAAGCACCTTTAGGCGAAGCTTTCATTCATGGCGTAAAATTGGAAGTAATGGCAGATTCAGGTTCGCCAATAACCATTTTAGATGAAATTACTCATGCTAATCATCCTTTTCCTACTAAACTGACTGTTGCAGATATCAATCCAAAAGCAATTGGTGGTCAATTTCTCAAAATGCTAGGATACTTTACTGGCTTAGTTGAACTGCTAGGTAGAGAAATTACTACAAAAGTTTATGTAGTTAAAAAAGGGAAAGATATTATTGGTTGGCGTGATTTAGGTAAGATGGGTATCATGTTAAAGCCTGGTAGTGACACTCCTATTATTCTTGGTGACATTCCAATAGCTTCTTTAGAAATCTGCAAAGAGAAAGTATTTTCTAATGATCTTGATTCTATTCTTACTAAATACAAAGAAGTATTTGAGGACAGAATTGGTTGTGTGAAGGGTGTTGAGCATGACATTAAGCTGAAGGATGATGCCATACCTGTAATACATAAAGTCAGAAATGTACCTTTGAGTGTACGAGCAGAGTTAAAAGAACATTTGGATAGTCTTTGCAAAGATGGAGTAATTAAACCAACAGATTCTTCTGAGTGGGTTTCGGCTGTCGTTTTAGCCAAACGTAAAAATGGTAAGTTGCGCATGTGTGCAGATTTGCGCTCTCTGAATAAAAACATTTTGGTGGATTGCCACCCTTTGCCATTGATTCAAGAAATGCTTATGGCTATAGGAGATTCTACACATTTTTCTTTAATTGACTTAAAGTCAGCCTACCATCAAGTTGTTTTGTCAGAGAGGTCACAAGATCTTACTACTTTTGTCACTCCCTTTGGTGCCTTCAAATATACGAGGCTCCCTTTTGGATTAGCTTCTGCAGCGAGCGTATTTCAGAAGCTAATGGACTCATTGTTTGGAGACATCAAAGGGGTGCAAGCATTTCAGGATGACATACTCATTTTTGGTAAAGGAGTTGAGGACCATAATAAAACTCTTGATGAAGTATTAAAAATCTTGAGTAAAAGAGGGATGACTGTATCTAAAGAGAAGTGCAGTTTCTTGGTTCAAGAATTAGAATATTTAGGGCACTCAATAACTAAAGAAGGCATTAAACCTAAACAGAACCTGATTGATTCAATTATGCTTGCACCTGCTCCAGCTGATAAAGACTCACTTAGATCTTTTTTAGGTCTAAGCGAGTACTATGCACGCTTTGTGCATGGTTATGCATTTGTAGTGGAACCTCTCAGGTGCTTAACGAGAAAGAATGAAAAGTATGAATGGTCTTTAGTCCATGATGAAGCATTTAACAAAGTCAAGGATATGATTAAGAAAGCACCAGCTTTGAAACCATTCTCTTGTGGTGTTAAGTGTGTTGTCACCGTAGATGCAAGTTGCATAGGTCTTGGTGGAGTTCTTACACAGTTTGTTAATGAGAAAGAAAATACCATTGCTTTTATTTCAAGAACCTTAACCACAGCTGAATCCAATTACAGTACCATAGAGCGTGAAGCTTTAGCTTGCTCATGGGCGGTTGAAAAGTTCAGGTGCTATTTATGGGGAACTCGTTTTGATCTCGTTACAGATCACAAGCCTCTCATTTACTTGATGAATGGAAATGGTACAGGGCAAGCAACTTCAAGACTTGTTAGAATTATTTAAAAATTACAAGAATATAATTTTGATGTTAAACACATTTCTGGAGGGGCAAATTTTAGGGCAGATTGTTTGTTCAGAATTCCTCTTGAGAATCAGATTGAATCTTCTGAAGTCTTTGACGATGAGTGTGTCGTTGTTTCAGCAGTGGATGCTTGTGAAAATTCTTTGGGATGTTTTACCGAAAAAGATTGGATAGAAGGATATGAGAAAGATCAAATTTTGGTTAAATAAAAGGAGTACATTAGAAAGGGATGGCCTCCAGTTAGAAGTCTAGATAAAAATGTTGTACCTTTTCAACAAATATCCTCTGAGTTGAGTTTGGAGAATCAGTTCATCACTAGGTGTGGACTTTTTGTTCTTCTCTATGTTTTGAGAAAAGGTCTTGTTGAAAGAGCTCATTCTGGGCATCCTGAAATGTCCGGCACCAAGAAAATTTTAAGAAAATTTTATTGGTGGCCCAGTATGGATTCTTTTGTTGATCATTTTATTAACCAATGTCCTGAATGTCTCCTTTCCGACAAGCATTGGAAAAGTAAAAAAAATTATACTTCTACTAATTTGTTGCCTGAACAAGCATGGGAAAAATTAGCAATTGATTTTTCTGGGCCTTATAATATTTTGCCGGAAGATATGAGATATTTAATTGTCTTAACTGACTATTACTCAAAGTGGATCTCATATGATTTTGTTAAATTTCCCTCTACAGATATTGTAATTGGTTTTCTAGAGAAGATTTTCAACGTAGAAGGTTTTCCTAGGAAATTAGTATCCGATAATGGCACACATTTTGTATCTAAAAATATGATGGATTTCTTGAGTAAATATGATATAAAGCATATTAAGAGTCCTTTGTATTTTCCAGCTGCAAATGGACTCGTTGAAAGAGCCAATAAATTTTTCAAAGAAGGCATTCAAACAGCTTTGTCATCTGGAATGGATGTTAAAAAACACATTAAGGACAAAGTGTGGAGTTATCTAAATACTCCACATTCTATCACTGGTTTTACCCCTTTTTTCTTGTTAAAAGGTAGGGATGCAAATGATAACATCAAGCCTATTTTCGATAAAAAGTCATCTTCACTAAATAAGTTAAATCTTTCAAAAGCCAATTCTGTTGATGAGTGTGTCAGACAAAATTTTGAAAAAAAATATAAGTTAAAGAGTACTATTTCCCTGAAAAACTGTGTTTTTAAAACTGGTGATTGGGTAATTATTAAGAAACCCAAAAAAGTTGTCAAAGGGGAATCTAAGTTTACTTTGCCTCAGCAGGTTGTTAGATCATCCAATTCATGAAATGAAATGAATGAAATGAAATTAGATTTCTTAAGCGCATGGCTGCCCAAGAGCGTCCCAGCGCTGATGCACACAGCTAGCTTCCAAGATCCTCGGAAACGGAACTCATATGTCTCGTGGGAAAAGGTAGGTCTTTAAAGATTTCCGAAACTTCTGGAGACATGGTTCCAGACGGAGAGCAGCAGGAAGATCATTCCAGATCTTGGCTACGTTCACAGAGAACCTCCTGCCTCCTGAACGAGTTCTCTTTACTCTGGGGATAGTTAATAAATTGCTCCCGTCAGAGCGGAGGGAACGCGAGGACTTGTAGGGGGATATAAGGTCCCTGAGGATAGGGGGGCCAATTCCCTGGAGAGATTTAAAGGCGATGGAAAGGGCCTTAAATTTAACTCTCTCCCGGATGGGGAGCCAATGGAGAGCTTTAAGAACAGGCTTAGCCGAAGTTCTTTTTGAAGTGCCTGTCAAAACTCTGGCCGCCGCATTTTGTACTCGCTGAAGGGTGTTGAAGGCTGATTCAGGGGCACCAAGCAGCAAGGCATTGCTGTAGTCCAGCCTTGACAGTATTAGCCCCTGAATCAGGAGTTTCCTTGAGCTGAAGGGGAGAAGAGGCAACACCTTTCGGACTGAGCGTAACAAACCATAGCAGATCCCTGCCACTTTCTTCGTTTGTACTCTGAGCGTCAGGTCTGGCTCTAACCACACTCCCAAGCTCTTAATCTCATTCTTGGGTTGGGGCACTTCACCCAGACAAGGGGGCCACATGGCTTTGGGAAGGGAGGTGGAGAGGTTGCCCATCATCATAAGTTCCGTTTTGGAACCATTAAGTTTCAGCCGAGATTCTGTCATCCAGGCCATGATAGCTGTCAGACAGCACCCAAATCTTTCTGCCGCATTTTCATGGTGAGATAGCGAGACGACAAGCTGGGTGTCATCCGCATAGGTCACTATTTTGACCCCGAAAGGTGAGACCACATCCTCCAGTGGGGCCATATAGATATTAAAGAGCGTTGGGCTCAACGAGGAGCCCTGCGGGACTCCACACTGGAGGGGGATCGACTCAGACACGTTGGTGCCATCACAGACCTGGTAGGACCGACCAGTCAGAAAGGAAGTAATCCAGCTTAAAGCCTGGCCAGATATTCCCATCCTAGTAAGGCGCTGAATAAGGATACCGTGATTGACGGTATCAAAAGCCGCGCTGAGGTCTAAAAGGACCACCGCTGCGGATCCTCCTGCGTCAAGAATGCGTCGGGCTTCCTCCACTACTGCAATCAGGGCAGAGTCAGTCCCCTGGCCAGGGCGAAAGCCTGTTTGCGAGTGCTTGAGCAGGTTGTGGCCTTCTAGGAGTGTGGACAACTGTCGGTTAACAACCCTTTCTGCAATTTTGCCCAGGCCAGGCAATAAAGAAATAGGGCGGAAGTTTGCCAGATCGTCAGGGTCAAGTCCTGGCTTTTTAGGGAGAGCCTTAACCATCGCCTTCTTCCAGCTAGGGGGAACTTCCCCACATCCGAAGGAGGCGTTCAGAAGATCCGTGGCCCGCGAGGAGATGGTCTGTGCAATCCGCTTAAGAACATAAATGGGCATAGGGTCCGAGGGGGAACCACTTTTAAGATTGGATAATTCTTTGCGGAAGTCTTCCTCAGTTATGGGAGTGATAACTTCCCACAGAGGGCTCACACCACTCGCGACCTGCGTGGTGGACTCAGAAGGAGGAGTACTAAGAGGAATATTTTGTAGAATTTTCCTGACCTTGTTATCAAAGAAATGTGCAAGCTCATTGCACCGAGCTGTGCTCGTAGCTTGTGGCAGTGAAGGAGAGGGGGTGTTCAGGAGTTCCTTAACTATAGTAAATGTCTCTCTAGATGAGCTGGAAGCAGTCCTGATTCTCTCTTCATAGAAGGCCGCTTTCGTGCGGTTGCAGGCTAGCTTATATGTCCTCATGGCTTCCTGATAGGAGACTTTACTATTATTAGACCAGTCTTTCCGCCAAGCGCGTTCCAGACGTTTGCAGACTTTTCTAAGGTTGCGCAGTTCAGTTGTGTACCAAGGGTTTTTAAACCCATTACTTTTCTTGGTACTACACTTCTTAGGAAGCACCAAATCCAGTGCTTTTTGTAACCAATTATGAAAACTGCGATCTGCTTCAAGGGGGTTCAGAAGTTTGGCAGGGATAGATTGTTCAAGGGCCGTGGTTAAGTCGTCAAAGGACAGTTTGGGCCAAGGTCTATGAGAAGAACGAATAGAGCCTTTACATTCCGATCTAGACTCCATCATGATTGTCAAATTAAAAGGAATAAGAAAATGGTCTGACCAGGGGAGGGGACATGGCGATGAGGCTTCCAGGAGTGAAACATTGGAAAATAAAGGGTCCAATAGATGACCCTTCAAATGCGTGGGTTCATTATTGTGCAAGATCAAATTACATGCTTCAAGGTCAGCCAGCAAATCAACAGCCACCTTATCTCCCCGGTCCTCCAAGTGAAGATTCAAATCTCCTAAAAGAAGGAAATTGGGGGCTGAGGCTGCCAGTGTAAATGCTGTCTCCAGCAGGGAACTAATGAAATGCTTGACCCCACCAGGAGGTCGATAGATCAATAGCCCTGACAGCGAGTAATTAGGGGATAGCTGGATGGAAAACCTAATACTCTCTGCGTCAGAGATCATGCCATTTTCTATCCTACAAGCTAGAGTGTCCTTATAAATTATAGCTAGCCCTCCACCTATGCCACGAGGTCTATGCAGGCACTGTATCGCGTAGCCCTTAGGCAGGGAATTAACTATATCGAACTCCGAGCTTTCCGAAAGCCATGTCTCTGTAAGAAACAGAACATCAATTTTATGATCCTGGATCATTAGATTAACTTCGACCGAGTGCTTAACCAGGGATCGGCAGTTTAATAGGGCAAGGGACAGGGAAGAGGACAAAAGCTCTCCCTTTTTGGAGCCATTATCAGTCTTAGGGCAGTGAGCACACCGTCTATATGGTACGTCCGATTTAACTGTGGACCAACAATGTTGACCGGTAACAGGGCGGAATGACAACAAATCGTCTCTAGAGTAGCATAAGGGTAACGATTTACCTGTGGCCAGTAGGGTACAATCGGGCAGAGGATTTGGCCCTTGGTCCGTCCTGGCCCGGACGGGGCCAGACGGGCTTGCCTCTGGCGCGCCTCCGGCGCGCCATCGGCGCGCCCGCTGCGCCCGCCCGCTGCGCGGGCGAGAATTGGCTGCCATAAGTGAAGTGCCGGGTCCGAGAATCGCCCGAGCACTAGAGTGCTGAGCCTCCAACTACCCCCAAGATGGCGCCTGAAAAGCTTGCGCCCGGGAGGACAGAGTGAGTCGACCGGGGCCCTAAATCGGCCCTTAGAATGCAAGTCGGCCCTCAAATCAAGTATGTGGCTGTCGTGGAATGATAGCGATGCAAGAGTAAGCCCAACAATTTATTATGATTAAGAATAAAGGGTGGTGGAATAAAAGTGCAGTTATCAAACTTGAACCATATCAAAAAGACATTATCTTGAAAAAACTTGATAAAAGAAATCTTTCAAGAAATTCCTCATTTTTGTGTTCTGAAGACTTCATGAACTTGGTGCAGTCTCAAGATAATATAGCTGTTGATAAATCTCATTTTCCTTCACATGTTAGTGAAACTAATTCTCAATCTTGTTTCGATGAAGAAGTGGGTGAGAGCAATCTGCTAGATGTAGAAACGGATGCTGATTCTGTTAATAAGGAAGCAGAAACAGATGTTAATTCTGATGCAGTTTCTGTAACTAAGGTTGTTGAAACAGCTGTAGATTCTGATGCAAATTCTGTAACTAAGGAGGTTGAAACAGGTAAAAATTCTCTATCTTATTCAGACTCCAATTTGACTTCAGTTAAGAGAAACATTGTTGTTCCTTCCAAATTTAAAGATTATTATTTGTATTGATATTTTGTTTAGCTTATTATTATTTGTTTTACTTACTCTTGTTTTTTCCTTTTCTTTTATGGAAAGGAGATGTTGTATCTGTATCTTTAAATGACTAGTTCTGTGACACTTGCTGTATTCTTTTAATGACATATCCTTTGTTCCATGTTCTATGTCTTAGTTCTGCTGTCGTGTCATTCTTATCCGTTACCTGGACACGACAGCATCGCTCATCCTTAGCTTGTCTTGTGGGTTATTTTACTTTACTGATTTATTCCTAATAAATCACTCAACTGAACTCCTGCTTTGAATTGTTGTTATTCCTAAATACAACAGTCTCCTCAGGTGAGGGACAATGCTAGCTATGTGGTGAGGAAATAAAGAAATACCTCTCCACACCCCCGGGCATTGCGATCAAGCATCTGTAAAGCCAATAGGTCTGGATTTAATCTGCTAACGTGTGCAGCATTAGCGTGCTGGATCAAGAGACACAGGAGGGAGTCAGTAGCAGAAGACTGTGAGGCGTATCATAGCAAAGAAGTCCCTCCTGCAAGTCAATGCAAATACTTAAGTGGAGACAGAAGGATACATTCAAACAGCCAGTGTCACATCCATGTCTATTTGGGCCTTAGTCCTTGAAACTTGTCTAAATTAAACATTATTCTATAAATATACAATAAACATTATAAAATGTGTATCAGATTAAAACAAGTTGAAACACTGCTTTCCACTGTTAAAACAAGTCCAGTTTATTTATCCTTCCATCTGACGAGCAGGTTCTGAGATCAATCCTGTATTACTGTTTCCTTCACAGTCAGCAGATATCTCCCTAGTGCGCATGGTCAATCCAGATATCTCCTATCCAGAGACGGGGACACAGCTTGTCTCCTATCCCACACTTTATATTTCCTTAAAATGAAGCTCAGCCATAATGTTCGGTGCTCTAAACACCATAAACAGTCTAATGAAATATGGGTGGAATCACAATTCATGTTCATACCACAATTACAAATATTGTAAGATACCTTTCTTATAAAATGAACTTAAAACAGGGTTTACACCACATTAGTTTCACTTTGTATATGTTCTAAATATGAGAATGTCACTTCTTCGATCCAGGTTGTTCTTGAATGGCATACAGATCTCTTACTATCCAGATACCGCATATAATTTTCCCTTCACACATTTATTGCTAGCATTCGTAGGTCACTGTTGCTCATTCTCACAGTTGGTATAGATTATATGTTATAGATGGCGCATTACTTATACCAATAATCCTTTTAATTACAAACAAGGCCCATTTAGTTCGCATGACATTAGGTGGAGATTTTAAGAGCTTTATACTGCTCTAAACGTTTCCACAATCTAATTCCCTTATCAAAAGCTAGGGAACTGCAAGCTGTTAGACCTTCTTCCACCCTGACAGCTTGAATCGCAACAGGCAGTGGTAAACTTAGAAATTTTTTCAAACATCTACTCTCCTCTAAATCCCAATTAAATGTACCACTTAGACAGAGAGCAGCTGCACACCATATTGGAACTGAGGCCTAATCATAGATTGATAGCTACCAAAACAGGGATTTGTGCTGGGGCTTTCCGGTGCTTAGCACCAGCACTTATTTATCAGGGCAGGGTCTAGAAGTCAGGGTCAAGTTACAACTCACAGCTGCACAACGTGTGTAGTGTCAGCCAATAAAAATGACTGTCAACACTCTGTCTTTCTGGTGAAGAGCTGAACTGATAAATCCATGGCTTCTGTCTGTTTTGCGGACCACTGTTTGGGCTGGATTAGGTCCTGTGCAGCAGCAGGAGCGCGTGTAACCTCAGTGACACAGACACAGATCCTTATCATGGTGTTAAAACTGCTCCTCTTGTAGGATGAAGTGTTTCTCCTTTAGTGCACTTGGGTGACTGATTTGAAAAGGCGCAGCACTTCCAGGTATTGAGTGGAAAGTCAGTGCAGGGTATTGCTTTCATTATATAAATGTTATCAGGGACAAGCAGGAGCAGCGGATTGAGGATGCACACACTTCCTGTACTTTAAGGGAATGTCGGTGCCCGAACAAGACTATCTCTGCAGAGGCACCTATCTTCCTAACAAAACGCACCAATTACCCGGACTTAGGGCTTTAAGTGGGATGAAAAAACTGGGGGGTCTCTCAAGGGGGAACGTGGCCAGTGTAATTGAGGGCGTGGCTTAAAAACACGTAAGCTAAAAGTTTGTGCTTAGCATAGTGTGCCGCCCGATTGGTATTTTGTTGTTTCTGTCATTGCATCCAGATATATGATTCAACAGGTAACATCATACTTACAACAAGTCAGGACTATTGGCTTAGTCAATGGTTGTTAGTTGCACAAGATAAATAAGCAGCAACTGTGGCTTGTATATAATATTAAAAATGCTTCTACATAAAGCCCTGGTGACACCACGACAATGTTGCTGCTCCTTAATTACAAAAAGGGAAGAGAAATCCAGAGAGTTGCTCTCTTTAAAGGATTTCCCTTCCCCTATAACGCGCGAAAAAAACGGACCTCCTGTGCCACGGCACAAAATAGAGCCCGATAGAGACCCGTTTTGAGGCCTCCGTATAAATACTGCCGGTGCTCGGTACCGGTGAGACCCGGCCCACTGAAAGCCCTGCCCGGACTCTTTTAGTGGCATGTCCGGTCGGAGTGCATTTCTGTGGCAATTTGTTAAATTTCCTGCCTGCGGTCGAGCCCTAAAGCACTCAGGAAATCAATCCTCTGCTGCAAGGCCTAGAGTTAAAGGAGGAAGCCGGTGTTTAAGGATTGACCACCTGCTCACTTCCTCCTGACCTGGACCTGTGCTGTTGCTGTGCGTGCCCCGCCCTTGCAGAGCCCAACTTATGCCCTGGACTCACCACGCCAGCGCGAGTCTCCTAGTGGGAGGAGGTGACACAGGCTGAGGCTGGACTGCAGCATGGCTCGCTGTCTGACTGCGAACAAGAGACAGGCTAGTGATCCACCAGCTCCTCTCGCTAGATCATTCTGACAGCTATAAAGAGATTCAGGCAAGTCAGATATTCATTTATTAATCTGCTACTGCTGACATTTAAAAAGTTTGTGTTACAAGAATGGAGAGGGGACTCCAGAAAGGAATAGCCGCGCGCTTTGGAAAAGGGCAAGCTAACTTGCCTGTCTGTGCTGCAAATGAAGGACCATCTATGGTGGAAGTTTTGTCTCAACTAGCAGTTTTGCTTATTTATTATTAAAACGTGTTTAATATCTGTGCTTGGCAGTGGCACTATGAAGCAGCAGTCTTGATTTTCCCCGCGCAGTGAGTCCTGCTAAGTTAGAGGTAAGTCAGGTGATTAATGTTCCCCCTCGAGAGAGGTCGGAGCTTTGTCTACTGGCAGTTTCACTCTGACCATAAAGCAGCGCAGAGGGTTAAAATGCCTACTGCAAAGAAAGTCTACCAGCATATTGTATTTTATTGAACTGTATTGTATGTGGATAACTCAGTGGGTTGCTGCATTTGCACAGAGATCTCTTTGTTGCATATGGTTCAGCTGCTAACAGGAGCGGAGGTTGAGGTGGAGGGTGCTGATTGTTTAAAAATGTAATAATAGCCATTTCAAAATTAAATAATAGCTTTAACTGCACCTGCTGCAGAGTTCAACTTTCTTCTTGCTCAAATGAGTGTGATTTCTGATATTTAACTATTTCCATGGACTTCATTGCATGATTTTGGTAGCAAGAAAGTGCCACACATTTAGTCGTTGAATGACTCTCATAAATCCACTGAATCTATGAAAATGTCACACATAAGCAATCTGAAACATTAGCAGCTATACTCAAATGGGTGCAATTTCTGATATCTATATGATTCCCTCGGCTTCATTGCTTGATTTTGCTCACGAGAAAGTGTCACTCCTATTTGTTTGAATGAGACTCATCTTTACACTGAATGTATGAAAATGTCACACATAGCAATCTGAAACCTTGGCAGCTATGCATATCGTCATGAGGCATGCATGCACGCACGCACGCCGCACTACGCCCTTGCCAGCAGTCCGGCACAATTAACTGAAGTAGCAGCATGCAGTGCAGCGTGCAGCAGCAAGCTTCTTGAAAAAGTCAGTAATCAAGTAAGTAACTAACTTTGCTTTTACCTGAGCGTGCCACATAGGTCATTGAACAGTGGAATCTGCTTGTTCTTAAATGTTTTCTGACCGCAGTTTCTTCACAGGCACCTGAAAGGTGGCATCTCTATTTTGCAATGTTCAGTGTCTGCCATGTCTGTACAAGTCAATGAAAGGTTTGATTGGTTTGTCCTGGAAGCTTCGGAGTGCGGCTGGCGCTCGGTGATGCAAGTTCGTTTTTTACAGTGTGACTGTCACAGGCCAGTTAGTAGCAAAGACAAAGGATTTAAGTGGTCTAATGCTGGAGCGAGATATTGAATTTATGTGCAAATTAATGGTCTCTGGCAGCCAGGCCACAAGCCCGATAAAGAGAGATATAAACAGAGCGATGGGAAGTGTAGGATGGGGATGTGTCCTCGCACTACCCTGGTGCAAGCTCCTCGTGGTACCCTCAGGTGCCAGCTTGTCACACTGCTTATCAATGCCAGACAAGGTATTATCCAGAAAATGAAAATACCTCCCTCTTTGACCATCCCTGTAAAGCGCCGGTGAGCAAAGAGGGACCCCACCGTCCCTTGAGGTTTTCAGGGGAGTTTGTGCTTAAGAAACCTTTTTTCGTAGCTAATGATAAAATAGAGTTTTAAAGAAAATCTCCAAACAAAAAATGGCTTATGAATGCTTGCACATGAAAAAATACAAAACGTATTTCCAGTTTCCGGAGGCTGACTGTTGGAGTTTCCTTCCTTTTGTCACCCTTTCTCCACTTTTCCTTTCATTATTGTTTTTTGTCCTTTTCACACCTCTATACCTTTTGATTCCTTTTTCAAAATTCCAGCCTTTGTGACCGCAAAACTATTTCAAAATCAGCCTTATGTGGGTAAATGTAAAGTCAGAGTGCTAATAAAAACAAATGCAGACAGTATAACACCCGATGTAACGCCAGGGAACATTTCCAGTCCTCAATTCAAATATTCAGTTGCTTCAAACACTAAGGGCCCCATTAGGATGGCGGGCGGAAAACCACCCGACCGCCATGGACGCGGGATAAATCGGCAGTCAAATTAGGATCACCCGCCAAAAAAGACCGACCGCGGCGGTAGCAAATGAATAAAAAACGCCCGACGCGGGCGGTGACGATCAAAAAACGACCGCGGCAGTCGGAAACGCAACAGAAAAGCAACAACCCACCGCAAGCATAACACGGGAAATTAGGAAATCCCCGCCGGTCCTGCGGTACGATCCGCTGTTTCCGACCACCGCCGTCGCACACTGGAAAACCGGCAAAAGAGCTGCAACATAGCCACCGCAGCGGACGACCCTCACAAAACATGGCGGACAATGTAAAAACACCAAATATTGCACACAAAAAAGTAGCCATGCCCCCCCAATACATCAAACACATCCCAATGAAAAAAATAAATGCCAAACAGGAACATACAATTTCCAGGACAACTCCCACAACACACTTGACAGCAAAACTCAATTGGGACACACCCACATAGCTTAGTATAAAACCAGCAGTAGTCATAAGCATGGAGAAAAGGGAAGATGGCGGTTGGCATGCTCCAACACCCTACTCGTGGTAGCTACTGCCTGGCCCTGGCGGTGTGTCACCAGCACCACCCCTTACACAAGTGCGTTAGTGCTAGCCATAGAGAAATGCCCAAATGGTGGTGGGCATGCTCTGCCACCCTATTCGCCGTAGCTACCGCCTGGCCCGGGTGGTGTGTCACCAGCACCAGCACCACCCCTTACACGAGTGCGGTTGTCATTGGCATGGAGACATGCCCAAATGGCGGTGGGCATGCTCCGCCACCCTACTCACGGTCGCTACCGCCTGGCCCCGGCGGTCACCAGCACCCACCCTTCACACAAGTTCAGTAGTCATTGGCATGGAGAGATGGGAAGATTGGGGTTGGCAAGCTCTGCCACCCAACTCGCGGTAGCTACCGCCTAGCCTCGGCGGTGTGTCACCGCCATGGAACATTGCCTGCAGCCAATGGGAGCGATGATTGCGGTGGCATGATGGAATTTTGAAGATCGCGGTAGGCGTGCTCCGCCACCCCAGAGGCGGACATTGGATTCTTTTGAAAGATGCACCATCGCAGTAGCGTACCCCAGGCCCCTGCGGGGCATCACCGCCTTGGAGCATTGCCTACAGACAATGGGAGCGATGATTGCGGTAGCATGATGCAAATTTGAAGATTGCCATAGGTGTGCTCCACCACCGTGGAGGCGGACACTGGATGCTTTGAAAGAGGCACCATCGCGGTAGCGCACCCCGGGCCCCTGTGGTGCATCACCGCCATGGAGCATTGCCTACAGCCAATGGGAGCGATGATTGCAGTGGCATGATGCAGTTTTGAAAATCGTGGAAGGCGTGCTAAGCCACCGCGGAGGCGGTCATTGGATGCTCCTGAAAGAGGCAGACCTGGACAACCAATTGTTGCAGCTTGGCACCTTAGAAACGTCCCCAAGGGGCTATAAATGTGTGGGAGTGAGCCTCACATTTCCACTGCTCACAGAGCCTGCTGCTTGGGACCCTCACCTGCTGCTGCCTCCAGAGCCTGCTGCCAGAGACCCTTACCTGCTGCTGCCTCCAGAGCCTGCTGCCAGAGACCCTCATCTGCTGCTGCCATCATAGCCTGCTGCCTGGGACCCTCATCTGCTGCTGCCTCCCGAGCCTGCTGCCTGGGACCTGCTGCTGGCTACAGAGCCTGCTGCAAGAGACCTTCATCTGTGGTGCCTCCAGAGCCTGCTGCCTGGGCCCCTCAGCTGCTGTTGCCTCCAGAGCCTGCTGCCTGGGACCCTCAGCTGCTGTTGCCTTCAGAGCCTGCTGCCTGAGATCCTCACCTGCTGCTGCCTCCAGAGCCTGCTGCTAGAGGTCCTCATCTGCTGCTGCCTCCAGAGCCTGCTGCCTGGGACCCTCATCTGCTGCTGCCTACAGACCCTGCTGCCTGGGACTCCTCACCACCCAAATTCCACCAAAGGTGTTCCATGTCCAGAGGGATGGCAAGGACAGAGAAGATCCGTACCAGTCCATTCACAAGCGAGGAGCAGGAAGTCCTGGTGGACGAGGTGCTCGCACAGTACCCAAGGCTGTATGGTGCCCCAAATGTCATGGTAAGTCATCGTAAAGGGAGGTGTAGGGCAGGGGGGGGTAGACATGTAGTGGTTCTGCTGCAGTATATGCCTGAGGGTGTGGGGTTGTGTCATACACTGACAAACATTCTGTCTCCAGGGGGAAGGAGTGTGTGTCCCAATTTTCTAGGCCTGCAGTTGTATGTCTGAGTGGAGTGTGTTACATTGTCATCCTTACAAAGCCACAGGATGTTGTACATGCAGGTGCCAGGACAGTAGTTGCTTGGCTGATTGTCTCTGTGTGCCCCTGTTGTCTAACTCAGTGTGAACCCAGATGCACTGCACAGTGCCCGCCCACCAAGACGAGATCACATCAGTGTACTTACTGTGTCCTTACTCTTGTTCATTCACACTGAAATCCAAGTGTGCACAATCTCAGCCCTGTACAATTGCACACAACCACACTTGTGTTGATGTATATTTTGTTGGTGAGTCCATGTACCCAGATGCGACACACATGACATACAGATATGTTCACAGGACATGCTCATTGAATGCTGCCCAGTCATGCACACAGTGAGTCTACACACAGACACAGGTGAATATGTGATGTATGTAGTGACCAGACATGCATACGACTGGAGATGTGTGCAAGCCACAGCGGGGTTCCGTGCAGTCATCCTGCATGTGTGTGAGATTATTAGGGATCCTGTACGCTCTCATAAATTCATGCAATCACATCCGCTTGGCCCATGCAGAGTGCCCATGTGAGGTACCCCAGGGTGGGATGGACAGAGATTACTTTTGGTAATGAGTCTGTGTCTTCCTACTGTACTGATAGATGTTGGTACATGACACTGTGTCACTGATCATTTCCCCCTCTTGTCTCCCATGCCTGCAGCTCAAGGTACATCAGCGTAAAGCCGTGTGGAGGGCCATTGCAGCAAAGGTGCAAGCCCTGGGGGTATCTAACCGACGACGCACCCACTGCCACAAGAGGTGGGACGACATCAGCCGACTGGCAAAGAACTTGCCAGAGATGACCTTGGGGCTGCTACCACGCACTGGGCGTTTGGCACGGCGCAGCATGACACCACTGAGGGGCCGCATCTTGGCATTGACTCATCCTGAGCTGGATGCACGTCTGAAGGAGCATCAGCAGCAAGGCAGGGGTGAGTATTTAGGGAGGGTGACTTTGGCAGGGAGCGGATGCATGTGTACAGGGCCTGTGGCAGCAGTGGCCTATGTGATGTTCGTGGGGTGGTGCTATGCTGTGTCATGTGAGTGGCAGCTGGGATGGGTGCCAGTGTAATGCATTGGCCCAAACTGGCCTTACAAAGGTGATCCTCGCTGCTGTGCATTCCTATAGCCGGATGTGTTAGGATCTACATGGTCATTCAACATTGGGATAGTGTGGGGAATCTTTTTGGGGGTGAACAGCAGTGTTCACTATCTGAGTGTGACTTCATGTATGCGTACTTTGCATGCACCTTGATTGTTGAGGCCCACACATCTGACAACAATGTGCCCCAGAGTACAACATGGTGTTTGGCATGGGCTGCTTGCCATTGTGGACTGTCATGCCCTAATAGGTGTCTGTGTTGTCCCCTCCTGTTCCCTCACGGTCTGTCAGTGGCAATAAGTGGTGTGCCCACATCATGTCCCTAGGTGTGGGCAGAGCAAGTTGTGTGTCTGGTAGACTTCATCCACGGGCAGGGTGTTGTACTGTATGGCCTTAACATGGCTCTGTCATGGCAGATATTCAGGGGTACAGGCACTGTTGTGGTCTATGTAGTGAGTTGCTGCAATGTGATTGCAGAGTGTGGTGGTCAACATGTAGATTTGGTCATCTTCTGTACTGCATTGATTGAATTGCTATGTCCTGTTGATGACACTAACCCAACCCTGCATCTCTCTCTCATGCAGATTCACCAGTGGACAAGGAGGGACAGGAGCCGGAAACCAGTCGTGGCGAGAGTAGCACTACAGCTGCAAAGGAGCCCAGTGACACAGAGGTCACCAGCGCATCAGACGGGACCATAGTATGCAGGAAGAATCCCTGCCTGAGACACCAAGTACAACATCATCTGATGCCAGCGGGGATGCATCCATGTTGGCAGGCACAGGGAATGGGGACTCTGCATCATCTTCTACCACCCAGCGGCCAGTGCCCACCCTCCCATCCACTTCCTCTGGTACTGCCTGTGTCCATGTCAGTAAGTGGGGACGAGTTACATTCACACTTGGCACCGCTGAGCCTGCACCTGTCCCACCGGCTGCCCTCAGTGCGGAGTCTGTTGAGCTCCTGCGCCAGCTTTGCGTGGGCCAGACAGCCCTGCTCAATGCCTTCAGTGACCATGACAAAAATTTGGCCAGGTGGTTGCCTACATGGAGGGCATACACTCTGACGTGGGTGGGCTACACCGTACTGTCTCGGCTTTGTTATCCACAGTGACGTCTGCCCTTCAACAGGCACATACTCCCATTTCTGCTCCAGTGCCTTTGTCAACCCCCCAGTCAGTGGCCACATCGGATGATAGTGACCACGGTTCCCATGAGTCACAGTCACAATACAGCACAGGAAGCACCCAGCAGAAACAACCCAAGCGGGCCCGCCCGCAGACACCATCCCCACAGAAGAGCAGAGCCACCCCAGAATGCAAACACAAGAGCCTGTCAGGGAAGAGCAAGGCCGAAAAAGCAATGAAGCAGACATCAGGCTCACAAGCCTCAGGGGCATCACCAGCGAAGGACTCTCCCGTCCCTAAATTTTCATGCAGAGCTAGGCGTGCAGTGTCTATGCCCACTGAGGAGGTGTTGTATGGCAAGGGTACACCTAGGAAGGGCTCAGGGCCACATTCCCTCCCACATCAACTCCAATTCCAAGCCCAGTGAAGCAGGTGAAGGAGGGCACTGTAGGGGCCAAATAACAATGAGGAGGGTCAGAGGGGAATATTTATTGACCATACAGTGATATCGTCCCCTATTACGCAATACTAACAAAGATATCAGTAGGTCAAGGAGAGCAGTAAACTATCTGGAACTATGTGCTGATTATAGGGTACAGTCACGAAGTCCATGTGAAAATGATACGTGGTGACAATCAATGATTCCCATCAGATACCCATCCTGTGCCGCCCTACATCATTTGGGATCCTTGACCCGAAGGAAATGATGTACAACCACTATGGATTAGGTAAACTATAGCCTAATCAAGTGGAAAAGAACTCAAATGTGGTAGCTTGGTTTGTGTGGCATAAGGAGGGTAAAACTGACTAGCATTGCAAAAATTGCGATAAAGTAACAGTGCTTAATCTAAAAAGTGAGTGGTTTAAGATTGGGTTGTGGAAACGGAAAAAAAGTTTTAATAGTATCCTATCCGCACCCAACAATAAAAACAGTGCAAGGTAGTATTATACAAATAACTACTCAGATGGATTAAAGGTCGACATGTTTCTGCAGTGAACATGGAGTCTCGAGATCTCCTTCTGCTTCATCAGGACCTTCTAGTAATGCTACTGCGTAATGTGAACTAATAAAAAAAGTGAAAATTGGTATCACCTGAATTCGCCCAATTTGTGGGGAATATACGTCCCACCTCACCTGGCTACAGCGCAGTAGCAGGAGGAGATCTCGAGACTCCATGTTCGCCGCAGAAACATGTCGACCTTTAATCCATCTGAGTAGTTACTTGTATAATACTACCTTGCACTGTTTTTATTGTTGGGTGCGGATAGGATACTATTAAAACTTTTTTTCCATTTCCACAACCCAATCTTAAACCACTCACTTTTTAGATTAAGCACTGTTACTTTATCGCACTTTTTGCACTGCTAGTCAGTTTTACCCTCCTTATGCCACACAAACCAAGCTACCACATTTGAGTTCTTTCCCACTTGATTAGGCTATAGTTTACCTAATCCATAGTGGTTGTACATCATTTCCTTCGGGTGAAGGATCCCAAATGATGTAGGGCGGCACAGGATGGGTATCTGATGGGAATCATTGATTGTCACCACGTATCATTTTCACATGGACCTCGTGACTTTACCCTATAATCAACACATAGTTCCAGATAGTTTACTGCTCTCCTTGACCTACTGATATCTTTGTTAGTATCACTGTAGGGGCCACCCCTGGCAAACAGGCAAAGGAGGGCACTGTAGGGGCTACCCCAGGCAAACAGGCAAATGAGGGTACTGTAGAGGCTACCCCTGGCAAACAGACGAATGAAGGCACTGTAGGGGAGACACCTGGCAAACAGGGGAAGGAGGGCACTGTAGGGAGTACACCTGGCAAACAGGGGAAGGTGGTCCAGAGGCGTAGCCAGACAAAGCGTTCTGCTGGATCCAGCACGTCACCAGAGGGAGTGCCAGTGTCTGCACCTGATGCAGGTCTGTTGGTGTGTCTGCCTGTTGTGTCATCACCGGTTCCCATTGACCCCAGTACAGGGAAGGCATTTCGAATTCCCAAGAAGTGGAAAGGCACCTCTCCCACCCACACTGTGTCACAGGCCTGCATGATTCCACCTCCACGTGCCACTACACCACCTGGTCCAAACAGCCCTCAAGCTTGCCAAGCCACTGATAGCCCTACATTACCTGGGCCTCTCTCTCCCCAGTCAAGTGGTCCTGCTGTCCCTCGCACAACCAGCTTCGAGTCTGCCTGACATCCAAGAGGGAGTGGTAATCCCCCTCACAGACCTGTCTCTCATACAGGTGTGCTAGTCCTGCCCATTGTTTACCACCTAGGTGTGTTGCTGGCCATGGAAGGGTACAGTCAAACACACTCACTGTGCAGCTTCTCATGTCCTGACTCTGCACTTTGCCATGCCCACTGGCCTTGTCATTCACTGCTGTTCTGCCCTTGCCTGGGCAGCTTCACATGTCCTGACTCTGCACTTTGCCCTGCCCACTGGACTTATCATTCACTACTGTTCTGCCCTTGCCTGTGCAGCTTCTCATGTCCTGACTCTGCACTTTGCCATGCCCACTGGCCTTGTTGTTCTGCTGTGTTGGACTCTCCCCTGTGCAGCCTCTCATGTACTTGCTGTGCCCCCTGCCGTGGACACTGGCCCTGTTGATCTACTGTGTTGGACTCTCCCCTGTGCAGTCACTCGTGTAATTGCTGTGCACCTTGCCATGGACACTGGCCCTGTTGCTCTGCTGTGTTGGACTCTCCCCTGTGCAGCCTCTCATGTACTTGCTGTGTTCCCTGACATGGACACTGGCCCTGTTGCTCTGCTGTGTTGGACTCTCCCCTGTTCAGCCTCTCATGTACTTGCTGTACCCCCTGCCATGGACACTGGCCTTCCTGTTTGGAGTTTGCCTGTACGGATTATCTTGTATATGATCAGCATTATGTGCCTTGCTCTTGTCTACTGTTGTTCTACTGTCACATCTGTGCAATATGTGAATAAAGAAAGTTACTCCTGTTGTCTGTTTTGTCAGTGTCCTTGCTGATTAAAGTTATTTTGGTGTGTACATTTGGTTGACTGTGCCCCATGCTCTATGTGTCACTTCAACATTGCCAAGCTCTTTGCCCGCATCACATTTTTTAACCGCGTGACAGGGTCTTCAGTCCATTTAGACACTGATACTTGTGTTATCTGTGATGTTTATTTTACCTGTCATGCAGTTCTCTTTTTCGTGGTTTGCTATTGTTGGCTACATTGTTCACATGTCAGGTTGGGGTACACTGCCAGCACAGGGTGTGATGCTGTGCACAGGTTTGCATGCAGGCAGGGCAATGTCATCATGTACGTGTGTTATTCCTCTATGTGTGCCCAGCTATGTATATGTATGGTTATCTTGTGTTGTCCCTTAGTCCTGGTCCTATGGCCTACATGAGATGTGTGCTCTTGGGTAGTCAAGAGGTGTGCAGTGTGAAGGGGGTGACTTTGTAGGGGGTGTGGATGTGTGTGTGCCCCTGAATTGTGAAAGACACACATGTGTCACCCAGGAGTTGTGTGCCTGTTGTTTGGATTGTTCTGCCCTATGGATATGGTTGTATGCACATGTGTGAGTTCTCTGTTGTGTACTGTGCAGTGTGTTGGTGTGTCCGTGCTGTTCTGTCTGACTCCTACTTGCTGTTTTTGTCACTTATGAGTGTGCAGAGAGTGTGACTTGCACATCAGTGTTGTGTTTGTTTGATCATCCATGTGTCTTGATAGTGTTTGTGTAGACTGTGCAGCCCTGCTGCTCCACACTGCCATTGTGGTTGTGTTTCTCATGGATTGCAGGCACATGGGACCTTTCATCCTCCTGTATGTCATGGTGTGTGTGGTGTAATGCCATCCCCTATGTGTGCCACTTATACCTGCCCATTGTGAGTCTGCACTCCCTCTATTTGAGTATGGTACACGCCTTACATGTCGACTACTGACATGCAAGACAGTTCACCTTGATGTCAGCTGTCCCCTTGGTTTACGGATCACTGAAATATTATCGACGGGCACATTATCGACTTACCAAAATATCGTTGAAAAATTATCGACGACAAAAATATCGACTTTCTATACTTATTACACAAACTACAAAAATATCGAGTAAAAAATATCGAGTACTAACTATATCGAATACATAAATATCGCTTAAATAAATATCGACTACAAATATATCGTTGGACATGAAATTAGCCCTAACACTACAAAAATATCGACTACAAAAATATAGACTACCAAAATATCGTAAAAAAAAAAATATCGAGTTCATGTTTGTACACTTTTATTTCTAAAATACCATCTTTATCATCAATAAAAGTCAATTCTCTATAAAAAATACATTTCACATATAATACCTGTTACTTACATAAAATTACTATTAATCCACATTTGGTATACATTCTATTACATGCATTTTATCATTTTCTACATTTTCATTGCATTTAACTAACATTTTCATTACTTATTTTCACATATAAATATATTTCATTTAAACACGAACCTGCTTTAATGCGGGAATAACCACATACCACCATTCTCACATCAACAAACACTCCAATTAACTAAAAAAAATTCAAACTAGCCTATACAATGCTTCCTTACATCCTACAACCAATCAAATCAAAGCACACATAACACATATACTATAAAAGGGATACATGCATTCTACCATTTGTTGCTGCTACCTCTCTGGAAAGTAGATGCCAACACTCTGAAGATTTTGTTGCAGAATAAACATCTTTAAAGATCCAGCTCACTAGCTAATTAATCAAGTAAGTAACACAGCATTTTTGTAGAAAACTAAATTAGAAGTGCACTATTTTCCTTACATCTCCTAAGTCTTACACTTATTTTATTTTCATCTCTTCCTACTTTTCTGATAGAAACTACTCCAACACAATTCCTATTACATGGTCATATTTCTTCACGTGCAAAATCAGATAGTAAGTATATAATAATTCTCTGTTATACACCAACTGCTGTTTTTAAACACTAATTTACAAGAGTATTTAATGTTTTAAAACATTATCTTTACAGATATACTGAAATTGTCCTATTTCTACAGCAAAAACGATAAAACTACACTAATTACACATGTAAGTATAGATGTGTTTGTTATAAAACAGCCAATTTCATTAATGCACATTTCAAAACAACATATCTTGCTTTTTACATGTTCCCTATAGATCATTTGAAAGATCCAACATCAACTATACCAAAACACAAGAGTACCCTTCTGAAAAATGTAAGTATAATTGTAATTTGGCTAAAAGTGGGCACAAAAAACGCTAACTATATTCTTAACACCATGTTATATATTTTGGATTGCCTCTACAGATATTCTGAAAACATCATACATCTATTCTACATATCATATGAAAACATCCTACACAAAATATACCAATATACAAGAATACCCTTGTAAAAAATGTAAGTATACTTGTCATTTCTCAAAAACTGCCGAAAATAACACAGACTATGTTCTTAACAACATGTTATCTATTTTATATTTCCTCTACAGATATTCTGAATACATCATACAGCTATTCTACCTACAACAAAGAAAACGACATATTTAGAAGTTAGTATATGTTTAAATCTGTTACATTTCCAAACGGTTCAATATAAAAATTATAATATTTTGCTTTTATTTCTTCTATCTACTCTACAGATCAGACCTGTACTAACTTGAAGTACTCCAGCAATTACTACTATTCTACTATTTAAACAAGTAAGTTTATGTAATGTTTACATCAAATGCACTAGTAAGCAAAAATGACAACTGCTTTTGAGTAGGAAATACATTTGTTATGTGTAAACATTAACGTTGCTTTTCTATATTTTCATACCAACAGCAAATAAAGACATACATACAAGAACATCATTTAAAAGACATTTCTGCTTCTGTGACTACTACTTTGATTAACTGTAAGTATAAATGCATCAATAATGATGTTAGCACCACAAAAGTAAAAAAATGTGTTCTGATTTTGTTTCTTTCTACTCTTTCCTAGAACAAGTAAATCAAAATGACTGAAGGTGCAGAATTTGTCATGTCTCAGAAAAATAAATTACTATTATGCTACATGGGTTATGTGTATAATCAGGAGAGACAAAGTGGTAGAAAGGTTTTTTGGAAGTGTACCAAATATTACTCCAACAAATGTTATGGGAGGGCCACTACTGAGGAAACTAATGTGCTATTTACTAGGGAACACAATCATCCCCCAAATGTCACAGAAATTGAAATTAGAGATGCTTTAGAAAGTATTAAAAGTGCTAGCACACAAAGTGACAAACCAATCACACAAATCCTTAAAGAAGAACTGGTAAAAGTCCCAGCCCATGCTTCAGGTCAACTACCCTCTATTGACTCCCTGAAACGCACAATTGCACGCACTAAACGACTCACTAGCACAACCCAACCCAACCCAACAAGTTTTGAGGAAATTATTATTTCACCAGAAATGGCCATCACACACAATAAAGATAAATTTATTCTTTTTGATAATGAAAGCAGTACAAACAGAATAATTATGTTTGCAACTGCAAGTAATTTACGAAAAATCCAACAGTGTCCCCAATGGATGATGGATGGAACATTTAAACCCTGCCCAAAACCTTTTTATCAACTGTATTCCATCCACGGTTTATACCATCATTCTAACATACCTTTCATTTACTGTTTGCAACCCAACAAACAGCAAACAACTTACACCGAAATTTTAAATGTTCTCAAAACGGAAATCAATAATTATTTTCCCCAAAAAATAATTATTGATTTCGAATTAGCTATGATTAATAGCATTTTGAGAACATTTCCCCACACAGCAATCCAGGGTTGCTATTATCATTTTAATCAGAGTATATGGAGGCATCTCCAAAAATCTACTTTAAGTATACTATACTCTACAGATAGCACTTTTGCCTATCAAGTTAAAAAGTTAATAGCCCTGGCCTACGTCCCTGTTACAGATGTTGCTGAACATTACAATTTATTAATTGACAGCGCATATTACAAGAGGAATGAGGATAAACTAACCCCATTGCTAGACTATTTTGAAGACACTTGGGTGGGAAGGTTGCACAGATCTGGACATCGACGCCAGCCCAAATTCCAAATCCCTTGGTGGAATGTCTATCTTAGTACTTTAAACCAAGAGGCTAAAACCAACAACAGTGTGGAAGGGTGGCATAATGCTTTCCAAGCAACTACAAACAGAGGCAAACCCACATTCCATAACCTTCTAGAAGCTTTGAAAAAAGAACAAAGCTATCAGGAACTAAGAATGGAACAATCAGTGTCACAAATAGGTCCAAAACTCACTAAACAAACAAAACAAATGTTCCGACTACTTCAAAGTCAAGTCACACTATACCCTACAACTAGAGGATTAGAATACCTGGCAATAATAGCAAAAAGTCTACTATAAAAATGTAAACTAAATATACGAATGTCTTCTTACAATAATAGTAAAATTTACATGTCATAAACATATATAATGAATTATAAATAAAACATATTTGTTTGACAAACTTATGAAATGTATGTAAAAAAAATTGTAACAAATATGCAATGTTTATAATTTATTCACACATACACATAACATTAAAATTCGACATTTCCCACCCAATCAAAATTGTAAAATAAATACTTACAATTTTTGGAGATGAGAGACGCAATCAAGGAAAAAGCAATCCATACAATCCAATCCAATATCTTACTATTCCAATATGGGAAACCCTCAAAAACCCGAAAATAAAATGTAAAACGTAAAAAAACGCTCCAGGAAATCCCGAAAACAGTAGTGTCGACACTTTAGTATTTAAAGTTATATACACACAATTTAAAAAAAACGGTCACGCATATCAATGTATCAATCCGAATCGAAACCCTCAAAAAAACCCGAAAAAGGTTTAAAAAGTGTTAAAACCGCTCCTGGCAAACACGAAAAATAGGAGATAAATGTCAAAATATAAGCATAATAACTTAAACATTTGTTTCTCCGTTAAAAAACACGCTTCCTTCCATGTAGTTTTCATGCGAGGAACCGAAACCTGTAAAAGAACATACATAACGAAACCCACCCACAAATACCCCCTTCACATTTGTAAATATACTAACAATTAACATTAACCATGTAAGAAGACATTTCCGAACACTTAAAAAAAGACTAGAAGGAAAAAAAGCACGACACATCTATAACGGAGACTTTTCACCCAAACGCTACTTAAACTATTAATACATACACCAAAAAACACTACAAAGTTCGATTATACCCTCAAACATGACCACTTACTTATAATTTGTAGTTAAAAATAACCTTACCTCTCTCCACGCGAGGCAACTCCCAACCGCGAGCTTCTCCAGTCCAGAATGGTGCGCAATAACCTTACGCGGTAAAAAAGTAGTCCCCTTAACCCATTTGTGTAAAAGGATAATAGAAAACACAATGTAATATGTAAAAAATATAATACATACACATGTATAATGTAACAAATTAATACACTATACTCATGACAATTTTCCTTTATTAAGAAAAATAAATATATTTAATAGAAATTAATATATAATAATTATTATATATTAATAATATTAAAAAATTATGTAAGACTTTGAATAAAAGATGTAAATATTTTGTTATTGTGTATATTTATATGAATAATTTTGTGTTTAATTTTAATTAAACATTATAAATGTTTATGGTAATAATTAATAATGATAAATAATATAACTTATTTATTGTTATTAATATAACAATTAGAACCATTTACTATATAAAGAATGGCCTGAAAAAAATATCTATTTTATCTGTGTATGTATATATTTTTGAAAATAATAAATGAATGTTTATGTTTATTAATTAATAATAATAATAATTAATAAAATAATTATTATTTTTATTAATTATTACAAAAAGTTTTATAATAATTTCTAACTATAACAAAAGTATATAAATGCTTAACTAATATTTTGTCAATACCAGATATTATAATTAAACATATTGTTTCCCTATACAATTATAAACTTTACAACCAAATCGATTTATATGTTTAATGTAAAAACAACATTTTCTGAAAAATACACCAAGAAATTATTTTTTTTGTATTTCAATTTATCCTAACAAATGTAATAATAGTCATGTTACATGTTAAAATTAAAAATGTATTATATATATTTTATTATATTAATATTTAATATTAACATTATTAAATATTAATGTAAGAAATGTATAACAAATCATTATTTTATGTATTTCTATATAAATACTTGAAACTGTAAGTGACTGATGGGAATATGTAAAATTTACTGAAAGAATGTTGTAAACAAATGTTTTTTTTATATTGACAACATGTATATAAATGTAAAGATGTTATTCTGTGAATACTAAAAGTCAAAAAAATGTGATGTTATATTTGTTTGTGATTGTATTGTAGAACAAAATAAAAAATTAAAAAATTGTTTAATAAAGTTATTTGAAAACATCCATGTTGCATTAATTTTTAATATTAAAAGACAGTAATTAACAAATGTATACAAATGTGCTGCACACTGACCAATTTTATATGTCCTATTACTACTCCAGTCAAGCTAATATCATAGAAGCTGCAGGAGAGTAGCAAAACATTATTTACTATTCCTACTACACTCAAGCTAATATCATAAAATGTGGTGGAGACTGACCAATGTTTATTTATTAATCCAACTCCAGTGTAGGTAATATCAGTGATGGTGCTGGACACCAACCAATTAATAATTAGAATTCCAACTCCACTCTAGCTACTGTCTGGAAACATGCTAATACATATATTTTTTTGATCAAAATAAAACTTAATAATGTAAAGTTATAATATTTTGTATTTTCGTGTAATAGATTTAATGTATAAGTGTTTTATGTTACACTATACATCAGCACTCTAAAATACCCAAAACTGTCCCAAAACACTAAAAATACCCCTTCACCCCAAAGGCCAAAACTGACCCAGAACCCTACAAATACCCCTTTATCCACAAACTTAAAACTGACCCAGAACCCTACAAATACCCCTTAACTCAGAAACTGAAAACTGACCCTCAACCCAAAAAATACCCCTTTACCCAAGAACTGAAAACTAACCCAGAAGGCCAAAAATATCCCTTTACCCACAAACTGAAAACTGACCCTGATCCCAAAAAATACACCTTTACCCAAAAACAGAAAACTGACCCTGAACCTTAAAAAAACTCCTTTACCCACAAACTGAAAACTGACCCAGAACCCTACAAATACCCCTTTACCCACAAACTGAAAACTGACCCTGAACCCTACAAATACCCCTTTACCCACAAACTGAAAACTGACCCTCAACCCTAAAAATACCCCTTTACCCAATAACTGAAAACTGACCCAGACCCTTTAAAAAACTCCTTTACCCACAAACTGAAAACTGACCCTGAACCCTACAAATACCCCTTTACCCACAAACTGAAAACTGACCCTCAACCCAAAAAATACCCCTTTACCCAAGAACTGAAAACTGACCCAGAAGGCCAAAAATATCCCTTTACCCACAAACTGAAAACTGACCCTGATCCCAAAAAATACACCTTTACCCAAGAACTGAAAACTGACCCTGAACCTTAAAAAAACTCCTTTACCCACAAACTGAAAACTGACCCTGAACCCTACAAATACACCTTTACCCACAAACTGAAAACTGACCCTGAACCCTACAAATACCCCTTTACCCAAGAACAGAAAACTGACCCAGAAGGCTAAAAAAATCCATTTACCCACAAACTGAAAACTGACCCTGAACCCTACAAATACACCTTTACCCACAAACTGAAAACTGACCCTGAACCCTAAAAATACCCCTTTACCCAAGAACAGAAAACTGACCCAGAAGGCTAAAAAAATCCATTTACCCACAAACTGAAAACTGACCCAGATCCAAAAAAATACACCTTTACCCAAGAACTGAAAACTGACCCTGAACCTTAAAAAAACTCCTTTACCCACAAACTGAAAACTGACCCTGAACCCTACAAATACCCCTTTACCCACAAACTGAAAACTGACCCAGATCCAAAAAAATACACCTTTACCCAAGAACTGAAAACTGACCCTGAACCTTAAAAAAACTCCTTTACCCACAAACTGAAAACTGACCCTGAACCCTACAAATACCCCTTTACCCACAAACTGAAAACTGACCCTCAACCAAAAAAAACCCTTTACCCAACACCTGAAAACTGACCGTAAACACTATAAATACCCCTTTACCCACAAACTAAAAACTGACCAAGACCCCAAAAAATACACCTTTACCCCTGAACTTAAAACTGACACTGATTATTAAAAAACACCCCTTAATGCACAAACTGAAAACTGACTCTTAACGCTTTTAAAACCCCTTTACCCACAAACTTAAAAATGTCCCAAATCCCACTAAATACACCTTTACTCACAAACAGAAAAATGACCCTGAACCCTAAAAAATTAACCTATACCAAAAACTATTAAACTGAGCCTGAACACTATAAATAATAATGAACACAACATTAAACATTAATATATAATTAACCAAAAAATAATATTTTACAAAAACAAAAAGAAAATGTATTATCACATTAGCTATAATAATAAATTTGATTAATTATTATTGTTTAATTCCAATTAATTAATTAACATCAACACAAATTTAAACATTACATTTAAATGTATCCAATTAATGTAATTAAGTCATTATTATAAATTAATTACCAATTAATTATTTTTAATAATATGCAATATATTAATTAGATCATTAACTAATTATAATTAATTTGTTAGCAATTTATAAATTTAAATAATATGCTAATTCTTAATAAAATAAATCACTAATTATTAATAATTAATAACCAATGTATCAATTAAAATAATATACAAATCAATTTACAAAAACATTAATTAATAATAATTAATTAATCAATTAATCAATTAATCAATTAAATTATATGCTAAATACTTCATAAAACAATTAACTAATTAATATGAATTAATTACCAATTAAAATCTAATTAAAACAATTACCAAACATATATTGATTAATTAATTATTATTAAATTACTTCCCACCCTATTCCCCTATAAACCCACAACCCGCTCCTAAACATTAAGTACTATTTATTTATATATTATATATATATATTTTTTTTTAATCATTTTTTCCAACATATTCTCGATATTTTTTACTTTCACTATATTTCGATATTTTGTCTGGTCGATATTTTTGAGTCGATATTTTTGTATTCGATATTTTTGGGTCATTTTTACAGTCGATATTTTGTCCAACGATATTCCTATAGTCGATATTCAGTTAATGTCGATATTTTTCCGTCGATATTTTGTCCATTCGATAATATGTAGTCGATATTATGTCCAGTTACCTTGGTTTACATGTGTGTGTGCCTCCTCATCACTTAATTTGTGACACTGTGCTTTGTGTTGCAGTACTTGGGCCCAGTGTGATGTTCCACTATGGACATTGCCCTAATGGTTTATGTGTGATGTTCTTGTGCTATTAATCAGTGAGGATTGCTCATGTGCACTTCAGCTGTGTTTGCTTCCCAGTGCTCTGGTCAAGATGGTTCTGCTCTTATATCCCAGAGTGGTGCATCTGTTGTTGTTGTGTTGAATGTATGTGTGTTGGCTGTGGTATTCCTTCACTTCCTGGGTGTGCTGTTGTGTTTGTGCTGTGCTGATTTGTGTTGTGTGTGTTGAGGTTTTGTCAGTCATGTCTGTGTGTGACTGTCCTGCTTGGTGTGCATACACTGCTTGCTGTGCATACAGTGATGTGTGCATGTGGCCTTGGTATTGCCTGCTGTGCATCCCCTGATGTCCTGTAGTGTTTGTTCATTTTTTATTTCATGTGCATCTGTAGTTGGTTTCATGTGGCAGTGTAGTTCTGTGATGGTGCACTTCTTGTGTGATTTGTGGTATGTTGTGTGTGTTTTGGTCCTGAATGATGAGTTTGTACACTCCTGTTGTGTCTGTGCTCCCATTGCCTTTCAACAGTTTTGCTGACAGGGTATGTCTGTTTTTTATGGGGTTCTGTGTGTGTTTCTGTAGTGTTTAGTGTTTCTGTGTTGTTTTTGGGCAGACATCTGTTCAGGCATCCCTGTGTGTGTGTTATGTTTGTGGCTACACCCAGGGTGTGTGTTTGTTTGTGTGTGTATGTACTGGCAAGTATTGGCAGCCTTCAGTGTGTGTGGCACTGGTGTTGTGTGCTGTGTGTTCCTGTGCAGCCACTCCTGCAGTGGCTGTCTCCCTGGTTGTTTGTTGTGTGGTGCAGGGTGTGGATTAAGCTTGCTTGTTGCTGTGCATGGGGGTGCTCAGGATGGGCACCTGGCCTGTGACTTCATGGGGTGTGTTGATGTGGGGTGGGGGGAGGTGTGTCCCTGTGGTCTTTGTGCCCTGTCCATGCCTTGGACTGGCCCTGCCTTCTGCATTGTGCGCATGTATTGACCGCTGTGGTGACGTGACTGGGATGTTGCTGCAAGTTTGTGGTCGATGTGTGTGCAGGATGCAGTGGGGTGACTTGGTGGCA
Source organism: Lissotriton vulgaris (assembly GCF_964263255.1). NCBI lineage: Eukaryota > Metazoa > Chordata > Amphibia > Caudata > Salamandridae > Lissotriton > Lissotriton vulgaris. The sequence continues at coordinate 1,259,840,236 of NC_141695.1, forward strand.
GGTGGGTCATGTGTGGGTGCCCTAGTGGATGTGTTGATGCCCCCAGCAGGGTGTCTGTTGTGGATTTGGACCCTGTATCAGCCCGTGTGTTGTGTGTTGTATTTGTGTAGTTGCGTACCTGCGGCGGCGTCCGCAGTGGCCCATGAGATGATAGTGCTGTAGCAGGTACAGCACAGGGAAACACGTGTAAGGCAGGGTCCATGGCAGTCGTGATGGTAGAGAGGACCGGGACTGTGGTATTGCGTTCCGCTGTCGAGTTTCCGCCGTCTCGGGTTGGGCGGTGTCTCTGCTGCGGTGCATATACTTGTTTGGGCCATCCTAATTTGTGGAGCAGGGTGGACGTCATTCGACACGGCGGAGAGTCTCCATTAGCTCCCACCGCCGCGGTGGCGGGCGCACTTTGATGGCGGTGCGTGTCGCTCCGCGACGGATGGGAATTGACCTATGTTTTGCAATACTAATATGGCGGGCATGTTTCCCACTGCTCGCGGGTGGAAAAAAGGCATTTTTCCGCCCCGCCAGCACAGTGATGGTGCCACTGCCCGACATCCTAATGGACCCCTAAGTGTTGAAGTTAAATTGTATTATATATTTAATGGCAATCAAACTTTGATACAGAGTAAACAACACATGTCTTGTGTTGGGCTGCAAATAATGACCCTGGAGGGAGCCAGTAAGTGCATATTTTGTTACATTTGTCACCTCAAACCACCAACCTCCTTGATGCCTTTTAAAAACATAAATGTCACATACACAATCATTAGCATTCAGCACATCTTAAGTCAGCTACCTTTTAGGTTTGACTTGATGACACCTCCACCAATCATGGCAGATGTTTCCATATGATATACACAAATGGACCAGGACACAAGTTTGTAGAATTGCTTGCATTTGTTTGAAAGAAAGAGATACGCAATTATGCCATCCAGGTGTTAGATATGCCATCAAAGACGAGCTTGAGATAATATAAAATGATGTTACAACTAACTTTTTCGACTCGCATGGCACGGAAGCCTTACTGGGCAATCTATGCCACAATACATCACTGCTCTCTGCGAGTTGGTACCAACCCAGTGCTTAATTTGTAAAACAATAAGTGCCGGGGCTCTCATCAGGAGGCAGCTTGCACCAGCCCATTTCTCTTGTTAGTGTCCCCTAAAACAAAACCATCTACAAACCATGAAAGTGGGGTGAGGACCTGGTGTAATGGCCAGAGTTGGTGACTTCGGAGCACTGGAACCAGGTTCGAGTCTTGGCTGCGGCTCAACAGTCTCTGATTCTGGGCAAATCACTCAATCTCCCCCTGTATATGAATGTATCCTTAACTAGTGGTCCTGAAAAGTGCCGGTGCTGAGCACCGGAAAACACCGGCTCAAATTAGTCACTGTTTATAAGGTGCAGATTAGAGTGAGATGCAGTTTTCACTTATTTGTATGCCATTGTAACAGAAAATAAATATAGCCAAAAATACGTTATTTAGTGCCACTGTACTAACAGACATACATTAATACAGCGCAAAGGTCAAAATCTAGTTTTTACCACGGAAAGTTGAAAGGATGAAAATATTTTTTACTTCGTCACACCCTGGCTGTTACAATTACATTACACAGGTAAACAACTGTCCTAATACTCACGTATCTCCTCAGTGCAATCTTACACCATTACATCTGGGTTTTAGTTAAATACCACCTTCCATATTCTCCTCTTGTGAGTCATGGCCCTCCCCCAATCTCAACTTTGGTAATAAATAGCGTATCACACGCTGCATGTCTACTCTGCATATATGCACAAAACAAAACACAGCAAAGAACTAGAGAGGCAACGGGGCACCTATTCATCTGAATTTCAAGAATGGTGTGCACTACTTTTTCTCCGGTATCATCTATGTGCCAAACAGAGGAGTGTGATTCTATCCCACAAGTAAAATGGTAAAAAAAGCATTCTAATGAGACCTCTGGATAATAAGTACGTTTCTGTCTGTGAAACACGCAGGTGGCCTGATGCTAAAAATAGCACCCTGCTTAACCCCTCCCATGCTCATGACAAGCTGAGCTCGTCATAACGGCTCCAACGCTTGCACGCGGGGCTAATTCCCCCGCTATGCTGAGCGTTCCAAAGAAACGGGTTTGGTCGTGATGAGCTCAGCTCGTCATGAGCACACGACCACCGTGGCTCATGACGAGCTGAGCCCGTCATGAGCATCGGGGCGCTGTGCGCAACCCCCTCCCCCAGCACAGCGGGGGCATTACCACCGCGTCCAAGGGGTTAAGGGGACGCTGTCAGAGACTTGGGGCTCGAGGCGATGTTTTTGCAGCCTCTGGGCCGTCTTAGTAAAGCTGTCTCTTCTAGATTCAATAAATCCATCAAGCCGGCTTCACTTTTTTTCAGACATCACAAACTAGGTCCCCACTGAATCTGTAGAATTATCAAAGAAGAATTTCCTAAATGTGAGTGCCTGGAGCACCACTACATTCTGTCATCTTTTGCCCTCTCAGTAATCCCACCCCGAGCTGGGAGAGACCCTGGGCTAATCACAAAACTGGACTTCGTGTGAGCAGCCCCAACGAGGAACTGGTGGTGCTGAGTGCCTGCTAGCCACGGTGCATGTGCACGTGCGGCAGAGGGGTCGGAGGCTGCTGAACAGATACCAAGAATTCAGTTACTGGCCGAATAATGAGCTTTTTCATATGTATGCAAGATCGTGCTAACATAGACACCAATTAAATGCAAGTGCAGTGTCAGGAAAACTATGAAAACTTAATGTAGTCTACCCGGCCCGGGACAGATGAAGGCTGGATAAAGGGCAGCAGGAGCGGGTGAAGGGCCCTTAAAGTTTAAACCCATTACCCAGGACTTAATCACCGAGCGGGAGCTAACCACGCCAGTGACCTTCGCAGACAGTGTCACAATACCAAACACACTCCCCAACCAAAAAAGCAGCGTTGCTAATTACGGTTACTGCTGCTGGTGGTGGGCAGCCAGGAACTGGCCGGCCTGCCAGGCTTTATTCAATAGGCGGCCTAGGCCTGCTGCTGCCTGCACTCGACGTCGGGATAGTTGATAACTCTTGGCGGGACGGTGCGTGAGGGTGTGCCGGGACGTGCGAGTGTGCCGGGGCGTGCGAGTGTGCCGTGGCGTGCCTCATAGCACGGACCTTCCCTCGCAGAACAAACCCCAGCCCCCTGCCCAATCAGTGTCTCCCGACTGGGCCTGCCCATTGCAGCAACACTGAAGGTATGCTTCCCGCCACCCGCCTCCTAACGCAAATTTGAAATGCGCATTATCATTAGAATAAATAAATAAAATGAGTTAGACAGTCTGCGCGTGCCGAGTCTGAGCCTGCCTGAGGTAACTTAATTTTATATATTGACTACTGTAGTAGTCTCTAGTCTACCCCCATTCACATTGCCTGACAGTGCAGAGTCAGAGTTGCAGTGGCATGGTGTTAGCTAGACCCGGCCCTGATAAATAAGTGCCGCCGGAAAGCACCGGCACAAAGTAAGCACTGTACCAACCAAAACAGGAAACACTAAATTTGGCATTAAATCCACTAAAAATGGTTCCATGTGGTGCCAGCGGAGCTGAAACAAACCAGTTTCAACCTGTAATGCAAGTTGCACAAGACTATTTCAACTGAAGGTAACCCCTCTCTGAAACATACCTGTAAGACCTCCATAGTGCCATAAGGAGAGCCAAAAAGTCTTAATTTACAAAATTCAACCAGCAGGCCTGACTGAATAAGAGAAATCTTCAGCATCTTTCAAGAACTGTCTAACCCAGATACCCAGAAGAACAACCCCATAGCATCACAACAATATTGTGACAAAACTCCTGGAATTCTTTTGTTCAAAATTAGCACAATCGGTGACTCCAACATTACTGCCCTGTACCATCTGCCTGACACTCACTTTCCTTTCTTCACAGTTTTCATCCTTTCTCTGCCTCTGTCTATATGTGCTATATTGCTATTGCTTCACTGCCAGCACTTAACCTTCCCTGTTAGCTCTGGCATGGCATTTAAATGGCATATTATTTAGGAGCGTAGGCATAAACAATAGGAAGATGGGAGCCCATAAGGTAGTAATTATAGGTGTCCCCTTTCAGTTCATTAGTCATTTCAGTCAATCTATTCCAAAATTGTGCTTTAAGTGCACTTTTTGATTTAATTTTTCTCAAACCTTTCTCGGGCTGGGGGAACCTACTATCAAACCCTTACTTAACACCTTCAATGCTACAGCAATTCATCCCGGATGCTGCACTCCCTTGAATCCCATTGTTCATGACGAGCTCAGCTCGTCATGAGCACACGAGCAGTGTACTGCATGACGAGCTGAGCTCATCATGAGCATGGAAGGGGTTAAGGAAGGCTCCTTTGCTGAAATTTCAGATGCAGTATTACATCTGGCTTTTGTTGTATTCCTTCCTCCTGTTCATTTAGAATTGTTATGGCTCTTTCTTGGTTCTACATTCCATATGTGGGAGTTAGGCAGTGTAAGTCTGTCTCCTGAAGATTGTGGATGTACAGTTTGTTGTGTGTTGGGGAAACCAAATGTAAAGGCTTTCTAAAAGATATAATCTTGATCGATGGCAATGAAATTTCCATGCTCATTGATTCATGTGCATGGTACAAGTATTATAGGCTTGGACATTTTCAACAAATTTTGGGGTTCTTTGAAATTGTTACCACCAGATGTACAACCCGGAGGTTACACTGGTCATAAAATTGATTTGGTTGGTTTCATGTGAGCTAACATCACGTTTAAAAGCAGGAGTATCAAAGGCAAAGTTTATGTTGCTACAAATGGTGCTTCCATCCTCAGTTGGCCTCATCCGCATGAATTAGGTATTAAACTTGACCCCAATGCATCACATCCTGTTTATGTTATATCTCCTGAAGTTGATGAGTTTACCAACTTTATAAAGGTAAAGTTTCCTGCTATTTTTACTGACAAGTTAGGTAAATTTGAGAATTTCAAACATCGCATTATTCTTAAGGAAGGAGCTATTCCTGTGAGGCACAGAGTTAGAAATGTACCATTAGTGTATTGGGATAAACTAAAAGTAATTTTATCTGATCTTGTAGACAAGAAGATAGTGGAACCTGTTGAATCTTCTCCTTGGGTTTCGCCAGTGGTTTTATCCATTAAAAGCAATGGTGAACTTCGACTATGTGTCGACCTTTGGAGCTTAAACCAAGAGATTTGGGTTGACAGGCATCCGCTACCCAATATACATGAATTGATTTTTACTCTTTCAGGTGCGTGTGTATTCTCTACTGTAGACTTGGCAAGTGCTTACCATCAGGTACTTCTGCATGAAGAGTCGAAGTTTTTAACTACCTTTATAACACCAGAAGGTTTGTTGCATGCCTTTTGGTTTAGCGAGTGCAGCATCGGTCTTTCAAAGACTCATGAAAGAAGTCCTTGAGGGTTGTGAGGGGGCCATATCTTTTCAAGACAATATTTAAATTTTGGGGAAGAATTTTGAAGATCATGACAGTAATTTAAACTCTGTATTAAAACGGATCCAAGACAAAGGTTTAACTTTGAAATTCTCAAAGTGCAAGTTTAGACAGAGTAAAGTGGAATATCTTGGACACGAAATTTCTTCCCAAGGTATTAAGCCTAAGATTAATCATATCCAAAGTATACTTAAGGCTCCTGCACCTTCTAGTAAAGAACAACTTGTGTCTTTTCTAGGACTTACTGAACTTTACAGTAAATTTGTACAAGATTGTTCATCAAAAGTACATTCGTTGAGGTTACTGTTAAAAAAGGATGCAAAGTTTTTGTGGACTGTTGAGCAACAATTTGCCTTTGACCTACTGAAAAAGGAGATTATTAACGCTCCATTTTTAAAACCTTTTGTGTTAGGTAAAGAATGTATTGTATGTGTGGATGCAAGCAATGTGGGTTTAGGTTCTGTATTAATGCAAAAGAATAGAGGTGAGGAGTATGTTGTTTCATATGCCTCGAGGACTCTCCATGGTGCTGAGTACAATTATTCCACTATTGAGAAGGAATTGTTGGCTTGCACTTGGGCTGTTGAACATTTCAGACAGTTTCTTTGGGGAACTAAATTCCGCTTACGAACCGACCACAAGTCTTTAATCAACATGCTAGCGGCTGGTGGTGGGAGAACTTTGACAGCACGTTTGGCACGCTTAGCTGCGAAGCTGCAGGAATTCCAATGTGTAGTGGAATATGTTCCTGGCCGTTTGAATGTACACGCCGACTGCATGTCTAGATTGCCCTTAGATTCGCAAGTTTCTAGTGTTCATAGTGATTCTGATGTTCTATTTTCCATTGGGGATGTCAATGGTGAAGGTAACAACGAATTGTGTGGAACTATTTCTGAAATTGACTGGAGAAATGCCATGTATAAGGACTCCGGTTTATCTAATGTTGTGATGTATTTACAACATGGTTGGCCTCAGGAACGAAAATTGTCAGGCGATGTTCTGTCCTTCTACAAGATAAAGGATGAAATCATGTTTGACCAGGGTTTTGTAAATAGAGAAGATAAAATAGTTCCTCCTTATGATTTAAGGAAGAAAATTATCTCAATGGCTCATGAAGGTCACATGGGTATGTCCAATACCAAAAGGCGTATTCGCAAATTCTACTTGTGGCCAGGTATAGATAAAATGATTGATAAATGGGTCAGTTCTTGTTTGCCTTGTTCTTTGAGTGATGAGTCTGTGAAACCTCTAACTGTTGGTGTTTCACCCATTGAATTTGTTACATCTCCTTGGAAAAAATTGGGAATGGATATTGTTGGTCCTCTTGATTTGTCACCTAACAAAGACTTGTTTATTTTGGTTTTGATTGACTACTTTTCCAAATGGCCAGAGTTAAAAGTTGTGGATAAAATAGGTTCTACTCAACTTGTGGAATTTCTGGATGAAGTGTTTTGTAGAGAGGGCATTCCTGCTGAAATTGTTTCAGATAATGGTCCACAGTTTATCAGCAAAGAATTTTCTTCATTCCTTGAAAGGTGTGGTATTGTACACAAAAGGGTGTCTAACTATAACCCTCAGGCCAATGGTCAAACAGAACATTTTAATAGAGTGATAAAAGAGTCCATCCAACTTGCTGTTGAAAGCAATTTAAATTGGAGAGGAGCATTACGTGCCTCTTTATTGTCTTATCGTGTTTCTCCCAATTCTGTTACGGGTTTGTCTCCTTTTGAGATGCTAAGAGGCAGGAAACCAGGCTCTAAACTTTTACCCTGGTGGATGAAAAGTAAAATTTCTTGTGAGCGTTCTTTTGATCCTTTTAAAGTCAAAGACAAGGTGTTAGCATATCAGGAAAGAATGAAAAGGAATTGTGGTTCTGTCTCTCACAGTCCAAAGATTAAAGTGGGTGATTTTGTGCGAGTAAAATTTGGTAGAACATTTGGCAATAAATGGAATAAATGGTCTGACCCATGTAAAGTTTCTGAGGTTTTTACTAAGGCTGTAAGAGTTGAAGGTGGTTAGATCTGGAACTTTAGAAGGATTTCTTTGTGTAAAGTTGTGAATTCTAAGGCAACTTCGCAATCAAGCTCAAATGCCAACGCAGCATCGCAATCAAACTCAAATGCTGAAGATGACGTAACTTTTTCAGCTTTGTTAGACACTTTTGGGTGTGAGCCACAAACTGAGCTTGTCAATTCGCCACAGATTGTCAATTCACCACAAATTGAGAATGTTGATTCGCTTATGTGTGGTGTTAACTTACCCATCAATGATTCTGGTATTCTAAATGACAATTCTAATGTGAATGCTGATTATGTAGTCTCTGGACCTGTTGTTGAACAATCTGGCAATGATGCTTTAAAGAGAAGTGTTCGTGTTAAATATACTCCTATAAAATTACGTGATTTTATTCATGAATTTGTTTTTTTTTTTGTTTTTTTTTCAAAAGGGGGAAGGTGTGTTGTATTCCTTCCTCCTGTTCATTTAGAATTGTTATGGCTCTTTCTTGGTTCTACATTCCATATGTGGGAGTTAGGCAGTGTAAGTCTGTCTCCTGAAGATTGTGGTTGTACAAGCTGTTATCCTTTATTAACCCCTCCCATGCTCATGACGGAGCCGCTCCGTCATGAGCATCGGCTGAGCTGTGCTCATGACGGAGCGGCTCCGTCATGGCCCTGCCGACGCGCCTGCGCGGCGCTGATTTTGCGCCTGCGCGGCGCGTTCTATTGGGTGGGTGGGGCCATGATGGAACCGCTCCGTCATGAGCACAGCGTAACCCCGGCTCGTGACGGAGCGGCTCCGTCACGAGCATGCAAGCGCCGCTCGGCCCCCCCCCCCCAGCGCTGCAGCGGAATTGCCGCTGCAGCGAAGGGGTTAAACCTCCTATTTACAACTACTTCTGCCTCTTGGATTACATCAGCTTTCAGCAGTGACTGTTGAGGACGTGGGTGGAGACAAGTGGGTGGAGCCAGTGGAGGAAGAGGGTGGAGCCATGGGAAGGGGTGTGGTCTCCTAAACAAATTTGAGCACCTGCACTTAATATTTTACTAATTAAGCCCTTGAAGAGGGCGGTCCATACTCTCTTCCAGATTTCTTAAAACGACTTGTAGTCGATAAGACTTTTACTAGTAATGCTTCAGTATGGTCTTTTCATGCCAATTGTTCCCCGAACCCCATCCCTAGGTATTTGTATCTACTAAAAACCTATACTTCTGCTTTGTGATGGAACCACTTAAACATCAACTTTTTCCCCAATGACAGCACCTTCGTTTTTCAAAATTAATAGTCAGCATTTTCTTTTTTAAATATTTTGCAAAAGCATCTAAATTTGTCTGCAAACCAATTTCTGTTATGCCTCAAATGACTAGGTCGTCAGCATAAAGAATACAACTAATATGGGTGCCATTCATCTCAGGGTGAAAAACATTTGATCTTCCAAATAAACTAGGTAAATAAGCTAAAAACAATGAAAATAAGAGTGGGGAATAGGCCCATTCCTGTCTCCGGACATACATAATATGTATTCTTCTTGACTGTGATCCTTAGATATCGATTTCTGCCTGTACCCAGGTTCCTCTATGCTTTTCTTCTAATAACAGGAGGAGGCTCTGCGTATGGCATAGTTTCTTAGGTCTTCCCATAGCAATTCTTAATTGATAAAGTTGAACGCAAAACAGAATTCCACAAAACAGCAACAAAGACTTTCTTTTTGATACAGGGATTTTTGACTTAAGGCCCACAAACTAAAACTATTATCCATACTAAAGTGTCTCTCTCCTTAAACCCCCCCTTGCTCAATCGGAATTACTGAGTTGAGCTCCTTCAAACGCCCCACCCACATCTAGTAAATTAATCTGACTATAATTTTGTGCTAAAGAAGTGTCCCCTTTTTAGGTCTCGCCTGTCGATGCGCATGCGCATCGAGCAAGGCGAGAGTATTGGGACTTATCCACTCTTTATCCACACTGCAAGGAATCGTGGCGATTCCTTGCAGTGCCCGTGACTTTTAAGCTCAATGCGCATGCGCATTGAGCTTAAAAGCGCGTGCACGTCCGTCTTTGTTTACCCGCTCCGCCCCCTCCCCTTCCCGCCGTGTTGCATTTCTCCTCCCCCCGCCCCTCTCTTCCCTCCGTCTTGTTTTTTGTTGTTTATTTTTTATTTTTATAATGTTTGCTTTTCTTCCTGTCTTATGCCTTGTCCCTGTAAAGCGCTTATACTGTGACCAGAATCTTGACGTGCTATGCAAACAACCTAAATAAATGCATAATTCAATTCACTGGGTATCAACAAGTTACAGAATTAACGCCTTAACAGCCAGCGTTATTTTTCTAAACTTGTCTTGTAGTATGCCAAACATGACTCTTCAGGCAAAGTTAACACTTTCTGCGTAATAACGGCGGGCCAGAGAGAAGGCTGCGCTGCTTGGCTCAGACCAGGGGGGCACTGCTGTCTGTGCGTGCCCTGCTCCTCGCAGCTGCCCCGGACGTTGATGACTGGTCTCCGGGAACACTGGATGTGTGAGCTCTATCAGCGCGGCACCCTTTCACAAGCGCCGTTGGGCTATGCTTTCATTGTTGTGTGTTTTCCCTGCTGCCTCTCTGCTCCCGCTCCCACTGCCCCCTACCTCTTCCCTTTCTGTCAGTCACCGGGCTTCAGCTTGTTGTTTAAGAAAGGCCGGTGCATTCTCGACATTACCAGTTTGTGGAAATAAATTAAACAAATGAGGCAAAACACATATTCGCAATTAATTGTACATCTCAGTAACATAGGCAATACGATCATCTCTGCGCCCGTTTCACAAACGCTCAGCTGGTTTTGCTTTGATATAGGGTAGGGAGTGCTTTGTTATTAGGCCTCATTTTGTCCATCCATGTTTTTGATCTTCTAAGCGTTTTGTGGCAGTTTGTAACAAATGCATTTACTGAGAGCCATGACGTTTCTGAACCTAACCACTGAATAACCGTACTGGAGGGGAACCTGCTATAGTGTTTTAAAATTGTATTTGTTATCTAGTGGGTGTTTCTGGGTGTATCATGTACGTCTGCTTTTCGTGGGAGATGTTTATCTATGTGCTTTAAACTATCCCTGGCTTAACAGAAATTGGGGAGGGACGGGGCAATGCATGCAGACAGAATTTAGAGGGTTTTGATAAGGGCATGTAGTAAGTCCTTCCACGCATTCCTCGCAGATATGTGGTACTTGGTATCATGTTCTGTTTTGTATGAGGGAGACTTATTACAATGTTCCACTCCTTAAAGTACTATAAAGCTGCCTCTCAGAAGAGGAGGCCCCATTTCCCACGTGTGAGCGCAAACAGCTGCTGACCCTCTTGGGCTGAGGACGTTGAACAACCTGTCCCGTGGGATGCCTTCATCGTCCTTCAACGGCACATAAGAGGCTGCAATTGACCGGGGTCCCCACTTTTGGGACGCCCATGTCACCCTCAACCCCTCACCCTCACTCACCCTCAACCCCTCAAACTCACCCTCACTCACCCTCAACCCCTCACCCACCCTCACCCTCACTCACCCTGACCATCACTCACCCTCAACCCCTCACTCACCCTCAACTTCTCTCACCCTCACTCTCACTCATCCTCACTCACCCTCAACCCCTCACCCTCACTCACCCTCACTCACCCTCACTCACCCTCAACCCCTCACCCTCACTCACCCTCAACAACTCACCCTCAACCCCTCACCCTCAACCCCTCACCCTCAACCCCTCACCCTCAACCCCTCACCCTCACTCACTCACCCTCAACCCCTCACCCTCAACACCTCACTCACACTCACTCTCACTCATCCTCACTCAACCACCCTCAACCTCACTCACCCTCAACCCCTCACCCTCAACCCCTCACCCTCACTCACTCACGCTCAACCCCTCACCCTCAAACCCTCAACCTCACTCACCCACCCTCAACCCCTCACCCTCACTCACTCACCCTCAACCCCTCACCCTCACTCACTCACCCTCACTCACCCTCAACGCCTCCCCCTCAACTCCTCACCCTCACTCACCCTCACTCACCCTCAACCCCTCACTCACCCTCAACACCTCACCCTCAACACCTCACCCACCCTCACCCTCACTCACCCTGACCATCACTCACCCTCAACCCCTCACTCACCCTCAACCCCTCACTCACCCTCAACCCCTCACTCACCCTCACTCTCACTCATCCTCACTCACCCTCAACCCCTCACACTCACTCACACTCACTCACCCTCAACCCCTCACCCTCACTCACTCACCCTCAACGCCTCACCCTCAACGCCTCACCCTCAACCCCTCACTCACCCTCACTCTCACTCATCCTCACTCACCCTCAACCCCTCACACTCACTCACACTCACTCACCCTCAACCCCTCACCCTCACTCACTCACCCTCAACACCTCACCCTCAACTCCTCACTCACCCTCACTCTCACTCATCCTCACTCAACCACCCTCAACCTCACTCACCCTCAACCCCTCATCCTCAACCCCTCACCCTCAACACCTCACCCTCAACACCTCACCCTCAACCCCTCACCCTCAATCCCTCACCCTCAACCCCTCACCCTCACTCACTCACCCTCAACCCCTCACCCTCAACCCCTCACTCACCCTCACTCTCACTCACCCTCACTCACCCTCACTCACCCTCACTCACCCTCACTCACCCTCACTCACCCTCAACACCTCACTCACCCTCACTCATCCTCACTCACCCTCAACCCCTCACCCTCACCCACCCTCAAACCCTCACCCTAACTCACACTCACCCTCACCCACCCTCACCCTCACTCACCCTCACTCACCCTCACTCACCCTCACTCACCCTCACTCACCCTCACTCACCCTCACTCATCCTCACTCATCCTCACTCACCCTCAACCCCTCACCCTCACTCTCACTCACCCTCAACCCCTCACTCACCCTCAACCCCTCACTCACCCTCACTCACCCTCACTCACCCTCACACACCCTCACCCTCACTCACCCTCAACCCCTCACCCTCACACAGTGCAATAGGTCTCGGAGCATTTCAGTTAGACCTTTTAGAATTGTTTATGGCTTTTTTTATTTGTAATTCTTTAGCATTGGCTACAGGGAACAAAAATGCTAAAGACTTACAAAAAAAACCCATAAACAATTCTAAAAGCACTAACTCTAATGCTGCGAGACCTATTGCATTTCCAATGCTTGTTATAGATTGGTTTGATAAGAGCATCCTCACAGCAATCCAGGAAAATACCTGTCCTTTTATTTCTTTGAAACAATAGCTAGAACAAGCTGTACCATCAATCACTATTTGTTCTCAACTACTACCACAGGTAGATTATCTAGGCCAGCTGCTCTTGTCAGTTTTGATGTTGTAATTGTTTTTTATTGTCTCCTTTGGAAACAGCCTCCTTTTTAATTCATATATATTAAATACAGACGGGCACTACCTGTTCACAGCCTACCCCATTTTTTTCAAGGGCCCAGAACTTCTTAAAATTCATCGACTCAATTACTTCAAACATGGCTTTACAGCATTTTTCTTGAAGCAACCTCTTCTTGTTCGATATTAACCCTTTATATTCTCTTCGTGCTAAAGTAAGCTGTTCTATAAACTCATTGTTTCTAGAAAGCTTTGTAGATTTTCAAATGTTCTTACCCGTATTTTTTAGCGCCTACATTCATCATCAAGCCTCAGGTTTTTTATCACACCTCCAATCCTTTCCCTATTTTCCGTAAGTTTAATTACCTTAGGTTAACTTTTAACCATGATATTACCCGTTTAATTATTTCCTCATAACAGGCAACACATTTTACTGGTACCTCCTCATCACCGAATGCAGTGAACTGTTGCTGGAAATGTTTTAACGTCTGAACTGGGGTGGCAGAGTGGGCTAAAGAACGGTGATGGATTAAACCCAGATCTTTTGACTGGGTGTGAGTGTTTGATTGATTCAGATGATCCGTCCATCACCACCCCCTTTTGTACCGGAAATGTTTTAACAGCATTAAATCTGTCTCTGTTCAACTCGTTCTAAGGCCACTCATTTGCTCCATTTTCAGAGGAGGACTTGATCTGTTTTTCGCTTGGACCCATTACTTATCGCTATGTGCAGTGGGTGATGGTCACTACCTTCTATCTGCAACACGCATTTTATATCTCAACCAGGCAAAAAAGCATACTCAATGGGACAATTCTTGTTACCATATATATAAAGGTTTACCTACCAGGTGTGTTTGATGGAAACAGTCCATTTAAACTAACCAACCTATTTGAAGCAAAGAAGTTCACCAATGATGCATCCCCCTTGGTAACTGAGCTTTCTGGATAGGTTACGGGCCAATATTATATGCTGATAACAGGTCTTTATTCAATAAGTCAGTCTTACAAGGGGCCAATCTGTGATTAAAATCTCCCAACAAAATAATCAGTTCCTGAGAATATGTAGAAAAAATTCTAGTAAGATGCTTCCTGAAAAATTCTATTTCTGCGTTATATTCAAAAGGACCATTACTTGTAAATAAACATTTATAACAATTGAACGATCAAATGGCTTAGTCTCATCATGCAGATGTGCACAAAAAGCAAAAATCCGATTGCTTCTTGAACTAAAGGAGATTTGTCACCACCATGGTCGATATTAATGTCTGTACCCCTCCCCGGGGGCAGCTTGATGAATTTTGTGTTGTCCTCAGAGATACCTGTAAAAAACACATCTACCAATGGAGACCCTACGCACAAGCAAGGCTCTTGGAAACACAGGGTCTCTTGGAGTAAATTATATATTAAAACAATTATTGATTACTTAAATCATTAGCCAATGTATGTTCCAAGGGAGCATAGAAAGCCAGTGCATAGTAACCCTTCCCTAATCTACATCAATTAGGTCGTCATGGCCTTCAAACGGCCAGTGGTACCAGGTAAGAGATGAATACGCTTTGGGCTGAGCCAAGATGTGCTTGTCTGAGACTCAATCTAATGGCTTAACGAGGCTGGTGGAAAACGTTCAGTGGTTGAAACAGACAGGCCCAAAGCCCACTCTATGCTTATTGTTAACAATACGACTGTTCAACAGGCGTGCTATTAAAAACCAAGACCTAAAAAGAGCAACGGATACAGATATCCCCTCCCACCGGTGAAATGGATATTGGGTTCTGGAGTGATGATATTAAAGACAGGCCCATCTAATATGTGGCAAAGTCCATTCAGCAGGAGTGCGATGGAGAGCAGTCTGTCTCCAGTGGTTCATCTGGGAGCACATATTACTAATATATGGCTAAAGTTTGGCATGGTATTGAGATTTATGGACAGGACATTCCGCATCAAGGTGGCCGCTTTGTGTAATTAAGGTATCCATCACTGGGCAGTCAACACAGTTCGACTGCAGTTTTAATGCTTACGGATGGAAAGTTTTCAAGATAGACCTGGGGTGTCAACACATGTGGCACTGTGCTATGAACATCCCACCTCCTCATAAGCATGTTCTTTGCAATCTCTAGCAGCGACTGGTCCGACTTCTTGTTCAAGTGAAGTGAATGTTTGTGTATTAGTGCATCCCATCACAAAAACCTCCTTGCCAAATTGGCACGTCCATAAACTAAGTTGAATTAGCTTTAGAAAGGTGGCTAGTGTTTACTGAATCTGGTAAAGGAGTTACCTCTCTCTCTTGCTATATCTCTCTCTCCCCCATAGACAGGTGCCCATCCATTCCCCAATTTTCAAGCACAGAAGACTTGGGAAAAGGTAGGGAGGTGACTTGTGATTTCCACCATTATTGGGATCACAGCTTACTTAACTCTGTTGGTGCAGGTGTAATAGTTCTCAAGCCTCCACATCTGATTTCTTTCCAATTTAGGCATAAAACGTAAAAGAAAACTTGCAAAAATACAGCTGTGTAAGAAACTTTAAGAGATAATGTAATACCTTATAATTTTGATAAGTGCTAAAGATATATTGATCATCTGCAGCCAAGGAAACCTTGTAGTTGTATTAGAATTTCTCCGTGCCCAATTTGAGTAGTTGTAGACATCATCTCATTCTGAAACACTTGGCTTCGACGATGTAATATACATGGTAAATATTGTGCCTGGCAAGTACTGCCATCAGAAGTAATGTGTGCTCAGTAGACAGAATATCCCATGAAAGCGGCACTTCAATGGAATAATAGTATTGGGGGGTGGGATTTTTGATCTCTTATCTGATTACTCTTGATCTAAATCCCTGCTCAGGTCGACTGAATCTTTGTTGCCTGTCATTGAGTAAACAGGTAACCCACTACTAGGTTAATCAAACCAATAATTGCACGACTCTGAAAAACCACTTACCACCGATCAGTTTAAAAGTTTTATTGTAAGGCCAAAGTTAGCTGAAGGTATAGACATCTAAATATCAGGTTCAAAAGGTACACTGGCATCAACAGAAACATGAATTCTCTGAATGATCTTAAACAACAGAAAAATATAACCAATGCCAATTCAAGAATCAATAGATTTGCCAATATGGACACAAGCTGAAGCTTGCGAGACATTTACAGAATGAAGAAAATATCAAGTTAGACTGTCCCTACACTGGACTAGGTGACATCCCTACTTAGCAGAATCTTACCCTAAAAAGGTGTCAGCCGTGGTGACTCCCAAAGAAGTTCACGCACTTTTCTTAATCTTAGATGAAAACCCTATGCATAGCGGTCATGTCCTCTCTGCCTACCCATCCGCTCTCTTAGGGTCCTCAGGCCATCTGCTCTGCCTCCACCCCAGGGTGCTGTCCCTAATACAAAATCACAATCGAAATTTGGAACGCCCCTTTGAGACGCCCCTCACGTGGTTTCAGTTCTGGTTTCTTCCATGATGGCACTCCTCTGGGCCTCTCGTTAGCGTTGACCTTGCTTCCCAGGCTCTTTTTCCAGCTCGCCGGTACCCCCCAGAACATTCCAGTGCCCTCCTCCAGGCCTGTGCCTGGCTCCCTGGACAGAGCTCCATTCATCACCCTCTTGATTGGGACCCCCTCACACCTGCAAACAGACACCCATGAATAGGGCCCCAAATTCCACTCTCTGGTTATCTCCCTCCGGCCATAACTTTACAAAGGAATGACAATTTATGCTCTAACGAATCTCAATTCTAACTAACACGTGCAGATCAAAGAAGCCACTTTATCTTTCCAGGCCTACTAAATTATCTAGCAAGCGGCCCGCACTCTATGAACCTTTATTTCTAAAACTAAAACAATTCTTGTAAATACACTCTGATTATATGAAACACTTCTATAAAAAACACGAATATATATGAACACTTCTAAAACATGATTCTTACATGTGAACATCAATTACTAAATTATGGTAAATCCACGTCCTGTCAAAATATAAGTACACGTTGTCGATCTTCATACATTGCCATGAGGCCTGCGCATTTCTACAGTTGCAGCCTTACATATACTTCAATAGCAGCTACATAACATGGATTCTGGTTAACACTTCTAATCAATTTAATAATTACACACATTTCTACACTATTCTCACACTCTATATATGATTCTCTATATCAATTAAACAAACATTCAGATACATATGTGATTATATGACTACATACTTTGGTTACTTTAGCTAAACCCGTGCATCAAAGTCGTGAATGTGGTGCACTTATACGTTTTCTCAGATTTGCACTCTCTCAGTTCCCCCCTTTGATGACCTCTAGGGGTCATCACCATTATTACATCGGTTTTGGCTTGTCAAACAGAACTTATTGCGAGGTTCCCTCTCTTTATCGTTTCCAGAGCCCTCAGACTCCTGTATTGATTATCTTGCATAGCAGCTAATCGCTGTTCCTGTTCTCTCATGGATCTTTGCAACCTGTTTGCTCTGTACCATTGATACAACCTCACTAATCCCCACAATATGAGTATGCAGATTATTACTATGAGGATGGGTTTCAGGATGTACCAGACAAAACTCCTCCCTATGTTGGCAAACCAACCTCCAACTTTACTCATTCCATGACCCACTTTTTCCCATGCATTTATTTTTGTCAGATCTTCAATTTCTTGATGTATTTTAGTTATATTTTGTATACCTTTCTCAAGAAGTTTTGAATTGTCTGGAATGTAAGTGCAACATTCCTGGACCTCCAAAGCCTTACAGACTCCGCCCTCTTTGGCTAACAGAACGTCTAAAGCAAGACGATTCTGAAGAACCATTGCCCTTATCGATTGCATCTCTCCTTCCACCAGCATTAGTGATCTTGCAGTACTTGCAGACAATCTGTCTACAACTGTAGCCAATCTCCTGATCTTGACATCATTGAGTATCAATCCTAAAAGAGGGAACATAGCGCCAAATACATCTCCAACTACCTCAGCATCGCCTACGTCTCTTCTCCCCCTTGCTGAAGTTTTTCCCTCTATGATCTCTAAATCTTTGGCATGATATATTTTGGGGAAGACAATTGCCAAATAACATGAGCCGTACGAGTTGTCAGGCAGATTCACGTAGGCATTTCTACCACATACAAAATATACATTAGGAATCACTTGCATTCCCTTTAAGAAATCCTTTGTATAGTATTCTAATCGGAAAGCATGTTCACAACTGACTTCACCTACAAACACACTCTCATAGTAAGTTTTACTTCTGTGCAGGCATAACTTTCCTTTCTGTGTTCGATCTAAAGCTATTGAACCATTACTACCCTTCCTTTTGTGTGCCTTCTCCTCCTCGGTCCAATCTGTTTTCCACTGTCCTGACATTTTCAGAATCTTTTGCCTTCTATAACGGTCATCAACTTGCCCTATAAACTTCTTCTCAATCTCTGATACTTTGCAAGTTAGGTTGTTTCTGCGTGCATATGAAGTATCTAGTGGATCCCAAGGAAGGAAGAATTTTGCCAATCTATCTTCCTTCTTGTAATAGTCCCATTTGTTCATCTTCTTATAGTTCGGGACTTCTGGTAATACTGAATCATAGTTCGAGAAATAATACTCAAAACTATCTCGTCCATAAAATATACTAAGCAATAGACTACATGTAATACCATAAGTCAATGGAAGATGATGATATCGAATGCCTTCATCTACAGAAGCCGGCAATTGCATGCAGACATAGCAATCCTCGGCCTCCATGACATCAATGTATTCATATAACAGTTTAGCATAAGCGTTGGTTTTAAAATTTCCCTGTGACTCATCTACATGTAACCTACGGGCCTCTGCTGCCAGCAACGCTTTCTCTTGAATTGCATTGTCCTCCTTTTTATCAGCAGCAGCAGGTTTCGGTGTCATTACAGGCTTTGCATCTGTTGTTTTCGTTACACTTGCGTGTCCCACTATATATGATACGGTAACTACTATAACTATAAGAAGAATTACTCCCGCTAATAGTGTGCCTACTATACATTTTGCCTTGCGGTTTGGGTTACCGGCCTCCATGTTCTCAAATAGTATTTTCTTTTGAAAAGTCTCTTTTCGTTTGTTTCTCCAATCAGTTTCTTTTGCTCATTCAGTCTGTGAATCACTCTTGGAAGCTGATAACCCCTTTTGCAACATAGTCTCTTATTTTTCAGCAACAGACAACCCTAGCCCTTCTCCGTCAACTAGATGAAATGTCCCTAAGTTTTCTCTTCTTCCACTAGGCGCTAGGTTATCTTCTCTCTCTGACTTATTTACAAAGTTCTTTAGGTGTCTACAATGATTCGTGTTCCAGCAGCTCTAATAGCGTATTCCAACAATTCTAAACGAAGAATGGTTTCTTCGTGCTCTGGTACTGGATGACCCAAAGTCGGAAATTCCAATCTGTTCAGTACCAGGTCTTTAATCCTGCTTAAATACGGAGGGATGGGGAGAGTGAATGTTAACAATCCTTCAGTCTCGACGCCAGGTGCCAACAGCCTCACTTCCACTGTTATGATTGGTTCGAGGCTGATCACCTTCACTTCCCTCACCCTCCCGGATCTCTGTCCCCAAGACATCTGTTGCCAGGTAGGTCCACTCAGAAGTAGCGTATCTTCTGCAGGGCACACGCACCCTCCTTGACCTTCTTAGTCTCTCTGCTTCCGAGTCCAATGCACCTTCATCCAAGTCTGAGTCTTCGGATATCGGAGCGAGGGTACTTTCTGAAGCTGATCTTAGGCTTGGCCTCCTCCTTCTTTCCGGCCAGCTAGCCTCTCCGCGCCTCACCCTCCTGCTCCTTGTCCTTGCGCTTGACTCTTGATCACTTACAGCTTGACCAGTGTCTGTTTCGTATTCACAGCTATCTTCTCCTTCTGTGGCAACGTCAGTTTCGCTGGTATACTGTCCGTCTTCAGCTTGGTCAGACACACTCCCAGCTTCCTCTGGCACCCCCACAGCTTGGCTGGTCCCCTCTGTGGCTTCTCCGTCCTCGGCTGGATTCTCGTCCGAGAGAGGAGCTGTTTCTTCCAGGGGTGCTGGAACTCTCCGAGTATGCGAAGCGTGTATCCAATTGGGCAGACCTCCACACTTGACTGCAGTGTTTGTTACCAGTATGACCTGATAGGGTCCACGCCAGCGCACGTCTAAGCAACTCTTCCTAACGTGCTTTTTCACCACGACCCAATCCCCAGGGCACAGGTCGTGGCACAAGTCTTGAGACGATGGAATTTCCGCAGCCTGCACCTGAAGAGACACAGAATGAATGGCGTCAGATAGTCCCTTGCAATAGTCCAGGATCAGATCATCTGTAATATTCAACAATGCTGCAGTAGGAACTGATGGCAGTCTCATTGCCCTCCCCATTAACACTTCATGTGGGGAGAGTCCTGTCCTTCTGTCTGGTGTACTACGTATGCTCATCAGGACTAGTGGCAAGGCATCGGACCAACTTAAGGATGTTGAAGAACAAACTTTAGCAATCCGGGATTTTATTGTGCCATTGATCTGTTCCACGATTCCCGAAGCTTCTGGTCGGTAGCTACAGTGCAACTTCTGGTCTATATCCAGAGCTGAGCAAAGCATTTTTACGATTTTGCTGTTGAAATGTGTTCCCCTATCTGATTCCAAAGAGGTCGGCACCCCGAAACGCGGTATTAGCTCCCTAAGCAATAGCTTTGCTACTGTGAGTGTGTCACACCTGCGTGTAGGGTAAGCTTCGACCCATCTAGAAAATATGCAAACGACCACTAACACATATCGAAGCCGATTGCACCTTGGCATTTCTATAAAATCCAACTGCATTCTATTGAAAGGGCCATCGGACCTTCCAATGTGACTCAGTGTAACTGGTGTTCTTTTCCCTATGTTCAAATGCTGACAGGTGATGCATCGTTGGCACACTGCTTCTGCGGCCACTCTAAACTTAGGGTTATACCAAGTTTGTCTGAATATCCGCAACATAGCTTCTCTACCTAGAAGTGCTGGACTGTGTATTCTCCTTGCCATTGGACTAACTAATTCATTTGGCAGTACTGCTCTCCCATCTGCAGAAACCCAAAAACCCATTTCACTTTTCACACACCCTGCAGTTTCCCATGTCTGTTTCTCAATGTCTGGTGCCTTCTCTTGCATGTCTTTTAACTCATCCCAAGTGTCCACAGTTTCTAATACCATAGTTAATTCTGTCCTTGCCTGTATCCCGCTCACTTCCACTTCTGTGAAGGAATATCCTTGCTCTGCACAGTAGCGTGCAACTTCATCAGCATACCTGTTACCTTGTGACACAAAATCTGTGTTTTTCGTGTGCGCTGTACATTTAACAACGGCAATTGCTGCTGGACCTTGTAATGCTTCCAACAGTAAACGTACAAATTCCCCATTTCTGATTGGTTAGCCTGAAGAAGTCATGTAACATCTCTGAGACCACAATTGCCCGTAGTCGTGAACTACCCCGAAACCATATTGGCTATCGGTGTAAATGGTGACTCGAATTTTGCTACCTGCTAAACAGGCACGTGTCAATTCAATGATTTCAGCTACCTGAGCGGAGTGTACTCCTTCCAGACAAGCGGCTTCCACAACTTCAGTAATGGTACAAACAGCATAAGCTGCTCTCAATTGACCAACATCGTCCCTTACACATGAGCCATCAACAAAGAAAATTTCATCGGGGTCAGTCAATGGCTCATCCACGATATCTGGTCTTGGTTTGGTGCATAGTTCAGTCACATCAAGGCAATCGTGATCTTCACATCCATCATCTTCTATATCATTTGGAAGTGGCATCAAAGTGGCAGGATTCAAAACAGAGCATCTCTTAAGGGTCACGTTCTCTGCAGCAAGAATGACTTGCTCATAGCGCGTGAGCCTACTATTCGTCAGATGCTGTGTCTTGGTCCTGGTCATCAACAGTTCAACAGAATGCGGTACATACACCACTAACTGGTGTCCCATTACGATATTTTCACACCTCTCAATGCTGACACCCATTGCAGCAACGGATTTGAGACATCCGGGCAACGCTGCGGCTACTGGGTCTAATGTAGCCGAGAAGTATGCAACTGGTCTACGGGCATTTCCATGAATCTGGACCAAAACTGACAAAGCACAACCTTCTCTTTCACAGCAGTACAGTAAGAATGGCTTTTCGTAATCCGGCATTCCTAGAGCAGGGGCACGACATAAGTCCTCCCTCAACTGCAAGAATGCCATCAAACAATCCTTGTCCCATGGTACCGGATCACTCACCTTCTTGTGCGTCAGTTTTTGTAACGGTTTTGCTTTCAGCTATCCACTGCCGGCAATAACCAACCATTCCTAAAAACATCCTGACTTCTCTCTGTGTCGTGGGCGGATTCATTTTCATGATCGCCTCTATCCTGTCTGGGGACACCTTTCGCTTCCCTTTTTCAATTCGGTGTCCCAAATACTGCACTTCTGTCAAGCAGTACTGTAATTTTCTCGGGGACACCTTGTGCCCATTCTCGGCTAGGTGATTCAATAGGGTGATGGTGTCTATTTTGCAATCTTCCTCGGTTTCTGACGCAACAAGTAGGTCGTCTATGTACTGGACTAGAACCGAGTTCCGTGGCAGTACTAGACTTTCGAGATTTTTCTTCAGCAGCTGGTTAAAAATCGATGGGCTTTCTGTATACCCCTGTGGGATACGACACCATGTTAATACGCGATTTTCTATTTTAAAAGCGAAAATAAATTGGCTCTCCTCATCTAATGGGATCGAGAAGAAGGCCTGGCAAAGGTCTATCACTGTGAACCACTCGGCTTGGAATGGTATCTGAAACAATATCACTGATGGATTCGGTACCACTGGACAACATGAAACAACTATGTTATTAATCTTTCGAAGGTCCTGCACTATTCTGAATTTCCCACTAGGCTTCTGCAAACCCATAATCGGGGAGTTACATGGACTACCCACGATTTCTTTCAGTATTCCCTGCTTAATCATGGATTTGATCACGGGTTTTATTCCTGCAATCGTCTCCGGGGTCAATTTGTATTGTGGCGTTCTTGGATATTCGACATTTGGTTTTACCATGATTTTCACTGGTTCTACTCCTTTGATCAGTCCTATCTCTTCCCCGGTGAAATCCCATACCTCAGATGACACCACACCTCTCAAGTCCCATGGAAGCTCCTCCACGTCAAGGTAGGATATAGCTCCACGCATACCTGTGAGTTTGCTACTTTAAAATCGGCATCATCATCGTTAGTCTGCACTTCCACTCCTTGGGGTGTGCAATATATAGTACAATTTAGTTTGCATAACAAGTCTCTTCCCAACAGACACACAGGGCTGGAATCACAGACCACAAACTGATGCTCATCTCTGTATTTCCCTATTTTCACTAATACTGGCTCTGTCAAAGAACTGGTAATTCTTCTGTTTGCGACTCCTACCACTTGAATAGTTTCCCCTGACATGGGCAAATCCGGGACTACTGCTGATCTTATAGTGGATCGGGTGGCTCCTGTGTCTACCAGGAAGGTTGTAGGACACCCTGCAACTTCAGCTTCTACATACGGTCCTCTTTGGTCCACCTCTAGAGCTGCCCCAAGGGTACAGTCCTCCATGTTACTCACACGCCGTCCAGTCAATGGATCGACGTAATAGCATTCCTCTCCTCCTACGAAAAATGGCATTTGTCTATACGTTTTTCCCCCTGTCGCTATTCTGGGTGGTTGAGGGAACTGGGCTCGAGGAGCCTGGGTCCCCCCTTTGACCACCTTTCCATTTTGCATTGCTGTTCCCTTTACCAGACTGCTCGAGTCCTCTTCCTCCGGTCCTTGTTCTCCAATCTCAATATTATAGGGACACTCGCGTTTCCAATGCCCCACCTCGTTACACTGGTGACATCTAGTCGTCTTTTTCAATGTCGCGATGTCTAACCTGGGTCTCGAATTCGAATTTTCCTCATTGCTTTTATTCTGGTTATTTTGTCTCCGACCCATGGTCCCTGTTCCCTGTTGCTGCTGTCCACCCTTTCCGGCTGTCTGCATTTGTACAAGCATCAGCGTCTCCTTAAGCTTCTTTGCTTTGGAATCTATCTCATCACTGCAATACCTTGCATATCTCAAAATTCCGTCTAATGGTTTGTTTTGCCAACAAATCAAATGTTGTTGAATCATCAAGCAAATATCAGGTCTCAATCCCAAGACAAATTTCGATACGAACTGTCCTATGTCTTTTGGATCCATTACATCTAATCCGCTGTACTGTTTGAACGCTTTCAGCAATCTCTCATAATATTCATGAACTGTCTCTTTAGGTTCCTGTCTGGTCCGATCTATTTTGACCCAATCTATATCCTGCAATGGCACTTTCTCCTTCAGCCATGTCATTACCCTTTCGTACTTTTCCATGACTTCCTGACTCTTCCCGTCCCACTCAGGACCGCTTTCGCCAGCCCCACAGTGAGACAAGGTTCTGCTATCTTGACTTTCCCATTTGGCTTCCGCTCCCATCCTGCTATTCTGAGTCTCTACGGCAGAATCCCATTCCTTCAAATACTCCCTTAACTCTTTAAAGGATTTCGGTCGTGGTCCCCTTAGATCCGTCAGCCCTCTCTGACCTTCCTGGGCTATTATGGGATCCCCGACTTGGTTTAACGGAGTGCTCCAGTCCTTTGGACCTGACAACTGCTTCTGGGAATTAATCATGTTGTTCCTATTCTCCATTTCTGCTCTCTCCCTGTCTATCCGCACATGTTCCTCCTCCCGTGCTCTCTCTGGGTTGTAAATTGATACTACAGGACCTATAGTAACAGGTACTTGGAGAGCGTCCGGCAGTTGATAGGACTTTGCACGCTCTGTTTCCGGCACCTTTTGTACCACAAACCTTCCGACCACTGTCTGTACTGGACTAGGTTGAGGTGTCTCCTCACTTTTGGTGGGTTCCCAATCCGCTATAGGGAGTGGTCTATGTTCCCCTTTTCCAGCCCCATCCCCCTTTTGGAGCTGGGCACCTTCCATCTCTCTATTGTACGGGGGTGGTCTATCCAGTAATAACCTATTTATCAGGCTGTCCTCTGTGTCACTCTCTTCGTCCTCCACTAGTGGTTTCTTTTCTCCTGTGACTTCTATTACTGGGTACAGTTTATCTACTTCAATTCTCTGTATTCTCCACCTTTTTGCTTCTTCATCCCATTTAGCATCCTGCACTGCTCTTACCGATCGTTTTACTCTTTCCTGGCGCCTGTTCAAGGTTCGGTCATACGCCGCCCTAAACCATGCATTAAGGGCTTCAAACTGTGTTGGTCTGGGTAGAGGTCTCGTTGCGAGCATTACTGCTTTCAACTGGTTCAATGCTTCTAACTTAAACGTTCCATATTTCGGGAACGCCAATTCCTCGTTCCCTTCTGTTCTTTTACTCCACTCAGAGATCCACAGTATAGTATGCAACCCAACATTCGTAGCCATGTAATGAGCTGGTGTACCCTCCGGCGGGGCCTCTTCCCCGTCCACCGCTTCTATATCGTCCCTCCTAAAGGCCGCTCTCAAGCACCTAAAGCATTTCATGATCAATTCACACTTTTACTACTTCGTATCGTTTGTTTACTTCCTGATGACAATCCACCAATCCTAGCGCGATTCTTGCTAGCTGACCTATCCCAGCGCGGCTCTTGACAACCGGCCTATCCCAGCGCGGTCTTACACCAACCGACCTATCACAGCGCGGCTCTCTCTGACGTCACTCGTCTCCCTTTCGCAGCAGTTCCCCTCCTTTCTCAGCTCGTGTCCCGGTCATGCATGCGTCCCATTCATACACTGAAAAATGATTACTTCCGACCAAGCGATCACTTTTCTTGACTGTACGTCCACAGTCTAACTGTAATTGTCACCTCCACTTGACGAAACGTCTTCCGTAAACGTTCAGACGATCGCCTTAACTGATAGGTTACTTACACACAGTAAACGTCCGTCCAGCGTCCGTTACTCATACACTCACTCTTACGTTCCCCCTATCACGGTCTTGCGGGCGATCAATGGTACCTCATGACCCCCTTCACAACGGTTGACAATTACTCTGGATGTCCGATACACCCGAACCACTTAAGCTCTTCTCTGAACTTAAGATTTTCACCAGGTTGCGCGCGCTCACAACCGTCTCACAATCACACTACAGGCATTCAACTCTGCTTGACATTACAACACAGGTACAACACAAAACACCGCAATCTGACAACGCATGACCCTTATACTCACTCTCAACCGACTCTGCTGCTTTTCTCTCTTGCACCGTCAGCACCTTCTTCGGCAGGCGATTCTTCTGCTGGTCATCTCTCGATCTCTAGGGGCCTCGGGGTAATCTTAACCTAGTCTAGATCACCTTCCTCAAGAAGGCAACCATCCTCTGCTACCAACTGGGGGGGTGGGATTTTTGATCTCTTATCTGATTACTCTTGATCTAAATCCCTGCTCAGGTCGACTGAATCTTTGTTGCCTGTCATTGAGTAAACAGGTAACCCACAACTAGGTTAATCAAACCAATAATTGTACGACTCTGAAAAACCACTTACCACCGATCAGTTTAAAAGTTTTATTGTAAGGCCAAAGTTAGCTGAAGGTATAGACATCTAAATATCAGGTTCAAAAGGTACACTGGCATCAACAGAAACATGAATTCTCTGAATGATCTTAAACGACAGAAAAATATAACCAATGCCAATTCAAGAATCAATAGATTTGCCAATATGGACACAAGCTGAAGCTTGCGAGACATTTACAGAATGAAGAAAATATCAAGTTAGACTGTCCCTACACTGGACTAGGTGACATCCCTACTTAGCAGAATCTTACCCTAAAAAGGTGTCAGCCGTGGTGACTCCCAAAGAAGTTCACGCACTTTTCTTAATCTTAGATGAAAACCCTATGCATAGCAGTCATGTCCTCTCTGCCTACCCATCCGCTCTCTTAGGGTCCTCAGGCCATCTGCTCTGCCTCCACCCCAGGGTGCTGTCCCTAATACAAAATCACAATCGAAATTTGGAACACCCCTTTGAGACGCCCCTCACGTGGTTTCAGTTATGTTATGTTATGTTAATAACTTTTATTCGGCGCACAGCTGCCCCAGCGAAGGGGCGTCCTGGCGCCTGATCAAGTACCACAACACAACAAATCGCCGCTGAAAAGAGAGGAGATCAGTCAACAGAGGTGAACAAATGGGTTTTGATCGCACGTCTAAAGAGAGTCAGGCTGTTAAGGGCACGGATATGGACAGGAAGGGAGTTCCATAATCCAGCCGCCATGATACGAAATGAACGACCTCCCATCCTACTCAGTCTGAATCTAGGCGTGCTTGCTAGATGAAGAGATTCCGACCTGAGAGACCGCCTGGGGACATACGGGGAAACAAGACCCGTCAGGGCAGGAGGTGACGAAAATTTCAGGATCTTGAATGTCAGACAGAGTGCCTTGAATTTGATTCTCTGTCTGACCGGCAGCCAGTGAAGGGAGGTCAGAACTGCAGATACAGAGCACCGTCTCGGGAGGCCCACAATGGCCCGTGCAGCGGCATTCTGCACCCTCTGCAGTCTGGTGGCCTCGGCCTGATTAACACCAAGCAGCAGAGCACTCCCGTAGTCTAGCCGAGAGAGAATAGAGGCTTGGACCACCAGTTGCCGAGTAGGGGGGTCGAAGAATTTGAGGACTGGTCTCAGTCCTCGCAGAATACCATAGCAGGTAGCTGCGACCTTCTTAGTATGGCTGGTAAAAGAGAGATTGGAATCAAGCCAGACCCCCAGGTTCTTCACTTCGGCAACTGGGATGGGAGTCACCCCCAATTCAGGAGGCCACCATTGGTCACCCCACAATTCAGCTTGCTTTCCTAAGATCAGGACTTCGGTTTTCTTGGCGTTTAACTGTAAACAGTTAATACGCATCCAATTCGCCACGGCTAAAAGCCCTGCGCGAAACCTGGGGGCAGTCACCTCAGGGTCCCCACTGAGTGTCACCGCCAGCTGCGTGTCGTCGGCATACGATGTCATGGTTAAGCCGCTTTGTCTGACGACAGCAGCCAGCGGTTTCACATACAAGTTGAACAAAGTGGGGCTCAACGCAGATCCCTGAGGTACTCCTAGTCCCAAAGGGTGGAAAGAGGACTGACCAGGTGGGATAGCTACTTTAAAAAACCGGTCCGAGAGGAAAGAGCGGAACCATTGAAGAGCTTTCCCCTCAAGTCCCACTTCCTCCAGCCTCCGCAACAAAATGTCATGAGACACCGTGTCAAATGCGGCGCTCAGGTCTAACAAGATGAGCGCCGCTGTCTGCCCCGCATCCAGCACCGAATGCAGATGTTCGCTCATAAAGAGCAGCGCAGTTTCGGTGCTGTGTTGTGCGCGAAAACCATTCTGGCTCTCGTCAAGAATATTATTGCGAGAGAGGTGAGCAGACAAGATGGAATTCACGTGTGCCTCAGTGACCTTGGCGGTCCAGGGCAGGAGGGAGATGGGGCGGTAATTCTCAGGTAACAGAGGGTCGAGACTAGGCTTCTTCAAAATGGGGCTGACCACTGCTTGCTTCCAGGAGGCAGGAACCACGCCCTCAGCTAGTGAGAGATTGATCAGGTCCAATATAGGCTCACGGCATAGGGGCGGGAGAATAGTAATAAGCTCTGGCTTCAGAGGGTCTAGAGGAGACCCAGATTTAATTTTGAGGCTCAGAGTATTAAACGCCTCAGCCGACAAAGCAGGCAGGGAGGACAAAAGTTCACAGTCCAGAGCTCTTACAGCCTTGGGCTCGTCACCGGGCACAGATGGCATGAACCCTCGGTAGATTACCTGCACCTTCTCCACGAAAAAGGATGCCAAGCTTTCACAGTGGGAGTCCGTGCAGATTTCTAGCGAGGTGGCCCGTTTACCCATCAGATCTTTGAGCACCTTGAATATTAATTTAGATGGGTTAGGGCTGTTAGAAAACTCTGAGGCATAATATGTCGCCCGGGCTTGACAGATAGCTCTGTGATAGATTTTAAGCTGGGTGAAGTACAATGATTTTAATGTGGGGTCGAAGGATTTCCTCCACATCCTCTCAGCTTGCCGGCAAGTTCTCTTGAGCTCGGCAAGGGTCTCATTATACCATGGGCTGCGAGTTTTAGCATGACATTTCGACCAACGCATTGGTATAAGAGAATCAAGAGCAGTTCTGGTTTCTTCCATGATGGCACTCCTCTGGGCCTCTCGTTAGCGTTGACCTTGCTTCCCAGGCTCTTTTTCCAGCTCGCCGGTACCCCCCAGAACATTCCAGTGCCCTCCTCCAGGCCTGTGCCTGGCTCCCCGGACAGAGCTCCATTCATCACCCTCTTGATTGGGACCCCCTCACACCTGCAAACAGACACCCATGAATAGGGCCCCAAATTCCACTCTCTGGTTATCTCCCTCCGGCCATAACTTTACAAAGGAATGACAATTTATGCTCTAACGAATCTCAATTCTAACTAACACGTGCAGATCAAAGAAGCCACTTGATCTTTCCAGGCCTACTAAATTATCTAGCAAGCGGCCTGCACTCTATGAACCTTTATTTCTAAAACTAAAACAATTCTTGTAAATACACTCTGATTATATGAAACACTTCTATAAAACACACGAATATATATGAACACTTCTAAAACATGATTCTTACATGTGAACATCAATTACTAAATTATGGTAAATCCACGTCCTGTCAAAATATGAGTACACGTTGTCGATCTTCATACATTGCCATGAGGCCTGCGCATTTCTACAGTTGCAGCCTTACATATACTTCAATAGCAGCTACATAACATGGATTCTGGTTAACACTTCTAATCAATTTAATAATTACACACATTTCTACACTATTCTCACACTCTATATACGATTCTCTATATCAATTAAACAAACATTCAGATACATATGTGATTATATGACTAAATACTTTGGTTACTTTAGCTAAACCCGTGCATCAAAGTCGTGAATGTGGTGCACTTATACGTTTTCTCAGATTTGCACTCTCTCAGTATATCTCAGTACTGTGCAATGGAATTGCGCTTCTCAGAATCTCGGCTAGATCAAACACACCAAATATTGTGTAAACGTCATATCCAACTACAATCAATATGTCTTCTCATGTTCTCTCCCTAATATTTCCAGATTGCAACAGTTTGGAAAAACACCATAGTTTGAATTATGAAAAGTTACTAACCGGCAAAATCGCATTGTGCCTATTTCATGCCTATTTGCACCAACCCACAACATTGATCGTTGTTGATTCCACATTTGTGATTTTAGATATCTGCGTTTGTACTTGGACTGTGCATACTTTCACTTGTGCATTTTATATCGCAGAGGTGCTGCTCCAAAAAAGTACACTATCAAATGCCTTTTGTAAGTGTAAACAACACAGTTCATTGCTCAATGTATCTGACTACATATGCAAAGACTTCATGGCTCAAGCATATTACACATTAGCTCTTATGAACTTTTAGGGCCTAATTACGAGTCTGGCGGTCTGATGACCGCCGGCTCGTGATGGCGTGGCGGTAGCGGTCCAGCCACCGCTGCACTGGCAGTCCGACCTCCCCATTAAGACCTGGGCAGTTAGACCACCATGGAAACCGCCATTCCCTGGCGATGGCACGGTGGTCATGAGGCAGCAATATGTTTGGCGGGACCGCCGCAGTCTTGCCAAGCATATTATGAATTTTCTCTCTGCCACGGTTTTAATGGCGGTCCCACCTCCATGAAAACCGTGGTGAAGAGGAAACAAAGGGCCCCGTAGTGCATCACGCCATGGATCCACACAGGGGGGTACAACATGTGGCCCCCTGTGTGCATGCACACAAGTTCCTTCATGCGATGGACTTTACAGTCCATGCCATGCAGGAACTATTTCTGTTGTTCCCATTGTGGTGCCCATTTTTAGAGGCACCGCTGTGGAAACACCAAAAACCAGCCCACCAGACAGGAAGAAACTCCTAATCGGCGGAAGGTACGACCACGGATTAGGCACAGTAGGAGCGTGGCAGTGGCATTGTGCCAGCTCCCACTGCGCCAGAAGTAACAATCGGGCCCATATGTGTGTAAATGTGTGATATGGTAAAGAGCAGGCATTGAAGTAAGAGTTCGACAATTTGGTATTGATAATTGGATTAATATGTTAAATACAGGTTTTGCACGTTTTTTAGTCATCATAACTGCAATAGTTCAAACAGTATGCTTATAGTGTGCTCATTCTGCTGCAGTACTCTGACACTGCCAGATCATGTACAGTTAATTCAAAGAGTACCAGCACCAATTGTGAATCTGAGCGGTGCTTGAACAGCAATGGCATCGTTCAACTTGGAAGGTGTGCTGCACAGACATGTTCACCCATTTAGCACCATGCTTTATAGTAAATGTACTTTGAAATTGACCCATGTTTTTAGTCCTATCCTTCAACAAATCATTTCGTCTGGTGAGGTAGCCCTAGAGGTTACAACGAAAGAGAATGAAGACTGCAACTCACAGAATACACTGATTTGGTAAATGAGAAACCAGCATGTTGACACATAGCAACCTGGCAACCTTATTGATAACACTGCCAAACACTGCAATGCTGTTGTAGAGATCCCATGGATTGCAGCACCATTATCTACTTGGCCAAGTAAAAAGTATTTCTGTAAATAAATCGTAATCAAATGTTAGAATGGTGTTTCTCATTTATTTAGTTTACTTGTAGCACCTTACTGTCTTAATTGTTTGGTAAACAAGGTTTCCGATTTTCAGTTAAAACCAATTTTAATCAATAAAACACCACAGAAGTCAATATGTGTTGGCAGTAGAAACTGAAAAACACCAGATGTTGCTTCACGTTTACTGCTTTGGTGCCCACTGATAGCAAAGCAGTAGAGGGACAGGCTTTTTTGTGATAGATAATCCCTCTATGACCCTCTTGGGACATGCTAAGCCACTTTATATGCTCCTTTGCCCACAAGATACCTGGACTATCTGGACTTACTTCCATGGCCACTTTGGGAGCATGGCTCAGCATATGTGGATTCAGATTACTATTCACTGCACATTGCTCTGTGCTATGAGCAGGGTTTCAGATCAGATCAAGCGGCATCGCCATATCATCCTCCTTCATTGAGAGCAAGACAGAGTACTGCTTTCTGAAAGCTCATGTATGAAAATTGTGGAAATAAACATCACTGTGCACATGGATACCTCTAGAACCAATGGTCTTTCATGAAGCGCCGCACCTAACACTCCTGTTCTCAGATTTATATGGCGATCGTCTGAAAAGCAGGCTCATACAAGTTACATACCCTTATACATAAGGAAAAGGATCTTATCATAAACATCTTCTGCAACCATGAACCGGTCCACAAGAGGTCCAAGCACTGCTTTTGCTGAACCCTATCTGCCTACAATATATACATTAACTCAGAAAATCATCAAGGTAGTGTAATCATTGCAGACAGTACATCTTAGAAACATGAAAAGACTGGCATGTGGCATAAACAGTATATGCTATTAACAGTAGAAGTTGAATCCACCTCATATCTTTTAATCCATCCACGTCCGAACACTCTCTGCCCCTTTATCTCTGTGTAGAGATCCTGCTTTCTCCCTTTGTGATGATTTTTCCAGGTGTCTCTTCCTTCTTTCCCATCTGTGTTGTCCCTCTCTTGCTCTCTGTAAATGTCTGATGAGAAAAAATAAGTGCCAGTCCCCAAACAAGAGTGTTGATGGTTCCCACCAGCAACCACCGGCTCAAATTGGACACTGTTAGGCAAATAGTATAGCCCCCCTCCCCCCCCCCCCCCCCAGTATGAGAATGATGTCGGAGAATACCTACTCTATTCCATTGAACTATTTTGAGTAATTACTGATAAAAACTACTGTGGCAGGAGAGCAATGACTAAGGGCCTAATCCCCTTTGTATTAGTGCATTAACATTTAATGTACTTGTAATAAAGTGTATGCTGGTATATTCCTCAAGTTTGTGAGGGAGTAGCCGTCTGCCAAATTCTAAATCAGGTTCCAAGTGAGGGTTGTCTCTCATTAAATGATACTGAAAATTACTCAGCCTAGGGAGCAATTACAGGTGTGATTTTTGTTTGGTCTCCAGTTCCCATGAGATTATGAGGTCTCAATGTATTTGTATTGATTAGCGGCAAGTTGTGTCATATATCCATCTGCACGAAGTTCTCCAGTTATATCTGCCTAGGTTCAGCAAACCTGCTTATCCTACGAAATTGTGGGCAATGTGCTGAAAAGGAATGCTTACTCTCCAGTTAAAGTGCAATTGAAGTTGCCCTCTAATAATGGTGATGTACAGGTACAACTAACTGAACACTGTGGTAAATGAAGCAAACAAAAAAGTATGTCCAGTACGCCAATAAAAAAAAAAAATCTGCGAAGTAAAAATCAAAAAAACGTAAAGAAAACTCCAGCTGGTCTATCCCTTTGTAAGTTTCACCTGCACAACGCTTATGCTGTGCTTGCAAAATCTCCTGTAAAGTAAAAAAGATCTTAAAAGGGGCTTTGAGCCCGCCCATTACTTACCTTTGCTTACCATGGGTTTGTTCCCATGTTACACTTGTTTCCTTGCATCCTATTGGTCAGCTCCCCCTCCTCATCTTCGACTTCCTCATCGGCTTCAAGTCTTGGCCCCCCCTGCCATGAAGCTTGGACCAAGTACAGCTTCCTGTCAACAGTGTCCTTCCACTGGCTGCAGGCCCCTGGAGGCACTTTATTTTTTTACTTTTAACATGCACTCGTAGAGAATGCATGTGTCTGCAATCCCTCCCTTTATCTCTCAGTCCCTATTCTCACATTTTATTTTGCAGCTATATCCCCAGTTTGTCACCATCTATCTGTTTGCAAAATTTCTAAATTATAGATACCTAAAATTGTACAAACAAACAGAAAGCTGTATTTTATGTACTGTTTGTGCACTTGTATATGTATTTATTTGTGTGGTCTATGTCTTTTTCTCACTATTTGTGTTGCTAGTATTGGAGTGAATCTTAAGCCACCACACAGTTAGTAATGAGCAATGCCCTCTTCGTTCTTTACTACTTCACTTCAACAAGTTGAAAATCCTGATTGACCAGTAATTAGTTAATCTTCAGAAGCTCTTTGATGGGTTGGCAGGACAGAATCACTTCACAGTGATCCTCGTCCTTTCACGTTGAAAAAACTAAGGCCCTCATGTACATTAATTCCACTTAAGGAATCATAAGTTGCGACAGATAATGATTGCAAGTTTGTGGTTCCTTAAATGGAATGGACAAAATGGATTTGTTAGAATGGTCTCAATATGCACACCAATCAATGGGAATTATGAGAACCGATGTTGAAACCGGCACTTTCTGGAAGGGTTGCCCCCTGCCAGGCAGATCCTACAGCTCACATCAAGGGCAGGTGATTACACTCGCTGTATAACCTGTGCTCACTCTTGGGTAGCTTCACACTGAGCAGTCAGGCTTGTCAAAGAGGCAATGTGTAAATCAAAGGCACAGCAGTCACACAAAATAAATACACTGAGCATCCCCAAAAATACTCCGCACAGGATGTATGTAAATGACGTTTATATATTCAATCAATATAACATGAACATCGTATGCTTTTGGGCATAAAACACATTTGGAAATATTATTAGCAGCACTAGGCCCACTTGCATTGTTATGATATCAATAGTATGCACACTGTGGACATTTCCTAATTTAACACCTCACCCTCTTCATCCCGAGAGAGAGAGAGAGAGAGAGAGAGAGAGAGAGAGAGAGAGAGAGATAGAGAGAGAGAGAGCACACTTCTGCGGTGCAACACACTGACCACCTCATGCCCAACCTAGCAATCCTGATAATACAATCCCACACAGTTATAGGGTATAACCAGGGTACAACAATGTCAAAGATGTGTACATACACAAACCTAGAACACTTTTTAGCAGCAAAATGGGCTGGAGCCACATGGGTAAACCCAAAGCCAAATATACTGTACTTTTGGCATGAAATCAACGTATAAAGTGGCACCGCTAGCCAGTGTTGTGAATCACAGGCTGTCCGCAGACTATCACTCCCACACACACTCACTCCACACCACTACATGGTTGGACAGGTATCAGCCCAGTCTGTATGGAATGCTCTTGCACACATACATACTCAGAACACTAATGCAGTGCTACTAGTACTCAGCGGGTCAATGGATTACACCCTGCGGAATCCATGACCCAGCCTCTGTCTACCCTCTAGTTCATCCTATCTGTCCTATACCTCTGGATGGAATATAACCAGCCCCTCCTCCTTACCCAGTCCCTCCTCCTGGATACTAGGCTCACATGGCCAAAGTCACACTTAGTCTGGGTCCTAGCCAAGTGGGGATAAGTAGCACATTTTAATTAGGAGGTAGGCGTAAACAAGGGGAGTTTAGCAGCTACACAGGAAGTCCACCCATAGGTCTCAAAACACAATGGAGTTGCGCAGTCTCTTGACCTGCTTACGAACTGTCTCAGAAGCATTCCTTCAACCCAGTTAATCTCTCTCGCTACTACAGATGTCTTCAGGATGAGGCCAGGTGTGGAGAGGGCAGTTGGTCCTCCGCCATGAAGATCAAAGGGTTACAACACAGTGGAACCTCTTGGTAGGAAGAGGCACCCCGACCGGCACACATTGA
This sequence comes from Lissotriton vulgaris, assembly GCF_964263255.1. Taxonomy (NCBI): domain Eukaryota; kingdom Metazoa; phylum Chordata; class Amphibia; order Caudata; family Salamandridae; genus Lissotriton; species Lissotriton vulgaris. Next base: position 1,259,875,710 of record NC_141695.1, read on the forward strand.
TCAGTGTTGTGCCCAGGCAATCCAGGCACAGCATCTGGTGTGCATTGGTATGGATCGCACCAGACACTTCAGTTCTCAAACACGAAGAGTTGCAAATTCCGTACCTCCCTGGAAATGAGGCAAAATGTCCAGTACAGCATGCTACAGGTTGCACCAGACCAGTCTGGTCACACACACAGGTGCAAGTTCTACAGAGTCACATGAGCAAGAATGAGGCACTAATATGGGTACACCCCCACCTCCAAGGGTCACACCCTGCGAATTAGACACCTTGCGCAATGAGCGTACAGTCGGTGTGACTCATGAGAGAAATACGGCACGATCAACGAAACGGGCCATGCTAGGTCCAGCAGCAGGTGAATCCGCTCTCCGCCGTCTATACACTTATGACCGTCAGGGTCCCTGTAGTAAAGGTACCACACAGCTTAGATGCGGGCAAGAGTTCTGGAGCTCTGCGCTAGACAATCCGGTCTACAGGCACAAGTCTGAGTTCCACGCTCCCATCGTGTAACCCATTAGGATTCAGTAGCCAATGTCAGCACTTTAGAGGGCACCACTCTCCAGATGTCACAGGTAAAGGGTATAAGTCATTTGCGTGAGACCTTTGATGTTCCTGAGATCTCTGGGAGAAAAGGATGCCCGCTGATGAGCCCATGGAGAGCACACTTAAGGGTGCCACACTTCAGCAGTTCTTCAGCCCAGGGCAGGCACTATTAAGAAAGGACATGTGGTGCCCTTCAATGGCAGTAATCATCTATGTGCACAACAGAGTCCTCTGGCAGTGTGCACCAGTCAGTCCAGGTTCTCCTGTCCCACGTGCCCACAAGCGTACCTCACTCTCTGCTGAAGGATGGCACCAGTAGTTTTACTGTTGTGTGTCTTTGAAGTTAGGGGTGGTTTAAGGGGTTTCCTTTTGAACCACAGACGTCTCTCCTAAAATGTAGGCCAGTCTGCCATGGGGCCGAGGACATGATCCAACCGCCAGAGGCGAAGTGTCAAAATCTCTCCCTACAATCTGTCCCATTATGCCCTCAAATGGCAGAGGTCTTACATTCTAGTGGTATGCCCATGGATTATGGCTGCCACGGGGGAATGCACAGATGTGCTTCCCCAACACCTGGTGTATACTGCAGCCAGGCGACATGGCACACAAGACTCTTAGAACATATAAATGTACATATTCTATAAGTGGAATTTTTATGCGATTTATTCCAAAACCCGCCTTTACCACTAGAAAGGGTTTGACATGGCAAATCCATTGATAGGAAACATCATGAGGCTGCTCCACTGCAATCCACTGTTGTAACCTGAAGTAATGTCATTCACTCCCCATGTTAACCTATGGGAAGAGCAAGCCTCATAGGTAGTGAAAACACACACAGGTATTCCTCACAACCTGGGTGCATGTGAGCTAGTGCGCACACAGACCTGTAATGTCAGGTCAGACACATAGTCCGCAGCACCAGGGGTACAAGTGCGCCCACCCAAGTCTGCAACAACAGTCTGGAAACGGGTTTATTAATATGGATGTCAGTTTGCTTGCACAGGCCTGCAAAGGCAGGCTGCACAAGCAATCAAGGGCACCATAGGTGTGAGTGTGTACGTACAGCTGCCTGCAGTGGCACGCTGCTCTTGAGCCTAATAATGATAGTTGCCAGTGTGCACACACCGGTCTGCAACGATAAGCCGGGGACAGAGGCTTAACCAGGCCCTAGCACCTTAGGTGCTAGTGCGCGCACATCACGCTGTGCTGGCCCACCGGACACGGATTGACCCTTTTACGGGTGCAATTGCGCATACCCGGCCTGCAAAGGCAGACTGGGCACCTTGTCCCTAAAACCATGGGTGCAAGTGCTCAGACATTGCAGGCCTGACCTTGGTGTTGGAACACCTGGGATGCAGGTATGCACTCACAGGCCAGCGATTGCAGGCGGGGCACCTATCCAAAATGCCATAGGTACCATGGCGCATCCTCAAGCCTGCGACGCAGGCTGGACACGCATTCGAAACGGCATAAGGGCTGGTGCGCACACCCTGGCTTGTAATGAAAGGCAGGGCGCAGAGTTAACACCCCACAGGTGCAAGGGCTTACTCCCAGGTCTGTGTTGACAGACCGTCCCATGTTTTAGAGCACAGTGTCAGTGCCTCTTCCTAGCCTGTGTACAAAGGTGCACGCACTTCCACACTGCCTGGACTGTGAGGGCATGCTTGGAACCCTGAGGCCACACAAGAGAATCAGCAACACCCCAGGAGTATCCCATGGGAAGAGCCAAACTCCAAGGTAAGGGAAGCCCCACATGTGGGGTTCCCCACTACCTGCAAAAAACAGGGGGAATTGGTTCCTTTCCGCGGTTCCTAAATCAAGACGCGATATGCTTTATGGAGTAAGACACCAAAACTTTTCTGACCTCAATAGTATATATACTAACATGTCCCACAATTATTTCAAAAAGGCATAATCTTCATTAAAATCATATTTATTAAAAACTTAATCAAAAGCAGCGTAATATAGGCAAGAGTTTTGCATATAAAAACAATCACATTACATTAAAGTTCAACACATTTACATGTAAACAATAGTTAAAAGTAGCCAATATTGTCGACGCGTTTCGGTGTTTAAGATCGATGGTACACCTTCCTCAGGACTACAGTAAAATTCTTCAATCTAAAAAGTATATGGAACAATCAATTAGTATACATTCATTGAGGGATTTCATTTACAGAAAGTTTTTAGTCTAATGGTGTCTAAACTGTAAAGGGAAGATTCCTTACACAATTCGCAGTATTCAATTTGCGGTGCCAGTCTTAATCCTGGGGATAGATAGATCTTATCCACTGTTATAATTCTGTTTTGTTCCTTTGAGTAACCTGTGTATACACAATCATGTTTGGTGTGCAGTTAGTGTGTTAATTTATTACACCAAACTACCAATAAGCCCCTTGCAAAACTAGATGATCACATGCTTACTCTGTACTTTATAGTAGGAGCGTTGGGTTTCGTTCTTTATGTCGATTTGGGAGGCTCAGGGTATTCATCAGGTTGATTCTAAGGCGTCTTTCCACTCATCGCCCTTGCTTTAGCGTGATAGAAACTGAGTGCTTCTTTTTTTTATAATTGAAGAAAGTTCCTTTTATCTGGATAAACAATAAGTGTGGAGTACAGGTATTACAAATTACTGTATTCCATTTTGCACGGGTAAAACTATTTAGTATTCATAATGCGTTTAATTGCATAGAAAAATCAGGCGTGTTTTGTTGGGAACAAAGCATGTTTAATGTTCCAGACCAAGTTTAAATTTGGCTGATGGGACAGGTTCGCGAAGTTATACTGGGGTGCATAAAAGCCAAGACTCGAGATATAGTGAACCCAAAGGGGGCTCTGCCGAGTCGGTCTGAATATCTCATTTTAGGCTAAAGACTATGAAAGCACAGCGCCCGGTCGTCCCCTGTCTCTTACCTCCGTGATCGGAGCTGCAAGCCGCCTGCCTGGTAACCCGGTCTCCAGCGTCAGTTAGTGAGCTGGAGCGAGACGGGTCTTTTTATCTGTTGCGGCGGTATTTTATAATTAATTAACTTTCTCCACCTGTGCCGGTCGTTAGGATAAGCACGGTGTGCGGCCGCCATTTTGGTAGTTTTTGTACATATCCGTGCGTGTTAGTGCCTACAAATGAAGAGGGACTAATCACGTGTGTTTGGATTTGCAAAGCGGAATTGTATTTTACTTTTTGCGAGACGCTAGCTTTTAGGAAATTTACACAACATTAACTTTTAGGAAGTTTACACAACATTAAAAATTATTATGTAACATCCGAGCCCGGACTTGTGTGGTTTTGTATCGGGGCATACTACTGTTCTAAAACCGATGAATTGGGCCGCCATTTTGGTAGTTTTTGGGCGTCTCTACGTGAATGTGTATTGTATAGGGCTTATGTTTACTCTGGTATAGCACCAAGCTCCACAGTCATTTCATAATGCTACACCAGAATACACCTAAGAATGGATCATATTATTGTTGGTTATTTTGTACATTACAGTACATGATTTGTAGTCCACATCAAATACACGTAATTATACCTAAGGCACACTTATGTTTGAAACTCGGAGCATGTAGAATAATTATATTAAAAAGGATTTTTAGTGTAAACAAACTACAATTTGTTACAGCCAATTTGTTGTATAAAGAAATAACTACAGGATTAGTGAAAAAATGCTCCGGGTTATCACCACAAGACGTCCTTTTACATTCTCATATAACCACATAACCACAAAGAGATTCAATTTTAGTTGTCTTAATCATTATTCAGTTCATAGACTAATCACAAACTCAGGATTGGCATTCTATTTTAGCAATGAATTCACATTTTGTATTAATCAGTATTCAGTTTTTTGGCCATTCACAGACTCAGAGCTGATATTCTATTATAGCAATGAATTCACATTTTGTATATATAAACATTACAAATTCAATCAATTCATCTATTTATACAGACAGGTATATTTACATGCATATATTCGTTTTATGTACCTTGTCATTTAATTTATTTAAACGATGAATATGATGATAATTGTATACCAGACATCTTTTCACTGAGCATAGCACACCTAAGGAAGCTTACAATGGTACTTGGCTAATTATCTAACCAGTCTTTCCCATTCTTCTCTGCTGTTGAGACCATGGGTATAGGTGCGGAATTTGGACATGAAGAATTGTTCTCTTTGTTTACGTTTAACATCCAGATTGCCTCCTCTCATAGTGGTTTTTATTTTTTCTACTATGCACCATTTTATTTCATCCTCTTTGTGCCTCTCTGTGATCCAGTGATCTACCAATGGGGCATTTTTCTTATGGTTTTTCAGGGCAGATCTATGTTCAGATAAGCGTAATCTGATTTCACGCCCAGTTTCGCCAATGTACCCCTTTTGGCACGGACAGATTATTAGGTAGATCACATTAGGAGTTCTACAATTAACATGTTCGTTCACCCAATGTGATGTACCTCTCAATTCTATTTTGTCTGATTGGATGATTGACTTACAGTGAGTGCATGATCCACATGGTTGGTTGCCTCTAATGGGTTTACCCTGATCAATGCTTAGTTGTTTACTCTTTTTAGGCTCTCTGTAAGTCTGAACTAAGCAGTTTCGAATAGTCCTATTCCTCCTGTAGGAGAAAATAGGTTTAGGTAGGGGAATTTTACCTTCTCTGTTTAGAATTGACCAATTCTTAGTAATAAGGTTTTTTACCTTACAGCTTAAACCATTGAAATTTGAGACCATGACAATATTATTTTCAGGTTCTTTCTTTTTATTGCCAGTTTCAAAAAGGGATTCTCTGCTTTGATACTTGGCTCTTTTATAGCTGTCTCTTATTAACCTCTTAGGGTAGCCTCGTTGTAGTAATTTAATTTTTAGATTTTCAGCTTGTTTCTCAAAAGAGTTTTTATCAGTGCAATTCCTTCTTATTCTAACGAACTGACTATAAGGGATGCCATCCTTCTGATTTTTAGGATGGTAACTTTCATGGTGGAGCAAGGTGTTCCGGTCTGAAGGTTTTACATACAGCTCAACACATAGTTTTCCATTATCTGCCTTGATCTTAATATCTAAGAAGTCAACTGCCACCTGACTCTTGTTAGCTGTAAATCTGAGGTTCACATCCCCACAGTTGAGCCACTCCAAGAATTTAGCCAGATCTTCCTCTGTCCCTTCCCATATGAAGAAAACATCGTCTATGAACCTAGACCAATGTTTGATGTTCTCATAGAAGGGACTTAGCTCATTGTATATGTGGAGTTTCTCAAAGTTACCCACATATAAACAGGCTAGGCTCGGCGCACAGGTAGCCCCCATGCTGGTGCCTTTTATTTGGCAGAAAAAATCACTATTGAATAAAAAGATATTGTTCAGGAGAACAGTTTCTATGCATTCTACAATAAAGGTGTTGTGTGCAGAAAGATAACCTTCTGCATCACTCAAGATGTCTCTCATCATTGCAATAGTATCCTGTTGGGGTATGTTGGTGTACAAGGACTCAATGTCCAGGCACACCAACCACTGGGTTTCACTGTTAAAGCTAATGCCTTCTATCTTGGAGATCATATCTTTAGTGTCCCTTATATAGGATGGTAGTATCTCAACTAAGGGGCGAATGAAACAATCAGCATACTTGCTGAGTGGCTCCGTGATTGACTCAATGCCTGAAACTATGGGTCGCATGGGTGGGTCCCTAATATCCTTGTGGACTTTAGGGAGCCCGTACAGAGCAGGTATTTTGGGATGACTATTGAATAGATATTTGTACTCATCTTCACAGATGATGCAGTCTTCCTTGGCCAGAGTAACTATATTTTGGACCTTCTTTTTAAGTCTATTCCATTCCCCAAGGTTAGACTTTTTGTAATGGGCCTTATTATTAAGTAGGGTGTACATTTTTTGGTTGTAGTCTTTGGTGTTAAGGACTACAATGCTACCACCCTTATCTCCAGGCTTAATGGTGATATCATCATAGGTTTGTAAATTTTTTAGTGCCTCCCTTTCTGCTTTGGATAGATTGTTAGGTGTCCAAATCTTTCCTGCCAGTAGTTTCTCGAGTCCCATAGAAATTACTTTTTCAAAAGTGTCTACTTCTTGGCTGACCATGGAGATGTCAGGGGTCCACGTCGATGGGGGTTTTAAACCTGATCTGTTTTCATTTGGCCTAGGTTCCTTGTTTTCAAAAAAATCTTTTTATCCTGATTTTGCGGAAAAAGTCCCTAATGTCTTTCTCTATTGTATATGTACAAATTCCTGTACTTGGGGCAAATCCTAACCCTTTCTCAAGGATACTTATTTCTCCTGTGTTTAACTCTCTGTCTGAAAGATTAATTATGGGTGCTTTTAGGGTGTGGTTCTCTACTCCCATTCCTTCTGGCTGCGGGTTCTCATATAGGGTCTTCTTGTCATTGTCTCTTTTTGACGAAAGCCCTGACGGCCCCTCCCCCGGGTCCTGAAGCCACGGGTCTGTCTCTTTTGTGGTTGGCCTAAAAAAACTTGATAGTTATGGAACTCGTCAGCACTATCTTCTCTGGACTCGTTGCGCTTACTGTTGTCTTGAGCTCTTTCAGCTTCTGAGTCACTTGTATTATATGATGTGTCAGAGAAGGTTACATTTTTCTTATAGAATGTGTTTCTATTATATTTAAAGGGACGATTATTGTATTCGTTTGGGATAGGTTGATCAAAATAGTCCTTTTGGAGGTACGGGTATACCAGTTCCAATTTAAAATTGGCTACATCCTTTCTTAATTTATTTGTTTTTTTATTTATCATGTATTCTTGGTACCCCGTAATGTCTTCTTTTATTTCTGCTAGTTTTTTTGTAGCCTCATCAAGTGCAGTGGACTCATTAAGTTCATTTTCTAAATTGTCTATCTCTTCTTTTTCTATTATTAAGAGTCCCTGTGCTGTGTCAATAATAAGCAACATCCAGTCGCGACTGCACCGGTTCGCGATCAGAGTCCAGCTGTCTTTAAATTTTCCATCAGTGACAAATAGCCCAGGTTCATTTACAATTTGTAGACCCTTGGGGATCACACCCTTCTTGCAATATTGGGTTATGATTTCTGCGTGGAGTTCAGTACGTATTATTTTCTTTTTTAGATTCCACAATTTATTCCATTTATCTTCATCACTTTTTGATAGGGTGACGGTATTTATACTTTTAGAAGACCCACCTAGAAGTTTTTTGCATTGGTCTTCTGAGAACCCAAAGGTTCGAAGTGTATCCATTACTTCTTTATGAACTCTCTGGCTACAGGAGCCGAGGTAGATTAGACAAAAAGAGAGTTTTCCCAAACAAACCCAGAAAGGACTGGGAAATATAGCAACAAAAAACAGGGGGAATTGGTTCCTTTCCGTGGTTCCTAAATCAAGACGCAATATGCTTTATAGAGTAAGACACCAAAACTTTTCTGACCTCAATAGTATATATACTAACATGTCCCACAATTATTTCAAAAAGGCATAATCTTCATTAAAATCATATTTATTAAAAACTTAATCAAAAGCAGCATAATATAGGCAAGAGTTTTGCATATAAAAACATAATCACATTACATTAAAGTTCAACACATTTACATGTAAACAATAGTTAAAATAGAGAAAGACATATGGGACTTTTTCCGCAAAATCAGGATAAAAAGATTTTTTGAAAACAAGGAACCTAGGCCAAATGAAAACAGATCAGGTTTAAAACCCCCATCGACGTGGACCCCTGACATCGCCATGGTCAGCCAAGAAGTAGACACTTTTGAAAAAGTAATTTCTATGGGACTCGAGAAACTACTGGCAGGAAAGATTTGGACACCTAACAATCTATCCAAAGCAGAAAGGGAGGCACTAAAAAATTTACAAACCTATGATGATATCACCATTAAGCCTGGAGATAAGGGTGGTAGCATTGTAGTCCTTAACACCAAAGACTACAACCAAAAAATGTACACCCTACTTAATAATAAGGCCCATTACAAAAAGTCTAACCTTGGGGAATGGAATAGACTTAAAAAGAAGGTCCAAAATATAGTTACTCTGGCCAAGGAAGACTGCATCATCTGTGAAGATGAGTACAAATATCTATTCAATAGTCATCCCAAAATACCTGCTCTGTACGGGCTCCCTAAAGTCCACAAGGATATTAGGGACCCACCCATGCGACCCATAGTTTCAGGCATTGAGTCAATCACGGAGCCACTCAGCAAGTATGCTGATTGTTTCATTCGCCCCTTAGTTGAGATACTACCATCCTATATAAGGGACACTAAAGATATGATCTCCAAGATAGAAGGCATTAGCTTTAACAGTGAAACCCAGTGGTTGGTGTGCCTGGACATTGAGTCCTTGTACACCAACATACCCCAACAGGATACTATTGCAATGATGAGAGACATCTTGAGTGATGCAGAAGGTTATCTTTCTGCACACAACACCTTTATTGTAGAATGCATAGAAACTGTTCTCCTGAACAATATCTTTTTGTTCAATAGTGATTTTTTCTGCCAAATAAAAGGCACCAGCATGGGGGCTACCTGTGCGCCGAGCCTAGCCTGTTTATATGTGGGTAACTTTGAGAAACTCCACATATACAATGAGCTAAGTCCCTTCTATGAGAACATCAAACATTGGTCTAGGTTCATAGACAATGTTTTCTTCATATGGGAAGGGACAGAGGAAGATCTGGCTAAATTCTTGGAGTGGCTCAACTGTGGGGATGTGAACCTCAGATTTACAGCTAACAAGAGTCAGGTGGCAGTTGACTTCTTAGATATTAAGATCAAGGCAGATAATGGAAAACTATGTGTTGAGCTGTATGTAAAACCTTCAGACCAGAACACCTTGCTCCACCATGAAAGTTACCATCCTAAAAATCAGAAGGATGGCATCCCTTATAGTCAGTTCGTTAGAATAAGAAGGAATTGCACTGATAAAAACTCTTTTGAGAAACATGCTGAAAATCTAAAAATTAAATTACTACAACGAGGCTACCCTAAGAGGTTAATAAGAGACAGCTATAAAAGAGCCAAGTATCAAAGCAGAGAATCCCTTTTTGAAACTGGCAATAAAAAGAAAGAACCTGAAAATAATATTGTCATGGTCTCAAATTTCAATGGTTTAAGCTGTAAGGTAAAAAACCTTATTACTAAGAATTGGTCAATTCTAAACAGAGAAGGTAAAATTCCCCTACCTAAACCTATTTTCTCCTACAGGAGGAATAGGACTATTCGAAACTGCTTAGTTCAGACTTACAGAGAGCCTAAAAAGAGTAAACAACTAAGCATTGATCAGGGTAAACCCATTAGAGGCAACCAACCATGTGGATCATGCACTCACTGTAAGTCAATCATCCAATCAGACAAAATTGAATTGAGAGGTACATCACATTGGGTGAACGAACATGTTAATTGTAGAACTCCTAATGTGATCTACCTAATAATCTGTCCGTGCCAAAAGGGGTACATTGGCGAAACTGGGCGTGAAATCAGATTACGCTTATCTGAACATAGATCTGCCCTGTAAAACCATAAGAAAAATGCCCCATTGGTAGATCACTGGATCACAGAGAGACACAAAGAGGATGAAATAAAATGGTGCATAGTAGAAAAAATAAAAACCACTATGAGAGGAGGCAATCTGGACGTTAAACGTAAACAAAGAGAACAATTCTTCATGTCCAAATTCCGCACCTATACCCATGGTCTCAACAGCAGAGAAGAATGGGAAAGACTGGTTAGATAATTAGCCAAGTACCATTGTAAGCTTCCTTAGGTGTGCTATGCTCAGTGAAAAGATGTCTGGTATACAATTATCATCATATTCATCGTTTAAATAAATTAAATGACAAGGTACATAAAACGAATATATGCATGTAAATATACCTGTCTGTATAAATAGATGAATTGATTGAATTTGTAATGTTTATATATACAAAATGTGAATTCATTGCTATAATAGAATATCAGCTCTGAGTCTGTGATTTGTCCATGAACTGAATACTGATTAATACAAAATGTGAATTCATTGCTAAAATAGAATGCCAATCCTGAGTTTGTGATTAGTCTATGAACTGAATAATGATTAAGACAACTAAAATTGAATCTCTTTGTGGTTATGTGGTTATATGAGAATGTAAAAGGACGTCTTGTGGTGATAACCCGGAGCATTTTTTCACTAATCCTTTAGTTATTTCTTTATACAATAAATTGGCTGTAACAAATTGTAGTTTGTTTACACTAAAAATCCTTTTTAATATAATTATTCTACATGCTCCGAGTTTCAAACATAAGTGTGCCTTAGGTATAATTACGTGTATTTGATGTGGACTACAAATCATGTACTGTAATGTACAAAATAACCAACAATAATATGATCCATTCTTAGGTGTATTCTGGTGTAGCATTATGAAATGACTGTGGAGCTTGGGGCTATACCAGAGTAAACATAAGCCCTATACAATACACATTCACGTAGAGACGCCCAAAAACTACCAAAATGGCGGCCCAATTCATCGGTTTTAGAACAGTAGTATGCCCCGATACAAAACCACACAAGTCCGGGCTCGGATATTACATAATAATTTTTAATGTTGTGTAAACTTCCTAAAAGTTAATGTTGTGTAAATTTCCTAAAAGCTAGCGTCTCGCAAAAAGTAAAATACAATTCCGCTTTGCAAATCCAAACACACGTGATTAGTCCCTCTTCATTTGTAGGCACTAACACGCACGGATATGTACAAAAACTACCAAAATGGCGGCCGCACACCGTGCTTATCCTAACGACCGGCACAGGTGGAGAAAGTTAATTAATTATAAAATACCGCCGCAACAGATAAAAAGACCCGTCTCGCTCCAGCTCACTAACTGACGCTGGAGACCGGGTTACCAGGCAGGCGGCTTGCAGCTCCGATCACGGAGGTAAGAGACAGGGGACGACCGGGCGCTGTGCTTTCATAGACTTTAGCCTAAAATGAGATATTCAGACCGACTCGGCAGAGCCCCCTTTGGGTTCACTATATCTCGAGTCTTGGCTTTTATGCACCCCAGTATAACTTCGCGAACCTGTCCCATCAGCCAAATTTAAACTTGGTCTGGAACATTAAACATGCTTTGTTCCCAACAAAACACGCCTGATTTTTCTATGCAATTAAACGCATTATGAATACTAAATAGTTTTACCCGTGCAAAATGGAATACAGTAATTTGTAATACCTGTACTCCACACTTATTGTTTATCCAGATAAAAGGAACTTTCTTCAATTATAAAAAAAAGAAGCACTCCGTTTCTATCACGCTAAAGCAAGGGCGAGGAGTGGAAAGACACCTTAGAATCAACCTGATGAATACCCTGAGCCTCCCAAATCGACATAAAGAATGAAACCCAACGCTCCTACTATAAAGTACAGAGTAAGCATGTGATCATCTAGTTTTGCAAGGGGCTTATTGGTAGTTTGGTGTAATAAATTAACACACTAACTGTACACCAAACATGATTGTGTATACACAGGTTACTCAAAGGAACAAAACAGAATTATAACAGTGGATAAGATCTATCTATCCCCAGGATTAAGACTGGCACCGCAAATTGAATACTGCGAATTGTGTAAGGAATCTTCCCTTTACAGTTTAGACACCATTAGACTAAAAACTTTCTGTAAATGAAATCCCTCAATGAATGTATACTAATTGATTGTTCCATATACTTTTTAGATTGAAGAATTTTACTGTAGTCCTGAGGAAGGTGTACCATCGATCTTAAACACCGAAACGCGTCGACAATATTGGCTACTTTTAACTATTGTTTACATGTAAATGTGTTGAACTTTAATGTAATGTGATTATGTTTTTATTTGCAAAACTCTTGCCTATATTATGCTGCTTTTGATTAAGTTTTTAATAAATATGATTTTAATGAAGATTATGCCTTTTTGAAATAATTGTGGGACATGTTAGTATATATACTATTGAGGTCAGAAAAGTTTTGGTGTCTTACTCCATAAAGCATATCGCGTCTTGATTTGGGAACCACGGAAAGGAACCAATTCCCCCTGTTTTTTGTTGCTATATTTCCCAGTCCTTTCTGGGTTTGTTTGGGAAAACTCTCTTTTTTGTCTAAAGTTCCCCACTACCTGGGCAGGCAACATACAGCCTATCACCCTCCCGCGCCCATCAGGGCTTCCCTGGGTGAGATGCCCTCATGAGGTGTAAGTGATGTCATCCTAGGCAGGAGCAAAATGGTGCCCAAAGACCTGCAATGGCAGGCCCAATACATGGTTCACAGGCTAAATGGTGGGTGGCACACTCAGTGCTATGCCCCACTACTAGCCAGTGCTGTATCCGCCATAGGTATGTGGAGTACCTGTTTAAGGGGCATATGGAGGTGCAGCACCTAAACCCATTGTGCACGCACCCCCTGCCTAATGCTGTTGAGGTGGGCGTGTGCACCTTCCCTCTGAAGTACCTTGGGAAGGTGCCCAGATTCCAAAGGTTATGCTGTTAGAGTTGGTGAAAGACAAGGAGGAAAAGCGGAAAGGTTTGGGGAAAATGCCCCTAAGAAGGGCCATGTCCTACAACTGACCTATCAATAAATAGGTTAATTCTCAAAGCCTACGTCATTAATATGCATGAGGTAAGTCATGCATTAAGATCCACTCAGATTGGCCGCAATGGCAAGCATGGTGGCCTGCTGGGTTCAGAACCCACCATGTCTGTGATTGCTTTTAAATGAAGCAATCTTGAAGAAAAATGGGAAGCGTTTAAAAAAAATTACGCAAACCTTTTATATGAGCAGGCAGTGGTCTCAGACCATGCATGCTCATAGAAAACGTTTTGTGAACACTCACACAAGGGACACTTTCCCATTTCAGAATGGCTTGCCACCTCCTTTGAGGACTTGGTAAAATATTAATGATTTGCAACTGGATCTTGGTAGCAAAAGATTAAAACATCCCTAAAGGATTCAGTATTTAGAAGGGATGCCCTTAATACGACCTTCCAAATACCAATTCAGAATCTATTCCCAAACCCAATTAGCAATTTGATAACATTCAATAACATATTAGTGAATCGCTAATTGGGTTTGGTGAATTTATTATTGCCATTTTGTGGTCAGAAAGCCTCTGATTTTACGAATCAGAGCCTTACCAAACGTAAATTGACATGATACATGATGGCCTGAGACTGAACTTGCTGTGAGCGTATCAGAAAACTAAGGGCCATATTTATGAAGCGTCGTGCATGTGCGACGCAACTCCCAAATGCAATTTATCAACCCCTGCACGGTCACTTTGCATGACTCTGAGTGGCTTGATAAGTCATGAGTACCGCAACGCAGCACAAATTGCTGCACTGCGTTACTCTGCCCTGCGTTACTCTGCCCTGGGAAGGCATTCCATGGGCATTGCGTGGGTGTTCCCACCCAACTCCCATGAATGTTGACGCAGTCCCAGATATACCATCACTGATAGATTTGGGAATGCTCCAAAATGATATGGCTTCCCAGGGGAGGCATAACGAGGAGAAATATTTTAATTTCTCCTCGTTATTTCCTCTTTCTAAGCTTGCTGCATCCTGCAGCACGCAATGGAATATACTTCAAGGGATTGTTTTTTGTGCAGGAAGGTGCCCTTTCCTGCACAAAAACAATTGTGCATGCAACGCAGGCACCCTTGCACGATGGTGCAAGGCTGCCTGCATTGGTGCTAGGCAGCCCATTGTGAGCCAGCGCTGGCGTAAAGGCTGAATACATCGAACTGTGTTAAGTATGGTTTATTCCTGCCCTTTCCCTGTAATGCAGCGAAGCATAGCAAGGTTACTTGCTGCTCTTCATTGTGTTACTTTTTAATCACTATGCCCCGGAGTGCATCCATTTTCTTTTTCTGAAATGACTACAACATGTGACGAATACCGCATGCACCTGGTGCGTACAAAAAACTATTTAAACCTTCCGGTGCATTGGCCAGAATTCAGGCACAGTTAGTTCATGGAGAAGAATTTCTGGAAGGAGTCAGTGGCCTGTATGAAAATATAGACTTCATCTGTAATAAAGGTGTTTGTGTGAAGTGAAGCAACGGGCTTGGTTACATTCCCGACAACGACTATATCTATTTACGTATGCGCGCAGGTGAGAGGTATGTCACAGTAGAGACAACAGCAAGGTCTCGGTACCTGTAAATAGGGTGCATTGGGTGGGAGTACTAAAGCTCCTTTCTCAAGGTCTGTGTAGAAGTTCGAGGGCCAGGAACCTACCATAGAAATATTATGTTCAAAGAGACTAGCAGTACCTCCCAGGCTACCTATGCCGTACACAATGGCAGGCCTTTGAAAGGGGGAGACAACTTAACACCTTGGCTGCTAATGGGTTTTTCCCCTCCTGCGCTGACCTTTGATGTTTCCCATTATACATGACGAGTTACCCTTGTCATCAGCACAGCTCAACCAGTGCATCATGACGAGTTACCCTTGTCATTAGCATTGAAGAGGTTAAATATGTTATTGCTAGCTTTGTAGTAATTTGGTTGTGTTTGAGGTTGTTGCGGCATGTGTTTGAAGCGATGGCAGCACTTTGTTTGGCGTTCCACAATGATGCAAATGATCACAAGGCTAAGATGACTGTAGTTTGTTGACATTATGTTGAAGCATACCTCAAAATAAGCATGCTTGGAGGCAGTGATCATACTACTACCATATGCACCCACCTAGGTGTTTTCTACTCTGCTTTGTTTTGGCACCAGTTTCCCCTCTGTGTGCTCAGCTGTTTATGTTTGCTCCAGGTTCACTATGGAAGGCCTTCCACTGGAGCTGTGTTGATAAAGCCTTGAGGCTCAAATGAAGATTGTGTAACTTCTACTAAGACCATTAACAGTATAAATGTCAGCAAATGGGCTGACTGTGCTTGCGAAATCTTTTGTAAGAAAACAAATCTTAAATGGAGCTTACAGCCGACCCATTGCTTACCTTTACTTACCATTGGTTGGCTCCCACATCACTCTTGTTGCCTTACTTCCTATTGATCAGAAACTCCTCCTTGCCTCCTGTGGCCAGTGTCCTTTCACTGGCTGCATGCTCCTGTAGTCACTAATTTTTTGCTTTCTGCCATTCACTCTTAGAGAGTGCATGCATCTGCAGTACCTCTCCTTTACCCGTTTCGTCCTCCTGCTCTCTGTGGTTTCAAAACTTCCCTCTGCCCTCCTGCTTTCCGTGGTGTCAGCCTCCTCCGCCCTCGTCCACTTTCCGTTATTCCATCCAACCTTGCCCTCCTCCCGTTTTCCAATGTGTTTTGAACCCTCCACCCTTGTGTTGCTTGAACACACCCCAGCCGCCTTGCGCCATTTTTTACATGGTGCACTCCAGCGCAGGCTGCTGTGCAACATGTCTTAAAGGAGTAAAAAGCACAATGACATGGCACATGCTGGCCTAGTCATAGTGCTTTTTAAAAAACTTTAAGCCATGTTGCACAGCAGCTCACGCTGCTGTGCAACATTTAAAAACACATTAACAAAGCCAATAGATTTCGTATAGGCGAAAACTATTGGCTTTACCAAAACATTCCATCTGTGGACCCATATCTATGTATATTGACTCATTTTTAGGTCTCGGCTGGCGGATGCACCGTGAAGCGCTGTTGCCAGCGAGAACTATTGTTACTGAGTTGCCCCTCATGGGAGACAAGAGATTGGCACGCACAAGAGACGGACTAGAAAGGTGGATGCGCGCGTGAACAGGAGATGTTCACACGCGTAGGGCTCAGCTCGCTCCCTCTCTCCCCCTCCCTCCCTGTCTACAGGCATGCAGGACAAGAGATATGCACGCGCGCTCGCACAACACCAACAGCATTTTAAAATTTTCCTCTGCGTGCTCCTGTTGCCACCTCCCTTGGGCCAAGCCTCGTTATTCAGTGCACGCTCGCACAATGCCAACAGTTTTTAGGTAACGCGTGTGCAGGATGCCCCCGTGCACGGTTATCTCCTTACCAGAGGGTACCATAATCCTCACAAACACCACCTTACATAAGCAGCCTATAACAAAAGAACATGACTCCCAAATGTGAACATCTTGACAGGCTCCATTCACGGTGTCTACTCCCCATCAGAAACGCAAAGCGAAACTCTTTCATCCATTAGGAAAAGCTTTCAAATCCGAACCTACCCTAATACCCCTTTTCCAATGGAACGTGTTTCATAAGATATTTGTTGCTGCTTCCCATGACTGCACCTCCCCATTCTTCTGTGCGCTGCATTCAGTCGTCAGTCTCCTGATCACTACTACGACAGGAGATGTGCACGCGCGCGGCCGCCAGAGTCTCGCCTCTCTTCCGCCTTGTTACAGCGCACGCATGACGCGCTTTCATTTTCCTTCCCTCCCCCTGTCAGCTCCAAATCATCTTGCTCGGAGATGCAAAGACTGAGAACTGGCAGGCAGCGTCTGGCGCGGAGCTAGGTTGGGTGCCAGGCTGGGGTAGTGATTATGCAGCATTTGTTTAATAAAGCTTCTGATAGATAATTCTGCCTGCTGATTATTCACCTTGTGAATATTCACCTGGAGGCACACTGAATCCGGATCCTCCAAAGCAGTCCTACTCTGTGTTGTTAGGTGGTGCCTTGCAGAACCACACAATTATTGTTTCGACCCGGAAGTGGCAAGTAGAGCAGCATATAAGCAAAACTGAGGCACACTGGTGGCAGTTCATTTCTTTCTGTGTCTGTCTTCAGACGCAGATCTGGTGCTTTACTGGTCTTGTATTTGACAAATTATTTTTATCATTTTTTTTATTAATACCAGTGTGCAAGGGAAATAGTTCACCTCCGAAAACACTAGGTTTTAACTTTGTATGGCTGGTCACAAAAACATCTGTTACAGGCTCCCACTGGCTATACCTGTGGTGCCTGGAGTAGGCACACGACTTAAGGGCATGCAGCGACTATTGAACCCAATGGCCATATGGGACCGTGAGGATATGCAAAATCAAACGCCCCATAGGGTTTAGGCCGACGTAGTTTTAAACTGTCACTCGATCACCTGAGCCTGTAAGGAACGTGGAGGTGCTCAAGTCAATCCGCGAAGTTTAAGCATGTCCGAGAGAAAATTATAATGCAGCCCAAAGGTGCCCACAATGATTTCCCAGTGATAATTGCATGTCTTCAAAATCAAACGGAGGCGAACGTCAAGTGAAACATAATTTGGAGTGTTGAAAAACTATATCGTAAATGTAACAAATGTGTCTGACCACTGTGAACAAACAAACCTGTATCGCGACCTAATCCGTTGCCATGTCGAGAGTCGCATGGGCGGCGGAGATGGTTCCGAAGGTAATTGGAAACCTATTAGGAGGCGGAAGGGATTAGAGGACTGGCAAAATTAAGAAAGATAACGAGGGCAGCCATCCTGAAAACGTCTTTGAAAACATAGTTGGTGATCAACTGCCAAGAAAAGAAGGTACCTTAAAAAGATGAATACCCTAGAGTACATACATGGCCCCAGTAAACCACAAAATCTTGGATTCATTTGAGGTCCTTATCGAACATGTAACAAAGGCAAGGAGGCAAAACACTCTAATCTCACTGCTAAACAAGCATTTGCAATGCAATAGGTCTCGCATTTACGCGAGTTTGAGCTATTAACATTGCAAATAACCATGCCTTTTGTTTTTGTTTTTGTTTTTAAAAAATAAATAAAAGGCATTGTAATTTACAATGCCATTAGCTTAAACTCCTGTAACTGTGAGACCTATTGCATTGCAAATGCTTGTTAGGACTATTGCCTTTCTTGAGGTTACTTTTCTTGCTTCTGGCAGCCACCCCCTATTCGAGACCTTTCATGTGTCTCTCTGTTTATGCATTCAGCCGTACATAAATTAGTTCTTGGATACAACCTTTTCCTACTCATATTCCCTGCTCCCCCCCCCCCCAAATAAGCTCCTCCTACTCTGCCCATATGGCCATTGGGTTCAATAGTCGCTGCATGCCCATAAGTCGTGTGCCTACTCCAGGCACCACAGGTATAGCCAGTGGGAGCCTGTAACAGATGTTTTTGTGACCGGCCATACAAGCCAGTGGCAGACCTTTTAAATGTACTTTTTGGCAATAAGGCTTCACAATGATATTCCAAACATGAATTCCCTTCCGGCCCCTTTCCATGATAGTGACTATGATAGGACACCAGGGCGACATGATTATGACATGATTATGACCAGAGGTCAGCTCTTCTGCTGGATTGACGGTCAAGAGCATATGGCCTTTCAGGGAATTATAATTACACTACAAAAAAGCATTGGCATAGCCAAGAGATCACGCCTATGCGAAAGCTATAGGCTTTGTCAATGTTTTCTCTAAAATATGTTGCACAGAGTCTTGCTCTGTTGTGCAGCATGTCTAAAACACATTGAAAAAGTCAATAGAACTTGCATCTGCGAAACCTATTGGCTTTGTCAATGCCTGTTTGGTTTGGCTTGGCAGTGCAGCTGTCACTATACCTTTTGATAACTCAAAGGCAGTGCCACCATAAAAATGGGTGAAAGTAATGCTGGAGGAAAATACATACCCAACAAGTGCATAGCAAGAAACAAACATTGACATCACGTTCAATATTCAGAGGGGCATACATCAGGAACAGTGAGCTCTGGAGTACTTCAATTCCCATTTAAAATAACATGCTACAGTGTGCCATAGAGCCTATCTATTTTACCTGCCCCACCTGTCACATACAACACACAGACGGTGACAGGAGGAAAGCGTGCATTAAGTCTAACCACTTGCAATCACTCCGGGTAGCATTCGAACCCATTGTTTTTTACCCACCATGCCATCTCAGTTCAGATCCAGCCTTCTGTAAGTCACTCTTGACCTTGCTGATAAGAACAGGCCAGCCAGAACTACCAGGCAATTTCCTCCCCAAACTGGAACACAAGCAACCCAAGACTATTTTTGCCCTGATTGGGCGCTCATCTGTTGGATGTAGTTCGGCTCCAGTGGCACAGTGAGCATGGGACCCACATCTGAGCATAATGTTGGCCAATTAGAGTGTCAAACCAAATACACAAAAGGTGGCGGAAGGAAAGCTTGCATTAAATCAAACCACTGGCAATGGCTCAGGGTAGCATTCCAACCCATCAGTCTTTTGCCAACATGCAATTCAGTTCAGACCTAAACATTTGCAAATCAGTCTTAATGTTGTTCAATAAGAACAGTATAGCATGAGTTGCCAGGCCAAGTACCCCCTGAAGCAGAAACAAAGCAAACGAAGACTAGTTTTGCCCTGACTGGGCTCTTAAGTCAGATGTAGCTTGGTTCCAGTGGCATGGTGTGCATGGGACCCATGTCTGGGTATATCCTTTGCCACTTTTGACTTCACTTCATACACACAAAAAGTGACGGAAGGAAGGTTTGAATCAGTATACTGACTGGCAATCGCCCACATAGCATTCCAACCCATCATTTTTTTGCCCACCATGCCACCTTAATTCGGACCCAGCCATATGCCAGACAGTCTTGACCCTGTCCAATAAGAACAGGCCAAGTCCTCCCTTAATAGGAATACAAGCATCCCAAGACTGGTTTCTCCATGATTGGGGCTTGCCAATCAGGAGCAGCTTGGTTCCAGAGGCACAGTGAACATGGGACATGGTTCTGAGCATCCCCTTGGCCACTTAGGGCATCATGTCAAACACACAAAAGGTGACTGGAGAAAAACCTCCATTAAGTCCAACCCCTGACAGTCACTCGGGAAGCATTTGAACGTATTGTTCTTTTGCCCATCATGCCACTTCAGTTTAGATCCATGAATATGCACATCAATCTTCGCCCTGTCCAATAAGAACAGTCCACCCATAACTGCCAGGCCAGGTTCTCCCCGAACTGGAACACAAGCAACCCAAGACCAGTTGTACCCTGACTGAGGCTCTTCAGGTGGGTGTAACTTGGATCCAGTGGCATAGTGAGCATGGGACTGGCATTTGGGCAAACTCTTGGCTACTTAGGGTGTCATATGACACACACAAAGGTGACAGGATGAAGGCATGCATGTGGTCTAACCACTGGCAATCACTCGAAGTAGCATTCAAACCCATTGTTCTTTTGACCACCATGGCACCTCAGTTCAGATCCAGCCATCTGCAAGTTCATAACCAGTCGTATACAAACCTGTCTTGACCCTGCCCAATTAGAACAGTCCAGCCCGAACTGCCAGGCCACACCTGCCACATACGTCACAGTTAAATGACTTGAATCAACACATGCGTTGCCATGATGCGTATCTTGACTCGCACGTATAAATCATAGACAAATTGCCCATGTTGTCAACACATGCACCCTTGAAAAGAATCAGGTTGCACCCAAACCACAAACAACTTTCATGCACATTACAGGGGCAGTAGCCGTCTGTTATCCCTCAGTAATCCTCGCTCAATTAAGTGATTTGTAGGCCTTGGAATGCCAGTACATTTCAAAGACCACCTTTTCCATGCACATCCTGACTGTCCATATACACCCATTGATGGCAATAAATATACAACTGTGTAAGTGTGGCAGTGAGGACTACTCACCTTCAATATGACACAAAACAGGAGCAGTACTGCGGAGAGGAATCCACAACCCAATCGTTGAGCACATCTTCCATATCTTAAAAAAAACATCAGTGCATCCACAAGGGCAAGCAAAAAGGCTGCAGCGCCAGCCAAAAATGGACCTACATGTGCAACCCATAAATCACCAGTACCAACTAAGAGTCAACACAAAAGGGAGATCAGTAGGAGACAGGTGTTGCGTGACACCAACCAGCACCGTTGTTGAGGCTCATATGAATACCCCTTCCACCTGCAAACCAGCCGCTGTTGGCACCACTATGCCAAGTGGCACAATTCCTGAAGCCCAACACATCACCCTATTGTTCATGAACAGTGCCACAACATCCACCCTGTCCTCCAGCATAATCATAGCCAGAATAATCAACAGCTGAGTGGTATCAGTTGTAATGCCTGCCATGAAAACTTCAGCTGTAGGCACAAGCATTGGAAATAAGGCTGCAGACACTTAGGGATATTCACAAGAAACTGTCGGAGTGCGGCGTTAAGCCAAAGCTGCTAATGCCGAGCTCTGACAGTTTCAAAATGCAGATATGCGCCATATTTACAAAAATGCTAAGCACCCCTGCATTTCCCCTAGCGCTGTTGCTAAATGTAGCTGCCTAGCAACAATGCAGGCACCCTTGCCTGGGTTGCAGAGAATGATTGTTCATGTTCAGGGAGGTGTCCCTTCCTGCGCATTAACAATCACTAATGGCGATTTGTAACCTTTATGTGTGCTACAGAATGCAGCACATATGGAAGTTGCAAAACGTCATTTTTTAATTCGTATTTATGTGCAGGAAGAGACACCATCCTGCACACGAACAATCAGTAATGGCAATTTGATGTTTCTGTGTGTGCTGCAGAATGGAGCACACATAAAAGCAGCAAAAACGAGGAGAAATTAATAATTTCTCCTCATTGCGCCTCTTTAAGTCCAGGTCTTCTCTGATCTTGTTTTTGGCCCTGCCCCATAATTACGGCTCCTTTGTAAATAGGGGGCAGCGTCAAAAAGCAATGGGTGTTGCGGTGGAACGACCACAGCAACACCCATTGCTCGCTCCTTGACGCAGGGGACGACTGTGGTAAGGGGCATATTTTCAAGGGTGCCGTTAAGTGGCTTAACTCTACCTTGTAAATATGGAGCAGGGCATATCGCCACAGGAACGTCATTAAAAATTACGTTCCTGTGGTGCAATGCCCTTGTAAATGTGCCCCATTGTATCTTGTGAAAAAAAGCCATGTGGTGGTACCTCCAGATACATCATAAAATGTGCTAGTAATATAACTTGATACATGTTTATGTTGTAGTTTTCACTCATTATGATGCTTTGTGAGTTGCATTAAGTGAAATACAGTTGCTGATAGATAGATGAATATATGTATGGTAACATTTAGGTATTTTTATTCTAGTTTTCTCCAAAAAATCATTAGACCAAGAGAGTCACAGATAAGGTCTTGAAAAAGATGGTGCTATAAATAATATCTTCCATCGAAACGCATCAACGCTACATGACACAATCCGTCATAAGTCTGGAACCACAGATTACTAATTAACTTTATGGTATCGGGTTCTAGTGCCTCGCATTGTTTTATTACGGATGTGTAATTTGCAAATGACAAAGTGTACTGTCTTGTTTGTGTACCCGCTATGCTAGTATGCATAGGTTTTTGATTGTGTCTCTGTGTTAGGTATTAATTAGTTGGGTCATATCATATATGAACCTTACCAACCACATGTGTGCTATATGTTGTCTTGTTTTTAATTAAGTGTTACAACAAACAAAGTTTTCCTAATATGGTTTTTTATTGTTTTTAACTTTAGAAAGAATGTGCATTTCTTTTTGTATAATTATCAATAAATAGATCTATTTTTATACATTTCTTGATTGTGATCTTGGTCTTACTGTTATACCTCCCTTGTGTGTATGGTGTATGTGGAGTGGTTTAGAGATTGTGTGGTCTAGGCCATTACGAGTGGATGTGATTAGCAGTTAGTATTTTTCTTATTGGATAGTCCAAAGAAAATCGCCTTGTTGACATTGTACTTCAGATATCGAAAGAGGTGAAGGCCCTCAGCCCACTAGAGTCAGAAAATGATGAAGGACGTGCAGCCATTACAAAGACACAGGGCACTTTGGGCAAGCTACTTGAGAGCCAGGGGCTACTCTCACAAATAAGGCAATTTGCTGGATAGAAAAGTGAATTCCCTTCCTGTGCAGCAACCAGCAAGTCATTCTCACCCTCATCATAGACACAGAGAGCCAGGACAAGGTTGGCCCCTATGGCTCAACTTGCAAGCCCTTCCAGAAGCTTGCATCCAAAAACAGTGACTGATAAAGCAGCCACAACACTTCCAGCCATATGTTTGATTTTTCTCATGTTTAACTTATGATTAAGTAGATTTCTGTTTAGAAATGCGAAAGGCAGAGCACAAACACAGCTATACTCTCTCAAGGCCTGGAGGCAGTTGTTCTGAATTCTTTGTAAACACAATATCAGATGCATTCTCTTGTGACGGTCTCTTAGTTTCATAAGAGAATGAAAGTTAAGAAATAATGCATGATTATATTATCCGAATCACAATGGTGTCCATACCCAGTTGCCTCTGCTGTTGTTTCTGGGACTCCTCTTCATCTCTTCTATCTCCCCAATCCACAATCACCTCAGGCATCGGTGTGCGTCATCTGATGGAAATGTTATGAATCATGGTACACACAGTGATACGGCAACCCTTATCAGGGGTGTCTTGTAGTGTACTGCTATATGATGTAGGCATCTAAATCTCCTCTCTAGGAGGCTAACGCAGACTCAATTGTATTTCTAGGATGTTTGTGTGCTTGGTAACATACTTCCTTGTGCACATTTCTAGGATATCATGCTGGTGTCATAAGCTAAAGAATGGCGAAGTAGCCATCATCACTTGCAGGGGAGAAACACATAGCTTAAGTATTGTAAGTGGGTGAGCTATGCTACAGAGGATACTGTTAGACCTGGCGCCATTGGCGTGGGTCTCCCTTCCATTTTTTTGCTGTTGCCGACTGGGTTTTTGCTATGTTTTTGCTGGTCTAGATGCTTTGGGCACTTTGTCACTGCTATTCAGTGCCAAAGTGCAAGTGCTCCCTATTGTAAATTGTTGTAATGGATTAGTGACTCCATGATTGGCTATATAATGTACTTGTCAGACCCTAGTACAGTGCACCATCTGTGCCCAGGGCCTGTAAATCTAATGCTGCTGGTGGGCTTGCAGCACGGGTTGTGCCACCCACAGAAGCAGCTTGTAAAGTGTGGCTCAGGCCAGCCATTGCAGAGCCTGTGTGCAGTCTGGGACTGCCATGTCGACTTGGCAAGTGCACCCACTTGCCAGTCCCTAAACCTTCCATTTTCTACATGTTAGTCACTCTTAAGGTAGGCCCAGGGTACCCCCATGGGCAGGGGGCATTGTAGGTGAAAAGTAGGACATGCCATGATGTGTGTGGCATGGCCTGATATTGAATTACAGCCAATTTCGTTGTTCACTATTGCAAGGCTACTTGTTCCCATAGGCCAGAATGGGCAGCTTGATTATAACATTTTATAATCCTAACTGACCCAGGGAACTAGGTAGAAATTCGAGTTTAGTATGCCTGAACTCAGAATGTTACAATACATCTTTTAGTGAGAGTGATTTTTACATTCTGTGTTTGAAAATACCACTTTTAGAAAGTAGGTATTTTCTTGCCTAACCATCCAGCATGCCTCTGCTAGGTTTGTGTATTCCATGTCTGGTTTGTGAATGACAGGGGGTGGAGAGGGCTATGGCTCCAGCAGTCTGATGGGTCAGGGCTGGGCTGAATAGGACCTGCATTGAATAGATAGTGGGGGGGGGGGGCAGACATTTCCTTTCACTGACCTGAGCCCCCATAGAATAGAGAGTAGGGGGAGGGGATTTCCTTTCAGCTACTGGGCCAGGTCAGCTTCCAACAATGCTGCCAGGAAACTGTACAGAACTGGTTTTGGCTGGACTTAGGCACCCTCTGCCCTCAGAGGACAAATTATTTACTGGTATAAATATTGGGGCCCAGACCCCAGAACTTGAGATCCTTTCTGGTAATCAAGACAAACCTTTGCCAAGGAGGAGAACCAAGGAAGCTGAAGAAGGAGACTGCCCCTGTGCTGTTCGCTAATTCTGGGGTTGACCTGCAGTAGTTACTTTATTTGCCAAGGAGAGGGGAAAAGGACTTATGTGAACTTTTAATAATCTTGAAGAAGAATCTCCAAGGGCTTGAAGTGTGCTTGCCTCCTGCCTGAAGTCTCAGGGATACAAGACTTCACCACCAGTTCCCCTGAATTCCCTTGCTGGGAATTCTACCTGCCAAGAGGTGCCTACAGTTGTTTGGGCCCTCCGAGAAGACTGCGTGTCGCTGGGAGCTGAAAGCGTGACGCAACGAGGAGATGCGTGTCACCGCCACAGCAGTTGGCGTTGCATCGCCAAAGCATGCCGCCGCCGCAGCTGTTCACCGTCGCATCACCGACTAAGCATGTCACATCACTGAAGAAGCGTGTTGCTGCCGCAGAGGTCGCTGTCGCATCACTGGAGAAGCGTGTTGCAGGGCCTGTTGCGGCTCAGTAGGTACAGAGTTCACCACAGATAATTTAAAGTCTCTATGAAGGACCTCACCAAGAAAGAGGAATACCAAAAGGCACTGAAGGCCTTGGTAGAATCTAAGAATGCCAGTGAGCATCCTGAAGAGCTTAGGGAGGAGGTAGAGAATTTAGATGGGCAGCTAGAGGGGCCAGTGGGCCTGGATGGCAGGAAAGTGCCTTCCAGAGCAGGCACCAGTGTTTCTTCAAAGGATCTGTCTCCAAGAGAGTTGGAGGACAGGCAGAGAGATAGAATGCAGCCGCGGTCGGTAGGGGAGTACCTGCCGGGGCGGTGACGTGGGGAGGAGGAGGGGCAGGGTGGGGGTTAGTAATGCATGGATACTGGAGGTTTGCAGGTAAGTAAACATTTAAATAAATCAAACGAATTTCGTTGCGTGCACTGCATTGCATTTGGGGGTGCAGTGCACACAACGAAATTCGAACGATTCCCAGCCTCTCCCCTGAGAAGAAGTCAGGGGCCCGACAGGTAAACCTGTTCATAAGGGACCCCCAAAATGTTTTAAGTGTGGTAAGGTGAGGCACTGTTTCTATGATCCCAAGTGCCCCCTGAGAGAAAAAACAGCACCATCGCACCCCAACTCCGAGACGTCATCAACACCTCCTTCGACACCGCCACCTTCCCGGAGAGCTGGAAGCATGCCGAGCTCAGCGCCATACTGAAGAAACCAACAGCGGACCCCACCGACCTCAAAAACTTCCGCCCCATCTTGCTCCTTCCTTTTCCTGCCAAAGTCATCGAGAAGATCGTCAACAGACAGCTTGCCGCCTTCCTCGAGACAAACGGATCCCTCGACCCCTCGCAGTCCGGTTTCAGAGCCAACCACAGCACCGAGACCGCCCTCATCGCAGCAACCGATGACATCCGAGCCAGGCTCGACAACAGGGAAACAGCGGCAGTCATCCTCCTGGACCTCTCCGCAGCGTTCGACACTGTCTGCCACTGCACCCTTATACATATTTACAACAAGGGGTGGTGAGGGACAGAGTCTCTGAATTAAGCAGAAAGCTCTCACCCAGTCAAGAGATCCGGGCTAGATCCAACACCGTTTTTTAGCTCACTGCACCATCCCAGTTTCAGAACCTGGCTGTATGCAAATTAGTCTGTTCCTGTCCCAGTGCATGATGGGAACAGGGCAAACCAAACTACAAAAGCCAATTCTTACACTGGGAAGGAAACAAGCTCCCGGGGACCAGTTTCTGGCATTGCAGCCGTCTTCGGCCCGGTTTGCTTGAATCCTGATGGTGCAATGAGCAAGGGACTCATGTCTGAGTATACCCTTCCACGCTTAGGGTGGACAAAAATATTTACAACAAGGGGTGGTGAGGGACAGAGTCTCTGAATTAAGCAGAAAGCTCTCACCCAGTCAAGAGATCCGGGCTAGATCCAACACCGTTTTTTAGCTCACTGCACCATCCCAGTTTCAGAACCTGGCTGTATGCAAATTAGTCTGTTCCTGTCCCAGTGCATGATGGGAACAGGGCAAACCAAACTACAAAAGCCAATTCTTACACTGGGAAGGAAACAAGCTCCCGGGGACCGGTTTCTGGCATTGCAGCCGTCTTCGGCCCGGTTTGCTTGAATCCTGATGGTGCAATGAGCAAGGGACTCATGTCTGAGTATACCCTTCTACGCTTAGGGTGGACAAAAATATTTACAACAAGGGGTGGTGAGGGACAGAGTCTCTGAATTAAGCAGAAAGCTCTCACCCAGTCAAGAGATCCGGGCTAGATCCAACACCGTTTTTTAGCTCACTGCACCATCCCAGTTTCAGAACCTGGCTGTATGCAAATTAGTCTGTTCCTGTCCCAGTGCATGATGGGAACAGGGCAAACCAAACTACAAAAGTCAATTCTTACACTGGGAAGGAAACAAGCTCCCGGGGACCGGTTTCTGGCAGTTTCCTTCCCAGTATAAGAATTGGCTTGGTAGTTTGGTCTGCCCTGTTCCCATGATGCACTGGGCCAGGGTCAGACTAATTTGCATATAGCCAAGTTCTGAGCTGGGATGGTGCAGTGAGCTAAAAACGGTGATGGATCAAGCCCTGATCTTTGGACTGGGTAAGAGTGGTCTGCTTAATTCAGACACTCTGTTCATCACCACCCCCTTTTCTGAATCATTTTTGTCCACCATAAGCGTGGAAGGGTATACTCAGATGTGAGTCCCTAGCTCATTGCACCATCAGGATTCAAGCAAGCCGGGCCGAAGACGGCTGAAATGCCAGAAACCGGTCCCCGGTAGCTTGTTTCCTTCCCAGTATAAGAATTGGCTTGGTAGTTTGGTCTGCCCTGTTCCCATGATGCACTGGGCCAGGGTCAGACTAATTTGCACATAGCCAAGTTCTGAGCTGGGATGGTGCAGTGAGCTAAAAACGGTGATGGATCAAGCCCTGATCTTTGGACTGGGTAAGAGTGGTCTGCTTAATTCAGACACTCTGTTCATCACCACCCCCTTTTCTGAATCATTTTTGTCCACCATAAGCGTGGAAGGGTATACTCAGATGTGAGTCCCTAGCTCATTGCACCATCAGGATTCAAGCAAGCCGGGCCGAAGACGGCTGAAATGCCAGAAACCGGTCCCCGGTAGCTTGTTTCCTTCCCAGTATAAGAATTGGCTTGGTAGTTTGGTCTGCCCTGTTCCCATGATGCACTGGGCCAGGGTCAGACTAATTTGCACATAGCCAAGTTCTGAGCTGGGATGGTGCAGTGAGCTAAAAAACGGTGATGGATCAAGCCCTGATCTTTGGACTGGGTAAGAGTGGTCTGCTTAATTCAGACACTCTGTTCATCACCACCCCCTTTTCTGAATCATTTTTGTCCACCATAAGCGTGGAAGGGTATACTCAGATGTGAGTCCCTAGCTCATTGCACCATCAGGATTCAAGCAAGCCGGGCCAAAGACGGCTGAAATGCCAGAAACCGGTCCCCGGTAGCTTGTTTCCTTCCCAGTGTAAGAATTGGCTTGGTAGTTTGGTCTGCCCTGTTCCCATGATGCACTGGGCCAGGGTCAGACTAATTTGCACATAGCCAAGTTCTGAGCTGGGATGGTACAGTGAGCTAAAAAACGGTGATGGATAAAGCCCTGATCTTTGGACTGGGTAAGAGTGGTCTACTTAATTCAGACACTGTTCATCACCACCCCCTTTTCTGAATCATTTTTGTCCACCATAAGCGTGGAAGGGTATACTCAGATGTGAGTCCCTAGCTCATTGCACCATCAGGATTCAAGCAAGCCGGGCCGAAGACGGCTGAAATGCCAGAAACCGGTCCCCGGTAGCTTGTTTCCTTCCCAGTATAAGAATTGGCTTGGTAGTTTGGTCTGCCCTGTTCCCATGATGCACTGGGCCAGGGTCAGACTAATTTGCATATAGCCAAGTTCTGAGCTGGGATGGTGCAGTGAGCTAAAAAACGGTGATGGATCAAGCCCTGATCTTTGGACTGGGTAAGAGTGGTCTGCTTAATTCAGACACTCTGTTCATCACCAACCCTTTTCTGAATCATTTTTGTCCACCATAAGCGTGGAAGGGTATACTCAGATGTGAGTCCCTAGCTCATTGCACCATCAGGATTCAAGCAAGCCGGGCCGAAGACGGCTGAAATGCCAGAAACCGGTCCCCGGTAGCTTGTTTCCTTCCCAGTATAAGAATTGGCTTGGTAGTTTGGTCTGCCCTGTTCCCATGATGCACTGGGCCAGGGTCAGACTAATTTGCATATAGCCAAGTTCTGAGCTGGGATGGTGCAGTGAGCTAAAAAACGGTGATGGATCAAGCCCTGATCTTTGGACTGGGTAAGAGTGGTCTGCTTAATTCAGACACTCTGTTCATCACCACCCCCTTTTCTGAATCATTTTTGTCCACCATAAGCGTGGAAGGGTATACTCAGATGTGAGTCCCTAGCTCATTGCACCATCAGGATTCAAGCAAGCCGGGCCGAAGACGGCTGAAATGCCAGAAACCGGTCCCCGGTAGCTTGTTTCCTTCCCAGTATAAGAATTGGCTTGGTAGTTTGGTCTGCCCTGTTCCCATGATGCACTGGGCCAGGGTCAGACTAATTTGCATAAAGCCAAGTTCTGAGCTGGGATGGTGCAGTGAGCTAAAAAACGGTGATGGATCAAGCCCTGATCTTTGGACTGGGTAAGAGTGGTCTGCTTAATTCAGACACTCTGTTCATCACCACCCCCTTTTCTGAATCATTTTTGTCCACCATAAGCGTGGAAGGGTATACTCAGATGTGAGTCCCTAGCTCATTGCACCATCAGGATTCAAGCAAGCCGGGCCGAAGACGGCTGAAATGCCAGAAACCGGTCCCCGGTAGCTTGTTTCCTTCCCAGTATAAGAATTGGCTTGGTAGTTTGGTCTGCCCTGTTCCCATGATGCACTGGGCCAGGGTCAGACTAATTTGCATATAGCCAAGTTCTGAGCTGGGATGGTGCAGTGAGCTAAAAAATGGTGATGGATCAAGCCCTGATCTTTGGACTGGGTAAGAGTGGTCTGCTTAATTCAGACACTCTGTTCATCACCACCCCCTTTTCTGAATCATTTTTGTCCACCATAAGCGTGGAAGGGTATACTCAGATGTGAGTCCCTAGCTCATTGCACCATCAGGATTCAAGCAAGCCGGGCCGAAGACGGCTGAAATGCCAGAAACCGGTCCCCGGTAGCTTGTTTCCTTCCCAGTATAAGAATTGGCTTGGTAGTTTGGTCTGCCCTGTTCCCATGATGCACTGGGCCAGGGTCAGATAATTTGCATATAGCCAAGTTCTGAGCTCTGATGGTGCAGTGAGCTAAAAAACGGTGATGGATCAAGCCCTGATCTTTGGACTGGGTAAGAGTGGTCTGCTTAATTCAGACACTCTGTTCATCACCACCCACTTTTCTGAATCATTTTTGTCCACCATAAGCGTGGAAGGGTATACTCAGATGTGAGTCCCTAGCTCATTGCACCATCTGGATTCAAGCAAGCCGGGCCGAAGACGGCTGAAATGCCAGAAACCGGTCCCCGGTAGCTTGTTTCCTTCCCAGTATAAGAATTGGCTTGGTAGTTTGGTCTGCCCTGTTCCCATGATGCACTGGGCCAGGGTCAGACTAATTTGCATAAAGCCAAGTTCTGAGCTGGGATGGTGCAGTGAGCTAAAAAACGGTGATGGATCAAGCCCTGATCTTTGGACTGGGTAAGAGTGGTCTGCTTAATTCAGACACTCTGTTCATCACCACCCCCTTTTCTGAATCATTTTTGTCCACCATAAGCGTGGAAGGGTATACTCAGATGTGAGTCCCTAGCTCATTGCACCATCAGGATTCAAGCAAGCCGGGCCGAAGACGGCTGAAATGCCAGAAACCGGTCCCCGGTAGCTTGTTTCCTTCCCAGTATAAGAATTGGCTTGGTAGTTTGGTCTGCCCTGTTCCCATGATGCACTGGGCCAGGGTCAGACTAATTTGCATATAGCCAAGTTCTGAGCTGGGATGGTGCAGTGAGCTAAAAAACGGTGATGGATCAAGCCCTGATCTTTGGACTGGGTAAGAGTGGTCTGCTTAATTCAGACACTCTGTTCATCACCACCCCCTTTTCTGAATCATTTTTGTCCACCATAAGCGTGGAAGGGTATACTCAGATGTGAGTCCCTAGCTCATTGCACCATCAGGATTCAAGCAAGCCGGGCCGAAGACGGCTGAAATGCCAGAAACCGGTCCCCGGTAGCTTGTTTCCTTCCCAGTATAAGAATTGGCTTGGTAGTTTGGTCTGCCCTGTTCCCATGATGCACTGGGCCAGGGTCAGACTAATTTGCATATAGCCAAGTTCTGAGCTGGGATGGTGCAGTGAGCTAAAAAACGGTGATGGATCAAGCCCTGATCTTTGGACTGGGTAAGAGTGGTCTGCTTAATTCAGACACTCTGTTCATCACCACCCACTTTTCTGAATCATTTTTGTCCACCATAAGCGTGGAAGGGTATACTCAGATGTGAGTCCCTAGCTCATTGCACCATCAGGATTCAAGCAAGCCGGGCCGAAGACGGCTGAAATGCCAGAAACCGGTCCCCGGTAGCTTGTTTCCTTCCCAGTATAAGAATTGGCTTGGTAGTTTGGTCTGCCCTGTTCCCATGATGCACTGGGCCAGGGTCAGACTAATTTGCATATAGCCAAGTTCTGAGCTGGGATGGTGCAGTGAGCTAAAAAACTGTGATGGATCAAGCCCTGATCTTTGGACTGGGTAAGAGTGGTCTGCTTAATTCAGACACTCTGTTTATCACCACCCCCTTTTCTGAATCATTTTTGTCCACCATAAGCGTGGAAGGGTATACTCAGATGTGAGTCCCTAGCTCATTGCACCATCAGGATTCAAGCAAGCCGGGCCGAAGACGGCTGAAATGCCAGAAACCGGTCCCCGGTAGCTTGTTTCCTTCCCAGTATAAGAATTGGCTTGGTAGTTTGGTCTGCCCTGTTCCCATGATGCACTGGGCCAGGGTCAGACTAATTTGCATATAGCCAAGTTCTGAGCTGGGATGGTGCAGTGAGCTAAAAAACGGTGATGGATCAAGCCCTGATCTTTGGACTGGGTAAGAGTGGTCTGCTTAATTCAGACACTCTGTTCATCACCACCCACTTTTCTGAATCATTTTTGTCCACCATAAGCGTGGAAGGGTATACTCAGATGTGAGTCCCTAGCTCATTGCACCATCAGGATTCAAGCAAGCCGGGCCGAAGACGGCTGAAATGCCAGAAACCGGTCCCCGGTAGCTTGTTTCCTTCCCAGTATAAGAATTGGCTTGGTAGTTTGGTCTGCCCTGTTCCCATGATGCACTGGGCCAGGGTCAGACTAATTTGCATAAAGCCAAGTTCTGAGCTGGGATGGTGCAGTGAGCTAAAAAACGGTGATGCATCAAGCCCTGATCTTTGGACTGGGTAAGAGTGGTCTGCTTAATTCAGACACTCTGTTCATCACCACCCCCTTTTCTGAATCATTTTTGTCCACCATAAGCGTGGAAGGGTATACTCAGATGTGAGTCCCTAGCTCATTGCACCATCAGGATTCAAGCAAGCCGGGCCGAAGACGGCTGAAATGCCAGAAACCGGTCCCCGGTAGCTTGTTTCCTTCCCAGTATAAGAATTGGCTTGGTAGTTTGGTCTGCCCTGTTTCCATGATGCACTGGGCCAGGGTCAGACTAATTTGCATATAGCCAAGTTCTGAGCTGGGATGGTGCAGTGAGCTAAAAAACGGTGATGGATCAAGCCCTGATCTTTGGACTGGGTAAGAGTGGTCTGCTTAATTCAGACACTCTGTTCATCACCACCCCCTTTTCTGAATCATTTTTGTCCACCATGAGCGTGGAAGGGTATACTCAGATGTGAGTCCCTAGCTCATTGCACCATCAGGATTCAAGCAAGCCGGGCCGAAGACGGCTGAAATGCCAGAAACCGGTCCCCGGTAGCTTGTTTCCTTCCCAGTATAAGAATTGGCTTGGTAGTTTGGTCTGCCCTGTTCCCATGATGCACTGGGCCAGGGTCAGACTAATTTGCATATAGCCAAGTTCTGAGCTGGGATGGTGCAGTGAGCTAAAAAACGGTGATGGATCAAGCCCTGATCTTTGGACTGGGTAAGAGTGGTCTGCTTAATTCAGACACTCTGTTCATCACCACCCACTTTTCTGAATCATTTTTGTCCACCATAAGCGTGGAAGGGTATACTCAGATGTGAGTCCCTAGCTCATTGCACCATCAGGATTCAAGCAAGCCGGGCCGAAGACGGCTGAAATGCCAGAAACCGGTCCCCGGTAGCTTGTTTCCTTCCCAGTATAAGAATTGGCTTGGTAGTTTGGTCTGCCCTGTTCCCATGATGCACTGGGCCAGGGTCAGACTAATTTGCATATAGCCAAGTTCTGAGCTGGGATGGTGCAGTGAGCTAAAAAACGGTGATGGATCAAGCCCTGATCTTTGGACTGGGTAAGAGTGGTCTGCTTAATTCAGACACTCTGTTCATCACCACCCCCTTTTCTGAATCATTTTTGTCCACCATAAGCGTGGAAGGGTATACTCAGATGTGAGTCCCTAGCTCATTGCACCATCAGGATTCAAGCAAGCCGGGCCGAAGACGGCTGAAATGCCAGAAACCGGTCCCCGGTAGCTTGTTTCCTTCCCAGTATAAGAATTGGCTTGGTAGTTTGGTCTGCCCTGTTCCCATGATGCACTGGGCCAGGGTCAGACTAATTTGCATATAGCCAAGTTCTGAGCTGGGATGGTGCAGTGAGCTAAAAAACGGTGATGGATCAAGCCCTGATCTTTGGACTGGGTAAGAGTGGTCTGCTTAATTCAGACACTCTGTTCATCACCACCCCCTTTTCTGAATCATTTTTGTCCACCATAAGCGTGGAAGGGTATACTCAGATGTGAGTCCCTAGCTCATTGCACCATCAGGATTCAAGCAAGCCGGGCCGAAGACGGCTGAAATGCCAGAAACCGGTCCCCGGTAGCTTGTTTCCTTCCCAGTATAAGAATTGGCTTGGTAGTTTGGTCTGCCCTGTTCCCATGATGCACTGGGCCAGGGTCAGACTAATTTGCATATAGCCAAGTTCTGAGCTGGGATGGTGCAGTGAGCTAAAAAACGGTGATGGATCAAGCCCTGATCTTTGGACTGGGTAAGAGTGGTCTGCTTAATTCAGACACTCTGTTCATCACCACCCCCTTTTCTGAATCATTTTTGTCCACCATAAGCGTGGAAGGGTATACTCAGATGTGAGTCCCTAGCTCATTGCACCATCAGGATTCAAGCAAGCCGTTGCCGAAGACGGCTGAAATGGCAGAAACCGGTCCCCGGTAGCTTGTTTCCTTCCCAGTATAAGAATTGGCTTGGTAGTTTGGTCTGCCCTGTTCCCATGATGCACTGGGCCAGGGTCAGACTAATTTGCATATAGCCAAGTTCTGAGCTGGGATGGTGCAGTGAGCTAAAAAACGGTGATGGATCAAGCCCTGATCTTTGGACTGGGTAAGAGTGGTCTGCTTAATTCAGACACTCTGTTCATCACCACCCCCTTTTCTGAATCACTGCACCCTAATACAGCGCCTCAGCAACATTGGCATCCAAGAGAAGGCACTGGAGTGGATCGTCTCGTTCCTCGCAGGAAGAACACAGAGAGTCCGCCTCCCCCCGTTTCGATCCGAGGCCACCGAAGTCATCTGCAGCGTTCCGCAAGGATCATCACTCAGCCCCACCCTCTTCAACGTCTACATGAGACCTCTTGCCACCATCGCACGCCAACACAACCTCAACATCATCTCCTACGCCGACGACACCCAGCTGATCCTCTCCCTCACCAGAGACCCCGACACCGTCAGAACCAGCCTACACGAAGGGATGAAAGACGTTGCCGAGTGGATGAAGAACAGCTGCCTGAAACTGAACTCAGACAAGACGGAAGTCCTCATCCTGGAACCATCGCCCTCCGCCTGGGACGACTCCTGGTGGCCCTGGGCCCTGGGCACCGCTCCCAAGCCAACAGACCACGCACGCAACCTGGGATTCATCCTGGACTCCTCCCTCTCAATGACCAGACAAGTCAACGCCGTCTCCTCATCATGCTTTCACACCCTACGCATGCTTTGCAAGATCTTCCGATGGATCCCTATAGAAACCAGGAAGACGGTCACCCAGGCCCTCGTCACCAGCCGATTGGACTACGGGAACACCCTCTTCGCCGGAACCACAGCCAAGCTACAGAAAATACTCCAACGCATCCAGAACGCCTCTGCCCGACTCATCCTGGACATCCCCCGACGCAGCCACATCTCCGGCCACCTGAGGGACCTGCACTGGCTCCCCGTCAACAAGAGGATCACGTTCAGGCTCCTCACCCACGCACACAAGTCTCTCTACGACCTGGGCCCCAAGTACCTCAACGACCGCCTGACCTTCTACACCCCCACCCGCCAGCTACAGTCTACTAGCCTCGCCCTCGCCGCCGTACCACACATCCGAAGAGCAACCGCCGGAGGCAGATCCTTCTCCTACCTGGCGGCCAAGACATGGAACTCCCTCCCCATCCACCTTCGGCTGACCTAGGACCACGTCGCCTTCAGGAGACAACTCAAAACCTGGCTGTTCGAGCAGTAGCGGACCCCCTCCCCAAGCGCCTTGAGACCCTTCCGGGTGAGTAGTGCGCTATACAAATGCTATCATTGATTGATTGATTGATTGATTGATTGATTGATTGAGGGAATTGGAATTAAAAGCTAAAAGTTTAGAAATATCTCCCACTGGTGGCAGGGCACTGTCCGTGCCTGTAGAAACAAGAGTGTTTATTCCCAAGAATGTCATTAAGGAGTTTCATAAGAGTGAAGACATTGGGGAGTGGGGTTGTGGGGGAGGTTCCTTAGTGATGGGCGGGATACCTTATTGGAATTGCCTTGAGAGGATCAGAATTCGTATGTGCACATGAAGGAAGCCTTAATGACCAGGTATGGGTTGACCCCTGAGCTTTATAGACAAAGGTTTAG
The DNA here is from genome assembly GCF_964263255.1 of Lissotriton vulgaris. Lineage (NCBI taxonomy): Eukaryota > Metazoa > Chordata > Amphibia > Caudata > Salamandridae > Lissotriton > Lissotriton vulgaris. Next base: position 1,259,911,920 of record NC_141695.1, read on the forward strand.
GAATTGTAAGAAACTGGAGTCTAGCACTTGGGTAGAATATGTGACTTTTTTTGCAGAGCGTTGGATGGTTGGGTGAAGGGTAGCAAAGTGAATGATTATCAGGGGTTCGTTGATTTATTGGCAAGGGAGCACTTGTCTAGTAATTGTTTTCCAGAGCAACTCCAGCACCTTATTGATAGCAAGCTGACTAACCCTAGGAAGCTTGCTGAGGAGGCGGAACGCTGGGTTAGCACCCGGGTCCACAAGGGTCATGTGGGAGACTTCACCAAAGGTGGGCAGGGTCCCCAGCATAAGAGTGGGGGGGGACAAGGGTAAACAGAGGGAGTTCCAGAAAGGGATCTCCAAGGGAACAATTCCCAGCCTCCCCCTGAGAAGAAGTCAGGGGCCCGACAGGTAAACCTGTTCATAAGGGACCCCCAAAATGTTTTAAGTGTGGTAAGGTGAGCCACTGTTTCTATGATCCCAAGTGCCCCCTGAGAGAAAAAACAGCACCCGCCGCCCCGACAGATGGCTAGTGAAGCCCTGGGTGAGGAAATGGGTGCCCAAGGTGGGTGGCGTGACCCAGCTGCCTGATAACACTAAAAGGTACAGGCAGTGGGTGACCATCAATGGCCATAGAGTGGAGGCTCTTAGAGACACCAGAGCCAGTGTGACAGTTGTCAGTTGTCGGCTGTTGACTGAAGAGCAGGTGGTCCTCAATACATTCTTTCCACTGACAACACAGAAAGACACTGCAAGGTGGCTCAAGTTCCCTTTGAGTGGGAAAGGGGGGTCTCAGGTACTCTTCAAGTAGCTTTGGAGACCTTCCCTTGGGCTAAGGAGGAGCAATGTGCTAATTTGGAGATATTGGGTTTGCCTGAGTGGGTGTGTGTGACCACTCGGTCCATGGCAACCAGTAAGGGTGTTCAAGAGGACCTGGAGCCTGAAAGAGTAGCCCAGGTGCCTGCCTTAAAGAGAAGAGATGCGGGAAACCAGCCCCCACCGTTCCCACTTCCAGGAGGAGGCAGTCCTTGAGGGGATGCCCTGGAATATACAGGGGAGCAAGTAGCTGAATTGGTGGACCTGCCTGAGCTGACCTATTGGCAGCAGGAAGGAGGACACTCCAGGGAAGAGTTCTGTGAGGAGCAGAAAAAGTGCCCTTCTCTTGTGGGTTTGCGGCAACAGACCACAAACCAGGCAGCAGGTGATCAGTCTGGATCACATTGGATCTACTGGGAAAATGGTCCCCTGTATAGTCAGCCTAAGGCTGCTGAGCCTGGGTCAGCCCGTGTGCTGGTGGTACCCCAGCGCTTCAGAGCCTTCCTACTGGGTTTGCCTCATGATGTACCTTTAGCAGGACATTTGGGGCAGGACAAGACCTTTGAAATGTTTGTCACCCATTTGTATTGGCCCTAAATGCGCAAGAGTTCAGATACTCATTGCAGGACCTGTTAGACTTGCCAGGCAAGTGGTAAGAGTGAGAGGAAGCACAAGGCTCCTCTACAGCCTTTCCATGTGTTCAGCACCCCCTTTGAAAGGGTGGGCATTGACATTGTGGGGCCTCTGGATCCCAAGACAGCCATGGGCAACAGGTTCATCCTGGTCTTGGTGGACCTACCTCTGCCAACTAGGGACCCCCATTTCTAACATGTCATTCAGGGTGACTTGTGATAGTCTTACCAATATTGCTCTCCGGCGGGATTGTGGAATCATGGGTCGACCCAAGAAGCCTGGTACAGCAGGGCAAAATATACAGGTCTGCATCACAAGCCCATTTGAACATTAACAGTGAGCTGCATTTTACGCTTAGGTAGGCTTCTTCCTGTGTGTGTGAGACCACCAGGGGTAGATAAGTGCAAAGAATAGACCCAAGGACATTACGAAATCCTGCAAGAGCATAGAATTCTCTCTTGGTGGCATTAGATGTTTGGAGTCCATGTTTGATCTTATATGCTGGGGAGTCACATTTAGTACAGAGCCCATCACCTGTTAAAGTATTTTTCTGAAGGTTGGTGGTACAAGCCGTACACTAATCCTACTGTTCACTGTGAGGCTCCTTTTGGAAAGAATTCTAGTACTGCTGGACTTTTAGGAGTGGGGCAGGAGTGCAAGTCCCAATGTTGGACTCAATTGTGCACATGTTGAGGCTAAGTTGTTCTGTCTGGGGTTCATATGAAGCCTGTGGGTCCTCATGGTCTTCAGAGTCTGTGGCAAAGTGAGATTTTGGAAATTCAGCCTTAGTCTATCTATTCTGGCTCTCATAGAGCACTGCTCCACCCTTTGTTGATTTTGTTGTGTGGCCTGTTTGTCATCTTCTTCATGTGTGGCTTGCTGTAGCAGAAGGGTGCACTGGTTTAGCATGATATAGTAGTCTAGTATGGTGGGTGTACTAGTGTTGTGTGAGGTGATACAAACACTACTCTGTAGTTGTGTTGGTTGGCCCGTGCATGGTCGTTTTGTAAGTGTAGGCTTGTGCACAGATAATTGTGATTTGCTACCAGATATATCTTGTTTCCCACAGAGTATATATTGTAATCTTGTGCATTGCTGTGTTGCTATAACACATTTTTTCAATTTTTTAAGCTACATATTTTATTCCCTATGCCTTTGAAAATGTACTGCCGCCTATTGCCTGGAGGTATTTTTGGGTTCTATTTTCAACTGTTTTGTTTTAGTGCCATATCATACTTCTGATTAGAAAAACCTTAGTGTTATTAACAGTTTCTATTTGCATGACAAAGTGTGTTATTTACTATTGATTTGCCTGCAAAGTGGCGTAAAGCGCCGCACAGCGTTGTGCCGATTGTCTCATCACGTTAAAAATGTGCAGCGCAGCGTGAACGAGCGCATAACCCTTAATACATCTAGGCCCACGTTTTCAGTGTACCGACTATGAGGAAACTGGGGGCCTTTCGTGTTCTTTAAATCAAACAATGTTTTATGAGTTCCTGTGTTTGCTCACATCTGCTTGTCAAAAAACAGGTTATACCTGAGCCTCAGTATCATTTGCGCACGTAGTTCCATGGAGCCCTGAGAGGTGAAGGGCACAGGATATGGAATCTGTTTACCTCGATCCAGATGAACGTCAAAGATGCTGTAGTCATAGGACTGCTTGGCATAATGTTGTCTCCTCTATTCTGATAAAAGCATGGTACAATCCCAGAATGGTCCTCATAGAGAACACTCCCAGAATGTGCATTCAAGTAAGTTATCAGTGATGTTTTAACCCCACATTCTTTCAGTGTGTTCAGTTCCCAGCATGACATCACAGTGGGTCATTCTATAGCATACCCTCCCCTATATTCTCCCCTTTTCAGTGATAGCAGACCAGAGGTGGAGAGGGGGCTCTACTACTGTCATAAAGTTCATTCCCAGGAACTCTTTTTCACCATTCGAGCCTTGCGGCCCCAAGCATTCTCAAGAGGAAAGTTCTAGTTCGGTCAACCGAAGCTACTTATGCCAAGAATTTATAATGGGAAAAACAACAGGAGTATAACCAGGAGACCAGATTGAGATCTGGGTGTGCATATGTATAAAACAACAATATCTCAATTGGATTCACTTGAGCAACAGATATATTTGCATGTACAAGACATTACAAAAGATCTGGACTCAGAATTTTTTGTTTTTGAAAGTGCATGTAGCATCATATATTAAAGGACAATATTTGCAAAACAGTCAAAACAACAGTTAGGAGAACAGCACTTGGGGCATATAATGTTGTGGCAACCCAAGGGGGCTTTGTGTACTACATGATAGTGAGACAAACGGTGACGGCGCGAGTGACATATGGGTGAAAACAGTGATAGGCGCAGAAAAACAAAAATTAAAAGACTATATACAAAATTGTTGGTTCCTCCTTGGTGAATGAGTAATTGCTGTTAGTTTGGGAACCGAAGAAGGTAATGCGCCTTGAGTTGCGCTGTAATGGCGGGTCGACGGCGTTTCAATCCTATTGATTTAGGATCTTCATCAGGACCGGGTTGCCAATGAACGGGAGTGCTGTAAGGAAATTAAGGGGTAGGTAAGGGATCTGAAGGGGAGCAAGGTACACGGTGCGTCAACGATGGAAGGAAGGAAAGGGCGGGTGGGCCGGGGGGGGGGGGCGGGAGGGAAGGAAAGGGTTGGTGGATGGGGGGGCCGGGAAACGGTGGGTCAGAACAATTACGGATATGGGTGGGTGTAGTGGCAGCAGGGTGCCCCTATGCCCACCCAAATCCGTAATTCCCCCCCCCCCCTGGCCCACCCACCCTTTCCTTCCGTCCATCGTTGACGCACTGCGTACCTTGCTCCCCACAGATCCCTTACCCATTAATTGGCAAACCGGTCCTGATGAAGTCCAGATATTTTGTAATGTCTTGAACATGCAAATATGTCTGTTGCTCAAGTGAATCCAATTGAGATATTGTTGTTTTATACAAGAATTTATAAAGGCACTGCCAATGTCCGTAATTATCTCAAAAACAAAGTATATTAAAAAAACAAAGACTAAAGGAAACATGATTGTCCAACAACTGCGCCCACACCCTGGATGGACTCCTACCAGAAGTATTGAAGATTATTGGTAAAAGTAGATGCGCTAAAGCTGGGTGGAGCAGCGCTGGTGGAATGTTCAGGGATCACCGTGGGAACTCTAGTCGACTTCTTTACACCAAGTCATCACGAAATGCATTGTTTGTACCAATCCCTTAATTATGTCTCGATATACCACTCTCCAGACTAGATGTTTACTTCATAGACATGCCTGTAAATATCCGCCTGCAATCCAGGGCTATCCTTCAAACCCCCCATATTAGGGGATCTAAGCGTGTGGGGTAAAGGGCACTCAAATAAACAGGCAGAAGCCCTAAATCACCCACATGCACAACATGTGCACATCTCCCTGCTCACCAGATCACACCTTAGGCCTTGCTGTGAACTGTCCAGTGATGGTAAGTAAGTAAGTAAGTAAGTAATAGTTTATTTGCATAGTTAATTAAAACCATTGCAATACAATCTTTTTAAAAATGTAAGTCTATATGTAAAAACAATATATCACGACAACCTTTAAATTCCATCCATCTACAAACGAGGAATCCAGTCCAGTGATGGGGATTTACAGGTTACTCAAAAATGCTGATTTTTCTGGGAATTTTTTTAAACATGGTTTCGAGCCACAGACTAACGTCCCTACAAACTCCCATCAGAGCACGCCATTTAAAAGTATGCAGCCATAGGTCCTGTGTACAGCAACCACCTCACATGTGTCACTAAAGGTGTTGGAGTCTTGCAGACAGGGCAATAACAGACCGAGAGAGAACCTAAACCTCAGTTGTTCTACACAAAGTAAAGCAAAAGTGTTGGACAAATGATCACCCAAAGAGCAGCGGAAAACAGGAATAGACCACCACAAACCACTTTGGAAGTTCCACACGAGAAAAGCTCCAGTCATTAAGGAACGTCAACATAAATACTACTACAACACTGAAGGGTAGAGGCCATGCACAAAACTGCTAAACTGTTAGTATAATATAAACAGGGCTCCAAGTTTTATGGTATTTATGTTTTTTAGCATTTCCATCTGTATTTATCAATACTTATTTTTTGTCCACTTTATCTGTATTTATCCTTATTTATTTTGTGTTTTGCGAATAAATGAAGTTGTAAAACTGTACATTTCCATATTTATTTAACTGATTGACGCGCACTCATACTTTGATATCTGTCTGTTTTAGCTATTTCAGCTGCCAAATATTATATAACAAAACATCCACTGGTAAACATTAGCATTATACCACAAATGTATTATTTAATTAAATTACATTCTGTGTTTTTTAATTTGCTGTGCTGTCCATCTGCTCAGCTGTTGGCCTATAGTTCATGAAAGACGGCACAGAGTCCCTTAAAAGAAGCCCAATTTTCTTTATGTATCCACTTTTAAAAATAAATGCAGACAGAAAACACATTGTTTTCTGTCTGTATTTATCTGTAAAAATCAGTAGAAACGGAAAACCAGGAGCCTTAAATATAAATCACTAAAGAAGTCCAAACCAAGAAAACTATTTTGCAATGCCAACATCTAACAGCCAAGCTGCTTTTCGTCTACAAAAACATTGTAAATAATTCAACAGAGCAATGGCAGTAAATCCTCTTTAAAAAACCATTTGCTCTCAGTAGTGTACAGTGGTACGTTCCAAGTATGCGCCTAATAACGTAGAACGCCAGTACTCCAGACATGGTAAATTCCTAAGTAAATCCTATAATGTTGGGTGTGACGCTTGTCTAACATGCTCCCATATGCTCCATATGGTACATTCTAATCACACTCATACTAAAATAAATTTCTAAAACTTTTGGGGCATATTATCAAGCAGGGCGTAAAAATGATCGCCGTTTTAGTGGCAGAAAACTGCTGCTAAAGTGGTAATAATGGGCGTTGATAATATGCCCGGGAGAATTCCAATAGAAGCCCATGTTCACATCAGAGCATGGGTGTCTATTGGAATTCACATGGCATATTATCAAGCCCATTATCGCCGCTTTAGCATCAGTTTTCTGCAGCTAAAACGGCGATAATTTTTAATGCCCTGCTTGATAATATGCCCCGTTGTATCTTAGGTACATGCGCACTATGCGCCTCGTGAGGTACATTCACCCTAGGCAGCCGGCAGCAGACATATGCAAGGTACTTCAGGTTTGGTACTTATTCAGCTCCCTTCCCTGTATTATGCATTATCACTATGCCACATTCCCCGCGAACCTCTGATATTGTAGGTAGCAGCGTATTTGCAGTATATTACATCAACAGAATAATATGCTCTGAGGGTCTACCGCCAATTCATTCCCAGTATGGTGCATTCCCGGTAATGAATATACCAGTTCACTACCGGTATTATAAATTACCACTATGCTACATTTTCAGGGTATTCCTGGTATAGTACCTACCAATTCACTCCCGGTATTATATGTAATAACTTTACTACGCTCCAAGGATACTCTTTGCACGTATAGATCAGTTAAGTCTTTGAGATACTATATATATATTCACTTTGCTACATTACTCGGGTACTCCCAAATAGTAAATACCAGTGCATTCCCTGTATTATATATTAGTACAATGCTACACTCCCAGGATACTCCTTGCACGGATACACCAGTTCAATCTCTGTATTATTATTTATAATTGCTTTGCTACATTCCTTAGGTGCTCCCAGTATAGTACGTACCAGTGCACCCCCTGTGTAATATATTACGACAATGCTACACTCCCAGGATACTCCTTGCATGGATACACCAGTTGAATCTTTGTATTATTATATATAATCGCTTTGCTACATTCCTTGGGGGCTCCCAGTATAGTACGTACCAGTGCACGAATGTCTGACATAATATCGACAGACAAAATATCTACATACAAAAATATCGGGACAAAAATATCGAAATCAAAAATATCGTAGTACAAAAATATCGAAATTAAAAATATCGTTTTTTTAAATGTATTAATAATAATGTAAAAATAATTTTAAAATACATATAATTTTACAAATATTAAATAAAAATATTAAAACATAATTAAAAAATTAAAACTAATACATATACATTTAAAATAAATTAACACTTAATAATTTAATGTAATTTTATTTTTTTTAATTTCATTTAATTGATTTAATTTAAATTTATTTTATTTTTACCCTCTACGCCTGTACCCCAAAAACCCAAAACTGACCCTGAACACTAAAAATATCCCTGTACCCCAAAAACCCAAAACTGACCCTGAACCCTAAAAATACCCCTTTACCCAAAAACCCAAAACTGACCCTGAACCCTAAAAATACCCCTTTACCCAAAAACTGAAACCTGACCCTGAACCCAAAAAATACCCCTTTACCCAAGAACTGAAAACTGACCCTGAACCCAAAAAATACCCCTTTACCCAAGAACTGAAAACTGACCCTGAACCCTAAAAATACCCCTTTACCCAAAAACTGAAAACTGACCCTGAACCCTAAAAATACCCCTTTACCCAAAAACTGAAAACTGACCCTGAACCCTAAAAATACCCCTTTACCCAAGAACTGAAAACTGACCCTGAACCCAAAAAATACCCCTTTACCCAAGAACTGAAAACTGACCCTGAACCCTAAAAATACCCCTTTACCCAAAAACTGAAAACTGACCCTGAACCCTAAAAATACTCCTTTACCCAAAATTAATTATTATTATTTAATTACCAATTAATTATTAACTAACAATAACAATAAAGTAAATATATTAGCACATTAGCTGTAATTAGTTAAATGTAATAATAAATATTATTTTTTCCCAATTAATTAATTAAGAATAACAAAAATTTATATATATAAAAAAATTACTCTAATTAATGTAATTAACTAATTAATATTAATTAATTACCAGCTAATTAATAATTAAAATATGTACAAAATTATATTAATTAATTACCTAATTAATAATAATTAATTACCAATTATTTAATAATTAAAAATATTTACAAACATATATTAATTAATTAATTATTATTAAATTACTTCCCACCCTATTCCCCTATAAACCCATAACCCGCTACAGAACATATTTATCAATTAATCAATTAATTAAAATTAATTAAAAATTAATTCTCAATTAATTAATTAATAATTCCTACTAATTAATAATTAATTTAACATAATTAAATTACTTCCCACCCTATTCCCCTATAAACCCACAACCCGCTACAGTACTAAAAGACAATATTTAATTAAATTACATTAAAAATAAATAATAAAACATAATAAATACAATATATTATACACAAAATTTAATTAAAAATTGATATTAGTAACATCGAAATTATTTATTTCGATATTATTGACATCGATATTTAAAACTTCGATATTACTAATATCATACTAATATCGATATTAAGACTGTCGATATTACTTACCTTCTATATTATGTCCCATCGATATTTAAACTTCGATATAATTGTATATCGAAATTTAAAACTCTATATTTTGTCTGTGTACTCCAGTGCACCCCCTGTGTAATATATTACTACAATGCTACACTCCCAGAATACTCCTTGCATGGATACACCAGTTCAATCTTTGTATTATTATATATAATCGCTTTGCTACATTCCTTAGGTGCTCCCAGTACAGTACATACCAATGCACTCCCTGTGTAATATATTACTACAATGCTACACTCCCAGGATACTCCTTGCATGGATACCCCAGTTCAATCTTTGTATTATTATATATAATCGCTTTGCTACATTCCTTGGGTGCTCCCAGTAGAGTACGTACCAGTGCACCCCCTGTGTAATATATTACTACAATGCTACACTCCCAGGATACTCCTTGCATGGCTACATCAGCTCAATCTTTGTATTATTATATATAACTGCTTTGCTACATTCCTTGGGTGCTCCCAGTAGAGTACGTACCAGTGCACTCCCTGTGTAATATATTACTGCAATGCTACACTCCCAGGATACTCCTTGCATGGATACATCAGTTCAATCTTTGTATTATTATATATAACTGCTTTGCTACATTCCTTGGGTGCTCCCAGTATAGTATGTACCAGTGCACTCCCTGTGTAATATATTACTACAATGCTACACTCCCAGAATACTCCTTGCATGGATACACCAGTTCAATCTTTGTATTATTATATATAATCGCTTTTCTACATTCCTTGCGTGCTCCCAGTATAGTACATACCAGTGCACTCCCTGTGTAATATATTACTACAATGCTACACTCCCAGGATACTCCTTGCATGGATACATCAGCTCAATCTTTGTATTATTATATATAACTGCTTTGCTACATTCCTTGGGTGCTCCCAGTAGAGTACGTACCAGTGCACTCCCTGTGTAATATATTACTACAATGCTACACTCCCAAGATACTCCTTGCATGGATACCCCAGTTCAATCTTTGTATTATTATATATAATCACTTTGCTACATTCCTTGGGTGCTCTCAGTATAAGACATACCAGTGCACTCCCTGTGTAATATATTAGTACAATGCTACACTCCCAAGATACTCCTTGCACGTATACACCAGTTCAGTCTTTGTGATATTATATATAATCACTTTGCTACATTCCTCTGGTGCTCCAAGTACAGTACATGCCAGTGCACTCCCTTTATTACATATTAGTGCAATGCTACAGTGCCAGGATACTACAGAATTATATAATATCGCGATGCTTCATTATCAGGGTTCATCCAGTATGGTATATAGCAGTGCACATCCAGTATTCTATATTACCGTTGTACTACATTACCAGGGTACTACTCATATGGCATAAGCCAGTGCACTTCCAGTATTACATTTTATTCCTACACTACACTCACTCTCAGGGTACTTCCGGTATGGTATTTATTAGTGCACTTCCACTATAGCATATCATCGCTATATGACACTCCCAGGGTACAACTTGAATGGAAAATACCACTGACCTCCAAGATGGACTTATTAGCCCTATGCTACATTCCCAGGACACTCATGGCATGGACAATACCAGCACGGTGCCAGTACTACATGTTATTGCTGTGCTACATTCCCAGGTTATCGTATTTACTAGAGGGCTCCCAGTGTTTTACATATAGTACCTATAGGTATATAGACATATGCATATATTGGTTATATATCAGCTCTATGTTGTACTCCCAGGGTACCTATCATTGATACATATGCACCCAGTATTATGAATATTGCTATGCTTCATTCCCAGACACTCTGGTTATGGTATATACCAGTGCCTTCCCAGTATTATATATTATTGTTATGGTACGATCCCAGGATCCTCCCAGTATGGTATATGTCGCTGGACTCCCAGTATTACACATTAACTCTATACTACATACAGAGGATACTCCTGGTGTGGTATATACAGCTGGACTTCCAGCACTACACATTAACTCTCTGCTATAGTAACTGGATACTCTTGGAATAACATACACAACTGGATTTCCATTGTTACTTACTGGCTCTATGCTACATTACCAGAGTCCTCTTGGTGTGATATATTCCACTGGGAATCCCAGTATCACTCATTAACTCTATGCTATATTCATAGGCTACTCCTGGTATGATATATACCACTGGACTCCCAGTATTACACATTAACTCTATGCTATATTCATAGGCTACTCCTGGTATGATATATACCACTGGACTCCCAGTATTACACATTAACTATATGCTATATTCATAGGCTACTCCTGGTATGATATATACCACTGGACTCCCAGTATTACACATTAACTCTATGCTATATTCATAGGCTACTCTTGGTATGATATATACCACTGGACTCCCAGTATTACACATTAACTCAATGCTATATTCATAGGCTACTCCTGGTATGATATATACCACTGGACTCCCAGTATTACACATTAACTATATGCTATATTCATAGGCTACTCCTGGTATGATATATACCACTGGACTCCCAGTATTACACATTAACTCTATGCTATATTCATAGGCTACTCCTGGTATGATATATACCACTGGACTCCCAGTATTACACATTAACTCTATGCTATATTCATAGGCTACTCTTGGTATGATATATACCACTGGACTCCCAGTATTACACATTAACTCAATGCTATATTCATAGGCTACTCCTGGTATGATATATACCACTGGACTCCCAGTATTACACATTAACTCTATGCTATATTCATAGGCTACTCCTGGTATGATATATACCACTGGACTCCCAGTATTACACATTAACTCTATGCTATATTCATAGGCTACTCCTGGTATGATATATACAACTGGACTCCCAGTATTACACATTAACTCTATGCTATATTCACAGGATACTCCTGGTATGGTATGTACCGCTGTACTCCCAGTATTACACATGAACTCTATGCTATATTCACAGGATACTCCTGGTATGGTATGTACCGCTGTACTCCCAGTATTACACATTAACTATATGCTATATTCACAGGATACTCTGGGTTTGATATATACCACTGGACTTTCAGTATTACACGTTAACTATAAGATATATTCACAGGATACTCTGGTAAGAAATATACCTCTGGACTCCCAGTATTACACATGAACTCTATGCTATATTCACAGGATACTCCTGGTATGGTATGTACAGCTGCACTCCCAGTATTACACATTAACTCTATGCTATATTCACAGGATACTCTGGTAAGAAATATACCTCTGGACTCCCAGTATTACACATGAACTCTATGCTATATTCACAGGATACTACTGGTATGGTATGTATCACTGTACTCCCAGTGTTACACATGAACTCTATGCTATATTCACAGGATACTACTGGTATGGTATGTATCACTGTACTCCCAGTATTACACATGAACTCTATGCTATATTCACCACAGGATACTCCTGGTATGGTATGTACCGCTGTACTCCCAGTATTAAACATTAACTATATGCTATATTCACAGGATACTCTGGGTTTGATATATACCACTGGACTTTCAGTATTACACGTTAACTATATGATATATTCACGGGATACTCTGGTAAGATATATACCTCTGGACTCCCAGTATTACACATGAACTCTATGCTATATTCACAGGATACTACTGGTATGGTATGTATCACTGTACTCCCAGTATTACACATGAACTCTATGCTATATTCACAGGATACTCCTGGTATGGTATGTACCGCTGTACTCCCAGTATTACACATTAACTATATGCCATATTCACAGGATACTCTGGGTTTGATATATACCACTGGACTTTCAGTATTACACGTTAACTATATGATATATTCACGGGATACTCTGGTAAGATATATACCTCTGGACTACCAGTATTACATATTAGCTCCATGCTACATTGCCAGAGCACTACCAGTGTTGTATATTCCACTGGACTACCAGTATTACACGTTAAATCTATGCTATATCCACAAGATACTCCTGGTATGATATATACCACTGGACTACCATTATTGCAATTATTATCTTAGACCATGCAGCCTCTGTTCAGTCCAGCCTTTATCCTGGTAGCAAAAGCTCAAGTGACGCGTAAGCAGGACCTCTAAGATACCCATAAAAAGTTTGAAACAATATTTTAATGACAGTAAAAAATTGAATATTCACAAATTGCAGAGGGAATCTGATACACATGGAGACGTCTCTTTCAGACTCTGGGTTTGGCTCGGCCATCTACATAGGAGGTAAAGTTTTTGAGTACTCGACAGCGGGTCATTTTCTGATTTTTTGGGGAAGTTTGAAAGTTTTATCCAGTTGGTGAAGTTCTAGAGTTCTGCACCGGAAGTGAGCCTTTTGTACTGTCATAATGTAAAGTTATACAGTCAAGTGATATTTAAAAAAATCTGTAAATGAAGTAAAAATCTAAAACTTCGAGAAGTTTACACCGGGAGAGAAATGCTGAAGTTTTGCACAGGTGGTAAAGTCTTGGTGCTCTGAACAAAATGTGAACTCTGGGGCTAGGCACCGGAAGGAAAGCCTTTTAGCTATAGTTGTATGTAAGAGGCGAAGTTCTGGCGTGCCAGAGAGCGGCGTAAGTTCTGCCAGTGGGTGAAGAGAGTAAAATACGTTCGTTTTGTGCAGGAAGTGGAGTGCTGATGTTCTGCACAACAAAGAGAGTTCCAAAGATGGAAGACCAGGAATGTACACATGAAAGGGGCCTCCATGCGCGGTACCCTGCAAGGGAAGCCCCCAAAGTGCCTCTGCTCACAGGAGGCTGCCCGCAGACCATGCCCATCAACTATCACTTAGTACGGGCATACCCTGCCCTGATGGGTGAGTTTGGCCCATTCCTCGCACCTGTGCTTAAGTGCAACTCACCTGGGCTTCTTGTGATCCAAATCCTGCACCGTGGGCACACCCTGGCAGAAATCCTGTGCACCCTGTACACATTGTGGCCCCCATCCTGCACCACTGTCTCGTTGTGGCACAAACCCTGCACTGTGGGGACACCCTGGCAGAAATCCTGTGCACCCTGTACACATTGTGGCCACCATCCTGCACCACTGTCTCATTGTGGCACAATTCCTGCACTGTGGGCACACCCTGGCAGAAATCCTGTGCACCCTGTACACATTGTGGCCCCCATCCTGCACCACTGTCTCATTGTGGCACAAATCCTGCACCGTGGGCACACCCTGCAGAAATCCTGTGCACCCTGAACACATTGTGGCCCCCATCCTGCACCACTGTCTCGTTGTGGCACAATTCCTGCACTGTGGGCACACCCTGGCAGAAATCCTGTGCACCCTGAACACATTGTGGCCCCCATCCTGCCCCACTGTCTCATTGTGGCACAAATCCTGCACTGTGGGCACACCCTGGCAGAAATCCTGTGCACCCTGTACACATTGTGGCCCCATCCTGCACCACTGTCTCATTGCGGCACAAATCCTGCATCGCGAAGTCACAGATGCCCACAGAACGCACCGCAGGGTCACCGCAGCCCTCTCCCCAGGGCCCATCTGCTGGTGCGAAGCAGGATCCTCTTGAAGGCCTTGCGGAAGTCCTGGTTGAAGACCGTGTACAGGACGGGGTTGAGGCAGCTGTTGAGGTAACCGATCCAGAAGAAGAAGTTAAAGAGCACCGGGGGGATGGCGCAGGCCTCGCGGCACACCGACTCCAGGCTGTAGGTGAAGAAGAAGGGGAACCAGCAGACCACGAAGCCTCCAATCACCATGGCCAGCACAAAGGTGAACCTCTTTTCCCGCATCTGAGCCAGGCGAACCTTGGACAGGGAGATGGAGCGGTCTCGCCGCTGCTGCTGGCGTCGGCTGACGGTCCACGAGAGCCTGTTCTTGCCCTTGGAGTCCGTGGCCGGGGCCTCCTCCGCCCTCCTGTGCTGGGACTGCCGGGCCTCCTTTGGCTTGGGTGTGGAGGACGAGGAGCTGTTTTCATCCAAGTCCACGTTGTCGGGCTCCCCCTCGAGCTGGGGGTACCCCGAGCTCTGGCTGCTGGCGTTCTCGGGGTCGTATTTGTCGTCGGCGTTGAGGGAACCCCCGGACGGGGAGGGCTTGGCACCCAAGGACCCGTTCCGGGAAGGATAGAGCGCGCTGGTCCTCTGCTTGGCCACGCGGTAGATGCGGCAGTAGACCAGCAGCATGACCAGGCAAGGCGCGAAGAAGGACACGGTGCACGACGCCAGCACGTACCACGTTTCGTCGTTCAGGGGGCACTGCCAAAGCTCGTTCTTGGTCATGAAGAGGGGCGGCAGGGCGATGGTGGCCGAGATGAGCCAAACCACGCCGATGGTGACCTTGATCCTCCTGGGCGTCCTCTGGAGGTTGTAGCTGATGGCGTTGGTCACCGACCAGTAGCGGTCCAGGCTGATGGCGCACAGGTGCACGATGGACGAGGTGCAGAGCAGCACGTCCAGGGCCAGGTACAGGCTGCACCACACGCTGCCGAAGTGCCAGTAGCCCATCACCTCGTTGGCCAGCGAGAAGGGGATGATGACGGTGCCCACCAGGAGGTCCGCCGAGGCGAGGGACACCAAGAAGAGGTTCTGGGGAGCCCGCAGGGCCCGGCTCGTGCGCACGGCCGCCACCACCAGCACATTCCCGAAGAGGTCGGAGATGATGATGGTGACCCCTGCGAGCAGGATGAGGGTGGTCTCCACCGGGCTGTATGGGGGGCTCCAGACGTCCTCGAGACTGCCGTTGTAGGAAGCATTGAGGCGGTCCAGGGGAGCCAGGGTGACCGCCTCCATCTCGATACCATGGTCAGCACAGTCTGCGGGCCTCATGCAGGCGCCTCGGCATGGGTCCCTCGGATCACGGGAGGGTACAGGCAGCCTCCCACTGCTCCGGCCAGGGCGAGGGCGCACTGCTGGGCTCTACTGCCCGAGGCCAGGGGTGCACTGCTGGGCTCCACTGCCCGAGGCCAGGGGTGCACTGCTGGATTCCACTGCCCCAGGCCAGGGGTGCACTACTGGGCTCTACTGCCCCAGGCCAGGGGTGCACTGCTGGACTCTACTGCCCCAGGCCAGGGGTGCACTACTGGGCTCTACTGCCCCAGGCCAGGGGTGCACTGCTGGACTCTACTGCCCCAGGCCAGGGGTGCACTACTGGGCTCTCCTGCCCCAGACCGAGGGCGCACTGCTGGGCTCTCCTCCCCCAGGCCAGGGGTGCACTGCTGGACTTCACTGCCCCAGGCCAGGGGTGAACTACTGGGCTCTACTGCCCCAGGCTGAGGGTGCACTGCTGGACTCTACTGCCCCAGGCCAGGGGTGCACTACTGGGCTCTACTGCCCCAGGCCAGGGGTGCACTACTGAACTCCACTGCCCCAGGCCAGGGGTGCACTGCTGGACTTCACTGCCCCAGGCCTGGGGTGCACTGCTGGACTCCACTGCCACAGGCCGAGGGCGCACTGCTGGACTCCACTCCCCCAGGCCAGGGGTGCACTGCTGGACTCCACTCCCCCAGGCCAGGGGTGCACTGCTGGACTCCACTGCCCCAGGCCAGGGGTGCACTGCTGGACTCCACTGCCCCAGGCCAGGGGTGCACTGCTGGACTTCACTGCCCCAGGCCAGGGGTGCACTGCTGGACTCCACTGCCCCAGGCCAGGGGTGGACTGCTGGACTCCACTGCCCCAGGCCAGGGGTGCACAGCTGGGCTCTCCTGCCCCAGGCTAAGGGTGCACTGCTGGGCTCTCCTGCCCCTAACCGAGAGCCAAGGTCACACTGTTGGACTCCACTGCCCCAGGCCAGGGGTGCACTGCTGGGCTCTCCTGCCCTAGGCCGAGGGCCAAGGTCACACTGCTGGGCTCCACTGCCCCTGGCCAAGGACGCACTGCTGGGCTCTCCTGCCCCAGGCCAAGGGTGCACTGCTGGAGTCCACTGCCCCAGGCCAGGGGCGCACTGCTGGTCTCTCCTGCGCAAGGCCAGTGGCGCACTGCTGGGTTCTCCTGCCCCAGGCCAGGGGTGCACTGCTGGACTCTGCGGTTCCTAGGTCAAAGGCGCAGTGTTGTTGAACTCTGATGCTCTCTGTCCATCTTCCACAAATAATGCCTTCAGGGGAGAGCCAAGAATGGACTCTGCTGCACCCCAGTGGACTTTGCAGCACACAGTTGTCTTTGCGGTGCACAAGTGGTCACTGACGCCTTGACTGTCGTTCACCCACAAAAGCCCAATAGGTGTCTCTGGATTGGTCACTGAGTATCACCGTGGGATGTCAGAGCAGAGACGTGTGCGTCTCTCACAGTGGGGTGTTTGATTGCAGGTAGTTAGAGGTTGGCGAGTCTCTCACATGGGGGGTCTCGGATCCGTCGCAGAGAGCCGTGTCTCCGTTTTAGTTTCTATGAGCTATAGTTGGAGCCGTGTATTAACGAGGCTGTTGAAACGAAACCCCGCTGACGGCTGTCTCTTCAGCGCTGTCGTACCTGGGTGATGCTTGTACGTCTCAGTCCTGCGAGATGTCTGCTAATCTCACAGTGCGCCAGGGATAGTCACAGAGGGAGGGAGGGAGGGAGGGGGCAGTGTTTCTCAAGGACAGCATGTCTCGTGGGAGTAGCTCGCAGAGAACAGAAGCAATGCAAGGGGCAGGACGTTTTAGGACTAGGAGGAACAGGTCCCACGGGGCAGAACAACACAAGGGCAGCAAACTGCGAAGGGCTGCAGGTCCCAGAGAACAAGACGTCCCAGAGCGCAGCAGGTGTCAGAGCGCAGAAGGTGACAGTCTCAGGGTAGAGATCGCAGAGCGCACCAGGTCTCAGGTTTCAGAGCGCACAGGTCTCAGGAGGTCACAGAGCGCACTGGTCTCAGGAGGTCACAGAGCGCACCAGGTCTCAGGGGTCACAGAGCGCACCAGGTCTCAGGAGGTCACAGAGCGCACCAGGTCTCAGGTGGTCACAGAGTGCTCCAGGTCTCAGGAGGTCACAGAGCGCACCAGGTCTCAGGTGGTCACAGAGTGCACCAGGTCTACGGAAGTCGCAGAGAGCACCAGCGCACCTGGTCTCAGGGGGTCACAGAGCGCACCAGGTCTACGGAAGTCGCAGAGAGCACCAGCGCACCTGGTCTCAGGGGGTCACAGAGCGCACCAGGTCTCAGGGGTCACAGAGCGCACCAGGTCTCAGGAGGTCACAGAGCGCACCAGGTCTCAGGAAGTCACAGAGCGCACCAGGTCTCAGGAAGTCACAGAGCGCACCAGGTCTCAGGTGGTCACAGGGTGCACCGGGTCTCAGGTGGTCACAGAGCGCACCAGTTTCAGAAGGTCAGAGAGTGCACCAGGTCTCCAGAGGTCGCAGAGAGCACCAGCGCACCTGGTCTCAGGAGGTCGCAGAGAGCATCAGCGCACCAGGTCTCAGGTGGTCTCAAAGTGCAACAGGTCTCAGGTGGTCACAAAGTGCAACAGGTCTCAGAAAGTCAAAAAGTGCACCAGGTCTCAGGAAGCCACAGAGAGCACCAGGTCTCAGGTGGTCAGAAAGCGCACCAGGTCTCAGGAGGTCACAAAGCACACCAGTTCTCAGAAGGTCACAAAGCACACCAGGTCTCAGGAGGTCACAGAGTGCACCAGGTCTCACGTGGTCACAAAGTGCACCAGGTCTCAGGTGGTCACAGAGCGCACCAGTTCTCAGGTGGTCAGAAAGCGCACCAGGTCTCGGGAGGTCACAAAGCACACCAGTTCTCAGAAGGTCACAAAGCGCACCAGGTCTTAGGAGGTCACAGAGCGCACCAGGTCTCAGGAAGTCACAGAGCGCACCAGGTGTCAGGAGGTCACAGAGTGCACCAGGTCTCACGTGGTCACAAAGTGCACCAGTTCTCAGGTGGCCACAGAGCGCACCAGGTCTCAGGGGGGTCACAGAACTCACCAGGTCTCAGGGGGTCACAGAACTCACCAGGTCTCACGTGGTCACAGAGCGCACCAGGTGTCAGGAGGTCACAGAGTGCACCAGGTCTCACGTGGTCATAAAGCACAACCGGTCTTAGTAGGTGGCAGCGCGCACCAGGAGGTCACAGAGCGCACCAGGTCTGTGTCGGGAGCCGCGGTGCAGGCACTCTCAGGGCTGTTGAAGGTTCACCCAGCAGCACTGAGTGATGCCCGGGCGCTCTGAAGCCCGGAGCCGCTTCCAGCGCAGGAGGGCGTGTGTGAGGGGTGGTGACAGCCGCGAGCGAGCACACCCCCGCAGTGGGCACAGTCCTGACTCTGGCAACAGAGAGCTGCGGCGCTCGCCTTACTGGCAGGGACCCAGTGCCAGAGAGTGAGAAGCCCAGAAACGAAGGGGCAGATGCAGGAGGGGCCACTGCCTTTCAAATGCACCCGCACACTGTAAACACTGACTGAGGTTGGACACCAAGGGGCTGCTGCAGCCCGCAGGAGTGGTCCTCCACCCCTCCTAGTCACCGTCACACAGACACCTTCACATACCGAACACACTTACAGACTCTCAAACTGTCTAAGCAACGCTCATTTGGCTACTGCTTGACTGACATTTCCTCGTTCGGGCTGGAGTGCGTCACACAATCTCTTGTCAAAAACGTTTAAACAATCAAAGTCTCATTTCGTCCGTCTGATATTCAGGCATATTTGGCACTGTGACGTACACTCGAAAGTGTAATCAGTCATATATATTCACCAATTTAAATACGCCTCAGTAACGGACGGGCACATACACACGATGTCACACACGCACTTGCGAAAGGTACTCGAATTTACGCCGCGTAATGAGCACACTCATACACAATGCGCACGCGCACACCCCATGTCTACACTCGACACACACACGGGTGCACTCATATTTTGAATGTCAGGCAACCTGCCACACCCTCCCGATTCACCCTCCCCCACCCGGTATGGTCCTGAAAACATTTGCTAAAAGCGCACACGGTCAGGGAGACCACCTGGCAGTTCAACGGCCACTAGAAACGATTAGAAGCAGTGTGCAGGTAACCCCAGTAAGTTAGTTAACTGTGTCAGTCTTTCTCCCGTACCACAGAAGAGAACTGCTTTACCCCTGGCCCTCATAAGATGTAAACAACTTCAGAGCCTATCCACTGCGCAATGTTGTAAAAAAAAAAAAATATATATATATATATATATATATATATATATATATATATATATATATATATATATATACACACACACATACACACACACACACACACACACGCACGGCTTTAAGTGGGCCGGGTCTCACCGGATCTGAGCACCGGCAGTTTTTTTAAGGGGGCCTCGAAACGGGTCTCTATCGGGCTCTGTTTTGTGCCCTTGCACAGGCGGTCCGTTTTTTTCCGGACTGCAGTGACAGCAGGCAAATCGATGTGAGCGTTGTAGGGGAAGGGGAAATCCATTAAAGAGAGTAATTTTCTCTCTGGATTTCCCTTCTCTTTTTGAGTCTCAGGAGCAGCACCATTGTCGTGGTGTCACCAGGGTTTTAAGTGAAAGTGTTCTCAATATTATATACAAGCCATAGTTGCTGCTTATTTATCTTATGCAACTAGCAACCATTGACAAAGCCAATAGTCCTGACTTGTAGGTATGATGTGACTTGTTGTATCATATGACAGGAACAGCAAAATACAAGTCGGGCGGCACACTGTGCTAAACACAGATGTTTAGCTTATGTGTTTTAAGCCACGCCCTTAATTACATTGACCACGTCCCTTTGAGAGACCTCCAGTTTTTTCATCCCACTTAAATCCCTGTGTGTGTGTGTGTATATATATATATATATATATATGTGTGTGTGTGTGTGTGTATGCCAAGATCTGTTTACAACACACACACACATATATATTTATATATATATATATATATATATATATATATATATATATATATATATATATATATATATATATATACACACACACACACACATATATATCTAAGAAACCGCTTGGTAAACGTGCGCTCTATAAATGTTTTAAAATTCAATTTATACATGTATGTATATATACGTGTGTTTGTGTGTGTATGCCAAGATCTGTTTACAACACACACACATATATATCAATTTAAATTCCCGCCATACTTGTCTGCCAATAGGTGTTTGTTATATTGTTACTTATTTACAGAGCACCACGTGCAGTCTCACCCTACTGCTTCAGGCCGCTACTTTGTCAGAGGAGAAGGGACACGCGGGGTTAAAGGCGGGTTCAATTCTGTAGGTTCGGCGTTTTTGGCAAGGTGTGTGCGTCCTACCCGAGAGCCAAATCCCAGAGCACAGCTGTGCTGCAGAACCTCACCATAGGGGGCGTGCTCACGTGCGCGTCGCCTGACTGGTCTCTCTCCCTAGTGAGAGAGAGTGCTTGGTACCAGAGCGCGTGGGTGGAGAGAAGGTGCGAATTTCCGGAAACACAATATTTCGTGTAATAGGATTTAGTGCCAGCGCCGTCACGCTCGAACAAGGGAATAACAAAGCTAATTATGATGAAAACAAGAAACATAAGCAATTTATACTTTAAAACATGCGGAAATTTGCTCACATAAATAATGACAAAGCAAGTGGAAAAGTCGGCTTGTGCTGGCCCAGAGTAAGTCAAGAGCCAAAGATGGAAAGGGAGGGCATGAAACAAAACACATACAAACGAAAGCATACAGAACATTCGTTCCAATTCAAACAAAAATGCGTGCAAGGTAAATCGAAAACGCAGTAGCATAAACACAAATACCTTCAGAAGCTGCATTTCAAATAGCCCCGCCCCTCTCGCAAGCTCCCAGGGGCGGATGAGACATCCTTGTGAAATGTATAGACACAGAGGCTCTCGCTTACACTCTTTGGGCCTCTCTTTCCTGTCCTTGACTTTTCTTGAGAGGTGAGAAACCACGCCTCACGATATAGGCATCCAACTACCTCTACAAACAAGCACTGGCAAAGCCAATAGGCCTGATGTTGGCTGAGTACCTTTCGGCTTTCAATTAACAAAAGAAGGATTATCACCATAGAGAATCATGGATTCTTAATGGGATGTGTGTTTGAAAAAAAAAGAATTCACCCTTTTGTAAAAAAACCCTCACTCACCAACCTAGGGGTGACATGCTTCATCATTGGGGTCCACCCTGATGACAGAGTGCCATCAGGGTGTGCCACGATGCCTGGAGTACAGTGGAGCTGGTTTGTGAGTGTTAGGTGCAAAAAAATGTTAAAAATTGTCGTGGTTTAACTTAATAGGAAAATACATTTTATACGTAAGTAACTGGACAATGTTAAAAAGAGTGTGGAGATACTTTGAGGGTAATTATGACCAAGAGTATCTCTGTGCTGTGGTCTGGTCTACATGTTTCAATCTATGTGTGGAAATTACCAGGTTTTCTTGAGGACCAAGGTGCAAGAAAATGGACGGTCTACACCCCCTAAAAGGCGTACCCAATCCTAGATTCTTGTGGACAAATAAGCAAAAAAGTCTGCTTATGGTGTGGGCTCTTGCCAAAATCGGCGAGCTTAAGATAAAAAAGACTCCTGTTAGGTGTCTTAAGGCATCGGAGGGCAGGGGGAGGATATGTCTCAGCTAAACATATTAGTTTCGCTGTGATCAGTGCAGCAGTTTTACCTATGTGCCTTGCCCGCTGCCCCGCTAAATGTGAATGACACTACAGCTGCCCACTGAATGAAGAGGGCTTACTGAAGGCCCACATCAGTATGTAAAGTGAAAATATATTTATTTACTAAAAGGTCTTGTTTAACAGTAGACCTTAAAAAAGTAAATGCACCTCTGTACCTTATAACCTCCCATGACTCTTAAAATACCACCTCTCCCCCAAATCCCCCTGTGCGGATACCAAAGTGTATAGAAGGTTGAAGGAGGCGAGTCCTTTTGGAGAGAGACGTGGGAGAACAGAGGCAAGTGAATGAGAAATGAGTAGTGGTATACCAGCAAGTAATCAGGGGTATTACGTTCTCACCCATCTCATTGACCATGAGAATGTAGCAAGGCAGAATACTCCTGGGTCAAAAAGAAAAAAAAGGATATACCATTCCAGGAGCTGTCTGTGACACCTACATACATTTTCACAAAACCCAAGAGATCGGATCCATCTGCAACAGAGACTCTTTGACCCCCAAATCCCCTATCCACCATATCCCATGTAGACCTTATAGATCAAAATAAAAGTCAAGTGCACTGCCCTGTTGGCTTCCCATCAGATGTTTGACTGAGAGGCACATAGATGACCAGAGGCACTTAGATGGTCGTTCTGCAGATGAACCTCCCCTAGATCGGGTCAGACAACTCAATGTTTGTGTAAGGCAGCTGGGCTACTGTCTTGATCCAATGACTACGAGTAGCGATGAAACTGAGGCGGTTCCTTCCAGCAACCCCAAAGTTTATGAAAAGACTGTCATGGTTAGAGCAATTGTACATATTAAAACAAACAAGCAATTTCAAGATAAACAAATGTAAAATTAAAACAACAAACAAAATAGAAATCTTATGGACAAGGACACTGTTGTATCACATTCCGACTCCTCACCCACGCACACAAGGCTCTCCACGACGCGGGCCCCACGTACCTCAACAACCGCCTCGCATTCTACACACCAACCCGCCAGCTCCTCTCCGCCAGCCTCGCCCTCGCCACCATCCCACACATTCGCAAAGCTACCACCGGAGGAAGATCCTTCTCCTATCTGGCAGCTAAGACATAGAACTCCCTCCCCACCCACCTCCGGCTGACCCAGGACCATCTCGCTTTCAGGAAACATCTGAAGACCTGGCTGTTCGAGCAGTAGCGACCCCCTCCCCCCCAGCGCCTTGAGACCCTAACGGGTGAGTAGCGCGCTTTACAAATTCCTTGATTGATTGATTGATTGGCATATTATATAAAAACGAGTCCGACAATGCTTGATAAGTCTTCTTATATAATAGCTAAGAACCATCAGCCACAGTCTATAGTTTACCAACATTGGGCACTCTATAAGATCCGGAAGCCTTCACACCATTGAATCGTGTGTGACAGAAACTTGTCTGTGCTGTCATCTGGGTGAAGACCGTTCAGCACTTCTGATCATTCTGGATACCAGATGCTGGAGCCTGGAAGTCCTTCCCAAATGACTCTGCAGCAAACATTGACCACATTGAGAAGGACACTGCTCAGACAGAACATTGGAAGACTTTTTCAGAGCAGCCCCATATATTTTAGCAGGTTTTTCAGATGGAGATATGGCACGGAAACTGTCAAGATCACCCAAAACCTTTTTCGATTATCGGGCAATCCAAAGAGCTTGAGGAGTGTCAGAAACTCTTCTTGATGGAGTGGAGGCCTCATTCCTAACTCCAGTTATGGTGCCTAGCAGGAATTGGCAGCAGGAGGATATACTAAAAGAACAAGCATCTGCAATGCAATAGGTCTAGCATTTACACAAGTTTGAGCTATTGGCATTGTAAACGACAATGCCTTTTATTTATGTTTTAAAAATCAAAACACAAATAAAAGGCATTGTCATTTACAATGCCAATAGCTTAAACTCTCTCAAATGTGAGACCTATTGCATTCCAAATGCTTGGAGGCATCGCTGAGTTGCCCCCTCCTGTCTCCCATGGCCCCTGAAGAGCTCCCGTTTGCTACAAGTTAAATAATCAAGCCAGTGGCCTCAACTGCACACAAGAGACCCTCCTGCAGTAAGAAAAATGCATTAAACAAAATAGTAAAAGGGACAGTCCTCATGTGAGGTTACAAATAAAGACAGGCGATACTAAGGAGGGACTAACAAGCCTAATAACGAATGAGAAGCCAGCATTAAAAATGACAATGACACAAGCCAATAACAAATATGGGTAGAGGGTGGGTGGGGCTTCAAGTATATACTCAAATACAGCATGGCTCGGAGAGCAGCGCATGCGCTGCCCAGGCTAGACCTACAAAAGAAAATGGAGAAAGGTGTACTCAGCCCTCGATATACTCCGTAGGACTTGAGGGGAGTAACGTGCATTGGCCTGTAAGAAGTGCTCTTCCTCAAAGTGTGTTGGCCACCAGCCTTTTGACTTTGTTAATAAGGTTTTACAAAACTTGGGAATTTTATTGTTGGGAAGCTTCTGAGACTTCATCAATCTACAAAAACAAACACTGGTTAAAAGCAAAAGTATTTATTTGCATCTCAAAAAGTACACATTGCCTTAGTAGTCCCTGACACTTGCTTTGTATGTGTATATGTGTCTCTTGTGAAAGGGCAAAAGGCTGTTACTCACAGTGAAGTTAGCAAATGCCTGAAATGAGCTACCCTATGATTTATGCTTTAGTGACTGGAAAAAACATGTGAATGACACAAAAACAGACCAATGGATGAAGAGAGTTGGCTGAAAGCCCCTGTAAGAAGGTATGCACATTAGTAAAAGGTCATAGGGCAGCATCACAGGCCTTCCTTCTGTGCTGCCCTACAGAAAAAGAAAAGGGCAGGAATGTACCGTACCTATCAGATATTGCACATTCCTGTCCTGTTCCCCTGCGCCGGCACACAATGGGCTGCATTGCGCCAACGCAGTACGTAGCACACATAGAATAAGCATTACAAATGCAATCGGTCTAACCATTCATTAAGTTAAGCTAAGTTAAAGCCATTTGCTTTGCTATAGTATACCATTAGCAAAGCGAATGGCTTTAACTTAATCAAAGGCGAGACCTATTGCATTTTTAATGCTTGTTTATTCGGCCAATTAACTGAAGCATTTGCCTAGAAAAACAACATATTCTTAGAGAATAGTGGAGGGCTAGCTGGACAGTTAGTATTAAATCCCTTCATTTGGAAGCAGTGATGGATGTGTTCACTGCTGACACAAGAACCCTTGGCATCTAAGGTGGGCACTCTTAGTCTTGTCTGACTCAGGGCCTAGATTTACTAACAGTTTGTTCCAGCGCTAGCAAGACTCAAAGGGATTGAAAGCTGCATCAGTGATTTACTTTCAGAGCAAAAACTGTTTTTGTACAGAAATGGTGGACTTCTCACAGTGCCAAACCCACTTTGTGTCATGCAAGTGTTTCTGAGGGAGGGTCACAGCAAACACCTATAGGTTTGGAGGCAAAGTCTGACCTGCTAAAGTAGCCAGACAGGACTAGCTTATAATGGAAGAATCAAAAAACAAACTGATGGGTGAATTGCTTGAATTAGTGGAAGCAGACACAAGCCACGGGAAAGCATTGAATTTCCCAGAAACAGATACATTGCTTGTCTGACCCTTCTGCAGCTGTCCATGCATTGTTTTTTTATAGGACATCCCAAACAGAACCAATCAATATTCCAATAGCTTATGGTAGTGAACAGGACCAATGCTTCTTCAAAGCGCCAAGCTGCTTCGGCATCCATGTGAAAGTTATGTGCATCTGGTAAGCATCTGTGCCACAGGAGGACCAGTGCATAGCTCATGCAGTGTGCCTTGCTGGAGATATGTCCCGCACGCTCCATGTAAGACAGCAAGTCCAGCTTTGCTGTTTGTTGCTTTAATTTTAGTGACATCAAACCCACGTGGCTCAGAGAGGCCGGCCCTGATCTGAGATCACAATTGTGTTTTTTAAGGATGATAATCCGCACTACGCTTGCGGCAACTAAACAAACAAAGTATGACCTTCTCTCAGTTAATTGTGTGACCAAAACTAAAAGCAGCAGTATGGTCGCCAGTGTGCCAGCATGTGCCCTGCTGTTTCTATCAAGGGAACGGCAGACAGGCACTATCCAATACCTGCTTAGTTCACCTAGGCTGAGCGCGAGCAGGGGCTCATGGTGCCAAAAATGATAAGCATTTTTAATGCAGAGATGCGGAACACCACATTAACATACGTTAGTCTAACGCTTGATGCGTGGTACTTGGCATGGATGCTCATAATGAGTAGAAAATCTTCATTTAGCGGATCTCTGCCATTTTTAAAAGAACAGAGCAGCACAAGGGTGTGTTAAACGGCCACCATTAACCTTTTAAATGCTACAATCAAGTTTTAATTTGGTACAAACATGCCACCATGCATTCGCTTTCTTGACAATGGAACGGACTGGAGGGCTTGGAAAGAGATTTGAGTGCTAGGAAATTAGACAGGGAGGCACAAGAAATAATTAAAAGTTCCTTGAAAAAAATAAAGGAACAGGTTTGGCAACTTAAGTTAGGTGCTGAAAAGAATGGAGGAATTAACAAGGCAGGAAATAAAAGCATATTTCTTTATAAGAATTGGAAAAACTCCAATCCAGTGATTTTATAACAAGATAAAAAGAGTAAATACCAATAACCACTTATTTTGCCCCGTTTTTTAAAACATTGGAATAAAAAAACACCCAAATTCATGACAAGCAAACTGAAACCAGGGAAGTCTAATTATAATGCATGTGATTCTATTCCTTTCTCAGCTTAAGAGAACATGCCATGCAGCTACCGGTGTCTGCTTGAAGTAGAAGAAATGTAAGGGCATATGTTTCAGAGCCATCACGTAAGCAGTGATACATTTTATTCACACTGTACGATGCCCACTCACCATGAAAGCTGCAATTTCGCAGAAACCATTACACTGAAAGTCTAGTTTGCCGTGCATCATTCCGGCCTCGCAGTATCAGCAGCAGGGGAGATGGGATGAGGAACTGAGCTCCACAACGGTCTTCCCTTGCCCCTGAAGCAGCAAGGACACTGGTTACGAGTATCACTAGCTGTGCTGGTTATATTTTGCTCCACCTTCCTTCCTTCTCATCCCAGATCCAGAGCTGCCTACTGCAAGATGCTCTTATCCGGAGGAAGCAGGCTGTAACAGGCACTATAATCGCCATCAGATGGAATGCACCTGATCAGCTTCTCTGGCTCATCTTGTAATGCCTTGACAAAGAGGATTAAGGTCCGACAGTAGTGCTGCTTCAGGGCGTGAATTGTTCTTGTTTCTGCTGGGGGGGGGGGGGGGGGGGGAGATTTGAGTGAGTACCTAGTAGGTAAGGCAGTGTCTGTGCATGTGTCACTGTGTGTGTGCGTGTCTCCGTGTGGATCTACTGTGTCTAAGTGACAGTCACTACGTCATTGTGTGGGTGAGTGGCTAAATGTGCGTATCTGGTGTAGGTTGATTTGTGTGTGAGGGTATGCATGTATATGTAGTTTGTAAGCGTGTTTGAGTGAGTAACCATTGAAGTGTAGTTTTAATCGCTTG
The DNA here is from genome assembly GCF_964263255.1 of Lissotriton vulgaris. NCBI lineage: Eukaryota > Metazoa > Chordata > Amphibia > Caudata > Salamandridae > Lissotriton > Lissotriton vulgaris. The sequence goes on from NC_141695.1 coordinate 1,259,939,961, forward strand.
GTTTACAGTAAACGACATGCCACTGAGACAATTAAAGTGAATTGAAAAACTCTTTGTCACAACATATCCACAGTTCCCCATTTTCCCAGACATGGTGATGCAAGTAGTTTTCTGTAACCAGCCGGCACTGAGGACAAGGGAGGCTGGGCTGGCACGCAGTGCACGCGCGCGTGCATGGCCGCGTGCTTTTACTTTATACTGCGTTTAAAGTGAAAGCACGCTTGTCTAAACAAGATGGCGGCGGACTGCCCACTGTCCTTACATGTACGCGCATGCTGTTAGGTTTGGAAAAATGGCGAGAGCAGCAACTTTAGTCCATCCCTACTGCATGTAAGACTTTGGCAAAATCAATTACAAAAGGTCCTCTCCATGGCGAGGGTAGCGCATGCGCTGCTTTCGCCAGGCGAGACATAAAAAAGCAAAACAAGAAGAAATCAAAATATTTCTCCTTGTTGTGCCTCTCTTCTGTCTCTGCTGGGGAGGCGTACATTTTTGGTACTGCCTCAAATTTACGATTTCTCATAAATCTGGGACAGTGTCAAAAAGCCATGGATGTTGCTGGGAACGCCTCAAGCAACACCCATCACATGCTCCTTCAATGCAGAAAACTGCATTAAAGGGAACAATATTTACGAGGCAGCATTAAGGCTAAAAAAGTGGCTTACTGCTGCCTTGTAAATATGGGTCAGGCTCCTGCACCACGGAACATCAAAAAAAGTGATGTTCTGGTGGCGCAAGGGCCTCATAAAGGTCCAAAAGGTCTTGCCTAACACTAGACCTAAGAACACTTTCTAATGCCACAATGAAGCCAGTCCTTTCCTGCAGAACTTTCAAAAATTTTAGGAACGCCAATGTTTGGAGACAAGAGGGCCTACTTCATACTGGCAGTACAACAGAACATGCATTGTGGGAGCATCTGCTAACAGGATCCCAAATACACTAAACAAACTAACAAAGGTATCTTTAAATCATCCATAGCCATGGGCAGTACTCTGCTGGAGTTAAACATGAATATACCCCCAAGCAGGTCATCACTAGGCCGGGAGGAAATGTAAATGAAGCTGGTATAATTCACATAATTTTGGGTGTTAGATTTGGGGGTCTCTGATTGGCACAGATAAGTACTTGTGACAAGCAGGGACCCTCTCCTATAGTCAGGATAAGGGGATCACCGTCTAAAATAACCCCTGCTCACCCTCTAGGTAGTGTGGCGCAAGCAGATAAGGCTTATCTCAGAGCGTTATGGGTTAAGCATTTGCGAACACATACAGTAACACAGTGACAAAAACACACATGGACACCACACTAGTTTTATATAAAAAAAATAGTATCTTTTATATAAGGATTTAACACAAGACCAATAATCGTCAAAAATTATCCACAATACTGTTTAGGCAAATGAGTTCTTAAAAATGTGTAATCCAATAGTCTGTGAGCTGCGTGTTCTTCAGCTCGGCCCTATGGTGAAACCAACAGAGTCTGATGCGCGCCATGGACGTTTCTGACCTGTGCACGTTGAACACAGTGTGCGATGCGGACACAGTACCTGTAACTTGTAGAGTTCATCACGGACGGTGCAGTAAGGCAAAGGCGTACCAGCGGGGATGCCGTCCCTTCGTGGTGCGAGCTATGGCTCGTAGAGGCCCAGAGTCGCCTTACTCGGGGAGACTGTGCCTTGCGTTAATGCGGTTGCACTTCGTTGCGGCGTACGCACCATACCTGGAGAGTGGGCGCCCTGTTGCAGATCCCTCGAGCATGGTGCGAGGCGGCAGTACACTTCGGAGGTACGAGATGTACCCAGCCGCGCTACGTGCCTCAGCCTGTAAATAACAGCGGCGGGGTGCGTATCGAGCAGGAAAATGCGAAGGGGAGAAGCGGGGCCCAAAGTGGAGTCCGTTCCTTGCGTTGCGAGCTACGGCTCGTAGGGGGCAGAAGTTGCGTTGCTCCGGCCAAACAGGTTCGTCCTTTACGTTGCGAGCTACGGCTCGTAGGGGGCAGAAGTCGCGTTGCTCGGGCCAGACAGGTCCATCCTTCACGTTGCGAGCTACGGCTCGTAGGGGGTAGAAGTCGCGTTGCTCGAGCCAGACAGTTGGACACGGGTTTCTCAGAGTGCGCGGTGAGTTTTCACGAGGCGCACACAGCTCCTCCTTCAGTGCTGCGGGGAAAGCGGCGCTCTCAGCAGAGTTTCTCCAGGTTGTTGAAGTCCACTGGTCCTGGGACTTCGTTCAGGGGGCAAGCTCACTCACAAGCCCTTGGAGATCTTTCAGAATGCACAAGTTGAATAAAGTCTCTTTAGTCTTTTCCTCTCCTCTTGCAGCAAGGCAACCACTGCAGGCCAATCCCCCAGGTCAGGGACAGTACTCCCCGTGCAGATTTCCCAGTTCCTTCTCGTCGGGCAGAGGTTCTTCTTGGTTCAAGCAGGATCTGATTTCTTAGGAGCAGGGTTACAATATTTATACTACAAATCTTTTGTTCTTTCAGGCCAGGGGGGCTTTGCCTAGTTCAGTCCAGATCTTGAGCACTTTGTGGACAGGCTTCTGACTTCTTCTTTAGGGTGCAGGGCAGAGACATCAGACGCTTCACAGGAGGAGGAGCCAGCATTGTGGTGGCAGAGCACAGCCCTATTCAGAGTCAAGGGGAACTCCTCCCCCCTATCTTGGATGTAATCTTCCTATTCACCACCTGGCTGCCCAGCCTGTATCCTGGAATTCCCCAGCCCTGTCACTCACAGAAACCAGAGAGCAGATACACATCAGAGCAGAGGCGGGCTGAAATGGTTAGGCAAGCAAATACTAACTTTCTATAGAATAACATCTGAGACTGGTACTGGATTATACAGTTAGATTCTGTTCATGAACAGAACAAGGAGTTTTATGACAGACATCATGGCACCAAGGATGTGGAAGTTAAGGTAGGTGATTGGGTACGAGTTAAAAAACCTTTCAAAGTATCTAAAGGTGAGAGCCGTTATGAACCACCTAAACAAGTAGCAGAGACTGTGTGATGGAAGAGTATGAAATCTCAAAAACATTGCTATTAATCCTGTACACAATAGGAGTATGGATTCTCCTGAGTCGCACGATCAAGACAATTTTGAATGGATTGAGGACCACTTTGACAACAGTGATTTGCAATCTCAATTAGCTGGTGATAATGTTAATACTTCTGAACAGATTGATGACCCTTTAGACAATGCATCTTCTTCCTGTAAGGGGGAGGGTTGGAGATTGCAATTCTAAAGCAGACTGTAATTCTAAAGTTGTTGATTCTGTACTTGGAAAGAGAATGAGGGTTTTACCCGGTTGGCTTAAAGGATACGTCATGTAACTTATCTACCGTAAGAATGTTAGATATTCATTTTTTTTGCTTTTTCTTTTCTCTTCACCATTTTCTTATCTTTTGTTATAAGGGGGGGCATGTGTTATGTTGTTGTAATTATCATTGTGTACTGTTCCTTTAATGCACGAGATGTCAGGGATACAGAATGTGATGTTATGTACCATTCTCAGTTCTGGGAGTAAGTTGTACAGGAGCCTCAAGACTATATGCTGATTCCCTGGCACTCCCCTGTTGTATTGCTTATACTTAGAATATAGCAATAAAGGTATTTAACTTAATTGGACTCCTTCACTTCAAGAACAGAAGTAGTAGTGTATACCACGCACAAAGACGAGGAAAGGTGCCCACTCCTGTGCAACCACAAACATCCCTAGCAGACTGCCAGCTGGGGGATTATCATGCACTAGGAGATACAGTAATGCTACACGCTCAAGCATACACACTCCTACACTGACAGAAATAACCCCACAACTAGCCCAGACAAAATTCTGGCTCCTCCACAGAGCCTACTGGACACCGACAAGACTCCACAAAATTGGCATTACAGAATCGGGCAACTGCTGGAACTGCGGGAAAGAGGAAGGAACTCTAGAACACCTGATCTTCAACTGCACCAAGGTCAGGAAGTTCTGGATGAAAGTGAACAGCTTTCTGAACGATATATTCAACAAAGACTTAACAATCAGCTTTGTAAGCCTGGCCACAGAACACATGACAGCAGACCTAAAAAGCAAAGAAGAAAGAGATCTACTAGACTTACTGCTCACAGCGGCCCTAAAAATAATCCTGACGAACTGGAAAAACACGACCAAAGCTAACTTTAAAACATGGATGAACTGGGTCACCTTTCTCAGAGGAGAAGACAACATAATTGGGAAATTCTCAAAGGAACACAACTCAAAAGAAGAGATGTGGGAGCTCCTAGACGCACAGCTGACGCGAGACCATCCAAGGACATGCAACTAAGGCCCCCCCCCTCTCTTTCTTCTTTTTCTTTTCTCCTCTCTCCCTCGGAGAACACGAAGGCGAAACGTACCACATTATGTACTGTATATAAGAATGCCAACATGTATATTCTACTTTTTTATATTTTAATAAAAAGTTTTAAATATAAAAAAAAAGAAATGACCTCCTGCGCCGGTGTCTATATACGTGTTGACACATTCTTCTTACGCACACAGGATGGCACATGCATTCACACACATTCGCGTGGCATGCTCTAGCGCCCCTGCGTTTCCACACACATCACTCTAACTCTGTTGCATAGTGTGCTCTTACTCTCACCACGTTTGAGAGTTTCCCTGTATGACCTTTAACCTCAATCTGTCACTTTTAAACGCCAGTTTCTAATCCTCCGAGACTTTTCTGTTGTCTCTTGGCAATGATGTCAGAAGGGCAACGCGGAGGTTCACCCGCCTCTGGCTGACTGGCCAGAGTTAACAGCGTCTTCTGTTCACAGAAGTTTATATTGAGTATTTGTGTTACACAAAGATCTCTAAACATGGGAAGAGCGGGGATGTCCCGGCCGGGGCACTGTTAAATCTTGCTAAGAAGTAACCACTAAATGAACGCTTAGAGCAGAGGTCTTCAAACTTTTTGATGCAGAGACCCCCTTGTAAAACCTTTTTAGGGGTAAGGACCCCCTTCCAACAAAAGTTTCTAGAAACTGGTACTCCTCATCATCAACTTTTGATAACCATAAATGCGCCTGTTAGACCTCATCACATCCATCCGTCATTCATCCACCCACACTTTCACACATCCATCCATCCTTTCATCCTTCCATCCATCCATCCATCCTTCATCCATCCGCCCTTTCATCTTTCCATCCATACATCCATCCTTTACCCATCCACCCATCATTCATCCACCCACCTTTTCACACATTCATCCATCATTCATCCATGCAACCTTTTATCCATCCAAACATCCATCCACCCTTTCATCCTCCCATCCTCCCATCCATACATCCATCCTTCATCCATCCACCCTTTCATCCATACATCCATCCACCCACCCACCCTTTCATCCATCCATCCACCCATCATTCATCCCCCCACCTTTTCACACATCCATCCATGCATCATTCCTCCATGCAACCTTTTATCCATCCATACATTCATCCATCCATCATCAGTCCACCCTTTCATCCTTCCATCCTTCCACCCTTTCATCCATCCATCCATCCTTCATCCGTCCACCCTTTCATCCTTACATCCATACATCTATCCTTCATCCATCTATCCTTCACCCATCCATCCTTTCATCCTTACATCCATACATCCATCCTTCATCCATTCACCCGTTCATCCTTCCATCCATACATCCATCCTTTACCCATCCACCCTTCCATCCATCCACTCATCATTCATCCATCCACCTTTTCACACATCCATCCATCATTCATCCATGCAACCTTTTATCCATCCATACATCCATCCACCCTTTCATTCTCCCATCCATACATCTATCCATCATCCATCCACCCTTTCATCCATCCACCCACCCTTTCATCCATCCATCCACCCATCATTCGTCCCCCCACCTTTTCACACATCCATCCATGCATTATTCATCCATGCAACCTTTTATCCATCCAAACATCCATCCTTCATCCATCCACCATTTCATCCTTCCATCCATCCATCCATCCTTTATCCGTCCACCCTTTCATCCATCCATCCACCCATCATTCATACCCCCACCTTTTCACGCATTCATCATTCATCCATGCAACCTTTTATCCATCCATACATCCATCCACCCTTCTATCCATCTATCCTTCACCAGTCCACCCTTTAATCCTTCCATCCATCCACCCTTTCATCCATTCATCCACTCTTTCATCCATCCATTCATCCTTCATCCGTCCACCCTTTCATCCTTCCATCCATACATCTATCCTTCATCCATCTATCCTTCACCCATACACCCTTTCATCCTTCCATCCATACATCCATCCTTCATCCATCCACCCTTTCATCCATCCATTCACCCATCATTCATCCATCCATCTTTTCACACATCCATCCATCCATCCATCCATCATTCATCCATGCAACCTTTTATCCATCCATACATCCTTCATCCATCTACCCTTTCATCCTTACATCCATCCACCCTTTCATCCATCCATATTTTCATCCATCCATCCATCCCCCCTTTCATCCATCTATTCATCATTCATCCACCCACCTTTTCACACATCCATCCATCCTTCATCCTTACATCCATCCATCCACCCATCATTCATCCACCCACCTTTTCTGTGCCTCTCTCATGGGGGGGTCAGTATCTCTCTGCGTCTTCTTCCTTCTTTGCCGATCATGGGAGGGCATCTCTGTGCCTCCCTGCTGGGGGCGGGGGACGTGTCACGGGACCCACAGCTCCAGGCGCGCATTATCCATTGACCTCAAAGGGCTACACTACAGCCTGCTCCCCCAGGCCCCCTCCGCCCCCCCCACTTCCCCTCCTCCCCTAGCTCGAAACGGCTTCAGGGACACACACACAGCCACACCGAGTACTTGACAGGTCTTTAAAAGACCGTTTACTTGTTAATGAGGCTTTGATGTTTTTCACACCTCGGTGTGAATTAGGCCTCCACCGTGAGCACCCTCGATCAGCCCAAGCCAGGAACTGCACTCTGACAGAATCTGCGACCCCCTTCCAAGGACTCCACGACCCCCCTGGGGGTCGCGCCCCACAGATTGAAGACCTCTGGCTTAGAGACTGCTGATGCCGCCTAGTGGACAGCTGTATATATGACAGGCCAATGGCGACGAATCTGTTCATATCCGCCTCCCTTCGCAGACTGCCTGTGCCATCTGCCCAATATAACTCAGTCTCTTCTGTTCAATCGTTCCATACAGATGCTTTTCTCATTCACGATTTTGTAGTCTGTAGGTGTTTCGTAATTTGTGAAAAGAGGTAGGTAGTGCGGAGGCGCCAAAGGTTTTTCTTAGGTACCGGCTGCCCGCGCTCATTAATCCCGGGGTTACCGAATAGGCAAATACAGAGGTCTCCTAGTGAAGTTCGCCTAGTCCTAATTACGACTTGTGCCTCAAGTGTTTTCTCACCCCCCTACACGTCCTTCATATTTCTCTCGCATCCCATAATGTCAGTATTTTATTGCTGCCCAAATCACTGTCAAATATCCACAAAATATCAGCCGTTAATATTGCCCTAATTAGCATGCGATCAGCAGGCAATTATACCACAGAGCAGGCTTATGTTGCTCTCACATGTGCCTTGTCCCATTAGTTAGGGCATATTAGGCATACCTCCGGGGCCAGCTGGGACAGTCTGTGAGGCACGAGGGCGTCAGTTGTGCCTCAAAGCTGACCCTGCCCATCCTCCTCGCGCGCACTCAGCCTCCCTGGGGACAGCGGGCGGCCTCCGGAACGAGGCCTAGGCTTAATTTCGCCCGTTCATTGCTGCCGTCGGCCAACGGCCGTCGCGAGCACTACCTTGGTAGTGCTGCGGTCGTCCGTTGGCCGACGCGGCCCCGCCCACACAATAGAACCCCCGCACTGCGGCAAAATTATCACCACGGTAAAGGTGCGAGCCTACATGCGCACACAGGCTCCCAGCTCCCTCTCATGCCTTACATATGATGATACCCATGCCAACATTTTAGAACAGGAAAGTAGGGCATTTTGAAAAAAAATGAAGGAATATTTTTCCCTATTGCCATCTGTTGAAGCAGAGGCGATTTTAGGCAGGAGACAACTAAAATAAAATCAATCCAGCATTACAAATTGTCTCCCGCTTGAATCGGGTGTGTTGGCATGTATGCTACGTACCGTACATGCGAATCAAACAAATACATTTATTGTATAGTTAAAAAAGGTCATTACAAAATGTAGCACATGGTTAAAACCATTACAAAATGCCAATATTGTGGTGTTGCGCTCTAGTCTTTTAGAGCGCAGCCGCAAAGCATGCTGGGAACATGCGGGCAGCCATTTTGGGTGCCGCACGCACTGAGGTGATCGGTGTTGTTCCCGGCGCTCGGGACGAATAAAGTAATTAAGTACAACCACTACTTGGGCTCGGTGTGGTTATTAGTACGGCCCAACTCCTACAAATTGGCGATGAGTCTTGGAGGAGCGTGGCGCCCCTCGACGTCACGGCTCACGCCCAGAACCCACGGGTCACCAGAGAATCGACCCGAGCGCAGCAGAGGTGGCATTCACACCTCGTGGAGGGGAAGAAGAGGCACTACGTAGGTCATAAGTAGCTCGCATTGGCGCTAAGCCCCCCCCCCTCCTGCTAGAAAGCGATCAGAGCACCACAAGAACCAGTAATCAGTCCCAGGGCTGGACAGCACAAGGAACAGCACGGGGGCAACATGTGGCTCGTGCATTGGGACACTGAACCGCAGGACACCATCCGGAGGGTCAGAACCCCAGCGGCAGAGCACAAGCACGCCCAGAGACAATCCTGAGTACCGTGGCAGAGAAAAAGACGCTACTTTTCACCCAACAGTGAGTGTCACAAGGACACACAGCTGCGCCCTGTAGCACACTTGTGACACAGACCTGCAAGCATCATCGTGATCCCGATAGTGACGAACACGATATCCCAGGTAGCGGAGTGCTGGAGGTCCTGGGCCCAACCCAGGAAGGGGATAACAACCCTTCACCCACACAGGCACAAGAGGCCAGGGAGAGGCAAGCCCCAGGGAGCCCGCCAGGAGTTGCGGCACAACCTGCCCCACAACAACAATGCAACACGAGAAAGATGTGCTCACAGTCAACCTCTCTCACCAATCTAGACACCTGCAGCAGGGAGTGCTGCCAGGCAGCAAAGATTGGTGAGTGAATAGGTCTGGCAGGTCCCGTAGGGGTGCCTGCCACCTGGCCAATGCAGGTTGTTTATGGGGATCTCTAAGGACTTAGGAGGGGTCATGGTAAACTATACCTGGGCTGAGTCACACGCGGGGTGTGGCGTTGGTGGTACCTACATCATTTCATAGGATCACCCCCTGTTGGGTCTATCTAAGGCTATAGTACAGCATAGGTGCTATATTGGACCATCATTAACACCAGCAACTGTCACATTGGTAGCAGTAAAGCTTTCGTTCATTTTGCCCGGGATTGGGGCTGGCAATGTCATCGTACTTTGCGGCCAGAAACGGAATAGGCAAAGACATAGGTTTGGTCTACACGCAAATAGGCACTTTCTGTCAGCTGGGGGGAGTTGCCTTTCCCAAGAGGGTGCAGTTTGCCCTATAGTGCTGAATGGGAGGGGATGGAGCACTATAAGGACAACTACCAGACTACATTTTGAAGTCATAGTTAAGAGGGTGTAGGTACATTACTCATAAGTTTTCTCCATGTCCCATGAGCATAGGGTTTGCATGCTACCAGTGCGTCAGTTATACACATTTTCCTTGGGAGTTGTCATTTACCATTGGGACTGCATTTTATGGTCAGGCGGTTGGTAGGCCTTTTAGATATGGGTTTGTAGCGCAGGCATGTCCAAGTAAGGGAAGAGGTCAGAAGTCGGCCCTGGGATTCAAGTTCACAGGCCTGTTGAGCGGCAGAACTGATACGACCTGTGTTCGACCTCCTGGTCACAGGTTGAGATCCTGGTAGGTCCCCTCAGCATTTCATCCTTCTGAAGTCGATAAATCGAGTAGCATGGAGTTGAGTAACAATAACAATATGTGAATTCGCCCGCCCTATAGCCGGTAGCCATGCAGGTTGTGGGAGTTGTCATCCAACAAGTGTGCTACGGTTCAAAGATTGGGGAAACATTGAGTTAAAGCACAAAGGCGATACAAAGTATTAAAAAACATTTCCCAAGAATACTAGCAGAAGTTGCGGGGGGCAAGGCGTCACCTAGGGTGGTGACTTGATTGTTTTGATGGACATGCTCCTACAAGCGCTATACACAGAGGTGTGAGTTGAGCATCAAACTGGGGACCAGTGAAATATGGTAGTCTGAAATAACCCCCCCGGCAGCTGTGGCAGGGGGCGCGTTCAGGTGAAGTCTTGGAGACATCGCGCAGGAGGGTGGACAGCGCCATGCATATATTCACTGAGAAAGGGGTTTGGTTTGATCTTGTATGGGTTACTGCACGCCAAGTCCTCAGGGTGTTTAGATGCAGAAGGGATACACCTGTCCAAAGGGGGAATGGACCTATTCTTGCTTGATCTGGGGGAAGCCTTGGAATCAGCAGGGGGTAGGTAACTAGGTCTATTGTGGTGGGGGGCCCTGGTGTGACGGTGGCCATACCCAGTGCTGTGGCGAAGTTACAGGGCGATCCAGAGGCTGTAAGGTACAGTAAGGGTACCTTCTTCAGGAGCACAGTAAGGGTGCGAAAGCCAAAAATCCATGTTGGACCCTGGAGGAGCGACGGCGCCCCATTAGTCCTTCGGGCGGTTGTGGACCTGATCAACCGGGGGCTGCCTGCAACTCTCTGCCCCCCCCTGAGCTGGGAGGGGCGTGAGTAAGGGGTGGACAGGCGGTCCGCCGGTGGGAGGGGCTATACCCTTTCTCGGATCGACAAACACCGGTCGGAGAGGGCCACCGGGTAGGTTGGCTCATCAGGTGGGCAGGTGGCGAGGGGCTGCCTGCCCTGGGATCGCCCGTAAGATAACCCACCATGTTGGCATATTAGTTATGCAAATAAACATGCAGCAACTTTCTCCACTAAAAATGTGTTGAGTCTGATTATTTCTCTAAAGTATTGCTGTGGGAGGGATGGGGAGTGTTGCCGATATTGGCACTATGCAGGGCTGCCCCGGGCCCACGCAGAGGGGTCCTCCTAAGAGGGCGGCCCCACTTAGTGCCACAGGATGGCACACGACGAGTCAGCCTCCCAGTGTTTGTTATCTTCGAGGGTCCCCCAGGCCAATGTCACTTCTGGGCAGGAGAGGGCAGAGGAGAGGTACTTATACCTCTCCCGCCCACTGAGCACCCTCTTTCTCTTGCTGCCCTGACGCTGTTTCCCTCCCCACTGCGTACCCGGCATACAGGCAGGGGCGGGTGCATTTCACTAACTTATTATTTTGTGTTGCAGGCGGAGTTAGAGGGCGATCCAGAGGCGGTAAGGTACAGTAAGGGTACCATCTGCAGGAGCACAGTAAGGGTGCGAAAGCCAAAAATCCCCAGGGAGGTCCTCACGTTGGACCCTGGAGGAGCGACGGCGCCCCGTTAGTCCTTCGGGCGGTTGTGGACCTGAGCAACCGGGGGTTGCCTGCAACTCTCCACCACCCTGAGCTGGGAGGGGCATGAGTAAGGGGGGACTGGCGGTCCGCCAGTGGGAGGGGCTATGCCTTCCCCCAAATCAACAAACACCGGTTGGGGAGGGCCACCGGGTAGATTGGCTCATCAGGTGGGCAGGTGGCAAGGGGCTGCCTGCCCTGGGATCGCCTGTAAGATAACCCACCATGTTGGCATATTTGTTATGCAAATAAACCTGCAGCAATTTTCTCCACTAAAAATGTGTTGTGTCTGATTATTTCTCTGAAGTAATGCTGTGGGAGGGATGGGGAGTGTTGCCGATATTGGCACTATGGGGCATACACTTTCAGTAAAATGTTACCATGGTTTAGAGGGCCTCAGGATAAGTTATCAGTAACAAATGAGTATAATGCGTATTTTTTTTCCTAATAGTTTGAGTTGGGGCCAAGGTGATACATCGTTGCTTGCTTTTTTATCTGTAGATTTGTAATTGATTTTGTCAAGACCGCATGAGCGCTACATGTGAAAGACTTACACAATAGCCCACATTCAAGGCTCGAGCCGGTTCACACTGTTTTTGGGTTATTCTTCTCCAACTTAAGTTTGCTCATTTTATCGACATCAGAAGGAAGAACGCCTATGTGGACATGGAGGAATTCGGACCAGTGACAATGCGGCTAAACACAGACCATTACACTCTTCTAAGGCAGCATGCCCCATATGCTGCTTTGTTGAGTCTGCAAACAGCTTGCATTTTTGCACACTACCCAGTTCTGGCTGAGTTTTGTTTGGTAATATATGTATATATCTTTTTTTACCCAATTCGAGGTCAACTTAATGGTATGTTATGTTAAAGGGGTTTTATGAAGCACTCCTATACCTAGAAGGAATCACCCCCCCCCCCCCTGCAGTGACTGCTCATTTTTTCAATCAATAACGAGAGAAGAAAGTCCTCTACTGACTAGCCATAGCACAGACCTTATTAGACGAAAATGGGAAGATTAACAGTTCTTACTGGGAGTGGTGCAGCCAGCTTAGCCAGACCTTTGCTCTTGAGTGCCAGATAGCTAGCATGGAAAGCAGCCTTCACACTTTCAAACAAACCTGGGGCCATCTGTTGAGTGATGTATCAAATGTAAATGTGAAAAATGATGATGGTCTAAACTGATTAGCCCTCCGTTTTTTTTAGATCAAGTCTACCAGGCAGTGCAATCCGTCTGGATGCAACAAACCTATTGTCAGCCAACCAATAACTTACAGTGGGGTTATCCTCTTCCGTGCGTCGGACGGCACCGGGCCGTCTGACGTCACGGTGGGCATGTGTGGAGGACGTCCGGGGGCCATCCGAACTGCGCACGCGTGGAATTCTCCAGCACAGCAGGGTAATTCCAGCCGCAGTGAAGTGGCTAAAGTCTGCATTGACACCACCCCACCTCCACCATTCTGTTTTTTTTACTTGTTTTGATGAACCTAGCAGCAAATTGCTGATAGCCCTCCACAACAGCACTTTCACACACATACAGTCTCTTAAATTGACCAATCTAAGATGTCCTTAGACCTTAGATTTGTCAATAAAACATTAACTATAATGGCACATGCACCATTCTGTATGCATGCATGCATAATGATGCAGGCATTCCTACAGAATGACGTGACTGCCAACAGCAGCGCCCTTTTTTCCTTATAATAAACAGCACAGGCCAAAAGCATTGCTTTTCTCCCATGCTGTTCACCATCGCCAAAAATCACTGCAACTCCAGTAGTTCCCAAAGGTGAGACCTCTTGGTTTTGTCAATGCTTGTTTTCATTTTATCCCTCTGCTCTCCCTGGAACCCTTGATGTTAAAAAGGAAATCGAAGCTGCAGATTATTACAGATTATGTAAGCATGTATTCCACAATTCATGCACTACAACCATTTTAAAAAAAATCTTTTTGCCCTGTACAACCTTTTGAGTTTCAGTTTTTTATCTAAATAAAAGGCAAAAAAATCCGCAGGCCCCTGGATGTCTTTGTCCATTCTGAGCACCACTTGCTTAACTTGACGCATATGTATTTTGTTATTTGTGTGAGAAGCCTTCAGATACCTGTGCTTCCTTGCGCGCCCGTCCAGAGCTACAACAAAGGATGAACTATTATTTCACTAAGGCTTAAGGCCTCCAGCCAAGTCTCATTCACTGGGTCAAAGTCCCACGCTTTGTTATGTTATGTAATAGGGATTATGTTACACGATACATACAGCAATATGTGGGCTATTGGCAGTGAGCGAGCAAAACAAAAAACAAAACCTTCACTTCTAAAACTGGGTTTAACAAAGAACAACTAAGCCGCTTACTAGGGCTGCCGGAACAGGATTTTTATAGCTTCTTTTTGCTCAAAGAAGATTATTCATTTTATAAAGTGATGTCATAGAGTATAAGAAGCGCTACCCCACTGAAATGCCCCAGAGAGAAAAATCAAATGGCAAGTAAGTTATTTTGTTACCATTTTATTTTTCTTCACCCAGGGGCGGCTCCTCTCCTATGGCGAGTAGCATCTCCCCACTGCTTTTAAGCAGGGGTAGTAGAAACAAAAATGATAATAACATTGTTTGCATTATTATCATGTTATGCTTCCTGCTCACTACTTTGTGGGCGGGCGGGTGGGCAGGCTGCTCTGCTTCACGGAGCTGAGCAGGAGTGGTTTCCCCACTCCTAAGTGCGCAAAGGCTGTTTGGTCTGCCCCCTCGTGCCGCCCAAACCAGTCATGCGTACTTTCCCCTTCTCCATGCAGGTTGCATTACATCCAAATCACGCTGCCAGCCACTGTCTTCATCCCGTCCGGAACGAGACGTCAGGACGGGGGCTGGACAGCAGCGGACAGAGCAGGCCACTTTCAGTTTAAAGTGTGCATGTTATTTGGCTGGCTGTCTTGCGACGGCAAGACACATGTACTTTAAACCTCTCTAACCTGGCTGTCTTAAAAGAGCTAGTTTAGAGTAAGCCAAAACCTCCAGAGCGCTGGGAAGTGCCGAATGAGGCTGCTACCACCAATCCTAGCACTGCTCTCATGCTGGTGAGAGCAGTGCTGGAATTGGTGAAGGGAGATTGGAGCCTGCCTGCTTCAAGGACAGAGGACCATCGAGGAGGAGGAGGAGGTCACGCTCGCAGGTAAGTTGTTTTAATTTAAATTTGTTTTAATGGCCCTCTCGCCCTACCACCCTCGGGACATGCCAGCTGCCACCGAGAACATCTTCAGATCTGAACTGTCACAATGTTGAGACTCAGAGTAAGGAGTTCAGAAGCTCTAAGGGAAATATTATTTCCAACCCCTTTGCTATAACTTTTATACAAAACAGAAAACATGGTGAGTCAGAGATCATAAAATAAGGCGATGGAAGATTTTCAATCACACACAAAAGCCACTGGAATATTTCCATAAATTAATCAGTCATGAATGCAAGTATGGATCCTTTCATTGAACCTCTTGGGTTTCCAAAGATATTTGATTAGACGCCTCACTCAATTGATCGTGACATGCTTCATCATCAGCGCCTATCCACACCCTGGCAGTATGATACCACCAGGGCGGACTCAACCAAAGCTGGACTGGGAGTTCTTAGATAAATCAAAACTGTGATAAACAGGGATCCAGGAGGGAAGTATGTTATTAAAAATATCTACAGGTATACCCATCAGGAACATTTTCAACACATGATGCAATGAGATTCATTTTGGGTCAGATGATACACAATGTATACTTTTGTTTCCTTCTGTCATAGCCTTCCTTAGCTATCTACCTTGTATATGGACACACAATAGCTGGAAGGACTTTTCTTAGGGACCTGATGCAAGTGGGCAGTGCTGGACAGTATCAGTGTTCAGTAGTGTTATGTCTCTGCACTATGCTTGGGTCCTGTTCCTTGAAATGAGTAGCATAGGCTCTGTTATTTCCCTTGACTCTTCAGTGGAAGCCAGGAGTGACCCATGCAGGTAGAAGGGGTGGGGTGGGGTGGAGGGGGCACTCGACAGATGACAAGGGAAAATTAAATAAATATTATATTTTCCCACATCGTCGTCTGTCGACTCCCCCTCTACCCTGCTCTTACTTGGACGGGCCGCTCCTGGTGAAAGCTGTGACTAACTAATCAAGGCTTAGTCTAGAAAGTGATTAGGGGTCTGAGTTCAGGTTCAATGTAGCACAATTATTATCCCACTTAATAAAGAGGAATGTCAGACTAGAGCTATTTTCTTATTGAGAAATACTTCTTTAATGCAGATTTAGAATAATAACAGCAGAATAATCAGAATAAAAAAGTGAAAAAACTGAATTTCTAATTCTTACACTAGCTAAGATTGGACCACAAACACATTCATTTTATAAGTTTCAATTAGGCCTGGGTGGAATTTCATTTACACCGGAGTTATTGGAGTAATTTAGGTAATTCCGCATTACTCTTTGATGCGGAATTGCAAAAATTACGCAATTACCCCTCCTTGCGTAACTAAGAGAAATTGTGGGGAAAAAAATCTTAACACAAGAGCACATTAAGAGAGCACAAGCAACCACTCACACTTGCAATTTGTTTTCTGCTGCATTTAGCACTTTTTCTTAGTGCAAAGTGCATCCTCGCCTCAGTTTTGGAGGCAAGGGTGTATTTTGCACTAAGAAAATAACGCTAACTGCTGGTAGAAAGTTAGGGGAAAATCGCACTCCAGGAAGACATTTAGTGAGTGCGAACGCCCACTCGATATTCATGTTCTGGTGTATTTAGCACTATTTCTTTGCACAAAATGCACCCTCATGCCCATTTTGGACTCCGGGGGCATTTTTGCCCTAAGAAAGCGGGATAAATCTAGAATTAGTCTTCTTGCAGGTTTCAAGCATAATCTCGCAGAATTTTTAGATAATTCCATGTGTTTACATTACAGTGAATTACACCAGTTATGCCCACCCCTAGTTTAAAAGCTTTCATTGGTATTTTCAATATTACAATTAATGACATGCTGCAAATGGATACTATGTCAAAGTGTGCCATTGAATACTTTTAAACCATCTTTAACAATAACAAATCACAACAAAATTATATGACAGAGCAACTATCAATATAACTATAACCTAATGTTTAGAACTTTTTTATAAACAGGGAAAAGAGGAGAACAGCAATGGGGAAAATAGCAGGTATTGGTGGCCAGTATAAATAAACATGTTTCTATTGTGTACTACGGATGACAAAGAAGTACTCCCTAAATAGCAAATAAGTAACATATCTTGATGTTTGAAAAGAGAAGTATTAATAACGTGTAAAATGTTTAGGTCAAATTCTAAATCAGAAATTAAATATCTAAATATTATAGACAAAAGGAAAGAAGATTTAGGAACGCCCCGATTCAAATCTGTTGTAAATTCAATGACAGGCTGATTGTTTAGGAAAGATGTTAATGGCAACCACAGTAAATCACTTTTAAGAGTCAAACCCATATGGGTTACATGTTGGCCCTCTGATCAATGATTTTAGCAACGCCAATTCATCATCCTGTGATAGGAATCATGGATGCATTTTTCCAATTACAACTCATTTTTTGAAAAGCAGCACAGAACATTAAGCCAACTAATTTGCCCTTTACAGGAAAGAAATACCAGCCAGTGAATAAACATAGAAAGCAGCATTCCCCCCCAAAAGAAAGTTGGGGCTCACCAAATGTTTTTGTTTCTCATAACCTAACTAACCCTGGGCAAAGCACTACGCTACGCTTGCGTAGTTTGCACAACTTCGCACTACGCGAACTGCATGTAGCACAGTGCAAACATGCGTAGTGTAGTGTAGCGTAGTGCAGCGTCATATTTTGCTTGCTCGCGGTCCTCAAGTCAAGTTGGCGACCGAGAGCAAGCAAAATGACATCCTCGCAAGACTTTTTCCTTGTTGGCGATCAGCAACATGAAGTTGCCGATCGCGAGCATGGAAAATAAACCTCCCGGTGAAATTCTGAACGCGGGGAGGTAAGGTTTGTCATTGCGAGTGGTCGCGCATGCTCGTGACTGCTCGCGATGAGAAACTACCAGTCCGCGTTGAGAAAGCTGCAGCTCGAGTAAAAATCTACTCGAGAGACAGAAAAGTATAGCTCGCACCGTGCAAGATGCTGTTTTCAATGCTTGCACAGTGCCGGATGCTTGTCCGCACTGTGCAATCATTGCAAATGACATCTTGCACATTGCAAACATGCTACTACGCAGTTCGCGTAGTGCTTCGCGTAGCTCACGTAGTGCGAAGTGCACTTCGCGTAGCTACGCATAGCGCTACTTCGCAAACTACGCCCACCCCTAAACCAAACTCCGAAAGCAGGAATTTGTTTTTGAAAAACAAAATAGAAATTATATTGACACACTGGGATTTGACACCCAGGGTGTAGGGATCATTAGTATTTTTTTTGTTTGGGACCGCAAGGTTTACCCTGGCAGTACCAAACAAAAATAAATCAGACTAACAACTCTAAATAGAGCAGGCAGTTTGATGCACCTACTCAAATGGAAGTGCCTCTGACTAAAAGTAAAGTGGGTGGACTTATGGTTTGATAGACAGGTATTCCACCAAATTTGTAGCAGTGTGGCCTGTCCGTCAAACTTTAAATCATGTGGTAACTTTTTTGAATAACATTTATCTAAATTATATGTAATCACATTCCTTACGGATTTTGAGAACCTAAGAGCTAAATATTTTGAATTTAGTGTTAGTGTTAATCCATCATCATTCCTAGGAATCAAACATCAATTTAAAGAAGATTATTAAGTGATAATATTTCTGATTTATCTTGATTTCACATATTCCGAAATTTCTGGAAAATAATTAATCTCACAAAAGAAACACGGCATGGCTTTATCTGGATTATTAGCAACATAAAGTATAATATCATCAGAATAAACTGCCATTTTACTTTAGATATCTCCATAGTTCAGCACAATTATATCAGTACTTTGCCTACTTCTAGCACAAAACTGTTCTAGTGATTGATTAGATAACAAAGCAGAAAGAGGCGAAGCCTTTCTACCTAAACTATGTGTAAGATATGGAGGTAACGTTCCATGACCAAAACTGACTCTTTAGAAGAAGTATACAATAAAGAAATCATGAAAAAATATGAAATCCTACCAGTGGCGTTTCAAGAACTTTAAGTTAAAACTCCAACTCAAATGACTCAACACTTTCTTCGCATCCATTTCAATAGAGGATAATGGCTATTCAATCTTAGTAGCACTGCTTAAAAATGTTTTAAATGTTACTGTGCTTTCTGAAGACAAGTCACCTTTTATAAACCCAGACTGTCTGAGGTCAGCTTTTAAATATCCAGATTGTCCTACAGTGGTAAATATGATATTAAACACATGGCAAAAACTTTTCAAAATTCTTACAGTCAACATTTACTAGTGAAACAGGCATACAATTCTTACTTGGCTTAGAGATGCAACCCTCCTTTGCAAAGCTGCATAGTGTGGCTTAAAAAACAAACTATCAGCTTTCTTTTCTTTTCTAGAAAACTATACAGATCATACATTTTGGAAATGTATACCTTTGAAAATGCAAATTTTAAAACAGTAATATCATCTAGAGATGATCTGAAGGTTTAACTTTTCTTGTTTAAACATGTGAAGTTCCGTAGTAGTTTGAGCTAAGGATACATCTTGTTCAACTAAGATACATTTGTGATTTTCTCTATTGATGGAGGATAATCAGAAATATTATCCTTACTAGAGACATTTTCTCTTGACTAAAGATTTTAATAATTTTTCAGAAAATTATTTTTAATGTTTTTATTAGTGAAAACACTCCTGCCCTCCTCAGCCACCAATGATTCAGTTAAGATGCAGTCTTTTTGACACTCAATTAGCTTTTTCCCCTGCTATACTAGCATTTTCCCTAGGAAAAAAAAACACAAGCAAATTCTGTTGTAATCTTGTTAAACTGGATTTTAGCTTGTATCAAATTATCTGTTGCCATTTTTGAATTTGTGGTGTTCTACACATGCTCCAATTTCTCTAGGTTTGACCCTACTAATAATGTTTTCCGTTTTGAGACAACAAGCATTCAAATCTCTTGATGCTGACTTGTATGAATCCCAAACATTTTGGAAAGAAGTATATCATTTTATTAAATGCAAAACATTGTTCACAAAATGTTTGCAAGGTAGAGGGCAATTGAAAATCTTTCCATAGTGAATTGTTGAATCTCCATTTACCGGAAACCTTTTGGGATAGCTCCAAATTAATGTCGCTTCCTATTGGTGCATGGTTGAACATTAAAACTGAACTAATCTCTGCATTTGTCAAAGACTGAGACACCTGTTTACTAATAAAAATATTGTGGTAAATAAAATTACCGGGACTATTTTTCTATACATTAAATGACAATAAAGGATAGCTCAATAAATGAGAGGCAGAGTCCGTGGTATCTGAGTCATACGGGCTTTAATTAAGTATCTCGAGAAACTGGACATCGGGTTCCATCACCACTAAGGTTCAGGAAGGGATATTCAACATTCTATTAACATCACACATTATATATAGTAAAACAGTATAATTGAAATGAATACAGTAGGCGTAACAAGTGAAAAGAGAGAATGATAAGAACACATGGGCGTAAAAGAAGGCGTGTACAGGGGCGTACACGGAGGTGTGTACTGGAAACGTCACAGAAGTGTCATAGGTGGGTGGATGCATAGAGAGATTCTGCAGGGTCAGCAGAAACCTTTACCCTGAGTGCGTGTGCAACTGAGCATGATGTGTAACTGGGGAGAGCTGGGGGGCTTGACTTTTAGCACTAGTAGAGGAGTCTGGTGTCTGGGATGTCAGAACGACCTGCACCTATAGCATATCTGGTATCTTATGTTTGGAGGATGTGTTGTCTGAAGTAAAAAGGTCTCTCGGGCAGAGGCCGTTCAATACTGAATGCTAGTGCGTGCATATATGTCTTGGTGCAATGCGCGGGGGCCATGGGCCTACCATGGTAACGGGTTCTGTAAATCACTTGCAAGAAGGACAGGAAGGCCGGGCCCTTTGCTCTGCAGCCGGAAACATGTTTACCTATTTCACTAGACTGGAATGTGTTTTCGAGGAGGCTGAGCAGATAACTGTAGGCAAAATACTGTCTTGGCAGGCAGGCCAGGCCGAGCCGGGCACGGCTTCGCTGGGCAGGAAGTAAGGCAGAGGTCAGGGATGCATACCTAAACTGCAGCTTTCAGAGACAGAAGAGACTCAGAGCCTCAATTAAGGGCCTGGCTCGACTGAGCCAGAAAAACGTGGAAAACGTGTGCTTCGCGTTATTTAAAAGTGTACCATGTAAAGATGTTGGCACCATAGGCCTAAAAGCCAAATTAACGTGGTTTTCTTGGAGGACTGAATAACTGATATGTTAACGTTGGACGCAAATGCATATGCGTCTTCATGGCAGGCACGGGAAGGGAATTACACGACATACATGGAACATGGGTGCATGGATAGGGTGCGAGTGGGGGACACATTGATTACCTAAAAATTTCTATTTCCTAATTCCCTCCTTGGCCCCTACTTCACCCTTTAGGATATATCTATCTTCATGAGACCATCTATTTGTTCATATAACATCATTTGCTCATCTTTTTTTATTCTGGAACGGGAACGGGAACTTGGACGGGGAATACAAGCTGAGGCGCACAAGCCGCAAATCGCTGGCCCACATTGCAGACAGAGACAACAACTGAATACTATGAGCAGTATTATTCCTAGGAATGACAGTACTTTCCATCCCCAGGCGGATATCACACTCCAGAGCCAACCGGACCAAGTCCAGGAGTCAGGATTCAGGTTCATCTAGTAAGCCATGTTATGAAGCCTTGTTATTGCTTTATATACTGACGGTGCGTTGTTAGGAATAAACACACAACAACTAGATCCGATCACTCTACAAGCTCCGCCCCTATCGGCCAAGATGACGTCAAGAACAAGGCGGTTTTGAAGAACAACGAGTCTCATCGCAGACTGCTCTTCGGTCAGGTTACATAAAGCAAAAGTAGTCTCATTCACTACTGCTTCAAGAGTTCTGGTCAATCTTCGTATTATCTTACTATTCTGGACGGGACCTATGAACCAGAAGTATCCTTTAATATAATCCTTATACTGATCCCATGCTGACTCAGAATAATCGATAACAGGAGGGAGGTCTCTCTTATGTCTTACATGTACAAGGTGTGAATTTCGATGATAATCGGATGGGGCTAGGAAAACAGGTGGTAATAGGAACGCAATATAACATGTTCCATCCCAATCTAATGGCAGACGTACATAAGCTGTCTGACCACATATAAAATAAGAATGGCGGGAAGCTTTGAAAGTAGACTTTCCTTTATCACTGAATTCGACTACAGTATTACAATCACTGTGTCCTAGATGTACTGAACCATTCTTTCTGACGCATAATTCACCTTTCACTGGTAAAACTAAAATAAACGGCAAGGCCGAATTAGTCTCGGACTGAACGTTCAGAATCATGAGGCTAAGTGTAAAATTTCCTAATCCATACACTTCATTTTCTAGATTGGTCCCTGTTCTTTGGGGAAGACCTTCCTTGTCTGGGAAACATGCTTTATTCATAACTGTATTCAGATCTCCCCATATCAAATTACTCTGGGAAACTGTGGACTTACTGTCTAATGAGGACATTAAAGTAAACCATGCTCCGCACGAACCATTATGTGTAAACGGATAAGGAAAGAGGGGCAGAGCTCCCTTGTATTTCTGATAGGGTGGGAGTCGGCCACATACCCAGCAATTCGTGACATTGCTGGTCTGGTGAGAATGGTGTAACATACGGATAAAAGTGTTGTTGCGCAGTGCTAGACGATAGGATAGTTCGTGAGGGGGCAGGTCACTGAAAGTGTGCTCTACAGTGTCATTAGAGGAAGTATGTACATGGGAACCAAGAGGAGGAAAGAAAACATGTAGCATTAAACTTATGCATACAATCGATATACTCAGAACAAACATAAAAATTAAAGTAATGACGCATCTGCTGTGCAGGTTTTTGCAATATTTTTCTCTCTTTTCGATTCGCCTATCTCTCTGACTATTTGGGTCTATCTCATACATGTCAGAAACCTGTCTAACCGCTTCACCCGAGGGGGACTTAAACAATTAAACGCTATCTGACTTACTAGACCTCAACTTTGTTTTGTACTCCTGTTGTGGAGTTTTCTCTAACAGGGGGAGTTTAGAGTCAGTATCGGGGCAGTGCTTGGGAAATGTCTTTGGACACAGTCCATGAAATCGCTTGATGTGGCTGGAGTGGAGCCACCCTTTACGTCCTTCCACTTTAACAGCGGTCCTCGTGGTCATCAACACCAGTTTCGGTTCCTTCCACCTGGGCTCCAGAGGGCTTGAGCGGTCAAAGTTGCGGACCAAGACCAGGTCACCCTGAACGATTTCATGCGGTTTCACCTGGGTGTTGTCCGGGAAGGCAGCCGCGACCTGTGAACGACAAGAGAGTAGTGCAGACATCAAGGAAGCTAGGTAATCTGTCAGCATGTTACTATCGACATCAGTAATCTTACGAGGCATAGGCGTACCCCACATGTTGGGGGGGCGACCGAAAACAATCTCATAAGGAGACAGTCCGGTTCTGGAATGGGCTACCATACGCATGTAAAAGAGGGCAACCGGCAGGGCTACCATCCAATCTACACCTTTTTCTGCACAGACCTTCGCTAACCGTGTTTTCAGAGTCTGATTATGTCTCTCAACGAGACCAGCTGCTTCGGGGTGTCGTACGCAGTGGAATTTCCACTGGTATCCTAACAGGAGTGATACCTGTTTCATGAGTTCGGACGAGAATGGCTGTCCATTATCTGAGTATACGACACGGGGCAAGCCGTATCGCGGGAAGAATTCCCGGACCAACTGTTTGGCAGTGGTTACAGTAGTGTAATCTGGGACTGGGTACGCTTCTGTCCATCTGGAAAGGGCACATACAACTACGAGGACATACTTGAATCCTCGGCATCTGTCCATCTGGATATAATCCACCTGGAGGACTTCGAAAGGATGGTCAGGAGGATGGAATCCACCTTGTTCCACGGGAATGCCTTTGCCTGGATTGAACTGACAACAGATCATACAGGTACGTACTTTCTGTTTTGCTGCTGCACATAAATGCTTGTTGAACCAAATATTCTGGATGCTGTCTAACATAGCTTTCTCTCCTAAGTGTGCTGGACTATGTGCTGTATTAATGATAACTTGAACCATAGAGTCGGGGAGAAACCATGTGGCTTTTCCCTTCGTCATCCATCCCTGATCTGTCTGGACCCCTCCTTGTTCAGTCCATTTCTTTATTTCATCTGGAGTTGCATGTGTCTGTATGTCGAGTACATCTAGTGTGGGATCCCTGACCATCATGCAATGTGTCAGTGGAGTTACTTCAGTCTTTGTCGTGTCTGTCGGATTGTCTGTTTGAGTCTGAGCTGTGAGTTTAGCTGTTCGATCTGCCAGGTCGTTACCCTGGGAAATAGTGTCGGTGACTTTAGTATGTGCTTTGCACTTCATGATGGCTATGGCTGTAGGCAAATGTATTGCTTCTAACAGAGCTTGAATGAGGGGACCATGTTGTATCTTGGCTCCGTGGGAGGTCAGAAAACCTCTCTCTTGCCAGAGAACGCCGAAGTCGTGAACGACTCCGAATGCGTACTGTGAATCCGTGTATATGTTTACTTTCATGTTCTTGGCTCGTATGCAGGCTTGGGTCAGAGCGATGAGCTCTGCTGCTTGAGCAGACAATGTGTCAATATGATGTGTTTCTATGACTTCAGTTTCAGTGGTCACTGCATATGCGGCCACTAACTCTCCTGTACTTGTTCTCATACATGAACCATCCACATAAAGTGTCAGGTCTGGGTCAGGTAATGCAATGTCTGTCAAGTCTTGTCTTGGCTTGGTTACGGTATTGATGACGTCCACACAGTCATGTGGCGTAGGGTCTGCTGTGATAGAGGGTAACAGTGTAGCAGGGTTCAGTATGTTGCAACGTCTGATCTCTATGTGTGGTTGGAACAGTGTCAGTTCATATCCTGTCAGTCATGCTATGGTCAAGTGTTGAGTCTGTGTCCTGTTTAGGAGAACTTCCACGGAGTGTGGAACCTGTACTGTCAAGGGATGTCCTAACACTATGGAATCGCTTTGTCTGATAGCTAGAGCTGTTGCTGCAACCGATTTTAGGCACGCAGGCAGAGCCTGGGCTGCTGGATCCAATGTACTAGAAAAATAAGCACAAGGCTTGTGTTTTCCTGCTTGATCTTGTGTGAGAACAGATAATGCTGTGCCATCGCGTTCTGTGACAAAAAGTGTAAAAGGTTTACTGTAACATGGTGTCGCTAAAACAGGTGCTTGACATAGGGCTTTCTTCAGTTCGTCAAAAGCAAGTGTATGTTCCTGAGTCCAAGGGAGGACAGTCGAAGTCGCTGCCTCCTGTGTTGTCAACTGTATGAGTGGCTTGGCTAGATATGCATACTGAGGAATCCATTGTCTGCAGTAAGAAGTGAGGCCAATGAAGGCCCGTACTTCCTTTTGTGTCTTGGGCTGTGGAATATGTGCAATTAACTGGATGCGGTCAGGTGTCAACTGTCTACCCCTCTTGGACAGCAAGTGTCCAAGGTATACCACTTGCTGGGCACAGAATTGTAGCTTCGAAGGGGACACTTTATGCCCCTTTTCGGCCAAGAAATACAAGACAGTCAGTGATGCGCGTTCGCAGTCACGTTCGGTCCGTGCTGTAATTAACAGATCATCAACATATTGGAGTAGGGCAGTGTCAGTAGGCATGTGAATACAGTCTAGTTGTCGTTTCAGTGCTTGGCTATAAATACTAGGGCTTTCTGTGAACCCTTGAGGAGCACGTGCAAATTTGAAGCTTCTGCCATTTAAACAGAATCCGAAAAGGTACTGGCTTTCTGGATGAATGGGGACACTAAAGAAGGCGTTCTTGAGATCGATTACAGTAAAGAACGCTGCTTCGGAATCAATGGCAGTCAATAGAGAAGAAATGTCTGGGACCACTGGGTACTGGGGTATTATGCATTTGTTCAATTCTCGAAGGTCGATCACCAGTCTGTAGACCGGTGGTGCATTCGGGTCAGTTCGTTTAAGAATCGGGATAATTGGAGAATTACATACATTGGAGTCAGTTTCCACAACCACTCCTTGAGCAATGTGCTCGTCAATAATTTTCAGTAAGGCTGCTACAGCCTCAGGTGGCAACTTGTATTGTCGGATTCGAGGCAGTACAACTCCTTGTTTGAGAGTAACACGATAAGGTGTAATATGCATGCAACCTACATCAGTTGGACCTTGCGCCCATAAGTGCTGTGGTACATTCTGCAATCTTGGATCAAAATCTCTTAACACATAATGTCCTTTAAAATCATGTAAAAACAATCTCACTCCTTCCGGAGAACAACAAATCACTGCTCCTAGCGCTTTCAATGTTTTAATACCAAGCAAGTTTTCAGGACATGATTTTGTAAGTAACAAGTCTGTAGTACGAGACAATGGACCAACTTCTAGGGAAACTGGCTTTGACACTTCGTTAACAATAGGCTTTCCTGAAAATCCCAGGGAAACATTCTGTGAGCCTGAGAGGGGTGCCCCTGGAACCTCGTCATGACTGATGGTAGTTCTGCTCGCCCCTGTGTCAATCAAAAATTTTCTGTCTTTCCCTAATACCTGACTATGTACATAGGGACCCTCTTGATCTACAGGAACCTCGATAAGGGGCAAGCCAACCTCCCTCTCTAGGCTGTTTCATGAATACTGTTGATAATCGGGGTAATCTGACTGAGCATACTGGTACATTTGCTGTGTAACATGTTGTGTGGCAGCAATGGGTTGGGGTTGGGGTACTGCTACTGTCTGTCGTGTGTTCTGTGGAGGTTGCGTGTTCTGTGGGATATTTTGCGAAACTTGTTCTTGTCTAGGTGGACACGGTCTTTCTTTCGTCCTGCCTGTAGCAATATTGTATTTTAGAACGGCACATTCGTTTATATAGTGACCTGGCTGCTTACAGTAGTTGCAATTCCCTTTAACAGGAGCTGCAGTATGACTAGTCTGTGTCGTACCCCTCTTCTGACCATCAGCTGGGACGGACTAGGCAACTAGTACTTTCATTTTCGTGTCTTTAATACGTCTCTGTTCGTGTTCGTGTTCCTCTCTAATTCGATTCTGGTGGTACTGTAACATTTGTAACATTTGGGAAGGGGTATTCGCTTGCCATGTACTCTCAACTTTCAGTACTCTATTTTTAACCTGTGGTAAGGAATTCTCTACTAATTTGGTCACAAAAAGATGTGGATACGATTCACTACTTGTTTTCAGGCCGCTATTAATAATGAAACATTTCTCGAATCTGTAATAAAAATCACTAGTGTTTTCGTCTTGTTTCTGTTTGCAGGCTGAGATAGCATCCCAGTCTTCCTTTTTCGTAGTTAGTAATCTTGGTAAAACTTGTATTAACAACTCGGGTAATGCTTTGGCTTTCTCCCCAAGACCAGTACCAGGGACTCGTGTATTTTCTTCGTTTTCTAATACTGCCCAATCAATCTTTTTCTCTCCCACTTCCCATTCTTTTTCATTAAGTTTTTCGTAAATGCCGGCTGGCAACAGTACCTTTAACATTTTAAGGATATCGGGATACGTATACTCCCCCATGAGGAGCATGTCTTTTAATTCACAGTGGAACCCTGCTGGATCTTTATCATGACAGGGCACTAATTTTTTCATTTCCAATAATTCCATTTTGGTCAAGGGTGTGTATACGAATACTCGTTGAAGCTCACCCCCTTCCGTCCGGATGGGATGAACTTCTCGTAGAGGATTCTGTCTGTCTATATAAAATGTTTTCCTTACTGGAGGTGGAACAGGAACGAAATGTGGAGTCAGGAAAGTTCTGCATTTGTGTCGTTGTTCTAGAATGATATTAATTAAATCGGTACCTAGGCCTCTCCATCTCTTTAGGAGTAATTCTTCCAATATATTATATAAGGGACCTGGATCAGAATGCTGACTTTCATACAGTGTAATGAGATGTTGGATCATGTACATACCAGCTAGTCGCTGTTCGTCTGGGGAAAGATTCAAAAACGTTTGCGCTACTGAGTCATCTTTATATACACTAGTATTGCCAGCCCATTGGACTGCCGACCGGGCCAGTTCTTGTTCATGCATGGTACTAAGTTCACTGTAACCTATTCGTTGTTTCAGTACTTTATCGGTGGCTTGGAATAGATGTTCAAGAGAACATTGTTCTGGTACGGGAGAAAGAAAACGTTTCTGGTTTTCTAAACGTATGGGTCTGTCAAAGGGTTTGTCAAAAGGTCTCGCCCTACCTACATACGCTATTGTATTTGGGGCTTCAGTTTCTATATCTTCGTCCTCTGAGACTTCTTCCTCTGCTTTCTCGGCTTCTCTCGCTGCTTTTTCCCTTGCGTGT
Source organism: Lissotriton vulgaris (assembly GCF_964263255.1). Taxonomy (NCBI): domain Eukaryota; kingdom Metazoa; phylum Chordata; class Amphibia; order Caudata; family Salamandridae; genus Lissotriton; species Lissotriton vulgaris. Next base: position 1,259,967,971 of record NC_141695.1, read on the forward strand.
ATGTCTAAAATTTCTTTACGAATCTTTCTGTACATGGATTCTATACAACTTTGTTTACTATGTTTACCATCAGCTATGTTGTCACTCCATTTTATCAGGACTTTCATCTCTTCTTTGTTTTTACCTGGCTGATCTTGTTCCCTTATCAAACAATTTATCAAAAACTGTAAGATCATATTTTGTGTCTCCACCTTGTTGTGTGCCATGGCCTCGTGAATACTTTCTGGTCTCTCCCCCGTTCTGATAAAATGATATATGTTATCTAAATGTTCTCTCATATCTGGAAAAATAGTCAAATAGTTTGTAACCTGTCGTAAACGTATTGAATACAGGATCATCTGGTCTTCGCCTGGTACTGGATCATATCTGCAATCAGTAAGGTATTGTTTAAGGGCTGCGTATGTAGTTACTTTTGGTGTGCGTTGTAATGCTGCTTCTCTGAATGTGGTTCGTTTTATTTGAGGCGGGGTGATAGGGGGACCTCCTACTGCTCCTCCTGAAGTGTGATCGTCAACCATTACTGGCTGTGCTTTCGCTGGTGGCGGTGTAGGCGGTAAAGTAGGTGTAGGTAATGCAGGATGGCCCTGAGTTGCAGGCGGATTAAAAGGATTGCTAGGGCCAGTGGCCGGAGCAGTGGCAGGTGAGACAGTGGGGGGAATCGTGTCATCAACAGGATTGTGAACAGGGTTGGGAGGATGAACATTTGGAGGAGGATTTCTGTTTGCATATTCTGGGACAGTGTCATCTAAGTAGGAAGAAAGGAAAATATCTGCGGCGGTCTGTTTATGACGGAGTTTAGTCGGGACCAATGGTGGCGGCAAATTACTGGGTACTTCCGGGGTCGCCTTGGGTAGGCCCTCGGCGAGAAGGGGGTACATGCCTTTCATAAGGGCATTTCTTTGTCTGTCTAACTGTTCTGCTCTAACTCGTTCACCTTCTTCTAGTAGCTCTCTTTCTCTAGCTTTTTCAGATTCTTCTCTACTTTTCTCTGCTTTCCTAATTTCTTTCTCTGTTCTTCTATGCGCTTCTTTACGCCACAATTCAATGGCATCTTTCTGGGATTGTCTGGCTTTCTTTTTCCATAGTGCTTCCTCTACTCTCATGATGCATTCAGCATCCCATGTCCCTGAGACAGGCCATCTATATTTCTCTTCCAGATCCTTGGTATAATCAACCCATAAGTCTAAGTACAATATGGCATCTAAGCCATGTTTCTGGTACATAAAATGTCCAGGAGTGTCCCTAGGTGGGACGGGAACTGCTTCTTCGAGTATCCCTTTCCTAGTTCCTATCTGACGTAATTTCGAGAACAGCGGCATATTTGAACTTACTTGAACGTGAACACAATAAACACAGTAATGTATAGCAAACAATCATTCATACCACGACAGTAAACACATTAAAACATTTCAGACTGATACTACCTGGTACATAGAAAAACATAAATTCTGAAAATCTCGAGAAACAATACTAGAATACTGAATCACTAGATGCACTGCTAAAACAGTACAGACATACCGGTCCCATAAAAAGACACGTCATACCGTATTCACCTAAGTGAACACGTCTGGACCGGGTCTGTGTACCCAGACCCGTCTTGACCGGGCACAAAATAATGAACCCGTCTAGATGCGTTCCCAACAACGGTACTCACCGGGAAGCAAAACTGAAGGCCTCGGAAACTCGACACTGGACTGGACTGGACTGCTACGGCGTCTGGCTGCTACTACGCTACGCATGCGCTTCGGAACAGGTGGGCCTCCAGATACCTCGGACCTTGCTCTCTCGGCTTGAGCTCGGGTCGGGACTCTCCGCATTCCTCACCGCCTCGTCTGGATGCCGGACCGCAGTCTCCGTCTCCTCCGTGGGCCTGAGGGAGATAGCAGGAAAACCCGCAGGTGTGCACAGGAATCCGTCACGGCTGTAGAAGGGGTCAGGGGCCTGCGTTACATCGCCGGCGCGTGATGAAGGGGAGGGGTACCTGTTCGGGCGCCAGATTATGTGGTAAATAAAATTACCGGGACTATTTTTCTATACATTAAATGACAATAAAGGATAGCTCAATAAATGAGAGGCAGAGTCCGTGGTATCTGAGTCATACGGGCTTTAATTAAGTATCTCGAGAAACTGGACATCGGGTTCCATCACCACTAAGGTTCAGGAAGGGATATTCAACATTCTATTAACATCACACATTATATATAGTAAAACAGTATAATTGAAATGAATACAGTAGGCGTAACAAGTGAAAATAGAGAATGATAGAACACAAGGGCGTAAAAGAAGGCATGTACAGGGGCGTACACGGAGGTGTGTACTGGAAACGTCACAGAAGTGTCATAGGTGGGTGGATGCATAGAGAGATTCTGCAGGGTCAGCAGAAACCTTTACCCTGAGTGCGTGCGCAACTGAGCATGACGTGTAACTGGGGAGAGCTGGGGGGCTTGACTTTTAGCACTAGTAGAGGAGTCTGGTGTCTGGGATGTCAGAACGACCTGCACCTATAGCATATCTGGTATCTTATGTTTGGAGGATGTGTTGTCTGAAGTAAAAAGGTCTCTCGGGCAGAGGCCGTTCAATACTGAATGCTAGTGCGTGCATATATGTCTTGGTGCAATGCGCGGGGCCATGGGCCTACCATGGTAACGGGTTCTGTAAATCACTTGCAAGAAGGACAGGAAGGCCGGGCCCTTTGCTCTGCAGCCGGAAACATGTTTACCTATTTCACTAGACTGGAATGTGTTTTCGAGGAGGCTGAGCAGATAACTGTAGGCAAAATACTGTCTTGGCAGGCAGGCCAGGCCGAGCCGGGCACCGCTTCGCTGGGCAGGAAGTAAGGCAGAGGTCAGGGATGCATACCTAAACTGCAGCTTTCAGAGACAGAAGAGACTCAGAGCCTCAATTAAGGGCCTGGCTCGACTGAGCCAGAAAAACGTGGAAAACGTGTGCTTCGCGTTATTTAAAAGTGCACCATGTAAAGACGTTGGCACCATAGGCCTAAAAGCCAAATTAACGTGGTTTTCTTGGAGGACTGAATAACTGACATGTTAACGTTGGACGCAAATGCATATGCGTCTTCATGGCAGGCACGGGAAGGGAATTACACGACATACATGGAACATGGGTGCATGTATAGGGTGCGAGTGGGGGACACATTGATTACCTAAAAATTTCTATTTCCTCATTATGGTCAATAGTTCTTTGGATATATATATATACAAGAGTACTAACTTAAAACTCTTGTGTCTCTGCATTATAAATCCTCCAGGAATCAACCAGGGCACTTTGACAAATAATTTTCTAAACAATTGTTTGCGCTTTGTTAGGACTAAAAGTAAATTTGGAATTCCTGTCTAGAAATGTATCTTAGTTTGGTTTCAATCTCTTCCAAAAAACCAAGTTATTTCCAGTGACTTTCAATAATTTAGAACCAATACCTTCCCAGAAATTTGTATCACATTGATTTGGGCTATGAACATTAAAACATTTTTATAAGAATATTAGTAAAGTGTGGCTCACTGGTTAGAGGCGGCAGACCCGAGAGCAGAGGACGGCCCGGGACCAGGGTTCGATTCCCGGCGCGGCAGGTTTCTGGACCAGGGTCAGCGGACTCGATAATTCTCTCGCCTCGGTGCCCACTCTGATCAGCGATTTACAAAAGGGGGTGGTGATGAACAGAGTGTCTGAGTTAAACAGACCACTCTTACCCAGTCCAAAGATCAGGGCTTGATCCATCACCGTTATTTATCTCACTGCCCCATCCCAGCTCAGAACCTGGCTATATGCAAATCAGTCTGTCCCTGGCCCAGTGCATCATGGGAACAGGGCAGACTAAACTACCAAGCCAATTCTTCACCAGAAAGGAGACAAGCTACCGGGGACCGGTTTCTGGCATTTCAGCCTTCTTCGGCCCGGCTTGCTTGAATCCTGATGGAGCAGTGAGAAAGGGACTCATGTCTGAGTATACCCTGCCACACCTATAGTGGCCAAAAACGATTTACAAAAGGGGGTGGTGATGAACAGAGTGTCTGAGTTAAACAGACCACTCTTACCCAGTCCAAAGATCAGGGCTTGATCCATCACCGTTATTTATCTCACTGCCCCATCCCAGCTCAGAACCTGGCTATATGCAAATCAGTCTGTCCCTGGCCCAGTGCATCATGGGAACAGGGCAGACTAAACTACCAAGCCAATTCTTCACCAGAAAGGAGACAAGCTACCGGGGACCGGTTTCTGGCATTTCAGCCTTCTTCGGCCCGGCTTGCTTGAATCCTGATGGAGCAGTGAGAAAGGGACTCATGTCTGAGTATACCCTGCCACACCTATAGTGGCCAAAAACGATTTAGAAAAGGGGGTGGTGATGAACAGAGTGTCTGAGTTAAACAGACCACTCTTACCCAGTCCAAAGATCAGGGCTTGATCCATCACCGTTATTTATCTCACTGCCCCATCCCAGCTCAGAACCTGGCTATATGCAAATCAGTCTGTCCCTGGCCCAGTGCATCATGGGAACAGGGCAGACTAAACTACCAAGCCAATTCTTCACCAGAAAGGAGACAAGCTACCGGGGACCGGTTTCTGGCATTTCAGCCTTCTTCGGCCCGGCTTGCTTGAATCCTGATGGAGCAGTGAGAAAGGGACTCATGTTTCTGCTTAATTCAGAGACTCTGTCCCTCACCACCCCTTGTTGTAAATATTGTTGTCCACCCTAAGCGTGGAAGGGTATACTCAGATGTGAGTCCCTTGCTCATTGCACCATCAGGATTCAAGCAAGCCGGGCCGAAGAGGCTGAAAAGCCAGAAACCGGTCCCCGGTAGCTTGTTTCCTTCCCAGTGTAAGAATTGGCTTGTGTAGTTTGGTTTGCCCTGTTCCCATCATGCACTGGGACAGGAACAGACTAATTTGCATACAGCCAGGTTCTGAAACTGGGATGGTGCAGTGAGCTAAAAAACGGTGTTGGATCTAGCCCTGATCTCTTGACTGGGTGAGAGTATTCTGTTTAATTCAGAGACTCTGTCCCTCACCACCCCTTGTTGTAAACACTCTGATCAGCGAGCACACTCGGCAACTCTGGGCATTAGCTTACCTCATCTTCACTAACGGCCCCACCAGACCGCCGGGGATGCCTGGTCTCACCCTGGAGATACCCATTAAGGGACCATCTCTCAGGGAAGCCAGGAAGGGTTTCGCAGCGGTCGAAGCGCCTTGGGACCCTACGGGTAAGTAGTGCGCTATATAAATGCCTATACATACATACATACCTATCATAATATACCTACCATAACAATCATGAAGTTAAACTGTTTCCAAACCAATTTCTCCGTAGCTTAACTGCTTCGATTCCTGACAGTTTGAGTTAGTATGAGGACAATACACATGTGTAATATAGAAAGAGAGGATATAACTCTGCCTTTCACAAGTTTTGCTAACCTCGTACCATTCGATGAAATTACCCTTAATTTCTATAAATTGAAAGTTATCAACTGGCACATTACATTTCTAACACATTCTGGAGAAAAGAATATTTAAGTAAAGCAATAAACAGCAACCCGCGAAAAAAAGAAAATACATAGACGTCACACCAAAAGATGACGCTCAAGGAAAGAAGACAATAAAGAGAGCCATAGTAAAATGAAGAAAGAAAGTACAAGGTCAAAAAGTCATGACTGAATCAGGTACCTCCAGTGGCATGTTTTGACAATAAACTGCACACAAAACTATGGAATAATAAAGACGACAAGCCTATATAAATAAACCAGAAAATACATAATTTAGTACATTTAAACTATAAAAAGATACCTTTACTTAACAATCTGCTGTCAAGTCACTAGATGTGCCAGTTCAGAAGAGACTTACACAACTTCATATGTGGAGGAGATGGACAAAAAGATAGTGGAAACTACAAGCATGCGGGACAAGCACTTCCAGTGCAATGTAGTTCACTAAGCCACACCAGCCACTGTTGGATGGTCACAGTGAAAAACCTTTTCAGATCATTCTAGACAGAGTAGAATTAAAATCTCCCCATGTGGCCAGTTGCTACAACTCCTTCAGTTTCACTGCAATTCCCATCGTGCCTTTCATACCTGCACCTTTGTTATTTCTCTCCCTCATTGGTTCCCTGTTTCTCTATAGACTTGGAACCCTGTTGTGACCTTGCTGTTGGTTGCCCTCCCTGAAAACATCTATTTACTGGAATGGTGCTGAAGAAGTTCATTCATTCTACTTCAGTTCTTGGGCACAATTTGTGATTTTCCTATTGGCTAATCACAGAATATCTGCACTCCACACCAGGAAAGTAAAATCTTTGTATGTCTGCTCTTCTCCATGTGTGTATTTACTCATGCTTCTTTATTTATCTTCTGCTCTCCCCCTTTTGGATGCAAAGTCACAGTTCCTCTACTTTATCCTAGACCGTGCCTTTACTATTGGTTTTGTGAGTGCAGTCCAGTTCTTCTAACCACCTGTCTATGAGAGCGAGAGATTTCTCTTGCTCCCCAAACCCTTTTCCCTTTGTATTTGGGTTTCTTTCACTGTCCTGAATTTTTATACAGAATGTTGGCTGACTGCCATCGGAAAAGATTGAGTGATTGACATTGATATCCTGTACTTGGTAACATACACGTCAGGACATCAGCAACACCTGAATGACAGTAAGTACATCTCTGAAAAATATGCAAAAGAAGTTTATGCTCTAGTAGGTCTTTATGTTGTATGTGTTCTCCTCTTCGACTTGAAACAAAGTCTCTGAACTTGGCTTGGTCATCATATGTTGCTAATTTTTTCTTTAAAGATACATGGACAAAAAGCATTCTGTGCTTTCAAAATAGTTCTTATATCAAGGAACACTTTCCTTCCTGATGCTGGTAATACTTGTGAAAAGTAAAGTTTACACCTTCTCAAGATAGCTGTTTCTTATGGTTTTCTGCTGGTGGCATTTTCATGAGGGCATTTTATTCCAAGAGCAAAAAATGATAGTATGTCTGGGTGTGGACTGATATCTCTAGAAATGGTGGTTCTAACCCAGATGATTTTCTCTTTGGATGCTCAGGACAGCTGCATCTATTAAGTTCAGAACCTTTGGAAGAAATCTTCTAAATACTCTATCAAACCATACATTTGTAGATTATCCCTGAAGTAATGATTCTCCAAATCTTCAACTTGCTTTTCGATAGCTGCCACCACCATACCCAATTCTCTGAACTTTGCCTAACATATCTTCTTCATTACTCCAATTCATATATCCTCTTCTCCATGACATGCCTCTTGTCATCAATTTTTACATTTCTTATTTGCGCTCCATCTATGTCCTCAAAGCTCTGATTTCCTGTCATAATATTTCTATTTTCAATACTGGTGAATGTTTAACCAACGTGATTAATTTTTTAAAATATCTTTTATTTACAGAGATAACAGTGACATTTGCTATCTTTGAAAATGTAGAGGGCTTCGATGTGCTAGAACAATAAGTATCCTGCTGAAAGTTGACTACTGCCTCACACTCTAACTACGAAATGTAGAGGGTTTCGATGTGCTAGAACAATAAGTATCCTGCTGAAAGCTGACTACTGCTTCCACTCAAACTACGAAAAATCATTGGCCGGCAAATTAACTGAAGTCTTAGTACCAAGCAGAAATGTGTTTTTGCAAGTGAATTTTAGCCTTCTAGTTTTGCCTATATTATAAAAAAGTTAGTAAACTAAACAATTTGTTGAATAAGTTGATGGCATTAAAGTAATTAGTGTTGCTAAGTCCACCCGAAACTGTCCGTGTTCACTTGCATAATGAAGTAATATTAAAGAACAGGAGGTCACATAATGCTGAAAAATAATCCAAACATAAGCCCAATTCAACAGCATTCTAGGCGAAACAATTGAGTTCCTGTGAGAAAAAATCCTCCCTTTTAATTCAGAGACTAAATTATAGATACAAGAGAGGTCATGTGAAGTGGAACGACACCTTCTAAATAATCAATAATGAAATAAGGCGAGGTAATTTGTAGAACACACCCACATTATGTTTGTGTACTGTCTCATCCCAATTGCAAAAGATGTAATGTACTCCTTCAAAAGCATTGCATAAACATTGTGACTCACAGTGTTATAATGAAATAAGCATCCAAATATTCACTAATTTCCTCTTTCTTCTGGAACCTGAATGAACTCAAAGCAGTGGTTCTGGAATAAATCTCATGGGGGGGGGGGGGGTGCTACCATCGATGTTACATCAACTAGTAATAGGGATTGTGAAAAAGCCAAGCATCACACATTGAACAACAAAAGCAAATACAAATGTGCCATGCCCATTCAGCAGGGGAGTGGTAGGGGTGTTGTATGTAGCAGGTGGTGCATTTTGGAGCACACTGTTGCAGATATAGCACTAAAGCATTGTTTTATTGTGCACTATCATTTTTCGACAGCCACTGAAATGGCTGCTAAATTGCCACAGACTTGGGGTTTTACTGATAAAACTATACAGCGCCCAAACAACAATATGTGAAAATGTGGAAATAGGGTTTTAGCAAATATTTATAATTTGCACATCATAAAGTGTCTTATTTGTTTTGATCCCAGTAAAATCTTAGTTTCCTTCACAGTTCAGAATTACAAAAAATAGCTTAATTTATTTTTTCCTAATTACTGATACAGTTTGTACAGTTTATTTGCATGTAATTAAATTTTGTTTTGTGTTAGAAAACAATGACATCCTAAGGCCTATCCTGTCACACACTCTGTAACCCAGCAAGATTGTCTCAAAATTCACTTTAAAAAAATCCTCTCACTTTTCAGTCATAGATAGAAAAATAAACAACAATATCCCTGTTTCAGGAATACTTAGCAATTTGTCAGAAGACAGACATGCATTTGACCTATCTTTGAATGCACAACAAATGTAACAAAATAAAGCCTAATTTTATAGCATCTTTATTGCTCACTCACCTTCTGAACTCCTGCATTGTTGGTTTGGGTCTGGCAGCACCACCTATGACTCAAAGAATAGCCTGCTTTGAACACTGCAGATGTCATTCTTCCCTGATATGAATGATGAACACTTCAGAGAGCTTGAGTATGTTTTTATAACTTTGCATGCAACTGGTATTTGTGAATTCATTTAATTTCTTTGGTGATAACTGGAGGCAATGCCTTGGCTTTGACACTTTAACTGCACACTGCAGACTGAAATGTTTTCTTTCCTCTGCATTAGCTGACTGGCTTAATGTTCCCTTGTTTCAGACTGGCCAGTGAGAGCTGAGGGAGTCAAAAAAGACAACTTAACACCTAAATTCATGTCACTAAAGGCACCAGGGGGAGGTTAACATGGACCCTTCGTTGGTACCCCTAGCCACCCCTACCCCACTCCTTAAAATCAGCCCTAAAAGCCAGGTACAATATTTGGAGCTGATTTTCTGAAGTCTTTTAAAAGGACTTTGGTTTGTGGGGTTTCTACCAGGTCTGTGTCGCGGCAATCAGTCATTGGAGTAGAAAACATAGCACAATGTTGATAGGTTTCATTCTCCGATGCCCCGCCCATTAACATTTACATATGCAAGTTAGCATCATGTGTCTAACTAATGAAGTATTCACTTATGCATTTGCGTTTATTTTACTCTTCATATGGTTATTCATTTATGCGTGTGGTGATATTCAGTTTCCTTAGCTTAGCTCGTGTGCCTCCATTTTGAGTATTCCTCTGTGTCTGCGAGTCGCACTCGCTCATCCCCCCTCCCATAGGAATAGGAAAAACCCTAATGCAGCAGTTTTTCCTTTCTTAGCTAACTGTGGCCGAAACTAACAAGTTCCTTATCTGTAATGTTCTCATGCACCAGAGACGCTGAGGCCCGGCTCCGTGGCCTTGGGCAGAGATAGCCAAATGTTGCTCCTGCAGGTGCAGATGCCTCTTGTATGAGGCCATTGTTCCCCTCTCTGGGGTTCAGTACTTTTCCAGAATGGGCGTGTTTTGCTTTGCTGTACCATGTTATAATGTATTGCTGTGATGATATGAGTTAGTCCTCTCGGCGCACTCTTAGGGGTGAGGTCTGACAGGGCCCTCTCATATGGGAGTTTGTGGCCTAATAAAAATACCTTGTTTATTCTTCTCCACTGTCCGGCTGACTTCTTACTGAGTAACTATAGGTGAGTATGGTAAGTCACTCGGGTGGATTTGAGCCACGCTTATCAGATGGCGCCCGAACAGGAACCCCGCTATTAGGATCTTTCTCACCCGTAAGTGGGTGGCAGAAGACCGGGGACCCTCTGGTCGGCACGGTGGGTCCGGGTACCCAATTTGATGCCGAGCTTGGTTCTCGCAGCGCTGCCCCACCCTTCTGATCGGGAGAGGTCCCGGTTCGGGATCCTGCGCCGAGGTCCGGAAGACGGAACTTTGGAGCTGACCGTGTTGGTCCTGGCAGCCGGAGGTGGAGAACGGTAGAGGTCGGTACCGCATACGGAAGGTGAGTGGTCCGACTGTTGTTTGAAGGAGCTGGGGTGCTCCGAGAGACCGGTGTGTCTTCAGCGGTTGGAGGAGCCGGTGCGCTCCTGGGGCTAGTGTGCTCTGGGGAACTCAGAGTGCGAGTGGTGCTCTGACAGACTTGGTGGAGGGTGAGTGGACGTTTGTTTGTGGTCATCCGACCGGGTGGTACTGCGGTGGAGGCGTGGCTCATTGCGGGTAGATTCTGGGACTCAACCCGAACTCCTAGAGTGTGTGGTTCGTAGGGAACGGGTCCTAGGTCTCCCGTGGTAAAGTGCGCAGCAGCCTGTAGTGCCGCCCGGGTAGCGGACGTGTCCATCACCCTCAGAACAGTTAGTGTACTGTTCGGTTTGCGGTAGGGTCCAGGTTCCCCAGGACTTGGTTGACGGGCCTTGTCTCATCTTGGTAACACGTGTTTGGTAGGACTTTGATGTATAAGATATATGTGTGACTTTGACTTTGATGTATAAGATATATGTGTGCATGTGTTAGGAGTGACTGTGCAGTGGGAAATTGGTGAGCAGATGCAAAAGAGCTTGTGATAGGGTGCGATTTAAGCATGGGCGAATTTTGCGAATTCGCGATCCGCGAATTTGCGGATTTGCGAATTCGCAATCTGCAAAATTCGCGAATTTGTGCGAATTTGCGGATTTTTGTTTTTTTGCGTGTTCGCGGGGTTTTTTGCGTGTTCGCTGGTTTTTTGCGTGTTTGCGGGGCTTTTTGCGTCTTCGCGAGCCGCTTGCATAGCGAAGTTACCCATGCAGTCGTTTATGGGAGAGGGAGAGAGAGATAGATAGATAGATAGATAGATAGATAGATAGATAGATAGATAGATAGATAGATAGATAGATAGAAAGAGAGAGAAAGAGAGGTAAAGAGAGAGGGAGAGAGAGAACGAGAGAAAGAAAGAGAGGCCGGATCTCTGAAGGGCCAGATTCCTGAGTTGCCCCTACAGAACATACAGCTTTTTATTTTTAGCAAAATGCATATGAAAATTATGCTGTAAAGGTCTCTTTTAGTTTAACCCCTCCTGACAACTCAAAATGGGTGTATTTGCCATCCTCTCCCTTCTTCCTGTTTTTTATATCTGTAAGTGCTTCCTGATGAGGTTTAATTCCTTGGACAGGTGCCTCGTGGCCTACTTGTAACTATTCTCAGACCCTACTTCAAGGGTCAGAGCAGGGTCAGAGAATAGTTGCAAGTAGGCAACGAGGCGCCAGGAAGCAATTAGCAGCAGGTGTCCAAGTTGAAGTTAATTTGTTTGTAACCCTTTTGTAAAAGGTTACAAAGAAATTAGGTTCAACTTTTGCACCTGCTGCTGTAACCCTTGCTTGGCTGAAAATTAGTCCCCGCTGATTCGCGCATTTTACCGTGATTACGCGAGATTCGCGGAAAATCTGCAAATTCGCCCGTGAAACGGATTTTACGCCCACCCTTAGTGCGATTGTGTTGGTGTTAAGATGCCGTGTTTCAGTAAGTTGCGGTGCTTCGAATGCTGCTGCCGCGCCTCAGACGCCAGATTGGCTGAGAGCCAACCCGCCCCGGTGGAGGGCTCCCCTAATTTTGATATGTACGTGAAACATGGATTGACCCCGATTTTGTTTAGTACTTTGTGGCACAGATACACTAAGGGCAATGTGGATTTGCAGTGGCCATTGACGGGCTCTTTTGATGTGGCAAAAATAGACTACTTACAAGACAAACTGTTTGCTAGGCGCAGTCGTCAGAGCATGTTTGATTCACTACGGATGTGGCAGAAGGAAGTGAGAGAGCGTCAGTTGAGGGAGGAGAAGGTGGCCCAGAAGAGAGCGGCGCAGACGATGGCACAGAAGGCGCGGGAACACACAAAGAAAGAGAATGAACAGCGGATTGAGCGCGCAGACAGGCTGCTTAGGCTACAGGAGAATAAAAGTTATGTGGTGAGGGAGGAAGACCAGGATGAGATAGAAGACATTTTGAATGCTCGGCCCCCTCCCCCTTATGCCCCACAGTCATTGTATCCCACGTTGCCGGATCCGGCTTCTTCCGGTGGGGTTTTGGATCCACAAGCGAGTGCTCCCCACTTGTCCGGTGCGTCCACTTCTCCTATATCAGCACCCTCTCTGCTGGGAGATGTTGGACAGGTTTTACCTTCTGCCTCCCCATCATTGCCTGTGCCCCTTGTTTCTTTGCTTGCGGCGAGCTCACCTGCCCCCTCTGTGTTTCCCTCTGCACTTCCCGCTGTCTCTGCTAGCGCTACTCCCAGCCATGGGTTCCCAACCCCGAATGGAGGTATGGGGAGTGGGTTGCTCACTCAGGTGCGAAAGCTGCTTACGCGCTCTACAATTGGGTTGGACGAAAAAACAGTGGTGGCCAATCAAGCTTGTCAGTGGGCCAGGAATAATATTTATTCGTTCGAAGACATTTGGTCCACAATGAAAGATTATGAACCTCTAATGCAACAACATTCTTTGTGGCACATGTCGACGATGTTGATAGCGCTATGGGAACAGGGGTATGGAGGGGCGGCACCCGCAATTCTACATGACGTAAAGGATGGAGCCTATAGGGCTAACACCAGGGTACGGGAGGTGATGCGAAGTTTAAGGTCCTTGTTAGAGTATAGAAATGAATTACCATCTGCGGGTACACCCCATTTTCCTGGGATACATCCAATGCGGGAGGTACATCCAATTTTTCGCCCCGAAGAGATAGATCCAGTAACAAAAGCTGTCACTAGGGCTCGTGTAGACGCCCACTTCCAAGAACAGTGGTATATACGCCATGGAAGAGAAGTGAGGTGTTAGCTTTGAAAGCTCAGTTGCCCGACTCCAGAAAAAATCCGACTGCCTATTATAAAGAATTGACAGAAGAAGCCTCCTCGACGGTTATGACTTTAGCGGACATGGAATTATTTTTTGGATTGTTAGTTCCGGTGGATGTGTGGAGACAGGTGAAGGGCACTGATCACACAGAGGAACTGGGTGGTACCTGGGTGGAATTGCAGGATTGGGACAAGGAACGAAAGCCGGGGGAGAAGCCGAAAGCTGAGATTTTAGCGCTTGCGGGGTGGATTATTAAGTATATGCATTCTCTCATCCCCCCGAAGAAGGTGGACTGGGATAAGTTGACGGCCTGTAGACAGAAAAAGGATGAAGCTGTTTCTGATTTTTTCACTCGGTTCGAGGAGACTTTTATGGACTTCAGTGGTCAGGACATTTCACAAGATGGAGGGTTACGACTTTTCGTTAACAGGTTCGTAATGAACTTGTTACCGGAAATATCAGCTAGGTTGCAGGCGTCAGAGAGCACGTGGACAACATCCACCCCCTCTGGCATTCTAAGCATGGCTCAGTACTATGAACATAGAGAGAATGAGAGCAAAGATAGACAGGAGAAGAAGGCCAAGGATTTGAAGACGAGGGTGTTGCTGCAGCAGGTGTCTAGGGGTCGGGGTCGAGGTGCCTCACCGACAGTAGCGGGACGAGGGGGATGTGGTTCCGGAAGGGGTGAGAAGAGAGAACGATTGGGACTGAATCAGTGTGCGAAGTGCAAACAGGAAGGGCACTGGTGGAGGGCCTGCCCGGAGTTTCAATCGAATGCTGAGCACAGCAGAGGGCGAGGTCAAGGTGATTTTCGGAGGGATGACAGACAGTCCGATAGTGTGAGGAGACAGGGAGGAAACTGTTTTTACGGAAATAGGGATCGGCAACACTTTCAGAGGGAAGATGGACAGTATTACAATGATGACTATACAATGGATGACTTGACCGGATTTTCTCATAACTAGGACAGCGTAGGACAGAGCGAGGGACCAGTTTCTGTGGATGTTGATCAACGAGGACCCTATGTGACTGCAGATTTGTCGGGGTCCCCTCAGAAAGTTTTTAGTGGATACTGGTGCTACGAAAAGTTCAGTGGCACGTTCTCAGGTCCCAGGGGCGGCTCTGTCTGGCAAAAATAATGTCTCCGTAGGGTTTTCAGGTACTCCGGTGATTAGCCCCATCTCTAAGCCTCTTGCCCTAACGATAGGCCCTTTTACTGTTGACTCTCCTTTCCTCTTGACTTCAAATTGTGGTGAGAACTTGTCGGGCTTGGATTTGTTGAAGAGATTGAATGCCACTATTTATTGTTCTCCAGATGGTGTATACCTCACATTGGGTCCTACTGTCGCGCGTGCGCAACAGTGTTTTTCTAAAGATGAGCCTCTGCCGGCTGAATTTAGTGAGATCCCGAGAGTCTGTGGGCTAACAGTGATACTGGTGTGGGAAAAATGGATATTGCCCCTGTGTCCATCAAGGTTAAGGTAGGAGCTCGATTAACGAGAATACCCCAATATAAGATCTCTAGAGATGGTGAGAAGGCCCTTTTGCAGATCATACACGATTTGATCCGATCAAGGGTGGTGGAAAAAACAGACTCTAACAGGTGCAATAGCCCTATTCTTCCGATTCTTAAAAGACAGTCTGCTGACGCCAGTGATGATGCCCCTGATGTTTATAGATTTGTGATTGATTTGCGTCATATTAACAAGGTGGTTGCGCCCAGTATCCAGTAGTTTCTGACATTACCACGATTTTAACGATGATTCCCCCATCGGCTAAATATTTTTCTGTCCTGGACCTGAAGAATGCTTTCTTCAGTATTCCTGTACATGAAGATAGCCGTTATCTCTTCGGATTCTCATTGGCTGGCCGAAGTTTTAGATTTTGTAGAATTCCTCAAGGCTATACAGAGAGCCCCAGCATTTACAGTCAGGCATTGAAAGCTCAGTTGGATGATTTAGAACTCCCTGAATGCAATGTTCCATTACAATATGTGGATGACATTCTCATTGCGTCGGACACCGAGGATGGATGTTGGGATGCTACGGTTAAATTGTTACATCATTTGGCTAATAAGGGACACAAAGTGTCCCTTCCTAAGTTCCAATACTGTCGACAGGAGGTTACCTACTTAGGCCATCTCCTATCGAAGGAGGGGAGGAGGTTGACACCGGAGCGCATAAAGGCGATAACTAACATGGCTGTACCTAACACGCAGCGAGAGGTGCGCGCGTTTTTGGGCATAACCTCGTATTGTCACCAGTGGATACCCAATTATGCTTTACTAACTAAACCCCTACTGTATCTGACTACTAAAGAGGTGCGCGAACCCCTACCCTGGACTCCAGCATGTCAAGAAGCTTTTGAGTCACTAAAAACTGCTTTGTGTTCTGCACCTGTTTTGGGAACTCCTGATTACCAGAAGCCTTTTGTACTCTATGTGCATGAGGCGGAAGGTTGCGCGTTGTCTGTCCTAACACAATGTTTTGGTGAGAAACAGAGACCCTGCGCTTATTTTTCCGCTATGCTTGACAATGTGGCAAGAGCGCTGCCGAGCTGTCTACGGGCTACAGCAGCTGCTGCGGTCTCTATTAGACAATCAGCAGGGCTCGTGTTGGGTTC
Source organism: Lissotriton vulgaris (assembly GCF_964263255.1). NCBI lineage: Eukaryota > Metazoa > Chordata > Amphibia > Caudata > Salamandridae > Lissotriton > Lissotriton vulgaris. The sequence goes on from NC_141695.1 coordinate 1,259,983,864, forward strand.
AGATCTCACAGTAATGGTACCGCATGCTGTGGGCATTCTATTGAACAAAACGCAGACGCAGAGCCTAACTAGTGCTCGTCTTACTGGTTACGAAATGACATTGTTTGCACCCCATGTTACGATTAAGAGATGTGCCACTCTGAACCCAGCCACATTGCTACCCATCCCATCAGATACAAAGGACGATGAAGTCCATGATTGTTTGTTTCGAACAGAGGAAGAGACGAAGGGAAGAAGAGATTTGACAGACACACCCCTAGACGATCCTGATGGGGAACTGTACGTTGACGGGTCCTGTTTTAAACTTGCAGACGGTACTTCAACGGCAGCATATGCAGTTACGACATTAGAAACAGTAGTGGAGACTTCTAGGATTCCATATCATTCGGCCCAAGCCGCGGAAATAATAGCTTTGATGCGAGCATGTGAGCTGAGTGAAGGACTGGATGTGAATATTTACACTGGCGTGGCTCATAGTTATGGGCGACTGTGGGCAGAGCGGGGGTTTTTTGACATCACACGGACAAAGAATACAGAATGGCACATTGATATTACGACTACTGACAGCATTGACACTCCCCAGACGTCTGGCTGTGATAAAGTGTAATGCACACAAAGCGGTGGTGGATGATGTAGGACGGGGAAACGCGTTTGCAGACCAGACAGCTAAGGAAACAGCTAGGACGAAACTCCCACGAATGTTTGTGGCAGGACCAGCTAGATGGGTACCAGATGTTAACATGTTTGCACATACTGTGCAGAGTGTGAGAAACATACAAGAAAAGGCGACTGAGGATGAATTGAGGACATGGAAGGATGGTGGGGGGCGATTGGACTCTGATGAATGTTGGACGGACGTGACAGACAAAAGACAATGGTTACTCCCAGACGCATATGTCCTCCCAGTGGTGACAATGGTTCATGGGCCAGCCCATATTAGTGCCAAGGGCATATGCAAATTATTAGACTCAGTGTGGAGCAACAAGAATATTCCTAAAGTGGCTACGCATTTAGTGCGACAGTGCATGGTATGTTTAAGACATAATCCTGGACAAGGAACACCTGTCCCGGTGGGCAATTTTGCCCCCCCCCTTCTTTCCCTTTTGAGGTGATTCAGATGGACTATATTGAAATGGAAAGGATTAACAATCTCAAGTATGTCTTAGTGGTTGTATGCTCTTTTAGCAGGTGGGTGGAGGCTTTCCCAACCAAAGACTGCACGGCCATTTCCACAGCTAAGATGTTGATAAAGGAGTATTTCTCTAGGTATGGCCTGCCCCGAGTGATCTGGAGTGATAATGGCACATCCTTTAATGCTGAGTTGATGAAACAGATATGTAAGGGTCTGCAGATTTCCCAAAAGTTTCATGCAGCCCAACACCCCCAAGCCGCGGGTCTGGTGGAGAGGTTCAATGGAACACTCCAGTTGAAAATGGCCAAAATACAGGAGAGTACAGGACTCCGTTGGCCAGAAGCACTTCCCTTAGCTTTACTTTCCACCAGAGTAACATTTAATTCCAAAACAGGTGTCTCTCCACACGAGGTGGTTTTTGGCCGCCCCGCTAATGTGTGGGGGGTACCGAGACCAAAATGTTTTTCAGAAATTGAATATCCTCTGTTGATAGACTACTTGAATGCTTTGACTAAAGATCTTCGTTCTATTCATCAGCAGGTAGCAGACACCCTGAAGCCGTTGCCGGAGGGACCCGGACATGCCATACAACCCGGGGACTGGGTTGGGGTGAAGAAATATCAACGGAAGTCTTGCCTGGAACCAAGGTGGTCGGAGCCGAGACAGGTGTTGCTGACCACCCCCACCGCACTTCGAGTTGAGAGCCGGAAGGCGTGGACGCATGCATCTCATGTCAAAAAGGTCCCACTGGAGGGGAGGAGCCTGGCCAGCGACCATGATGGCCGCCTGACTCCTCGGCTCCGCTTACCTCTAAACTGCTCTCCCGGTTTCCGCGACATCCTGCACGCACTTCTTGGATTAAACGGCGCTGGCGGAACCGGGAGGGCAGCCTGATCCTGCCGCTGTGCCTTGAAGTCGGCTCCCGGCAGTGGAAGCGCTGCAACGCCCTCACCTCCTCCGGACTCGGCGAGGCAGGCTCGGGGTCTTTGTTCTCGATGTGCGCCCGGCCCGTGTGCAACGACGATTGCCGGGGGCTGCTGGACGGGGCTGGCTGCCGTGTCTCGCAGCAGCTTCTTGATTCTGGAGCCCTGCTTGCCGCTCTCTCCGACCTGCGCGCAGAAGCCCCAGAAGCAACATTGTAGCACTCCCTGGGACCTGAATTGACTCCGCCGCTACTTTGTTTCGCTGCAGGGCTGGGACGAGCGCCATCTTCTCGCCTGCCTTCATTCCCCGAAGGTAAACACTCGGGACTGGGTCTGTTACAGCATTGCTGCGGGGGTGATAGTAACTATTGCCCTGCGCCCCCCCGTCTGGGCTTACTTCATCATGAACCAGCTGGAGCTAATTGGGAATGCTGGCAAGGAGAGCTATCGACCGGCGGAGCGACACTGCACACATTTGCACCGACTGGAGGACAATGCTGCGCCCTCTCTCCCCTCGGCGCCATTGCGGCTATGTGATATCCTGAGCGCCCTGTCCGCCTTGAGGGCTGACCTGCGCACCGTCGCTGGGGAACTGGGGGGTCGGATGGACGCGATATTGTCCGCGGCCCCCCTGTCTGTTCATGACGATCCGCAGCATCTGGCCGCTACGCCACACCCGGTGATGCATCCTTGTGGCCCCTCTGCCCCGGTCTCTGCTGACATGGAGACGGCGCGGAACTCCGATCCTGCAAGCGTACTGGAGGGAACACCCCTGGATAGACCCGGAATGTCTGAGGCTGTTTTCCGGCTGGCAAGACGGTATCGGGCGCCATTTTTTGAAGATCCCTCAATGGCGGCTAGCGGAATGCAATTCTGTTATATTCTCCCCTGTCCTCAGCATGCATCTCGTGCTGCGCTCGAGCTGCCCGTTTCCTTGACGTGGCCAGTGTTCCATGCTAACGGCGTTTTATTGCCCGTTTGATCCCGGTCCTGTTGGTCGGGTCTTTCTGCGCTCTACTTGAATAAACTCCTTACTGTCTTGACACCCTGGTTGACTACTTCATTACCATTTACAACATTTTGGCGACTTGTGACGGAGAACGAAGAAGGGAGAAGGCAACCGACGACGGACATCCGTGTAAAGGAAGGAAAATAGCGGAAGACCCGACCGAAGAAGAATCCCTGCGATCCAGTGAGAGGAATCGCTCTGAGGGTTGAAAATACCGTAAGCCTAATTCAAAGGTATGTGGAAAGTAACTCACCGGGGAAGAATCCAGCCTTGAGTGAAGCGTGACGGAGCACCAGTAACTGTAAGCTCTTAGCCCGTCAACGCGAGCAGCAGCGCCCCAGTGTCGTCGTGGTTAAAAAGGGAAATCACTTGCTGTAGCGAAAGGCAGCATTGGTGAGCCCCACCACTGAGAAAGACCGTTTAAAAGGGCAACGCGCTCAAGGAAGTAGAGGATAATTTAGACAATTAAAAAGGTAGCGCACTCGAGGTGAAGTGCATTTTGAACCAGCACAAAGAAGTGACGTACTTTGGCTAACTAGAAAAGTAAGCACTCGAGGCGAAGTGCATTTTGAACCAGCACAGACAACTATTTTTAAATGACATTTGCAAAATACAGGCAACAGTGACACACTCACTTCAAAATACAGTGTGTCATACATTTGCGGGTTGAAACAGCAGTGACACACACACTTATATGAAGGATCACATGAAAACCAGACAACAGTGACAAATACAGGCAACAGTGACACACTCACTTTAAAATACAGTGTGTCATACACATTACCGGTCAAAACTGCAGTGGCACACACACTTTTATCGGGGTAACTTATACCGTTTAGTGTGTAAATTGTTTATCTTGCTATAACCTGAGTTTAGCCATGAATGTGAGCAATACCATCCAAGCCCCTGTCCCTTTCTTAAGTGCCCCAGGTGAGCCATCCATGGAATGGGATGATTGGTGTGAAGCATTTGAAAATTACATCATAGCCCTAGATGGCACAAAGTTTTCTGCCATCAGGAAAAAGGCCTTGTTACTAGGTGCCTTAGGGAAGGAGGGGCAAAGAATTTTCAAATATTTACCGAATCCCCCCTTAGATATTGATGATGTGTATAAGGATGCTTTATTTAGATTGTACACTAGATTTGCAAAACAAGAAAATGTTGTAATGCGCAGACATAAGTTTTATACTGCTCCCCAGAGAGAAAATGAGACTATTGATGAATTCGTGTCCAGGTTGAGGGAGCTTTCTGTGAAGTGCCAGTTTGGCAATATTCAGGATGAGATGATCCGTGACCAGTTGATTGTGCAGTGTCTTAGCAAAAAAACACAAGAAAAGTTATGGGTAGCTAAGAACCCCACTCTCACAGAGGCAATTACTATTGCTAAGGTTGCTGAAGAGAGCGACAGATGTATGAAGGAACTTAAAAGAATACAACATGGGCACGCCAGCGGGCAAGATGTTGCAGTCCTGCTAACAGATAGTTCAGAGAGCGTTAACCTACTACAAGGGAGACAGACAAATAGAGGGGGGAAGGCTACAACCTCGTTTAATAGGGGTGGGCAGCCAAACAAATTCAGACAGGTCACACGCTCATGCAACAGGTGTGGTAGCCCTTTTCACTTGGCTGACTCAAAGAATTGTACAGCTTTGTCTAGAGATTGTTTGAAGTGTGGGAAGAAAGGACATTATGCACGTATGTGTAGAACAAATAGTTCAAAAAAGGTTGCCATAGTGGAGAGTGAAACCACTGATGATGAGGCGGAGGTAATGATGATTTCTGCAGGGAGCCAGGAATTGATGGAAGGTGTTATTTTGTCTCGCCCAAAAGCAGATTTTGAATTAAATGGGTGTGTAATAAATTTGATGGTGGATACTGGGTCATTGTACACAATTATTCCAAAGAGCTTGTTTAACTCCTCTTGCAGAGAGTCGACTCTTGTCGAATCCGACATCACCTTGAGAGGTTATCAAGGGGTGAGCATTGGTGTCCTTGGGTTCTTTGAGGCCACTATCAAGTTTAAAGGAAGAATTACTCAAGGGAAGGTTTATGTATCACCACACGGCCCAGCTATATTGGGATGGTTACATCAGTACGAGTTAAACATAAGGGTGAACCCGAGAGCAGACCCACCCGTGATGTGTATAGATAGTGACTACGAGTGTAATAGCGTTCATGGAGACTTAGAAGCTATTCTTAAAAGGCATGAGAACATCTTCAGTGAGAAATTGGGGGAAGCTGTTGGCTATCAGCATATTATCAAAATAAAGAGGGGTGTTGCACCTGTAAAACACACTGCGAGGAAAATACCTTTGTCCGCCAGAGATGAAGTCAGGAAAATTATCAAGCAGTTATTGGATGATAACATAATAGAACCTGTGGAGGCCACACAATGGTTAAGTCCTGTAGCTATCACACAAAAACCGGACAATTCTTTGCGTTTTTGTGTAGACATGCGAAGTCTTAACAGGGCTGTGATAATGGACAATTTTCCACTCCCCAATATAAATGAAATTGTTCTAAGTTTGGGTGGAGGCAAGGTTTTTTCGAAGTTGGATCTTCGCAGTGCATACCACCAGGTGAAACTTCACCCGGACTCAAAGCAGTTCACATCATTTATCACCCCGGAAGGAACATACCAATTCAAAAGACTTCCCTTCGGCCTTTGCTCTGCGGCAAGCGCATTTCAAAGAATCATCACTGACGTCCTGAAAAACATTAAAAGAGTGGTATTTTTTCAGGACGATATCCTGATTTATGGTTTAGATGTTGATGACCATAATGCAATTCTTGACAAAGTTCTCACTGCTCTTTCAAGGGCTGGTATGACTTTGCGCAAGGAGAAATGTGTTTTTGCTGTTGGGGAGGTAGACTATTTGGGGTATCATGTGTCTAGCCTGGGGATTCAGCCAAAGAAGGATCTAGTAAGCGCAATATGCAATGTGGCTGAACCTGATGACAAAGACAAGCTAAGATCCTTCATGGGCATGGTAGAGTACTACGCTAAGTTTGTTAAAAATTTTGCAGAAAAGGTAGAACCCTTGCGTGCCATCATGAGAAAAGGAAAAGGTTTTACATGGGAAGCTGACCAAAGGAACGCTTTTTTAATGATCAAACAAAATATTGTGGATGCTAACATTCTCTCAAGTTTTGTACAGTCATTTCACACCATCCTCACTGTAGACGCCAGCTCGGTTGGGATTGGGGCTGTTCTTACACAAAAAGGTGATGGTAGGCAGAACACTGTTGCGTTTGCTTCGCGTTCCTTGACCGAGACTGAAAGGAACTACTCGGTCATAGAGCGTGAAGCATTGGCGGCTGCATGGGCCACTCGGTACTTCCGGGTGTACCTGTGGGGGATCACATTCACACTCAGAACGGACCACAAGCCACTCTTGAAAGTTTTGGCCCCTGGGGGTATTAGGAATTGCTCAGGGCGGTTAGCGAGGTTAGCCGTCAGCGTCCAAGAGTTTACGTGCAATGTGGAATATCTACCTGGTTGGTGCAACAGTGTTGCTGATTGCTTGTCGAGGTTGCCTGACACTAAAGTACTACCTAGAGAGTTGGTGACTGAGAGTGTGGTCGCGTTTTTAGATGATCTAGAGAGTGACTTACCTTCTTCCATATCCAAGGCGGAATGGATGCAGGAAATGAAAAAGGATCTTGTGATGGAGAGTTTGATCAAGATGTGCAAGGAGGGTGTATCTAGGCAAAGTACGGTCTCACCCGCACTCAGACCTTACGTGCAGTTACAGGATGAAATTTCTTTGCTGACTGAGTTCATCCTTGTGCGGGGTGAGAAATACATACCACCTGTTTCCCTTAGACCCCGTATCATTGCGTTAGCGCATGAGGGCCACCTAGGACAGACCCTTACTGGCAAACGTGTTAAGGCTGACTTCTGGTGGCCGGGAGTTGATGCACAGGTGAAGAGTTGGGTGGAGCAATGTCAGTCATGTAAAGAGTCGGAAAAGAGGCTACAGGTTCGTGCCAGCAAGGGTACTACGGGACAGATCGTCTCGGACGATGGTGCGTGGCAGAAAGTCTGTGTTGACTTCATAGGACCTTTTCATGACCTGCTGGATTCAGAAAAGTTTGCTCTGGTATTAGTGGACTCGGCTTCAAGGTGGGTGGAGGTGGCCTTTATGAAGAGCATCACTGCTGAATCCACAGTTAAGGTTCTAGATGAGATATTTAGGCGTGAAGGGATCCCTTCGGTAGTTTTAACAGATAATGGCACACAACTTACCTCGGCAATCATGGAGAATTATTTTGTGTTTTTGGGTTTAAAGCATCTGCGCACGTCACTCTACAACCCTCAAGGAAACGGATTGTGCGAGAGGGTGAACAGACTTGTAAAAGGCACTATGCAACTTGCTTTGGCCGCTGGTCGGTCTGTGCAGAGGGAGATCAAAGAAATGTTATGGGCATACCGTACAACTGTTCATAGTAACATGTCTGTCACACCTTTTGAACTCATGAGAGGGAGGCCTGCGGGTACTAAGTTGATTCCCACTTGGCTACATGGGAAAGTAGAGAACGGTAGTCACTGTAAGTCAAGGAATTGTGCCCCCAGTAACATTGCTGAAGGGGATTTGGTAAAGGTAAAACCTGGCGGGAATCAGAGTATGTTTAACAAGTTTAGAGGGCCTTACCAGGTGAAGTCCGTGGCTGGTAATTACGTTAGGCTGCAGAATGGGCAAACCTGGAATCTGCGCAGAGTAGCGCTTTACCAGAAAAAGACCAAGCCAACCACTCATGTGCCTGTCACCAAAGAGGTTATTGCTGAAGAGGCTTGCAGACCAACCCGCAAAAGAGTTGCTCCTGCTTACTTAAAAGATTTTGTGTAAATATTGCTCATCCAAGGAAAGGAGTGGGGTTACATAGCTTTATGTTACTTGGAAAGCTTATATTCTGAGCAGTGCTATTTACAATGCTATTTACATGGTCTTGATCTATTTGTTTCTTTTGCTCTTAAACTGAAAACTATGTGTTATAAGCAATATCTTTATTTTTGTATTCTGCTGTGTTTTGCTTAATTTACTGTAAGGTGCTTTCTCTTTCCACTGTTTAAGGAAAGGAGATGTGTTATATTCTCCCCTGTCCTCAGCATGCATCTCGTGCTGCGCTCGAGCTGCCCGTTTCCTTGACGTGGCCAGTGTTCCATGCTAACGGCGTTTTATTGCCTGTTTGATCCCGGTCCTGTTGGTCGGGTCTTTCTGCGCTCTACTTGAATAAACTCCTTACTGTCTTGACACCCTGGTTGACTACTTCATTACCATTTACAACAAATTCCCTTTCTTGGAATGGTGGCGAATGTTGGGACTGGCTGTACGGGGCGACCCCGCACCTTGCAACGCTTCTTGTGTCATTAACGTTTTCTCGGCAATGGACTGGACGAACGTTTGGGACCATTCTCCTATCCTGACGAGGCCTCTTCATCCCCTTATTTCACCTGTGTCGTTTTCGATCCAGTTGGACTGCGTCGCTGCATCCTACCGTACGGGGCAAGGTTGAGGGTGTCCCCTTTCCCTTCGGAACTGTCTTCCTTGTACTGCTGGGACACTGATGGACTGCCGGTGGATTTCATATGTTGGTACTGTATTGGTGGTGGAGTCGGGGTAAGGGTGGCCGGAATAATGTACTTTGGCAGTTTTGGACATGTTCTTATGGCCCTCCCCCGGTCTTCTGTGATTTATGTTCCTTTATTTCTCTTTCCTAACGGAACTCTTCTCTAGGTGAACTGTACTCTTTCTTCTTTCTTCCCTTTTCCCTGTCTTTTTCTCCTTCTCAATTTTCTCTTCTCTCGCTATATTTCGGGTTATGGGGAGACAAACACTCTGCTAGGGGGGGGGTAGGCCGTAGCCTCTGCATGTGTGTAGGGTGGGGTGGTAACTTTTAGTTCGTGTTTCTTTCTATGGTGCCTTTTTTGCTATTATATGCTTTCTTCTTTCCTCTTGGCCCGTGTTAGGCATATTGGGGGATGGATGGCAGCGTGGTATTAGTTGGGATGTTGCGTCCTCTTTAGGGGTGTGCATATTTTGTGGCCATCCTCTGGTTGGGACCTGCATGCTGCGAACTGTGCTGATTGGTAAAGGTGTGGTAAAGGTGTCTAAAGTGAGTCCCACCTACACGGACCTTGTTTCTTTTCTCTTAATTGTATTAGTACGGAGAAATATGACCTGCTCTTAATGGTAGCGATGAAAACTTTTAAAATTAACCTTCACTGATTCTGAGACATGGTAATACGGTAACTACAGTGTAACCTTTTTACTGCTTGCTTCAATGAGAGATATTACTGTGTCGCCGTAACGTTGCATTGGTGCTTTACTGTTTCCGTGGCCGGCCGGTAGGTTGTAGGCCCGTATTTGTTCTGATTTGATGCAAAATAAAGGTTTTCAAAAAAAAAAAAAAAAAGGTTCCACTGCCATTGCCATATGATGAATGAGTGAGAGGCGGCGTTGCTGACCAAGAGTGTGAAACGATACCAAGATACACTTCTTTCTCTGATGCTTCACTGAGGGGAGAGGAGCTGAGTACAGTAAAGAGAAGGAAAAATACGATTGCAAGCTCCGAGGTTCCCACTGATAACAGAGAGCAGGCATCAGGGGACGCAGTCATTGCCAAAGACCTCCCCATTCTGTTCACAGATTCTGAAGTGTGAGGGAGCACTCGTTATAATCTGCGGCCTAGAAAAGAGAAAGGCATGAAGGACTGAGCACTGGAAGAAGGGCTTAGATAGGGAACAGGTGCGGACAATGTCTTACAGGATAGCTTAGAGATAGGGATGGACTGCTGGTAGGAGCCCTGGTGCTTGTCCGAAGACTTTGTTTAACGAGACATTAGAGCTGTGTCTGGGCCCAGATTAGTGCTCCTGAGTTGCTGTAGCTGTGCGACTCCATCGAGGGATTAGGGAATGAACAATAGAAGTCTACCTGTGAGGCTTTAACGGACACAGGGACGAAGATCCCTTTCTAAGAGTTGAAGAACCACTCTGGCCAGTTTTGGAGTGCCTGAGACTATTTTTTTTATGTACTTCTAGTTTACTTTTTCTTTTTGATTTTAGTTAAGGAAAATGTACCCCTTTGGCCGTCCCGTCCCTGAGGAGGAGCAGCCTTTTGCGGCTCCTCGTAGACCAGAGCCTGATTCCCCATGGTTAGCTTTACCACGCAAAGGAAAAATTGTGTCCGTCATAATACTGATTATTGCATTCATACTGATTCTTGGAATATTGTTTTTCCTGGACAAAGCCTATCCCGTACATGTGTTTGCTCTCACACCTTCTGCCATTCCCGAACATAATATGATTACTGTTGATTATGGTGAACAATGCTTACGAAAAGGTTATCGAGATAATGTTTTTATTAAGACTCTACATCATGCTCATGCAGTATATAATGTGACCGGTTGTTGGGTTTGTGGGTTGTTACCTTCTGCTGCTTATAGAAAGGTAGATTTCTGGCTCTTCCCCTGACACCGGTGAATAGTTGTGTGGTTGGTACACCTTGATTGGTATGGTGAAATATTTCCAGCAACCCGATTTTCTATCTCCCCGACTACCCAATAGAGGATCTACTATGACAATGCGAGTACGCCCTATGCCCACTTCTTCTCTTGGACAGCTGTTTACTGACGGACGTTTTGACCAAACATTTTTGGAGACATGTTCGAAGAAAGTAGGGCGATTCATGACTCCAAATGACACTGACAAAGTTCGGGAGAGTTTTCTACAGTTGAACTCTTCTCTGTCATATAGACACCCCCCAGCAACGAACGGTAGCAGTCATTCTTTGATGCCCTTAGCAGTTGTGGGGCCTTCACCATTCTTTTGCATCATAGGGAGGGGCCCTATAAAGGTTGGGAACAGTTCTTGCAACGTGACTGCATCGATTCGCCTGCCCTTTAGTCCTTCTTTAGTCACACCTCCAAATATCTACTTTGTCTGTGGAGACAATGGGTACCTGTGGCTGCCTGAGGGTTGGGGTGGGGTCTGTTACCTGGCCTATCTGCTTCCACCTGTCTATGTGGCACCCTCAGACTACCATAAGACTCATCGTAGGTTTACTAGTCTGCCGGAGCAGCGCATAAGGAGGGCGCTCCAAGTTGAGGATGTAGATCAGACCGACACCTCTCTACAACAATGGACAGATTTTTCTAAGGGTTTACTGTCGTTCTGGGGTCCGATATTTAACAGCAGGGCTATCCGTAGATTATCGAGGGTAATGGAGAAAGTAGTGAACACTGAAGCTGCCATTGCCGCTAATATGTCTGTTGAGATGCAGGCTATGAGATTATTTACGATCCAAAATAGGATGGTGTTAGACGTCATCCTTGCTGATAGGGGTGGAGCCTGCCGCGTCATTGGGACATCTTGCTGCGTGTATATTCCTAATTCAGCCCCCACCGTTAACTTAGCGGTACAGAAACTTCATAGATTAGCGACTGAACTTCATCAGGACACTGGAACATGGTCACTAAAGGGGTGGCTCTGGGGTGTTTTCTCCTCGTGGGGCTGGAAGATTCTAATGGGGATTGCAGGAGTAGTGGGTGTGCTACTGACATGCTGCCTTTGCATTTACTGCCTTCCCCCTTGTTGCTCTATGTGTGCCAGTAATTTGCGACCACCAAGAAAAGTGACTGGACAATATCCTGCTTCTAATACAATTGAACTTCCTGATATTCGTTGGTTGATGCTTATTGATGATGATATTTTTGATTGAAGTGTTCCCCGCCCCTAGAATGGAGTGTAAAGATGCTACCTTTTTAGCTAATAAAGGCTACGCTCCAGTTAGCCAAATGATGCTAAAAGGAGGGTCTGATAGGTTTCATTCTCCGATGCCCCGCCCATTAACATTTACATATGCAGGTTAGCATCATGTGTCTAACTAATGAAGTATTCACTTATGCCTTTGCGTTTATTTTACTCTTCATAAGGTTATTCATTTATGCGTGTGGTGATATTCAGTTTCCTTAGCTTAGCTTGTGTGCCTCCATTTTGAGTATTCCTCTGTGTCTGCGAGTCGCACTCGCTCATCCCCCCTCCCGTAGGAATAGGAAAAACCCTAATGCAGCAGTTTTTCGTTTCTTAGCTAACTGTGGCCGGAACTAACACGTTCCTTATCTGTAATGTTCTCATGCACCAGAGACGCTGAGGCCCGGCTCCGCGGCCTTGGGCAGAGATAGCCAAATGTTGCTCCTGCAGGTGCAGATGCCTCTTGTATGAGGCCATTGTTCCCCTCTCTGGGGTTCAGTACTTTTCCAGAAGGGGCGTGTTTGCTTTGCTGTACCATGTTATAATGTATTGCTGTGATGATATGAGTTAGTCCTCTCGGCGCACTCTTAGGGGTGTGGTCGGACAGGGCCCTCTCATATGGGAGTTTGTAGCCTAATAAAAATACCTTGTTTATTCTTCTCCACTGTCCGGCTGACTTCTTACTGAGTAACTATAGGTGAGTGTGGTAAGTCACTCGGGTGGATTTGAGCCACGCTTATCAATGTGCTGGTCTTGGTTTCACATTGGTGTCCCTTTACTTTATTTTTTTTCAAATTCTTTTTTATTGAACAGTGCAGGTGGCATGGTCAGTGTATACAATAAGCCATAGGTTTGTCCCTTTACTTTAAGTTCAGGGCTTACACTCACCTTTGGGAAAAGTCCAGTTAAGATCGCCCACCTGGAAAAATCAAAGAACCACAAGCCAATAGAGGCTCTGCAGCTGTCTCTCCAGTGAGGCTTTCAGATGTCTTCATGGAGCACAGTGTGTGAACTTCCTGTTTTGCAGTTGATTTTGCAAGTATTACAAGGAGACTTGGGTTTTACTGGGCTCATATCTAAAACTGCCTGGTTGCAGTCAACGTATTTTGGTGCCCCTAAGACTACAGGCCCTGGAAAGGTGGTAGCTGCCAATGGGGTGTTACAGTGACATTTCAAGACCTAAGAAAGAGGAGATTAAAAAGACATAACTGGCCACATCTCAGGCCTGGCTCAGCGTAGGCCAGGCTTCTCCAAAGTCAGAACTGGAGGGGAAGATCCATGCCAGATTTTTAAGATAACTACATTTACCTAAATGGAGATATGCTAAATATCTGGCATGGATCCGACCCGCCAGGACTGACTTTGGAGAACCCTTGCTTAGCTGCAAATAGCTGGGCCCAACTAAGGAGAAAACAGACTGAAAGACGTGACTACTTTAAGCACACTGAGGACCATCTCCCTTAGTCTCTCATACACATCTCCCCCAACAGCTCCTCTCCAAACATCTCCCTCTGCTCAAAGAAAGCCACTAGGTCTGGGTAATGATAAGCATCCGAAAAGTAATCCCTTCAACTAATCTCGCAGTAGTCCCTTGTAATTAACAGTTTCAGGTTTGTGTAGAGAAACAGCTTTCAGGAGGTCAGTGAACCAAATTCCCAAAGTTTTGACCTCTTACCTTTTTTTAATGATTGAGTCTCCCCAGTCAGTAGGAAGTTTGGGGTTCGTTTAGAGTTTGAAGGGCTTTGAAAATTCTCCAATATCTGGAAGAACCTCTAAAAACGGTGTAGAATCCAGTGGCTTGAGTTCCTCCATTATGGTGGAGAGATTTCAGCTGCAGGATTCTGCTCCGTAGAGGATTTGGAGTGCCCTTCAAACTCTAAATGAAGCCCTATGTCTTGATACACCTTTATATCATAGCTTGAGTCCATCAGTCCACCATGCGTGCTTCTGTCACTTTCCAGTGGTACCTTTGTTACTCCAACTACTGCTAAATGTATTTATAGCCAACCATTTGGAATATAGAAGCCCTTAAAGTTGACATATCCCTGAACAACCCAGTGTGGTGCCACTTAAGGGTGAGTAAAACTGAGTAAATAAGCTCTGCAAAAATTAAAGAAATTAAATAAAAATTACATGAAATTACGCATACAGCATGAAATGTTATTTGCTAGCATTTTGCAAGGCTTACATCTCTTAGGAATGCCCTACATAAAAAAGTAGCACGACATAGAACAGGACAAAGACTCAAGCAGAAAATGTGTCTCTGGCTTTTCCGTTCATATGAGAAATTTCTCTCCCCTATGTAACATTTATTTAAAATTAAGTAATGCAATTTTTAAAGCAATCCAATGATACTGAAGTAAAAAAAATTTGAATTTCACAAGACTTTATCTGCGCTATTAAGAATTTGCCCAGACCTATTTCTAAATCCTTTCCAGCACCAGTGTCCCCCTGAACATTGGCCTGCCACGAGTTTGAGTTAACACTTACCAGGCAGAGGACCTGTCCACGACTTTCCCTCTACCCCTTTCCCATTGGTCCCAGTGCCTCAACAGGGATTCTGAATTTGGACCAGTTACCAGTTTCACCTTGCCAATTTGAAATTTCCCTTCTGTGGGATGGGACTTCCAGTTTAGCGTGACTTGATGGGTTGACTTGAGGGCGAAATGTGAGCATTTCCCGATTAATCTCCCTCCCAAACCTGTTGGACCAGGCCTGCAGAGAATCTAGGACCACGGCCAGATGTGTCAAACACACTGGCCACCTTGTAACAATCTTTCTGGTGCATAGAAGAAGTAGAGTTCAAAGTAAACGAGATCAGAGAATTTCAGGAGCGTACCGAGGACTCAGTGTTACCGGATTTTGCTGTTGAATCTCAGGACTGGAAGATTCTCTGCTTTCCTCCTTTTATTATCACTTTCACTGCCTATGTCACTTGCTTGCACTTAGTTGTTCATAAGTATCATTATATAGTTTCTCTTTAAAAGTAGTAGCACTGATGGGATATTGACCTAATCATGTGTGATTACTTTGTCAAACTCTGTTGGAGTCAATATCTACTACAGTCACTAAGTGTAAGCCCTGACTATGGCTCCGTTTGGAGGATCAGTTGTACAAACAGAGTGGCTGGGTTATCCTTCTTGTATGCAATAGTATCTGGGGCTCTGGAACAGTAATGCCAAATACCCATCACTGAGACGGCCCAGTACCCACTGACCGCCCAGGACCAAGAAGCAATGCTTCACCTTGGATTTGTTCTAAGCCTGCCGCCATTCTGAGAGCTGTTACAAAAAACAAGGGAACCCAAAAGGTATAGTATAGGGACCTTGGGCAGTATCATGTTATAGAAAACAATGGTCCCTATTTTCAGAGGAAGCATCACTTATATACAATAATCATACTCTAAATAGGAAGTATGTCTTTTGTCCAGCCGGACAAGAATTTATTCTGCAAATATATATAAAATTAAATTGTTTGAAACATTCAATGACAAGTGGGCTATCCTGAAGCCGGACCAGCCATCGAGCTCCTGATCTTGAAACTGTGCGATTGCGCACTTGTAAGGAATCCCTATCTTGACTATCCGAGTGGACTCCCGAACTAACACGATCCCTATCAGCTGGCTAACCGCCCCTTATGACCCAGAGCTATCGCGCCCGCTGCTGATCCAACTTGCAGTAATGCGATTTAGGCATAGTGCAATTGCAAATTCATAAAGCCAACAATTAAATATTATGTTATCCTGAGGATGATGCCCAGTATCTAGTGGTGGCATCGAAACGTCGTCGACACCAAAAAACGCCATATGCAATATGACTAGGCAATATTGTAATGTGCAATGGTGTATAAGAAAATTATCTTAGTCTGTTAAAACTTTCAAATAGGATTGTACAGACGTATTTCACTTTGTCCTTTGGCCATTCTGTGCTTCGTTTTGTTGTCTCACTGTTTCGTGGGTCACGGCTGTGCCCACTTGTCATTGAATGTTTCTAACAATTTAATTTTATATATATTTGCAAAATAAATTCTTGTACGGCTGGACAAAAGACATACTTCCTATTTAGAGTATGATTATTGTATATAAGTGATGCTTCCTCTGAAAATGGGGACCATTGTTTTCTATAACGCCATTCTGAGAGCATCCAATGGTAGTAGACGCATTTGAAGAGCATTGAGAAGATCACCTGCATTGACAGGGCCCACTCTGTCTTTTCTGCAGCGTTTGTTGACATGTCTTCTTTGTTGATCCCTTACATGTCGAACCCTGGTGCTCTCTTGATATCTTCCAGTTGCATTAATGGCCTTTCAGGAGAGCATGCTTGTGCTTGTATGGGAAATGCCCCTTAAATTTATCTCCGGGAAAGCTCTGTAATCACACCAGTTAGGGTTGTTTCTGTGACTATTGTGCAAATCAGAATCTCCTTTCATTATGGAGAATTTGATTCCCCGCCTCTCTCTCTGCTTTCTGACTTCCACTGCCAGCAGGAACTTTTCCTTCTGACTTTTTATTTTCATCGCTTTGAACTTGGGGAAAGTTATTCATGTGTACTTCCCTCATTCAGTAGCTTTCCACATTTCCGAGTAGTTGTTTGTTGATGTTGGAATACGACATAAGCAACAGAAGTCAACCACGGTGGCAACATGTAAGCAGACACTGCAAACAGCCATTCCGGCATGGCCTGTATGTCTGAAGATTGTATATAGAAATATAGTCTCACATAAATATTGAGTCCTAAATATCGTTACAAAAATTCCATCCAGCTGGGTGTAGATTTTCTATTGTGAATTTCATTGAGGTGATGTTTTTGTAGAAGTTATTTGGGATACAATATTTGTGTCAAACAATATTCTGACAACGATATTCTGATACCACACATTCTTAGTTTGGATTGACAACAGGTTTCTTTCCAACAAGGTTTTTGAGGATCGTCACCCAGAGAAACGGCCCCTATCTGGGCAGAAGAAAGGGGTGGCCATGACAGATAAGGGAAAAACATGGATGCCACAGTTGCCTTTGCCTCTCGTTATTGTCTGCAACTAACAACTTCTCTGTCGATTGCATTTGGGGGGTGGGGGTGTCAGCAGCCTCTATGTGGTGTATCAAAGAGTTTTTCCAGCTTGGTAGCCTAGTTCTCCTCTCTGTCCTTGTGATGAGCGAAAGGTCAACTTTAATGCTTCACTTGTGTCTGGTTACACTTGTTCATGAGGTGAGAGTGGTGGTGGGCATATCTCAAGCTTCCTTGAATTGGAGGGGCTTAAAAATGGAACTTAAAGATTGTGACAATGTTGGTCTCTGATGGATAGGACCGGTGCTTCCATAAGGTGAGGAGAACATTCAGCTATATGGAGAAATCATGTGGTGGAGCTAAAAACCACAACGGTCTGAAAATGGCCAGTTTTCAGTTTGTAGGGAGCGCTCAAGTAGGCAAAGTGATATTTTGCCTATGGCTCGGAAAATCTATGCCCCAGTCCTCCAGAGTGTGGAGAGTTCATCATGTGGGACAAAATTAAATTGTCAAGAGTGTGTTGAAAATATTTTTCATTTCTCTGACCCACTTTGTGGAATGCGATGCCATTCTCTGTGCGAAATGAGACTAGCTATTTTAAGTTCAGGAAAGCCTTAAAGACCTGGCTGTTCAACATCTGAAACTTACACTTCCCGAGACAAACCACTGAATCAGTAGCGCCGGGAAACCCTTTGTTGGGTAGCTGTTGCGCGATACAAATGAAATTAATAAAATAAATAAATAAATAATAAATATGGGACTATGTCGAGAAGGACGCAGACTAATGAAAGTTGCCATACCTAATAGGAGCACGCCTTCATGGACAAGTTATTCAGGGCAAATCTATAACGGATCAGGAGGCAGTTCCATTTCCTGATACTTTGCAAAGATCACCAGCTAGAAAAAATTAATAAAACACAGTGACAACTGCGGGTTATCTGGACAGTTTATTGAATTCTTAAAAATGTGTCAAACGGGGCTGCAATACTTTAGTCTGATAATCTTTGTGAGCAAGTTGTTATTGTAAATTCTGTTTAGCACACATATCAAAATATTATGCACTGGTTCTCAGCATATACATTGCATTGGCTAGGGGCTTTCCTTCTTCAGGGAGGGGTGAGAGAGGGCTCAGGGGTCTTCTTGGAACATAGAGAGCGTGGTCTTCTCACCTTGATGTGGTGGTGGGACCCTCGTCTGTTGAAATCCCAAGCCCCCACCGCTCTTACATGCACGGGCCGCTGCTGCTAGGCCATCCTGCCTTGCTGGATTGGAGGTGCCTTGGGTCCAGAAAAAGCATGGCCCTGACTGGAAGAATGTTGTAGGCTCCCATGATGCTGTAGGCGGGGGTGGGGTGCGTTCCTACTCTCAACTTCTGCCCATGTCCCTTCCACAACTTCACCAGAAGAGTATTTTCATCTGATGAAGCCTCGTTCGATGACTATGGCCGAAGTATTGTGTCGAGAGTTTTCTGGTAATTCCAGTCTCGGAGACACTGGGCAACTCACAATGACAAGAGATGGAATTTCGCCTGGAGTTACTGCTTCCGGTAGGTTAGAGACCCCATAATCTCGGTCCAAAATGTGTTTTTCAGTATGCTTATCAGGCTGTAAGTCTATCATGTTCTTCTGCACAAATTTCTACATATCACCGTGAAAAAACAAATAGAAGATAATCTCATTTTTCACATTTGCATTGCAGTGTAAATTAATGAATCGACCTCAACAAGGGTGCAAATAGCCCACTCCAGTTTATGACAATGCCTTGTGCTGGGAGGTAGGCTAATGATGAAACAATAATCAAAATGGCAACCCTCATAATGTAAACAACAGTGCACAGGACTCTTGCTTCCATTCTTAGAACAAGGATTCAGATTTCTCACTCAAGGCGCCCAAGTTTTGAAAATATTTAGAGTGAGAACACATCAGCATATTTGATGACATCGCAAGAAGTGATGTTACACAACATTTGACATCAATGAGAAGTGAGATCAGCAAAATGGTAAAACAAATCTAAATGAATGTAAACCAAATTTAAAAAAATCCCTCACCACCTTGGCTCACAAAAGTGGTGGATCAGCACTTAAGAATCCAAAATAGCTCCTTCCATCAACTGACGGGTTCTGTGGGAGACCCCCTGTATGGTGACATGGCTTCCTGAAGCCTCTACATTGCCCAAAAGCTCACAATTAAAACGTAAAGCACTGGGCGAGTGTCACCTTAAGGCCCTTATTATAAGTTGCACTGGCGAGGTGCAAACTCCACTCACATAATTACTTTTCATGTGGGAGCACCCCACCAGTGCTGTGCAATTAAGAGTTAACTCCCCCATAATGGGGAATAACTGTGAAGGCACAGAGTTACTGTGCGGTATTCCACATGATATTTCCTGTTCTGAGAGGTTTAATGCATTCATGCTCCTAATCAGGACCTTAGAGTTCAGGTTTTATCCCTTGTGACCTGGCGTGACATTTACCCTGCCATGAGTGAGAAACTTGTACATTTCTCAGTCTCATTCGCAACGAGGGAGACCTTGCAACGACAATGACATAGGCTTCCACCCAAGTCTATGTTTTAAATTTGTGTCAACCTCTCAAGTATTGTCTCGCTGAAACATACATTTCCTGGAATTCGGTAATTCCATCCTCTACTTCCAAGCAGCCACAGAAGAAATGGAGAGCCCTTTCCCCCTCATTCACAAGACCATGCTTCAGTAAAACGCTTTTCCTCCCCACTTTGGAAAAAGGTGTCTAGGGCCGCCATGTGGCACCACGAACCACCTCAGTGTTTCTCAGAGGCATTCTGTATACTGTCTGTGCAGCAGTACTCGCCTCCTGTCACTGAGACATAACAAAAAACATTTTTGTATTTTCCAAAATTGCTTAATATCATTGGTAATGATTTATAAAAAATAAACAAAAAAAAATTCATGACCCCCCAAAAGGCATGTTTTTGCCCTCACTCTTGCCCTTGCATAACCTGTGAGTTTTGGGAGAGCGACATCTCTCTTATTAAGTAGATGCTTCCAACACAAAGTCATACTTGGAAACTAAATTTCAGGGCACCATTCTGCACTTCCTGTTGACGCTTATTTATGTCGTCGACACGTTTCCATACCACTCATCGGAACCTGTCGGTGACACAGGCATATCTGCTGAAGCTCGAAGTCATGAATGTGCAGGCAGTGTGCAAGTGTGATGTTGCGAGCAAACTCCGCGCGATAAAGAAGGATGCAGTTTAATGTAGGGTCATGCTAGCATACGTCAATATTTTAGAAGGGGAAAGTGGGAGTATTTTAAAACTAATCGAGAGAATGTATTACTCCCATTGACTTCTATTGAGGCCTGAATCGGGTCTATTGTCCTGTACTGGGACTAAATGAAAATATCGTTTTTTAGGTTTCGCCTGGCGTCCGCTGCGCAGCAGCGTTCGCGCAGGCAAAAACTTTTGAGAAGAGTATGGTGCCTTTGTCACGCCTCACACTTCCATTGGCTAGCTCCATAAATGGAGGCTAGCCATTGGAAGTGAGATCTGTCCGTCATGGTCCGAGGCGATTCGTGGGCGTTCCGGCGAGGTTTTTCTAATCCTTCCCCTTTTCTCATGTCATGCGGCTGTGGGCGTGTGTGTTTTTTTTTTCTCCCGTGATGTTTTCGTCTTTTTTGGAAGTGCCTTTAGCCGGAGTGGTCGGCGAGATTTACGTTGCCAGGAAGTTGTTGTTATTTTCGATCAGGTAAGCAGCATTATGTTTATAATTTGGCTCCGTGTTGTGAATGTTTGTGTTTGCACAATATGCTTGTGTGGAACACGTGCTGGGGGGGGGGAAGGATGCGACCCTTAACAGAGAAGGTTCTCCACGCAAAGAGATATAGGACAGTTTTCTTTATTCTATGTAACAAGTCTTTGCAAAGTAACGGGGATCTAGACAAGCCAAAAAGGTCCACAGTTTTAGGCAGGTGTGTCTTCCTGGTCCGGCCGGGGTGGATCGTCTTACTGCAGAGGTCCACTTCTCAAACATCAATGTTATCCGGCTCCATGCGACACTCGAAACGAAGAAAGAAAACACTCGGGGTTACTGGCGTTGCTAGACCACTAAAGAAGAAGGAGGAGGAAGCGGGGAGTGTGGGGGATCACCGGGGACCGTTACCAAGGTGAAAGCACCTATACTGCAAGTGTCTGAGTGAGCACACAACCGGGGGGTGCGAAGAACACCTCTCTCAATTACACAGGTCCCGTGACCGCCCACCACCCCTACCCGTTCCCTCCCTGTGAAAAGACCAGTCCCCGTAGCCTGGCCCGTACCTTGTGGAGCCACACTTCTCCTCCTGAAGTGTGGCGGGCGGAGCGTGGTTCCGTTGGCCTCCCGGCTTTCCTTCTCCTTGGGGCAAAACGGCTTCCACGTCTTTCCTGGATTCCGGGATCGATACCGCTTCCGTGTTCTCTTCGCTCGGAACACCGCAGTCCTGACGAGGTTCCCTGGACGTCTCCTCTCCCAATCTGCTCGCGCCGTTCTCTTCCGGTTCTCGCGCTATGAGCGCCAGCATCGTGCCTGATTGGAGGGAGGGTGATGACGACAGCGACAGAGTTCCCTCCTCCGAGAAAGCCCACGCTGCCTTAAAGGGACCGTGTCCGAAGGGAGGCTGTGGCAGAAAGTAACACGGGTTAATGTCGTCACCCGACCCGTGGCAGGTAGGGACCCCCTGACACATCCCTCCCCCAGAATTTCCCCGATCGGGGGAAAGGGGAAAGCGAGATAGAAAGTCAGCATTCCCCTGTTCCGAACCTTTGCGATGGCGGACCTCAATTTGAAATGGTTGTAGAGCCAAGAACCATCTAAGGATACGGTCATTATGTCCCCGGTTCCTTTGAAGCCAAGTCATTGGGGCATGATCCGTATACAAAACGAAGGGCCTTCCCTCGAGATAGTACCTGAGTTTGTCCACACTCCAGCAGACTGCCAAACATTCTTTCTCAATAGAAGAGTAGGTCAGTTCTCTGGGGAACAGTTTACGGCTGATGTACAAAACTGGTCTTTCCAACCCATCAGCGTCCTCTTGAGAAAGAACAGCCCCGATAACCACCCCTGAGGCATCCGTATGGAGGATGAAGGTTTTTGTGAAGTCTGGAGATACCAAAATAGGTGCTGTGGTAAGGACAGTTTGTAATGCCTGAAAGGCATTGGTTTCTTTGGGGGTAGGGGCTGGTAACCTAGGGGATGACTGGGTTTTCTTCAACAGGTCTGTAAGAGGACCAGCCATATCCGCAAACTGAGGTATAAACCGCCTATAATATCCCACCAGGCCGAGGAATGCTCTCATGTCTCTTTTGGTTTTTGGATAGGGAACTTCCAGGATAGCTTTCACTTTTTCTGTTTGTGGTTCTATCAACCCATTGCCTAGGAGATAGCCTAGATACTTCACCTTTCTGAAGGCGACCCTTGTCTTTTTAGCGTTTATGTGGAAGCCTGTTTTTCTGAGACTAGAGAGTATATTCTCAAGATGGTTTGTATGGTCTTCCCATGTCTTACTGTAAACAACAATATCGTCCAAGTAAGCGGATGAATACTGCTGATGGAAAGACAAGACTTTATCCATTGCCCTTTGGAACGTCGCCGGATCGCCGTGCAGTCCAAACGGAAGAACAGTGAAATGGTAGTGACCAGAGGGTGTGGAAAAAGCAGTTTTCTCCTGATCTGCCGGGTTTAGTGGAATCTGCCAATACCCCTTGGTGAGGTCTATAGTTGTGATATACCGAGCTTCACCAAGACGTTCTAACAGCTCGTCCACGCGAGGCAGAGGGTATGCGTCTTGTTTGGAGACGCTGTTCACAGCTCTGAAGTCGATACAAAAACGAATACTACCATCCCGTTTGGGGACTAGTACTACCGGAGAACAACAGTTGCTGTGTGAGGGTACAATCACCCCAGAACGTAGCATCTGGTTGACCTCTTCTTTGAAGGCTGCTCTTCTGGCTGCAGGGACACGATAAGGCTTTTGTTTTACTATCGTCCCAGGAGCAGTGGGTATGGAGTGTATCGCTATGTTTGTTTTTCCTGGCTGGTCTGAAAACACATCAGAAAAACGGAGCAGAAGAGATAATACTTTTTTTCGTTGTCCTTCAGTTAAGTAAGGGTTTATAGTAGTGTCATGAACAGTATGAGGGACAGTTGTAAGGGTATGGACCGCTTGGGGAGGTTTCCCCAACCACTTTTTTAACAAGTTTATGTAGTACATCTGGGTTTTATTGCCTTTAAGGCATAGGATATACGTGGTTTTACCGATTTTCCTACATACCTCAAAAGGTCCTTGCCATTCCTTCCTGAGCTTGTGTGTTGATGAAGGCAATAAGACCAAAGCCCAATCACCAACGTCAAGTTCCCTCTATTTTTTTCCTTTATCATAAAAGGTCTTTTGTCTGTTCTGAGCTATGGCGAGATGATCATGAGCCAATGTTCTAAGTTTGTGAAGTCTGGTTTGGAGTTGTCGGGTATAATCCAGTAGGGCCTCTGCCTCCTGTGCTCCCTCCTTTTCCCAACTGTCTTTGATTATTTCGAGTAGTGTTCTTGGGGTTCGACCAAATAACAGCTCAAAAGGAGAGGTGCCCAAGCTGGCTTGTTTTTGACTCCGAAGGACAAAGAGGGCCAAGGGCAATAACTGGTCCCAGTTCTTCTCATCCCCAGTTAGGAGTTTCTTTAAGGTGAGCTTTAGGCTACCGCTGTATCGCTCGAACAAACCGTCTGTCTGGGGATGATAAACAGAGGTTTTGATGTGAGTGATTCTGAGTTGTTTACAGACTTGGGCCATTAGGCGTGAAATAAAAGGCGTTCCTTGGTCCGTAATGATTTCTCGAGGAAACCCCATCCTAGAGAAGACCTCGACAAGCTTCTGAGCAATGGCTGATGATGTAGCTGCCCGAAGGGGATATGCCTCGGGATAGCGAGTGGCATAGTCCACTAATACCAAGGCATACAGATGACCTCTCGCAGATTTAGGCAACGGCCCTATAAGGTCCATTCCTAACCTATCAAATGGTTTCCCTATGATGGGCAACGGGTTCAGAGGAACCGCAGGGGGGGATATAGGGGTTTTGTTGTTGACAGATCTGGCATTCCTGACAATAGCGTTGTATCTGTGCATACACCTCCGGGCCAGAAGAAGTGCTGTAGAATGGCCTGCCCTGTCTTTTCTGCGCCTGAATGTCCTGCGAGCAAATGAGCATGTGCAAAAAAGAGTATCTGGTCCCTAAAGGCTACAGGAACCAGAAGCTGGGGTACTGCATCTGATTTAGCTACTCTATATAACAAGCCATTTTTTTCGATGAACGTGGGATAGGTTCTATTGACAGGGTCCTGAGGTGAACGGGCTATGTGCCAAGCGTTGGTGAGAGAGGCATCATTTAATTGTGCGGTTCTAAAATGGGTGTCCCTAGCCCATGGTTCAGAAGCAAGAAGATTGTTGTTTGGAGTGTATTGTAAGGCATCAGACATAAGGGTGATGAAGCCCGGGTTGTCAGTCCCTATTATCATTGACTCGGGGAGTGCATCCACAACCCCAACCACTACTTCTGTTCTAGCCCCTGTGGCGGTAGAGAGGCCTACTTTGGCTAACGGATACTCCCTAACGTCCCCATGGACGCACCTGATGTGAACACCTTTCCCTGGTAGCAGGCTAGAAGAGGGAACCAGTTCTTGTTTGACTACTGATTGTCTACACCCCGAGTCGAGTAAGGCACTAACCACCCTCCCATAAATGTTCACACTCACATAGAAGACTGGTCCTGTCTCCTGGGCGTACAGAAGAGAATGTAGGGCATAGCTCACATCCATAGGTTCTTCTTTTTCCTTCAGTTTTGTTTGGCAATACCGTGCGATATGTCCCCACTCGCCACAGTCTCAACATTGAGGACCAGGGTTGGGCTGAAAGTCCGATTTAGGCAAACGTGGTCGTGGAGGCTCTATGGGTGCCTTTGGGTATTTCTTATCGGGTTTCCCAGGTATATTTTTATTGGTTTTCTCGGGTTCCCTTAAAGGGGGACGTCCTTGGGCCCGAGCATAGGAAGTAGCCATTTCGATGGCGTGTTCAAGAGTCAGGCCAGCACGTTGCTTCAACCACCGCTGTGTCCCATATGGTAAGGCCTCCAAAAACTGTTTGAGATTGATTTTATTCATTACTTCTTCAATGTTCACTTCCTGTGGTTTGAGCCACAGGTCAGCTGCTGCTTTGAGCTTGTAAAATAGGGTCCTGGGAAGATCTCCTGGGGTTCCGCGTCCCTGCCGGAATTTCAGTCTATGTGTCTCTTCATCCACCCAGAGACGGTCAAGGATATACTGTTTAACTACTGCGTAGACTGTGGTACCGTCCTTATTAACCATCTGGTAGGTGGCCTGTGCCTCACCCGTTAAGAGTGGTGCGAGGTAAAAGGGCCACCTGTCACCGGGCCATGCACTGGCTCTAGCTGCTCTCTCAAAGTTTAGAAAGAAAGCCAAAGGGTCATCCCCAGGGGTGAATTTTTGGAGAGGGAGGACCGTTCCTGGGGGAGGGGCATTTGTTCTACCTTGCCCGAGCACCGCCATAAGTTGGTTTTGGCCCTCGGCCAACTTCAAGAGACTGTCCGCTTGGGCTTGTATGGCAGTGGAGAATGCCGAGCGGTCAGCTTCAGCCTGGCTAGATGTCTGTCCTATGGCCCACTCCAGTTTATCCTGGCCTTCTTTCATTTGCTGTATAAGCGTCTCCATCTTGTATCAGAGGGCGGTTATGCTCCTATCTGGCTCACCACTTGTGGAACACGTGCTGGGGGGGGGGGGGGGGGGGGGGGGGGGGGAAGGATGCGATCCTTAACAGAGAAGGTTCTCCACGCATAGAGATATAGGACAGTTTTCTTTATTCTATGTAACAAGTCTTTGCAAAGTAACGGGGATCTAGACAAGCCAAAAAGGTCCACAGTTCTAGGCAGGTGTGTCTTTCTGAACCGGCCGGGGTGGATCGTCTTACTGCAGAGGTCCACTTCTCAAACATCAATGTTATCCGGCTCCATACGACACTCAAAACAAAGAAAGAAAACACTCTGAGTTACTGGCGTTGCTAGACCACTAAAGAAGAAGGAGAAGGAAGCGGGGAGTGTGGGGGATTACCGGGGACCGTTACCAAGGTGAAAGCACCTATACTGCAAGTGTCTGAGTGAGCACACAACCGGGGGGTGCGAAGAACGCCTCTCTTAATTACACAGGTCCCGTGACCGCCCACCACCCCTGCCCGTTCCCTCCCTGTGAAAAGACCAGTCCCCTTAGCCTGGCCTGTACCTTGTGGAGCCACACTTCTCCTCCTGAAGTGTGGCGGGTGGAGCATGGTTCCGTTGGCCTCCCGGCTTTCCTTCTCCTTGGGGCGAAACAGCTTCCACGTCTTTCCTGGATTCCGGGGTCCATACCGCTTCCGCGTTCTCTTCGCTCGGAACACCGCAGTCCTGACGAGGTTCCCTGGACGGCTCCTCTCCCGATCCGCTTGCGCCGTTCTCTTCCGGTTATCGCGCTATGAGCGCCAGCGTCGTTCCTGATTGGAGGGAGGGTGATGACGACAGCGACGGAGTTCCCTCCTCCGGGAAAGCACACGCTGCCTTAAAGGGACCGTGTCCGAAGGGAGGCTGTGGCGGAAAGGAACACGGGTTAATGTCGTCACCCGACCCGTGGCAGGTAGGGACCCCCTGACAGCTTGTAACAGATTTTTTTTTATTTGAGATGTATTTGGCTCGTCTTTTACTCGTCTCGTGTATCCCGTCTTATGTCGTCTCCCCTTTGTGTGTCTCGTTGCTGTGTTTGTGCGTGTATCCTGTCTTGTCTATCCCGCCTCATGTTGTCTGTTTGTTTGTTTTACGTTTTTAGGTTTCGCCTCCATGTGCCTGTTAACCCGCCCCCCTCCCGCTGTCCGTGAGCCCGTTCACCTGCCCCCCTCCCGCTGTCCGTTGGCCCGTCCTACCCCAATGAAAAGGTAGCAAATGCGTCCACTTCGCATTGAAGCGGGAAGCAGGGAAGAAAGGGAGTTGTTTGACTTGGTGTCTGCTGTGGCAGCTGCTGGCTACCATCAGCCCCGCAGAGCTGCAGTTGCAAGCGTCCATGTTGTCTGTTTGTTTGTTTTACGATTTTTGGGTTTCGCCTCCGTGTGCCTGTTAACCCGCCCCCCCTCCCGCTGTCCGTGAGCCCGTTCACCCGCCCCCTTCCGCTGTCCATGGGCCCGTCCTACCTCAATGAAAAGATAGCAAATGCGTCCACTTCGCATTGAAGCAGGAAGCAGGGAAGAAAGGGAGTTGTTTGACTTGGTGTCTGCTGTGGCAGCTGCTGGCTACCATCAGCCCCGCAGAGCTGCAGTTGCAAGCGTGAGACCCGTTGACGAAGGGGCACTGGGGCTCTCTTCGGGTGGTCTTGCTTGGTACAGTGATGGTGCTCACAAGACGCTCAGACGCAATAGCATCTTTCTGCCTGGCTGGTCTCCCTCCCTCGCCGAGCAGTGCCTAGATTCCGTTCGGCACGGCTGCTTAGCTGACCACCAGCCAATACGAAGGGGCTCCTGCAAATAGTATCCAATAGCGCACGGTTCAGGAAGGGTGCACATCAGAGCAGCTGAGCACACCAGCAGGGGCTTATTTAGGCCAGGACCCGTGGGCATGAGGGGTCAACTTCACCTCCATTAGTGCCAATGTTTTATTACAAATGTATGTGAGGGGGCCCATTTTCTTCCTTAAAATAGTGCCCATGAAGCTCTTTCTACATCACTGCCCACACACCCTTGTTGACAGTCTGCCAGCCCTTCTTCCCATTTCATGGATTGCCACTTCCGGAAGCCCCACCGTCCATGATGCCTCCATCAAGCCAGGGGCCCGGGTAGAACAGTAACCCTGCAGACAGAGGCTCCAGGTTCAAGTGCCACCTGACCACATGGCCCAGTCTCAATCCATGTACACAGACCACCAGGATCGGACTCGCCCGATTGGCTGGTCTGACAGATCAGTATAAGGGCCGTTTTTTTTATTAGAAGTTGGTAGGCCTATTTATGGCGTGATGGGTACGTTTTTAGTGATGATCCCCTGCTATTAAAACACACATTGGCCGCAGGCAACACAGATGCATGCATGGAGCCTCCCATACTTTTTTAAAGTACAGCCCAACGTTGCTTTCCTTCAATTTGTGATTTTGTGTACACACTTCTTATATTCTTTCCATGAGACAGTCGAAAGCATTTAAAGTGATTTTCAGTCCGTAGAATAGACTGCACTTTTTGTGTAATGTTCAGGTTAGCACTGTTGTGGTTCTGCTACAGTAGTTTGTAAAAAGAGGTTGTACATTTTGTATATTGCCTATTCCTTCTGCATTTTCATTTGTTATACTTTTTAGGTTTCGCCTGGCATGTGTGTGTGTGTGTGGGCGGGGGCTCTGGGTGTGTGTGTGTGGCTCTGGGTGGGTGTGTGTGGCTCTGGGTGGGTGTGTGTGTGGGGGGCTCTGTGTGTGTGTGTGTGGGGGGGGCTCTGGGTGTGTGTGGGGGGGCTCTGGGTGTGTGTGGGGCTCTGGGCGTGTGTTTGGCTCTGTGTGTGTGTGTGTGTGGCTCTGGGTGTGTGTGTGGTAGTAATTGCTGTCTGCTGAGCTCATCTGTAGGGTACAATAGGTCTCACATTGCGAGAGATTAAGCTAATGGCAATGTAAATGACAAAACCAACACATAAATACAAATTTTGTCATTTACAATGCCAATAGCTCTGTGTGTGTGTTTGTGGCTCTGGGTGTGTGTGTGGTAGTAATTGCTGTCTGCTGAGCTCGTCCGTAGGGTACAATAGGTCTTACATTGCAGGAGATTAAGCTAATGGCAATGTAAATGACAAAACCAACACATAAATACAAATTTTGTCATTTACAATGCCAATAGCTCTAACTTTTCCAAAGGCGAAACCATTGCATTGCAAATGCTTGTTTTACCTTGCCTGTCAGGAGCACGGAGAAAGCACTAAGGCAGGTAGAGGGAATATGACAAAAATGTGTGCATTGGCCTGTAGGAGCAGGTTACTGGCAGTCCATAATCTGAGTCACTCAAGACCAGTCCCTATCTGCAGAAGCCTGACCAGGAATCAGGATTTTGCATACAGGAGTCGGGAGGCGGGAGACCAGCCTTGAAATCAGTAGTTTGCCTGAATCGGGAGGGTTGGCATGTATGTGCTAGCCCCAACCGGAGGGCAACCATAAGAACTCAAACAGTGGGCAATTGTGTGCTGGGCCGTTCCGACAATGCTATCAGTGCTTTGTGTGAGTTATGTAGAGCTGGGTGACCGGTAGGTTCACTCTTTGGGGTCAGTGCCATTTGTTGGCAAGGCGTTTTCAGTTTAGGGGGTCAGGGCTGGCTGTGGTTGGATCCTCAAGACAGAAATTAGGGAAGACTCAGAGACTCATTCTGATGGTGGTCATAATTCTGATTAGGACTCAAAACGACGGATGCATCCGAGTCACGATCACAACTTCTGAGAAATTACCTCACAAACCGGGTGGTTTTTGCCACATCAAGCCAGGAAAAAGGTGTGCGGTAAAAAAATTACAATAGTCCAGGTTTTTGCAGTTTAGAACAGGTAAAGATGCAGTACTATAATAGCATTTCCTTTTAAGTACATTATTTGGGAGCAACATAAGACAAGAACTTAAGATAGGATGGACCTATTAGAGATGGGAATTACCAGGATATACATCCCATTTTTAAATCAACTGGTGCCCAGGTTCAAGTGGAGGGTCCAGTAAATAATTCCAAGATCTGTAAACTTGAAGTTTCTTGTCCAGTCTCCCACGGACATGCAAATCAGTCCCACTGGTCATGGAGAAGACCACATTCCTGGCTTCATAACTCGTCGACCATGTATGGGTTGAACTCATAACCCTGCTGAAGCTTCTCAGGCTGGTACGACCACAGTAGAGGTGCAGCAGCATGGGCCGGGGTCTGGGTGGGAGCTGAGCTGGAGGTGTGACGGCTGAGCTCGGGAGCCTGCAGGGCAGGATCGCAGATGGTGTACGGGTTCGGGGGCGAGTCGTCCTCGCGATACAGGGCTTGGCGAACACTGAAGGTGATGATGCTCAAGCAAAGCTCCAGGAACTCGGCGACAGTGCAGACAGAGACCCCGATCCAGAGGCCCACGAGACCCCCAAGGCTGGAGACGAGATCCACAAGCTGTGGAAGAAGAAGGGAAACAATCACAGGTGGGTTCATGACATTTGGGAGTGGACAGGTAAAAGGATGAGAGCTCGATCAGGCCTGTAATGGCATGACGTAACAAAAAAAAAGCAGGAGTGCAATTGTGGTACACCTATGCTCCATTTTCAATGGTAAATTTGCAAAACTTCTTGGTGGCCAAAGATACATTGATCAGCAATAGAAATAGGTTTATCTGCCTGTTTACCAGAATAACTCACCTCCTGTTTCTGAAACACGACAAACACTTTGCACTTCATGTAAGTGCTTCTTTGTTTTACTAGTGATTTTTAAAAAGAAACTCACAATATATTTCATCAATTGGAATTGTTTCCCTTGCAGTTGATCATGTGTCCGGGTTATCTTTGCCTTAAAATGCAACCTTTGGGGAGAACATTATTACTCTTCATGTAGGGAAGATCTTCAAACATAATTAGGAACGTGCAAAGTTTTAATCAAGCCCCCAAAGGTGGCTAATTTGTGGAATTTTATTCTGAAAAAAATAATGATAAGATTTCCCGAATTCACTTGAGTTGTTTCATTTCGTCTATTCCTGCTGCTGGGTGGGCGGGACATCAGGTTGCAGAGATCTGAGTCCATCCCCCACCCCCATGTTGCCTGAAACACAAGGGCTGTGTCTCGGCTCCATCATTGTCACTTCCCATTCCAGGAAGTCCTGCCTGCTGACATCCAGGAATGGGGGATGGAGCGAGGTGTTGGCAATGAAAAGGTTGAGAGGCTGATGTTTCCAGCTGTGCACAGGAGTGGGAAAGTTTCCACTGCACTTCACAGCCCAGTCCCATTGCGTAGGTCAGCATGACAGCGCAGCTGTTGCCTACACTACTTGATTATAATAACACGAATATCGTGGGTATGGTAATGAGTCTCTATGATCAAGAGACAGACCATCCAATCAGATGGATGACCAAATGAGAAGATTGATCATTATGATATATTGATGGGAATCCATTTAGCTGTATGTGGATCTCACTGGTAATCACTTGGCGTTATGCTCTTCTCTACTGCTGTTTCCTGTCTTTTCTTAGGCTTGAAGGTAACTTGTGTCCTGACTCACTTAGCAAGGAGTCGAAGCCAGTGAGCTAATTGAATGGCTTTTTTTGAGACCCCCGGTTCTTCGTGTTATTATACACTACTTGATTAACAGAAGAGCTTTCAGAAGCACTACTGAGAGAGGGGCTTAGGTTCCGACCACGTGTTGATACCATTGAGCACAACATTTGATTGGGCCAAAGTTATGTGCTTCCAACGAAAAAGAGTGCTTGTGTTTAACTCCTTGTCTTGTGGGAATGCTTATGTTCGACACAGCAGGATTGTGTTGGTTATGGAGGCAAGCCATTGATCAAGGCGGTAGTCCTAAACCTGTTTATTGTGAAAGGCTACTATAAAGGCTATATGCCTGACATATATATTGTGAAAAGCATATGTGAAAGCCAATAGGCATTTAAGGGTGGATTGCTATCACTCTGAGTTAAATCCTACAGAGAGGTGTTTTGTTACATGGGGTCTCACTGATTATCTTAGTAGACATGGGCTTTGATATTTGTTACCCCCATAACTATAGATCTGCATTATGATAATCCATGCTAGGCACTCCTGGAAGACATAGTCTTTTGCTTTGCCAGCTGGAGCTTTATACACATTTGTAATTTTATGACTGTGTGCCTAGTGGTTGCCTGGTTGGGTTGCTTATACTCACTACAGCATGTCTGTGTTGGTTATGATAACAAGCTAATGATGTAGGCTATATTCCTGACAGGATGATTGGGAAAGGTATGCCGAATCCCCTAGATGTGATCTGTTTATAATGAAAACGTAAGTGAAAGGCAGTAGACCTGGCTGATTTATTGTGAAAAACATTTGTTAAAACCAATAGGCATTTAACAGTGGATTTTTATCACATGGTGCTATAGCCTGTAGACGTGTAACCTCATAGAATGCTATAGGAGGCAAGGGCTTTGGTGTTGGTCACCCACTCTGACAACCCCAGGGGGTTGAACATTTTCACGGTGAAGATTCTTGTTGGGCCCTTTTGAGAGTGTTGCAAATTGTTTTACCAGCTGTAATTTTGTCCATATTTGTAACTATTTGCATAATGGCTGCTATCTTACTTTCATTTCAGTAGGCCTGTGTAGGTTTTGGTGTCAAGCCAATGATAAGTACTGTAGGACTTATTGGTTCATTGATAAAAGTTATATCAGATTCCATAGGTTTGATTAATTAACTATGAAAAGATATGACAAAGCCAGTGGGCTGCCTTACTTATTGTGCAAAACATGTGTTAATGACACTAGGCTCTTAAGGGTGGATGTATTACACTCTGCTAACGCCTGTACGCAGGTACTTTGTTGCATGGACTCTCACAGATTACTGTAGAAGGCAAGGGTTGTGATGTTGGTGTCTCACTCAAACAAACCACGGGCATAGAAGATCTTCACTTTGAAAATCTGTATCAGGCTGTTTTAGGACAATTTTATGTTGCTTAGACAACTTTCATTTTGTACATATATGATATTTTATTGCAGTATACCTAATGGTTGCCTTGTTGGAAAGCTTATGCTCAACACAGTAGGACAGAGTTGGGCCTGGTGAAAAGCCACTGATACAGGGTATACACCTGGTTGGTTCAATGGGTAAAGTTATGACAGATAGCATAGGTCTGCTCTGTTTTAAATGAAAACCTATGATAAAGTCAGTTGGCCTTGATTTATTTATTATGAAACACATATGTTAACCCAAATAAGCCTTTAATGGTTTGAGTCAACTGTCTGCGACCAGTCTCTATGATTGTCATTTGCACTCTGTTTCCAGCTGTGGAAGTATAAGAGCTTGGGGATATGGGTCAGCCAACTGCTGTCTTTGGCTTCCTTGCCGTGTGAGCGAAGGCCTTTTTCTGATCATAACATGAGTATTTGTAAAGCACATGCTCACCCCTAACAGACATTTATTGTTCCCCAACTCAATGATACTCATCTTATCAACCTCAGAAAGGATAAAAGGCTCTGCCGGGATTTGAACCTGTGACTATGAGGTCAAACACAGGCGCCTGCAGTGGATGCTTTAGTCCTCTAAGCCACCAGATCAAGTTCAAGTTCAAGTTCAAGAATTTGTATAGCACACTACTCACCCAGAGGGTCTCAAGGTGCTTGTGGGAGGGGGGTGCATTATTTGTGGAATAGCCAGGTTTTAAGTTCCTTTCTGAAGGAAATGTGGTTCTGTGTGAGGCGGAGGTGAGTCTGGAGAGAATTCCAGGTCTTGGCCGCCAGGTAGGAGACGGATCTTCCTCCCATGGTGGATCTGTGGATGCGCGGAACTGCGGCGAGGGCTTGATTGGAGGATCTTAGTTGGCGGGTGGGTGTGTAGAAGGACAGTCGTGTGTTGAGACATTCGGGTCCTAGTTTGTAGAGGGCCTTGTGTGCGTGGGTGAAGAGACGGAACGTTATTCTCTTGTTGACGGGAAGCCAGTGGAGGTCTTTCAGGTGGCCGGTAATGTGAGCTTGGCGAGGGATGTCCAATATGAGTCTGGCTGATGCATTTTGGATGCGTTGGAGTTTTTTCTGTAATTTGGCTGTGGTTCCGGCATAGAGGGTGTTTCCATAGTCCAGTTGGCTAGTGACCAGTGCGTGGGTGACAGTTTTTCTTGTTTCGGTGGGGATCCAACGGAAGATTTTTTTGAGCATACGAAGTACGTTGAAGCAAGAGGATGAGACGGCGTTGATTTGTCTGGTCATCGAGAGGGAGGAGTCTAGGATGAAGCCTAGGTTACGTGCGTGGTCTGTGGGTATGGGTGCTGTGCCCAGGGCCGATGGCCACCATGAGTCGTCCCAGGCAGAGGGGGATGATCCTAGGATGAGGACTTCCGTTTTGTCTGAGTTGAGTTTTAGGCTTCTGTTTTTCATCCATTCGGCTACTTCTTTCATGCCTTCATGGAGATTGGTTTTGGCGGTGTTAGGGTCTTTGGTGAGGGAAAGGATCAGCAGGGTGTCGTCAGCGTAGGAGATGATGTTGAGGTTGTGTTGTCGCGCGATGGATGCGAGGGGGCTCATGTAAACGTTGAAGAGGGTGGGACTGAGTGATGATCCTTGTGGTACTCCGCAGATGACTTCGGTGGCCTCTGATTTGAATGGGGGGAGTCGGACTCTCTGGGTTCTCCCGGCGAGGAAAGAGATGATCCAGTTCAAGGTTTTTCCTTGTATTCCGACGTTGCTGAGGCGTTGTATGAGGGTGCTATGACAGACTGTGTCGAAGGCGGCGGAGAGGTCGAGTAGGATGAGGGCAACTGTTTCTCCGTTGTCCAGTAGCGTTCGGATGTCGTCTGTCGCTGCAATGAGGGTGGTTTCGGTGCTGTGTTTGGCTCAAAAGCCGGACTGTGAGGAGTCGAGGGAGTTGATGGATTCAAGGAAGGCGGCAAGCTGATTATTGACGGCTTTCTCTATGACTTTGGCAGGGAATGGGAGGAGGGAAATGGGGCGGTAGTTCTTAAGTTCAGAGGGGTCTGCTGTGGGTTTTTTCAGGAGGGCGCTGAGTTCGGCGTGTTTCCAGCTTTCTGGGAAGGTAGCGGATTTGAAGGAGCAGTTGATGACATCACGGAGATGGGGTGCGATGATGGAGTCTGCTTTGTTGAAGATGTGGTGGGGACAGGGGTCGGTAGGTGAACCTGAATGGATGGAGTTCATTAGGCGGATGGTGTCTTCAGTGGTGATTGGGTTCCAGGCGCTAAGGTTGTTAGTGAGCGGTTTAGGTTCGGAGTTGGGTGGAGTGGACTGTTCTTTGGAAATGTTCTTAAAGCTGTTATGTATGTCGGCGATTTTGTTGTAGAAGAAAGAGGATAACGAATCGCAGAGGTCTTGGGAGGGAGTAATGTCGTTTGAGGCTGCGGTGGGGTTGGTAAATTCTTTGACGATGTTGAAAAGTTCCTTGCTGTTATGGGCGTTGTTGTCGAGTCGATCCTTGAATGTTGATTTCTTGGTGGATCGGATCAAATGGTGGTGTTTGCGGGTGGCTGCCTTGAAGGTGGTCAGGTTGTCAGTGGTTGGGTTTTTTCTCCATGTTTTCTCGAGAGTACGGCATAGTTTCTTGGATTTCTTAAGGTCATCGTTGAACCAGGGGGCCTTTTTGCTACCCTGTTTGGTTTGGTGGTTTTTCAAGGGTGCTAATTCGTCAACGCTGTGAGTGATCCATTGTTTGAGTTTGGTACCAGGGCTGATGAGCCAGTCCTTTAGGTTCCCCTTTTCTCTTTTTACAGGCTCCCTTTCATTTTTTTTTATCTCCTCTTTTCATTTCATAGATACTACAACAACTTGCCTGGTAGTGCTAACCAGTCGCTTGCATGCTGCTCATTTCGTCTGCAGTGCTCTACATCCTACCCAGCCTCTGCCTCTAAATCAGGAAACCATTCTGGAATGATATTAAACATAGCGTATCTATTTTCACTCCAACATAGCCAACAAATCGGTTCTAAATGTGGCAGCCATGCTGAAACTTTAAAATAATGATAAATTATTTAAAACACCAGTGCAAAATGGCACCCATAGCAATGTTTAATTTGATTTGTTATTGCACACATTTGCCTGGCACGTTTAGGTGGCAGCCTGTTCCCTTTTTCTACTTTTATTCTTTTAATTTTTGAGACATATGTTGTTGAGTTTATTTATTATTGTGGTTGTGTAAGTGGGTGAATGCAAGAATGAGTACGTGGATGAATGAATGGATACATTAGCACAAAGATGAGTGGCAAAGTGCACACATGGTGACCAATCGAGTGCCTAAATCCACCAGCGACAGAAAAGAAATGTTCATTTATAAACCAGACCTATTGTAAATAAAAATGCTTGTTTGGACCACTTTGGCATTGGCATTTGTGAAACTGGCACAGTTAAAACAAGCATTGGCAACGCCAATTGGTGTGGCATTTGCAGGTTGAGGAGAATGTCAATTTTAGACATATTTTTATTGCAATAATGTGCCACAAAAACAAAAAGGAAAAACATGCCATCACCAAATATGTTCACCAACAAATTGGAATTTAAAAAACATTAAGGAATATGACTGCATAATTCGTGATGTCTTTTAAAATAAAATACCTCCCAGCAGCTCCCAATTTTTTTTTTACTATTATTGTTTTTGAAGAAGAAAAGAATAAATCTCAACCTAACCAAGCACTCCAAATGCAGGCTGCTGCACTGTTACAATGCTACTAAAACACTTTATAACAGCAACTTTAAAAAAAACTGATGGAAAATAAATCCCCATTTAAATGGACAGCAGGATTTCAGGCAAAACAAATACATGGTATTTAATGTTAAAACTGTGACAGACTTATAACCTAGAGCACTCAGTAAATGGAAGCACTATGTGATGGGTTAGATAAAACCCTGTCTCATGTTTTTAAGGCGATATTAATTTTGTCATTGTATTGATTTATGCACTTTCTGATGAGATTATGTATTTTATTGTGCTTTTATCATTTAATTGTAAAATCGAATAAAGATGAATGATATGATATGAATGTTAAAATAAATAAAAAGCAGACTTTGAACAATCTTTGTCACTAAGGTGTAAGGAACTATTTTTAGGAGGTTGTAAACCATGTCCACAGGCTTTGTGTAGCCAAACAAAGTGAAGGGAGCCAATGGATATAGTAGGCTGACCTGTTGCCCCAGGCTGTATGCTGTGGGGACTGACACAAAATGTGAATGACAGTTGAACCGTCCAATGGATGAAACCTGCTGAGAAAAAACCCTCTGCATATGTCGTTTATGATGTTTTGGAGAAACAATAGTCAGGTGAAACAGCTAAAGCTGTCTCATACGTCAGACCTAAAAATAGCAAAGTGGCAAAGCTCTCTTACCTTCACAACTCTACACAGGCCTAAACTTACACACAAGTCCAACCACATTCTTGCAACAATTAAATGAAGTCAACAAAGTCTCCAGCCCGGCACGGTGCAATTGCCACTGGGGCACATGTATGTCTTCAGCACAGCATTGCACCATCCATGACTGAAAGCAGTGAGGGATACGGACACACCTGCTGCCATCAGGACGCTGCCTTACATGTTGCGTTCCTGTTGTTGTGCGTGAGGGGAGAGTCGCCGTTTTTATTACTCATAAGACTCTCACCTGAGGCCAGCCGAAGGAACATGAACTGTGGACTACAGAGGGAAAAACGTAGCTTAGATTGATGCAATATTTCTGATAAGATGAGTGGCTTCCTTTCTTCTTGAAAATATTTGCTAACAAGAAACACTTTTAATACTCAAACCGTTTGCGGTAAGGCGGTGTGTGTTTGTGTGTACGAGGGTGCTTGTGTGCGTGAGAGAGAGAGAGAGAGAGAAAGAGAAAGAGAGAGCGAGAGAGAGAGAAAGAGAGAGAGAGGGAAAGAGAGAGGGAAAGAGAGAGAGAGAGGGAAAGAGAGAGAGAGCGAGAGAGAGATAGAGAGAGGGAAAAAGAGAGAGAGAGAGGGAAAGAGAGAGAGCGAGAGAGAGAGAGAGAGAAAGAGAGAGAGAGAAAGAGAGGGAGAGAGAGAGCGAGAGAGAAAGAGAGAGAGAGGGAAAGAGAAAGAGAGAGAGGAGAGAGAGAAAGTGATCGAGAGAGAGAAGAGAGAGAGATAGAGAAGAGAGAAAGCGAGACAGAAAGAGAGACAGAGGGAGAGAGAGAGCGGGGGGAAGAGAGGGAGAGAGAGGGCAAAGAGAGAGAGAGCTAGAAAGAGAGAGAGAGAGGGAAAGAGAGAGAGAGTGTGAGAGAGAGAGAGAGCGAGAGAGAAAGAGAGAGAGGGGGAGAGAGAGAAAGTGATCGAGAGAGAGAAGAGAGAGAGAAGAAAGAGAGAGATAGAGAAGAGAGAAAGCGAGACAGAAAGAGAGACAGAGGGAGAGAGATAGAGAGGGAGAGAGAGGGCAAAAAGAGAGAGAGAGAGAAAGAGAGAAATAAAGAGGGAAAGAGAGAGATAGGGAAAAGAGAGAGGGGAGAGAGAGAGAGGGAGAAAGAGGGAGAGTGCAAAGAAGGAGAGAGAAAGAGAGGGAGAGAGAGAGAGAGAGGGAAAAGAGAGAGGGAGAGGGAAAAGAGAGAGGGAGAGAGAGAGAGGGGGCAAAGAGAAAGAGAGAGGGCAAAGAGAGAGATAAAGAGAGAGAGAGAGGGAGAGAGAGAGCAAAGAGAAGGAAAGAGAAAGAGAGAGGGGGAGAGAGAGGGCAAAGAGCGAGAGGACAAAGAGAGAGAGAGAGAAAGAGAGAGAGGGAGTGAGAGGGCAAAGAGAGAGAGAGAGAGGGCAAAGAGAGAGAGAGAGGGAGAGAGAGACAGAGACAGAGACAGAAAGAGAGAGAGAGAGACCTAGACTGAAGAGAAGAATTGTGCTGATGGAGAGGTTAGCCCCAGCGGGTGACTTCAGTGTCCCAGTGGCTCACCTGCATGGCCGGAGTCTCCTCAATGAGTTCATAGTTCAGCTGCTGATAATAAACCACAAGTTTCACCACGTTGTCTCTGAAAAACGTCCAAAAAAATAGAAATTATCAAGTCAGGCACTTACAAATGATGAATTGAACTCCAAAGAATTGTTCCTGTAATATCTCCTCCCCCCACGCTTAGTGCCACCAGCCGCTTGTTCCCCAGCACCGCCATGTGCGCGCTCAATCTCTGTCAGTTCCAGCTCTCCTTCACCTAAACCCTTTTGACTCCTCCTTGAATGCAGACATCTTGGACCTCCCAAGACGAAGCCACTTCCGCCCGCCCTGACGCTGCATTCACAGCTGTAGACTCACCTCAGTGCACTCAATCTCGGTGCCAGGTTTACTGAAGTGTGTCACTTCCCCAACACCAGTTAATGCTAACTGCTAAGCAATTGTAATTGCATTTATATAGCGCTTACTACCCCAGATGAGGCGAGTGCTTTTTCGGCGAGTAGCACCCATTAAGGATTAGTGTTGAATTAGTATAGTGAGCTATGAAAGAAATTTGAGTGGTGGATATTAGTCAGTTATTTGGATTCAGAAGGATAGTAGAGAGATAGAAGAAGGAAAAAGGTTTGCATTTATATAGCGCTTGTTACCCCTGATGGGATGTTGAAACGCTTTTTTGGCAAGTAGCACGCTACTCCGGAACCCATAAAGGATTAGTGTTGAATTAAAGCAAAGAACATATTCCCACCAATCAACTTTTTCACACAAATGAGTTTTCTTGCTATAAGTTGAAGACTTCACACCTCTAAAGGGCACTGCATCACAACATTTGAAACTCGAGATAATACGTGTGCAGTAGGCATAACGCGGCAGGCATGGCCAGCTTAAGCTCTGGTGGCGCCCAGTGCAGAAATGTTTGTTGCCCCCCTCCTCCCCACCACCATCCATGGTGGAGGTGGCCACCTGCACCATTGATTCCCCTGCAACCATTTTTGTTTAATGCCCCTCAAGGCTCCATAGCGACCCTCTTTCAGATGCATTTAATTATTTATATAGCCCCACTCATACCATTTAAGGACGTCAGAGCACTTTGCATCACACACACATTACACAGAGACAATCAATCATACGTGTGTAAATCGCTGTATAGGAAATGTTACATAAGCCAGAGCACTGCAAGGTGTAGGAGTGACACGTCATCCATACAGGTAGGCAGTATAGTTCAAGAGTGCTTGTTCTGGAGAAGCACAAACTCAGAATTGAAAACGGCATACCATATTTGGGAGTTCTCTTTAACAATTATAATGGATTTCTACCCAAATGAACCCTTTTTGCAACATTAATCTATGCTCTCATCTATACTTTGCAGTGCAAATGCATCTCTTTGATGCTAGTTAATAATTCGCCATTCTATATTAGGAGTTTAACTTATAAACTGCAAGTAACAAAAGGATTTCTCTTAAAAAAGCAGTAACCCACTGACCTATTTACATTATTTGCACTTTGTGATCTGCATGGTACATGTTCTTTGCAGCAGCCATATTAATCCTCTGTGTTATTTTATGATCAGTCGAAACCTCAACTAGACAAAACTCTGATCTCTCTCCAGGAAGAACATTAATCACCGGAGTTATCTTGACAATTTTATTGTTGCCTGGAAATTGCTGGAGGCAAGGAACATGGCAGCAGGTGCTTTTAAATCCAAAATAAACTTGCAAACATGACACCCTGTGAAGTCAGCACCCAGTGTGTTGGCACCGGTCGCTCCGCCCTAGAGCCGGCCCTGGGGGCAGGAATAGCGAAAACACCCATAGGATTCGATATAATATCCTTTCCCTTAAAAAGTGCAACCAGGCATTGCACTAAATTTTAGCACCAAATAAAAGCAGCTGCAAACAACAGGAAAATGAAAATTGTGTG
This sequence comes from Lissotriton vulgaris, assembly GCF_964263255.1. Classification (NCBI taxonomy): domain Eukaryota; kingdom Metazoa; phylum Chordata; class Amphibia; order Caudata; family Salamandridae; genus Lissotriton; species Lissotriton vulgaris. The sequence continues at coordinate 1,260,024,214 of NC_141695.1, forward strand.
ATATTTTCACACTTAATACAGTTAAATTATTCATTTTACGTGGACCCTTGAATGGTTGTCTGCAGAAAGAAATTTATACCGGATGGTATGCCTCAAATACATTTTCTTGTAAGCCCAAGACAATGCTCACTCATGCTTTCTGTATTGTGCAGGGTGAAATATTGTTCAGCTTCACGCACGTGTGATCTTATTACCATTTATGTGGTCGATGACATCATCGGAATGCAACACATTGTAAGAAAGATGATGCACAGTTTTTTTGCCATTCACCAAACGGGACTTTGTAGATTTTCACGCAGCAGTGCATTGTGTGACTCTTTGTAAATGTTCCCCAAAATTACCCACCAACTCTCAACAAAACAACAATGGGCCTGTGGACACGTCAATGGTGTATGTGGAGCAATTTCTCTGTATCAAAGCTTCTCACAGGTTGGTGATACAATGTTAAGCAGTAAATTACACATGTAGAAGAACACTCTGGAGTATTGTTTGTTCTTCTTTTATTTTGAATGATTGCCCAGCCAACACGTGTTTCGTCTGGGGAATGCCCCAAGACTTCTTCAGGGCTGAAAGGCAGGCGCAAAAACGTGGTCAATCTCTCTGCCGGTTGTACTTCCGTCCCGGCTGGTGTCGGTAAAATGCACTCTAGAATTGTATCTGGTCCGGAAGTGTGCACAATACGGTGGAGCCGAGTGAGGCTTCACTCTGAGTGGTGTGCCTGCGTGACTTGTAAGAAACCTGTTTCCAGTCGTTGGTTGTCAGAAGTTGCAGCTTACTCACTGCTCCTAACTAAAAACCACTAATATCCTTACAACTCCCTTTAGCCCAAAGCTTGACCGGGCTCAAACACTGGAGCTTCTTAGCAGTCACAAGGGCACACCACCCAGAGTGAAGCCTCACTCGGCTTCACCATATGGTGCACACTTCCGGACCAGATACAATTCTAGAGTTCATTTGAACCCCTTTGCAGCAGAGGTAATTCCCGCGCTGTGCTGGGGGGCGGGGCGCGCACAGCGCCCCCATGCTCATGACGAACTCAGCTCGTCATGAGGCACAGTGCTCGTGTGCTCATCCTCACCCGTTTTCGTGGAATGTTCAGCACAGCAGGGGAATTATCCCCGCGTGTGAGCGTTCCACAGCTCATGAGCTCATCATGAGCACACGAGCACCGTGCCTCATGACGAACTGAGCTCGTCATGAGCACAGAAAGAGTTAACCACACCAGCCGGGACGGAAGTACAACTGGCAGAGAGATCAACCACGTTTTTTCGCCTGCCTTTCAGCCCTTAAGAAGTCTTGGGGTATTCTCCAGTCGAAACATGTGCTGGTTGGGCAATCCTTCAAAATAAAAGAAGAACAAACAATACTCCAGAGTGTTCTTCTACATGTGTAATTTACTGCTTAACATTGTATCACCAACCTGTGGGTAGCTTTGATACAGAGAAATTGCTCCACATACACCATTGACATGTGCACAGGCCCATTGTTGTTTTGTTGACCTTGTCAGTTTTCATGGGTTCAGGGTTAGCCCCCACCTGTGGCACCGCCTTACATGCATTGTAGCTACATACGAACGCAAACCTGTTGCAGGCGCCACTACCTACCGCACACATCAAGACCCTACACCCACCATCTGTCCTTACTTCTACACTCGAACACATGCCCAACCTGGTGTTTAGCGGCCTCAAACTTAAGATAAACTACAACAGTAACCCGACCTGGACCTCTTAGTGGGTCTTCGCCTTTCCTTTTCCTGGCACTGTGGAACAACAGGTTCCAGAAAAAAATACAATCCACCACTAGCAGCACACTCTGGCATCACTAGAGGAAAGACAAGTCAAGTTCCCTAAGGCACGCCTGACCTTGACAACTGTGAACTAGCAGCCTGCAGAATGGAATGTCCTTGGAAACGCACCACAGAACAATTCAATAACGAGGTCTCAAATCCTGCCAAAAAATGTACAACCACATTAAAGTTCCTGCCAAGGCACCCTTCTTCGTGTCAATGAAATGCATCATTGACTTAAGCATTGGTTGCGTAAATAGCAGGTCAAAGGTTAGAATCCGAGGAAGGCAACTCTGCCTTTCGTCCTTCTAAGGCCAACATTTTGGCCCTCATTACCAGAGATCTATAATTCCAGAGGCAGCCAGTAATTTAAGTTATTGGCCACAGCAGCAGTGGTATCTGTTGACATTTGAAAGAGGTTTTGGCGTAAAAGTTGGGTATGACTTTTATGTAGCGAGCAACACAAGCAAGCTTCAAAATGTGGGATCCAGGGTGGTTCCTTGTTCCAAGAAAAAAAAATTAAAAAAGATTGCCAAATGGTGTATCTTAAAGCAAATTAATTTTGTGATCATGCATGGCTTATAGAGCATTGGGAAAGTATAGTTGTGAAATATTAAACAAATTACAAACTACCCCATAGCTTACTGCATTAATGTGTTCAACAGTTACTGTAATGTGCAAATTGTACACCGGACAACTTCAGGCCCTTTGAAGTGTGTGCTTGCCCAGTGTCTTGCACTGCATGCAGCTTCAACTTTGGAAGAAAATGCTCTAACCAGGCTTCCAGAAGCACCCACAGCTGCTGGTACAATCAATCATATAGAAGTATGTGCAAACGGGTCTTTAAGTGGGAGGAAAATAGTGGGGGCTTTCTAGAAGGGAACATGTAAATACATTTCTGATTCCCATAGTGTGCCACCCCGCCGCAATTTTGGTTTCTCTCTGAGATGAAATTGCATCCAAATAAATAGAACAACTGAGATACACCTAAGACCTGTAAGTACAAATGATTTGTCATAACTAATTAACATTGTAAAAGTTTGCCTTCTGAAACTGTGAGTCTTTTAATTAAATAGTATTAAGGCCTGGGGATGGAGTTTCGGCCTTCAGTTATTTACTTTTTATGTTAGATATGTGTGCCCCTTTTCTCTGCACATCTCGTTCATCTGCACATCTTCAACCGACTCGCTTTCCCCTTCAGCCCCCCGTTTAACTCTTCCTCAAATGCTCTTACTCATCGTCCTGATATCACCAGTTCCAAACATACATGGCACTCATTCACATTTAAACACCTTATGTCCTTTTGCTGTGAAAATATTTTGGCATCTGTGTACCCTCTTCAGACACATTTTCATAGAATTTCAATTGCAACTGGAAAACATGATCATTGTTCTGTGTGCTCTGTAGAGAGACCAGTTCACTGACAGGCACTTTGCTTTGCCTTCAGCCTCAGCATCAGAGCTCTCAATCAAAGCCCCTAATAAACACCTAGCCCAACTCAGAATACGTACTGTTCAAGCATCAGCGGCTCCTCGCTATGGTTGAAAAGCGTTGCCCCCCTGGCAGCAGCCAAAAAATAAAAAATAAAACTATAATGAACCTGTGTTTAATATTTTATTTTTCTCTGTGGCATCATCCAGGCGGTGGGGTCATACAGATGACAGGCAGATGTAGGAGTGGTAGGTGCACTGGTTGTCAGTGTGCATGACGGTTTGGCCGAATGTCTCAGGCCAGCCAAACTCTCATGCGCACTGAAGCTTTCTCCAACCCGAGCTGCATTGCCGAGTTAGAGAGAGCAGGTACAGGCTCCAAGTCTCACTGGTAGCGCAAACCTTTGGCGTTCAGGCTAATTCTGGTGCTGCTTTCATGCAGCATGAAAGCAGCATTAGGATTGGCCCAAGGGATTCTGGGAGCCTGTGCCTCCAGTGCACGGTGATGGAGCCATAGGAGCGTCGAGCAGGTAAGTTCTTTTATTATTATTATATTTTTGGTTGTCCATCCCCGGTCCCCCCTCTCCCCCTGCCCGCCACTTTGCACAGACACTGGCCGCTACTGTGTACAAGAGTAATATTATGCTCACAATAATACAGAAACACAACATGATGAAATAGCTAACTAAATCACTGACATGCATTACCCTAACGTTTTTACCGTTCAATATTTGTAAATAAGTCCATCTTTTTGGCATTAATGATAAGGCCATGAAGATAGGGACAGTTTTATCACGATACAGCAGACAATTGCCTTTACTATAAGCATATACGTCTCCTTTCACGCTGGAGTCTGATATTTGGATATTCCCTACACTGTCGCCACACTGGTTTCATGAATAAGAATGTGTGTTCACATTCACAGACAGGCCTGCCATGTTTTACATATGTAATTTTGGCTTTTAACTATATGTTACAAGCAGCTGATGATAGTAAAAGGAGGGAAATTCCTGAGCCATGTGCTGCTAGTTCACTATATAACTTTAATTAGCATCTGGGGTAGGATGTGAGGCTACAGCCGTCCTTCCCGTTTCTTAATTTTCAGGGATATACCAACCACTGCCCATGTCCAGGAAGCATTATGTGGCTGGCAGATCCTTCTCTCTAAGCTACCTTTTGCTGTCATTTCACTGTAAACCTACCCCGGCGCACAGGTTCAGTTCTCTGAACCAGCGGATTACTAATGGGGTGAACCTCTTACTCATTGAGCCCCCTATGGTTTTGATAGGAGCATTTACTACATGATGCATACTCTGTCATAAAGTTCAACAAGCATTTACAAACTTCCCTCTACCACTGTTTAGCCATACTAACATAGAGCAGAATGCTACTCTCGAACTATAAAATAGAAGGGCAATTTCAGAGTAAATTAAATGCACTGGTAACAAGCATTCAGCGACTAAAGTAAGTACCCACAAGATATTTAGATCAACTCCACAAGGGAACAAAAACCATGCTGGTCTTTTAGATCAATTTCACGGGGGACCAAGTACAGCAGCTCCACTTCTAAAGGGGCCAGCGGCATGCAGCCAGGGCCTGGGGTGTCACAGAGGGGGACGTTAGCATGGCGAGGGGTTTCAGCACAATATACTTGACCCACAATTAGCATTATAACACTTACCATGACTGCATCCATTCCTGCCTCTGACAAATGGGAAAGGGTGGGTTCTACGCCTGTGAATGACGGGTGTCTGCCTTCGCGCAGGATGATGGCTCCCACACCCAAAACCATGACGCGAAAAGTTTCACTGGCATACAATGCATTCAGTCATTGAGCACAATCGCAATGAAGAGCTTTAGGGCCAGATGCATCAAAGGGTTTTGCCCATTTTGTGTCTATGGGAAAATGTGTTCATGCATATGGCCCTTGGAACAGTAAGCCCTGTGTTGTGGGTCACAGTTCTTAAAGTTGATTTACTGCCTGGTTTCCGTCTCCTGCTTTCGAGAGATGTGGGGCAGGCAGCCAGGGACAGACAGACTTAAATACATCAGTTTGTTAAGAGATATGATCTCAAAATAAATAAATCTATTTTATATTTGAATAGCAATGTGAAGGAATTCCACTGGGGCACACCCCCAGAGCGCTAATAGTGTAACTGCCCCTGCTGACAGCAGTAATTACAAGTGCCGGGCAAAGCAATCAAAATGTCCAGGTGAAAAATAGCCACATATGGGGAATAACATGTAAGATTGGCGCTGAAACACTGAATCCCATGTGTCACACCCATTTCTAAGCTGCAATCTTGTAATGGGCTGTATTCCCACAATCCGCAAGTGCCCAAGTTGTGTAACAGTAATGCCAGCTACTTGCTGGGCTATGAAATAGTGAATCTAAGACCCCGAAGTACAATATTAATAAAAGCCCTAATCATTGGTAGCAAAAACTAAATGCCTTCCCCCCGTCGTCCCAGTGAGACTTGTCTGCCACAATCTAGGATCCCTCTGTCACTCACGTAATGAAAGACTTTGCCAAACACCAGCCTGCACCCTACCTCGCCACTTTTAACAGCGACAACCCGCTCCTTACCCCATCGATTTATACCCCATTACCAATACTAATAAGATTGCCACTAGAATGACAATCCTATAGGTACCCGGGCTCTAATGAACTCTTTTCGACTCACTTCTTGAGTGTCTCCCTCAATTGAGGCTAGGGATTTCCGAGTTTATTTAAAATTTCCCTCTTGACTTTAGGATACATTGTGGTCAGGGCCACTTGAATTATGCGGCAAAGGAAGACCAAAATATGCTACAGAGACCAAATTATGCGGCAACAAAAGGCAAACCATCTGTCCGAATGTGGCACATTGTGTGTCAATTTTATTATTTTTACATTTTAATACACTTTAATACTACCTGTGCAAAGGTTTCACCTCATTGCTACTAGGGTAACACCTGGATGCAATGCAAACAGATACTAAAAGGTCCCCAGTGGCCTTTTTAAGATGGTCAGCCACTGTGTGGCCCAACAAACGGCACTTTTTGAAAGTTTTTTTTGATCCAATGATCTAGAAACAGTTAAGATGTAGAAACCTGTTAATTATGCAGCATATTGTGGATTCTGGGGGAAATTCAGTAAATCCAAGAGTATGTGGAAAGAACCATGGCTGCAGAATGCTACAAATCTAGGGACTTTGATTACGCTATTGTAGTCTCACAATTTAAAATTATTCATTTTCTTTTATGCAGTTCCTGGCAAATGCTTCCTCTAAACTCGTCAGAGAAATAAAGCAAATGTGCATGCCTAGTTTCACCGGAGGCACAGACCAAAGGTTGAGAAGACACCAGTTTGTTGGAACGTGAACACAAAACCTCCTGTCGTGTCTTGACCCAAGAATGACAGACACACTTCTTTATATTTTAAGGAGCTTTATTCAGTACATCCTTCTCTGTCCCTATCCCTATCCTATCTGCCTCTTTCCTGCCTACGCTCCTCCTCTTCCCCTGGCCCCGGCTAACTCCACCCACCCAACTACTAGACTGCTGACTCTGTTACATCTCCCCCAGACTGGCTAAAATTTCTTCAATGAGTCTTCTTGGTCGTTGAATGTCTCGGCGGGGTCGCAGAGACACTATCCCCGTATCAGTCCCAGAGTCCACTGGAGGATCTCTTGTCTGACTCACACTCTCTTGGTCAGATCGATCATGTCCTTCATTGACCGGCGCTCCAGTCATCTTTGTGAGAGCTTCTCTCATGTCTGGAGTGTACTTCTTAAAATGTGACGCATTCCTGGTGATTCGTCGATTATCGGACTTCGCCGTTATCATGGTGCCCTTCTGCTGGGTAATTAGTAACGGTTCAGCTCGGAAGTGGCAATCAGTCTTTCTTTGTTGGTCTTGTTTGACAATAACACAGTCTCCTTCATGTAGAGATGGTGATCTCGCTCTCCTCCTTGCATCCGCATATGATTTCATTTTGTCTTTGTCATGACTGTCTGCCGCCATCACCTCTTGATGAACACGGAAAGGCGACACCGCTCGCAGGGCTCCTTCCCAGGTCGGTATGCGTGTTCTTGTGGGTCGCCCTAGCATCAGCGTGGCAGGACATTTTCCAGTGGTGGCATGAGGGGTTGTTCTGTATGCCCTGAGGACCTCGTTCAGAGCCACTTGCAAGTCCTTTTTCTCAGTGGTGGCTTTTTGAAAAGTCTTTTTAAGTGTGGCCATTAACCGTTCAATGGTGCCATTTGCCTGCGGCCATAGAGGTGTGACTTTCCTATGTTTGAAATTCAAATGCTTTGCAAAGGCACTGAACTCGTGTCCATTGAAAGGAGGTCCGTTATCTGTTTTCAGCTCTTTGGGAACACCCCATGCCGCAAACACTTCATCCAACACGGTGAGGGTGCTGGAAGCACTTGTTGATGACACAAATTGAGCAATGGGGAACCAGGAGTATTCGTCAATTATGGCCAAGACATATTTGCCTGATTGCAGAGGTCCATAAAAATCCATGGCAAGTTCTTGCCACACCCAACTAGGTAGCGTGGTCATTTGCAATGGAGCAGGAGGATCTCCACGGTTAACCAACTGACACTGGGGGCAGTCCTTCAGGGTTAGCTCTACCATCTGATCGAGGAGGGGAAACCACACCGGTTCCCGGAGGGCTCGTTTTGTTGACACCACTCCTCTGTGACCTTCATGAGCAAGGTTGACAACACCCTGTCGTAGTTGCCTTGGGATAACAATCAGCTGACCTCGCAGTATCAACCCATCTGTGGTAGCAGAAAGTTCATCACAGACATGTCGAAAAGCTTGCATTTCTTGCTTGACAGTCGGATCATCAGCTTCTTCTTCACTTTCATGTCTCCACCTGTTTGTTTGGAGCCGACGTAGCACCTTTTTGTTCTCTCTGGCTTCCTTTCCCTTCGACCTGGGTCACGCCTCCTATGCTCAGTTTGCCGTTGCCGGGACGACGGCCGAGGCCTCCATTGTTTCTCTATTGAGCTTCGACAGCTGCTGCTGGCCTGTACTCGACACATCTGTTCTTGGCTTACATTCCGTCCAGTTTCAATGCTCTTAGCATGTTCTTCCGCCTGGTCATAGACGCAAGTCATTTCTTCAATATCATCTAACTCATGATGTTTTCTCAGCAGCCGCCTCCAGAGTGTCTCAGAGTGGCATCCATCGATGATCTGTGATTTAATGGCAGCATCTGTTGAAAAGGTGTCGAACTCACAGTGTCTCGATAATCGCCGCAGTCTGGTAATAAATGTGCTTATTGCTTCATCCTTTCCTTGACGTGCCTGATGAAACGCATGTCGTTCATAATCGACATTCTTTTTGTGGAGGAATTTCTTTTTCAGGGCTTCACGCACCTTGTCATATGTTCCTACGTCCGCAGGAGGAAGGTCTTTGATTATCTTACTAATTTCACGGCCCGCCAGATTGCGGAGGACAATCCATTTTTCCTCATCTGCTGTCACTTTCGATCCCTTAATGTAGTCCTCAAAATCCTCAAGCCACTCCTGCCATCTGGGGCCCATGCTCCCTCCAGTGGTCAGAGTTAGAGGTTCTGGAGGCCGCAGATGTGACACACTAGTGATGATTGGTTTGACTTTGTTTCGTTGTGGGGAGGTGTTCGGAGTCACCATCGTGAGAGCACATCTTTTCCTCTTTTTCTTTTCTTTTGGCTTGTGTTGATTTATTGTTTCTTATTTGCAGGTACTCGTGCTTGTTTGTTATTTCTTATTTGCACTGACTTGTGCTTGTTTATTTTCAACTGTTCATGTGCACCAATGCTTGTTTGTCACTGGAGCGCCTGACTTCAAGATGGCCGCTCCCGAATTGCATAGGGGGTGTCCCTTTAGGTTGCCTGACTCCAAGATGGTCGCTTACTTGAAACTCCCATACACCACGAGGTTTGGGGCTGCATTCGACTTCCAGGCTCACAGGGCTCACACGGCACTCACCGGCAGCTTTCCTGGCGGGCAACAGGTCTCCCTCGGTCTCTCTTGTGCTTCTTGTTCACTTGCACTCTCAGGTAGGCTCGGGGTCAGCTCCCGATTTCTTTCACTTGTCTGTATGCCGTTCCTCACGCATCGGGGGTGAGCTCTGACTTTCGGCAATCTCAGCATGGGGTTTCTAAACTTCCCCACGGCTCTCCACACCTCTCTAGACGGTCTCAACCTTCAGGGCTCTTCAGGAAGTCCGGGGTGGGCTCCCAGTTTCTTCATTAGCCTCGCACGGCTCCCGGGCTCACTTCCACTTTTGGGCGCGAAACGGCACCGGGTTTAAAATTTCATTTGGCGCTCGACCGCGCTCCTCTCACACGGCTCCACGCGATCGCTGAATCACGAAGCTGGGACACTGGCTGCTGGCCTCTTCTTTTAGGCGACAGTTTCCTCGGGGCACATATGTCACGACCGCGACCGTTCTTCAGACGATGCCCCAGGGACAGGACGCTGTTTCCAGGGTTCAGGGAGAGCAGGCTGCACATCCCACTCTCGTCGCTAGTTGTCGTGTCTTGACCCAAGAACGACAGACACACTTCTTTATATTTTAAGGAGCTTTATTCAGTACATCCTTCTCTGTCCCTGTCCCTATCCTATCTGCCTCTTTCCTGCCTACGCTCCTCCTCTTCCCCTGGGCCCGGCTAACTCCTCCCACCCAACTACTAGACTGCTGACTCTGTTACACCTCCCTTGCAAACCTGTTTGGAAGACTTGTGGCACTCAGGGAACTGCACCATAAGAAGCACTCCCTTCCAGAAAATTGTTAACTGTAATAAGTAAATTCCAAACCAACTGTTAAATGTAAATTTGCTAAAGTCTATGGATAAGATTAAAGAAAAGCAAAATACATGCCAGTAAGCTTGTACAGTGGTAAGAAAATAGATATCGGATGGAACCCTTCATCCCTGTGCTCAATGATAAAGGTGTATTTTTAATATAATGTTTCTAACTGCAAAGTAGCAGGATCAAGCTAGGACAGAAAGTGAATCAGATAGCTACAAAAGTGGTACACATTCTGCAAATCCTGCCAATTTTAAACTTATAAAGACACGTTGTATAGGTGATTTGCAAGGTATGGGAGCCTGCATGCATGTGTACTTGCTGCAGGCAATGTTTGAGGCTAAATCAGGGAAATCAACAGTAAAAAGTTGGCTCACCAGACCATAAAACAGAGACCCAGACAGCCCAAAAAACGGCCTGCACAATGATCCGTCAGGCCACCCTTTCTGGCCTATTTTTTTTGCCCTATACATCAGTCGGACCCTGTTCATTAACAATTAACAACATTTTCAACACAAAAGTATTTGTGTTATACAAATAAATGGTATGTCTCGCATCACAACGCGCCGGGAGAGGGTGTGGCCTTACAGCCAGGGTGGTCATCCTCGATGCTGGGGAACCGGGTTCAAGTCTCGGCTAGGGATGCTCAACATCCTGTGATTCTGGGCAAATCACTTAATCTCTCCATGTCTAAAAAAAATGAATGTGTTTGTCTGTAAAGCAACTGGTGCTCATGATACCTTCGGGTCAAGTTTGCGCCATATAAAAATCTGGAAGAAAAAAAACGCAGCCCCATAATGTACCTCACTTATCTCACAGCATGATCAAATTTAAATTTGCAGAAAGCTAATTTTTCCGTGGTCAGTTCCTTAATACCTGTCCTGTGGTATAATCCAATTGAACACGTCAATACAGATTGTACTTGTCTCATTGGCATTGATCAATGTTATCAAATGCACATTTTATTTAAAACTATACAATAAAAAAACTAAAATCACCCTAAAGCCAACTGTTAAATTCGGTCATCATAGGAAAACATGTACGTCGTTTCCGCATTAAAGCCTCCCATTTTCACTGTCCACTGAATGATAAGGCTAGCAAGGGTGGAAATACAAAATATGGAACTAGAAGCTTTTTTAAAAGTCCATCATCGAAATGTGTCTAATTTGGTCTTCATGGTGGCTCGTGCTGTACATAAAAATGAACTCGGAGACAAATGTACACTGACATTGAGACAAAAGGAAACAAAAATGATTTTGAGGCGATGCACTTTGCAACCATTAGGAATAAATTTAGATACAGTTTTCTCTATGAGGGCAGCTGAGGTTGGTGTGTTGTAGACAACTCACCACAAAAAAATGAAACTTTGTGTTCAGTACAGGCTATACTTCATTTGTACCAGTGGTTTCTGGTGCTCTGCTCTAAATTGTGGTTACTTAGATTCATTGTTCTTCATCAGGCTTTGACCAATAGTAAGAGGATAAAGGCAGGAAAGAGAGAGGGGAAAACAGCATCAAAGGATGAAAGGAGAGATGAAAAAGAACCTGCAAGAGTGAGCTTAACAGACAAGAGGTGTCGGGTTGACAGTGAGGCAAGAGGTGGAGTAAACTCAAGGGAGCAGTGGCGGCCGCTTTGTACCAAGGTGGCAGGGTGGTTGAAGGGGGGGGGGGGGGGGCGTTGTAAATGAAAACAAAATAACAAAGAACCACTTACCTTCTGGCCTGCCACCTGGCCGGCCGCCGGCCGCCGGCCGCCGCCTCTCGTCCACTCGCTTCCGCCTCTTGCTCCTCTGAAGCAGGAACCAGATAGCACCCAGGCTCCTGACTCCCTATGCCAATCACAACGCTGCATTGCAGCATTGTGATTGGTCTGAGCACTGTGGTTCGGTGCTCAGACGGGGAATGGCAGCCTCAGCAAGCTCTCCACCTAGGCTGTAATGCAGACTGGGTGCAGAACATGCAAAGCGCGCAGGGCGGTTATGGTCCGCCCGAGAGGGCCGGTCAAACAGTTATGCGCACTTTAGAGGGGAGTACCACTCCTCCTGGCCCCTGCTCTGGAAGTCCAACCCCACTCCGCACCAGGAAATAAAAAACTAAAATGATAATAACGCTGGTCATCATTTTAGCTTTCCTTTAACTACTACTTCCAGAGCAGTGGGGCGATGCTCCCCCGCCATAGCCGAGGAGCCCCCACTGTGAGGGAGCCGTGGAATTCAGCGGATCTAATATTCGGCAGTGCCGCTGGCGGACTTATAAGAAAACTAGTGCCCCGCACTTATGTTTTATATGAAATGAAGCACTCGGTACTCATTATTCTCCTAAAATCACTTCAGAGGCAAAATAATGACTTTTGCACAGTGACAATATTTATGCTGTTATATGCTTCTGTTACCATCTTGTTGTTTTTTGCCATGTATATTTAGTTATACAAAGTGGCAACGGTGTGGTACCCCAAAACGAGGCTTCTGGTTCAATCTTAACTCCATGCCAAACAACCCACAGAATATCCCTCAGCCAACAAACAAGCATTGCTTCCTCCTCATATTGGAAGATACCCACAAGAAGAGAACTACGTTGTGTGACATTTATACTAATTAAGTATTTTATCTTAGCTCTGTCACCATGGATTCTATTGCCAAGGTAAACACACATGGAAACAAAGAGCAACTGTGTCTTTTGCGTTTCACCAACAAAAACCAAACAGTAAACTGTCTGTTATTCTTAATTTTCGCCCTTGGCTAAAGTAAAGGAGTGTCAGTATACTGACAAATAATCTTGCAGAACCAAACCAATTTATTTAGCATTTAAATTATCTACCTTAAAGGGCACATGCCACCTAGTCTATCTTGTTTAGCCGCTGACAAAGAGACAGGCTTCTGTGACCTCATTCTGATGACGTCAGTAAAGCCGGTTCCGAATTACCAAATAGGCAATGTAGGCACCAGCCTAAGGGCCCCACTCCTTTTAGGGGCCCGTGAGAACAGATCAAAATAATATTGATTTGATCTTGAAAGAAAACTTACAATCAAGCTTTCTTAAATTGTTTCCAATACATTTGTGTTTAATAATATTAATAACTGTGACTGTTTAGTTTTGTGTAATAAAATATATTTATTAAAAATGTTAGTTGGTAAAATGAAAAACGTATTAGGAGATAATTTGCAAGGTGGGGCGAAATTTCGACTGCCTAGGTCCCTCCATAGGGTTTAATCTGGCACTGAGTGAGGTGTAAGTCAGAGGCTTCCAATGTTTAGCACTGAAATGCCACAAAAAAGGCACACCAAAGGCGGGGCAACTTCAAGACTTTTCCCCGCTGTAGGTAGAGTGTCCTTTTTACAGTTCCAGAGTCAACCTGGTGCTTCCTTCTTTTGGTGCCCTAGCCGACTGTCTAATGCCCACTAATGCCCTGCGGTGACGCCAAAGTCGCACCAAGGGAAAACTCGTTTACGCTCCTCCATGCCACATCAAGGTTTAAGCCGTGTCAGATTTTTTGAATATTTACAGATGATGGATTTACTTATAATACATCCAACTGGATCTAATTTACTTCCAGTGCTTAATTTGCGCTGGTGGTTTCTGGTGGGCGGCACTGGCACTCATTTTTGGGCTCCGGTGCTTATTTTTCATCATCAGACTTTGCCCCAGTGCAAGAGAGAAAAAAATCTGAAAAAGGAGAAAGAATGAGGAGGAAAAAATAGATAGGAAAACATTGACAAATGAGGAAAGTAGAGAAAAAACACTGCAAAAATGAGCTAAACCAAGAGAAATTGTGTGGTGGTATAAGAAAGAGGCATGAGAGGAAATCAAAACTAGGCAGCCGTAGTGTTCCGCGTACCTGGCGATCGGCAACTCCGGTAGCGGGGTGTAAAAAACTTTGGGCCCTACCCTTATTTACAAATTAAGCACTGGACAATCAAGCTACACCATTTCATGGCTTTTATCCTACTCCACCAACTTTCTTCAACCATTATGGTGCACAAAACCACTGTAGCAGCTGCACAGCGCCACCTCATGGTGCAGCTGCACGACATTAGACCGAGACTGACCGCGCTTTTCATACCTTCCTAAGATGGCTCCCACACACCAGCTCACCTGATGTTCTCTGTGCTCTGGCTAGATGTCCCTCGCCTGTTCTCGAGCCTCCTGGAAAAAGAATCCTGGAACATAAAGTATGTTAAAGCAAGATTAGATATGCAGGATGATGCGCTAATCCTGTTTCAAACCTGCCCTCTCTCTCTTATCTAGTCACTCATAGAGGTGAGCAAGCCGCTGAAGGTGCGAGCTGTGCTCGAGCCAGAGGCCTGGCTCTGGTTCAGCTCGAGGTTCTCTTGGAGCCTCGAGCCTAAAGCGACCTGGGATTTCATGCGGTTTCTGCTGCCACCCTGGCTCCAATCTCATGCACTAGGAACTAAAGAGAAATATTAACCTTTGATATACAGCAGGAGAGAGAGAGAGAGAGCGGATGAGAGCGAGAGAGGTTGAGAGAGAGGCGAAAAGATGGAGAGAGAGAGAGGGTGTGTGTGAGAGAGAGAGAGGAAGAGAGAGAGAGGGTGTGCGTGAGAGAAAGAAAGAAGAGTGAGAGAGAGGTAGAGATAGAGGGGGAGAGAGAGGGGGAGAGAGAGTAAGAGGAAGAAAGAGAGAGAGGGGGAGAGAGAGAAGATGAGAGAGAGAGGATGAGAGAGAGAGGGGAAGAGAGGGAGAGAGAGAGGGAGAGAGGGAGAGAGAGATAGAGAGAGAGGATGAGAGAGAGGGGAAGAGAGGGAGAGAGAAAGGGAGAGAGATAGGGTGTGTGAGAGAGAGAGAGAGAGATAGAGGAAGAGTGGGAGATAGGGAGAGACAGAGGGTGTGAGAGAGAGAGAAAGAGAGAGAGGGGGAGAAAGAGAGAGGGGGGAAGAGAGAGAAAGAGGTAGAGATACAGAGGGAGAGAGAGAGAAAGGGTGAGCGAGAGAGGAAGAGAGAGTGAGGGAGAGAGCGAGAGAGAGGATGAGAGAGAGGGGAAGAGAGGGAGAGGGAGAGAGAGGGTGTGTGAGAAAGGGTGAGAGAGAGAGAGGGTGAGAGAGAGAGAGAGAAAGAAAGAGAGAGAGGGGGAAGAGAGAGAGAGGGAGAGATAGAGGGAGAGAGAGAAGGAGAGTGAGGGTGAGAGGGAGAAAGAGCGAGAGGGGGAGAGTGAGAGAGAGAGAGGAGAGATAGAGGGAGAGAGAGAGAGAGAGAGAGAGAGAGAGAGAGAGAGAGAGAGAGAGGGACATCATCTAGTAGCTGAATTGCATAATGTTAAACTAAAAAACAGGGGTCAATCCGGCTTGACCAAATCCTGAGACTGTTGAGAAATATTGTATTTTGCTGTGCCTGCTGTGCATCTTGAAATAGGTGAGTTCAGGTATGCCCAGTGCAACAATATAAACAATTGTTACTTACCTGTAAACAAGTGGTTCTCTAGTATTGGTGTCTTTCACAGATTCACATGCTTGAATATTCCCCATCGTCAGAGTGGGAGTCCCACAGTAAATAAAATAGCAATAACATACTCATAATATGTATATGTAAAAACATAACACATGAAATACACATTAGAAAAAAGGCAGTAAAAGCCTAGACATAATTCCACATAGGAATACATGAAGAGAGAAAAGAAACTTGTAGTCTATTCCTGTCATTATGTTGGTCCAAACTGTAGCCAATCAGGCGCCAGCAGCCCTCCAGAACCTTCTCCTCAGAGCTCAGTACCTCAGATTTTCGTAGCACAAGAGTGACCACAGAGTCTATGAGGAGAAGAGAGCCTCTGAGGGGAGGTGGGCGGGTCGCATGTAAATCTATGAAAGACACCAATACTGGAGAACCACCTATTTACAGGGAAGTATCAATTGTTCTTCTCCAGTATCAGGGTGTCTTTTATAGATTCACATGCTTGAATATAGAATAGAAAGCAGTAATAGCCGAAAAAGGCTTCCATAGTCATGATACCCATGAACAGACTTATAAGCCTAAAGCATATATATATATATATATATATATATATATATATATATATATATATATATATATATATATATATATATATATATATATATATATATATATATATATATATAGTCATGCAAGTCATACAGTAACATGGTAAACCATAATGGAGGAGGGAAGACAGAGGCTCACCTTATTGAAAAAGATTGCGAAGCACAGCCTGTCCCACTGCAGTATCTGCTTCGTTGATGGCACCCAGGCAGTAGTGTTTTGTAAACGTGTGCCTGCTGGACCACGTGGCTGCTCTGCAGATCTGATGCAGCGGCACACCGGCGAACAGGGCAGTTGAAGACGACATCGCCCTGGTGGAATGGGCCAACACTGAAGACTGTAGAGGCTTGCCTGCCATTTATTGGCAGAAAGTGATGGCCGAGGAAACCCAACGAGCAATAGAAGGTTTGGTAACTGGAGGTCCTTTCTGGAAACGTCCATAAGCTATGAACAGTTGGTCAGCTTTGCGAAAAGGGGCTGTTCTGCTGATGTAAAACTTTAAGCACCTTTTAATGTCCAAGGAGTGCAAGCGCTGCTCCGCTGGAGACTGCGGGTTAGCAAAGAAAGTCTTTAAGAAAACAGGTTCGTTGATGTGGAAATCCAAAGGCACCTTAGGCAGGAAGGTGGGATTAGTGCAAAGCACTACACAGTCCGGCTGGAATTGAAGAAAAGGAGGATTTATAGTGAAGGCATGAATATCACTTACGTGACGTGAAGATGTCAACGCAAGGAGAAGAGCCACCTTCCAAGTAAGAAACTTCAAGTCTGTCTTGTGTATAGGTTCGAATGGTGCGTCCATTAGTTGTGCTAAGACGATGTTAAGGCGCCAAGAAGGAGGAGGGTGCCGAATTGGTGGGAATTTGCGGAACAATCCTTTGAAAAATTGACGTATTATCCTGGAAGAACAGAGTGAGGTGGAGCCATCGTGGCGGAAGTGGGAGATTGCCGCCAGAAAAACTTTCAAAGTTGAATGAGAAAGTCCGGATTGAGCCAGTTGCAAAAAGAACGGGAGGAGTTGCGCAGGCGTGGAACGAATGGGATGGACACCAGCGGCTGCGCACCAATGGCAGAACCTTTTCCATTTAAGCTTGTAGGTTTTAACAGTTGACGGAGCTCTGGCCTGAGCGAGAAGGTCTCTACAGTCTGGCGGGATGGTTAAATGGGCAAATTCAAGGTGCTCAGGTTCCAGGCTGACAAACTCAGAGAGTAGGGGTCCGGATGGCAAATCTGACCCTTGTCCATCGTGAGGAGGTCCATCGGAGGATGAAGAAGGATGGGCTCCCACTGGGATAGAAGAAGCCGTTCCGAGAACCAAGCCTGTCAAGGCCATCTTGGAGCGATCAGAAGAATGTGGCAAGGCTGCCTCCGCATTTTCCACAATATTCGAGGCACCAGAGGGATCGGAGGAAAAGCGTAAGCAAACAGATTGCACCAATTGATCAAAAGGGCATTGCCCTGTGACCCTCTGTGGGGATGCCAGCTTGCGGAAGATGGGCATTCTGGTTCTCTGGTGTGGCAAAGAGATCCATCGACAGACGACCTCACCGCGAAAAATCAACTTGAGTGTTGGTTGATGATGTAATTCCCACTCGTGGGTCGATGAAGTGGACCTGCTGAGGGAATCCGCTAGGATGTTGGAGACACCTGGAAGATGAACTGCGGTGAGAGTGATGTGGTGACTTGGAGCCCAGTCCCAGATCGATTGCGCCAGTTGAGACAAGAGTGGAGACTTTGTTCCGCCCTGCTTGTTTATATAATGCATGCTGGTTGTGTTGTCTGTTTGAATAAGGACTGACTCTCCTTGAATCAATGGATGGAATGACTTGAACGCTAGAAAAATGGCCATCAACTCCAGCCTGTTAATGTGCCAGGCTCTCTGAGGCAGAGTCCACTTTCCCTTTATGGACAGACCTTGAAGATGTGCCCCCATCCTTCCAACGAGGCGTCCATCGTTAGAGTAAGTTCCGGAGTGATGGAGAGGAACGAAGTCCCTGCCGACAGATTGGATGGCTGCGCCCACCATTTGAGAGCCGCCCTCATGCGAGCGGTGAAACAGTCTATGTCGTTGAAGGAACCGGTGACCTGACGCCACTGTCCCTCCAATTCCTCTTGAATGGGGCATGGCCGTAGTCTGCAATTTGGGATCAGTGCAATGCACGATGATGCCATTCCTAGAAATGATTTTAATAGTCGGACTGAAACAGACTGTTTTGTCTGTAGAAGAGACACCAATTGAAGTATCCTTTGTTGACGCTCCTGAGACACAAATGCTTTTGCAAGAGTTGTATCCAACGTGGCCCCTAGAAAATTCTTGCAGAGAGCTGGATGTAATTGGGACTTTTCGGTGTTGATGGAAAGTCCGAGGGAACGAAATACCTCCTGACAAAGGCGTGTGTCCTAAAGCAACTGCATGCAAGACTGTAATTTTAGGAGATAATCGTCCAGGTATGGAAAGATCTGGACCCCCTGGAGACGCAGATAAGCTACCACAGGAGCTAACACCTTCGTAAAGAAACGAGGGGTGGAGCGTAGGCCAAAAGGCAGTACTTTGAACTGGAAGTCCCTCCTTCCCAGGCGGAATCGCAAATACTTCTAATGTCGCGGAAGAATAGGGACATGGAAGTAGGCGTCTTGGAGGTCGATAGTTGCCATGAAATCTCCCATTGAGAGTAAGCGTAAGATCTCCAACAGCGTTAGCATTCAGAAGGATTGGCACTTGAGATAGTTGTTGAGTACTCACAAGCAATATTGGCCGCCAATCCCCGTTCTTTTTGATGATAAGGAAAACACGGGAATACAATCCCTTCCCCCTTTGAGACGTGGGCACCACTTTGACTGCCCCCTTCTGTATCATAAGGCGAACTTGATTGAAAAGTTCCTTGATGTGGGCTGGAGGTGGGCCGGAAGGTGGAGTAAGAGGAGGAAGTTTGATGAACTCTAAAGAATGGCCCTTCTTTACAATGTCCAGAACCCAACGGTCCGAAGTGATGGAGGACCACTGAGAACAAAACAGGGAGATTCAACCTCCAACTCGTTGGGGCAAAGGTAAGTCATTGTCTCTTGGGAGCAGATCCTCTGTAGGAAGATTTCCCCCTATAGGTCTTAGAAGACTGCTGACGGGAAGACTGTTGCTGGTTATTGGAGTAGCGTTGGTTGCCTTGGTGGTAGGAACGATATTGGTTGCTTCCTCCTCAAAAAGTTGAAGAGGTGCCGCGTCCACGTACACTTCGAAAGGGCTGCTTCCGAAATTGTAAATTTCCTAAAGAGCGGGCAGTGTCAGTATCTTTTTTGATAGATTGCAATGCTTCATCAACATGTGCTCCAAAAAGTGACTCGTCTGGAACTAAAGCCACAAACGCCGTCATGTCTGCCCACATCTGGTGGTCGTAACGCCCCAAAATAGCCAAAGCATTGGCCGCTCTCACTGTGGTGGAGGCCATAGTTGAAAATTTGTGGCCTATAGCATCCAGGCGACCACCGTCGCAATCTGATGGGGCAGTAACAGTAGACGCAGGATTCCGAGAACCGCGCTGAGCTGCCTGCGTAACCACAAAATCCGGTTTCGGCTGTCCAATAAGGCACGCTGGACTGCCAACAGGCCACTTATATTTCTTTTCCAACCGGGGCATCTGTGTCGGCAGCGAATTTGGGGTCTGCATCAACTACACCCCTTCAGCCCAGATAAAGTCAATAATAGGTACAGTATGGACTTGCTTAAATGGTTGGTTTTTAAAATCATAGAGGAAGCAATCCTCTTCCCTCTGGACTCTTGGCAACTTAAAACGTTGAGCTGCCCTATCCATCAGCTGATGGAAACTCGCAATGTCCACAGGAGGAGAGTCACCTGGTGTTACCGGAGAGGGTGATGGTGTCTGAACTTGATAATTATCCCACTCCGCCATATCCTCATCATCATCATCTTGAACCTCACCATCTTCGCGGTCCGGAGTAATGTCACCTTCGTCGTCTTCATACACAGTTGTGTGTATCCGAACTGACGTTTGTATCTGAGGAGCAGAAGTTGGTAGAGGCGGAGGAGGAGCCGCAGCAGGCATTGCAACAGGCGTTAAAACAGAAGGAATCGTAGGTACCTGTGGAGAAGGCAGGAAACGCCTATTATAGTCGTCCAACATATGCTGGAGATTAGAGATAAGCGACAAAGGTACTGTCGCAGTAGGAACTACAGTCTTGAAACGGTGAGTTACCTTCGTCGACGACGATGACGTCGACGAAACAGTCGTCGACAATCCTGATGCAGACGTCGTTGTCACTGTCGTCGTCGACGAGCCGGAGACGGCAGATCTCGTCATCGGGACGATCGTCGACGCTCCAGTCGACGATGAAACATGTTTTTTAACAGAAACATGAGTGAAAGATGCAGCAGACGCCTGAGAGCCAGGTCTCGTGGGCGTGGACGTAGCAGGTAGAGGTGAAGACACCGCAGGGGCCAGAGAGAGTTACATTTTCTTCTTCTTGAGGAATGGAGAAGGCAACTCCTGCACACTACCACGTTTTGAAGCTGCTTGGGAACGACCAGATCAGGATCTTCTGAATAAAGGCGTAGCTTTCCACAAGAAGAGCAAGGTCTAAAAAGAGACTTCTTACTTGAAGACATGTTGAGAACACAGAAAAAACGTGAAGTAGTAGAGAAAACTGAGTAGAGCTCAAGGAGACCCCTTTCACACGACGTGCGGTAGAAAATCTGAGGTACTGAGCTCTGAGGAGAAGGTTCTGGAGGGCTGCTGGCGCCTGATTGGCTACAGTTTGGACCAACATAATGACAGGAATAGTCTACAAGTGTCTTTTCTCTCTTCATGTATTCCTATGTGGAATTATGTCTAGGCTTTTACTGCCTTTTTTCTAATGTGTATTTCATGTGTTATGTTTTTACATATACATATTATGAGTATGTTATTACTATTTTATTTACCGTAGGACTCCCACTCCGACGACGGGGAATATTCAAGCATGTGAATCTATGAAAGACACCCTAATACTGGAGAACTCTTGTGTTTGATTTAATTGACTATAAAGTTGGTCCATGTGTAATAAGATTCTAGGCCAGATATAGGGTGCACATGACCACTGCCTTGCCACTCAGTGAACTATGAAAAACACTTTATTCAATTCTGAACAGACTTTATCATATATTTACATGACGTGGGTTTCATGATTTGCAAAGCTAACATTTCCGAGCCTCGTCTCGTGCTCTGGCTCTCAGAGACGAGTCAGTCCCTTGGCTCGGCTCTGGCTAGACTCGCCCTGTTAATTTCTTGGCTCGCACACCTCTAGCCCCTAACTGCCCTGGCATGTGTCTGCCCACACAGCTTTCAATCAGATTCAAGCATGAGATTGACTTTGGGACAGACCTGGGTTTTATCAAACACCATTAAACTTGTTTGACGTAAAGACCTATACGTGTGATTGGGCGAAAAGACAAGTCTCTTAATGCTTACCGCCCTTGGCAGACAGCATGGCACAGGCTTGGGGCTAGCTGACAGATGTGAGCCTGTTCTGTACTTTCTTTGCCATTCACACTTGATTTATTTTTCAGGGACCTCATCTTAAAGGCCACGGGTCACGTAGTCTTCACAACATCCCTAAAATCCAAGTTCAAGGCCACACTGTGGGCCAGTGCTAAATTGCAATAACATTCTCAAACTTTGAGAAAGTTGTAAATGTTGTGTTATACAATTCTGAGTCGATTTTTTGCTTGCATGAGACTGGTTTGAGCAGAAGATGTCTCGTGTGACTTATACCTTGCATAAAACTGTCACCAGCAAATCACATTTCAATCGTAAAATGAATTGAAGCTTCTCAAGGGCAAAAATCAGCGATTTCACACACTCCTGAAATTACTAAACTCATCTCCCTATCGACCCCTCTGGAAAATGCTGTCTGGTCTTCCCACTTACCCCCAGCCTGTAAGCCCCTAGCCATATTTCCTCTAGGCCCCCTCTTCCTCCAGTTTCACCCAGGTTCTCTCTCCATTCGCCCTTCGGGTCCCCTTCTCATGCTGCTTTCTTTTTCTATAGCTCCTCACCAAATGCACCCCCCCCCCCCCCCCCAATCCAATGTTGCTCTTTATCTTACCAGGTACATCGCACTTGGCCACTGAGCTGATGACATGGTGAGCTCAAAGATCTCTTCTCTGTGAGAAAAGAGAGACATGAAATTGAAGTCATTTCCTTCTGCCTGGCACAAAAACGTCTGCTCCTAGACACACCAGTCGCTGAGGCACTTGCGTGACTCCCTGCTGCCCTCTCACGCATTTTGAGTACTGTTGAGTTTATACTCACTCGCACTGTAGGGGGCAGTGGCACCTCAGCAGGTCGTGAGACAGCTTGTATTCATACAGAGACACACAGTGATCTGAGGAGAGACAGTAAACACCCAGATGAGAGTCTGTACTGATGAGGCAGGTGAGCGGATAGAACACAAACAGAGGCGAGGGATGGACAAAGGTAGGTACAGCAGGACATCTAGCGGTACGCAAAGGGCCTAAATAAATGTATAACCGCAGGCTCAGAGTAAGAGAGAGGGGAGGGAGAGGTCCCTCGCCCCTTGTTAGGTCCCAGGAAGGAATTAGTAAAACTGATAAGGAGTGTTGATGGAGGTTGAATAAACTTCAAGGTTGGGCTAGCTATGGCACCAAAACACCACCCACACACTCCGGGCCGGCTCTAGGGCGGTGCCACCTGACTCACTGTGCTCAGCTGACTTCAGGGGGGGCCGTGTTTGCAAGTTTATTTTGGTTTTAGGAGCACCCGCTGCCGCGTTCCCTGCCTCCAGCAATTTCCAGGCAACAATAAAAATGTCAAGAAAACTGGTAATTAATGTTCTTCCTGGAGAGTGATCTGATGTGTGTCTAGTTGTGGATTTGAAAGCTCATAAAATAGCGCAGAAGATTAATGTGCCTTCCTCAAAGAAAATGTTCCATGCAGATCACAAAGTGCATATATAATGTAAGTAGGTCAGTGTGTTACTGCTTTTGTAAGAGACCTCCTTTTGTTACTTGCAGTTTATAAGTTAAAATACTAACATAGAACAGTGAATTATGAACTGTCAACAAGGAACTGCATGCACACTGCGAAGTATAGCTTAGGCAGTGGTCTCCAAACCGGTCCTGGAGGGCCGGATCCATGCCAGCTTTTTAAAATTACTACATGTATCCCAATGGGGATATCCAAAAATCTGGCATGGATCCGGCCCTCCAGGACAGGTTTGGAAACCCCTGGGAGCATAGATTAATGTTGCAGAAAGGGTTAATTTGCATAGCATTTGATTCTTATTAATAAAGAACCCCCAACTATGCTGTTCCATTTTAAATTCTGAGTGTGTGCTTCTCCAGACCCAGCACTTTTAAACCGTACTGCCTCCTAGTATGGGTGGCGTGCCACTCCTACACCTTGCAGTCCATTGGCTTATGTAACATTTCCTATGTGCTGATTTACACACGTATGATTGATTGACTCTGTGTAATGTGTGTGATGTAAAGTGCTCTGACACCTTACATTGGTATGAGTGGCGCTATATAACTAATTAAATGCATCTGACAGAGAGTGGTTCTTGAAACTTGAGGGGCACTGTTAAAAGGCGGTGGTGGAGGTGGTCACCACCATCACCATTGGTGGCGGGGAGCCCAAACAAATATTGTTCCTTTCGGGCACCACCAGCGCTAATGCCGGCCCTGCACCCACTCGCCCTTTCAAGCCGGCCCATCGGGCAGTGCCATACAGACCAAAAGGCTACAACAACTCC
Organism: Lissotriton vulgaris; assembly: GCF_964263255.1. NCBI lineage: Eukaryota > Metazoa > Chordata > Amphibia > Caudata > Salamandridae > Lissotriton > Lissotriton vulgaris. The sequence continues at coordinate 1,260,047,987 of NC_141695.1, forward strand.
AAATAATGTTTATTTGTCTTAAACGTTTGCATGATACTTCTTCTGAACAAGAGCAAACTGCAATGCCTCTGCACTACAACACTTAGTATCTCAAGTATAGTCAAGTTTACAATCAAATATCTTATGTAACAATTACAGCAGATGAAGACTCTTTGAGAAAGGTAAAAAGCACGTTGTATACATATGTTGAAAAAAAGTCTTTTTGTTTGTGTTTTCACGTTCGTTTATTCGTTCCAAATGACAGCCGACACGTGTTTCATCGCAGGGAACACATATACTGCGATTCTTCAGGGCTTGATCCGTGTGTGGTCAAGAGAAAAGGTTCGGGTAGATCGATTACTTGTATAGGTATATAGACAAATGGTGGGCAGGGTGTCCGTGTTGCGGTAAACGGCGACCGGGAAACTCCAGAGGAGGAACTTCATTGTGCAGCTTAGGCTGAGATCGACTATACGTCTCCTTGGAAAACGGCGTATCCGCCCATTTTCCAGACGTTTTCTCCTCCCGGTAAAAGACTTAACATAGGAATAAGAAGATTGCCTTACATCCTGTTTTTCGTTTGGATAACTTGCATAGAGCTTCGATTACACACGAACCCGGCGGGGTCGTGTTCCACACATATACTTTTCTTGCACTTACTGTGCGGATTTTAGGAAGCACGAAAATCTGTTATTACCAGGACACCCTGCCCACCATTTGTCCATATACCTATACAAGTAATCGATCTACCCGAACCTTTTCTCTTGACCACACAAGGATCAAGCCCTGAAGAATCGCAGTATATGTGTTCCCTGCGATGAAACACGTGTCGGCTGTCATTTGGAACGAATAAACGAACGTGAAAACACAAACAAAAAGACTTTTTTTCAACATATGTATACAACGTGCTTTTTACCTTTCTCAAAGAGTCTTCATCTGCTGTAATTGTTACATAAGATATTTGATTGTAAACTTGACTATACTTGAGACACTAAGTGTTGTAGTGCAGAGGCATTGTAGTTTGCTCTTGAACAATAGGCTAGTTTACTAGTCTACATTGAGCGGTTAGGAGGTAATTTCCGCTCGCCTCTTTGCCCAACCTATTGACTTTCACCCTTCAAACAAAGCGGAGAATAGGATAGTGCGCCCAGTAATTCTGGATTAGCCTAAAAAAACCTCAAAGTTGTATTCTACTTCTTCTGAACAGTTGTCACTCACCACATTTCTAAGGTACCCATTAAGCACCCGGGCTTGGAGCCTCTCTGAAATCGATAAGGCACGTAAACCTGGAGGTGTCTGAGTGCCGGACACGTCAAGTCTGATCTGTGCAAAAATGAGTGCGTGAGGGTAAGGCACCAGAATAGTGCACTTGCTTTAAATGAAAGCCAGAGTGACTTTAGCCTCTTGTCCTGGTGGAGCTACAAGCTGAGTAACCTACCAGATGTTGCTCCTGTCATTCACCTCAGGATTAAACATCTCTAATCACTTTCCAATGAGGAGGAATTGAAATCCACTCTTTGAGTCTTAGAGGTTGTCTCAAGGTTGTTGCCGACCTGTGACATGTGCAGATGTCAGGCTGGACAACCTTCTTTTGTTCCAGATCCTTTTTAACGTCAAGGCTTTCACAGCGGACCGTCGATGTTCTTTACTATCTTTCTCTGCCGGCACTTTAACGCCGCAAAGCAGCAGAAAGCATTTCACCAATTTACTCACAATTAGCAAGGCCACGTGCAATGCAAACTGTGCAGTGCAGCGTGAGTGTGGGTTCAGTGCATCCATAGAACTTCTGGAAGTGGGATGCATTGTGGGTGACTCAGCTGTTATTGGAATCAGTTCTGGAAAAGGCAGGGGCCGCATCGACGCCCCCGCAGGTATGGCAGGACACCGTCCCCCACTCCCCTTGTGTCGCCAGTCCATTGTGGGGCGCGCGCCACCGCGTCATCATGCATGGTAAGCGTGCCTCACCATTGATTGGTGTAGAGCCCCCCCAGCTGACCCGTAAGCAATTGGATGGCTTCTGGGTCAAAGGGGGGAACTGAGGTCGGACCAATTAGAACTGGTCTGACTGGTGAGGTTTTATAAGGCCGGGGAGCGCGGGAGGCGTTCTCTTGTTCCCGCGCTCCCCAGGCCTGCCCTTTGCCCCCCAGCCTTACAGGTACCGGGGCTCTAAGGTGGTGCGGTGCACTCAGGGTTCGATCCCCGTACTGGCCATTGCTGTGTTTGGCATTTTTGTGTACCGCTATTGTTCTCGTCTTACGGAGGGTACCGGGGCAGGGTCTTAGGCGGTGCGGTGCACTTGGGTTCGTTCCCATTACTGGCCATAGCTGTTTGGGCATTTTGTTTAACGCTTGTGTTGTTGTCTGTCGACCAGAAAAGGCAGGTTCAAGGGTCACCGAGTTCGACATTCTGTGATTCACTGCCTGAATTAGCTAACAGTATTAGCCGAAAGATTCGAATAGCACAGCGATAGTTATTTAAGAACAGTGGTGAAATAATTGGGGGAGAATTAAGTGCATGATAACACTACTGCTGCTCATGTAAAGTGCTCTGATACCTACTTGTTTGAGTTTTTTTCGTCTGGATACTCGCTTTCATTTTAAGTTAATTTATTTTGTGAATACCACAACTGCAGGGTTGAGAAAATTTAGCGCTTGTGTGTCCAGATTATATGCTAATCTTGTTTCCCTTCGTAGGACCACATTAAGGGGGGCTCCGCGTGCTGGACGTTGGGGAGTGAGGCTGTGGACAACGCTAACAGGGGACACAGGCATGCCTGCACTTCACTGCTTCTGAGGGCTGCCGGGCTAGAGTGTGCTTGCCCAACACCCAGGCTAGCAGGTGTGCCGCAGTCCCAGTTGCGTGGTGCTTAAGGCCAGTCCGTGTACCTCCAACTTCAGCAGGTAAAAGAGGTACTAGGTCTGTGAGGACTTTGTTACTACAGGTCAGGGCGTAGGGTACCTGGCAGTTGGTGGTAGAAAGAGGATGGCCAGTAAACGCAGTGCGAAAAGGTCCCGCATGGAACACATGCTAGAAGGGATGATGCACAGTATGGCGACAATGAATAGGAGATGAGGAAAGGTGGACCAGTTAGGGAAAAGCGTTGCGGAGCTCAGACAGAGGTTGGAAGCCCAGACTGGGCCAACAGGCAGGCCCAAGCGAACAATAGTGCCCCCGAAACCTAGAGGGGAATTGGACCCACTCCCTAAGGGGGCTAGAGCCAGGAAGGGGAAGGTGCAAGATCCAAAGCCAATTGGAGAGGGTCCTTCAAGGGAGGGTCCCTCAGGAAGCTTAGTGCCACCAGTGTCCCCTACACCTATTCCCCAGGCCCTGGCTAACATACCTGCAATCCCAGCACCAGCTACGCCAGTGCCAACACTGGGTCCATTACCTCCATTGGCCCCAGTCGTAATCCCAGTGGTACCCACGTCCAGCCCCACGCCATCTACGGGGACCCCATCCCGAACACAGTGGCCCCCACCCCAGTCTTGCCACAAGCAGTGGTTAGTGAGGTCCCGCCAGAGCTAGCGGCCTAGATAGCGGCAGTTCTCCCGTGGCTAGGAAAGGGGGGATGTCACCATCTTCGGTAGGTGCCAAAAAAGTTGGGGAGGATCCTTCAGGAGAGGCACATAAGATGGTGGCTAAGATTATGGCTACCCCAACCGGCGTGGGGCAGAGTATTTCTAACCCACCACAAGCGGTGCAACCAGAAGGCAACGCCGGAAAAGAGAAGATGATAGAGCCATCATGCACCAGGGCACAAGGCACCTGTAAATTTAGGCATGCATGCTCCATTTGTAATCAACCTTCCCACCCTGAAACAACATGCCGCAAAAGAGGTTACACTTCCTCTGGAAATAAGGGGAGAAAGAAACAGGAAAAATAAAAATGTACAGCTGGTGTCACGTTCACCCATTGATGTGCTGGCTATGAGTCCTTGGCTGAACAAGTACCCAGACCATGCTACTCCTAGGATGTGACAAGAAGGTTTTTTGTATGGTTTTAGGATCCCAGCGGTAGATTACAAAGGGACCCCAGAGTGTAGAAATCAGCTGTCTGTTAGAACCAATCCAGGGGTGGCAGCGGCCAAGATTACAAAAGAATTGCGTTTGGGCAGAAAAGCAGGTCCATTTGATCACATCCCTGTCCAGAATTGTGTTTGCTCACCCCTGGGTGTGGTTCCAAAGAAAGAGGAGGGCGAGTTCAGGCTGATTCATAATCTGTCAGCGCCTAGGGGTGAATCGCTGAATGAAGTCGTCAATGAAGAGATCTGTAGCGTAAAATATGCCCCTTTGACCAAGCAGTGGATATGCTAAGGGCTCTGGGACCAGGGGCATTGTTGGCAAAGTCAGATATTGAATCAGCCTCCCGGCTACTGCCGGTTCACCCTCTAGATCGCCATCTGCTAGGTTTTTCATTTCAAGGCAAATTCTATATGGATATGTGTATGCCCATGGGTTGTTTTGTTTCCTGCACCTACTTTGCAAAATTCAGTTCTATTTTTCGAGTGCGTCTTTAGACGGATGACTGGGCACCAACACGTCATGCATTATCTGGATGACTTTCCTTTTCTCGGGTCGACGGGCTCTCGGGAGTTTGCGGGGGGATTGCAGGAATTTTGCGTGCTCATGCAGGCTTTTGGGGTCCTGTTGGCACCAGGAAAGACGGTGGTTCCAGCAACAACAATAGAATTCGAGGGCATCGAATTGGACTCGGTAGAGGGTTGTTTTAGGTTACCTAAAGACAAAATCATTAAATTTAGAGCAGCACTACAGCAATGTTTGGCCAAAGACAAAGTGACACTTCATCAGCTACAGCAGACTGTGGGCCAGCTGAACTTCGCATTGAGGGTGATACCGATGGCACGACCATTCTCCCGCTCAATCTCACAGACCATGACAGGTCTGCGGGAGACACGACGATGCAAATCAAAACTTTTGACCACTGCGGTCGGACTTACACCCTCAAACATTTCACGAATTGCAACTCCACTGGTGTGATTTATGTTGTTCAGTGCCCATGTAGCCAGGTATATGTGGGACAAACCCAACAAAAAATCAAATCAAAGATTTCGTCCCATTGCAGCAGGATAAGATGCCAAGTGGCGGGCGCGCCTTTGGTAGAACATTGGCTAACAGCAGGACATGCTGTGACAGATCTTAGATGGTTTGTCATTGAAAAAGTTACCTTAGGGAGAAGAGGGGGCAATTTGCATACTATACTGAACACACGAGAGTCCAAGTGGATGTCCCTTCTAGACTCTATTAAGAATGGGTTAAACGAACAAGATAGTAGTTTGGCACAATTGACCACACTTGGGCAATTGACATGATAAGGTAATTCATTTGAGACTCACATTCTGAAAGTTGTACATTGGTACTGTTAGCATATTATATTCTCCACCTACAACCTCTTGTAATGAGAGTTGCATGGTATTTGTATACCCACAGATTTCGATATGTTAAATTTGACTCATGTAATTTCCTTCAAGTTCTGGGTATGTAATGTCATGTTCGTCCATTAGTTTACAACCTCCTGCGCGAGAGTTGCACTAATGTCCCAATCAAATGATCTACTAATAGGTTTGTCCATGCCTTAGATACTGAGTTTCAGTATCTACGATGTTTAGCTCAAAGTGGCTTTATTTTGCTGTTTAAATGTTGTAATTCTCATTAAATGCCTTTAATTAAGGATTAGGCTTGTACCTAGCACATATTCTAAATTATGGGTCTGCTCGATTCGGACCATACTGGTGCAATCATCACTCGCCAGTAACTCTTCCCTCTCTAACGGAGTTGTTAACATCCCGTAACTCCGCCCCCGAACCCACGTAGCGGTTTCAATGGAGTTTCTCTCCTCGGACAGGGTTATACGGCTGTGGCTGCTCGATTAACTGTGAGTATTTACCCCTCAATGTCACGCGTACTGCAAGACCCCACGCGCTTTCGCATTCCCTGGCATGTTTGTCTCTGTCTCTACAGAGCGGCAGAAGCTTCGATTCAACAAATTCTTTGTGCTGGCATTGACCTGACCATGCTGACGGGTTCGGCTTTTTCAAATAACGAGTGACAGGTAAAAGCGGTACCTTGTACCCTTTATGTTTATGCTTAGGATTCAGTTCAATTTGGCCAATTATCATACGGAGTTTACACCAACTTGTCTCTCATATGCACTTACCATAGTGTAGATGTAAGAGCATGTCTGTCAATTCGCTACAGGCTTGCGATGACAGTTTAATGTTAGCAATTATGCTCATACCTCCTATTGGGTATTACCTCAGTTTTTAATTTTCACCCACAGCCCTGTCCTGACTTGGTAGTCCAATTGATGTCTAATGACTACTTCTTCGTCGCACATTCATTACCAGTTTTGACTGGTACCATGAACAACTGTAAGTTAGTTCCCTGTGAACGGACCGTTTCTTTTTCCTATTCTCTTGACATTTCCTAAAAATTTTTTTTGGATTGATGTCTCCTCTCTTTTTATTTATTTAAAGATTGACCACGACTATCTGCGTGGCACACCTTCTCCATATACAGAGCCTCTTCAGGCCGTATTCCATGGTAATTCATCTTCTAATTTACGTAGATGATAGATATGATGACCTCCCTCCCCAGTAAAATTAAAATTTCCCTTTTTACTTTTTTACAGCCATGCCCCCATTACCCCTTACACACGTCCTGATGAAGACCCCGTGAAAGGACTTAAAGCAGCCTGTAAATAGGGGTCGAAACGTCGACGGTTTTTCCCTTTATGACTTTTCCGGCACATGGCCCCAATATTGCAGAATTCTGGATGTGACCGTAGAATGTTATTTATTGAATCACTTCTATTTCATGCCTTGAATTCAGGCTTTTGTGTTATGAATTTTGTAATGTTGTTTGCAATATTGTGATTTATCTCTTTTGGAACTGTGTTGATTTTCCTTTTGATCTGACACTCCCTCGAGCACTACCCCTCCCTTTCCTTCCCAACTTTGGGGCATTTATCTTATGTGATTTTCCTTCGCAATTTTTGGCAATCACGCGGTCTTGTTTAATAAATTACAACACCGCTGTAAAATTGTATATTTTTATTTAATTTCATACATAATTCTTTGTGTGTGTAGTGTACAATACACCTCTTTTGCGGGGACCCCTCCCTTCTGTACTAAAGGTCTGCGGGAGAAGCGCCATCACACGAGACTGCCGGCAGAGGTCCGCCAAGACATGCGGATTTGGATTGCATATCTGGAGGGCTTCAACGGCACTGTAGTGTGGCTCGGTCTCCCCACTACGTCTGCAGAGTTAGGTTTATGGACTGACGCTGGGGGCAGTGTGGGATTTGGCACCATACTTGGAGACAAGTGGGTGGCACGCCAGTGGCCTGCAAGGTGGGAGGAGAGTGGTCTGACAAATAATATAGGTTTCCTGGCACTATTTCGAATCTGGGTTGCACTGACAGTTTGGCCTCAGCAGTTGTGTAATCAATCTGTGATTTTCTGGTCTGATAACATGACAGTGGTTGAATGTATCAACCATCAGGCAGCCCGGTGTAAGATGATACTCCGCCTACTAAAAGAGATAGTGCTGGTGTGCATGAAGCTGAACATACAGTTTAGGGCCAAATATGTTCCAGGGGTACTAAATACTGCAGCTGATGCACTCTCTCACTCCAAGATAGAGGTTTTTAGGGAACATCTACCATCCGCAGAGGCGACGCCAACACACTTCTCTGAAACACTCTGGCAGATTGGTGCCCCCAGCTACAGAACCTTGTGGCAGCTAGCCTAGCGCCCAGGACCAGACCAGCTTATGAAGGGGCGTTTCTGTCTTACTGCGCTTTTTTTGGGGCAGGGTTGGGAGAGAGATGGGATGAGTCAGGGAATTTCATCCAATACCTAGACGCATTGCACAGGGAGGGGCGCTCAGCGGCGCCAGCCAGCCGGCACATGGCAGCTGTTTCTTTCTTTGCGCAGGTCAAGGGTACCAAGGACCCCATGAATAGTTTCATTGTGAAGAAGGCTCTGAAGGGGTGGCGGCGCCTCCAGGAAACCGCCACTGACGCGAGACAACCAATAGGTTTAGAGCGGCTGGCATCACTATTAAATGCCCTGGGTGGCATTTGCAGTTCAACAGGGGAAGTGCTATTGTTTAGAGCTGCCTTTTCACTAGCCTTTTACAGGGCATTCAGGGTAGGGGAGCTGGTGGCTAGCAATAAGCAGGATCTGCTAGGTGGACTCCTAGGAGGCTGTTATCTTTTTCCCCATCCACCATCCCCTGAGGCAGATAGTCATTCATTGAGCGATAATGTGGTTGTATAATTTTGGTTTCCTGTTCCAAATTACCTTGGTTGTAGTGTGCATTTTTTCCTTAGGATTTTTTCCCGTTTGCAGGTCAGCAATCGTCGTATTTATTGATATTCTTGGTCAGGCGGTAAGGTCATGATTTGTGAGCAGTCAATTTAAGGTCCTTAGGGTGCGGCACTATTCTTGAATGGGGTCGCCCAGGGGGAGGGACAAGTGGTCTCCCCTAGAACTCCAGGGGCGGTACATCCGGTTGGATGGATGGGTGCGGGGGAGGGAGGAGTCACGCTTTCTTTAGGCTGGTTGGCCACCCCGCACGTGCACTATGACGTCACTAAACAGCGCAGAGTGCAAGGATTCCCCTTTGTTAATGGAGTTCATGAAGCGTACGGGGGTAACCCGGGGGGAAAGTATCCTCTCGGTAAACGGGCCCTCTGCGCATGCGCACTCATACGTGAGGGCGTGCTGTTTGATAAGGATCTGACACGGTTAGTGACCTTGCCGTAGGCCCAAATAGGATATGCAGAAAAATTTATAATGTGTCATTATGATTCAAAATATTAGTTTCGGATAGGAAATACTTTGTATTGGAAGTATGTTAAGGTTAGCCCTTTGATACCTGTCTACATGAATTGTAATCTAATGTCAACTAAGTTTTCTGCATAAATAATTGTGTAAATGTTGTTTATTTGAAAAATGTTATTTTGCTTTTATGTTTTAATAAATATGGCCGGGGGGTTGAAGGACTCCCCGCCTTCCAAAGAAAATCCTCTTGTGTCCAATTTTAATAATTGTGGGGGAAACACAAGGCACGGGAGCGGGAAGGTCGGTAGTCCCTGACCATATCGCCACGTACATAAATACTTTTTGTTGGTATTTTCACTACAGGGGTATCCATCCACAGGGCAGCTGGGATGAGTTTGAGCAACATGACAGGCATCCTGACTCACATAAAATGGCGACAAAGTCTTTCCTCTACTCTAGACCTTGGAAGGGTGATGGGACTTGCCTGTGACTGGTTAGTGAAGCTGTCATTCAAATCAGTCCCTTTCACTGAGCTTTGATGTGACTCAGGAGGTATGAAGCTGAGACGTGGCAAATTTATGTGTGCTCTACAAGCACCAAAGGGATAGAAAGGACTGGGTTGGAGTGTTTTTGTTGACAAGTGTGAATTTATTTTTCTTCCGGAGTTTTATATAGCGCGAACTCGACCTGAAGGCATCAGAGCGCTTTACACGAACACCAGTTGCATTATAGAGCAGCGCATCCATGTTGTTGGGCACGGACAGATTAAGTGATTTGCCGAGAATCACAGGATGTTGAGCGTCCCTGCTGAGACTGAACCCGGTTCCCCACCTTCAAGGTCAACCGCACATAGCAGTTTGGCCACTTCCTCTCCCCATCAATATAAATGTCATTGGACATGGCTTCAACCTTCCTATTTGTTGAAAAGAAGAACGTAGGCAAATCCAATTCCTTACCTTACTTTATTTCATGAAGTATAAACACAGCGGCACCGAACACGACTCCAACCTCCAACCCTCCTCCTTCAGCAACTGCCTTCCCTACGACATCAACATTCTCACAACCCATGCATTCCACACACTCCACACGTGCACACCCAGACACGCGCTATCATACACTATCATACACACGAGACAATCCAAGCGCACAACACGACACATACGAACCAATACCACACACCCTCCTCCTCAACAACTTACAAGACACTAACTAAAAAGTTACCCTAACCAGTAAACCGGACAGGCAACTTCCTCGTTCTATTACCACGGCGTAAAGCCTCACCTTCAACACCAATATTAGTACAAGTGGAACCAGATTCAATAACCTCACTAAAACCACTCCTACTCCTGATTTCATCACGACCAGACGTGTCACATCCGACACTACCACTACCCGTACTTCCAGTTGACACCACTTCCTTCATTAGTCCAAAATCATCTCCTAACATATATCCGCTACACACTCCTTTATCATCACCAGAACGTGTACCTAACCCGCCATCCTTCCCATTGCAAAGACTCAATTGGCGAAAATTCCATCTCCTACCATCCTCCAACTCTACAGCACTACCAAACACCTTCATTACTTTCAGGGGTTTCGACCATAGACTTTCACCCTTCAACACAATTCTAGGATTCTTTACCCAAACCATTTGACCTATCTTAACCAACGGCCAACTACACCTACCTCCATGATACAGCTGACTACGATCCTGATACTTCTTGACCTCAGACCTAATTTCTTTATCTATATTGTTGTTATTGCACTGCACTTTACCATTCCTTTTCCTCAACCACCATGGAACTAACCCAGTGAATGGTTTTCTACCTCTCAAAACCTCAAAAGGTGTTTTTCCTGTGGCAGAATGCGGGGTGGCACGGTATGCTGTCAATCTTTCTTGTAGAGCTTTCCTCCAGGGTAACCCTGCACTCAATGCTAATTCAATCACTTCCTTTACCACCCTATTGAAGCGCTCAACTTGACCATTACCCTGGGGATGATATAGTGATGATTTAATGTGCTTGATGCCCATCACCATTAAAAATTCTTCCATTTTTTGTGACACAAACTGAGGCCGATTATCCGAAACAAGAACTTCCGGAACTCCTTCCCTTGAAAACACATCTTCTAAAAACTCAATGACCACATCAGTAGTCATCCCATTTACCATTCTCACCTCAGGCCACTTTGAATAATAATCGACTAATACAGTGGCATAACAATCCTTTACTGATAAAGCTGAAAATGGACCTATAAAATCAATAGCAACTTTCTGCCATGGATACTCAGGTAACTCCACCATAGGTAAAGGCACACTCAACGGCTTTGCCACCTTAATGCTGGTACAACAAACGTTACAATTTCTCACTAAACGATCCACCATAGAATCAACTCCTGGCCACCAAAACCACTCTTTAATTCTCCTTTTTGTACTGGACATACCACCGTGCCCCATGTGACTCTTCTCAACAATATTCTCTCTTAAAATCTGAGCCCCCTTCTAAAACAGACTGAAAAAAGTCTATCTCAACTACACAATTTGCACCTTACTATTATTGGTAGATGCAATCTTATCAAAATGCTATTTTTTCCGAAATTTTTGTATTTTTTTCGCACGATTTGTTTAAACTTTGATCCACAGATTTTTAAAATTATAGACAACATTTTTGCACGTTTTATTTGGGGATTTGGAAAAACACGTAGAGCCCAAAGGTTTATTACCTTACCTAGGGAAAGAGGTGGCCTGGCATTGCCAAACTTCAAACTATACTGGTGGGCCACCAACCTTAAATACTGTAGAGTGCTCTTAACCCCCAGGCAGGAATTTAATGCAGAGAGTCTAGTTCCAACGCCACAGGAACTGATCCTCAGCGAGGAAGCAAGCAATCATTTGTGGAGGTTAACATATGATTGTCACTTCAAAAAAGTACGCTTTAAATCACTCAAAGGTATCTATATCGTTTGGAATCAAGTACGAAAACTTCTGGGGATCGGCAGATTCTCCCACTACGCTATGTGGGAATAATAATCTCCCGGAGATATTTAAAGACTCCTGTATGAGGCGCTGGGTTAGAGCAGGAATAGTACAAGTTGGGTCACTGTACGATTCAGTGGGCTTTCGATCATTCGAATCCCTTAAAATTAAATTTGGACTGAAATCTGGTGATTTTTAAAAATATTTACAAATCAGAGATTATATTTCTAAAAAAGGGGGGGGAGAGTCATTTCGGAAAATTTTGGCAATTATAACGGCCCAAACGGATAGGGTTAGAATAGGAGAAATCTATAAAAACCTAGTTACTGGCCTTCCGGATGACCTAGAGAAACATCTCCATAACTGGGAAATTAAACTAGGTATGTCTGAGACCATAATACATAAAACATTGGAAATGTCATTCTCTTTACTAATGTCCACTAAACTTCAAGCCCAATTCTACAAGACATTTTTCCAACTATACTATACCCCCGAAAAGATTTCTAAATGGAGCTCAGGTAAAGATACATTATGTCCTCGATGTGCAATGCCCAAGGTAGATCTGATTCATATGTTGGCCACATGTGAAACCCTGAAAACCATTAGACGAGAAATATCATTGTTTCTATCAGAGATATTTGGAACTAGAATTGTGATTACGACAGCGGAAATAATACTTGGGATTGATGGGGACCCTAGACCAGCTACCATTCAGGGACTTCTGTTTATCTCAATGGCCATTCTAAGAATTTGCTTGACATCAACTTGGTTAGACCCATATCCACCTTCATTTCACCAATGGCGGGCACGACTACTAACTGCATATAATGTGGAAATAGCCATATTCAGCAGGAAGGGAATGAAAAGGAAAAAGAAAGGGCTTGAAATATGGCACCCGCTTACACAATGGATGGGGAGATCGATATTGTGATATTGTTTAAACATGATAAACTTGTGCCTTTTTTCCCTCCTCTTCCACTTTTCCAGTCTAGATCTTTCATCGTCCTGCTTCATGTTTTTGCTCTCTGTTGTTCTGTATGACACATCTTCAGCTGAACTTACTTTGTTTCTAAACTAACAAATTTCAACTTTGATTTTGATTCATCAAGATGATGTATATACGTGTTTAATAATTTAAAACAGTCTGTATGTGGGGGTTCCAGGGGGGTGGTTAATTGATAAAACTGTACAATAAAGATAATTTAAAAAAAAATAAACTAAATGGAGGCACAATTCTGTCCCCTCTTAAAACAATATCTTTAACCACACACAATTCCTCTTTAACCTTCCAAAATGCAGCACATTCACCCCGTAAGTTAGACTCTCTTGGCCAACCATTTATTATGAATTGTTTAACCTCTTTTAAAACAATATCCTTGTCCATCTCACACATCCATGACGCTTCGGATAATATGTTATTAACATCCTTTTCATCAATCAAAAATACATCCTTGATGGTGAAAGCTATTTCGCAATCACTGTTGATTTCAGTTCCTGTCGAATCTACATTTGGTAATCTTGAAAGACCATCCGCAACCACGTTATCCTTACCAGGAATATATTCTATGTCAAAACTGAACATTTGCAACTTTGAAGCTAAACGAGCTAACCTAGGAGTTAAATTCTTCCCACCTTCAGGTCTCAAAATATTTACCAAGGGTTTATGATCAGTACAAATTTTGAACTTCCTCCCCCACACATACATCCTAAATCTCTCAGCAGCCCATGAAGCAGCCAACAACTCCTTCTCTATTACAGAATATTTGCGTTCTGATTTTGTTAACGTGCGTGAAGCATACGCAACTACCCACTTCTCTGATTTAATATGCTGAGAGAACACAGCACCAATGCCATACCCAGACGCATCCACAGACAATACACATTCAGCAGTTGGCAAGAAGGGTTTAAAACACGGTGTTGTAAGAATCTCTTTCTTCACCCTTTCAAAACACATTTTTTGTTGCTCTTCCCATGCAAATGCTACACCCCTTTTTAACAATAACCTTAATGGTTCAACTTTAGATGCATAATGTTCAATAAAACGTGAGTGAAACTCTGTTAATCCTAAGAATGACATTTATTGTTCCTTATTTGTAGGCTCAGGAACAGCTAGAATTGCATCCACATGACCAATTTTTGGTCGAATACCATCCTTGAATGTGACATGTCCTAAATACTCCACTTCAGGTTTTCCAAAGACACACTTTTCATTTTTGATAGTTAATCCACTACTCCTCAATGCTTCTAAGACAGCATATAAACTTTCATCATGACATTCCTTATTCCTTCCATATATTAAAATGTCATCTTGAAATACCTTTGCATTTTTAATCCCTTGCAATATTCTACACATTTCTCTTTGAAATACTGCAGACGCGCTTGCAAGGCCAAACGACATACGTTTATATCTAAACATTCCCTCTGTGGTAATGAATGCAGTACAATGCTTAGAATCTTCATCTAAAACAATTTGGTGATACGCAGTTGTCAGATCTATCTTGGAAAACCAAGAGGACCCACCAACAGAAGATGTAAGTTTTTGTAGATTCGGAAGAGGAAATGTATCGACCCAAATGGCCTCATTTAGGCATCTTAAATCGACACATAAGCGCAAATCGCCATTGGATTTAAGGAAATCACCACTGGAGAAACCCAGTCTGAACTCTCAACTGGTTCAATAATTTCATCCTTGCACAATTTTTTTAGTATTTCACCCAATTTCTCTCTGTAACTAATAGGTACGTTCCTAAGTTTTTGTCTCACGGGACACGCACCTTCTCTTAGAATAATTCTATGTTTAAATCCAACCATCTTGCCGATACCATTGGAAAACACATCAGGAAATTTTTCCTTAAGAAATGAATAGTTGTTCATCTCACGACAGTCATCCTGAATAGAATAAACAGGACAATCTAAACTAGGATCAATTTTCATACCCAAGTCTGTTATGTGTGGCCATCCTAAAATAGTTGCACCTTTGTTAGCCACATATATTTTGCCTTGACACGAATTATGTCCAAAACTAATCTTAGCCAAAATAAAACCTTCTAAAGCTATTTTATGTCCAGTATAACTTCCAGGATGTACATCTGATTCCGATAATGATCTGTTTGGCCAAAGTGTTTTAAATAAATCCATGCCCATAATGGTATACCATGCACAAGAGTCCACCATTACTTTAACTTCCAGACCGTCCATGTTGATGATACATGATGGTAGCTTTTTAACTTTACTCGTCCCCTTAATTGACTCATCATGCACACTGCAAATTTCACCTACAACGTGAAAAATATCATCTTGATCATCTTCTTGGACACAATTAACCTTAGCTTTAAAGTTGTGACATACTCTAGTAAAATGTCCCTTTTTTTTACAGTTGGTGTATATTTTGTCAAGTGCAGGACACCACTTATAATTTGCTAAATGGTTGCTAGATCCGCACCTATAGCATACAAATTTCTTTTGCTCATTACTTTTCACATAACTTTTCTCATTACGTTTCTTGTTAGGGTAGTTACTAAACGACTTATCATTCTTGTACTTGGATTTGTCATCCTTATTTATCACATTGACTGAACTAGACTCAGAATCATTTTTCTCATTTCTAACTTCACGAATACATTGGTCCGAGATTTCTACACCTCTAGCCACTTCAATGGCATTTTTTAATGAAGTACTACCTGATGACCATAACTTTTCCTGAATTTTATTAGATTTAGTTTTCATAAGAATTTGGTCACGTAAAACCTGGTCATATGTCATACTTTCAAACTCACACGTAACAGCTAAACCCCTCAAGACTGAAACATACTGATCAATCGACTCATCCACTTTTTGAGCCCTTGAATAAAACTTGAACCTTTCCATAACAACATTAATTTTCCTCCCAAATCTTTCCTGCATTTGTTTAACTGCACATTAATAAACACCCATATCGCCAGCATTCTCAATTTTAGGTAAATTCTTAAACTCCCTTAAACCCACTGCACCTAGTCTGTGTTTAAGTAAAGACACTTTCCTTCCCTGTGAACATTCTTCTTCATCTAAAACCTCTACATAAGCTTCAAACATGTCAATCCATAAATCCCACGCAATAGGAGGTTCACCAGATTGTGCAAAAAAAAAATGGTGGTGGATGAATCGAAGACATCTTAAATACGTAAAAGAAATGCAATGTAAATGCTTCAAAATAAAAATATTAAAAAAAAAAAAAAATTTAAATCTTGCCCAAAAAGTTCACCAAAGTTCCAGTTATATTCTTTGTTCTACATCAACTTGGGCAAAAAGTTCACCACAGTTTTTATTTCAATTTTGCTTGTAGATCCAAATAATCCAATAGTATTAAACGTTGTGTTCAATAGTCAAGGAAATATCAATAATAAAAAAAATAAGCGCTTATATCCATATACTAAGCACTAGATGATAAAAGCTCCTTATTACACACGATGTGAAAGTTAATAAATTGCTCGGAGCTCGGCACTTGTTGCTAGGATACCTTTAAACAAAACTTAAAATGGCCGCCACGTTGCGTAGTAGTGCGTGGTGATGCACGAGGTTGATGACAGTCTTCGGAAGCCGGTGTGTCCTTCGCATCATCCAGTTGCTAGGATGTAATATGAACGTGCGTACGCTCACGCATCCTTGATGACAATCTACTCACGCGTTGAAGAAATCAAGTTGGCCTCTTGAAAAAAAGCAAGATGTAACGGCAAAGCAAACACGTTACTGAAGGTGAAGGTTCCGAGTTTCAGAGTTCAGAGTTTCTTTAAAGTTGAACCTTAAGGAGCGCCTTAAGGAAATAGCAGAGTTTGCAGATTTGCAGTATTATTCAATCGAAAGTGGTAAAAAAAATTCTTTTGAGAAAAAAAAAAATCCACAAGGAAAATATGCTCAGTGCCGCTGAATCCCGCTCGTCGCCATGTGTTGAAAAGAAGAATGTAGGCAAATCCAATTCCTTACTTCTTTATTTCATGAAGTATAAACACAGCGGCACCGAACACGACTCCAACCTCCAACCCTCCTCCTTCAGCAACTGCCTTCCCTACGACATCAACATTCTCACAACCCATGCATTCCACACACGCCACACGTGCACACACAGACACGCGCTATCATACACTATCATACACACGAGACAATCCAGGCGCACAACACGACACATACGAACCAATACCACACTATTCTCCTTCTGCTGTACCAGAATCCAGTGTCCGCCATTAACGGCAGAGCGGTGTCCCATGTACAGTCTCATCAGCACACTTTGGTCCAGTCCCTAGGGCGCCCATCACTTACCATTGGTTGGCATCATTATCACTCTTCTTTGCTACTTTCTATTTCAGCTGTACCAGGGAGGCGCCACTTCCTTGTCTGCCTGTGGCGTATAGACCAAGTACAGATTGATATATCTTAATTAGTGACCATCCGCTGCTCACAGCTGTGATTCAGGTACTATTTTTTATTTAATTTTTTTCTGTTTTATATAGCGCAAACTCATACGACCCGAAGGTATGCACAGGGCCGGACCGGAAGCCCAAAGCAGCCCTGGCAATTTTGTCAGACCAGCATCCTCCCCTTCCCTGGGGGAGGGGAGGGTGTTGCAGGTATGAAGCACTGCTGCTTTTGTTACTAGGAGCCGATACTGCAGCACTGCTCCAAAACCAGGCCCTAGCAGCAAAACAGCCCCCCACTGCTACGAAATCAGTCCCCACCCTTCCAGCCTTCCGTGGAAATGCCAGATGCCCGCTACGGCCAGTCTGGCCTTAGTATTGGATCTTTTTAAGTGAGCACTAGTTAAATTACACAATGTCCCAATCATGTTTTTTAGGCACGGGGAGATGAAGTGATTCATGCAGAATCACAGGATGTTGAGCCGATGACAAGACTAAAACCTTGTTTCTCAGTTCAGAGGTTGGCAGCTCTGGTTGCCCACATCCTTTGTCCCCCTCCCACCCACCCATTCTCTCTCTCCATTTTGCTTCAAGCACTTCACCTGAGGGAAGTAGAGGCAGGAGTATACATACATGCATGAATGTGAAAGAGGCCTCTGATTGTTTCTCTTCTGATGGATTTTAGTGATTTTCTTTACCCCTTCCCATGCTTGTGACGGAACCGTTCCGTCACGAGCCTCGGGTGGGTTGTGCTGGTGACAGAACGGTTCCGTCACGGCCCTCTCGCCGCGCCTGCGCGGCGCGAATTCCACGCCTGCGCTAACGTTCTCTAGCGCGGGCGGGGCAGTGACGGAACCGTTCCGTCACAAGCACAGCTCACCCGCGTGCCGTGACGGAGCGGTTCCGTCACGAGCACGGGACCGCCGCGCGGTCCCCCACCCCCTTAGCACTGCGGCGGAATAGCCGCCGCAGTGAAGGGGTTAAGAGGTACAAAGCTACTTCCTTTCTTTTATCCACTGAAGGCCTAATAAATAAACAAGTCGCTGATGCCCAGCATTTCCACAAGCTATGCTACCTTGAGACACTCTGCTTTGTCACAAAACTCGCTGGCAATCCCTGAAACCTTCTATGTCTTCCCCGAGCTTACAGTCACTCTGATGGTTATATTGCTCTAACATAGGGGATCATCACTATGTTGGGCAGACCGCGACCGACAGTCTATCAGTGGCAGTCCGTTTGACATCTTCAGAATCGGTCTGACCTGCGGATTACATTACAGGCGGTTGGAGTGCAGAGGTAGGGGATAGGACCACCGCCTTTAACATGATCAAAGATCCCATCAGGACGGCGATCCAATTCCTTACCCTACAATGGGGGTGGTTCCTATGCAGGCTCCACCGTAGGGATTTGGATATCCCTTTCCAACTGCCTCTTCATAGTGGTCCCACCGCCATAAATAGACAGCTGGAAAGGAACTTAGGGCCCCCGTAGGCCACTGCTAAGTGGCCTGGGGGGCGCATGTATTCCCCCCCCACATCCATACACCATGAGCCAGACACCTCATGGTGCCTGCCACATGGTGCATGAATGTGCACAAACTGCCTTTTTTCCACTGTTGTCCTTTTCTTAGGCCGCAGCACAAGACACAGTAGAAAAAGGCAGTTTCTGACCACCTACAAGGCGGTCTAATCGCTATATGGTGGGAAGGACCACTGACTCCTTGTCGGGTGGTCCCATTCCCACTACGATGGTTGGTCGTCTGACCAATCGCCATCGTAATTAGGCACATAGTTCCAATGTATGAACATGTTTACAAGTGTTTATCATGTCACTAATGGGCAGCCATGGAAGACAGAAAAGCGGTTCGGCAGCTGCAGGGCACCCCGTTAGAAGGTAAAACCTGGCAACGGAGAGATGATGGCTTTAGAGAAGCACATGCTCCCTGCAGCCCTGTTGCACATTTAAAAACAAGCATTGGCAATGCAAATAGGTCTCACCTATGCAAGATCTAATGGCTTCGTCAATGTTTTTAAGCTATGTTGTACAACAGCACAGCTGCTATGCAGCATGACTAAAAGTTTTTAAGAAAAGCACTATAACTCGTTCAACGCTGGCAGCTTTATAGGATTTTTTTTATACTTTCAACCATGCTGCACAATAACCATACAGCTGTTCAACATGTCAAAGAAAACATTGAATAAACCAAACAGCTTCACTATTTGCTTTCAGTGTTTTTTAAGCCATGTTGTACAGCTGAGTGCCTGCTGTATAGCACGATTGAGAGTAAGAAAAAGTGTTATGGCGCTGACAGCGTTGACTGCACCCTAGCACTTTGTTTTACACTTTCAGCAGTGCTGCACAGCAATTGTGCTCCTGTACAACATGGCTAAACTACATTGACAAAGCCAATAGATCTCGTTTGCTTTGCCAGTGCTTGTTTTATTTTTGTTTTTGCTTTGCTCTCAGCTTCCACATACATCACCTGCCCCTTAGTTCTGCTTGAACCAAGATGAAGAAGTGAGGAGCTGCAAAGCCTTCCTTTCAAAAACATCCAATAATTCCCACCAATACTATGATTACTACCCATAAGCCAGGAAGTTCTCTCACAAAAGGAATTGCCACATGAAAATCAGAGGTTTTGCACTTTTTTGCCAACGTCCAATATCAGAGCCATGAGAAAAACTGTTTTAACCCTCTTGACTTCTGGTCTCTGCACAGTGATGTGTTAGACATTCACACTAATGTTTGCATAGAGCTTGCGCAAACATTGAAGGGCACTTCCTGTGATCTTTGTGTCTAGTGCTCAGGATGTAATATTAACACCGAGTGCACACTCTTTGTGAGGTATGTATACACTGCTGAGGAAACGGCACACTTATTTTCAGAGGTAACAGAAATTTACAAGGAATATTACCAAATTGCAGAGGAAACTATGCCAAGCTTTTGATGTACAAAAAATAACACATTGATTCACATGTAGCCTGATAATGGTGTGTTGTGAATGTATCTAGGACCCTAATTAAATATCCTGACTCATACCCTTATGCGGTTATGATAAATCATGTCCTAATGAAGGCATACGAATCTTACCCATATTCAGCCATAGTCCACGCAGCCCAAATACGGCAAGGCTACTTCCTTGGATTCCTAAAGAGCACAACGAGTTCTTTCGACACACCAAACTTTCAGCAACCTGGGAATTCCCCATGTCTTTGTTTTGATTTGTCATTGAACTCCTGCGAGCACTAAAGGAACAGTCAGTTCTTAGTGACACCTTTTATTGACGTCTTATGTCCAACCTTACATCAAACACGGCACCTTCCAGGTATAAATATACCAACACTTGCCTTAAACAGACACACAGTGGTGTGGAGCAGAGCAGCTATCTACTTACCGAAGCCCAGCTGATGCGAGAGCAGAAGGAAGCCGCCCCTCCCCTTTGACACACTGGAGAAGCTGCCTTTTCTCACGCCGAGAAATCCAGCTCCTGTGTTTTCCAGTCACCCTTGCGGGTTACTGGGAGATCGAGTCCTGAGAAACGAGATACAAGACCTCCTTCATTCTATAACCAAGGTACGGAGCTGATTCAAACCTTAGAGAGAACTCTTGATTCAGATTCTTAGAAAAAACCCAACTTAACTTAAAACTGCAACTTACTTACTCCTTCCCACGTATTAGGCTTAGGTCAGGTAAACCGGGCTAGGCGTATCTTAGAAGCACCAGATGAGTTTGTTAGTCAATATTTTTATGTATGTAAATATTTTATCCGGTTTAAAGTATCATATGGCGAAGAAACCATATCAATGCTTTTACAGTATTATTTTATAATACTCCTTTTACTGTACGCACTTTACTTCATGATAAGTATTGCAATTGCGGCAATTCATTTCTCTTGCATGAGAAAGAAAACTGCTCAATAAAATAACACCTTTAATTGAAAACGCCCCACTCTCTATTTCTCTGCACCCTGGTAAAAGTAAGCATGCACGACTGACTGAGTGAAAGAGCTGTCTATTGTTTTCACACGACTCTGGAGATACACTCCTTATTCTGGGGGAGCAAAGTTGTCATGTTATATGGTTGTCAGAAGCTAATCCCTTCTTGTCTAAATCAGGGAAGTTAACCCCTCCCTATTCATTCGATAAAGTTTCTAGTGACCTCTGAGCTAGCTGGCAAAACTAATTAAGTCTAACATAGTCAGTAGAGACCTAGATGACCTCAGTCCTACGTCTACACTGCTGTTTATGTTATTCAAATGCGCAGAGCCTATTGGGAATATAGGAACTACACTACAGGTGATCTAAGCAGGAATTCGCTCACGAATGAAAACTTTGCACACCCTTAATGGAGTAGTGTCTTCACTGCTCAACTAAAAATGAGATATGAGGTTCTTTGGTTTGTGGGACATTTTGTGATGCTCTTTCAACAACTCTCAGAGGGATTTATATACAGACAACTTACCTAAGGGTTGCTCTTGGCACTATTTTTTCATAATCAAAATAAATTGTTCAATTGAGGTCCCTGCAGTGATACTCTCCTGTAGGTGTCACTCATACACTTGAGATATCATGTAGCGTCAGTGCCATTGAAGGTTGGACGAATGCAATATTGCAGACCTTCCATCTGCATCCCTCTTATGGAAGACTCATCAGATGGTCCATGCAAGTGGTTCTTAACCTTTTGACTGTTGTATACCCACAGATTCAGTGCTGGAAGCTGGGGACCCCCACCTTATATATTTCTACGATTTGAACCTCAAAACAACACACAAAAGGACAGAAACGACTACACGTCAATCAAATACATAGATTATGGTATATTTTATTTAACTCACAACCAAAAAATGTGAAAATTGAAATTTTTATTTTAATGAGAAGGTTAGAGCTTTTCAAAGCTTACTTTATTTCTGAACGTCAAAGCAATATGCTAAATTCTAGCACATCACACTTTCTTTTCTGCTCCTGATGCATGCTCTTTTTTAAGTCTCGCTGTATCAATGCGTAAGCACTGATGGCGAGATTAAAGTAGGCTTTTGAAAAGTCTGCCTAAACTGCGGATTAGACACAGTTCATGTGAGACAGGTGCTTGCACGAGGCCAGCCACGTCACACACCACCATTTGTCTGTGCCTCGGCATCAGACTTCAAAGGCTGCCGCTATCCCCCCAATCACACTTCAAAGGCTGCAGCTCTCCTGCCCCTGCATCAGATTTCAAAGGAATGCGCTCCCGCTCCCCCGCCCCCGCAACAGCAATGTCGAGAGCTTGTTTTAATACACACTAAGCACTGCTCTTATGTCTCCCACATAACCCCGCAGCTGCTCACTGCTCTGCACATTCCTTGCACTCCTAATAAACTGGAAGAGTGAAAGAGTGCCTTTCATCCAGAACTGCCCCATCCCCTCACAAAACTCACCCTTCATCTCTCTCACAAACAAGCCCACTCTGATACGGGTCTTTTGCTACCTTAAGGAAGCTGTTCATGTAAGGGCGTCAATCTTCACCTCTCCTCTGTATCTTTGTTCAGCCCACGCAGCCTCCTCAGCTCGCCTTGCCTTGCGGATGTTGCCCTCCCATGGTGCCAGCTTCTGCCTCTCTATCGTGCTCCCCACCCTCCTCTAATCTCACTACATTAAGATGCTTCCTTTCCCCATCAGGCTCCCTACCTCCACCTCTTCCACATTGTCCTCCATACTCTAGGGATGTTGTTACCTTTACTTCACATCTGTTTGTACCCACTCCACCCAACCGTGTGCCCCCTGCCTCCTAAACCCTTGTCACCTGAAAAATGCTACCTTCTTTCAGACCTTCTTTTCTACCGACCCTCACTCTCCATATCATCGGCCCTCGTGACATGAATGAATCTGGTCCTCTCAAGCCCTCAGTCTCTGCTTCCTCCATCCCATTCTTACATTCTCGCCTCTCGTTATGATAAGGTTGCTGGTCCTCTCGGGCCCTCATTCTCTGCTCTTTTAAATCTAGGCTCTCTGTACTTAATGCTTTTAGTCCTCTCAGGGCTTTAAGCGCCCCCTCCACCCCCATGCCTCTCATCATATTCAGGGCCCTCGTATGCTTACCACCACAACCTGATTTTTATTAAATTAGGTCATCTTAGCTGGTGGCTGGAGCCTTCAAAGCCCTCTCCGGCCACTGGCCTTTCCTTGGGCTCTGTTCTCAGAAAGAACAAAAAAATTCTAAGATTCCTAAAAGCAGACAGGCCCTCACCTACTCTCCAGCGAGGCACCCCCTCTCTTTCCTGCATAATTTATACCCATGCTCACCATCCAAATTTTTAGCTCCTTTTCTCCCTCAACGTATTTGAGTAAAAAGCCTTCAGCGCCGTCGTCACGCATTTGAATTGTCATGTCGTCGAGTTCATGGGTTTTATTCGCTTACATTGTGCAGCTCTGAGACAGCCACTGCGTGCATTTCTACTGGGGGGGGGGGGTGGCCTTGTTTGTTTTGTTTGTCCTCTGAGACATTCCTGCAGCTGTTACTTCTCCAGTGAGACAAAGTCACTTCCTCCTTTCCTGTCCTCCCTGTTTCTTTCCCTGTGTCCACCCTCTGCCGTGCTCCCTTCCTCCGCCCTCTCCTTCTTTCCCTCCCTCCCTAATCTAAACCCTCTCTTTTCCTTCCCTCCATTCTCTCTTCCATTCTACTCTTCCCTCCAATGTCTCTTTCCTTTATATACCAATGTATTTCATCCGTAGCTGTGTTCTCTTTTCCCCTTTCCCTCTTCATTCCCTCCACTGGTCTCTCCTCTTTTCCACCCGTTATTCTTCCTTTAAATCCTTTCTTTTCCAGATTCCTCACTCCCTACCTCACACTTCTCATCTCCCTCTAAGACTGCCCTGATCTACACCACCCTCCCTGCCCTGCTTCTGTCCATCGCATCCCTCCATTCCCCCCTGCCCTTCTTCTCTCTCCCCCTCTCACACTGCCAGACTCCTGGCTACCGGTGCACTAAGATGCTCCCAGCTGAGCACTGGACCCAGTGGAGCCAGCCAGAGACCATCCATCACTCTTATCAGTGGCCATGTGGCAACTCGGTGGGCCCTGACACCAAGGGGGGGGGGGACTTGCGGGGGTCGGGCGGGTGGGGGCTGGTGAGACAGGGAGAGTTATTAAGGTGATAAGCAGCCATTACAAACAACAACAACTGTCCGGACTGGTAACTTCAAAGAAACGTTGCATATTGTATGTAGGCCAGGAATGTAAACAGTCAATGATACAATGCAATGCTATGCAATAATGCTTTATTGGCATTACCGAAGGTCCAAGGATTGCCAAATCTATACTTTAGAAAACTGCACCTAGCTGGGCGGTACGTGTGCGCATCCTCGTCACACGCCTTGTGTCCGTTAATAATGGCTTCACATCAGCATTGCTTGAGGGCTGGAAACCCAGCATGGAGCTTTGCATCACTTCTCGAGGTCCTTATTTGGAGCACAGTCTCCTGTTCCGGGGGGCACCTCTATGGGGGAAGCGATTTCAGTCTGGATCAATACACACACAACCCCGCCCACACACACACACATACAACCCTACACACACACACACACACAAATACCCACACACAACCACACACACCCCCCACACACAACACACTCACACACTGCCCACTCACACACTGCCCACTCACACAGACCACTCACACACTGTCCACTCACACATTGCCCCCTCACACATTGCCCCCTCAGACCCCTCCCCCCACACAACCCCCGAAACACAAAAAAACACATCCCCACCCACACAACCCCACACACCCACAATCCCATACACAGAACCCCCCCCCACACACAACCCCCACACACACAACCACACAACCACACACACACACACCAGGATAGCAAAACATAGCATAGCAAAACAAAACATAGCATAGCATAACAAAACATAGCATAGCATAACAAAACATAGCATAGCATAAAAAACATAGTATAGCATAACAAAACACAACAAAACATAGCATAACACAACAAAACATAGCATAGCATAACAAAACACAACAAAACATAGCATAGCGTCACAAAACATAGCATAGCATAACAAAACAAAGCAAAGCATAACAAAACATAGCATAAGAAAGCATAGCATAGCATAACAAAACATAGCAAAACAAAGCATAGGATAATAAAACAAAACAAAACATAGCATAGCATAACAAAACAAAGCATAGCATACCAAAGAATAGCATAGCATAACAAAACATAGCATAGCAAAACAAAGCATAGCATAATAAAACACAACAAAACATAGCATAGCATAACAAAACATAGCATTACAAAGCATAGCATAGCAAAACACAGCAAAACATAGCATAGCATAACAAAACATAGCATAGCATAACAAAACAAAGCATAGGATAGCAAAACATAGCATTGCATAACAAAACAAAGTATAGGATAGCAAAAAAAGCATAGCATAGCATAACATAACAAAACAAAACATAGCATAGCAAAACACAACATAGCATAGCATAACAAAACACAACAAAACATAGCATAGCATAACAAAACAAAGCATAGCATAGCATAACAAAGCATAGCAAAACATAACATAGTATAACAAAACATAGCATAGCATAACAAAAGACAACAAAACATAGCAGAAAAAAACATAGCATACCATAACAAAACACAACAAAACACAACAAAACAAAGCATAACAAAACATAGCATAACAAAACACAACAAAGCATAGCATAACATAACAAAGCATAGCAAAACAAAACATAGCATAGTCTAACAAAACATAGCATAGCATAACAAAAACACAACAAAACATTGCATAACATAAAAAAACATAGCATAACATAACAAAACATAGCATAAGAAAGCATAGCATAGCATAACAAAACATAGCATAACAAAACTAAACATAGCAAAACACAACAAAACATAGCATAGCATAACAAAACACAACAAAACATAGCATTACAAAACATAGCAAAGCATAGAATAACAAAACAAAACATATAGCATAGCATAACAAAACACAACAAAACATAGCATATCAAAACAAAGCTTAGCATAGCATAACAAAACATAGCATAACAAAGCATAGCATAGCATAACAAAACATAGCATAACAAAGCATAGCATAACAAAACATAGCATAGCATAATATAACACAACAAAACATAGCATAGCATAGCAAAACACAACAAAACATAGCATAGCATAACAAAGCATAACATAACAAAACACAACAAACCATAGCATAGCATAACAAAACAAAGCATAGGATAGCAAACCTAAACATAGCATAGCATAACAAAGCAAAGCATAGGATAGCGAAACAAAACATGGCATAGCATAACAGAACAAAGCATAACATAACAAAACATAGCATAACAAAACACAACAACACATAACATAACAAAACATAGCAAAAACCTAACATAGCTTAACAAAACACAACAAAACATAGCATAGCAAAACAAAACATATCATAGCATAGCAAAACATAGCATAGCATAACAAAACATAGCATAGCATAACAAAACATAGCATAGCAAAACAAAGCATAGCATAGCAAAACATAGCATAGCATAACAAAACATAGCATAGCATAACAAAACACAGCATAGCATAGCATAACAAATCAAAGCTTAGGATAGCAAAACATAGCATAGCATAACAAAACAAAACATAGGATAGCAAAACAAAACATAGCATAGCATAGCATAGCATACAGCATCACTCAGCCTCACCACAGCATCACTCAGGGGTACCACAAAATCACTATGCGCTACCACAGCATCACTGAACGCCACAGCATCACTCGTTCACCACCACAACATCACTCAGCGCCACCACAGTATCAATCTGTGCAACCATTCAACAACAACTGGTTCAAATATGTTCTCTCAATGTTTCAAGCTTTATTACAAATGTCACAAAAAGATGTTAATATTTCACTTCTGTTCTTGGATTTTCGTCACAATAAAATACACTGAACATAATCTTCACAAAAGTTATTTACAAAAGTTTAAGCTATTGCCATTATAAATTACAATAACTTTTATTTAAGTATTAATTATTAACAAAAAATAAAAGCCATTGTTATTTGTAATATCAATACATCTAAGTCACGTAAATACAACACATATTGCATATGCTATAGGTGTCACATTTGTGAAAGTTAAAACTATTGACATTGTAAATGACAAAGCTATTAATTTAGCTATTTTCAAAACCAACACATAAATACAAAATTTGTCATTTACAATACCAAAAGCTCAAACTTTCCTAATGCGAGACCTATTGCATTGCAAATGATTGTTGTCAGTAGAAACCAGTGCTGCTTCAATTGAGCCCACCAGTCATCTATACAGGAATACGTTTCCTATACTTGCACTGCTTCTACGAATCAAGATAAGGATACCAACTTAATTATTAGCTTTCAATTTCAAATTCATTCACATTGAAGACTATTTTTAAATTTTTAAATCATGTTTTTTATGCATATGCACTTAATCTCTTAATAATATTTCATTTTCAAAGCAGTCATGGACCCCATGAGCAGGTGTATCTTGGAACTCCAGATGTTGATGGACCACAGGTTAAGAACCCCTTGTCTATGTTATTTGTCCTGAGGGTATGGACAATGCTACAGTTTTTCCTTTCTGGTCCAACATTGACCACTTGCTCTCGCTCTTGAAACAGTTAAACCTGTTTGCTTACTTTCCCAAAGTAGTTATTTAGGAATATTCACAGTCTAGCCTTTCTGACCCATTGCAGGATAAAAGGCTGTCTGAGGGAATGACACCTTGCTGCCCCAGAAGATTTCTTGAGATCTTTATATCTATGCCCCCTTCCTCAGGCATTTGTTATTTGATCATTACCCAGGTCCTTTTCAATCCCAATTAAGGTCAAGGAAGTAAAGGGACAAAGACATGGATAATAGTGTGGACAAATACAGTGACTGAGGGAAAATACAATTAGGCAGGAACCAAATATCAAGAGAGGGTTTATAGCGATGGGCAGAGGATAAAGTGTAGGATTACAGCGAGAAGGAAGGTAGGAGGAAGTAACAGAAAAAAGCAGGCATGGAGGAGTAAATGACAGACTTGGCGACGTACTGACTGTTGTTTCACTGATGTTACAAAGGGGTACTTCAGTCCCAGGGGGTGCCGGAAACTCCCACATGCGACAGCCACAGTTTTTGATAATTTTTGCTTGGCCACAACTTTTCTTACAGGCCTGGAAATAAAACAAAACGTCAGTAAGTGACAGACAAAACTTCCCACATCCATACCCCTGATTAAAGAGAAGGGTGAGAAAATTGGGACCTCATAGACTAGCACATAGGGGCACAGAAGACTATGGCGAGGTTGAACAAAAAGTATGCTGTGGCAATACAAGCATTTTGCCCTAGAATAACCTCCTTTCCTCTGTTAAGGGGACATTTACCAATAATCATCAAACTCAATAAGTGGATGTGTCAGTCATTCACTTTTATGAGCCCTGCATCATCTTGGGTGACTTCAACCTCCTAGACAACACAAGCTCAAAAAATCAACCTCCTCAGAACACCCAATGTGGTACAGCATGTCACACAACTAACCCACTCCAAAGGCCATACCCTCAAATTTACCTTCTTAACATCACCAAACAACAATCCAATGCAAGCTCCCCATACCCTTAGACTGTTCGGACCACTAGGCCATCCATATTTCCCTCCTCTGCGTACTGTAAACAGGCCATGGTCAACAAAAAGAGACCACCAAATCTTCAGGACTTTCAAAGACTTTTCCATAGAAAACCTAATGCTTGACCTCACCTCTCACCCCATTAACACCACATTGGATGCCAATACTCTTATAAGCAACAGTTTTTTTGGAAAGCTATGTGAACATCGAAGCCCCAATTACAACATGCAAGTGCAAGCCAAAGCCTTCAGCACTATGGTATCATAAAGATCCTGCTTAACAATAAACAATCAATACACAGACAGAAAAGAAAATGGGAAAAAAAGAGAACCGTAGAGGACGTCTTGATACTGAAGTCCCTCCAATCAACACACAGACAGCTCATTATTTGAGCCAAAACAAAGTACTATGCCATCACCATCAATAAAGCCACCAACAGTAGCGGAATGTTCTTTAAGTCAATCAAGCACTGCTTGAACCGCCTGCCAGATCCACTATTCATCCCTCCATAGAAAAGTGCAATGCCATTAACCTCTTCTTCTGTGAAAAAATACAGACCATCCAATACCATTTCGATGATACCAAGCCTACGTATCTCTTGCACTCACCCCTTCCCGTACAATCTCGCAATGTTCAGGCTTCAAAGCCCTATCACTCACAGATCTGGCTAACATACTCCACTCCCTTAAAGCGACTTCTTATGACAATGATGTTTTACCATCGTCCTTCATCAAAGCTCTCTCTAGGATGCTCTCTTTCCCCTACTTGTCATTATTAATGCCTCCCTCACTCAAGGCATCTTTCCTGGAACTCTCAAGACTGGCCAAACCCTCCCACTTCTAAGGAAACCTACACCAGACCCTGATGACCTCCCAGCTACCCGCAAATTCACCTACTATTCATTGACAGGATCATTGTAAAAGCAATCCATGTTCAACCCCAACATTTCATCAAAGCTAACCATCTTTCGCATGACTACATTTCTGGTTTTGATCATGCTGGAGCACAAAGACAGCCACCTTATACATCAGACACCATGCCCTCTTGCCTGCAGATAAAGAGGATCTGGCTTCCTGATATTTCTGGACCTCTCAGCTGCCTTCAACTTAGTCAACCATCCCACCCTCATATGCGCCTTTGAGTCGTGAATGGGATTCACCAGCACTGTCCTTCACTGGTTCTCCTACTACCTTTCCAACTGACACTCGTTTGTTCGCATGGGCACCTGCAGGTCACAACAGATCCCTATGAAGTGTGAAGTCCCCCGGGTTCCATACGATCACCTGTCATCTTCAAACTTTCCATGGAGCACTTGGTACTCTATTCACAGATAGCAACATCAAGATGCAATACTACACTGATGATACATGCTGGACCTGATACTCATTAGATAGCTTTGCCCTAAACATTTTGCTTTTTCCAACAGTTTTATGCTGATTCTCTTGTTTGGCCTCCAGGCACTTTCCCACTGTAAATGCAGTGTGAAAGTGTGCGCGCCCTTCCTACCCATGTTGGGAAGAGGCACGGACTCAATGTTCTCTAACATGGAACGAGCTGCCACAGCAGAGAGGTGGGTGCGCGCTAACATCTATACTGAGTGAACCCAGGAGCAGCATGTCAGTGCAGGCCGTTGTGTGTGATCACCCACACCTACGGTGCCCGTGATCAAGTGTGCAGCCTCCCAGCGCAGGTATGCATGCATACTGACACTGTCTTAATTAGACCTGTGTCTAGTCTGTAGTTGCAGACTGGTGTGGGCACACTTGTACCTCTGGTGCTGGAGACTATTTGTCCGGCCTGTCATTGTTGGTAAGTTTGTGCAATAACGCACATGCGCCTAGGTTGTGAGGAATAACTGTGTATGCTTTCAATACCAATGAGACTTGCTCTTCCCATAAGTTAACATGGGGAAGCGATTGACATTACTTTAGGCTGCAATAGTGGATTGCAGTAGAGCAGCCTCATGATGTTTCATATCAATTGATTTGTTGTGCCAAACCCTTTCCAGTGGTAAAGGTAATTTTGGCATAACTCACATAGAAATTTCAATTATGGAATGTGGACATTTCTATCCTCTCAGAGTCCCATGTGGCATTGTGCATGGTTCCAGTGGACACCAGGGGGTTGGGGGAGCAAATCTGTGCATTTCCCATCAACAGCCATAAACCATGGGCATACAAATGGAAACGACAGACCTCTGCCATTTGAGGGTCATATGGAATAGATGGGAAAAGCAAGGTTTTTGACACTTGGCCTCTCAGGGCTGAATCATGGCCTCCCTAAAGTTTAAGATCTACATTCCACTGCCCCATGGCAGACAGGCCTACAGTTTATGGGGCACATCTAGGGTTCAAAGGAGAAACCCTATGCTGCCCCCTAACTTCAAAGGCTCACAATAGTATAACTATGGATGCCATCCTTCAGCAAAGAGTGAGCTATACTTGTGGAGACTGGGAACCGGAGAACCGGACTATGTGGTCACATTATCAGAGGACTCTGTTGTGCACACAGAGGACGGAGTGTCCGGTCAGAATAGTGGCTGGCCTGGCCCGAGACCTGATGAAGTGTGGTGCCCTGATGTGTGCTTTCCAAGGGCCTGTCTGTGGGCTTCCTGCTCTCTCTGAGATCTCAGGGACATCAAAGATCTTTTGCGAGGGACTTACACCTTCTACCTTACATCTGGGGAGTGGTGCCCTCTCAAGTGCCCACAGCGGTTACTAAATACCAACGGGTAGCGTGGTGTGAGCGTGGAACTAAGACTTGTCCCTGGAGACCGGATTTTCTAGTGCAGAGCCCAACATCCTCTCCTATTAACTGATAACCTAAAGCTTGTAGCTTGATCATGTGCAATGCTCTGCTGCCTTTTGGCTAGGTTTGCGTCATAGAAATACCATATATAAACATACAGACATGAGGTGAGGTTCAGTTGACTGCCCCTCACCTCCTTACTGTAAATTCAGTTATCTCATCCTTACCTCTTGACTGTAGGCCATGCCATAGACTTCGGAGTAATAGTTGCGAATTTCATGCCCCCTTGTACACCTACTGCTGAATGGCTCCTCGAGGCGATGGACATGTACCTGTTAAAAGGTAGAAATGGCATACATGAGAGGGTGGAGAAAAAGCAGCATATTTCTATCCAAAATGATCAAAACTGCTCAGAAAAGCACTCAGTAAATCCAGGTGCAAGCATTTAATCCACTTTTTGGTGAAGACTCATGATTCTGGTGGATTAAGTGGATTACCACACTTTGCAGCAGAGATAGCGGCTTTTAAACTTAACTCTGGTTCTCCAGTATCTCCGCTGTGATGTCCATCCGGGAATAACCTTTACAATGCAACCATTACATCGCACTACACTTACAGCGCAGTCATTACATCGCAACATCCTTTACAATGCATGTCACTACAACGCAGGCATTACAACACATACCGTTACAACGCATGACACTACATCGCATGTCACTACAACGCAGGCATTACAATGCATACCATTACAATGCATACCATTACAGCGCATAGTACCCCTACACTATCCAACACTTACCCTACTGTTGTACCCCCTGGAGTTCAAAAAGTAATTTTTCCCCCTATACTATCCAATACTTACCTGAAATGCAATGTAATGGTATGCATTGTAATGGTATGAGTTGTAAAGGTAAAATGCGATGTAATGGAATGCATTGTAAAGGTAGTTTCAAAAAATGCGATGTAGTGTCATGCGATGTAATGGAATGCGTTGTAAGTGATGTTGCGAAGTAAAAACTGCGTTGTAAAGGCATGCCTTGTAAATGTATGCGTTGTAACGTCATGCATTCGTCCATCCACCTCCTGAGGGCCTAATGGGAAGTGGCCTGGTAATCACACAGCAGGATGGAAGTTACCAGCCACACTGGGGGTACAAGTCATGCAGACATAACATACCCCTGATGTTTCTCCCTCACCCCTACCATTATGGTTGCAAAAACACAAGCAGGTGAGTCACAGCAAGAAAAGGATGGAGGGTGGAGGTTTGGGGTGGATGGTCTGCAGAGCTTATTAACAATGTGAAATTCAAATTAACATTTTCAATCAGTAGCCCCAGCAAAAAGATACTCTGGTAAGAAAGTGTAATAGGAATATCAGATTTTATAATTCATGCTCCAGCGTGATCAAAACCAGACAGGTAGTCTTGCAGAAGATGGTTAACATTGATGAAATCTTGGAGTTGAACATGGATTGCTTTTACAATGATCCTGTCAATGAATAGTAGGTGATGGGCGGGTAGCTGGGAGGTCATCAGGGTCTACTGTAGGTTTCCTTAGAAGTGGGAGGGTTTGGCCAGTCTTGAGAGCTCCAGGAAAGATGTCTTGAGTGAGGGAGGCATTAATAATGACAAATAGGGGAAAGAGAGCATCCCAGAGAGTGCTTCGATGAAGGACGATGGTAAAACATCAATGTCATCAGAAGAGGCTTTAAGGGATTTGAGTATGTTAGCTTTGTATTGAATCTTTGGAATCTGAAAATACTTCTAAAAGGGTTCATTGTGTCCTTTCAATGCACTGCTTCTTCATTGTGGCACTTCTGAGCAGTGGTATATCAAGTGTACTCAAGGCTTAGTACAAGCAATGAAAACATCTCAGGCCTGTTTTGTTATTAAAAGACAGCTACAATTGTGGGGCTTTGGGCCGCTCAAACCTCTGATCCCGATGCCACTACACCTGTTACACGAATGGCAGCTGCACCTGAAGAGAGCTGCTTGCCCAAAGTAACTCCTGTTAGTTTTTGCTATACCTTTGTCCCCTATCCAGTGGTTCACAAACTTTTGACTCATGAGGACCCCCATTGAGTCACCACTGGAAGCCGGGGACCCTCAAGCAATTTGTATGATTTAAATTTCAAATATTAAAACAGTAATTTAAAAAAAGCACACGTGTGCACACAAAACAAGTACTCAAAAACCAAGGATTTTGGGGCCAAATGTACGACCATTTCATTTAGAGCCTCGCAATTGGTGACAAATTGCGAGTCGCAAATTGCGAGTCGCTAAATGAAATGTACAACTGTGTGTTTAACGCTGTTTGCGATTCACAATGGGGTTGCAAATTGCGAAGCTCATTAATATCAATGCAATTTGCAAGCCCATTGGGAATGCCAGCCCTCACAGGGATGGTGGCCTGTTGGGCGCAGCAGACCACCATGTATGGGAATGCTTATAAATAAAGCAGTTTTTTTTTTAGGAAATGCAGCCCGTTTTCCATGCATTAAACAAAAAAGGAAAATGAAACGTTTTCATTTCATTTTTTAAGGGCAGGCAGTGGTCCCTGGGACCACTGCCTGCCCTTAAAAAATAATTTGCATGCATTTGCAAAGGGGAAGGGGTCCCTCGGGACCCCTTCCTATTAGCCAAGGCATTACCATTTACTCGAAGTAGGTGGTAATTGCGAGTGTTTTGCGACCCCAATTGCGGTCGCAAAACATTTGTACATGGTTTTGAGACTCGCTATTTGGAAGGGAATGCCACTTTCAAATAGCGAGTCGCACACCTATTTAGTGAGTCGCAAAGAAACTGCGATTCGCGAAATAGACTATGTACATGGCCCAGTAGGTTTTTAGCATGTACACACAGGTTTGCGAACTGATTTGTGCATACAAAAACGAGTCGTACACCTGGCCCTAAGTATTTTATATTGAAGGAATTTGCAAAAAAGCAAAACATTTAATAGGAAGAGTGGTGCTGCATCTCCGTGACTAACTTTTAAATTGTTGGTTTTATTTCGCAGTACGAGGCTCCTTCTCCTGCCAGAGCCAGACTGGAAACCCAAAGCAGCCCTGGCAAATGTTTTCAGACCAGTCCCCACATGGTGCACCCAAGTGCAGGGAGTGAGCCTGACCACTACAAATGGGGCTTAGGGAGGCTCTCCCCCTCAAAATATTTAGGAAACAATGGTGCATTCTACAACACATTTTTCATTATATTTTGAATTGTATTAGCTTTTAAAGAATAGTAAATGAAGACCTTACTATGATCCAGGATGCGGCAATCTTTGTTGGGGTTCTTCAATGATTCCCTTATTATCCCCCTTCAACAGTTCCTCTCATCGCTCCATAGCCCCTCTGTCACATGTATTTCATTTGTTTTATAGCATCTCTCATACCATTGTAGGATGTCAAAGCACTTTACATCACACACATATAGAGACAATGAATCATACATGTAAATCAGTGTATAGAAAATGTTACAAAAGGTAAAGGGGACTACAAGGTGTAGTATTCACATGTCATTCATACTGATAGGCATTTTTAAAGAGTGCTTGGCTGGAAAAGCAGAAACTCTGGATTCAGAACATAACACAGTGGCTAGCACTGACTTTAACATTAAAATGTACTTCCACCCAAAGAAACCTTTTTAGCAGGATCAGGATAATGAATGACTGTGAAAAAACACAAGTTACTAACTGGTACCATGCAGTTTGCAAGCAGCTCTTTGATGACAGTTTATAGGTCCCTCTGCTAGATTCCGATAGTCACTTATGAAGTGCACAGTAAGAAATAAATGAGAATTTGCCTAGCCTTGGTGCTGATAAGTTCCAATTCTATTAAGGACTCGGAGGCGAGGATTATGCCATTCTTTCATCGCTTTATTCTCCACAGCAGCAAGAAAAAATATATCACAAACTACTTTTCCCATGAACATTCGGGAAAAAAACAAAGTCAAACATGAGTCCTATCACAGTGTCCATGCACTGGCGACTCCCATCATGCTCCACTATTCTTGCCTCCTCCTCTTTCTTCGCGCGAAGCTTCAACCTCAATCCAATCACGCGTCTTGTTTAGAATTATCGGCACCTGCAATAGAACACACCATCAGATCAATCCCGTTCCAACAGAACGTCAGCAGTAAAAAAGGAAGAGCATTACATCGCAGAGCAATAGCCGCACATCCATTAAAGGAACATAAATGCTTTACTTACTATGCATACGGGGAGGGACCACTTCCATGAAGTCACTGGGGGGGATAATCCTCGCCTCCGAGTCCTTAATAGAATTGGAACTTACCAGCACCAAGGCTAGGCAAATTCTCATTCTATGTCAGGACCGGAGGCTTCGGATTATGCCAGTTCAAAGCTTATCGACCACCAGCCGAGCCACATCGATAACTGGCTTGAAATAGAACCTCTTGAACGTGGAGTCCGAGGACCAATCAGCCGCTCTCATCAAGTCCTCCAGTCGAGCCCCAAGGGCAAAAGCTTTAGAGGCCATGGCTCCTCGCGCCGAGTGAGCCCCAAATTGCTTGGTATCAATCCCCGCCTCCTGCATCACCCAACGCACCCAGCGGGCGATCGTTGGCGAAGTAACGGCCTTATACGGTTTTCGTAGGGCAATAAGTAGTTGCCGCTCACCCGGAGGGCGAGTATCTTCAGTCATATCTTCATAAGCACGGAGGCACTGCACCACAAACAGTTTAGGGGAATCCTGAAAGGCCGGGTAGGAAATAACCCTCGTAAGGGTCTTGGTCCGCCTGCTGACGGTAAAAGAAACTCCCTCCGGGGAAAAAACCCTGGCCGTGATATCCAGCGCTCGCACGTCCGAGACTCGCCTGCATGACACAGTGCACAACAACATGGCCAATTTAGCCATCAACTCTTTACGAGATAAAAACCTGTTTGGTTGCCAGGAAAGAAACAAATTCAGCACCCTGTTTACGTCCCACAGGGCGGAATACCGAGGCTCTGGAGGTAAGGAAAGCCGTATACCTCTCAAGAGCCTGCAAACAAAAGGGTGTTCACCAACCGGGGAACCCTGAACCAGGTCATGCCCCGCTGAGATCGCAGACCTGAAAGTATTGATTGATCGATAAGCAAGACCTTGGTGAGCCAAGTCGGCCAAGAAATTCAGGACATGTACTACAGCTGCCCCCACTGGATCAAAACCCCGTCGCACACACCAACGGCTCCACCTATGCCATGCTGATCGGTAGCGTTTGGTTGTGCTGTCAGCCCAAGCCTTGGAAAGCAAGTCCTCTGCTGTTCTCGAAAGGCCAGGCAGCGTCCAGCGACGCCTGAGAGCCTCCACGCCATCAGGCGCAACAAGCCCTCCTGAACTAGCCTGTGTGGAGCTCCTTCTGGATTCAGCAGAATGTGAGGAGACTGGGGGAGTAGGATTGGAGAATCCCAGGAAAGTTCCAGTAGAACCGGAAACCAAACTTGCGATCTCCACCACGGAGTGATCATCACCACCTGCGCTAACTGACGGCGCAGCAACGCTGACACACGCGTTATCATCGAGAACGGTGGGAACGCATATCCCTGCACGCCCGACCAGTCCTGGAAGAACGCATCGGTCGCCCCCGCCAGAGGGTCGGGCGCCAGCTGAAATATCTCGGGAGTTGGTGGTCCAGGCGGGATGCGAAGAGATCCACCGAGAACGGACCCACCGGTCCGAAAGCCTGGAGAACAGAAGAGGGTCCAGCTTCCAAACGCTGGCGTCCATGACATTCCTCGAGTGCCAATCGGCCACCTCGTTCTGGCGTCCCGGCAAATACTCTGCCGTGACCGACACCTGATGGTCCAGGCAAAAGTGCAAAAAATCCCTGGCGAGGTCCGCCAACATTTTGGACCTGGTGCCGCCCAGATGGTTGATATAACGGACCGCCGACACGTTGTACATCCTGAGAAGGACGCAAGATTGCACTCTGTCCTTGGTCCAACACTGCACTGCGAAGGAGCCCGCTAGCAACTCCAAGCAGTTGATATGTAAGGATTGCTCTAAAGCGGACCAGGCGCCGCCTGTGGAAAAATCTCCGCATCTGGCCCCCCAGCCTGAACGACTGTTGTCCGACTCTATCACAATGTCAGGTGCCGAGCCGAAAATCGCACGGCCATTCCAGGCTTCCATGTGCGTGAGCCACCACCTCATCTCGTCCCTGAATCGAAGACGACAACAGGCCCACTAACCGCGCCAGGTGACGCAAGGAAATCAACTGCTTCGCCAAAGTTTGGCGCAACTCGTGTCTGATCCTCGACATCTTCCTGGCCGGCAGACTCAGGGTGGAAGACACCGAGTCTATGCTGAAGCCAAGAAAGGTCGTGCACTGTGCGGGAACCAGAAGAGACTTTTTCTCGTTGATCACGAACCCTAAACCCTGCAAAAGGTTGACCGCTGACTGCAACTGAGACCGCAGCCGCCTGGGGCATTGGTCAATGAGCAGCATGTCGTCCAGGTATACTATCATCCTGACACCTTGGGCCCTCAAGGCCTCCACCGCCGGACGCAACACTTTTGTGAAGCACCATGGCGCCGAGGATAGCCCGAAAGGAAGAGTGGTGAACTCGTAGACCCGACCGTCCCACCTGAACTGGAGGAAACGCCGGTGTGGAGGGAAGATCGGGACCGCCAAGTAGGCGACCTTTAAGTCGAGCCTGACCATCCAATCGGACGGACGTAAAACATCCCATAAGAGATGTATCCCCTCCATTTTGAAATGGCGATACACCAGCCATTCGTTGAACTCATTTAAATTGATCACGGGGCGCCTACCCCCGTCGACCTTGTCCACCAAGAAGAGATTGCTGATGAAGCCTGAGGGGTGTTCGCAAGCGCAACAAATCGCCCCTTTGTGGAGGAGGGCC
This sequence comes from Lissotriton vulgaris, assembly GCF_964263255.1. NCBI lineage: Eukaryota > Metazoa > Chordata > Amphibia > Caudata > Salamandridae > Lissotriton > Lissotriton vulgaris. The sequence continues at coordinate 1,260,086,397 of NC_141695.1, forward strand.
GCGACCTCTTCGCTCACCAAAGCCGCATTGCGCTGGGAAAAGGAAATGGGGCGAGGACGTTGTAGCTGACATGGACGGCCATGGAACTCCAATTGGAAGCCCTGCACCGTCTGCAGCACCCAAGCATCGCTGGTAAGGGAGGCCCATGCTGGAAAGAACTGCGCTAGCCGCCCTCCCACTCGCAAGCTCGCAGAAGGCAGTACACTCACCTCGACCACCTCCTTGTTGCTGGCCCCGCTTACCTCCACGTCCTCCAAACTTCTGCCCTCTTGTGGGGTAGAAATTGTTGAAGCGGGCCTTGTCTTGATACTGGCCGCGTCCGGAGCCTTGTCCTCTGTCTGAGTTGGTGCCCCGACCGAACGAGCGGCCCCTGCCTCGTCCGGCCTTGTCAAAAACACGAGGTGCGAAAACCTTCTTGATGTTCGACTGGGCACGATCTAGGGAAGTAAAGGTAGCTACGAATTTCCCTAGCTCCTTAATGAACGGGTCACCGAACAAGCCTCCTTCGGCCACCGCACCTGCCTCCGACAAGGCGAGGTCACCCAGCTTGGGGTCCACCTTGATGAGGAGAGAACGCCTCCTCTCCGTAGAGAGGGTGCAGTCGGCGTTGCCCAAGAAGATGATGGCCCTTTGGGCCCAGTTGGACAGCACTTCCGGGAAGATTACGTCGCCCGATACCTTGGCCTCCTCCGCCATATCCAAGATCTTAGTCATGGGGCCGATAGCGTCCAAAAGCTTGTCCTGGCATGTACGCCAGGACCTGTCGATCCCTTTCCGGGGATCCTTGACGAATTTCTGGAGGAAGGTAGCCATCTTAGGGTCGATATCCGGGGTCATGGCCACTTTACCCTCCAACGAGGCCCGGGGACACTCCGCACGCAGGCGGCTCCGGGCATCCTTATCCACCGGCTTCCTCAGTCGATTCGCGACATATTGGGCAACCTTGTCGCACGGGACCCACTCGGAGGACCTGGGGTGGACGATGTCATCCGGGTCCAGCATGTCGGACGGACCCGCGGAGGAGGAGGGTTGTGACGGCAGCCACGACCGGGAATAACAGGCTTCCTCCTCCGAGTCTGGTGAGTCGTCGTCCTGCATGGGGTCCGGGGACATGGTACGGGGTGAAGGCGGAGGAACTTCCGAAGGAAGAGGTTGAGGAGGTTGCGAGTCCTCTAAGGCCTTGAAGGCGCTCTTCACCCGTGCGAAAGCCGCCAAGTCAACCCCCTCAGTGCAAATTTTCTTCGGAGGAGGAGGGGGGAGGGGACGTGTCCGGGCCGGAGGCCAGGGTCGGTGCAGGAATAAGGGCGGCAAGCTTAGCATAAGCTTCATCCAGGCGCGCCGAGAGTCGCTGTTCGAGGGGGACCATGGACTGGTCCACCGCGCGGTAGATCGAGTCATCGACCGCCTGGTAAAAATCATCGTCCAAGGGGACGTAATTCAGAGGGTTCTCCTCTGGGTACTGGTCCGCATCCCTCTGCATGGTGAGGTCAATTAGGCTCAAAGCAGAGAGGACGTAAGGAAACCTAAATGACCCTCCACAGGGCACTCTATGGTCTGGGGGTGTCCCAGCGATATGGGTAGCCAAAGGCACACAATTAACAGGCTTGGCCCTGGAAACGCTACAGCCCTCAGCGTCCTGGGGCGCCCCCCGGCAAAGCGTTCCCACGCCGAACAACGGCACAATTACGACCCCGAAGGTTGTTCAAGAGCAGAATACAACCCAGAGGGCGTCAAAAAACAAGGGAAGACCTAATTGCGACCCCGCAGGGTGTCAGAGCCGGGAGGCTGGGCACGGGCTACCCGCTGGTGACAGGACCGCGCCAGAACACTCTGGAAGCACCTTGGAACGGCCCTTCAGCAGACGAGACACCGGCCCCTAGCGGCAAGTCCACCGCACCGCACACTACTGGGCACCAGAATCGCGTAAGGAGCGCACTAGGCGTCCCGCGACCGAAGAGGGGAATCTGTGAAGAAATAACAGAACCGATACTTGGCCCAAAAGGCCTAAGCGTACCAAACAGAACCCAAAACCCAGGAGAGAAAGAAAAAAACAACTTAACTTGCTGCGAGCAGCGAAGAAAGAGGAGGAGGCAAGAATAGTGGAGCATGATGGGAGTCGCCGGTGCATGGACACTGTGATAGGACTCATGTTTAACTTTGTTTTTTTCCCGAATGTTCATGGGAAAAGTAGTTTGTGATATATTTTTTCTTGCTGCTGTGGAGAATAAAGCGATGAAAGAATGGCATAATCCGAAGCCTCCGGTCCTGACATAGAATCTCTATGACAAAAGCAGTAACCCACAGACCTATGCACATAAAATACTGTTTTTTAAAATGCATGTTACACGTTCTTTGCAGTAGGCATATTAACCCTCTGTGCTACATTAATTAAGTCAAAGCTGCCACTGGACAAAACTCATCTCTCTCCAGCATGTACATTAATCACATGTATAATCTTGACACTTTTATTGTTGCTCGAAAGCAGCTAATTATACAAAAAACTTTGCTGTGCTTTTAAAACTGCTGCCTACGGACCCCCTGGGAATGTGTCACGGACCCATGGGGGTCCGCGGACTCCAGTTTGGGAAACACTGCCCTACACCATATCAAGTTTGGAGGTACTAGCGTGTTTTAATTAGTTGTTACACATGTACCACTGCATCTTTTTCTGAAGATCTCTGTGATATTTATCGTGTGCATTTTTAAAATGTGGTAATGAAGTTCTGTGTGTAGAGGTGATGAAGTAGACGTAGCCAAGTAGTGTCTTTGTATGTTATTTATTAAGCCCATAACATCAGTGGTAGCAGTCCCACCAGGGGCAGACTGCCTGCTGCTCAGCCCATCTTCAAATGACAGCACTCACACCATGAACCCAAACATTCCACTCATGTCCATCACACCAACATTCCAAACAGAGCACACAAAATCCTTCAAACTTGATCAATCCTTGCTACCAATGGTGAGCCAGAGATACCCCATCTTTTAGGATTCAGATCTTTTGGACCTTGTATTGGCTTCACCACAGTTCACATTGAGTATGATTGAGTATGTTTCTTCTCTTCCGCTTAACATAGCAATTTAATTAATTTAATTATGTACAGGTTCCAACTTGTGTTATTATATTTTCTCGCTCTTCTTTTTCTGAGCAAAGATGAGCAATGCTCCCCTCGGCTCCTCCAGCCCCATCTTAAAATCTCCTGGACGAGAGAATATTTTGAAGAAGAAAGAAGCAGCTCCAGAACAAAGTCATTCACACAGGACAGTTTGTGACTTCTTCACCTGAAACAATATAACCATTATCTCCGACAACTTTTTTCTTAATGATTTTAGTTCATCCAACCTATCATGATTACCCCACCTGGAATCCATTCTTAGCCATACCTCTCCTCCTGCAAAGGCACATAAAAGGCAGAATTCATTCATGGTCTTTAGAAATTTCCAACCTGAGAAGAAAAGGTTGTTTCCTGGGTGACTGTCACAATCGCAGTGAAAGTGTCTCTGCACGTGAGGTTATTTCTCAGTCAGGGGCGTAGTTTGATCACTTAGATTGGGGCGGGGGAGGGGGGGTGAGAGCTTCAGATTTACCAACAATCAGGCTGGCATATAATGTTTCAATACATTATGCGACAAGCAGGGCACCTGAGAGTGGCCTATGGGGCATATCATAGGTAGAGGAATTCAGATTTGTAGGAGTACTAAGAAAGAAAATGCTATATTTTTTAAAATAGACAATATTTTGAGGATTTTAAAAACAGAGAGGGAGAGAGTGTGTGTGCGTTTTTGTCTGTTTTTATGTAATCATCTCTGGAGAAATCAGACTGACATCTCACAATACCCAAATGAGAGCACTTATACTTAGCTATTTATGAGAAATACATTTATTAGAGGGGTGAAACACCCACCTGAAGCTCTGCTCCTGTTCTCAATGTTTCCTTGGCATAGGAGAGGTTCTGTTTCAGTGTTTCTTATATGTCGGAGCCCTTCTTTCAAAGTGTCTCATACATATAGGACATGTTTTAATCTAAGCAGGTTCTCAGAACCGGAGGCATTATATCTCAGGATCTCTCCAGTGAAGGACACCTTCTATGCCAGTGTCCCCTCAGAACAAGAAGCCTCAAGTCATGGTGTCTCTGAATTTCGGAAATGCTGCAGCACAAAAGTCTTGGTGCATAAGTGTTCCTCCAGCACAATCTTAGATTCCCACTATCCCACCCCTTCCTGCCTTATTTCACCACACACCTGTCCGCTCTTCATTGCTCGCTCACCTTCACTACACCGATATCAGACTCCTGCCCAGGGGGGACATTCACGCCCTCCTCCTCCGGGAAGGGCATCTCCCACTGGCTGTGCAGAGCCACTCGCACCCCGGCTGTGGTGCTGAGGGTCTCGATGTACTCGCTCTGCTCGATAAAGAGCTCCATGGTGAGGCCTACGAAAGAAAGGAGGAGAGAAGCGTCAAAGAGGCAGAGGACAGGAGATATACATGTGGGTGTGGAACAGCCTATAGAGTGCAGAGCGGCACGAGGGAGAGGGAGACAGAGAGGTCTGGGAAACTGGGATGAGAGAGAATGAGTGGCATGTGAAGGAGAGAGAGACACTGCAACATGGCCACTTGGATTCACATGTTCTACAAAGAGGCATAGGGTCTCTCTGTACTATACAGCAGAAGCACTGTGAGCCATCCTACCATGTAAAATGTTCAATATTCTGCAAAGATGACTCTGCTGATCAATCAAATTAATAGTTCAGTTCAGTTCTTTATTTATTTCGAAGGTTAAAAACCATCATAAAAATACATGTTAATTCATGACCACATAAAAACATACTGAACATCATAATTTTGTAACAAAAAAGACAAGTTAAAAAGAGTTTTTGTGGTTAATATATACAGAGTGTAGGCCTGACAGGGGGCAGCAAATGTCCTTTAGTTTCATCCCCTTTCATTCACCATTATCAACCCCTTGTATTTCTTAGTTTCATCACAATTTTTAGAAAGCTCATAATAGCAAACAAGGTACGCATTTCAGTTGCTCTTTGCAAGAATAATAAGGCATATTTGGCATGGATAATATTTGAGTCCTTTAAAATGTCCACCAGAAATCTTTGACGCGGTATTTTATAAAAAGGACACAGTAATACAAAATGAAGGGTGTCCTGCGGAGACCTATTGTCGCAGCCGCAGGCACCCTTCTGCTCAATTGTTTGCGTTAAACCAGACGGATAGGCTAAAATATTATGCAACAGATTGAGCCTAAAACGAGTCATTAAAAACCTCTCATGTTGGCTATACATTAAAAAGAGATACGGTTCCATGCCCACTTCATTACAAACAAGCGAATGAGCAACTACCGAGGGTTTAATAGAATCAAGTTCCATCCACCTACAATCATATTTTTCCAGTAGTAGCTTTTGTACATAATGTCTGCTATAGATGTCCACATTTGAGGGGTCCAAAAATAACCTTTGCTGGTCAATAGCCCCTAATGTTTCTTTAACGTATTTCAGCCAGGGGATTTGGAGCCATCTATCTTTCCGTAGGCAATCCTGGATGATCTGTCTGGATAATTCCGCATTGGGGTTTGACCAAATTTTAAGCCACAACAGTATTGGTCTCAGTCTGATCAGGTCGGATATGTATGGGGTACCCAGCTCTTTGTGTGTTATTGCTGCTGGGATGCTCAGGGGAAGCTTTAACAGTTTTAAAAAAAAATTGTTTTCCTCTCCTTGTATCTGTTGAGCATCTCTGAAACCCCACACCTCCGCTCCATAGATGGCCTTCGAGATACTGACCGACCTATACAAAGTCATCACCTGCTCAGGGGACCAGCGTCCCATTCGTCGGGCAAAGTTTAATATGGCCCCATTTGCTGAGACTAGTCTCCTAGACCTCTCCTCAATCAAAGGGGCAAACTTGATCTTTTCGTCAAATAGGAGACCCAAGTACGGGAAAGTGGTGACAGTGTCCAGGACATTATCCCCTAATTTGAACACAAATTTCTTATGTGGTTTCTTCCCAACTACCATAATGAAAGATTTTGTCAGGTTGACGGAGAGGTCCAAATTCCTCATAAAATCAGCAAAACCTTTAATTAGGAGCTGGAGACCAACTGCTGTTCGTGCGAGGAGGACCGCGTCATCTGCGTACAAAAGTACCGGCAGATGACGCAAACCTACCTTTGGGCAGTCAGTCCCCAGTGCTATTAGGGCACTCTCCAGGCCGTTTATGTAGAGGGAGAACAAGAACGGCGCCAGGGTACACCCCTGCCTCACCCCGCCGGAGCACGGGAAGGGATCGATACTCACCCCCCCGCGCTATAGCGGACCTTGGCAGTGGTGTTCCAGTGCAGCTCCCTAAGAATGTTAATGAGGTCTGGGTCAGTTCCCAAGTTATACATAAGTGTCCAGAGTTTAGCTCTATTAACGTTATCAAAAGCCGCTGCTAAGTCCATGAATCCCATGTACATGGTCCCATCAGTCGTCTTAGTGTATTTAGCCGTGAAGAGGTATAGATTGAGGCATTGGTCACTAGTTGACCTGCCTATTCGAAACCCGTACTGGGTATCCACCAAGATGTTATGGGTGTCAGTCCACTCTATTAAGCGGTTGAGAAGTGCCCTCCTGAGTACTTTAGCAGAGACATCAATCAGCGAGATTGGTCTATAACACTGCGGGCTGTCCCTACAGCCTTTCTTATATATAGGGACAATCACCGCAGTGGACCACGATCTCGGGAGGCCCGATTTAATTGCTGCATTAAGTACTCTCGTTACTATTGGTGCCCATAAATCAGTGTTACTTAGAAATAGATCTGGTGGGGTACCATCCGGGCCGGGGGCTTTGTTTCGCGTCAGCCCTAGGATTGCTTTTAGAACTTCCTCCAAAGATAATTCTAGTTGTTCTGCCCTGGGCCCCATCCATATTCCATCTCCAATGTCTACCTCCTGCTGGTTATACAAAGATTTAAAATGGTTAATCCATTCTTCTGGTAGTATGTTGGAACTAATGACTGGGGAGCTTGAGTCATGGAAGCAAGGTCTATTTATAATTCTCCAAAACTGGGCATAGTCCCTATTTTCTCCTGCCTCCCTCAGGTCGGCCCAAACTTCTTTTTGAAGAGCACTCTTTCTTCTCTTTACCTGGGTTTTATAGTTCTGTCTGCATCGGGCAATTTCAATCTTGTCCCTCGGGCCTTTTTTAAACTCTGCTTTAGTTCTCTTAGAGCCCTTGAGCAGTTGGTATCGAACCATCTTGGGGAAGATAGTTGTTTAACAGGCTTCTTAGTTTTCAATAGCCCTTCTACTATTTTAGTTAAAGATTCAAAAGCCACAACCACTCCTCTGCCCTCTATTGAGAGATCTAAGCAGGTCTCTATATGATCTTTCCCTTCACCCACTAAGTAGAAATCTTGCGGGTTGATCATTGTCCACCTTATGCGTCTACCTTGGTCTGTTGCTTGGATCTGGGTTCTGGGTTTCAGTGGCCACCCCTGGGTTTTTCCCTGATAAGTTTTTATAGTTAATTTCTACAAATAATTTTGTATCAATCAAATTAATAACATTGTTTACTATAATTTCTTATTTAAGGACCTGGGATCACTCATTTTGTGGTGTAACCCAACACCAATCGATGCTATTCATACCTAGCAGCTGTGGAGAAGGGTTGAGTGCACTATGGTAGTTATTACCATTATTGGGTTATGGGAAGGACATAACTAGCAAATCTTGCGAGTATTCACGCTGCTGATGTGCAGCTTGGAGTCAGGTACGACCCACTTCTGTATGTGAACGCCCCACACCTGTATATGCTGTAGCGGCGTATTCCTCCGGATTGTGTATCTGGTACCAGATACACAATCCGGAGGAATACGCCGCTACGCTACAGCATATACAGGTGTCGGGCATTCACGTACAGAAGTGGGTCGTACCCGACTCCAAGCTGCACATCAGCAGCGTGAATACTCGCAAGATTTGATAGTTATGCACGCCCGAGCATACCTCATTTATATAAGTTCAGATTGGATTTTCGTATGAAACACTTACAACGGGTTTTCGCCGCATATAGGGGTCTGCAGTCTCTCCACTGTTATCCACTCATCCATGGTCAAGGGCCCGGCTGGGTCGGAAATATCACCAACTGAGCGACCCCCTGGTGTAACACAGCCACATATAGCCCTGAGGATTCGCAATTAGCGATGAAACACGTGTTGGCTGGCTGTTGTACTTATTAAAGGACTCCAACGGACTACTCCTCCACTGGAGATTCCTACATCTCCCTGTCGCCTTGTACATTATTTTTTGTCTGTAATATTACTGAACATGTGTTATACTTTTGAGTGCATTGGGTATACCTTTAATTCTTGTTTTTGGTAGTTCTTCTACCAAACATCGAGTGGTTCAAGGGCTCCCCACTCACCCAGGTGCACCACCCTATTTGCTTTACCATTATCAGTGTGTTCACTTTAGGTTGTGCACCGTGTTCTTTTCTGACTTAAAGCCTTTAGGTGTGTTCCTGCTCACAGCGACGTCCTTGTGGCGAGGTAAGAAGCGTCACCCTGGCAGAGACTTTGGGCATTCAGGAAGAGTCCCATGCCTTTTATTCACACCCCTACGCTGGCCTGGCATATGCAGGGCCAGCCCACTGCGCTCATGCTTACAGGGGGAATGTAACAAACTAAATTCCCGCGATCTTCCTAACTGGCTGGGGTGACATGGTTGCGTCCACTGCCCACAACACTCCAAACGCCATTGGTGTGTGTCGACATGGATATGTGTGTGGGGTCTGCATACCGCAGTCTGGCCCTGACATCCACGCCACACTTGGCATTGAGTACGTTCTCATTCATCGGTCACTTGCCTCCATCACACATGCCTGGTCCCCACCTCTTCCGACATTCTGCTATTGTGTGGCTGAGGTGCCATACCCTTGATGGCTAATGTATACGGCTGGGCCACGTTCCCACAGTGAGTTGTGCTGTTGTGTCCGGTGGGTGTGCATGTTGTGTGTGAGCTTGTGATGTGTGCATTTCCTGTGTTGTGAGTTGCATGATTGTGGGGTTGAGGTGTGTGGTGTTTGCATTTAGTATTGGCCAACGAGCAGTGCATTTCCGTGGGCGCCATCCTGATAGTGCAGGTTGATGATGGACTGTCAGAGGTGTATGCATCATGCAAACTGCCTGGGTGGTTGGACGGCGACGTTGGCGGAAATTCCCCGGTGGTCCACTAGTGCGTGCACATTGGTGGGATACGTGTGTTTTCTGTTGCGCTTATTGTGTGCAGTTTTGCCAAGGGGCACAAGTGGGACATGCGTACAGTCAATTGCCCCCTGACACGTGCGGGAAGCCAGCTGTGGCGTAAATGCCTTGCTTGGTCTCTGGCTGTTCCTGCACAGTGTGGGGGAAGTATTGGTACTGGGGTACCAAGCTGATGGTGTCATCCATGACGGTTGTGAGGGACTTGGATTGGCCTGGCTGTGTGACTCGCCGACTCAGGTGGTTGTTGGTTGGAGGGAACCAGAGGCCAACAGGTGCATCACGGGCAGCAGATTTGTCTGAGGTGGAATGTTGGTTGTCTGCTGTGTTGGTAACATCAGCCGGTGGGCCATGTTGGTCAGGATGTGGAGGTGGGTTGTCCCTTTGAGCCCGTAGACAATGTGGGCTGTGGGCAATGACATTCTCTGGTGTTGGGGCTGTGAGGTTAGTGCATTTTCTGGGGTCTCCGTGTTTGTCTGCGCTGAGTCAGTGTTGGTCCGGGGGTGGTGGCGGTTGATGTTGTAGTCGTGTTCATGCTCCGAGCTGCATGATCAGTGGCTCTATGGCATCTGTTGCCCTTCAGGTGTGGCTGTGGGCTGGGGTCCCTTTTGTGGTGCAGTCTGTGGTCCGACTTTGCACCAGGTCAGAGCAGGTGTTAGTTTCCTGCTGCTAACTCGCCTTATGGCATCTTTTGTAGTCGTATCGCCGACCTGGCTGGTCGTTGAGAATGTTGCGGTGTAGTGTTGTCACAGCTTTTTGCACGGGAATACCTACCTGCATCTCAGTAGCAATAGTTGCCAGGGTCTTCTGTGGTGATGTTTTTTGCTGCTGCTATCACGGGTAAACTGGCGCTATGGGCTGTTAGCAACAGCTTGTGAAAGGGGTGATAACTTTATCCCGACTTTGGCTGCGATTAAGTGCTGTTAACTCGGTGATAGCTCCTTGAGAATATGCCCCTTGCTTTTAAACAAAAGTGTCCATAGGATTATTTTAAGAAGGACCCACAAGTTACGCAAGGAATTACCTGGTGAAATCTGTGCAGGAAATTACTCTTTCCCATCCCTGCCTGACCTTCAGAGGCAATGGCCTGCTGCGAAGTTTAATGAGTGTGATATGGCACTAAGTTTACCTTTCAAAGGCACTAGCTCATTGCTAAACCTCTCAACTTCTAATGAACTCACACCACCTCTGAAAAGGGTAACCGGGGCGAGAAAGGGTTTGAGGCAAATACATTTGTGATCAGCAAAGTTCTAATGAAAGCAATTTGAGTATTCTTCTGTGGACAGCATAACAGCAATGGCACCAGTTATTGCTATGAAGGCATCACACTCCAAGGTATTAACCTCATGTGAACCCTTAGAGACATAGACCAATAATTCACAACACAGTCAGGGTCTTTTCCGAAATGGCCGTGTCCTCTCTGAGCTGTAATCAAGAACAAGGTTGGACCCTGAAATCACTAGGTACCTGCGCTTACGAATTTATATTTTACACAACAGTAGCCCCTAATCTGAAATTAGTAAGAACAAATGAAGAATAACAGCAGTCAATGCATATTTATCAAATAATTAAAGAACAATAATCAATATTGAACAATGTGTGAGGTGAAAAATGTGCTAGGTGCTCATACGTGAAACACAATGGATGCAAATTGAGTGCATCACACAAAGTGAGAAACGACCCTAACAGGATATCAGCAGCAGTGGCGGCTGGTAGGGAAAAGGGTGGCGGAGCAGGAGGGTAGAGGGGGGTTTGGAAAATATTTTTCGCTATATAAATGTTGCAATACAATACAATAAACCCCTAATCTTAATTTCCAAAGGCATATCATAGGACTCACTTTTGGGGATACCTGTGCCTTTTGCAGAGACTCACTACATAAAAAAGTGACGATTGGCAAGAACTAAATTAATCAAAACTAGTGTTAGTTACCTTTGGTACATTCCATTTCATCGTTTTTTAAATTGTCTGTGACATCACAGACAGGGACCAACTACAATTATCTTATGGGTAAAAAGTCATGAAAAGAAGAGCATTCATTCCTACAGTTAGTAGGCATTAATTTCAGTATGGCACAGAATATGGTTAAATAGGTTACAATCAGCAGAATACTACACTTACATTGTGCATACTATTTACTCGAAGATTAACAAAAACCAAGTCAAATAATTAAATAATCAGGACTGTATCCTGCAACCATCCACAGATTCAAGTGGTGAGACGTAACTCCCACTAACAAAATCTGGTATAGACAAAAGAGGGGCGGCCAGGGATCATCTATCTTGGTACCCACAGCTCTGAAGAGAACATCAACATCACCGTGAGATCCCTACCCATAGACCTTCCCATTCATTTGGAGTTTTTCAATTATATATTATTTTGGTCTTTTCTTCTGCACAATTTTCAGAATACTTTGGTCTCTTATTATGCCGGGCAGACCATATCAAGTTGCAGAAATCGTTGTGCTGGATTGGATTGGTATTGCATAGCGCTTTCCTACTCCTCATGAGGCCCAAAGAGCGCTCTGGGTTCTGGAGTAAGTCAGCACTCCATATCTATTCCACCATGTTGCTCTATAGAGCACTGCACTAAAATGCTCTCTGGACTCCTCTATTGCGACTGCATAGACCTTTGTACTACAATTCTCAATAGACTCTGTATTACAGTCATGTACAAACTGTTCTCTGATAATTTTGGTTGCACTGCTCTACTATATTGGGTGATGGACCTTGCTGCTCTACTGCAATATGGATTTATTATATTATAAAGCTGTACAGATCACTTCCTTATAATACTGGTCCTGCAATTCTACTATGATGCTCTACAAATCATTTGAGCAGATCAATGTGCCAGCCATTCCACCACAATATTGTGCGGCCCATTCTCGTACAATCTGTTACATCCATCTGCATGGACAGTTCCACTGAGCAATATCAATGTAAGTGACTGAGGTCCACCTTTGGTAAAAAGCACTCTGTTAAGGAAGATAAGCCTTCTAGAGCTGGGGTAGTCTGGCTTCTTTGACCATTGGTATGGAGAGTAGATGAAGATCACTTACCATAGCTGACTCCGGCCTTGGTTGCATTGAGAATATCCGGTTCTGCATCCCTCGGGCCAGTGCGCATCGCCGAGCCCCTCTGCCCATTGAAGGTGTAGCAGTTTCCAAGTTTGTGGTTCAGGATCGGGGAGAAGAAGCTGAAATCACAAAGACAGTTTTAATTACCTTTTGGGTCAGTGTTACTCCCACAGGATCACTAGCTGGACAGGGAGCTGGTGTCAAGTCTTGACGACCATAATGAATAGCCCAGTTATGCAAACTCTCACCCAGTAGGGTCTCCCGGCACCAAGAGATTTTATCAGCTTATAATGCTGGGCTCGAAAATGGGGAGAAGCAACAATAAGCTGAAGAATTATCAATTCTAGCGATAGTGGTAAGATTGCAAGAAGAAAAAAAGTCTTGAGATTTTTTTCTAAAGCACAGGTAGTTTTTAGTCAAGCAAAGAAAGATGGTAAAGAATTCCACATGTTTGTAGTTTTGAATGAACATGATCAACCCCTGAGTTTTGTTATTTGAAAAACGATGATGAAGGTAACTTCCTGTGAAGGCAGTTGTTGAATAGGATTGTAATGCATCCTGTCACTAACTGAAGTGAAATTGCAGGAAGACAAGGTAGAGAATTTATATAATTAATTGAAAACGGCGAGTTTTAAGTTGTTTTTGGGAAAGATATGTGTGATTTGGCAGTCCTGAGATTGGGTGGGAGACTGTCCCAGTACATTGATGATAGAAAATAGAATCAACAGCCACCAATGCGGGTGCAGCAGATCCGTGGTGATGGGATGAGACTGAGATGGGCTGATCTTTGTGTGCGTAAGGGAGAATCTGGTACAATTTTGCTGTGGATGAAGAAGGGGCCCGAACTGGATAAAGCTCTATGGTCAATGCAAAGAAATTTGAAAAGAGCCCTTTGACTTATGTGCAGTCATTAAAGAGTGGGATGATGAGTGACGGCAGAGTGATCCGCTGGAAGTTTAGGGATTAGGCAAGCCGCTGAATTCTCAATCACCCGAAGGCAGGAGACAAAATACAGAGGAAGACCGAAATAAATACTGTGTCCATAATCAAGCCGTGACAGGACAATAGTTTTAAGGCAAGAAATTGGAGACAGGATAATGATTTTAGGTATGGCTCTAAGGAGAAAGAAAAATGTGGTGGAAACCTGGTCAATTTGACTGCAAAAGCTAAGGGTGGAATCAATATTAAAGCCCACAATTTTTGTTGATGTTGCTGGGAGAGGTGGCAGTCCAAATTCAGTAGGCCAGCAAGCAGAACACCAAGTGGTGGTGGATTGTGTGCAGCCAACCCTGGCTGCACATGGCTGATGTCCATTGGCAGTGAACACTGGATGCACGCTGGGGGGTTGGGAGCAGGGACTGGCCAAAGGACATGATGCTTATTTTGTTTGCATCTGTTTAGGGTGGAAGGTGCATGGTTTAGGGATGGTGGTGCAGCATGTGGGTCATGTTGTAAGGTTCTAAATTGTTCAATGGATGAAAGGCAGTTAAAAGAGAGTTGTTGTGTTTTGTATATGGGTGGGAGAAGAGATAATGCTTGGCAGTAGAGTTGGTTTCGGTTGAGAATTCAATGTGTAGTCAGGAGCGTTTGAGTGGGTGAATGTTTCTAGTTTGTGACGGGTAGTATTATAGGTAGTGCGTTGTAGGATTTTGTTGTGCTGGTGTGTGTGTTAAGTTTTGTTTTTGAGGAGTAGTAAGAGGAGGTGATGAAGTTTTTGTCTTTTGAGAAGTATTTGTATGTACCGTATTGTTGGCGATTGGAACCTGCAAGGTAAAGGGGGTGGTGATGTATTTTGGGAAAGAGTGTGTGTGAGAGAGGGAAAAAACAAGAGTTAAGAGTGTGTGTTAAATTTGATTGCTAAAAGAGGTAATATGTGTGGTGCAATGGAGTGTAAGGGTTGCCTTTTTTAGAAAAAAGAAGAGGAGGGTGTTAGTGGATGAAAAGATGGAAGGCTAAGTATAGGTTTGTTGGTGAGAGAAAGGGGTCATTTAGGAGTAATTAGAGCAGGGAGTGTGTGTTTGGATGGGATATAGTTACATATAGTATGGATTCGGGTTGTGTAGGTGATGAGTGGATTGGTTAGTGTTATGGGATAAGGTTGTGTTTTGAGTGTGAATGAAGGTGAAGGTGCCATTGTGTGGTAGTTCGGGTGGAATTTTGTATAGGTGTGGTTTGTAGGGTTTCTTAGTGGGTATTGAGACATTGAAATGTGTGTAGGGTTTGTTTATAGTTAATGAGTAGAGTACATTTGCTGTGAGTGTGTTAATATATTTGTGGATCTGGATGGGTTAAGGTGGGAGCAGATGAATGAAAAAGGGGTAGCATTTCTGGCCCTAGGCCTGAACAGTCCCGAACAACCCCAAACAGGCAACTGCCCTTGTCCCTTACACCCTTAGCCTCGAAGCCCGGGCTGAGACGCCCTGAACCCTGATCTTAAATAGCCCTAGAGATCAGGTGACTCATTCGGCCAATGGGAACCCTAGCCCTAACCAATTAGAACACTAGCCCTAAGCCCTAAGACCAATAGGAGACTAGGCCCTTTCCACCAATCACAGCCTTAGTTCAAGCAGCCACTCAGATACCAAACCCTAAGCCCAATAGAAACAATAGCCCCAGGAACCAATCAAAATCCTAGACCTATCCACCAATCAGAACCCTAACCCAAAGTCTAAAGTCCAATAAAAAGCCTACCTAGGGACTTATCAGATCCCTACACTTATCAGTCATTCAGAAACATAAGCCCTAAATGCCAATAGAAACACCAGATACAGCAGCCAATTAGAGCACAGATGTAATGTCCAATGCCAAACTTATGTAAGGAGCGTGTCACCTCAAGCAAGGGTTCATAGCCAGGGGGCAGTGAGCTGCTCCTGTAGAATAGAATCTCCTTGGAGACAGAAAGTCTCAATCCACACTCGGGAGTTCCTGTTCACACCTCTGCAGGTAAGGGCCAAGTCTAAGCCATTAACAATAATGCATTTCCCACACTTAAACAACTCACTCTCCTAGCCAAAAAAGAGTGCTACATTCACTTTCCAAATAAAATATAAACCCTGAGAGCAGATTTCTGCAGTCTCAGAGCACACTCTGCTTAGCCTATGTGGTGTATTTTGACTTTTTTCCTTGCTAAGCGAAAAAAGGAAGCTGGGGGTGGACTGCTTTCACACAGGTCTTTAGGAGGGAAAGTTAAGCAGTCACAGGCGGTAAAGCAGCAGATTTTAAGCTACAAAGCCCAAAAAGCCACAGGTAAATTTAAGCAGTCACAGGTAGGTAAAACAGCAGATTTTAGGCTGCAAAGCCCACAGATCAACAGGTAAATGTAAGCACTCACAGGTAGGTAAAACAGCAGAGTTTAAGCTACAAAGCAACAGGTAAATGTAGGAAGTCACTGGCAGAGGAAAAACACGTTTAAAAGTTTCAGGAATAAACAGTACAAAGTCTGTCTTCTTATCACCTTCTGGTATTTGTAAAAAAGTAGCTTCAGGCCTGGCAAAGGTTAATTTTGCCAGGTTGAAACTGCAGCTTAAATTGCACACACATACTGCAATGGGTGATCTGAGACATGTTTAAAAGGCTACTTAAGTGGGTGGCACAATTAGACCTACAGGCCTACTAGTAGCATTTAATTTACAGGTTTCCCGAAGGCTCCTGGATGTATCTCACGCAACTCACTCGCCCGCTTACCTGGCCCACAGCTCCAGCTCCAGCTCCCGGTGACAGTCTCCCCCCGCCGCCACAGCCTCCAACAACCTCGCGTGGCCGCTGCAAGGGGGAGACTCCAACTCCAAGGGGGCATAGCGGCAGGAAGCCGCTCCATCGGACTTTGGCGCCTGGAGGCGCTTTAAATTTGAGACCTTTTCCGGGGGAGCGGGTGTTTCCTGAAGGCTCCTTGATGTAGCTCACGCCACTCACTCGCCCGCTTACCTGGCCCACAGCTCCAGCTCCCGGTGACAGTCTCCCCCGCCGCCACAGCCTCCAACAACCTTGCGTTGCCGCTGCAAGGGGGAGACTCCAACTCCCAGGGGGCATAGCGCCAGGAAGCCGCTCCATCGGACTTTGGCGCCTGGAGGCGCTTTAAATTTGAGACCTTCTCCCGCGTCGCGGGACGCGCGAGGGACTGCGCCGGGCTAAGCCCGGGCAAAGAGCGGGCCGTCCAAGGCCGTCATAGGCCGGGCTGGGCCCATTCCCTTGGCTGTGTCTTCAGATAAGGTACTGTTTGGGTGCTTAATCGCTGCACACGTTTTACCCAATTCTCTTTGTTGGCAGCTTGGTGGCTTATTGTTGCGAACTGCAGCCTACCTTATTTTTGTTTTCTTTGTGGTCATGTCCTTGTTAACTATGAGTAAAAGAACTGGTACTGCGTGCACTTTGGACGACTTCATTACAAGAGCTGAGCTCGTAGTGGCACGCAAAATTGACCTTGTTCAAAGAAGATTTTCACTGGAACCTTCTAAATTGCCAACGTACTTGGTAAATTGGGATCTGCTTCCTTTGGAAAATTCGTTGTTGGTAGAGGATTCTGTTGGGCTAACTACGAATGATGGGGGCTCCTTAGTTGATCCCAATCCTATTATTTCTCAGGATGCAGCCAACCCAACGGCGAGCCCTGGAATCTCGAGTAGATTACGGGCTCCAAAGGTTGCAGGGCTTATGGAACAATCCAACGGGGGGAGAAGTGATAACGCAATAAAGGGGAAGAAAACTTGTCAGAAAAAAGGGAAAACAAGCTTCAGAGGGGGGGTTGTATCCCCAACGCAAAAGTACAAGGATCTACAGATCTTACTTCGAGATCTATGTGGACTCAAACTGAAGGTATTGATTGTAATGATCTGTAAGGGATAGAGGAAAAATAGATGGCCTTGAACAGACAGTGGCAGACATTATAAAAACCACCCTAATTTCCATTCATAACCAAATAAATGAGTCAATGGATAGCAAACTTCGGGAGCTAAATACTGAGATCTCCCAATTGAATGCTGCAGTCTCTTATTTAGGGAAGAGCATAGGAGAGGGAAAGGGAATAGTGGCAGAAGGGGTAGATTTAAAAACGGAATTAAAAACCTCTCTAGGGAAGAACAAGGAGTTCAGCGGGACACAAGCAGTAGTGGGAAATTTTGTGGAGATAGGAGAAAGGAGTCCAGATAGACCTTCCCTTCGAAATGGTAATGAGAAAGTTAGCCCCACTCCTAAAAACAAAAAGACTTCCTCACCACCAGTTATAGGTAAGGCTAAAACGAAATCCACGCATAACCCTCGTACTGATGTACAATATAGTCCTAAGGGTACTGATTTGGTTCCTAACGTGGATGTTGTGGATCTCCCGCCTGCCTCAAGCCCATATGTTCTGGTGTTAGCAGGTGCCCCGGTGTTAAAAAGTAACCAGACGGAATCATGGGATAATTTAAAGAATAAAGTCTTGGATTGGCTATCAAAGTATAAAAATTTTAGCAAGAGGAATTCAAATGAAATTTTAATGGTACGTAGGGTAGGATGGGTGGGAAACTCTACGAAAAATATACATGGAGATTGTATCATTGTTAATTTTAGACATACACACCTGGTCCGGTCCTTGTTGAGAGCCCACGAAAAGAGTGCCACAAGCTATACAAACATTCATGCCCTCCCATTGGGCCACTTCTACAAAATTCAACGTAATAACTTGGTAACAATACCTTATATCACATGCCCCACTGTAATTTCTAATAGATACCAAGAGTTATCCCAGTTGGAATCAGTGGATTGACTGCATTCACTAAATACGCAGAAAGATCCCACTAGGATGGAATCAAATATGGGAGCAGTGTATAATGACAATGTAGGAGCAATTGGAAGGACAAGCGAAAAGGGTACCGAGATTGGTGATGAGGTAGTGTCCTCAATTGACATGGTTTCAAGTCCTAGTGTTAATAATCTACCATGTGTTAATCAAAATGCTAATATTTCCCTAAAAATAATTTCATGGAATATCGCTGGTTTAAAAAAAGAATACAAGAGACCCGGGGTGGAATGAATTTATTGAGAAATGTGACATATGTTTATTACAGGAAACATGGGCAACCAAGAATGTATATCAAGTGGGCTATAAAAGTGTTTTCATTGCAGCTATCCCGTCAAATAGAGGTCTAGTTATCTGGACGAAAATCACCATTGATGGAACTATAAAGCAGATAGAGACGGATTCCCCTGATATTCTTGGTATTAAAATTGTCACCAATGATAAGAGGGACCTGCATGTATATAATGTTTATAGCCGACCTTGCCCGGCAACAAAGGAATCACTAGTATTTGCTCAACTGGACCAGGTTTTAAGTAGAATTAAAACAGGTACAGGTATAATTATAGGAGGAGACTTTAACTGTGAATATGAGCCTATAAAAGGACTAGACTCCATTCAGGAGGATGAAGATTTGGCAAACGAAATCCCTGAATTATCTAGTACAAAAACGATCCCCTGTACATCATTAGTACTCCAAATAATGAGCCTGATGATGACCCATGGACTAAGATCATGTAGTGGGCGTCTTCCTTCTGATAAACCGATGGTCCCAACCTTTCATAGGAACAACTCTTATAGTAAAATAGATTATATAGTATTATCCCTTGACCTATGGCAGTATGCAATTGATTCTAAGGTGGTGTTAAGAGTGGAAAGTGACCACCGGCCGCTTGAATTCATTCTAAAAGGTGGGATGATACCCTGTGCATCTGACAATAACCGCCCTCTTCCACCAAGTGCTGACAATGTAATTGTGTCTAATAATCGTCGCGCAGTTAAATGGGCTCAGACACTTGATAATGGTACAAATCTGGCAAATATTTATCAGATATTTGCTTCCACCTTTTCTATTTATACAAACACTGAAGCTGTAATTGATGGGGGCTTATTCTTAGAATTACATTCGGGGTTCATTAGTGAAATAGTCCCCCTATTAACAAAGACAGTTAAGGTAGATAGAGCGGCAGGAATCCAAAAGCCAATGGGGAAACCCTGGTATGATTAAGCATGCCGGAGTGCTAAAAGTGAATGGATAAATTTAATTAATTAAAAATAAGGAAAATATTCTCAAGGTCAGGGAAGCCCAACAAAACTATAGGAAGGTACCTGTGAATGCTAAAAACGTTTGGGACGAAGCGATTTGGTCAGATATGTTGATTGCTGCAAGGAGCAAAGACTCCTTTGCATTTTGGAAAATAGTGGCTAATAGAAATAGGAAAGAGAAAGGCTCTAGAGAAGTCTATTTGGATGAAAAGACATGGAGTGACCATTTCACAAATCTTTATGCAGCATCGGAAATTGAGGCTAAAGGGGATCATTCGATAGTGTCCAATCAGAATGAGGGTTACTTTGAATTTAGCCTATAGAAACAATTACTGCCATACATTTGGTGAAAAAAGGTAAAGCCCCAGGATTAGACTCTATTCCAGGAGACTTGTTCAAGCATGAAACAAGTATTTGGGGCCCGTATCTTAATTATTTGTGCAATTTTATAGCTGCGGGAGAAGATATACTGGCCACGTGGAGGGGGGCAGAAATTATCTGTATTTTTAAAAAGGCTGATAGGGGCCATCCCGCAAACTATCGCCCTAATAGTTTAATTGATGTATTACAAAAAATTTATGCTAGGCACCTTTTAAATCGAATTAATTTATGGATTGAAGACGGAGACATACTCACTAAATTTCATGCAGGTTTTAGAACTAAAATCAGCACCATAGATCAAGTGTTTAGGCTGTGTTGCATGTGCTGGAAATACGTAAATTTAAGGAAGGGCCATTTGTATGTGGCATTCGTCGATCTAAGAGCCGCATTCGATCTCATCCCCAGGCACTTGCTGTGGAAGGCACTTGACAGACAGGGATTACCGACCAACATTTTAGACCAGTTAAAAAGACTACACCAAAACAACTTTGCAAAGGTGAGGTGGGGTCCATGTGGCGAACTGACTAGTCCCATCCCTATAAAAAGGGGTATTCGCCAAGGTTGCGTACTCGCACCAACTCTTTTTCCCCTGTTTGTCAATGATATTCCTACCTTCCTAAGCAAATGTAAAAATGATTCTCCCAAACTGGGGGGTGAGGTAGTGTCGGCCATATTGTTTGCGGACGACACTATTTTAATTTCCCAAACTGCTAAAGGCTTGCAATGCTTGCTTAATACTTTTCACTCTTATTGCAGGGGAAAAGGCCTAGAGATAAACACTAGTAAGACAAAATACATGTCCATAAATCCCCACAGTTCATTTAGGGGAAACCTGGTCGTACCCCTTTTGTACCGCTTTTGGCCACCATAAGTGTTCAGGGTATGCTCAGACGTGAGTCCCTTGCTCACTTTGCCACTGGATTCAAGCAAGCCGGGCTAAAGACGGCTGGATTGCCAGAAACCGGTCCTCGGAAGCTTGTTTCCGGTCCAGGGAAGACATGGCTTGGCAGTTCGGGCTGGACTGTTCCCATGAGGCACAGGGTCAGACTGATTTGCATATAGCCATGTCTGAACTGGGGTGGCAGAGTGGGCTAAAGAACGGTGATGGATTAAACCCAGATCTTTTGACTGGATGTGAGTGTTTGATTGATTCAGATGCTCTGTCCATCACCACGCCCTTTTGTACCGCTTTTGGCCGCCATAAGTGTGGCAGGGTATGCTCAGACGTGAGTCCCTTGCTCACTTTGCCACTGGATTCAAGCAAGCCGGGCTGAAGACGGCTGGAATGACAGAAACCGGTCCTCGGAAGCTTGTTTCTGGTCCAGGGAAGACATGGCTTTGCAGTTCGGGCTGGACTGTTCCCATGAGGCACAGGGTCAGACTGATTTGCATATAGCCATGTCTGAACTGGGGTGGCAGAGTGGGCTAAAGAACGGTGATGGATTAAACCCAGATCTTTTGACTGGATGTGAGTGTTTGATTGATTCAGATGCTCCGTCCATCACCACCCCCTTTTGTACCGCTTTTGGCCGCCATAAGTGTGGGAGGGTATGCTCAGACGTGAGTCCCTTGCTCACTTTGCCACTGGATTCAAGCAAGCCGGGCTGAAGACGGCTGGAATGCCAGAAACCGGTCCTCGGAAGCTTGTTTCGGGTCCAGGGAAGACATGGCTTGGCAGTTCGGGCTGGACTGTTCCCATGAGGCACAGGGTCAGACTGATTTGCATATAGCCATGTCTGAACTGGGGTGGTAGAGTGGGCTAAATAACGGTGATGGATTAAACCCAGATCTTTTGAAAGGATGTGAGTGTTTGATTGATTCAGATGCTCCTTCCATCACCACCCCCTTTTGTACCGCTTAGGAAATCAAAAGCTGGAACATGTACAAAATTTTAGTTACCTGGGCATTTCCCTTGATTCCAAAATGCAGTGGAAATCGCAAATTGAAAAAAGTAAGCTACTGCTAACACAGAATAGCCGCCAAATCTTAAAAAGGCATGAGGACAGCCAGAATAAAGCAGTGCTACCAGCACTTGAGGTGTTCCGAGCCAAAGCCCAAGCAGCAGCCTTATATGGGGCAGAATTGTGGGGCCCGACCTGCAAAAAGACATTTGAGGTGAAAGAGAATATATTTTATAGAACTCTTTTAAAAGTACCTGTGCGCACTCCTACAATTCTGATGATGTCTGACCTTAACATGAGGCGCACAGATCATTATGCAATACTTAGGCCTTTAATGTTTTGGGTCAGGATTTGGACCACACCCGAGCTCCTTCACTATAGAGCAGCACTAGTGGAGATAAAAGACCTGGATGTTTCCAACTGTATCATATGGTTTAAACATATCAGAGTGTGGTTAGAGAGGGTTGGGTTATTACACTTTTGGAAAAATCTTACTGCATTGATTTCTAGTTCAAAAAAGATTTTAAAAGTTACCTTTTGGGCCTACATGAATGAACATAGAACGAATGATATAGCAAATGGCTCCCATACCAAAGAATTTCTTGCGTTTAAATCAGACCCCTACTTCGAACCTTTCTTGAGTGAAGTAAACCCACCCTTAGCTAAAACACTGTACTTAAAGTTTAGATATGGTACATTAATGTTAAAAAGTTGTTTAGCAAGGCGGAACAAAAGTACTGATGATAAATGTACTATGTGTAGTGAGAAAGTGAGGGAGGACATTACGCATGTGTTGTTTTTTTGTCCAGCTTACGTGGCTCAAAGGAGAAAATGGATCAAACCCTTCTGTATAAATATTGGTGTGCGGAAGTATAGAGTAGCTGAAAGAATTTTTTGATCTGATACGCGCCAGGTTTTAGTATTTGGTATCAGTAGGTTCCTCCTTGCAGTATACTTTTTAAGAAGAAAAGCGGGAGAAAAATTCTGATCAATTACAAATTTAGAGAAGGATGGTGAAAATGACTGTGTTTTAAGGAATTATCTTTTATTGTGCCTTTTTAAATAATTTAATCAAGTTTTAAAATATGAATATCTCTCCCCTCCGAGATACACTATCGTCTGTATTTATGGTTACCCGCTGTTTTGCACGATGTAATGGTTTTCCAAATATTTTTTAAATACCTGTCTTGTTATTGTAACTTTTATGATAAATTGTATCGAAATAAAGATCAAATAATAATAATAATAATAATAATAATAATTTACAGGTCCCGAGTACATGTAGTATCTCTTTTCTAGGGACTTACAAGTTTTTAAATGTGCCATTTGGGTATAAGCCAATTCTTCCATGTTCAAGGGAACGACCACAAGCATTTTAGCACTTGTTAGTAGTGGTAAAGAGTACATAGTCCTAAAAGCCAACAAAAGCAGTTACAAAAACAGGATTGTGAGGCCAATAAGTCTGGGGATGAGCCTGCAGAGAGGGCCAGGTTTAACAGTTTGTATTTCATTTCAACACCTATCTATAATGCCACTTTAACCTTTAATTATTTCAGTGAATGTCTTTTTTTAACGTAAGGTAAGATCATATTTCCATACCCAAGTATAACATCACTTTGACCTTTGTGTTTTTTCAGTGACCTTATGTACACCTATGTATGCACATGTGTATATTTGTGTGTGTATGTGTGTATGCATGTGTGTGTCTGTACACATGGATCTAATACTCACATACACACAGACCACCATACACATATGTATTAGATACATAATCATGAATATCTTTGTAACATGGTCCAGTGTTACCAGCAAAGCATTCCGATGCCATCAAAAGCCACGAGTGGTTCCTAGCTGTCACCGGAATCCCAAGAAGGTTCTGTATTACACAAGTTACCCGTTGTGTAGTTTTTATAGTTAATGTTTATTTTGGGGTAGTTAACTTGAAAAAACAGTTTACTTCAAAGTGCAGCTACCAATGGGCACTGACTGAATTACCTATTAGTAGGTTTACTACGATTGAATACATTGTTCATAACACAATGGACAACGACGAAGGCCAGCGCATGCATACTATCCTTTGGCTGCAACATTAAGTGCATAGCTATGGATTTACCACATCATTTGCATATTTGACAAAACTCATGTTGCTTGCCACTTAAAATGCTGAAATTAATATGGGTATTATAGCAGCGCACTTTGTGAACTAACTAAAGGCACCCAAACATATAAGTGTGTGTGTGTTTTGGAAATACATACAAGATGACTCACCAGACCTCTAATGAATGTGGAAGAAGGAGGCCACATCCTACAAATCACAGAATATATTGGGAACACTGCAGAAGTTCTCTGGGGATGTCTCCGGGAAGGATGTTTTGGTTTACTGGGCGTGAAGCCCAGAGGAGCAGGAAGTGTAATCCTGAAACTGAAATCTTTAAGGAGCCGCGGCTTACTGGACTCCAGGAAATCTGTGTCAGCCTACATAGCCCACGCTTTGCCCCATTAGACTGTCTAACCAGCGAGTGGCCATCCAGGCTGCTCCTGGGGTGCTTGACTACTAAATCAGGCTTCCTGGAATATATGTAGCTGACTCCGTCCCAGCCCTGCCAGCCTTTCTCAGTCAGAGTTAGGATATGTACCTAACTCATCTCTAGCCCAGCAGTCTTTCTGAGCTACTGCTCTCATATGTTACTGACCCCTCCCAAGCTCTCCCTTTTCTTTTTGGTGCCAGCCTAAGCCTAGCATAAATGACAATTCCCTGGCTCTGTTTTTAACCTTTCACATGGCTTGTTGGGGATTCTTTGTGTTATAATAAAGACAGGAATCTGGGCTCGGGAGATTCAGACTTTATTGCACGTCTCCTCTCTCCACATACTTCAACTCCCTAAGCTGACCTGACAGAGTAGATAGAATTCTCATCGCTAACATTCTAAGGCAGGCAGCATTACTGTGGGAATGTACCATCAACAGCAATAGGAAGGGGGAACACTGGAGGAATATACTATAAATAATGAAATGAAGAATGAATAATAGAATCTGACTAAAAGAATGATAGTATAACACATTTTCTCTTTGGAGCACTGATGCAGTGCACAGCTGGGTTACCTTACACATAAAGAGGTTACTAGAGAGAACTTTGATACTGGTCGGTTTCAAATTAATGGACTGGAGATGCTGAGACCTCACCACGCAGAAGTCTGATATCTAGTGAGGAGTGTCCAGTTCGTGACCAAGACAGGGTCCTTCATTCTCTCCCTTGAGGTAATGGGGTAGGATCGCCCCTTGGGGGGATTCTTGGCTCCACACTCACATACACTCTATCTAAACTTAGAGTACGGATCGCATAGTAGGAGTACGCCAGATTACTGCCAAATTATATGCCTGCATATATACATTGGTTAAGCACCATGGTAGAACTGTAGCTACTATTTACACTTTTGGTGATTGTAATCACTTTTACCTGCTTTTGTCTAATAATCATTGTAGCACACATATTTTATACAAGAATAATGCTGGTTCAATAAAACGTATTGAAAACATCCCACTGTGTATTCTCTGTACCCGTCTCTGAGAATAAGTGAGCACAAGTGACTGAGTGAAAGGTTCTTCACTGTTTCCACAATCCCTTAGAGTTCAGGGTTGTCATATTCAGTGGTTGCCGGAAACCATCTGCTCCCTGATAGGGTTAGGGGGGCTTATGGTTGCACTGTGAGCTAGCTGGTCTAAAGGCCAACAAATCCTGCAGGGGTGTCTGGAATCAGTCTAGGCACTAAGTCCCTAGTTTGTGTTGTGCAACAAACGTGCAGATCCTACATATTAGTAGGAGCTAAACACCACCTTGGCAGCTCTCTACTCATGCTTGACTAGGCACACTCACACGATGGGCCTGGTTGGTGCCCCCATTTCTGTCATGTGACTGCAAAAAGGATGAGAGATTGGAATGGAAAGCATTTATTCTGAGACCCTACACTTATTGGTGGAAAGACTGGGCTTTTCTAGGGGTGGGCCTTGGTATCAAAAATTAGTAGGCTGCCTAGGTGCCTCAGAAAACCCATCATCTTATCATATCACCTACCTGGTGGTACTAGAACGTCTCACTAGGCCATCCTAGTGGAGAAGTATGGCTCACTGGTTAGAGCAGGCAGACCCTGAAGCAGAGGTCAGACCCGGGACCAGGGTTCGATTCCCGACGCGGCAGGGTGTTGAGCTTAAATGTCCACGGACTCGATAATTCTCGCTTCGGTGCCTGACCTAATCATGGGTTCACACTCTGCAACTCTGGGCATTAAGCTGGCTTAATCTCCACAACAGCCCCCCCGCGGCGGGATGCCTGGCTTTCACCTTGGGGATGCCCTGTAGGGGCTATCTCACAGGGAAAAACCAGGACGGGTTCCCAAGGCAAGCGCGGAGATACCCCTTCGGGGGTCGATTCTGGCGCTATATAAGAAATATAATAATAATAATAATCCTATATTTTTTGCTACTTTTGTATTAGCATTTTTCCAATAAACATGTAAATAATACGCATGCTGTATAGCATGTGGTAAAGCCATTTTATTGCATAGAGAAAGTAGATACATAGAGTCTGCCTTTTAAATGTATGCATGCATGTCCAGAAAAGAAGTTTACCAAGAATATCTGACTGTTAGGTGTCACCCAAATCACTTGCATCACTTCCACAATTCATTCTTAGGACTTCAAAGTTACTTCTCAAAAGAAGACCATAAGTCGTCATCTTGACGGCTGCACAACAGCATGGACCTAAAAAATTGAAGATGTCAACTCTTGAGGTCTGCACCAAGCTTTTCCATTGCCAGTATTGGCACAAAGTATATTGTACCATTGAGCGGAGGTTGGCAGGCCAGCTTTTTTTCTCTTTGTCCACAGGAATGCGATTGATAATTTCACAGCCCCCAAATACTGCAAAATCAATTTACTTTTTAAATGTATTTATATTGTGCAAGTCTATGAACCTGGATAAATAGTCCAGGGATATAGGATAATAGATTGCCTAAGACGCCCTTTAGTGCTTTGGCTACCTCTCGCCAAAAGTGAAGGGTGCTAATTTTGGACATTCCCACTTTATGGGGAAAGGATGTGGCGTAAAGACCAGGGCTGCTGACTCGGGAGCTGGGTTCCAGCCTCAGCGTTGGCTCAACATCCTTTGTTCTGGCCAAATCACTTAATCTACCCATGCTTTTTTATTTTGTAAATGAATGTATTCTTGTGTAACGTAACTGGTGCTCATGCAAAGCTCTCCAATACCTTCAGTTTGTGTCCGCGCTATGTAAACCTGCAACAAAATAATATGTAGTTATGTGTTAAGCATCCCATCACATGCCAAGAATCCTGTGATTCTGGGCAAAACTCATCACATCCCAAACCCCTCCAGCATCAAAGCGACGCCGAAAGATACATGCAGCGTCATTTATTTTACTGACCAGTAGCAATACTTCTACCATTACCATATTTAAATAGGAACAGCATTTCTCACATATTCTTGTCAGTAGTCACACTTTTCAGCATGGCTGGTGTATTTTTATTCTATTGTAATCAGCATGGAATTCAAAGAAACGTACTCCAGAAATCCATACATTATGGTTCAAGGCGTCGGAGGGAATGTAATCACCAGGGGTGAAGCTTGTAAAGCAGAGTCTGAGTGACAGTCAGCTTATACATTTAAAGAAAATCTGCAAGAAATTGGCAACAAGGGCACATGTGACAGTTAATGTGTTCTAGATTACTTCATTGGTCACAAAAAGGCTGCATTCTAAAACATCTTAGAGGGTTAAGACAGCTGTTGCAGAGATCATTGTGTGCTCAGCGATTTTTTGGAGGGGATAACAAAAGTGGTAAGGTAACTTTAGTGGTTAACTCAGTTCTTGAAGAGATCTGTGATTTGTCCAGTCACAGTTTTGGCTCATAAAATAGCACAGAGGGCTAATGTGCCTGCTGCAAAGTATTTTGTGTAATATGCAGATCACAGAATTAAATATTTTTTTAGAAAGATTAGTGGGCTACCTCTTTTAACACTGAGATCAAAAGTATCTTTATTAGACCAAATAAATATGACAATAAAAGGATAAAATATCAAACACATTCACAGCAAAAATAAGGTAAAACATTAAAATAATTTTAAACACCATGATAAAAAGCCTTCACATTTTATAATTTAAATGCATAATATTTCCTTAAATTCATAGCAGCAGCAATATAACTGAGTACAGCTGAGCAAATTTCAGGCGAAGCTTGGCTTTGGAAATATACCAACCCTTCTTTATAGGAGGTAAAGTGCTTGTGCAAAAGAATTGGAATTAAGAAACACACTATTAAGGTGCAATACAGAGTGCAAAAAAGCATAAAGTGCACAGTGGACTGGGCGAAGGCAGAGTCACATGGGCAGCATGGAAGAGAGGCAAACCAAATGCCTCTTAAAGGAAAGGTCACAAAAATGGGTGTTTTTCAATCTCAACTAGTCAGATAGAATATATGCTCAGAATTAGTGATCCATCTCCTTAATCGGCTAATGACCTATCCTTTTAGCAGATCTAAAAAACAATTTACAGGCTCCCCCCATATTTTGCATTCTTTGGTTAATTAACCTGTCCCACATCCCATTAGTGTCCAACAGAATTAGTGATCCATCTCCTTAATCGGCTAATGGCCTATCCTTTTAGCAAATCTAAAAAACAATTTACAGGCTTCCCCCATATTTTGCATTCTTTGGTTAATTAACCTGTCCCACATCCCATTAGTGTCCAACAGAATACCTAAATAGTTAAAAGAAGATGTGTTTTCTATTTGTGTGTCCCCCCTCAATGCAGACACTTTGGGACTTAGTGCTTTCAAGGCCACATGTCATTATACATGATTTTTGATGGTTCATCTTAAGATTTGATGTTGACATAAAATTATTAAAACCGTTAAAAAAATTCTAGAGGCCATTTGTGGTTAATACTAAAAGCACTGCGTCATCCGCACTAGAGCAATATCGGGACTGCGTCAGTACCAATTCTGGGAGCGTCTTTACTACGCAACTGTAAAAAGGTGTCTGGAGAACTGATCTAAAATAAAAACAGGAAGGTGGCTAGTATACATCCCTGCCTAACCCTTCTAGCAATGTTTATTGGGTGTGTGCAATCCCCGTACTGTCTGTAACGCACTTTTGTTGTATCCCAGTGCAAGCGCCGTACGTGATCCAACAAAAGGGGATCTATGCCCGTCTGCTCCATCAGTTCCCACAGCCTGCCCCTGTCTACTAAGTCAAAAGCACAGGAGAGGTCCATGAAAGCCATATGAAATGCACATCTCCTGGCTTTTACATATTTCCCCAGAATTAGGGATAGACTGAGATCTTGCTCCACAGTCCCTAAACCGGGTCGGAAAACACATTCAACTGCTAAAAAAAAGAAATTGGCCTCTGCCTAGTCCTCCAATTTACCCAAAAAGACCCACCCTAGAATCTTTGCTGTGGAATCTATTAATGAGATTGGGCGATAACATGTGGGTGGATTCTGAACACCTTTTTTGTACATTGTTACTGTGATAGCTTCTCCCCAAGAATCAATGAGATCACCCCTAACTACTGCTCTCGAGATATTTGTGATTAATTGAGCCCACACATCTACATTGTACTTAAACAGATCTATTGGAACCCCATCGAGCTGGTGCCTTCCCACTAGCTGCGTTCAGAATAGCTTTAGTGACAGATGCTAGATCTACGAGATCAACCAACCAGAGCTCCTTAATAAGATGGGGATCTACCCTAATATCCTTATCATGCACCCCCTCCCCCCATGTCTGGATTAAAAATTAGAGAGAAGTCATCAATCCATTCCTGATCAGGAAGAAAGGCTGGCTTACTATTTCCCCCAGAAAAGTCTATCGTCTTTCAAACAAGCTGCTTTTCCAGGTCATTCTCTGTCTTGGAACTAATTTCTTGCTTCCTTTTCTTAATGATTCACTTGTAATTGTTTCCCGCTTCCCTAATGTCAGCAGTATTGCTTGGGGTCATATTAGTTGCAATGTTTTGGGCTTTAAGCACTGTGGTGCAATCGGGATCATGCCATGAATGAGAGGGACACTCTTTTGATGGCTTGCTTACATAAAGCCAGCATAACATAGATCTACACATTTCTTTGAAGCTGTCCCAAATTTAATCAGGGTTGGCATCCAGTGAGATCCATCAAGAAATGTAATTAAACGCCACATTAATCAACTTGTTAAAAAACGTATTTGGGTCAACATTTCCCCGTTTAATCATACCCTTTTATTTGCGGAGTAACTGACAGAGGGCTTAGTCTTGCCTAATGTGCCAGAAAGAAGAGAGGTAAAAAACTGTAAAATAATGGGATTGTGATCACTATGAGGAAAGGAGCATACCTCTTAACACACAGGATTCTGTGCCAAGTAAGTCGATAAGAGAACAAAATATTTTGTACTACTCTTACCTCTTCCTGTAAAAGTGGGATGGTTTGGATTGCTCTGGCCATGAACATCTGAAGAAAAGGTCAAATTATGTGTTAAGACTATCTGGTTTAAAGCTTCATCATAAGTCGAATGTATAAAATGGCTAGTGTCAGCCTCTATAGTGATATTAAAATCGCTCGCCCACATAATTGTTTCTGGTGGACCCCTACAATGTTCCAGGATAGAAAGCGCATGCCTTGCCCCCGTGAAGGGCTATGGGGCAGATGGATAGCGGGCATGAAAGAAAAATGGATACATTCATCAGTATTTGAATAACAATGATGTTTTGTTTAAGTAACAGAATAAATACAATGTAATAACACATGCATCTCTGTTCTGTTATGAAAAATTGTGCATGATCAGGTGAATATTTGTCAAAATTGTTTTTGTATTTTTGCAAAGAACATTGATTTCATGTACATTGCATTTGCAATAAGTTACAATGCAGAGTGGTCAAGTCCAAGAACTTAAGTTTAGAGGGTTATGAAACAAGGCATGTTTAGGCAATGCACACCAGTGTAGCACGCTGAGTTAAATAGGTCATTCTAAGTAAACTGAGTTTACTTTTAGGAGTAAAAGATGTAAATCTGTATTTGTAAAGCGCAAACTACTCACCCTTACTGGTCTCAAGGCACTGGGGGCCATCATGGAAATTACGTGAGCTATTGCCCAGAGTCATATGGTGCTGAGCTGAGCTGCCACCGGAGTCGGGGATTGAACCATGAACCCTGTGCTCGGTAATCAACTGTCCTGGCCACTGCACTACACCTCTCCACTCTTCTCTCATCATTACAAAATATGGATATTGCCATTGGCCCACGGACTGCAGCAGCGCAATCAGTCTCCATTGCATGATGTTAGTCATTGTCTTCTTAGCCGGAGAGGGCTATACAACTGTTTCTCAGAGGTGGATACAAATCGAGTCGGAGTCTGTTAAGGGTTTGATTGGAAACTTGAACCCTATTGTTCTTTGGAGTAACTGGGGCCAGATGCTTCTAAAAGAAGCCCCGTGGTAGGATCCTTATAG
Source organism: Lissotriton vulgaris (assembly GCF_964263255.1). Classification (NCBI taxonomy): domain Eukaryota; kingdom Metazoa; phylum Chordata; class Amphibia; order Caudata; family Salamandridae; genus Lissotriton; species Lissotriton vulgaris. Next base: position 1,260,117,534 of record NC_141695.1, read on the forward strand.
GACTTGATTTTACCATGCCAGCTCTTGCTTGTGGCAGGACTTCACCGGTGACTTTGGGGCTACAAACATTTATGATTATGGTATCACCAGGTTGTTGCCTCTCCAGGGGTCCAATACCCTCCCACCCACACAACGCACAAAAAGGATCTCATTATGAAAGTCCCACCAACAACTCATATTACTGTTCAACTAGTATATCACTTTATTCTTGAGACCTTGCGTTGATTCAGGAGAGGCAGCAGGCAAACTGGGTACAAAGACTAAGACAGTTATGGCGGGGCAGGAAGCAATCACAGGAAAAAAATCTGAGCTTATACGATTTCGGTCACGCAGGCTTTCAAGACGAGACAATGGGGCCTGAGGCCCCCCTGAGTTATCAAATTAGGAGCTGCTCCTGAAGTTCTAATCAAGGTTTCCCTATCAATAGTTGGAGGTTGCTGGACAGATATTATAGAGATTGACGACAGGACCAACAGCTGTGGGTAGCTGGGTCTTCTGTGAGCTCTGAAGGCCTCCTTCCCCAGATTCTACCAATTTGCTTATGGTGCCCTCAATGGCTTCAAGCCGATCATACACCAGGCGCAATTTATCGCCCAGAAATTTGCCATGGGGCCCAATTATAACGTCCAAACAACAAGGACCCCCTGCAATTGGTCTAGAACTCCTAGGATAGGGTAATAATACAATGGAAACAAAATTCCTAGGCAGTCTAACACTTCTAGCTGCATTAATACAGTTTCTACATGACCACAGTGATAACATGAATTCAGTGTAAAGGGAGAGACAGCTGTTTAAAACATGATTCGAAAAACGTTATTCATATTTATCTAAAATTAAGTATAAAAGACAAGGTAGTACAGAAAATGATGCATCATAGTGTAGGTACAATATGTTCACTGTTAAGTATTACAAAGAGACAATTAATCCAGAGACAGGAATGTGCAAAACATATGATACATATTCATACATCTGATCAAAGCGGACATTTATAGATAGAGACTGATGTGATGTGGCTGGATGATGAGAGTTCTCAATGCGCGTTTCGGCACTGGGGGTGCCTTCATCAGGAGGGCCACAAATATTTTTCAATGAATAAATAATGTGTGGAGCAAGCGAGCTTCAGTAAAGAGACTAGGGCGATATCCAAGGCACAGGACCTGATCATTTTATTATGGTAAGTTCTGGTCGTGAATCCCAGAGAACTATGCAGTGGGTACCCACCAATAGGTGCAGGTGGAATGGCAACAAAGGGCAGTCACCAATGCGAACTTGATCCGTTCTGCTGTAACTCAAGGCTTACGATAGGAGGGCTGGAGATGCGAACTGGATATCCTACTGTGCGGTGCCGTCCGTGCAGTGGTGACCTTGCAGGAGGCCAAGATAAACAGCTGAGGGGCTAGGTGCTCAACGAGCAGCTAAAAACAGTGAATCAGCTATAAGGTTCACAGCCGTGAAATGTGTTCCGTTTCTGGCCGTTATTCTAGCTGGCGTGCCTGGAACAGGCAGTCTGGGTAGATTGTTAATGGATTTGTGCTGTTGTCAGGCAATAGGCTCTGCAAGCAGGTTCGCCATGATCGACAGTCCATCATCTCCAGCCCTCCTATTGTAAGCCTTGAGTTACAGCAGGCGCGCTTTTTGGTACTTGGTCATTGCCTGAGTTTTATAATTGAGTTGTTTTATTTCTGTCAAGATTGCCTCAACGAATGAATCAATTGAGTCTCTCGGTAAAATCGGGATGAATGTAGACTTGGGTTTAAAGCCTGTATTTATGGTGGCGTTGACTTGTATGGACTGGTTTGCAAGGATTTGGTCTGTAGTTATTACTTCCCCCACTGAGGAATCATCATCACTTTGTAAGGCTTGTATGTCACACAGAAGATCTACATCAGAAGCTGTTAATTGGTATATTGTATCTTGAGCCAAAAGATCTGATATTAGCTGTGGTATTTTGGCTTGTCTTAAATTATGATACTTCTTGAGTTTTCATTTTCTGACGTATTTATAAATGTCAACCCTAGTATGTGTGTACTCAAAATTTGATTCAGGACAATATGAAAGACCCAACGAAAGGAGCTGTTGTTCTGCCTCGCTTAAAATGACTTCTGAGAGGTCGATTAAGTTTCCTATCGAAATTAACATGGGGAAAACAAGTTTTGGGACCCCCCTTTTTTCTCAGCCCCCGCATGGTGAATCACCCCAAAACATTAAAGACAGAAGCTGACCAGAGCTGGCCACTTTTTTTGAAAATTTCGTGAAGATTCATCAACTATCGCCAAAGTGATTGGGAAAAGAATAAGCGCTTTTCCTATGGAAACTTGGGGCCATATTATCAAGAAAGGGCGATACATTATCGCCGCTTTTATCGGCAGGAAACTGCCGCTAAAGCGGCGATAATGGCCTTGATAATATGCCCTTGTGAATTCCCATAGAAGCCCAGGTAAGCACCAGAACCTGGGCTTCTATGGGAATTTACAAGGGCATATTATCAAGCCCATTATCGCCGCTTTAGCGGCAGTTTCCTGCCGATAAAAGCGGCGATAATGTATCGCCCTTTCTTGATAATATGGCCCTTGGTCTTAACCATAACTACCTACTGGCGACTGCCAGTAGGTAATTATATATATATATATATATATATATATATATATATATATATATATATATATATATATGTGAAGAAAGATTCCTCCCCAGCCTGCTCTGCGCTCGCAGACACCGCCTCCACGCCAGCAAGGAAGAGGACCGGACCAGCAATTCAGCAAAGATGGTAATTTTATTACAGATTAAAACAGAACCAGCGACGCGTTTCGGGCGGAAAGCCCTTGATCACGCTGCAACATGTTTATAATCAATTATGCTCTTTTTATAGGTGTATGCAGTGAGTTGGGCGCCACCCCCTGGTGACGCCCACCATGATCATGTGGTAAATACTAAACAGTGACAATGCACTACCGCTGATACTTAGTTGCTATTGCTGAATAGACATACAAGAAATTATAACTGGTTAAATCCAGGAAATCATCAACATATATTCAATTATATACAAATATATCAAGGTACAATCCTTACATGTTGAATTTCTTTTTTAAAAAAAGAAATATTTCTCATATGTGCAAATAAGCAATCTAATACCTTTAGCAGCAAGATAGTAAAGTGCGTGTGCCTAAAAGTGCATAAGTGATAAAAAAGTTGTGATAAAGTGCAAGAATTAGCGGAATACATATGGAACTACCACTGAAACAATTATTAGCAATTAGGCATCATTTCTCAATGTTTGAATACGAAAATTCATCATCCTAGTTTCTAATTATTTCTATTTGGAAGGTCAAAATAGAACAAGAAGAACCATTCTATCAAGAAGCTAAAAATTACAGTATGTATAAAAAGATTCCTAATTCATATATATACGTACCTATACACATCCCCACTTATATACCCACCACCCCACAAACCTAGTCCAATTTATAGAGAGTGAATATTTCAATGGATTCCAAAAATCCTATTTGATTGTATGAAGCAAAGCAAAGCAACATAAATGTCAATAACTGTATATACACATACTCAACTAAAAAACTATATACACACCCAACTAAGGAACCCTTTCATAATTATTTACAAAGTGCATATCTGTGCAATTCGATATATACATATACGCGCTTTCATGTGCAACACTAAGCCCAAGATCAAAATAATATCAATATCAAAATTCTATACATGGTACTCACAAAATGGTAAAATCACTGTACACTTAAAAGATAATGCATCTTGTCCGTCATTAAAATATTGTACGTGATATGTGAATAAGAATGTATGAAAATTATGTATATATAATGATGCCTAGTGCCTGAAGGTTGCCAAGTAAAGTGCATAGATGTCCCTATGGATGAAAGTCGATGTGAGTTTCACCAGTTGTAATTGCAGAATAAGGGACATATGTATGGGACTTCTAATAGGGAACCTAACTAGAAGAACCCTGAATCAGAACACAGATGAAGGTGGAATCAGAGGCTGACAAGGCCTAATGAATTTATAAAAAGTGATGCATCTCCTCAATATTATTGAGCCCGTTAGGCCAACGGCTATCGAGCTCCAATATATATTTAGACTCCAATTTTCTGAGTTGGGCCTCACGATCACCTCCTCGTCTAGATAAGGGAACTGCCCCTATCACGAAATAGCTTAAACAACTAAGGTCTTTGTTGTGCACTCGTTTAAAGTGACGGGCGACGGGGTACGCGGGGTCACTATGCAAAATGGCCCTGAGATGCTGCAGAATTCGGGCGTGCACCTGGAGCTTAGTGCTTCCAACATACCTAAGCCCACAGGTGCACGTCAGAACGTAGACAGCATGATCAGTCTTGCAATTGTAGTTGCCATAGATGTTTTTGCCAACTTTACTGAATGGGGTGTAGTACTGGGTGGTAGTGACCCCAAACTTACAAGCCCTACAACTGGAGCATTTAAAGAAACCTCTGGATGGGCGAAGCCATGGAATTTTGGATTTCAATTCAGGTGTTGCTTTATCCAAATGGCTGCCCATGGTTCTAGCTCGTCTGAAAGTCACTGTGGGAGAAGAGGGCAACCTAGTGTTGAGGATGTGGTCGCTCATAACAATCGGCCAATGTTTGTTCAAAATTGACCTAATTTTTCTGTCTTCTCTACTAAAAGTCGTGATCAGACGTGGGCACTCCAGTTGGGGTGTAGTTGTAGGAGGAGGTTCGATTTCCAAAGAGGAGTCAGGGAGGAGACTCTCCCTAGATCTAGTCAGGGATTTATTTAACGCTGTATTTAATATCCGCTCAGAGTAACCTCTGGCCCTCAATCTGGCCATGAGTTCTGCCAAGCAGGCATTAAAATCCGAGGGAGAGCTGCATATTCTTTTTAATCTAAGGATTTCCCCATAGGGGATTCCCGAGATTGTGTGTCTGGGATGCATGCTGGAAGCATGCAATGTGGCGTTGCCAGCCGTCTGTTTTCTATGGAGGGTGGTATTGACTATTCCATTGGAGACATACACCTCCACATCCAAGAATTGGATGCGATTTTCACTGATGTTGGCCGTGAAGTGAAGGTTAAGCGAATTATCGTTGATGTCATCAATAAAACGCAGGGCTTCCTGTTTGCTTCCCTTCCAGATAATAAAGATATCATCTATGTATCTTAAGAAGTATCTAACATGATTGTCCATCCATGTCTTATGGCGCACATTGAGGACCTGCTCCTCCCACCAGCCAACGTGCAAGCACGCATAGCTGGGAGAGAAGCAGGCCCCCATCGCCACGCCCCTTAGTTGCTTGTAAATTTCTTTCCCAAAAGAAAAGAAATTGTTATTGAGGCACCATTTAATTAATCCCAAGATTATCTTATTATGTTCATAATAATGGATGGGTCTACTGGAAAGGTAGTGTTGTGTCGCTGCTAACCCCTTGTCATGATCTATGCTGGTATACAGCGATTCCACGTCAAGCGAAATTAAAAGCATTTCATTTTCCCATTCAAGTGTAGATATTTTAGATAAAAAAGTCACTAGTATCTCGAATGAAGCTGGGAAGTTGTTTCACAAAGTCTTGTAAAAAGTAATCAATGTACTCTCCCACTTTCTCTCCCGCACTTCCAATGGCTGAGACTATTGGCCTGCCTGGTATTGGTTGTATGGATTTGTGCACTTTAGGGATAAGATAAAGAGAGGGTAAAGTTGGAAAGTTCACATACATGTATTTGTGCTCTTCTGACGAGATGAGACCTTCCCTCTTCCATTGATTTAAAGACTTGTGTAAACTGGATATCGCTTTGTCGTAGTCCTTTTGGGTGCTTTTTATGTAACAAGCCGGGTCTTCTAATAGGCGTTTGGCTTCATTGATGTAGTCTGTTTTGGGCCAAAGGACCAAATTGCCCCCCTTGTCCGACCTTTTGATCACTATGTCCGGGTTGCCTTCAAGCTTTTTCATTAGTTTGTTGTAAGCCATCCTAGTGTATGTCTCTTTTTTACCTCGTTTGTTGTTGGTTTCTGTGTACAGTTTTTTGATGTCATTTGTGACGCAATCGTGGAAGATATCGATCGCGTATATATATATGTGTGTGTGTGTATATATATATATATATATATATATATATATATATATATATATGTGTGTATATATATATATATGTGTGTGTGTATATATATATATATATATATATATATATATATATATATGTGTGTGTGTGTATATATATATATAGACGCAGCCTACTAATAAATCAAAAAACAAGGGTACACAAGAAGATCCATTGGCAGACAATGTAAATTTGGCAGCAGGAGATTACGAGCTGTTAACATCTGTCCAAGGAATAATAAATACCCGAATTGTTTCCCCAAATAACATGGAGTCACAGAATGTAGAAAGTTCCCAAGATTTTCCAGTTCTCAATTCACAACAAACAAGGAGTCTGGTAAATAAGAAACCGGACACTCCGTTTAAAAGAAAATCTAAGTTTGTTCCTATTACAACCAAAGACACAATTGATGTTTTCAATGATACTGTAGTTGCGCAAATTAAAAAACTACACACTAAGATTCAAATGACCAAGAAAAGAAGGACAAAGGAACAGATTCAATATGACAATCTAATGGATAAATAAAAAAATGAAAATCAGGTGGTAATAAGAAATTCGGACAAGGGAGGTAATATTGTGCTGTGGCCTTTAGCACAATACCTCTCTGAAGCAAACAAACAGCTCAGCGACGTCCAGTGTTACCACCATAGCTCACCCATCAAATACAAACAGATGCAAGATGAATTGGCTAGTAAACTATTGGCATGGAAAAGTTTGGGACTTTTGGACATGGAGGAGTTCAAGTTCCTAAAAAAAGAATATCCACGAACGCCAGTAATTTATTTCATAGCCAAAATACACAAGAACAAAGAAACACCCCCAGGAAGACCAATCATCGCGGCATGTGATGGACCCCTTGAAAATCTCTCACAGTATATAGACTTTTTTTTACAAGAACATGTGCACCAATTAAAGTCATATGTGAAAGATACAGGGGACTTTCTATCAAAAATAGCCAAGGTTAAATGGGAAACAGGGTATCTCCTAATAACCCTGGATGTTTCCTCACTATACACTTGTATCCGCAACAGGGATGGGGTGAAAGCTATACAATACTTTTTATCCAAAAGATCTATTGAATTCACAATGCACAACAAAATGTTAATGGATATGCTTTTGTTTTGTTTGGAACACAACTTTTTCCTCTTTAACAAGCAAATGTACCGTCAGGTTCAGGGTGTCGCCATGGGGGCCAGCTTCTCCCCCAGTTATGCCTGTCTGTTTATGGGCTGGTGGGAGGAGTTGGTCCTCAAGGAGAAATATCACGACATCTGTACAAACAATATAGTATCTTACCTACGGTACATTGATGACTTGATCATTGTGTGGAAGGGCAGTAAACAGGAGGCGCAGACTTTCATAGATAACATCAATGTCAATGACATCAACTTATGTTTTACATCTGACATAAGTGACAAACAAGTTTCCTTCCTGGATGTCCTAGTTAAAACTGATGAAGGCAAGATAAAGACCACCCTGTACAGAAAACAGACTGCAGGGAACACCCTTTTACACGCTAGTAGTGCACATCCCAGTCATCTAATCCACAGCATCCCCTATGGGGAAATGCTGCGATTACGTCGAATATGCAGTGATGAAGGGGAGCTCAGGAGGCATCAACAGGAGAGTAAGTGTAGGTTCCTGGCAAGAGGCTACAGTGCCAAGGTAATTGATGCGGCAATGGCCAAATCAAGAGTAATATCGAGAGAGGAACTCCTACAAAACGCAGAAATGTTGACGGTAGAAAAGACTAGTAGCTCAATAATGTCTGACGAGGCACCTAGACTTATTATGAGCTACAACCGCCAGCATAGGGAACTGCGAAAAATCATCCAACGTAACTGGCACCTTGTAAAAGAGGATCCGGTTATTGGAGACTCTCTTCCAGAATACCCCTCTATCACCTACAGAAAAGCAACATCGATGGGGGATGTACTAGTAAGATGCAGTCCAGAATACAAGGACAGTACAGGCTTGTCCCTAGCGCGCAAAGGGTTTTATAAGTGCTCCAGCTGTAAAGCATGTTCCTATGGAGTGAATAAAACTTCCTTCCTAACAGCTTTCAGCTCCAAACCACAACACATCAAGTTTCACTTGACATGTAAAAGTGAATATGTGGTATATATACTTGAGTGCACTTGTGATTTAAAATATGTAGGCAGTACTAAGCTTCCAAGCCACAAGAGGATATTACAACACATCAGGGCGATCACTAACAACGACCCTAATTATCCCGTGGCAAGACACTTCCATGAAGTTCATGGTGGAAATCTGAAAGACCTAAGATATTACATCATAGACACAGTCCCTGCGCAGAGAAGAGGAGGGGATAGGGAAGGCATGCTTCGCAGGCTTGAGACACATTACATCTTGTCCTTAGATACTAAGCAGCCCAAAGGTCTCAACATGACGGAAGATCTGTATACATTTTTAGAATGAGTACTGGACAGTATTAGCCTACAAGTAATAGCGCATTCTTGCACATTTTTCAACAGTTTAACATACTAGGATATATAAGTTTGAATTTCCATTGGTTTCGGGTTGTAAATATCCAATGAATTGATTTGGTATTGTAAATAATGAATTTTACATGACGACAAAGACAAATGTATATATATATATTTTTGATACTCCGAAAGGGATTTTAACTATTTATGCAATTTTAATGAAACCATGAGTGGATTGATCAAGCACCATTGTATATAACTTCGGTAATGGTGATCAATTGTGGGAAGCACTCGTAAGGACATTTGTATTGAGTTGCATTTATCTATTAGGTTGGAACCCTTGGAGAGTGAAAGATGTATATAAGATATTTCCCTGGTATTTGTCTGGTAATAATATAAGAAACAACTAAGTTTTTTTTTTCTGAACTGCTTTTTGGAAAGGTATCTATATGTGTTTATAATAAGTTTTTGAAAAAAATATTTTCGTTATGCACATGGGTTATCAGTTTTGTTTATTGCAAAGGAGTTTTTTCCTTTCTATCACATTTTGGAAAAATGTTTTAGTATAAATTCTCTTTAATTAGATTCACGGTGATGCACCACAGTATTAAGTGAATGGACATTTGAAAAATAGTATATATTATCTTACTGTATTATACAAGAAACACTTTTTAAGAATGAATTTTCATTCTTTTTCAGCAAATGTATTTTACAATTATTTTTCTGCATTTTGTATTTTACGTACCACACTATGATAATGATGAAGAAAGATGCAAAATAGTATTTTTTCTATGTCCATTTTTACACACTGGCACTTTAAAAGGAGGTGTATTCCACGACATTGTTGCTATGTGATCAAGGCAGGGATCTGCCGAAACGCGTCGTGGCTGACATGGTTGCACTTTTAAGCTAAATAAAAGAAGAAAGCACGAAAACTGGGTCTACCTCGTCTTTGCTGGTGTGTGGCTGCTGTTCTCATGTAGAGACGGAGGCGAGCTCTTGCAGTATATATATATATATATATATATATATATATATATATATATATATATATATATATAACCTCTCCAGTATATATACCATATGAAGACACCCGACACTTGGAGGCCCTCCCACAAAGTGTTAAACTTTATTCAGCAAGGCAGCATCAGACAGGAGTACGGAGAGTGCAGCTTCTTTTCGCCAACATTCCTGACACGTTTCAGGCTCATCTCGCCTTTTTTCAGAGGGATGGCAACAGGGAGAGGCCCCTCGCAGGTGTTACTTGTAGTGCTTGTCACTCAATAGTACCGCCCAGTGGGCATGCGCATTCGCTGCATTCTGGTAATTGAAATCTTTGGCAATAAAATCTCTAGTAGGGCTAGCCGCCAGTCTCCTCAAGGTGTTTGAATAAAGGTTAACACTTTGTGAGAGGGCCTCCAAGTGTCGGGCAACTATATACATACATACAAATATATATATACATATATATATATATATATATATATGCGAACAGATTTCTCCCAGCAAGAAGAAATACACAGGCTGCTTTCTGGATGCTTCAATGGTGACCAAGCCTTAGTGGCGAAACACGTCGGTAGAGAGCTGCTGATTTCGTGCCTCGAATAAATTCACATTGAAACATCCAGAAAGCAGCCTGTGTATTTCTTCTTGCTGGGAGAAATCTGTTCGCATAATTAAGGGTGTCCGGCACCCACACAGGCACGTCGTGCTACGAGACGAGGAACAGCCGGGAATGGATGTTTGTTTATATATATATATATACTGACACTGACGAAGGCAAGTGCTGAAACGCGTGTGTTTTTAGGATTTGTGCGCAATAAACTGTATTTGGTTTAGACTGCTGCGAGTGCTGATTTATTTGCCGGTTTTCAGCCTGCGGAGCTCGAATATATATATATAACTATATATACAAACACCAAATTGCGGCATGCTTGAACCTCTTTAAGCGGCGGGCACTCGGCGGGGTCGCCAACCCCTAAAATTATTCCACACTCCTGGTACAAACGTTCCTTCTCCGGGGATGAAGAGAACCAGAACAGAGGCCCAAATAGTGCTCAGTGCAATAATTTAATGGCATACAAGAAAAAAACACCCTACGCTTTTCGAAGTTCTCGGACTTCTTCCCCCTGTGAGCAAGAAGTCTGAGAACTTTGAAACGTGTATGGTGTTTTTTTCTTGTTTGGCATAAAATTATTGCACTGAGCACTATTTGGGCCTCTGTTCTGGTTCTTTTCATCCCCGGAGAAGGAACGTTTGTACCAGGAGTGTGGACTATATACATATATATATATACATAAACTTATTTTGGAACACATGAGGGCTATTCAGAACAAAGATAAACTATCCCCTGTGGCTAGACACTTCGAAGAAGTACATAAAAGTAATCACAATTTATTGCAATTCTTTGTCATTGATAGGGTCACCAGTATAAACAGGGGAGGAGACAGGATCCGGAAATTGCGACAACTTGAGTCCAGGTATATTCTAGAGCTGGACACGAAGATCCCAATGGGATTGAATTCTGAAAAAGAATTATCCTGGCATTTAGGTGACTAGACTTCCTCCAAGGGTTTTTGTCTGCTGATTTTGGGATAATCTGTTAGCACTGTAGAGATTAGTGGATGTTGATTTTGTGCTGTGTAATCTAATGAAATTTTCAGCCTCACTATTAGTCTATTTACAATGTTCGCCGACATCTCTCCTGCATTAGTACCAGGTATTGTTTTAATTGTTTTTAATCCACACAGTCTTATACTACCTTTGTGTTCCTGGTCTAATTAGGCCTATAGACGGATGTAGTTATTCTAACTGTCCCCCTTGTTGCTCTCTTTTTTTTCTGTTTGTACAGGTGATGCCACATTCGGAATATACTATGCTCTGCAAGAAGAGATGATGGAATATAGCCCACTGGGGCTTAATTGACTTTTATAGTAATAGTAGGAGATCATCTGTTCATGTGGCTATGCATCTCCATGCTTAAACAGTATATTATTAAGATTGAAATGTATTCATGTGTGGAGCACTCGTTGCTCTACGAAAGTATTATGCTAAGATTGAGGCCAATGGCTATTACGGATTGGGTTCATGCAATTAGTTGGTTGGCGTTTAGGACGGCCCTAGACCTTTCTTCATGTTTAGCAACTTTAAAAAGATTGACACAACATTGAGTGGAAAAATCATTTGGTCAGCATATTGAGGTATTACAATTATGTAATTATTTCATTGTTTATTTATATTGCTGACAACATAGGTAATGTGGGGAACAGACAACTTTATTTCAATTAAGAATGTATTGCTTATGTGGTTAAATTTGTGTCCCTTTTTTGCGCTCACTACGTTATCAAGCACTTCATAGGTTTATATTCTGATGAAATATCTCAGGGTGGAGACCAGTTAACAAAAGATATAAGTGTATTTGTATTTACAGCGTTTTTGATATTGTCAAGTAATTTTGACTATCGCTGTTTTCTTTGCACCTTGTATTAGCATTTCGATTGATGTCTATACACAATGTAACCACTAAAAGATGGCCGCCATGATCCTGGAATGGTAGTCCACTCTCTAGCTTTATTATGTCACGTTTCACGTTAAATGTATATATTCACGACCTATTGCACTATTCAGTTAGCCGTGATCAAGGCGGTTTCCGCCAAAACGCGTTGGGTATTATTTCTTGGCCCATATGCGGATGGAATAAATTCCTTTTTCAACGTAATTGATTGGCATCATTTCATCTGGGAGGAGTGCACTCGCGCAGTGTTTTGCATTTGGTGAGCGAGTATATTGAACACAGGATACCTCTGACCCTGAAGTGCACCACTGCTCAAGTGTCCCGGCGTTTTGGAGGATGTGAAAAAGGTATATATATATATATATATATATACATATATATATATATATATATATATATACATATATATATACATATATATATATATACATATACATATACATATATATATACATATACATATATATATATATATATATATATATATATATATATATATATATATATATATATATATATATATATATATATATATATATATATATATATATATATATATATATGTGTGTATATCGTTGCTCAGTTCCACACCAATAAAGGCACAAGAAAAGCACTCACTGGGCCAACTGCAAATCTTCTGGGTTTATTTCATTTCATACGCGAAGAGCATGAAAAACAGACACGTTTCGGCGATGCCTTAAATCTTATGTTTTTCAAATTACGAGCAAGCAAAAGCAGACATTTTAAGGCTTATGATGTTAAAGGTCACATGATTAACATTATCATCATAATCAAAATAGGACTGACCAAATGTTGTAGCGGCCATCTTTGAACCATACAATTGTAACTTTCTCAATTCGCCATAGTAATACCAAATAGCTTTCTTATGCAGATCTCCTTCTCCGTATAATATCAAAGAGGGGATCTGCATCTTAACCATAAGCCCAACCAGCATTAAAACCCCTCTGGACTGGTTATTCAACATTTTGATTATATAACAAATAATTTCTTTATCTTGTTATTACGCCGTGTATCAGCTTAATCAACTAACATTCGCTATTTGTGGTTCATTAAGCCGTGTACCGGCAAGTCCTCCCTTATTTATACATTCAAATTCAATCTGTGAAAGCCCCAATTATATACTGTTAACAGATTTCAATAATCATAAATCAATAATCCGGCTAAAAACGAATTCAGCTAACGAATAGTCACTAGGACTCTAGTCTCCCAAATGAACTTTCATTTCTTCGCTCATATTCAATCCATGAGGGGTCTTTGTTCCCAGGTCTATAATGTATCGAGACTCCAGTCTACGGAGTTTCCTGACTCTGTCTCCTCCCCTTATGTTTAATGGAACATGATCCAAACCATAGTAACGCAATAGCTCCCTATTGCTGTTATGTTTCTCAACAAAATGCCTAGCCATAGGGTAATTCGCATCCCCCTTTGCTATAGCCCTCCTGTGTTCTAAAATTCTAATTTTTACAGAATGGATGGTACTACCTATGTAGCGCAGGCCACACGGGCATTGAAGGCAATATACCACATGACTGGTATGGCAAGTGAGAAATTCGGTTATTTTCTTCAGTTTGGATAGGCCTGTTATCGTATAGGACAGTGTATGTTTGCTGTAAACACAAGCTTTACATTTACCGCAGGGCTAGAATCCCCTAAGCTCCCTCAGGGTCTCAGATTTCTTACTTTCTGCATGTAAATGGCTTCGTACTAAATTGTCTCTTAACGACCTTGCTCTTCTAAAAGTATATATATATTGCAGCTCCACTCTCTCTCCACATCGGCTTCCGGCAGGAAAGACTCGCACTCGCGGGGGCTTGTCACGATTAATTTATTGCAGTAACTAAGCACAAAATAAACAGACGCGTTTCGGAGTAAACCTTTCTCTATGTTTACCGAAGCGCCTTGCATTCAAGGTATTTAAACGTTGTCACCCCTGCAAGAACATCAAAAGAGGACTATCGCACATCATTATAGTACCACTAAATCAGCGCCATCTTAAAGTGACACACTGATAAACTTTCGTTTAGACAATTTATTCGAAAATCGAATCTAAAAAACCCCAATGGGCGGAGCATACAGCGGAATCTTGCAAGGGAATGCTGCGCATTTTGGTAAAATTCGCATGGACTGATCGCGATAAAGCGCTCCACGATATAGAAGAATTGGAAGAGTTACTTAAGAATGAGGAAGATCAATCCAAAATCATGGAATTCAAAGATCAAACTGCGCAAACAAAGCAAGTTTGACCGTGATGAGAATGATTATGCCCAAGGGAGGGTATTGACATTCTCAAAGGAATACGATAATCCAAGAAAAGAATTGCTGAGTGGAAAGACATCTGCACAACCTTCTTCGGGAACGCCCAATACCTCGAAGTCTGAGGTTACTGCAAATGAATCCTTCGAAGCACCCTAAGATCAGGCCTGATTCGCACTCTTTTTTGCGAGGAGGTCAAACTGATGAGGCAATCATATCAAAGGGGGAGTAGGGGCAAACCTCCAGAACTGGGGGGAAGAAGAAGACAAGGAAGGGGCAGGGGGGCCGCAAGAAACACCTACTCACCCCCGGCAACCCGGAGCAAGAAGGTATACAACAAGAAACAGTAATGACAATGGATAATCTCACTATCATCAATCTCACTAACAAGAAACTTACAGAGACTGAGGAGTCAGTACTCAAGTTGGGACTCACATTTTGTCCACAAAGGGGCATGGAGTTCACTCAAACCCGAATTGATGTTTTTAAATTTACACGGAAGCTGAAATTGCACAAATACTTTAAGACTAAACCGAAAACTGTCAAAACAACTAAGAGAGGAGGTCCGAATTTGGCAACGGATACCCTGGTTGGAAGGGATCTTGATGCAATTATGGTATTAGAAGAACTGAGAACGGAGGCCTCAGAGGATGCCTTATTATCGATCAGTAAATCTCAACAACTGGCCATAACAGGCATTGAACAAAGTGGTGGCCTCACTCCTTTTAAGCCTGCTTCCCAATTTCTTCCCCAAATGACGTTTGATGCTATTGACATCTTTGCAGAATCAGTCATTAAAGACCTTGAAAAACGACGGCACAACCAAAAATTTGTGAATAGTGGTAAGAATAATGGGAAGAATTTTTCCTTAAAACAACAAATGACTCTTAAGAACTTAAGTATGGATGAAGGGATAGTTTATAAGCCGTGAGATAAAGGCGGGAACATTGTCCTTCAAACTAAGGCGAATTATGATGGAGAGGCCCTACGACAATTAAACAATGAAGAACCTATATCCCCATTAAGGCTGATGAATATCAGAAAAGTATTGAGAACTATCACCGTTTGATATCCAAATGGCACAAGAAAGGACTACTTGAAATGGATGAATTTTCTATTTTTGAGATGTTTAAATCCTACCATTCCAGCATTTTACCATCTGCCAAAGGTGCACAAGAACAGACAGGAAGACCGATTGTGGCATCGCAGGGGAGTCTCAAAGAACACATGTCGATTTTTATTGACTTTTTCCTTTTGCCCCATGGTAAGGTCTTACAAACATATATCAGGGATACAAAGATCTCTTGAGTAAAATTGACCTTTTAAAATGGGAGGAGGGGTACACGATGATGGTCCAAGACATCACCAGCCTGTACACTTCAATAGGACATCAGGATGGTTTGATAGCCATGAAGTACTTTCTTGAGAAACGACCATTGAAGTACACTGAGCATAGTTCTATAGTATTGGAATTTGTAGAATTTTGTTTATTTAACAACATTTTTCTTTTTCAAAAACAACTGTACAGGCAAACCTCAGGGATAGCGATGGGCACCTGCTTCACCCCCAGCTATGCAAACTTGTTCGTTGGCTGGTGGGAGGAGCAGGTGGCCTGGGGCTCGACCAATCAGGAGTGGACCAATCACATTGTAAGATTGTACCGTTTCATCGATGATTTGTTCATTGTGTGGGATGGGCCATCTGAGATGGCAAAAGAATACATCAAGATCCTGAATACAAACAAGGTTAATCTTGAATTTTCTGGTGAAGTCAGTGCTAAATCAGTGAACTACTTAGATCTCAACATTTATGTTGAAAATAATCATCTGAAGACTAGGCTTTATCGTAAGGCCACTGCGGGCAATTCTGTCCTGCAAGCATGTAGTAGTCATCCCACTAATCTGGTGAGGAGCATGCCCTATGGGGAACTCCTCAGAATCAAAAGGAATTGTTCTGATGACATTGAGTTCCACAGAGCTGCCAGAGAAAGCATACAACGCTTTAAAGTATGTGGATATAGTCAGCAAACTCTAGGTGAAGCCTATGGGAAAGTAAATGTGATTAAAAGAAAGGATTTGCTGAAGGATAAACATGCACCCAAGAGTGATTCTAGTACCAATGATGGTAAATTTCGTCTCATTACTACCTTCTCTAGTAATGCAGGTAGTTTAAAAAGGATTATGAAAAGGAGTTGGCACATACTCAAGACAGATGAGGTGATAGGAGACGATCTTCCCCCCCAATCCCTCATTACATTCAGGAAAGCGAGATCACTAAAGAATGAGTTAGTACGCAGTTACCTAGTGGATAAACCTCCTTCAGGATTTGGATCTATGCAAGGCTTCTTCCCATGTGGGAAGTGTAAAGCCTGCAAGGCGAGTAAGCGAACGTTGTCATATGACATCCCTAGTGCAGGTATACGTAGGCACATAGGTAAGTTCTTGACATGTGGAACACCTTATGTAGTTTACTGTCTTGTAAGCCCATGCGGCCTACGATATGTGGGCAGCACTATCCATCCTGCCAAAATCAGAGTTCTAGAACACACGAGGGCGATAGCCAAGGGCGATGAGGCGTACCCTGTGGCTAGACACTTTGATAAAGAACATCAGCGCAATAGGGATGTCCTCGCCTATTTCTGTTTAGATCATGTTCCTAACAATCCAAGGGGTGGCGACAGGATTGTGAGGCTCAGGAAGCTTGAATCACGTTACATAATCGACCTGCGACCCAAAACTCCTGATGGTCTTAACAGCAGTGAAGAACTGGCTATACATCTGGGTGAATAGTACGAGTATGTGATCTCTGCATTCATGGTCTTATTGGTAAGGTTCTTGAAAAGGGAACCGAATGAGATGGGAAAATAATGTTTATGATACAGACGATTTTATCTTTGTGACGGCTACTCTTCCTGATTTCTTTCTTTTCTTTTTTCTTATCTTTTGTTTCTTTTCCTCTTCTTAATTTCCTCTGTACTTTAATTTTAATTTTGATTCTATCGCTGTTCTACAACGATGGGATGTGTCCCAATTGAAGAATTTGTGATGATTTGAATTGGACAACTGTTGGGAGGCTCGATTCATTCAAGATGAATATATGTATTTATTTACTCCTGATGTTCATACAGGCCCATTCAGGGCCTTATCAGTTTACATGAATTAAGATGTGATTGCCCATTATGGGCGTAATGTTTTTTTTTAGATTCGATTTTCGAAAAATTGTCTAAACGAAAGTTTATCAGTGTGTCACTTTAAGATGGCGCTGATTTAGAGGTACTATAATGATGTGCGATAGTCCTCTTTTGATGTTCTTGCAGGGGTGCCAACGTTTAAATACCTTGAATGCATGGCACTTCGGTAAACATAGAGAAAGGTTTACTCCGAAATGCGTCTGCTTATTTTGTGCTTAGTTACTGCAATAAATTAATGGTGACAAGCCCCCGCGAGTGCGAGTCTTTCCTGGCGGAAGCTGATGTGGAGAGAGAGTCGAGCTGCAATGTTTGATGCGGGAGCACCCCCGCATGTACTCCCACCTGCCTGGGAGTGCACTACATTGCCTTGTAGTTGTGGAGCGCATATATATATATATGAACCCAATCCTGTGTTCAAGTTTTCCAAAAAGCAGGCACCGACTCCGTGGGATTCGTAATCAAGGGTCTTTATTTACACGAAAGACGATCAGACGCGTTTCGGCGGACAAGTCCGCCTTGCTCACTACATCTGATTTCACCAAGTGCCAATGCCATTTATATAGTGGTACAATGTAACCCATTGATTGAAAGAAAAACGACAAAACTGACATGTGACACAGTAATAGACATAAAGGGTAAAAGGCAAAAAAATCGGCATACATTAGTTACATTTTATGTTTAAAATATAAAACAAAGTTTGTAAATAATTCTTTACAATTTGGAAGTGATTACCCTCGTGGTTTCTTTATGTTTTGTAATTATTGCCACAGTAAAAGAGCCTGAATTCAGGATTTGATTGTGTTTAGACTTTCCTCACTGCTGTGTATGTTGCTATAGACATGGAAAAAAGAGTTTCCGCCCTCCTTAAAGCCTGTCAGGACACGTCTATTCTGTAATTTTCCAGCAACAGCATCAGTCAGACCTCGTGTTTATGGCGGCAGTGAAGAGAGGTTCGGTAAACATACAGAAAGGTTTACTCCGAAATGCGTCTGTTTATTTTGTGCTTAGTTACTGCAATAAATTAATGGTGACAAGCCCCCGCGAGTGCGAGTTTTTCCTGGGGGAAGCTGATGTGGAGAGAGAGTCGAGCTGTAATATTTGATGCGGGAGCACCCCCGCATGTACTCGCACCTGCCTGGGAGTGCACTACATTGCCTTGGAGTATTGGATCGCATAGATATATATATATATATATATATATATATCCATCAACATTTCCCCTCATGGAGAAATACGAGCCGCACACACAACAAATTGATTTGTAGCTGGTTTAATTTTCAGCGCTGGCAGTCCTGATGCATTTCGGTCTCCTGACCTTTTTCAAAGGAAAAGCCCAGCATCTTGCTAAACACGCAACCTCAGGGGAATTTTTTGCAGTTTATTTTGTTCAACCCTCTGGAGGGCGGCCCCTGTTGAACCTTCTTGTTGAGGCATTCTGGTCCCTGTAGTGCGTGAATAGTTATTTGTTAACCCTCCAGTGGGTTATGCTGTTAATATTTTCGCAGTTTTTTCTGCTATTTCGTTGTTTCCTCGCAAATGCCCGTTTATCAGCTGCAGGAAACCTGGGCCAAAGACAGTCATTGGCGGCGCACTGCTGTCCCTTGCCGTTTTATCGGGAGAAACAAAGGTGGTTCATTTTCGGGCAGCTGTGGCGCTCTTGGTAGGCGGTGCGATCCTCACGGCGGAACCAAGCCGTTTGACATCCATCAACATTTCCCCTCAAGGAGAAATACGAGCCGCACACACAACGAATTGATTTGTAGCTGGTTTAATTTTCAGCGCTGGCAGTCCTGATGCATTTCGGTCTCCTGACCTTTTTCAAAGGAAAAGCCCAGCATCTTGCTAAACACGCAACCTCAGGGGAATTTTTTGCAGTTTATTTTGTTCAACCCTCTGGTGGGCGGCCCTGTTGAGCCTTCTTGTTGAGGCATTCTGGTCCCTGTAGTGCGTGAATAGTTATTTGTTAACCCTCCAGTGGGTTATGCTGTTAATATTTTCGCTGTTTTTTCTGCTATTTCGTTGTTTCCTCGCAAATGCCCATTTATCAGCTGCAGGAAACCTGGGCCAAAGACAGTCATTGGCGGCGCACTGCTGTCCCTTGCCGTTTTATCGGGAGAAACAAAGGTGGTTCATTTTCGGGCAGCTGTGGCGCTCTTGGTAGGCGGTGCGATCCTCACGGCGGAACCAAGCCGTTTGACATCCATCAACATTTCCCCTCAAGGAGAAATACGAGCCACACACAATATATATTTATATATATATATATCAACAACAAACGACTCTCCAGCTCGCACCTCGATGGGTTAGAGAGACACGGACCACAGGAAGGTATGGCTCAGATGTTTATTTTATCCTCAGTGACGCGTTTCAGACTTCACCAGCCCTTGATCACACATACATTTAAAGCAGTTTGCCGTTTTTAAATTTCATTGCTACACCACGTGATTAATCAACACCGTAAACATACTGTTCACCCCTATGGCATATCCTATTGCTTGTAGTCTGTCTTTTACCATGGGTCATCTAATATACACAAAACATCCTCCACATCACAGTAAAATACTTTTCAGATGTTGTATCATACATTGATAAATAAATAAATATATGCATATTAAAAATAATTATATACATATCTGACTTTTGGGAAAATAAACATCTGAAGCACCGATACCGGGTCTGTGTCCTGTTTGCTGGCGGCAGCGCGTGATTCAAGACGTGGCAGCTATCCTGACAGGATAACTTGACATATTATAATTTATCTATCATAAATAGAGATGTTGTTTCTACGATAAAACCATGTATAAATATAGATTTAAAAACATAGTTGTAATATTTGCATGTGCAAAATCGCAATGATACTGTTCTATAATGGCTGATTGACCCTAATTTCACCCCAACCTATTTGGGGCAGTATCATTCCCGGACCCTGCTGGTAATCAGACTATTAAATTGCAGCAATGCCATAATTTAAAGTGCTTACATGATACCGATGTGTATCTGTGTTTCCCTAGAAAGTGCAAGTGCTACCTGAAAAGAATTGTTGTATTTTAAAATATAGTGTAAACGTAGTGTGCCTAATCATAAATAAATAAATAAATAAGGTGCAAAGAAGCGTAGAATTTACATCATAGTCTGCATAAATGCAAGTGCAAGCAAAGGTATTATACTACCTGTGGTAGGAAGTGGAAGCATACCATTTCTCAGGGTTACAAGTTTGATAAGAGCTGGGACAGTAAAAAAGGGGGTACATTATATTTTATAAAAAAGGTCCTCAGTATTATTGAGGCCATTGGGCATCTTGCTGTATAATTCCAAAATGGTGGTGGATTCTAATTTGCGTAACATCTTCTCTCTGTCCCCACCTCTACAAAGTTTGGGTACAGCTTTGATGACAAAATAATGCAGACAATTGAGATCGTTATTGGGTTCTGCTTTAAAATGTCGTGCCACCAGGTACATCGGATCATTGTTCACAATTTCACACAGATGCTGTAGGATTATGACATGCACCTGTAGCTTTGTGCTTCCCACATATCTTAAGCCACAGGTGCATGTCAGAACGTACACAGCATATTCTGTCCTACAACCAAAGTTGCCCTTTATTTTAATGACTGAGGGGCTGAATGCAGTGAAATATTCAGATGTATTCACCCCAAACTTGCACGCCCGGCACGAGGTGCATTTAAAAAACCCTTGTCAACCAAGTGCCAGAGGTTTTTAATTCTGGACTGTTTTTTACTATCTGCGTGCGCATTGATGGCCCTTTTATAACAGTGATAGTCGGTTGGTCAGGAAGTCTAGGGGCTAATACACCATCTGTCATTATTATTGGCCAATTGCGCTTGACAATCGACCTCATTTTCCTCTCCTGTCTGTTATATGTGGTGATAAGCCTGGGTGTGTCATCTTCTTTTAATTCATTTTGCTCTGTACGTTTGGGAAAAAGAGATTCCCTAGATGTTTTATTTACTTTGTTTATGGCTTCCTGTAATCTTTTTTCATCGTATCCCCTCTTTTTAAATCTGTCCCCCATCTTCTTTACAACACACTGTAAAATCCTCTTGGTTGGTACAGATTCTTTTAAATCTAAGCAGTTCTCCATACGGAATGTTGTCTATAAGGTGTTTGGGGTGTGCACAGCTGGCGTGTAGTGTCGAATTTCCAGCAGTGCTCTTTCGATGTAATGTAGTAGCAATTTGCCCATTTTTCACAAACACCCTAACATCCAAAAATTCTATACTTTCATTGCTCATCTGGGAGGTAAACTTTAGATTCACTGTGTTCTGATTGATCTTGTCAACAAAATCTGAAGCACTTTTGACATCACCTTTCCAGACAATGAAAATATCATCAAT
This sequence comes from Lissotriton vulgaris, assembly GCF_964263255.1. Classification (NCBI taxonomy): domain Eukaryota; kingdom Metazoa; phylum Chordata; class Amphibia; order Caudata; family Salamandridae; genus Lissotriton; species Lissotriton vulgaris. Next base: position 1,260,139,410 of record NC_141695.1, read on the forward strand.
AAATCTGAACCAATGCTGTACATGGTTGTTATACTCAATGGAGTGAATGCGTTTGAGGACCCGCTCCTCCCGCCAGCCCACGTGTAAACATGCGTAGCTGGGAGAGAAGCAGGCCCCCATCGCAACGCCCTCTTCTGCACGTATATATCATTATTGAAGACAAAGAAATTGTTGTCAAGACACCAAACAATCAGTTCCATCAATAATTTGTTATGGTTTTAAAATTCAACTGGTTTAGTCTCTAGAAAGTCCTTCACATCATTTAGACCAACGTTGTGTGGGATGCTCATATATAGCGATTCAATATCTAATGCTATAAATAATGAGTCCTCTGCCCATCTAACTTCTTGTAACTTGGTCAAGAAATCACCGGTGTCCTTAATATATGTTGGGGTTTTTTTGACGAAGCTTTGTAAGAAGTAATCTACGTATCCACTTACATGTTCCTCCAAGCTTCCAATCGCAGATATAATTGGTCTTCCTGGTATTGGTACACTGTTCTTATGGATTTTGGAAATGAAGCATACTCTTGGTACTATGGGAAAATCCACTTTTAAATACTTATACTCCTCATTGGATATCATTCCCTCCATTTTCCATCGCGCCAGGAGTTTCCTCAACGTTTCTTGGGCTTGTTTGTATTGGGAATAACTCGATTTTTCATAGCATTCTAGATCATTCAAATGTCTGTGAGCCTCAGTAATATAATCATTGCGTGGGCAAATCACTATGTTTCCGCCTTTGTCGGATTTAGTCACCACTATTTCATGATTGTCGCTTAGTTTTTTCATTAGGTTGGTGTACAATTTTTCCTGGTGTATTTTAGCTCGCTGTTTATGTTTAATTTGATGGTTCAGTTTCTTTATTTCACATGTAACACATTCATGGAAGACATCTATAGCGTCTTTAGGCATAGTGGGTACAAAAGTCGATTTATATTTGAAAGGGCTCATACCTGCTTCTTGTTGCCTGATGCTGCCTTCCCTTGTCTTATGAAGTGGGCATATTAGGTATTCTGTCATCACTCTCTTCCTCATTGCCCAATTCATATAGTACTTGCAGCGTTTGAATATCAGATGCCTGAAATGACTTTTTAGTCTGATCGGTAATGACTTTTTTCTGTTGTGTCTCTTTCAGGCCTTACTTTATTGCAAAAAAAATAATTCAATTTTAATTTACGAATAAAGCAGAAGACATCCACCCTTGTACTTGTGTAATTAAAATCACTGATTGGACTAAACGACAGTCCTAGGGCTAACAGTTGTTTTTCCGCCTCTGATAGTACTAGTGGCGAGAGGTTGATTATTGTATTGTTATCTACTTTTTGCGCCAATCATTTCTTTTCTTTGGCTTTACATTTTCTTTTTTTGTGCCTTTCTCTTCTTTTCATTGTTTGTTTGGTTCTTTTTGTTGCTGTTGATTCCGGGGTCTCAACGTTTGGCGGTGTTCTATGACTAAAAAATCCACCTCCTCCCCTAAGTCCAGCCTTCTCATATTGCTACTTTCACAAGACTGCTTGTGCTGCCACTGTCTGATGCTGTCTCGCTTGTGAGTGATTCTCCTTCAGCACCGAATAATGTTGCATCTTCTGCATTTCTGTAGCTATGAGCCTGAAATTCTGTCACTATTGTTGGCTTAGCAACGAACTTTGATTTTCTGGATTGTTCACATTTGCGCTCAAACGTATAAATACGCCCCTCCTCATAGTCTGATTTATCCCTTGCGAATTTAAACTGTTTACACAATTAGATTTTTTCTTCTTGTTTGCTCATCTGGTCCTGGATGTCTTTTCTTGTTTCAGCAATAAAGTCATTAGGTTCCAGTTTGCTCAATGCCTCCTCAATGTTTGCAATTTCTATAAGCAGAGCATGGCGATCAATTTTTGCATATTTGATCAGTATTTTCACTAGATTCATTGATGCATGTAAATTACTTTCCCCCCCATTCCCTTAGCATGGCTGGATTCGGCTCTTCCTAACTGGGGGCTAAAAGAATCCGCAGTCCCCTTGGTATGAGTTCAGCTTCCACATATTTAGAAAGGGACTTATGTTCCCACCATTTCGTAACCTCGCTTTTCATGCACTTTTCTAATTTTCTTAATAGAGTCTTTGCATTCTCATCTCCGCTAATGGGAGTGATATTGGGCCCTCGATCATTAGTTGATACATTCGGTAGGTTACAAAACACACAAGATGATGAACGGAATGTTGCACAATGGCAACACATTTACCCCCAGTCACTGATCTGGGTTTAATCCATTATTATTTTGATCACCAAGCCACCCCAGTTCAGACATGGCCATATGCAAATCAGTCTTGACCCTGTGTCTCATGGGAACAGTGCAGCCCGAACTGCAAAGCCATGTCTTCCCTGGACCGGAATAAAGCATCCTAGGACTGGTTTCTGGCTATCCGCCGTCATCAGCCAGGATAGCTGGATTCCAGTGGCGTAGTGAGCACGGGACCCACGTCTGGACATACTCTTTTCCCATAGGGTGAACAGCAAAATACACAAGATGATGAACGGAATGTTGCACAATGGCAAAACATTCACCCCAGTCACAGATCTGAGTTTAATCCATTGTTATTTTGCTCACCAAGCCAGAAATCGGTCCTAGGATGCTTGATTCTGTTGAGTTCATGAAATTTTGATCTTTTTTTTTAACACATTTCAGTAAATCACTGTCTGACTGTTGAAAACTAATACTCAGGTTGTATTGGGCAGAATCATGAGAATCTGAGGATGCGCACTGTTACCATCTTCCTTTTGTGAATTTTTTAGGAAAGAATCTAACATTCCTGTGAAGATCATCCTACATATCGAAGTCACAGAGTATGATAGGATGTATCACACCAACCACCTTTGATTTAACTTGTTTCACTACACAGTTCTTGTCTTATTTTGTAGTAGTGTAGTCTCCTGTCCTGAAGAAAGCCAGAGGTTAATATCACCTATAATGGCTGAAACATGTAGACTTTATTATGTCAAACTATCTACACTCTGTTTTTAGTCTTGAAACTGTGGTTAGCACATATTAAAGTAGTTTTAGATACCATGGTAGTCAATTTTAAATTGCACTTTTGATTCTGTTACACTTACTATCACTGCAAAAACTGTTTTTCAGCACCACTGACTTTAGAAACAACTATGGCTTGATCCCTCACTGGTATTTTGATTTAGGACAGCTCTCGATTTTACAAGGTGAGCTGTGCTATTAAGTACCAGTCTTATTAATCTCAGATGATGAAGTTCTGCCATCTGGTGGGCTGATGGGATTCCTTTCCAGTTTAGCACAGGTTAGGGTGACGTTACAGACTCTGAGTTTGCCTCATACTACCTCTTGTCAGAGACCAGTAGTTTATTTTTTGTACTGGTATATTGTATATTGGGGACAGAATACTACTTGGACTATAAAAATCTTTCCCTTGGACCCCTTATGTACTGTGTGTATTGTAGGAAGTGGAAGCATACCTTTTCTCAGGGCTACAAGTTTGATAAGAGCTGGGACAGTAAAAAAGGGGATAGATTATATTTTATAAAAAATAATGAAGGTCCTCAGTGCTCGTGCCCACCTTTGTCTGCACACACATGGACAGGTGCTATCATTGTGGGGGTGTACCTGCGAAATCAATCAGTGCTCCCTTTCTTTTAAGCACTCACGGGGTGGATGTAATCGTTTTTTATTCACAACATGTGCAGACGCACAACAGCTGCGTTTCCGCTGACACCTTCGTCAATGTTGCAAGGTGCACCGGAAGCGGCAATTTTATATCTCACCATTTACTCGAAATAGAAAATGGGCATAGGGATATCCCATTACAAAGATTCCATCATCCTAACATGTATTCCATAATTATGCATGATAAAGCCCTGAATGGGCATTACATCAATTTAAAATGCAATGATAGTTCGCCTCATATGTGAGATATGGAATTTTCCACCTCTCATTAATGTGGGGGTACCTTAGGCAGCTACAATGCATTCTTTCACAAATTACGATGATTATATTAATAATTTTTTAGCTCATGTTATTCTGCTGTGTATCGGCAAATGTTCCATATGCCAAATTCTTAACCACTATTTACAAATCATGCATTCAAACTGATCAGAAATGCATGCATGAACAGTGTATTCCATTTCCTAGGTGGACTGCTAATTCCTCCCCATTATTCATGCCCTGTGGGGCCTTTGTTTGCAGATCAATTATATATCATGATTCCAGTCTGCGAAGGTACTTAAAATGTACATAATAGGGTATACTAGAAAAATGGGACACAAGTGGAAAATACATGGCTGCTCGCGTTTTAGCCACAACATTTTAGTGTCTTCAATTTGTAATTTGCAAAGTGTACCCGAGTTTTACATCACTAATATACATGATGTTTTATTTGTCCTTTTTCCTAATTTCTGTTGTGCTTAATTTTAAAACAACAGATATTGAATTTGAAATTGTTATTAATATGTATTTATACAGATATTATTAACTATTGCATTTTTCTGGACAATGCTGCATTATGTTTCAGTTTTGTTTATCTCCAAAAGTACCACGATTTATGCTGCTTGGCGGGAAAGTTTAAGACAGCACAATAGTCTGTCTTCATGGTCGTTTGTTGCACTAGCACTTCAAATGGGAGAGTGACTAGTGGTCATGTCATGTGATCAAGGGCTGCATAGCCCAAAACGCGTGATGGCGAGATTTGCACTGAAAAAAACCTGCATTTGCACTGAGAAATTGGAGTCCGTTTCCTTCTTGCAAGCTCCAGATCGAGGATCTTTTACAGATGGGAAAGATATATATATATATATGTATATATATATATATATATATATATATATATATATATATATATATTACCTACTGGCGGTCGCCAGTAGGTATATATAGTTAGGATTTTTGGACTGGGGTGAGTGTGTGACATTGATCCACATTCGGTCCATCACCTGTTTTGTTTGCATATTCCGCCCTAAGTGCGCTTGGGATGCCCAGACGTGGGTCCCAGGCACTCCACACCACTGGAGTCAAGCTAGCCGGGCTGATGAGAGGTGTTACCTCGAAACCGGTCCGGTCCTCGGATGCTTGATTCCGTTCTGGGAAGGACATGGCTTTTGTAGTTCGGACTGGACTGTTCCCATGGGGCACAGGGTCAGAGCTGATTTGCATATCGCCATTGTCTAACCCAGGGTGGTGTGGAGTGCAAAAAAACGATGGATTTGGGCCCAGATCTTTGGACTGGGTTGAATGTAAGACATTGATCTACATTCGGTCCATCACCTTTTTTGTTTGCAATCGGTATGTAGGGGCCTAAATCCAAGGCCACATGTATATTTTAAATGATGTTTTGCGTCAAGTGTTTGCATTATGCTTTGAAAGGCGATTTTGCATTTTTTTACCAATTGTAATTGTAGTTAATGTAAAGTATTAGTACTGATAAGGTGTGTATGTACAATTATGACCAGAAGAGTCCTACCTACATATGGGTGGCTTTAAATCGGTATATTTATCGATGTTTTATTTTACCGAATCGGTAAAATTACCGATTCGGTAATTTTACCGATTCGGTAATATATTGCCCCTTACATGACAAATTTTGTTATCTGGTCGGTAACGGCCGAAAATACCGTTTTTCGGTCGTTACCGACCGACCTACATCTGGCCCTTAAAGTCTTAGAGACAGATTTATGATGGTTGTGCGCCTCTTTTGTGCTGTTGGTGCGTCACTTTTGTAATGCAGGAGAGATTTACAAGAAGCACCATGTTGCAAAACAGCAGCCGCGGGTCGTGGAGGGAGTTACGGTGGGGCAGGCATGCGGGGAGGGTGAGGGGCAGGGTGGAGGGACGTAAACACTGGCATATGGATTATTGCAGGTAAGTACACAGTTTAATGCGTGTAAAGTTTCATGTGGGCTTTTTTTTGCAGGGTGGGTAGTCATTTGCATGAAAGCCCTGTAATACTATCACTATCACAGTAAAATTAAAAAAAAAATAATGAATCATCTTTATAGCGTTGCTGAATCAAATTCTTACTGTTGATTTACTGTTTGGTATTAGTGGTTAATAGCATTTTTTATTATATTTTACCACAGATTCAACTGCAGATTATTGAGAAATTAGACAATGCCATCTAAAGATAGAATCCGAAAGTCTACGAAACGTCAAAGACAGCAGATTACTACATTTTTGCAGCAGTCCTCTACATTTAAATCATCTCAACGCACGAAGAAAACTTCGGGTAAGCGAACGAAATTATTTCTTAGAAACATTTGTAGAAACAAAAGTATAACTACAGAACAAGTTTTAGTGCTGAAAAAGAGAGCCAATTTAAATGGAAAGGAAAGGCCCGTCAAAAAAGTTTCTGCTACAGCTGGAGATAACTCTGTGCATGGCAGTAGAAGGGAAAATGTATTCAGGGACATTCGTAGGCGAATGTTTCGCAACAGGGTAATTGTCAATTTGCTAAAACAATTCAAGAAAGGCCAACAGAAAGCGGCATTTTATAAGAAAAAGAAAAATGTAGAGAAAATTATTGATCAGGCTTTCGAAATTAAGCGAAAGTTATTTATTTTGGTAATTAATAGAATTAGGAAACTAAACAAGGTAATCTATGTTTTCAAATCTAATAGTAGATGGAAGAGAGAAGTAAATCGAACTAATTTTTGTGATGTTTTCTCAGGAGAATGGATGCATAGTTCAAATAGTGAGGCATTTTTTAATGAGGAGAGTTATTTTCAGGACAATGATTTGGTGCATGCAGTTGACACCAGTGGTCGAGCTTATGAGGTGAAAGACGGTCAACCGGTTGAAAAAGAAATACTTGTGTCTGCAGATGCAGAAGAGGCGTTAAGTGATGAGGTTTTAGGGAGACGTCCTAAGGGACCAGTGTACATCTGGAAGTGTAGTTCTATTTGCAGTGTGCGACAGGATTCCATCAATTTGCTTTGTGATTTTATACGGACATTTCATAAGAAAAGTGTAAAGCAAAAAATAAAGATGTTGCAAGAATTAGATCCTTGCAGAGTGACACAAGTGACAGGTTTGCGTGGTCATTCACTGGCTTGTCTTTCCAGGAGAGTATGCCAGAGTGTATTTCATCATTTCAGGATGCTAGCAGTGCATCATAATAAAGTGAGGAAATTAGTGAGAATGTTGTATTATGCTAAGAGTCCAGCAATTATGCTTAAACAATTAAGCAGTGCTCTTTTGCATGGTTCTGAAGTAGATGTGAAGAATATTTGTCATGAAATTGAGTTCTGTTACTTTGCTGGTAAAGAGAACAATGTTGATATTGAATCACTAGAAGAAGGTAATGTGGAAGACAGTGTACAGATTTTCAGTACAGATAAGTTTCATAAGGAAATTTCCACGTTTATGGTGAAATCAAGTGAGAGGCCTAATTTCACTTGTGTGTGTTGTCGACGGACTTATTATAAGAATCAGACTAAGTTAGTGGATATATATGCAAAAAGTGATATGGAAAACAATAGTGAATGGAAGGATTTTGCCACATACTTGATGGTAGAAAATTGTTTTGATTTGGGAGCGGACCAACGTATGTGTACTTATTGTTTTAACAAATTAAACCAAAACCAGATGCCTGCTAGAGCGGTTCATAATAATCTGGAATTAGATGACATTCCTTCTGAATTGAAGGATTTAAATACTTATGAATCTATTTTGATTCAAAGTGTCCATCCCTCCCAGGCTATTGTACGAATGGAGCCAAAGACAGGGAAGTTGCCTCCATCAGATTTACAGAGAGGATTAAAGGGAAGGGTTGTTTATTTGCCTTTGGATTTGAAGAAAAACATTAATACAATAGGAGTAGAGAAAGTGGAAGAGGAACCTCTGGTTATCATAGTCAATGGTGTTCCGACAAAGAGTAAGAAAATCTGGCAAGATTTAGTGGATGTCAGGAAAGTCAAAAAGGCAACATTGTATTTGATAAAAAACAATAAGTACTACAAGAATGAATGTGTTGCAGAAGAGGAAGTAAGTGATGAAGAGGACAGCGATTTGTGTCCTGGACAAATTGAGAAAGTAGAAGCCTCTAAAAAGGAAGAAATATATGAACATTATAGTGTTCATCCTTTGCATTCCAAGGAAGTCATGGGGAATGCTATTGAGTTGTTTCAAATGAAACAAGCCAAAGGGAGTCCCATTAGTGTTTCGGAGGAAAGTTTGGAAGCTCGATGTTTTCCACAGTTATTTCCTACAGGTCGAGGAGGACGATATGATGAGCGACCTGTTCAAGTTCCTGCTTCAGAATACCGGACTTTACGATTGTATACAGAAGATGCTAGGTTTCGACAATGCATTCCCTATTTGTTTTATCTCCTGTTTGAAAGCGATCTGTCTGGACTGTCATATGCAGTGAACCACATCTTGAAAAGTGGTATACAGATGCGAAACATCTCGGCAAGGGACCTTATGGATAAAGTCAATGTCCAAGACAGTATTTTGGATTCTCACCTAATTAATCTCATGGCATGTCAGCGTGGTACTAATGAGTACTGGTACCGTCGTCATGGTGATTTAAAATGTATGCTGAGGAACTTAGGAACTCCGACATGGTTCCTCACTCTCAGCTGTGCCGAGTATAGCTGGGAAGACTTACTTGAATTTCTACGAGAGGCAAATGGAAACATTGAAAATATTGAATTCAAGACACCCGGAGAACTGTGCTCTTTAGATCCAGTGAATGTATGCAGGTACTTCAATCATAGATTTGAAGCTATGATGTCTTTCATCATGAATAAGAAGAATCCACCTCTTGGAGAGGTGTTGGATTTTTTCTGGAGAAAGGAGTACCAAGCAAGAGGTGCTCCTCATATACATATGCTGCTATGGATCTAGGATGCACCTAAATTTGGAACAGATCCGGATGACTTAGTGATGAGTTTCATAGAACAGTATTCTACGTGTGCTGTTCCAAACGCAAAGGAGAAGAAAAACCTAAGAGAACAAGTTCTACGTTTCCAAAGCCATCGTTGTGGAAAGTACTGTCGTCGTAAATTCAGAAACAAGGACAAGTTCTACACCAAATGTCGTTTCAACTTTCCACGACCGGTGATTTCTAAAGGAAGAGTAAACAGTTTGATGTCTTCACTGCGACATAATGTGACGAGGAAATCACCCAAAAACACATACAATTTGAAAAGAAACGAAGAGTCCAAGTACATCAACGACTACAACCCTGTGATTTTGTCCATGTGGAATGCTAACATGGATATACAGTTTGTGGCTGACAACTGTATGGCTGTGGCTCGGTATGTGACATCTTACATCACCAAAAAAGAAAAGACAGAATTGAAGGATATGTGGGAGGATATTTCCCATGAAAAGAGCCTCAGCAAGAAGTTGTACAGTTTCAGTTTGAAGATGTTGTCGCATCGAGAAATCGGAGCTTACAAATGTTCTGACCGCTTGTCTTCAGCAAGTCTCTATGCCAAATCCAGGAGTATCGTTTGGGCGAGTCTTGGTCTTGCTGCAACGCGAAATCGAGTTCTAAAACCTGTCCGGGAAATTGAGTATTTGGCGGAAAAGGAGCCAAACAGTACCGACATTTTGAAGACCAACATGTTGGATACATATTATCCAAATCGAAGCAGTCACCTGGAGAATGCTTGTCTGTATGATGTTCTTCAAAATTACGTTTTCAAAAGGAACATCAAAGAAGATATCGATAAAGGAGTGTATGCTGTAATTGGAAGTGAAGGATGTCTGGTCAAGCAAAAAAAATGTAAATTGATAAATCATTGAAAATTGGATTGTGAATCTTCCGAAAGAAAAGAGTTTTTCTATTTAGCTCTTTTGCAACTTTTCAAGCCTTGGCGTGCAGAAGAGGAACTGCTTGGGGATTTTCTCTGTTACGAAGACTCCTTCAATGCAGCCAAGGAGTCCATAGAATGTCCTGTTTTTCCCAAATATCTACAAATGTTGAATGCAGAAATTGAGCAGGAAGCAACAATTGCAGCCGAGATTGCTAGAGACAGTTCTCAGGACAGTCAGAGTTCTGTTTCATTGAGTCAGGATCCACTAGGAGAACCAGTTATCGAAAATGAAGCTGCCACTGCCATGATTGAAGTGGAAAGAGCCATGGCACATGCTCAGAAGGATGCAGTTAACTTAGAAGAATTGGAAAGACAACTCAACGTTGAGCAGAGGAAAATATATGACGAAGTTACCAGCCAAATTGATCATGGATTAAGTCATGAGAAGGAAGAGTGCTCATGTACGTCGTTGAAGCCTGTCCGACTGTACGTGAGTGGAGAAGCAGGAACTGGAAAAAGTTTCCTCATTAAAGCAATTTCATGTTATCTGCAGAAAAGGACTGAATCATCGCTGTCTTGCGTTGTGACCGCTCCAACTGGACTGGCAGCTCATAACATTAAAGGGATTACTTTGCATCGGTTACTGATGCTGCCAGTGGAGCATGATAACAAATTACAATACCACAAGTTATCTGGAGATGCTTGTTGTGAAGTATCTAGAGTCCTGAAGAAGATGAAACTTCTTATCATTGACGAAGTAAGCATGGTTTCAAATGTCATGCTTGCTTTTGTGCATTTGAGAATGCAGGAAGTTCTTAAAACAGAGTATGATGTGTTATTCGGTGGCAAACACATCATTGTTTTTGGTGATCTTCTGCAGCTGACACCAGTGAAAGGACAACCAGTGTTTAAACTGCTTACACATGAAGATACCAAGAAGTGCCTAGGGAGCATTGGCAACGTTAACATATGGTTAAACTTCAGATATGCTGAGCTGCGTGAAAATATGCGTCAGGCGAAGGACGAAGATTACAAGAATATTCTGCAAGATGTTAGAATCGGGAAAGTGACTGAGCGTGGTAAAGAAGCTTTACATGCACGCTTACTGTCAAATTTATATCCAGAAAAAGACGTTTTGCCAGAGGATATTTTTCAGAAAATTACTGAGAAGAAATCTGGAATATGTTTGATGCCAACTCTTGCAGAATGTTCCATCTTCAACAACAAAATGTTGAATTTAGAAAAAGAAGACATTGTAAAACTTGAAGCTATTGACAAAATAGAGCATATGGGAGCAACAATTATTTTGTCAGAGAATTTGAAATCTAAATTGGATTCATTAGAGAAGACTATATCTAAAACTGCGGGTTTTGAAAAGACTTTGAATGTATGCTTAAATTGCCGAATCATTTTGAGAAGGAATTTACATGTTGAAAGAGGTCTGGTAAATGGATCAATGGGTAATGTTGTTGATTTTGAGAGATACAGAAGTAAAGATGGAATTGAATTTTTAAAAATTAAATTTGATGGCATTGAGGAAGTACAGCTAATTGGTCGTTGCTCTGCTAGGTTTTTGCTTGTTAAAGACTTATATGTTCGCCGTAAGCAGTTTCCTGTTTGCTTGGCATATGCGGTGACAGTCCATAAATCGCAAGGTTTAAGTGTAGACACTGCTTTGGTGAATATTGGCAGTTCTGTGTTCAAGGAGGGTATGGCTTATGTAGCATTGTCACGAGTCAGAACTTTATCGGGATTGTACTTGATTGACTGTGATGTCACAAACATTTGTGCGGATCTAGATTGTGTTAAGGAATACAATAGGTTAAGAAGAGAGTATGCGCCACATTTGCCTCAATATCCTTTGTTTGAGAAACGTGTGGTAGGCTGGAAACGAAGAAATATCAGTAATAGTAGGGAGGTTGATGCAAAAAGACCAAAAGTCAATGAACCCAAAAGTGGAAGCAGCAATAAAATGAATTCTGTTGAAAATGTTGTTGGTTTTAAATTTGAAAATAGTTCTGGTGTCAACTGCTATGCTAATGTAGTTGTTAATGTTCTCTTTTCACTAGAGACTTTCAAAGAACAGATTGTGATCAATTCGGAACAAAGTTTATGCTGTTTGTTGAATTCTGTGTTAGAGAAATGTAGTGCTGATAGAACCAGAGTAGAAAGTGTGTCTGAAATTCGTTTTCTGTTAGACGAATGTTCAGGTCAAACAGAATTCTCTGAAAATATTCAGCAGGATTGTCAGGAGTTTTTAATGTATATGCTTGATGTATTGCAAGATGAAGGTGTAGATGTAGATTATCTATTTGGCCTTTCTTATCAATGGCAACATGACTGCGAGAACTGTAGGCTATCAAGTACTAATAGTGTAGACTCAGAAAGATTTATATATTTAACTTTGCCTGACAGTAAATCAGTATCCTTCAATAAGCTAGTAAAGGCAGCCGATCAAAATATGGAGTGCAGCCAATGTAAGTCTGGAATGCTGTCCACGTTAATTTTACGAAGTTATGGCCAGTATGTCATTTTAATGTTCCAACGATGTAGGCCTGATGGAACTAAATTGACAACTTTAATTAATAATTTTGTGGCTTCGCAGTTGTCAATATCAGGAAGGACTTTTAAAACTACTGCAATTATATATCATAATGGTCCTTCAACTAATTCAGGACATTATACAGCCTATTTGAAATCTGGAAACGGCTGGTCATTCTGCAATGATTCTGTTTTAACTTTCCAAAAAAGATTGCCTTTCCACCTTCAAAATTCTTACCTGGTGTTCTTACAACCAAAATTTTAGGAAAAAAAGCTTGGGATTTGTTCAGAGGAATTTCAAGATGTTCTAATGGCTCCTACTCTATATGGCCTTGTGGATAATTGTAGTACAGAGCGAAAACTGTTTGTTTTTTATAAGCAAAGTCAAGTAGCAGATCAAAATAAGGAGTAGAGGAAATGTAAGTCTGCAATGCTGTCCACATTATTTATGGAAACTTATGGATGAAATGCCATTTTACAATTTCAACTACATAAACTGGAAGAAAATAAGTTGTCCAGTCTAATTAAAAATGTTTTGGCTACATAGTCATCGATTTCAGGAAGAACATTTGCAACTGCAGCTATTATATAATATACTGGTCCTTTGACAACATCTGGATATTACACAGCTTATTTAAAATTTATAAAATGGCTAGTCTTTCAGCAAACATTACTAATTGACTATGAAGCAATGTTGCCTTTTGACTTGTTTTTTGAAGTCAGAATTTAGGGTAGGTAATTGGACTATAATGATTCTAGGTGTTGCTGTAATTTAGTGTGCTGTTTCAAATTGCTTTGTATGTCTCAGTTTTCTTAAAACAATTGAGTTTATCTTTCAGAAAGTGGCGGGCAGAAAATAGTAACAGCACAACAGAGTATAAGCTGTTCATAGGATATCCTTTGACGTCATAGAAAGTAAGTTACTTTGGAGGAGTTCTTATTTCTGCTTAGTTATATTATTTGGGTTTTTTAAACACAATCATTTTGATTGTGTTTTTTTTTCCCCGCTGTTATATGATGAATACCTTCAACTCACTGTTTTCAGTGAAATTTGATATTTTCTGATAACAGCAAAAATAAACCATTAAATATGTTTAATTAATTTTCTACTTTGAATTGTGATTTCTAATATATATATGGATTGGTGTGGCTCACTGGTTAGAGGTGGCAGACCCGGAAGCAGAGGTCAACCCGGGACCAGGGTTCGATTCCTGACGTGGCAGGGTCTTGGGCCATGGTCAGCGGTCTCGATAATTCTCGCCTCGGTGCCTACTCCAACCATGGGTCCCACTCAGCAACTCTGGGCAATAGCTTGCTTAATCTCTACTAACGGCCCCATCAGCGCCGGGGATGCCTGGCTTCACCTTGGGGATGCCCAGGAGGGATCATCTCTCAGGGAAAGCCAGGATGGGTTCCCCAGCGGTATACAGCGCTGGGACGCCTCTTTGCTGGGGCAGCTGTGCGCTTTACAAGTATACCACATTTAACATTTAACATTCATTTTGTCTCATGCTCACACTTTTTTTCCCACCTTCTATTAATTTAAATTTTTTTGTTCTTTCTTACACAGATTAAAAGTATAAAAAAGATAATTTAGTACGGTAATGACAATTAAAAGGTAAGTGTTTAGTACTCTTTACGTTACATGTCTATCAGATTTAACTTTTATTAGTTCCACTGCTTCTTTTCTTTAACCCTTAGTTTCCTGTCTTTGCTACTTCCTTCATTTCTTTTTCTTTTACTTACTTATACTACTCTTTTCACTTCTTCTATCAGTCCCTCTTTCAACAGTAACTGTGTGTTACTCCCTCTATTTGTCTTTCTTTTCACATTACTCTCTGTTTATTTCTTCGTCTTTTTTTAAAAAATATTTTTTTAGTTCGCTCCCGGTTCGCGTACCCGAACGCTAACCGGGAAGCGAATCAAAAGAAATAGAGGATGCTAGAGTGCTAAACATTCTAGCAATTTTTTTAAAAAGGGAAGGTAGTTCTGAAAAGAACTTTTTTTTATTCTTTTTGATGTTTTATATTTTTTTTGTGTTTTTTTGGAGGAAGGGGAAACAAAAATGATTCACTTCAAAGGGCTCAACAGGAGCAACAAAAAAAAAAATTACTTTCTTGGACGGTTTGGACATTGATGATTTTCAAATGATGTATTTATTAAAGTAATACTCATCTCTCCGCATGAAATTAATTTTCCACATGCTAGACATGTAAATCTCATCTGCCCAAAGTTCTTTTGGAGATTTGGGACCGTTTCTCTTGCCTCTGACTCACTTATTGCTAAGTCATTGGTGGATATTTTAGCCGGTCGGGGGTTATCCATCAGATCTCGAAGTTGTGCTTTAGAATAATTAAGAGGGTGCCACCTCTCCATGTGCCGATGCATGGTATGATTACCATAGCTATATTTTTTTTCGGTCCCTCTCGAGAGTTTTTTTTGCAGATGAGGCAGGTAACGTATCTGGCATTAACTTTCTTTTCATGAGAAGGATGAGAAAAAAATTGCCAGATAAAATTCACTTTGATATGGGACGTTCTTGGCATTTCTTTCAGAAAGCCACTTGTCCCTTGCTCCTGTTCCTCGTCTTCCTCTTCTTCTTCCTGGTCGAAGATGACCTGGCTAGTCGGTCCTGTCTTCTTTGATGGTGGTGGAGGTGGTGGAGATCCACCAGCTGCAGCTAATACAAATGCCATGTCTTAGCAAACAAAAACAGGTCTTTCTCTCATAAAAATGAAAGTCGGAGTGAGGAAAAAAGGTGGGACTTTCATCATTTGAGAAAAGAAAATGTTCTAAACCAATGAAAAGTGTTTATTTTACGTCATATGCTCAAGCGTTCCATCATTAGGAAACTAAAAGTAAAAGGAACCAATGAAAAGTTTTATAAACAAGTCACATGACCTGTTATGCTTACGTTACGCGCTGCGCGCCGCGCCCCGGATCGATTCCGAGCCTTTACGTTTCGCGCCTTGGTTCGCGTTCCAGAACGCTTCCGGGTGCGCTAATGCAGAACGTCTTAAGGGACATTACGTAGTAACGCGATATGTTGCGTTTACGGGACGCATCGCGATGTGCCTTTCTAACGCGGTATTTGCACTAACGGAACGTTTACCGTTTCGCGGATCGGCAGCGAAACAAGAAAAAATAATTTAAACTATAATATAAATTGAATTTAAAAAATATAATACAAATATATATAAAATATATTTATGAATTAGAATAAGAACATATGTTACAGCTATAGATATTTGCTATTAAAAAATTATTGAAATTCACTGAAAAAACCATAGGTTATAGACCATATATAGGTAGGGATTAGCATTTACAAAACCTTATTTTACTCGCATAAAACCATTGAAATTTGCATATATAGTTAGTTGCGCTAACTATATATCGCGCACCCGCAATCCACTGCTGATGATGTCACATATTACATCATTCATAACATGGTCAGTGACATCACTGATGACATCTCAAATGACATCACTGATGACATCAATGATGACATCTTAAATGACATCACTGATGACATCTCATTTGACATTACTGATCACATCACTGATGATATCATTCATGTGATAATACGATGAACCTCTTCTGACTCTAATATAACCTTAGATACAATCAGTGTAAACAGACACTTACAGACTGTCACTTATCCATGGAGTTACTCACACACCTAGTCAGTCATGCAAAGAACCAATCACACCTCTATTTACTCAACTATACAGTTATACACACCTTACTTATTCAAACATATACTAACACATATTTACACTCTTATACAATCCCTGATACACGTTCACAATGATCCACACAGCCACTCACACATTCACTGGCTCTTATGCACAGTTATTTATATAAGTCAACTCTCACATGTACTGTGTTTTACATATGTACTTACTTTGACATGGTAGCACTGAGATATCCATTCACTCACCAATACACTCATGCACACAGTAAACCGCCCATACAGCTGTTTCCACATGCACTTTTGAACCCATACATCTAGTGAATCAACTGCTCATACATCTATGCACAGAGTCACAGACCTCCCAGCCACCCACACACACACTCAGTCTCCCATACAAATACTTGGGCAACCAATCAATAACCCATATAGTTACTCATATAGCTACTGATCAACACATGCAGCAGTTTACATAACTACAGACATAATGATGCACAAATTAAGACAGTTTAGTCACCAACTCATGCTCTCAGTGAGACACATTTAATCACTCACTCATACAGTCAGTCATGCACCTACTAAATCCTTCATCCAGACACTTATACATCCACTCATTCTTTAATATGTAAGACATATTTTAACTTTACAGAAACATACAGTCACTGGATGTTGTCATCAGTGATGTCACTGACCATGTCATGAATGATGTAATATGTGACATCATCAGCAGTGGATTGCGGGTGCGCGATATATAGTTAGCGCAACTAACTATATATGCGAATTTCAATGGTTTTATGCGAGTAAAATAAGGTTTTGTAAATGCTAATCCCTAACTATATATGGTCTATAACCTATGGTTTTTTCAGTGAATATATATATATATATATATATATATATATATATATATATATATATATATATATATATATATATATATATATATATATATATATATATATATATATACATATATACATATATACATATATTACATATATATATATATCAGTGCTCCTGCCCACCTTTGCCTGCGCACTCGCGGAACGGTGCTATCATCGTGGGCGTTTACCCGGTAAATCAAATCAGTGCTCACTTTCTTTTGCTTAACCAAGAAATAAGCACTCACAGGGGTGCCTGTAATTGTTGTTTATTCACAACACGTGCAGACACACAACAGATGCGTTTCCGCTGACATCTTCGTCAATGTTGCAGGCTCGCCGGAAGCAGCAATTTTAAATCTCACCATTTACTCGAAATATAGATTGGACATAGGGATATCCCTTTACAAAGGTTCCACCATCTTAACATGTACTCCATAATTATGCATGATACAGCTCTGAATGGGCATTAAATCAATTTAAAATGGATTGATAGCTTCGCCTCAAATGTGAGATATGGAATTTTCCAGCTCTCAATAATGTGGCAGTACCTAAGGGAGCTACAAAGCATTCTGTCACAAATTACGATGATTATATTAATAATGTTTTAGCTCCTGGTATTCTGCTGTGTATCGGCAAATGTTCCATATGTCAAATTCTTAACCACTATTTACAAATCATGCATTCAAACTGATCAGAAATGCGTGCATGAACAGTGTATTCAATTTCCTAGGTGGACTGCTAATTCCTCCCCATTATTCATGCCCTGTGGGGCCTTTGTTTGCAGCTCAATTATATATCGTGATTCCAGTCTGCAAAGTCTCAAAATCCTGTCTCCCCCTCTTATGTTGGCTGATACGTGATCAATACCATAATATCTTAATAGGTCATTATTGCTTTGATGTTTATTTTCAAAGTGTCTAACCACTGGGTATATGGCATCTTTCTATACTATAGCCCTCATGTGTTCCAATACACGTGTCTTAGTGGAATGGATGGTGCTGCCTATATACTTTAGCCCACAGGGGCAAACAAGGCAGTACACTGTATAGGCAGTGTTACAGGTCAAGAATTTGGTTTTCGCCCTATGTCTGTTCAGACCTAGTACTTCATAGAATAGTCTTCTCCTACATGCCTTTAAGGATGAGTTCTTCTGAATAAGATAAGAATAAAATTAGGAAGAGCGCAACCTTAAAGGAATTGAAAGGGTTCTTTCCCTGTGGCAAGTGAGAGCGAAACACAGGTCAGAGGGTTGCTTTTATGTATTTCAGGTTGGCTTGGTTGGTATTTTACCAATTCAAAGCTGTAATACTGTGCCTGGAATGGTAAAAGGCTTTCTTCGTTTTACACTCTGCATGGACAGCACTGCGCTAGTCCTATGCTTAAAGACTTTGCTGTAGACAGGGGCAAAAGACTTTGCGTGGATGGCACTGTGCTAATCCTATGCTTAAAGACTTTGATAGAAAAGGAGACATTTGAGGTGAGCAGATCTAGAGTGTCGCTGGTGTTGAGGTTGCCCTATACAGGAACTGCTTTCCACCTAAACTTGGGAACTACCCAGAGTTCTCTGCTTCTTTTTTGCATAATTTATGCATCACTCTATGTCATATATATATATATATATGTATATATATATATATATATATATATATATATATATATAGAGAGAGAGAGAGAGAGAGAAAGAGAGAAAGAGAAATATATATAGATAGGTAGTAGATAGATAGGTACATAGATACATAGATGTGTGGGCGGTACTATTGAGTGTCAAGCACTACAAGAAACACCTGCGAGCGGCCTCTCCCTGTTGCCATCCCTCTGAAAAAAGGCGAGATGAGCCTGAAACGTGTCGGGAAATTTGGCGAAAACAAGCTGTACTCACCGTACTCCTGTCTGATGCTGCCTTGCTGAATAAAGGTTAACACTTTGTGAGAGGGCCTCCAAGTGTTGAGTGTCATCTTATGGTATATATACTGGAGGCTTGTTCACCAATAGTTTTACCATTTGCTATACTACCATTTTTAAACACCATGATTCACCACGTTGTCACATGACGTGACTACAACATCAGTGTATAAGACAAAAGACTCGTAGTTCAATTCACAAACCACATCATCGTAATTTAACACATAGATGTGTTCATAGGCTCTTATTTATGCCCCACAAATGCTTTTACCATTAATTTTAGATCGCGCACACGCACAAAATAAATCTCTATTTGCAATTCTTTAAAATGACATTAACGCTAACACCGTACTCTGTCAAGAAAAAAGGCTTTCAATTAAACTTTATGCACCCAGAGGAATCCCCGGGCTCTCACATTAGTACGAGCAGGATCTCTGTCATTGATTGAGAGTCATTACTGTCAATGCGCATTTCACCTCACATACAACCCCAGTGGGTGTTTGCTCACTTGCTCTGTTAGGTATAAACATTTGCTTAGCACTGGTTTTATTCAGCCTAAGTGGGCAGAATGGGACACTACTGTCTTTCTTAAATCTCACATAATACCGTGCAAAACGTGTAACCACCTATCCCAAAAGAATAAAAACAAAAATAAAATAGTTAAAACCAATTTTAGAGATTTGCTCTAATGCTCTACTAATTTGTTCCAGTTTTTTTTGAGTCAACAGTCTACCTCAACACACTTTCATAAATGTGTAATCAGATCTTCATCCATATTAAGACCCATTGGGGCTCAGATATTCAATTCTATAATGTAGCAGGGCTCTAATCTCCTAAGCTTTTTTTTGCGGTTGCCTCCGCGGATGCTGAAAGGGACACAATCAATTACGAAATAGCTTAGCCCCTGTGTACTCTTCCCGTGGTGAGATTCGAAGTGGCGTGCCACCGGGTAAGACTCATCTCCATTACGTATGGCCCTTAAATGCTGAAGCACTCTCTTATGCACAGGATGAATTGTGCTACCCACATACTGCAAGCCACAAGGGCACTGCAGTACGTAGACCGCATACTCAGTCCTGCACGTAAGGAACCCTTTGATTTTCTTCTCTCTTTTAGATAGACCAGGTGAGTAGCCAGGTGAGTAGCCAGCCAAGTGAGATAGACCAGCCGCCTGAAACTGAACTCGGACAAGACGGAGGTCCTCATCCCGGGCTCTTCACCCTCCGCCTGGGACGACTCCTGGTGGCCTCCCGCCCTGGGCACCGCTCCCAAACCGACAGACCATGCACGCAACCTGGGCTTCATCCTGGACTCCTCCCTCTCCATGACCAGGCAAGTCAACAACGTCTCCTCGGCGTGCTTCAACATCCTACGCATGCTACGGAAGATCTTCTGGTGGATCCCCACCGAGACCAGGAAGACCGTCACCCAGGCCCTCGTCACTAGCCGACTGGACTACGGCAACGCCCTCTACGCCGGTACCACCGCCAAGCTCCAGAAGAGACTCCAGCGGATCCAGAACGCATCAGCCAGACTCATCCTCGACATCCCACGAACCAGCCACATCTCCGGACATCTGAGAGACCTTCACTGGCTCCCCGTCAACAAAAGAATCACCTTCCGCCTCCTCACCCATGCACACAAAGCCCTACACGACCAAGGCCCGAGCTACCTCAACAGCCGAATCAACTTCTACGCTCCCAAACGCCACCTCCGATCAGCCAACCACGCCCTCGCCGCCGTCCCCCGCATCCGAAGAGCGACTACAGGAGGAAGGTCCTTCTCCTACCTGGCCGCCAAGACCTGGAACTCCCTCCCGACCGACCTGCGCCTGACCCAAGACCACCTCTCCTTCAGGAAGAAGCTGAAGACCTGGCTGTTCGAGCAGTAGAGGCACCCCCCCACCCCCAGCGCCTTGAGACCCTACGGGTATGTAGTGCACTCTATAAATGTCATTGATTGATTGATTGAGTAGGTATGCATGTTCTTACTATGACCACACGCCTTACATTTTGTACATTTAATAAACCCCTCTTTCTTTTTTAGCCAAGTTTTTGACTGCATATTTTGCTGCTGCGGGATCATATTGCTGACTAGCATTTGTTTGAAGGAACGTGCCCTCCGAAACGTGATTGCAGGTCTTTTTTTAACTATTTTACCTAATACCGGAACATTACGGATAAGGTGCCAATGTTTATTCAAAATGTTTCTGATCTGCCCATGTTTCCTATTGACAGATGTGATCATTCTCACTTGATTGCCTTGTGCATTTTCTTTTCTCATTTTACTCTGACTCTTGGTGAATAGGATGTCCTCCCTCGCTTCTTTTCTTGAATAGTTTCGCCTCTGTAGCCCCTAGCTGTAAAGCGTGTTTCCAGATTATCAAATTCTGTTTCTAAAATATCTTGATCTTGATCGCTACAGTTGCGTATCATCCTTAAACTCTCACCGTAAGGTATACTCTTGAATAGATTTTGCGGGTGAAAACTCGTAGCATGAAGCACTGTGTTTCCCACTGTCGGCTTCCTAAACAGTTTAGTATGTAATTTGGAGTCTTTAACATATACTGTAAGGTCCAGGAAGTTGACTTCATTCCTGCTCATTGAGCTGGTAAATTTCAGGTTCAGCGAGTTCAGTTGTAATTTTTTTATGAAGTTTTTTGCAGCCTCCTCTGACCCTCTACATACGACGAAAAAGTTGTGGATGAAGCGACTCCAATGGAGTATATTCTCTTCCCATTCTTTGTGGAACTCGACCCGGACCACCTGCTCCTCCCACCAGCCCATATGCAAATTAGCATTGCTGGGGGCGAAGCAGGTGCCCATCGCGGTTCCACAGACCTGCTGGTATAAGTCATTATTGAAGAGAAAAAAGTTGTTTTTTAAACAAACAGAAACCATCATGTGTAGCATTTGAGTATGAGACCACAGGCCAATAGGAGGTTGACTCAAGAAATGTTTCACTGCCCGCAGGCCATCATCATGCCTGATGCTATTATATAACGTGGTCACATCAATAGTGACCAATAGCATATCTTCTTCCCAGGGGAGATCATATATTTTTCTAAGAAAATCACTAGAGTCCTGAATGTAGGAAGGTAGTAACTTCACCAAGGGGCATATAAATGAATCAACAAACTTAGAGGTGTTCTCAAGTGCCCCGCCAATGGCAGATATAATTGGACGCCCTGGCGGGTTTTCCAAATCTTTATGTACCTTGGGAACTAGGTAAAATACAGGTGTTGTAGGATTAGAGATCTTTAAAATTGCCATTCTTCCCTAGTGATCAAACATTGATTGTACCACTCTTCAAGTTGCCCACTGTACACCCTGAGACTGTTCTGCATTGTTGCCTCTGTTACTTTAACATAGTTAGGACTATTATTGAGCTGTTTATAGGCCTCACTCAGGTATTTCACTTTATCCCAGAGGACAACATTCCCACCCTTATCTGCGTCTCGCACAATGCAATTACCCTTAGATTTCAATTTTGTCATTAACGCAGAGTACTCTTTTTCATGCTGGGTGAGTTTTTTATGTTTTACACTGGTGCATTTTTCAAGATTTTTTAAGTCATTCACAACTAGTTCATTAAAAATGTCCACTGCATCTTTGCGTTCTTTGGGGTAAATCTTGATGCCGGTCGAAAGCCAGATGGAATACTGTTGTCAATGCCCACCTCTTGTTCTCTCGCTACTTCAAAGACCTGGCTATTAGATATCAGTCTGAAATTATCCTGTTTTTCATTTAGCCCTGCATATGCATGTATTGTAATTGGGTGGTGGGAACAACAGGTGGCATGGCACCCCAACAATGACAAACATGTGAATAAAATCATAAAATGGCTAAGATACATAGACGATCTGTTTATCATGTGGGATGGCACAGCGTTGGGAGTTTCAGGAATATTTTAACATATTAAACTCAACGGATGCAAAGATAAAATTCACATACACCATCAACAAAGACAGGATAGTATTTTTGGATACTGAAGTCTATGTACAGAACAATATATTGCATACTACCCTACATCGAAAGGAAACATCTACAAATTCTATTCTTCATGCTACAAGTTTTCATAAGACTTTAATCATTGAAAACATTCCATATGGAGAGTTCCTAAGAATCCGCAGCATATGCTTAGATGAACTGGAGTGGGAAAAACACAGTATGAAAACTGCCTCCAGGTTCAAACATCGGGGATATAGAGAGCATATAATCAAGAAATGATGGATGAAAGCGAATCAGAAAGTGCGGCAAGACACACTCAAGATGAAACCAAAACCACAGGAAAATGCAGCATTGAGTAATGAACCCGTGAGACTAATCATGGATTACTGCTGTGAATCAAAACAAATTGCACAGGTCCTGCGAAAAAATTGTAAACTATTACAACTTGATCCAACAGTGGGGAAAATAATGGGAAATCACCCCAATATAACCTACCGAAGAGCGCGGATCCTGAAGGATAAATTGGTACACAGCCACCATCAAACCCTTAAAAAATCAAAGGGAATGGAATGGTTAAAAACAAAGGGGGTCAAAAAATGCTACAATTGCAAGGTGTGCCAGATTGCTAAAAACATGAATCAAGTAGCACTACCTAACAACAAGACATGGCAAATCAGGGACCTGATAACTTGCAAGAGTCAATTTGTGGTTTATATGATTGAGTGCCCATGCTCTCTCAAATATATAGGGAGCACTATATGTGAATTGAAAAAGAGAATTTTGGTGCATGTACCAGCTACAGTCAACAAGGATCGCAGTAACGCGATTGCGAAACATATGGAGATGGAACACGAAGGCGACTGGAAGCGTTTGGCTTTCTGGGCACTTGAAATGGTTCCACCATGTGAGAGAGGTGGAAACAGAGAGAAAAAACTGAGGCAAAGAGAGTCAAGACAAATTCTCAATTTCAGGACGTTTACTCCCTTCGGTCTGAACCAGAGTGAAGAACTTTATATTCATTTATAAACTGTGAACTGTATTGTTGAAGTAATAAGACTATTTAATTACAGCACTTTTCAAGTTAAGTGTGAAATGGAGGAGGTGACAAAATCTATTGACCTACATTGCGTATAGGTTATACACATTTGTATACAAGAAAATGAAAAAGGCCAAAGAAATACCCATAAGCCGTCAAATGCCGTAGAAATGGGCCTAACAGGACCCTTCCTCACTTAAAAATACACTACGACATCTAAAATACAATGGTAGCCAAGGCAAAAGAAATAAGACGAGAATCTGTCGAATTAAATAAATGCATATTTTCTGCCCACTGGAGGGCCTTATTTAAACATTGAGCATTATATTATACAGATTTAATCACTATTATTAGATGATTCCGCATAAATATAATAAAAAAACTGTGATCACAGTAATACTAAACATCTGATAAAATGAGTAAAGCTGAGGCGCAATAATATTAATCTGTATTTAAAATGCGCAAAAACAGAACTCACTGCTATAATTAACCCCTTCGCTGCGGCCGCAATTTTACCGCTGTGCGGTAAACAAAAGAACAGGGCGGGCCGTGACGAACCCCAGCCGTCATCAGCACACGCCCACCGCGGGGCTTGCCGGCTGGGGTTCGTCACCAGCATGGGAGGGGTTGAACTGAGGCTAAGAATAATGGTATAAACAATAGTGTGGAGACAACTATGCATTTGGTATTAAACATTAGAGCCAATGTAATAAGATCGTAGTAGGAGCAGGACCAAATAGGCTAAAAGGAGTAGGACGGGCAGACTGGGTTACAAATGGGTAATGTGAAAATCCCCAAAAAAGAGTAATAAAGAGGATGATTAAAAAGGAAATAAAAGTTCAAAATAGTAATAATAATATGGGAAAGAATAGATATTTAAACATGCAATTAATACTCTTACTACGCACTGGTGGAAAAATTGATTTAAAAAAACTCCAATTGTTGCACATATAGTTTGAAGTAACATTGAAGCAAACTACAATTCCCAGAATACACTATGTAAATACAAAGACCATCACTAGTCACTTAATGTTGTGTTAATGTTTTTTATTGGTTGAAGTGTTTGTTTGAAACTTGAGCCGGGAACAAGCTATCAGGGATGGCGAAACGCGTTGGTTGTCTCCTTGCACCTTGGATGTGTTTTGAAATAAAATAATTGGGGAATGAAGAAGCCTGCGAGTGCGTTATTCGAAAAGAATTCGTAAGGATTCATATGTGGAAATAGAATTTGGCATGGCTCTGCCTGGAATTCCGCACCGAACGTAGAAGCGCCAGGGGTCAGGAAAAAGTGAGCTAAACCTGGTGAAAAAAAAAAATATATATATATATATATATGTGTGTAGATATATATATATATATGTGTGTAGCTTCCCCCACGGTCCCCAACCGAGAGGGCCGGCCCCGGGGGATGGTGTTACCGGGGCAAGGAGTGGCCCGGGATGGGGGCTACGCGGCCCCCCTCCCCCATAATTAAATTGTTTTTTTTTAACAACACGCAAAGACCGGCCCTGGGGATGAGGTCCCCAGGGCCATAAATGCCCTGAGGAGGGGGGCCACGCAGCCCCCCTCCAAATATAATTTAAAAAAATAAACACTGTCCATGCCCCGGGGGAAGGGCTTCCCAGTGGCCAACTACCCCTCTTGTATCCTCCAGTAAGTCCCACACAGTGGGATTGCTAGGACGTCTTCGGAGGCCATGGCCCCCTTTCTCTACCACTCTGCAAACGTGCCTCGTGGCAGACTACGGGATGGGGGATGAAGTCCAATTTAGCCCTGAGGGAGTTTGGGGGCCAAAAATACCTCCTGGTACCTCTTGTAAGTCCTATGCAGCGGAATTCCTGAGCGTTGGTTGGACACCCAGCACCCTTTCTCCACCACTCTGCAAATGCGACTACTAGTTAAAGTAGAATATTTCTGCACCTCTGACTTAGAGGTAGTTTTAAACCCCTTGCCCTATTATGTACTAGGGCCTTACAGAGGAGGTCATGCTAATCACAGGGGTACCCCAACGCATAGTGTTTCCTAGTGTATGTAGGTGTTTTCACTGAATTCTAAGTGTCTTTTAGCATAGCACTGGCCCTAAAACCTATTGTTTTTTCAGTGAATATATGTATATATATTCTTTACAGCTGAAAGCAACAGAAAAGGAGCATATGCAGACCTGTGCGTAAGGCTGTAGCTTGCATATAGCCATCTCCAGGCATTATTCACTGCAAACACAGAATATTTCCTTCAGGCGAAAGTGCTAGGTGACTCCAAGATGCACTCTCTTGCCCACGACAAGGTGAGTGGGTGGACAGATGGTTCATGGGGCTTTAATCATGACACTCACCTTCAACCAGTCCTGATCTTTTAACCAACAACACATGGAATTCTGGGGCTTATGTATTTGTTCAGATATGTTATGTTGCAGTCATGTCCTTGTAGGTTCCTTTTCATCCCTGGTTTTTCCGTTGCCACTAAAATCCTGCCTTTCTCTCTCTCCTTCTTCCCCTCTCTTCTGCTTTTCTCTCTTTTGCTCTTGGCTAAAACCTGCTGATGAAAAATAAGTTCCAGCTCTTATAAATGAGTGTCGAGCACCTTCAACTATTGGCATACATTAAGCGCTGGAAATACAGGGACAACTGTGCCCTTTGCCTGCTTGAATAGTTGACAAATCTTGCAGTATAGTGCTTGGAAATAAGGGATGTAAATTGGTTACACAATCCAGGACTTCCAGGCTCCTGCTTAAGCAATGGTACATATGACCAGATGGGAACAGGCTTCAGAGCACGGGAAAAGAACTGTAATACATAGCCCTACATACACCAGCATACGAGGAGGATAGAGGTTTACATAGGACCTATATGGGTTTTAGAGAAAATCGTGCCTCTCCTATGACACAGGTTGCACACCTGTTAGTAAAGGCCTACCAGAGTTTACACCTTAAATAGGGGAATTAGATCTTCTGTGGAAATATGCAATGTTAAAAGAGATGACTGGTCAAGCATCTTATGAACAGATGTAAGGTCATCCTTAAAAATGGACAAGGATAAATGGCATGAGATAAACCTGGACATATTAGTGACTGCTCGCAATTGGGGTCTCAGTCACAATGTAGGATGTTGAGGTATCATGTGTAGGGAATGAAACACATTTGCACAAATTAGTGGGGTAGGAGTTCTTTCAAAATATATGAACTGCCAACATCAAAGGGAAGGAGATACCGACTAGTTCTCTATTGAAGCTCTCAGTAGTAGTATCAGAAAAGAGGTTAGACAGACTTTTCAAGAAGCCTTTACTTTCCAATTTCAACTTCTTGTTCTTGAAGTGACAGCTTCTTGTCATTGTAAGTCCCAGAACTAGTGGACAATGGGAAGGGCAGTCTGCCACTCTTCAACGAGTCCATAAAATTGAGGAAACCTCAGTAGAACTGATCTGCATTACTGAAATGCCACAAATCTTTGTTGTAATCCATTTCAACCCTTAAACAGACCATGATGCCTTATGTGGCCTCCCCTACATGCACACTTTTCAGATGCAAAAATCACTAAACCCCTGCATCATTGTGGCAGGGGTCCAATTCCCAAACATGACATCAGAGGAGAGAATGGAGATTAAACTTCAATGCAAAGGTTCTTAGTAAGGGAGCAGTTTGACATCCACAAAATGATATTCGATGGCCATATTTTGAAGGACACAGGGGAGTATGATAGGCATAAGAGAATCATAGGACATGACTATTTACAGGACAGGGGTTATTCAAGGACATGTAGTGCTACTAGATACTCACACCTTGATACCACTTGGGCCATCACAGAAGGTTTGCTGCACAATTAGTGACTCTTACCTCTGATCACAAATTTCCCCATGGAAGACGCATGATATGAGCATGTCCTCGAGCTGGTGGCCTAGTTCCTTCTGCTCCTGGACAGTCAACCTTGAAAGCGCAAATGCGAACTGTCGATCATCTGCAATAGAAACCCCCTCTGGTGCAGTGCTCTCATTCTGGTTGCCATCTCTCCTGAAAAGGAAAGGCAGCTCACTGGACAGGAAGCGAAAGCGAGAAGAGTTGAGCTTCGACATCCGTGCGCGATTCAGGTTGCAAAATGTGACTGCTGGGAAGGCCAGGCGTGGGCTGTTCACCATGGTGACCTTCTCCTGGGTTGGGTAGCGCAGGAACGTGGCGATCACCTGGCTGCACTGCCAGACCATACAGGCCAGCACCAGCAGCACGAACCCTGCCCAGCAGCAGCGTTGCAGTCGACCCCGGGAACGCAGGATACTAGGGATACCATGGGCTGTGGTGTGGCGCAAGGTGCGGGCGCAGATTGCGCGCAGCGAAGGTTTGCGCAGGTGCATCCTGGTCATCGTGGTGTCCAGCTGGAGGGCCTACTCTTCAGAATGCACCTGAGAGACCTGAACTTGCAATCACATCTGTCAGTCTGACTAGGGGGCGGGTTATGCCTCTCACCGTGGCCTTGGTGGTCTACGCAGGGCCTACCTCCAGCTGCTGGGAGGTATTTCATGTGGAATAAATTGGACAGAAGCTGGGCAGTCTTTAATAGGAGGACGTGCAAGATTATCCCTTCCACCGGCCAAAGCTGATCTCTCAAGGGATGGCTGCGGGCCATTGTTCTACAGTTAATTAGCAGCAGAAGGTAATTAAGGCTCTGGAAGGAGATGATCTCCACACTTCTGTCTTTGGAGGGCTTGTTAGGTCAGAGGTCACAAAGGACCGATATTTGGACACAATGGGAAAAAGACCAGCACGTTGGAAGGGCAGCCACTGTTTGCCAGGGAGCCTGGCAGAGGAGCACTTTGCTCCACTCAGTCCTGCGTTAGTAACTACATTATGAAGCCTAGACTGTATTCTGCACGTGGGCTCTTAATGGGCCCTTTCCTGCTCCGACTTGGTTCACCGAATATTCCTGGGGCGGGTAGAATTCGCTCCCGCATGGGCCTGGCTCGTGTCGGCCGCATGGGGACCCGGGGCCCCTTCCTCGTCTGATTCCTTCTTGCTGAGTGTCACATTAGAGGTGGGCACCCTTTATACCCAAGAGAAACGCAGTGCGGTCCACAGACACAGGGCTGCATATTCGTTAGGCACCATCGATTGAAAAACATCGGGCAAAGCAGCGGTGGCCGTCTACAGCTTCAGTGACTGCGTTGTAGATATGAGTAAGGCGTAAGGAAAAGGTTGTACTTGCCTTTTTTGCTGTTGATTAAGTAGATTTAATCACCTCTGGATTACAGCGCTTAGAAGCGGCAAGGCTGTGGGATGAAGAGTTGTATACGTGTTAATCATTATATTTAGGTGGCACAGTGCTTTGGTCAGTGGACAAGAAAAGTACGTGTCAGGACGCTATTGTCAGAAGTGCGTAAGCACACTTAAAGACACGGCTGTCTGTGTCTGACTGAGCCTGAGGTGCTGCACCTGCTGCACACTTCTCGACACGGGCTGTTCATTCTGAAGGAAGGGTAGGTCGATCAGTCGTAAATCAGAGCGCTGGTAAATATGGAGCTGGCCCCTCGATCCTGTGAGGCTTTAAACAGACCGGGCTCTTTGAAAAATCTCTCGCCTTTCACTAGAAAAATCACCTTACTCATGGTGCGCGTGCGCACTTTCTCTTCCCACGACCAGGCATGCGCCTGGGTCACCCCCGCCAGTCCCGTGGCGCGCGCGCCTCAAGTCAGGTGCGGGGGTGCTGATGTCACTGGTAGGGTGATTGGTAGAATCTCAGGGGCAGATTTACAACCCCCCTGCGCCACTTTTGCGTAATTTTTAACATGGGAAAAATTACGCAAAAGTGACGCAAGGGGGCGTGTAAATCTGCCCCTCAGTCTTTAGTAACGACTGGCGTCACTGGCGGCTGGCCACCTACATTAACGTCAATCAGGAGCAGCGGGGCAGCCCCTACTACCCCTGGCGTGTCCTCTTCTTCCCTTGCTGAGAGATTGCAAACAAGACTGGGTAAGCCTTGTTTACTTTCACTAGTTTCCACCCCTGGCCTTCCTCTGGAAAGCCAGATGCAAGTAGAAGATACTGAGGGGCAATGGGTGGGTCAAGGAGTCGTACCTGGGACATTTTCAGGGCGTTACCACCGCCGCTGTCCTTGTCATTCTGACGGGAGGGCATCAGTGGTGGGACGCTGTCTTCCAAGCCTGCTGCACATTTATTCTATGACATAGAGGACACGGCTTAGGTGCACTAATCTCTCGTGTGTCCCCAGGCCATGCATGTCACAGGTGTTGCAAGGACTCACGGGCCGCAGCTACGAAGGACTGCCGAGTAGCACCAGCTCCTCAAGCGCAGCGGTAACTGGAAAAGTCTTATGACGCATGTTTAATTCAAGGCGCAGCGGTAACTGGAAAAGTCTTTGCCGGGCCCCGGGGGAAGCAGAGTCGCAGACTAGTCTTCCCCCGGGGTCTTTAGCGCAGGGGATAGGCCAGGTAGGGGAAGGGGAGGAGTTAGGGGGTGGGTATTTAAGCGCGGGGGAGGAAGGGAACTTCCTCTTTTCTGCGCCTGGCAGCATCGGGAGGGAGCTCAAAAGGAGATAGTTAGGAGAGGTTTCTGTGAGGCCTAGTGCTAAGTTTGTTGGATTTCGCTCGGAGCTGTTTTACGGCAGCTGGGTTTCTTCTTTTCGCTTTGTGGTCAGTTTGATCGGGCAGGATGTCTGGTGTGTCTGCGGAACAGGTCCGTGAGGCCTTGCTGCTGCTTGCGAGGGCCGGCCGGGATGACCTTATTAGGCCGGGGGTCATGGAACAGGCATGGGTGGGGGCCCCCAGGGGCACACGTGCTGCCTCGGCCGGGGTCAAGACCGCGGTGTTTGCCTGCCAGGAGGACGAGCTGGACCCTGAGGGGGGGGTCTGAGGTCAGGAGGGGGGGGCGGTGTTCCCAAAGATCCGGCGAGGGGCGGGAAGCGCAGGAGCACCTCCGCGCGGGCTTTCCCTCCGCTTGAGCTTTTGCCTGGGGCCTCGGGAGCGGCCGTGAGGGCCGCGCCTTCCGCGCTTCCGCCCCACGGGCCCCTGCCGGTGCCGGCCGGCGCCTTGCAGGGGGAGGGGCAGGCGGGTGCCCCTGCTGGGCCTGCTCTGGTCCTGGTTGGGTCCCCAGGTGGAAGTGGGGCCCATGGGCATGTTGGCCACCTTGCCGGCGATGCTTTTCAGGGGGACGGGCCTGGGGTTGCATTGCAGGAGGCGGGGGAGCTAGTGGAGGAGACCCCCATTGACTTGTTCAGGGGTTCTAGGGCGGGCACCCTGGCCGTTTTGAGGCCGGTGGCGCCCGGGGTTTTGGCGGGCCGGAGCGGGTCTCCCGCTCTGGTCCCCATTGGCGGGCCTGGTTGGGTGCAAGGTTTTCAGCAGGTGGGTTTCTTTCCCCAGGGGGGTGATTTCTTTGGCTACTGCCCGCCCCCTCCCCCTCAGATCTGGGGTTCCGTTTCCTGGGAGGAGAGGTCCCGCGGGGAGCGGATTTTGGAACAGATTCAGGAGGTTAGGTGGGCAGAGGCGACGCGTGCAAGGGTGGGTGCGGTTTGGGGCCATGAAATTGAGGGTCCGCCCACCCCCACCTCTGAGGAGGAACGGGAGGCGGAGAGGCAGGAGGAAGAGGCCAGGAGGGCTACGGCGAAGAAGGCAGGGCAGGCCGCCCTCCCTTTGGGGGGTGCGGCCGGAGTAGGGACGGCTGGGACGGCTTTGAGGCCCGATGGTGCCGGGGCCCGCTCAGGTTCGAGCGACCTGAGGGGCGGGAGGGGATCCAAGTCGGCGGTTGTCGGCAGAGCCCGGGGGGGCCTTGCGGGGCGCAACACGGCTCCGAGACGCAGGCCGGAAGCAGTAGGGCAGTCCGCGGCGGCTGTCCCTCCACCGAGGGATCGGGCGTCTTCGGCACGTGGCGTTTCTGGAATGCGTGGACGAGGGAGTGTGCAGAAAGGTGTGAAGCGAGCGGTGAAGGAGGTGGTCAGCGAGGGTGTGGATCTGGAACCGGTGCTTGAGCTGGATTACAGTGCTGAGAGTGAGGAGTTGGAAGAAGGGGAGGTGCGGGATGACCTGGAAGGCGTAGGTGGCGCAGCGGGAGAAAATGACCTTGGTGTGTTGCAGGTCGAGACTGGGTCGAAGAAGAAGGACGGATCAGTGGCGGTCCGGGGGACGGAGTCCAGAGGAAGGCCCCGGGAGCGGACGCCAGCACTCACAGGTGAGGGAGCCTGGTGGGCAGCTTGGGATGACGCTCCACGGGGGTAAGGCCGGAAACGCACCTGCCGGTCGGTGGGTGTGGGGGACGGTTCTGTGCGGGAGGGAGAGAAGCCGTCGGGCGGTCCACCTGCGGATGGTAAGAAGGTGGATGGTAAGTCGGTCACTTTAGGGGTGCAGACGGACAAAGGGGATGGCAAAGAGGAAAAGGGGGTGAAGGTGCCTAAGAAGCTGCCTTATATGGGGTTGGCGATGCCTCTTGGGTCGCACTTGTCGGAGAAGATGAGGGAAAAAATCTGGAAACATGAGTTTGTGGACGTTTTTAAGTTACTTCATCGGGAGGTTCAGGCCAAGGAGGGCTCTAAGGAGGAGGAGTGGGAGCTGACGAGGCGGCCTAGAGTGCCGGTGACTATGGAGAATTGGACGTCGGCTTTCCTGATCTATGCCAGTGTTTATTGCCAGAGGTATCTGGACCGGGCGATTGCGCTGTTTAAGTACATGGACATCATTCGCAAGGCCCAGATGCAGTTTGGGGGGTTTGCTTGGTTAAGCTACGACGAGGAGTTTCGGGCCAGGGTTAGCGCGGATCCGGAGAAGAGTTGGGGTGAGGTAGACCAGGAGCTTTGGATGCAGTGGATGGCGTCTTCGCACTCGTCAGCATCTACCCACACTGCCAGTGGTTTGCCGGTGTTGTATCGGTCTTTTCCGCAGCGTCCCGCCCAGGGCGGGGCGGGGGGTGGAACAGTGCCCAGCACCATTGTTTCAGGTCAGCAGTCCAAGCCTGGGGGTCACTCCACGGGGACATGTTGGAGCTACAATCGGGGGTACTGCTCCAGGTACCCATGTAAGTTCAAACACGAGTGCTCGAAGTGCGGCGGCAAACACGCCCTTACGCAGTGCCTCACGCTCACCACCCCCTCCGAGCAATGGAGGAACGTGAGGGGGCGGGGCCAGCCTGGTCCGAAGGGCGCCTACTCCGGTTAGGGTGGAGGCGATGGCCCCGTGGCTCGCATGCTATCCTGATCGCGAGGCCGCGGCGTGGCTCTTCTGGGGGTTCACTGAGGGCTTTCGGGTGGGCTACCAGGGTCCCAGGGAGCGTCGTTGGGCTGAGAACTTGAGGTCTGCAAAAGAGTTGCCGGGGGTGGTTGCTGCAAAGTTGGAGAAAGAAGTGGCGGAAGGGAAAGTGGCTGGCCCGTTTCCTGACTGGCCATTGCCGGACCTGATCATTTCTCCGTTGGGGGTGGTGCCGAAGAAGGAGGAAGGGGAGTTCAGGATGATTCACCATTTGTCGTGGCCGGAGGGTCGATCGGTGAATGACTTCATTGCAGAAGAAGACTCGAGGGTGCTGTATGCGTCGGTGGACGATGCGGTCCGCCTGGTGAGGACTTGTGGGCCGGGTGCGGAGTTGGCGAAGTGTGACATTAAGTCGGCTTTCCGTCTCCTGCCTATTCACCCGGCGGATTTTTCGCTTTTGGGTATGCAGTTTGGGGGTGCCATCTACGTGGACAAGGTTCTGCCCATGGGGTGTGCCATCTCCTGTGCTCTGTTTGTGGTTTTCAGCACTTTTTTGCAGTGGGTCATGGTGCGGGTCAGTGGGTGCCGTGAAGTCACCCACTACTTGGACGATTTCCTCTTCCTGGGAAGGTCGGAGTCCGGGGATTGCGGCAGGGCCCTGTCGCGGTTCCAGGCTTTGGCCTTGCAGTTTGGGGTCCCTTTGGCGCCCGAGAAGACGGCTGGTCCCAGCTGTTGCCTCACATTCCTGGGGATTGAACTGGATTCGGTGCAGTGGTTGGCGCGCCTGCCTGCGTCCAAGGTGAAGGAGATTCTGGCATGTCTGGAGTGGGCTGTGGGGGAACGGCGGATCCCTTTGCGGGCGGTGCAGAAGCTTCTGGGATTCCTTAACTTTGCGTGCAGGGTGGTGCGGGCAGGGCGGACGTTCTGCAGGCGGCTCGGCATGGCCATGTCGGGGGCAGTGCTTCCGCATCACAGAGTGAGGATTTCCTTGGGGGTGAGGACGGACTTGAGGACATGGATTACCTTCTTGCAGGATTTCAATGGGGTGTCCTTGGATTTTGACGGAGAGAGGGCGGTCTGGCATTGCCAAATTTACTCTGACGCAGAAGGGTCAGCGGGGTTTGGTGTTTTCTGGGATGGAAGGTGGTGTGCGGAGAGCTGGCCGGCCTCCTGGATCAAGCAAGGCAGGAGCATTGCCTTTTTGGAGATCTTCCCTTTGCTGGTGGCACTGGTGGTGTGGGGGGGGGGGGAATTCCGGAATAGGTCTGTGCTCTTTCACGTCGACAATATGACGGTGGTGGAACTGGTCAATCATCAGAGGGCAAGGGACCTGCGAGTGCTGCGGCTGTTGCTTAGGTTCATGTTGGCGTGCCTGCAGCTGAATGTGGTGTTTCGGGCTAAGCACGTTCCTGGGGTGAATAATGACATTGCGGATGCTTTGTCTCGTTCGCAGTGGCAGCGGTTCCGACACCTGGCGCCGGGAGCGGACGCCTGCAAGACCGAGCTGCCGGCCGGCATCTGGGCCTTGGGGGAGTGAGGATGATTGGTCTGGTGGAGGGTTCGTTGGCTCCGACCACGAGGAGGACTTATCGTCTGGCATGGTCTGAATTTAGTACTTTCATGGGCTGGACAGTGGATGGTGTCGTGAGCGGGGAGTCGGCTGTGGTGGAGGGTCTGAGGGGTTATGTGTTGGCTTGCATGGACCGGGGGTTGACTGCGGCTACGATCTCTGGGAAGTTGGCTGGAATTTCTTTCTACTGTGTTTTGTTCTTGGGTTTTGACCCGACCAAGGATGTGGTTTTGGCTCGCATGTTGCGGGGGTGGGGTCGGGAGAGGGGGGCTGGGGGAGGCCGGCTGCGAGAGGCGGTGACATTTGACTTGTTGGTTCGGCTGGTTGGGGTGTTGCCGGAATGCTGTTATGACCCGGTTGAGGTGGGCCTTTTTCGTTTATGCATGGTGTGGATGTTTTTTGGGGCTTTCCGGGTGTCTGAGCTGTTGGGCACGAGACGGGGGCAGGTAGGTTGTTTGAGAAAGTGCGCGTGGATGCGGGGCGATTGGGGATTTGGCTGGGTTGCTCGAAGACTGATCAAATGGGCAGGGGTAAATGGGTATGGTTGAATGAGTCTGGCGGGGCGGTTTGCCCGGTTCTGGAGTGGAGGTCTTTCTTGGGGACGGGTGTGGAGCGCTGTGGTGATATTTTTTGCCATGCGTCTGGTGCGAGAGTGACGGCTGGCCAGCTGTTGGCGGTGTTGCGTATGGCTTTGGGGCGTTTGGGGGTGGATGGGGCTGGTTTCGGCACTCATTCTTTTCGCATTGGGGCTGCGACTGCGGCGGCCTGCCTGGGTTGGTCCTGGGACAGGATTAAGAGGATTGGGCGTTGGAAGTCGCGCTGTTGTGAGAGGTATGTGAGGAAGTAGATTGGTCCCAGGCAGGTTTGTTGGTTGTTGCACTGTTTTGTTGCCTGTTCTAACATCTTTTTCTTTGTAGGTTGCGTGGGTGGCCCGGGCGGTAGGACGGTGACTTGGATCGTTGGGCACTCCTTCGTGCACTGGGCTTCTAAAGATGCGGACCAGCAGGTTTACGGCCATAACCTGGGACTGAAGGGACATTTGCACGAGGTGAAATGGTGGGGAAAGAGTGGTATGCGATGGGGGGCACTACTGACCTGGCTCGCGAGATGGTCCCACAGAGGGGATGCCCGGATTTGCTGATCATTCACTTGGGGGAGAATGACCTGGTGCAACTGTCTGGATTGGCATTGTTACAACTCATGCAAAGGGACTTGGAAGTTTTGAAATCAAGGATGGCGGGGGCCTGCATTGCCTGGACGGAGCTGGTCCCCAGAAAAGTGTGGAGAGGGGCTGTGAAACATGGGGCCATTGAGAACGCCCAGAGGAAACTTAATAGGGCAATGAGACTCTACTGCGCGGACAGGGACGTTAAGGTCATTGCACATCCTGGGATTCGACGGGAGGAGCCATTAGCTTTTAGGGAGGACGGTGTGCACTTGTCTCGGCTGGGCAATGCTTGGTACATGATGGAGTTGCGGGATGTGGTGAGCAAGTTGTGGAACGAGTCTATCTGGTGTCGCCAGGAGTGACTGCGTGTGGGTGTCGGACGGGCAGCCCTGTGGGGGGTGGGGCAGTGAACCGCCCTACAGGGGGTTCACTGGTTGGCAGGATTCGAAGGGACAAGGGGGTCAAGAGCGGGCACACCCATCCCTTGGGGGGGGAGTTTGCATAGGACGGATAGAAGCGTGAATGGAATGACGTGACGACTGGGGGCTGGAAGACGGTGATTGACGGGCAAGAGGAAAGGTGTTTGGAGCCTCTAGGGCTTAGTGATGAAGCGGAGTGAATGAAACGAATGAGCGGGGAAGTGTGAGTGGGGGTTTGCTGTTAATGTTATTGTTGATGTTACTGTTATGTACAGATTCGCAGTTCTGGTCTAATAAAATGGCCTTTTACGCTGACACTGCGTGGTCTGTTTATTGCGCGAATGACGCATGTTTAATTCAAGGCACACACGACTTTAATTCAATTCACACGTTCACGAGTATTCTTAAAATCAGGGCTGCTACCTAGGAGAGATGGTTAGGCCCAAGCCCGGACTGAGAACCAAAACCGGCCCTGGCAAAATGCTCGGCCGCTCAGCCCCCCCCCCCCCCCCCCCCACCCATAGGGTGGTTAGGGGTGCAACCGCACTCTTTGCCAGGGCCGGTTTTCGGCCGATTTTGTTACAGGGCAGTTTCAACGCTGCAAAAGCGGCCCTATAACAAAAACGGCCCCCAGGGGCCCAAAACCGTCCCCCACCCTTACGGCGCACCAGGGTATTGCCCGGTGCCCGCTACGGCCAGTCCGGGCCTGGTTAGGCCCAAAGGGGCTCAAGTGGTTCGTCTACAGAGCCGCAAGAAGGCCAGGCAGGGTCAGAGTGTGCTGCCGGGGGAAGAGTAGTAGCCTGGCGAGAGAGCCTTAGTTACTTCCTAATGCATACAAGGAAAACGGGCCACTAGACTCGTGGCTGACTACCCTACAAGAGACCTCCGTTCGGCCTAAGGCCTATGAATTTTTTTACCATTCTTTTTCATTAATACATAAAAAAAGCAACAGTAGAAAGAATAAATTGCAGTACAAGGGCCAGTACGCAGGTGAGTAAGGGTACCTAGGGTAACCAAAGCATGCAACGTTGACCAGAGGGAGAGTACAATGCTGCAGTCCCAACAAGCACTTTGAGGGTTCGGAAGGGGTGATACAAATTCCAGATCTCAAAACCACCATTCATTAAGAATAACCAGGTGTGAATCTCTATCGTAAAAAGGTGTTGCACTACCCCCCAACTTAAAGGTGGACTTACAGCACCTGGGACAAGATGTACGAACGATTTGCAACTCGCAAATTGGTCACAAACCTATTTGCGACTAGAAAAGGGGTGTTTCGGTATGCACAAACGCCATTCAATATCCAAAAATAGCAATGCAACCAATTTGCGAATCAGTATTGTTAGCGACCATTTTTTGCGACTCGCAAATATAGAATCAGTATTTGCAAGTCACAAACCTAATGTTCGAGGGTGTCGCAATTTGCGACTTGTCGCTAAAATGTCTGTTTGCACATGCACTTTTGTACTGATTATATTCAGGTGGTAAGTGTGTGAAAGCTATAAAAGTTGCCCCTAAATGCATCAGGTGTTTCCACAATGGTTGCACTTTATGTGATTGCGATGAGGAGGCGATTCCTCGATGCCCAGCAGAAGAGGAGATGGAGAAAACAGGAGATGATCTTCAGAGCCAGGCTAACCATATTCCAACAGACAGAAGAGGAAATCTATGATAAATATAGACTGAGTGGTGCTGTGATACTAGATTTATTAGATATACTTAAACCACAGCTAGAAAGCAGTACCCTGCGTAGCAGTTCCAACCAACGCATGTGCAAGTGTTGTGCTCACTACACCTTTTGGCCTCAGGTAGCTACCAGGGGGTGATTGATGTCGCTGGTGGGGTGTCCCAAAGTGCACCGTCACATTTCTTTAATAGGTTCCTAGATGCCATGCTCATAAACATGAACAATTACATCTACCATCCCAGTAATGCAGAGGAAATACACAATACCAAATTAAACTTTTGCTGGATTGCCAACTACACCCATGAACTAGGGTGTGTACATGGGACACATGGTGTTATTTGTCCTCCAGCCCATATTGAATATCTGTTCAGAAATAGGAAAAATAGGCACTCCCTCAACATCCAGGTAGTATCTGATGTCCATAATGTCATCACAGATACAGTGGCAAAATACCCAGGGAGCACCCATGACACATACATCTTCTGGCACAGTGGCGTGCAACAACGCCTGGAACGTTGGTAGTTTGATGATGGCTATTTCCTTGGTGATGTGATGCTGTAAGATAAAGGACATACATGCGTCTGCCTATTATCAGGTCCTGCCATGCTCACACTTAGCTTTTTTTGTTAGGTGACAGTGCATACGCATTACAACCTTGGATTCTATGGCAGGACCGGAGGCTTCTGATTATGCTTTCTCATTTCTTTACTGCAACAATAGCAGCCAATGAAAATGAAAGTACACATGTAAAAAATAACATTTCTCATGAGGCTTTGAACCACGCCTCTCTTACAACAACCAATCACAAAGGTATCATGTCTATAAATCCTGGAGACACTAGTCCGGCCTCCTCTTTCTTTGCTGCTCCGCAGCCCAGATAAGTGCTCTTTCCTTTCATGTTAACTATATTGCTTATGCTTGATGCCTATACATTGGTTAATGCCTTTGACTATTGTGTTTGATTATGTATGTATATTGCATATTTTGATTGATCGCTTTACGCTTTCTTGGCATTGTTTTTATTCCTGCATTGTCCGCTTTACTCTTAGTTTGGGGCCGGAGCTTCGCTCCGTTTCCCGCTTCCCCGTGGTGGCGCGTGTTGCGCACCTAGGGCCGTCCAATCCATTCCCTTGACTTCTAGTCGTCGCTGCCGCGGCACAAGCTTCGGCTAGCTGCATTTGTGAGGGGTTAGCCCCCCCCTCGGGGACGAGCGTACGTAGGTGCTGTTGAGGCCTTACGCACGTCTCGGGGAGCCCGCGCACGCCGTGTTGGCACGCGCAGTTCTCGAAGGTGCCAGAATGACGCTCTGCCCCCGGCTGAAGTGGGGATCGACGCAGCTTGGGCCAGGAGCCGTGGGCGATTTCTGTGCTTTTGGCAGATTATACTGGTTCAGACGACACCATCTTTCCTCCGTTAGTCCTAGAGTGGGACTTGGCCTTGCTCTTGTTTTTTCCCTGGTATTTCCGGCTCCTGCGCCTGGCACCCCCCAACCTCGACGCCCTTGCTCGGGCTGGTCTTGCTTCCCGCTGGGGACTAGAGTTGGAATTTCGGATTCCTGATTGCGATGGCAGACACGGAGTACTGCGAAGAGGAGGATGCTGCGTATGGTTTTCAGGGACAGCAGGAATTCTATGAAGGGGACTCCATGGAGGAGATCATAGACAAAAAACTCGATGCCAAATTGGATAAAGCCCTTTCCTCGGCCCTCTCCCCTCTGGCCAAGAAATTGGATCTGCTGGTCCCGGGTAAGCCGATGCCCGTTCCGGGCAAAGATCCCCTTCACCCCCCTCTCCCGAAGAAGGCGGCTCTTGACCTTTCCTGGCTGCATGCCCAGTCTTACGACAAACTTTATAAGTCCCAGGAGTCTCGATCCCTAGACAAGCCTGTTACCCCTCCCCCCACGTCCCCCCTGGTTATCACCACAACGGATACTGGCACCGATACCGATTCCTCGGATGCCGCTCCGCGCAAACGCACTAAGAAGCGTAAACACAATTCCCCGGTCATTCCCACTCCCTTTTTGTTTGACCCGACGGACATTGTTCACCCCAGGTCATCCGACTGGGTTCCCCCTCCGGCGGTGGCGACATATCTGGAGACTCATCTCCGCAAGGGGTTCGACAAGGAGGTTCGTGCCCGCCTGAAATCTGAATGCCCGCACCCCGATTTGCCCCATAAAGTGGCTCTCACTCCGGACATAGACCCTTCCATGACCACTTTTCTTAAAAAGTATCAAAAAGACCCGAAGAAAGGGATTGATCGCGTGCTCAGAGCGTGCCAAGATAAGGTCCTCGACCTTTCGGGCCCGTTGGCCAAGATCCTGGAATTGGCCCTGCAGGCGCAAGAGACTGGTGCCGCCATACACCCCGAGGTTTTGGCGGGTTGGGCTCAGAGGGCCATTTGTATGCTGGGCAACGCAAATTGCGCCCTTGCCTCGGAACGGCGGAAGTCCGTCCTTCTCCGGATCGACCCCCAACTGGTGGAATTGGCTTCCTCTGAGCCGGGTCCTTTGGCGGAAGGACAGTTGTTTGGGGATAATTTCGTCAAGGATGTTGCAAAATTTGTGAACACTTTTGCTTCTTTGGACAAGTCTCAGGCATCGCTGAAACGTGTTCTGCAGGTCTCTGGTAGGGCCGGGCGTGGCAGAGGACGCTCGACCGGCCGCTACTCAAATCCCAGTCCTCAGAGAGGCTACGCCCCTAGACAGGGGAGGGGGGTATGCGCAAGAACCGGATCAAGCCGGATTTTACCCGTCCCGATCACGCGGCTTCAGGGGCCGCTACAACAAAGGAATCAATCGAGGCTACAAAAACTTCGATAACCAATCTTCCGGTAAGTCTCACCCTTCCTTTACTTCCTTTAGGGGGAAGATTGCGCCATTTTGTCCAGAATTGGGCAACTCTCACTTCAGATGTGTGGGTCCTTCGGACCGTCCAGGGTTACGAGATAGAGATGGTGTCTTGCCCCATTCAGCCCTTCCCCCCGTCCTCTCCTTTTTTCCCATCTCGAACAGAGTTTTATAGACTCAGAACTAGACGAGCTTTTGGCAAAACAGGCCATTGCTGCGGGACCCTTCCGGCCGGGAGGCTTCTGCAGCAACGTCTTTCTTGTTCAAAAGAAAGGAGGCGGACAGCGCCTTGTGTTAAACTTGAGGGATTTCAACCCCTTTGTCACGTATCGACACTTCAAGATGGAGGGCATCCATCTTTTGCGGGACCTTCTCTTGGAGAACGACTGGATGGTCAGACTGGACTTGAAAGATGCCTACTTGACGGTCCCAGTCTGCCCATCTCATCAAAAGTTTTTACAGTTCCCCTGGAAAGGGCGTTGGTTTCGTTACGAGGTACTTCCTTTCGGGCTGTCCTCGGCCCCTTGGGTGTTCACCAAACTGCTCAAGCCGGTGGTCTCCCGCCTCCGGGAAATGGGGGTTCGGTTGATTGTCTATCTAGACGATATGCTGATCCTGGCACAGGACCGGTCCCTCCTTCTCACGCACTTGGAGTGGATGACGTCCTTATTGCAGAATCTGGGATTCGTGATCAACACCAAGAAATCGGTGCTGATACCGGATCGGCAGA
Organism: Lissotriton vulgaris; assembly: GCF_964263255.1. Lineage (NCBI taxonomy): Eukaryota > Metazoa > Chordata > Amphibia > Caudata > Salamandridae > Lissotriton > Lissotriton vulgaris. The sequence goes on from NC_141695.1 coordinate 1,260,180,775, forward strand.
TGGAATTCCTAGGTTTCCTGATAGACTCGGTTTCGGCACAGCTTCTCCTTCCTCTGCCGAAGATCAGGTCGATCAAGAGAGAAATCACAGCTACCCTGGCCAAAGAGAAAATTTCTTTGAGGGTTCTGGCACGGATTGTGGGCCTTCTGGCCTCGTCGATTCAGGCCATTTTTCCCAGTCCTTTGCATTACAGAGCCCTGCAGAGGCTCAAGATCTTCTACCTACAAAGAAACTTTCACTACGATCATTTGATCCCTCTCTCCTCCGAGTCCAGGGAGGACCTTCAGTGGTGGTTGGAGCACATGTCAGCCTGGAACGGCCGAGCGATATTCGGCACAGCTCCGGATGTAGTGGTGGAGTCCGATGCCAGCCAGTGGGGCTGGGGCGCTCGCTGCGGCGACTTTGCCACAGGAGGACGGTGGTCTGCAGACGAACTATCACTTCACATCAATTGTCTAGAGCTTTTGGCAGGGTCCTTTGCCATCAGGTCTATCTCACCGCTGAAGAGCAATTGTTGTATCCTCCTTCGGATGGACAATGTCTCCGCGGTGCGATACATCAATCGATTGGGCGGGACGAGGTCCCGGATGCTGGTGCACATTGCGAAGGAATTCTGGCACTTCTGCTTGGATCGCAAGATCTCCGTGGTGGCGGAATACCTTCCTGGGAAACTCAATCAAGTAGCGGATTGGCATTCCAGATTTCTCCGGGACTCCAGCGATTGGAGGCTCCATCCATCGCTGTTTTCCCGGATCATGTCGCTACGAGGCCCGTGTCGGATCGACCTGTTTGCCTCGCGCCTCAATGCCCATCTTCCCCTGTTTTACAGTTGGAGACCGGACCCAATGGCCCTGGGGACGGACGCGTTCCTTCATAATTGGGGTCAACAGAGGAATTATGCGTTTCCGCCGTTTGCACTGATCCCGAGAGTGGCGGCGCTACTGCGCCGACAGGAAGCGTCGGTGGTGCTAGTAACACCTTATTGGTCGACTCAGTCGTGGTTTCCCACACTGTTGGAATTGTCAATAGACCTTCCCTTCCGGCTCCCAGTCTTCCCGACGCTTCTGCAGGACCCAGTGGGGACGTGCCACCCCCTGGTCCTGCAGAACCAGCTGTCACTAATGGTATGGACGCTCTCCGGAGACATGAACGCCTTGCAGGCCTTTCACGAGAGGCTTCCAGCTTTATGCAGCAAGCGTGGGCTCCTTCCACCCGAAAACGATACTCTTCTTCGTGGAAGAAGTGGGTGGGTTGGTGCCTTTCAAAACAGGTGGATCCCGTGGGATCAAATATAACAGAGGTACTGAATTTTTTGTCAGAGTGTGTGACTTCTGGCCTGGCCTATAGGTCGGTGAACAACTTTAGGTCTGCTATTTCAGCTGGTCACGATCACATAGATGGTAAGCCGGTGGGGATGCATCCCTTGGTGTGTAAGTTGCTTAAAGGTGTGAGTGTGGCCAACCCTCCTCGGCCCAGGTATTCCACCATGTGGGATGTTAATAAGGTTCTGAATTTGTTGGAATCCTGGCCTGATAATGGTGATTTGTTGTTGAAACAGCTTTCTGCCAAGCTTACTATGCTGTTGTGCCTTATTTCATGTCGGAGGGTTTCGGATGTCAGAGCTGGGAGGATGTTTTCACCCCAAGGTGTATCCTTTGTCATTACTAGACGCACTAAGACCATGTCCCGTTCAGTTGATTATCTTGCCTTTCCTCATAACGGCAGGCTGTGTGTTCTTCAATGTCTTAAATGTTATGAGGAGCGTACTAGTGTACACAGGGCAGATCCTCTGGGGCAGTTATTAATATCTATTCAAAAACCGTTCAAGCCAGTCGCTGCTGCTACTTTAGCCAGATGGGTCAGGTGGATCATGTCGGAAGCCGGCATTGATATTTCTGCTTATGGGGCACACTCTGCGAGGGGTGCGATGGCTTCTAAGGCTTACTTATTGGGTTCCCGCTTGGAGGACATTCTGAAGGCAGCTGACTGGTCCTCAGATTCAATGTTCAAGGTGTTTTCCTACAAACCGATTCCTCATGTTTCTGATGCTTTAATGTGAGCTTTGAACCAGCATAATCAGAAGCCTCCGGTCCTGCCATAGAATACAAAATGTTCTAGCTATCGCGACAAGAATTTTAGATTCTATTAAGGACACGGAGGCGAGGATTATCCCACCCGTTGGGACTGTTATACAACTGTTGTTGTTTACGTGATTTTACCTAACTGTTTTACCCACCCTTACAACGGTCTAGGTTGTGGTGGAAATTTTTCTCAAACTTCATTTTTATGTTCTAGGAAATGACTCCAACAAGAGTTGAAGATGGCCGGTGCTTTGGCTGCCGCTCCTTCCGGATGATGGTTTTTCCTTTCTGTTCAAGTTCTCTCCGTTGGGACTTCTGCTGGATCTGTTTTCCGTTGCAGTATTAAACTTTTCTGTGTGTTGAGACTGTTACTGACTTTCGCGCAAAGAAAGAGGAGGCCGGACTAGTGTCTCCAGGATTTATAGACATGATACCTTTGTGATTGGTTGTTGTAAGAGAGGCGTGGTTCAAAGCCTCATGAGAAATTTTATTTTTTACATGTGTACTTTCATTTTCATTGGCTGCTGTTGTTGCAGTAAAGAAATGAGAAAGCATAATCCTCGCCTCCGAGTCCTTAATAGAATCTAAAATTCTTGTCGCGATAGCTAGAAAATTTTGTATTCTGACCCCATACCTAGCCCCTGCAGATCATAATGAGAGGCATTATTTACAACATTACCAATCGATGCACTGGAGCTGTCATTGACCTTTGCCATGCTCAAATCAAGATTCTGGTGCCTTCACAAACGTAGAGGTGCACTCCAGTATGCCCCGGAGATAGTTTGCAAAATTATGCAGCCTGTGCTACTTTACACGACCTAGTGTCCAGGTTTGTGTTACACCTCAATTTGGAGGACACAAATTTGGAAGATGAAAAACCAGAAGCGCCTCTACAACAGCCTGGAGAGCGGAGTATAGCAGTGGAGGGGGGAAGCCAACAGGATCACATAGCAACACATTACTTTGCATGGTATATTATGATTAACACTGCACTCACTGAAATGATGTACGCATAGACAATATTGCTAACTAAAGCAAACTTTAATGTCGGCCTACTCTTTTTGTGGTTTCATTTTTAACCTGTATGATTACCAAGTGATAAGTACAATACACAAATATGTTGGCTACACCACCAAACTATAGCCATGTGAAAATGGCAAGCTAAGATTATGTGTCCATCATTGATTTTTGTGGCTACGTCCAACATGCCCTGTACCTGCTTGGTCTCCCAACAGGGGTATGGCTGCTGCCGCAGGGCATGGGCATCAGTGGGCGATACACTGCTCACACTTGAAATCTCCCCACTATGCTGAGGGGCATCTCCTGCGCCTCTTGCTACCTGTGTAGTCTGTAGCAGTTCAACAGCAGACATGACTTTCCCTAGGCCTCTGGCAACGTCACCGCTGAAGTGTCCCCTTTCCACCTATGGTGTAACGGTTCTTCTACACAGGCTTGTAGTAGAATTGACCAAACGACTGATGGAAAAACTTAGCCAGTCCATTCTTGCTGCAGCACTGCTATCTTGATTCCTGAGAAAGGCACGGTCGGGCTCCATTTGCTGTCAAAATTCCTGTATGGCAGTGGTCATGCTCACTACATTGGTATTCATTGTTGCCAGTTGCGTCGCAATATTGTTAAAGCCAACAGATATGCTCTGCTGCATGTTATGCATATTCCTGCGTATGACTTTTAACTACTTGTTTTCCAGGTGTTGAATTTGGAGCAGGGATGCCTCTAGACCAGCAAACAACTGTGTGTTGGCTTCATCTTCAACACCTTCTCGTGCCTAACAATGCCTTTTGAGCCCACGCACTGGAATATGCTGGTGTTGGCTCACACTTGGCTATGGGATGGGACTTGGTGGCAGAGGGACATCGTCATCCTCCATTGCTGTGGCCTCAGTTGACAGTGACACAGAGTTATTTTGGGGTGCTGTGGTGCTTGGGTGACTGTCTATAGGGATGGGTTCCTCTGCTAGCCTGTTGGCAACATCCACTAACTCCACACTGGTGTCCTCACTATGTACCTCAGGGAGATCTGTGGGACAAATGAGATACATTATGTTCACCCATATGATGTGTGGCCCAATAAAAGTACATGTGACTCCTAAGCTGACTTTTTTACTATATCGCTCATAATGCACTATCTTGGTAAGATAATTTACATTTGGAGAACAACCGTCTGATACATGCTGCTGGACAGTGTGAATTTGGACATAGATGTGTGGTCTGAAATGTGACAAAATATTATACACTTACTTTGCGATGTTCCTGGTGCAGAACTGTTGATATTCACAATACCCACGACAGCCTCAGGCTCCAGTGTAGTCTCCACTATGGCCTTAAGTGCAGTGGGTGGTGGTACTGATGGTGGGCCGCCTCCTGTTACCTGGGATTCTGAGAGTTTCTGGGCCACCTTTTCATTTGAGCATGACCTGAGGTCATACCATCTCTTGCGAATGTTATTGATGGAGCGGTGGGTGACTCTAATGGTATTTATTTTAGCTTGGATTTCCTGCCAGATCTTCTTTTTCTATGACTCTGGAATGATCATTGATGCCCTTCCAAATAGGACATCATGGTTCCCACTGCACTCCTCTGTGAGTATCTCCAACTCATTTTCTGAGAATTTAAGTTTTCTTTTTCTCCCTCCAGGTGTTTTTTCTGCAGTTTGGATACCCATGGCTTATGCTTGGGCTCCTTTGAAGTTGTTGGGTGTGTGCTGTGTATGGCAGCAACACTCCACCTCCACTCAGAATGGTTTCCAGGTAGGTTCTGTGAGGCACTCTTAGTTCAGAATGATTACCCATGACCAGGAAGTGATTTTTTTCCTATTTGCTGTGCTGTTCGCTATTTATAACACGAATCGCAACTTGCGACGGGATTTGCGATTTTGGTAATCGCTATTAGCGAGTACCAAAATTGTGAAGCGACTTGTTACTGACATGCTCTTTTTGGACTCACATTGTACATATATGAGGATCTGTGAATTCCTATTTGAGATTTGCATTGATAAGCAAATTGGAAATGGCACATTTTTTGGTTCATACAAGTGGCCCTCAGTCAGCACAATTCTATGCAGCCGGTGGTTCCAGAGAACGTTCTATGCACTCCATTAAGATGGGTGAATAAAATGTCAGGGATTGGGTACAGGGAATTCTGGAGCTGATATAATAGACATGGCTATCTTAAAACTTGCCAACCCTACCCATGAGATTAAAAGGGAGCATTGACCAGAACCCAACGTCTTCGGTCAATCTGTCTAATTGTGTCTACAGGTTCTCATCCAAGGCTTGTTGGCTGTCTTCAGTTACATATACTCCCAGATACCTAAATCCCTCTGTGAGCACCTGTAGGACTCCAGCCCAAGGCACTGTATGGAGTTTCCCACTGATTGGGTAAATAGAGAACATGCCATGTTAACTCCAAGTCCAGAGTAATTCTCAGCTCGGAGCCCGAACATGTGGATCATTAAAAAACATTAAGACATCGTCTGTGTGTAATGCAATTCTGTTCATCATCCCGGACTCCCAGCCAAATCCCTTCATCAGGTCATCAATCCTTTGCCACGCCACCAGAGGCTTAATGGCCAGAATCCCTGTCGAGGCCCCAGCTGTATCGGTAAGGCATGTGATTCCGAGCGCCTAACATGGATGCGGGCCGTTGGGGATGCGTATAACAGTTTTATGAAACCAATGAGGTGAGGGGTGAAATTAATCTTGGTGAGAAGACCGATTTAATAGTCCGACCCCATCAAATAAAAGACTTTAGGAAAAAATATTCAGGAGCATGAGGTGAGGGGTGAAATTAATCTTGGTGAGAAGACCAATTTAATAGTCCGACCCCATCAAATAAAAGACTTTAGGAAAAAATATTCAGGAGCAGCGCCTGATCACCAGGTACTATCGTTAATAGTGCCAGAGCATTATGCACTCACCAGATATTATGCCTAGTGGCACTTTGAGCAAAAGTCCCATTGGTCTGGGCGGACCAAAGAGTCAACTCTCTTCAACAGGTGGTTGGCCAAACTCTTCACTCAAATTTTTACCTCCACGTTAAAGAGGGTAATGGGACAATATGAGGAGCAATGAGTCCAGGACTGGCCAGGTTTGGATCAACTATGATGTCAGCTATCCCCATGTCCGACAGGAGATCTCCACACTTAATAATTTCATGGCAAACCTTCAGTAGAGGTGGCCCCAAACATGACTAGGAAGCCTTGTAGAGTTGCACGGGGAACCATTCAGGTGTGTCAAAGTATAACGTTTAATCAACAAAGAGAAGTTTCAATTCTTCAGTGATGATGGAGCCCTCCAGGAAACTCTCTCTTCCGAGTTCAGCCTACGAGTGGGCAGATCAGCCGTAAATGCCGTCAATGAAGACTGCTTGGGTTCAGTGGTTCAAATGCAGACGTTAGAGAAATATGTTGCACATTTGAGAGCTATAGAGAGCTGACTGCTGATATGATTGCCCTCGTAATCCACCTCGTAGTTAACAGGGTCATGGGTGGAGATGCCAGAGGAAAGCCGAAGTAGGATCTTGCTGGCTTTGTCTCCCCAGTGGTATAAGCAACTTTGTGCAGCAAGCAACATTGTACGTGCTTCATTCATCAGGGCTTGTTGCAGAATGGATTGGATGTATATATGGTGTTACTTAGAATGGTCCGCTCACAGGCTGCAGTGCTTAATTTGTAAATGTATGAGTGCTGGTGCCCAAAGATTTGTTCCAGCAGTCCTATTAAAAATCAGCGCTCAAAATACCAAGACTGAATACTGTTGAATTTACCTTCAGCCTATTTAATCCACTAACCAGACACTGCTGCCCCTTTATCTCACTCTCCGGTTTCGGCATTCTCCCTTTGTGCCCGTTTTTCCATCTTTCTCATCCCTCTTCTTTCCTGTTTGTATGTTTTCCTCTCTCTTGCTCGCGGTTAATATGAGATAAGGAAAAATAAGTGCTGGCTCTAAACAGGAGTTCCGGTAGGCTCCACCGGCAACCACCAGTTCAAATTAAGCACTGGGCGCGGCAGGTATTGCCCCTCCATCTCTAAAATGTGTGCCTCTAGATTGAAAACTTCTTGTTTCTTTCGCCGCTTCATACTCATTTGGTGACTAATGATCTCTCCTTTCAAGGTAAATTTGAGCATTTCCCAGAGCACTCCAGGCGAGTAGGCTGACTTCTTATTAATCAGTTGCCAACTATCTATGGTCTTCACCTTGTATTCCCTGCTCACCAGGTCTATGATTAATCACTCCATGAGGCCCTAACCAGCCCCATTCCTCTGTGGGTGTTCACTATCCTGGAGACCTTGAGTTTAGGCAGAAGGAACTAATGTAGCAGGGAGAACACCTTGTGTGCTCTGGAGAAAAAGGTATAGCATTGCTAGGAACCTGGTTACGCGTAATGGGCCAGCACTCTTTCCCCATGTGCCTGTGGATCTGTCAATCGATAAGTTTCGTCCTCTGTTGAGGGCCACGTACCCACCTCCCAAGGTCTCTGCAGAAACTGCATCAGTACTTGGCTCAAAGTGTTATGGGATTCTACATACAACAGGGAAGAAGCATTCACACCAAGCAGTACTTCTTTCAGCAGTCCAATGACTGCCACATGTGTTCCCTACTTGTCCGGCCAAATCCGTGTGGCTTTAAAGAGACATGGTTACTGAGCAGAATGACCACTCTCAAAAACTCCTGGGTAAAACCTGCGTGGAACACCTAGGAGAAAGGAAGAGGCAGCGGCTACAAACCAGTATAGTCTCCTAGAGCAGGAGTATGTCTGGCTTAGCATGGCTGCTGCCTTTAGGATAGCCCCTCGCTTTACCCTACCCAAGAGACCATGAACGTTCCTGGTGATGCGCCCCCACTGGCCTTGGACATAAGGCTCATCTTGTGTGGCCTTGGTGGGGAGTGGTGTGTACATGTCAATGTTTGGCTTCTCTTGGAAGTATGGTGTAGTTATTGAGTGTCTGTGAAGAAATATGCTCAGTAAATCTAAACAGAGACCTGATATAGAAGTAAGCCTTCCCCTCACCCACCCTATATTTCTAAAACAGGAAGGGGCAAATTTACAAGCCCCTTGCAACACTTTTTAACGCCACCGTTGCGTCACTTTTGTGACACAGCGGCGGCGTAAACCATGCGCCACGTTGCGACTTATTTACAACGTGACGCATCTAAGCAGATGCATCATGTTGTAAAGCCCTGCGCCACATGAAACCTGCGTCAGGTTTCATGTGGGCGTTCTGTCGCAGGGTGGGCGTTCCCTCGCAGGAAAGCCCCGTAAAACTGACGCAGTGAAATCTACAAGATTTCACTGAGTCAGTTTTACGACGCTGCTGTGTCAAATCCTTATGCCTGCTTGAAGCAGGCGTAAAGAGTGACTCACCACATTAAGTATAGGCGGCCCCTGTGCATTGCAGGAGTTGTGTCACGCTTGCGACACGACTCCAGCAATGCACCGCCCATACGCCACAAGATTCGTCACGCTTCTGCCCCTCCTTGCACCATGGTGCAAATGCGACGCATCCATGGTGGCGCAAGGGGGGGTTACGTGACGCATCTGCTCTGGTGCATCCCTGCTGATTTGCAGAGATGCGCCAGAAGTTGTAAATCTAAATCGAAGTATCTGTCTATGGGCTGAGCTAGGGTCAATTGCCAACCCGGCAATTGAACTGCAAGCAAATCAATGTCTTTCAACAGCCTATTTTCCAACTCCATAACTCAGCCAGGTAACTAATGAATTTGTAGGGGGCTAGTCACATCCCAGAAACAATAGAAAACGGATTTTTAGAGAAGGCAAGGGCAGTGTAAGAAAAGAAATAAACATAACCTCAAACCATGCCCCTAAGGTGCATCCTGTCCAATATCTTTGGTACCCCTAAGGTGCATCCTGTCCAATATCTTTCGTAGTATCCACATCTGGATTATGATCTGTGTTATTTAGGAGTGTTGGCAGCTGGTTCTGCACATCCGCAGCGACATCTATTCCTTTGACCACTGCGCTGCAAGTGCGACCATGCCTCAGATGGCACCTCCATCTCCAATCTCTTTTTCGTGGCTGGGCTGCTCCTCTTCCAATCAGGACGTTCCTCTATTCAGTCCTAGGGACTTTCAGGTGTGTCAAAGAAAAACATTTAATCACCAAAGAGAAGTTTCAGGCAGGAACGTAAAAGTAACATGTATTTTATCTGCATGACCCTCAATGTTTGTTTGACACTCTAAAAGGAACGAGGCTTCTGTTGCATTCGCCATGTGTAGTCGGGAAAATCATGATCCACGAGGAGCGCAACATAAGATTGTCATATTGGAAGGAGGTCCACAGGATCGTTTCTTTGTCCACAAAGTTGAATATATGGGCAACAAAGGGCCTCAACTGTGTCCCTGGCAGTAGGCAAGGAGCCAAGGACCTGTGTGCATGCTCCACCATAAAACATCCTCTGTCGGAACCCAGGACTTTAGCCAGTGAGTGATGAATTCTGTCTGGCTTTCCTTCACCGCTGCTTCGAGAATACCGATGAACTGTATTTGCGTTGAGAATGACTGTCAGCATCCTCCGCTTGGTTCACAAGTTGTGTACTGTCTTCTGGAGATGCGCGGTTTTATTCTGGAAGAATCAGTATGGGCCATATGTATCATCAACCCGATTTGCGATTCTGAAATAGCGATTTTTTAGAAATCGCTATTTCAGAATCGCAAATTGGGATGTATGTACAAATTCGCAATTTTTTGCGAATTCTTAGTATTCCTTAATTGCGATTTGCAAATTGCGAATCGCAATTAAGGAATACTTTCCCATTCATTTCTATGGGCCAGGTGGCCCATAGGAATGAACGGGAAGTTATTCTCAATTTGCGATTCGCAATTTGAGAATCGCAAATTGAGAATAATTTCAAGGGTGCAGGGGTGCCCAAAGGACACCCTGTTGCACCCCTGAAATAAACACGGGTGCACATGTGGTGCACATACATGCCCTAAGGGCATGTATGTGTGTCACATGCCACTTTGAAAAATGCAATAATGTGCATTTTTCAAGGAATTCGCAACTTACCACCAACTTGAAGTTGGTGGTAATTTGCGATTCCTTAAGGACAATTTGTAAAAAAAAAATTTTGCTTCATACATTGCATTTAAGGAATCGCAAAATTTGCGATTCCTTAAATGCAATTGCAAAATAAGGAATCGCAAATTTTGCGATTCCTTATTTTGCACCAGATTTTCCTTAATACATACCATTTAGCAAATTCGCATTCGCAAACGCCGAAATTCTGCGCATTTTGGCGTTTACGAATTTGCTTGATACATATGGCCCTTAGTGTTTTCATCTTCTGAGATGCATCCCTCAGCCTCTGTGACACTATCATCAGTATTTAACAAAGAACGTTGAGGTCAAAACTGAGGTCGCCAATCTTCCTTTCAAGAAGCATTGCAAGCCTTGAATCGGTTTAGTGAATTTGTTGATCTGCCCCTGCATAGGCTGGGTGTTTGTTTGTCCTTTCCCACTAGTACATTATTAAGGGGATCGGGTGTAGTGTAAAGAGACAATGGGTCACAGCCTCCAAAGCAGCCATGTAATTGAGGCAGTATCACCTCCACCAGCACCTACAGAAGCACCTTTCCCAGCTCTTTAGACCCAACATGCAGCGCGTCCAGGTGAGGAACTTTTGCATCTCCCAGCGTTTCCAAAAAGCATGGAGGGCTGGTCTTTGCCCCCCATGGTGGGGAACTAGGCAAAGGGACATGCACTTGCAGTCATGGCCATGCCTGGAGGCCCACTCAGATGAAGGAGTGGCATGAGCAAGGAAGTCAGGTGTCCGTTAATGCTTCACCCAGTGATGGAACACAGGCCCCCATAGCTTCCGCAGAGCGGGGGCCCACAAGCTCCAGAGGGCCGCCTCAGCACAATGCTCTGGCCGGTAAGTTCCGGACTGAGCCCTCTCCACGCCCCTTCAAGTTTCGTTACGCCAGTGGCTTCACCGGTGCAGAGTCAACTGCTCCTCCACCTATCCTCTGACAACAGCACAGCCACCGGAGATACGCAATCTCAGCTTGGGTGGGAGGGCTCTGGACAGGACACAAGTGCCAATCCTGAGGCAGGGTAATCGAGACCACGCCTAAGGTGCTCAGGGCTCCAACATCAGTTCAGACTAAACAAAAAGACCCTAGAGGTTGGTTCACATTCCTCCAGGCTGGCTTCCAAATTGTGACCAGCCACAGTTAGGCATAGCGAGCATCCACCTGAAGGTCTACTTCACCCCTCTATCTTTGGAACCAGAGATGGCCCCAACTCCGCCAGTCAGCCCAGAAGCCTTTTTGCAGGAAGGGAACAGTCAGCTATGGCCAGGCATTCCCAGTCCAGCCCCAACGTCAATCCACCGTGCATCAGTGTGGGTATGCTATTTTCTTCACCTCCATGCCCGGCCAGGACTGCAGAGCAAAGTCACCAGGCCTGCCCCAGACAGGGTCCCTGTGGGGGGAGTACCCTCTCTGGTAGCAGCACAGGTGTCCATCAGGACCGCCCGGGTCCCAGCAGCCACACAGCTGAGCACTCAGAGGGCATTGACGATTACAATCTTTATGTTCACACTCAGGGCAGAGATCGTTTAGTCTACACTTAGACCACACGTCTAAGTTTACGACTTTGGGAATTCACAACGGCAATTTACCAGTACTATTTTTATGTCCGCACTCAGGGCGGATCTCCGCCCGAGTGCTGAAATACAAATAGTAGTCGTAAATGCCCTCTGTGTTGAATCAGAGTACATGTGGTCAGCAGATAGCATCAGGTCTTACATCCACATTAGGAAACATTTATAGATAAATAAGTAACATGCGATCTCTTATCCACATCCTTCAGACAAGCAGGTAGAGTCCACTCTATGTTCATATTCAACCTGTAATTTATAAGGTTTTTCATATTATACGGCAAATATTTTTATCTTTGGGGTACTCCAGAACTCAGTTAACCCTTAAGGATGATCTGGCAGGTCATTATTCTAAATATAAGCTTGTATTGCGAGTTCCTCTATATAAGTATAAACCTCTTCACGGTGGGCATTCGTCTGATGTATTCTCTAAAGCCAAGAGGATGGTGCCGCAGCCATTGTGTGATGTACTTCTACCTGTTAATCTCTATTGCCTATCCATGGCTGCTGCTTCAGCTGCCAACCTCTTTTTAACATCACCCAGCCATAGCTTTCTATTCAGGGGTCTATTTGCCTTTCAGTTCATTTCCAAATCTTTCCTCGCTACGAATTTGTTTCTTTTTTTTTGTCTATGTCATTGCCCTTGTAACACAACAGTGGGGATATCACAAGTCTTTTCCCAGCTACTTCTGAGATTGTTGTCGTTATGTCTTCCGAGTACTGTTGGATAAGGGCACATTCCCATGCCATATGATATTAGTCTGCATTTGGCCGTCTGCAAATATGTGATTCATCCGGGTCATTTTAGGCAGCCTTGCTGGGGACTAGTACGTCTGGTTTATATTGTGTGAATTTACAGTGTGCATTTCTAATCACTGTTTTTGTATATTATAGGCATTGGCGAATTCTCTTTCATTGATTTCCCTGACAGTTTTTGCCTTCCATTTGCCTTTCAACAGAGTAGTGGGTGGGGTGAGTAAAATCCAGGCGCCAGGGATTTGTGGAATTGTGTTGTACTGTACAAGCGCTTTTTGGTGTACCATAGTTTAAAAATATAGGGCCTGATTCATAAAGGTAAACGTACACTTTGTAGTAAGTTTACTATTGTTTTGTCATTCACAAACCATGTGTAATTTTACTACTAGACTTTTTACGAGTGCGGAATGTCCGCAGTCATATAATTACTTGTACATTTGTACGTTGCGCATACCAAGACAGTAGTAAACATACTAAAAATTGTAAGTTTACCTTTGGGAATCAGGCCCTGTCACTAGCCCTGCCTCAGGTACTTCATTATCCTCCTCCTCCATGTCAGTATGACCAAACAACCCATTCTAAACTCTGCCCTCCAACTGTTCCCCCCTCCACCTCCCCTTTACTTATCCCAAACCTCCTCCTACTGCTATGAGCTCCAAAAAAAACACTCTCTAGACCCTTCCCTCCACTTTGCTTTTCAATCCACCTAACAGACCACCACTCAAATAAATTTCATATCTCTCTATACTAATTCCCCACTAATCCTGTTTGAGTTCTGGAGTGGCGTGCTACCCGACGAAAAGCGCGAAGACAACCTCATCAGTGATTAGCAAGTGCTATATAAATGTAAACCCTTCCCTATCATTCCACTATTCTTTTTCAATCCAAATAACAAACTCGCATGTCCACTGTTCAAATTAATTTCATATCTCCCTATACAAATTCACCACTAATCCTCTTCGAGTTCCGGAGTGGCGTGCTACTCACCGAAAATCGCAGGGGTAGTAAACGCTATATAAATGCAATTACAATTGCTATTACAATTATACTGGTTGTTTCACTGTGTCAGAAATGTGCCCACTCCCAGCTCTGTGTGTCTCGCAACTCTTCAAATATGCACAGTTTCCAGTTTAAGTACAGATCTTTTATTTAATCTATATCTTCCCCAATGTTTGCCATGTGTTCGGGCCACAGTGCACCTATCTGTACAAGTATCATAGGGGGATATCGGGTGAGTATAAGATAGGTTTATTCTGTAATTTGATGTAGCCGTATGCCGCTATCCCTAGTGCGTTCTCTTAACCTGCCATCGCCTGCAAGCACCTCCTGTACAGTAAATCTTCCCAGATTCACATTCATGCCTGCTCTTGCTGGTTCAGGGCTAGAGCCTAAGCATCTCATTAGCCACTTCCGGTGTGCTGCATATAATAGATCTCGAAATTTGGGGCACTGAAAACTCCTGCGTCCACCAGGAGTATAATTGTACTTATTGCTAGCCTTCTTCAACCATTTCCCCATATCAGTTCTGAGAGCATGGTATTGAGTTCTTTAAATTAATTCTTTTTTAGTATTATAGGGATCGCTGCATAGTGATAGAGAATTCTGTGTACTTGCATTGGCAGCCGGTAATTTTAGCAGGGAGTGGGGCAGGCGGGTCACACACGCACACATACACACTCACTCCTGTCCATGCATTCACACATATGCACACACACCTTTTCACAACACTCACTCCCAAATTCAAACATTCATACATTCAGGCATGCACTTACCAGACATTCAAAAATATAAAACTTAGATACGCTGCATCTCAGGAGGGTAGGCTCGGAGGTCCCCGGAGGGTTGGGTCTGCTGCCTCCTCTCAAAGGCTTTCCTTAGGTCAGCCAATGAGGGAAGGCAGCAGTCCCAACCTCGTTACAGAGTGAAATGGGTCATTGAGACTGCTGACCCCACCCCACCGTGTGAAGAGGTGTCACTGATTGACACTTGATCCTGGGCACTTCAGGGCTTAAAACAGAAGCACCCATGATGGAGGCAATCACTGGCACCCCCCCCCTCATCAGGAGGGGGAGGTCCTTGAGGCACTTTTGCTATGCTGAGGAGGTCACATCAACAGGGCTGTGAAAGATGGGAGGGCCTTGAGGCATTTTTGCTAGGCTGAGGAGGTCACACCAACAGGGCTGTGAAAGATGGGAGGGCCTTGAGGCACTTTTGCTAGGCTGAGGAGGTCACCCCCACCGGGCTGTGTAATCCAGAGGCTGCCAAAGATCCGCTCATGAAGCCAGGCACCTGCGCATTTAGGCATGTCTAGCTTCAGGCTGCATTACTTGAACAAGAAATGTGTCTGTCAGGCTATCCTTTGCTCAGCCTGACAGTCACTATTCTCGAAGGGAGGGGGTCCATTTGTACAGACAGGTCACAGCTGCTGGACATGATTATTATTTTCGCAATTATAACACTTCCTCATTGGCGAGAGAGGAAGTTTTTTCCAAAAAGAAAGTAAGCATTTAATGGAGGTTTTCACTTTACCAAGATTACTATCTTTAACCTTTTCGTCACCATGGTATACTTGCACCCCTACGTATTTAAATGTCTTCTTTTCCCCTCTGATCATTGTGTTAGGTTCCTACCAATCAGCTATGTGTGTTTTCGATAATAGCAGGAAAATACACAATTTTTACAGATTTACTTGAGGATCCAGTATATCTCTGAAGTTACATAGCGGCTCATTACGATATCAATTGGAGCTCCTTCCAAGTTTCCAACCACATCGTCACAGATGCGGTGCCGACCCTTCTCCGGTCGGAGGTCCTGACACCGCAATTAGGTGCAGTCGCAAAGTTCCATTTTGCAATGGGAACTGAGCAGCGGTCTGAAGCCACCCGCAGCACAAGCGCCCATTGTGAAATGGAAGTTTTTGCACATCCCTGCATCATGTGGCAGGCACCTCACATTGCCTGCCACACGGTGCAGGGATATGAAGGGAGGCACCACAGGTGCCCCCCAAGACCTCAACCGTAAGGCCAGGGTGAAAGGGGGCCTGGTAGGGCCCCCCAAGGTTACTCTCTGACAGCCTTTCCATGTCAGAAAGGCTGTCAGAAACCAACATCATAATCCGACGCCAGAAATACAGCCCGTTAGGGAATATGTGTAATGTCTGACCTGCCGACTGGCTCCTTCAGCCCATAGAAACCCAATCTGTTTGACAGGCCGGTTTACACTCTGACAGCCGACATTTTAATTCGGCGGTCGGAATGTAAACCTACGATGTCGGTCGGTAGGTCTCCGACGAGCGGTCAGAGGCTTACCGACCGACATAGTAATTGGGCCCTTAGTATTTCCATTACCTCCGGCAGCCTGTTACCAGGGTCTCTGAGAAACAGTAGCACGTCATCCACATATAGGGCTACAATATGCATTTCAGATAGAAGTTGCACACCCCAGTCCTAACCGTTACTTCACATTCTACAAGTGAGAGGTTCAATAGCCAATGCAAAGAGCAGGAGTGACATCACAGACCCCTCACTCCTACTTCTATTGCTAGGCCACTGTTATGAAATTGTGCAACCCAAGCACAATTACGCTAAGGGTTTAGTAAAACGGGGCCTGATCCACCTGAATATATTATCACAGAAAATCCTTCATTTCAATACTTTGAAGAGGAAAGGCTACAAAAGTATATCAAAAGCATTTTCCATGTCCAAGGAGGACATAGCAGATGCCTGGCCAATCTTCACTGTGTGATTCATGACTGGAAAAGGCCCCTAAGATTAATATGCATTTTACAAACAAGAAGAAAACTACATTGATCGTCATGCACCAGGTTCTTGGTCAACAGTGTCGGCCTTTTAACCTATCTTTTCCTCAATATCTTGTATTCTATATTGAGGAGAGACAGTGGTCTGTACCATCTTACATCTTGAGATTTTTACCTTACTTTGGGAATACCACTATCAATGCTTCTCCTGTCAATTTAGGCAATATACCTGTGTCATATGCTGCTATATTCACCAATATTAGTCTTTGTACCAGCTTTGTCTTATAGGTAGAGTAGAACTCAGACGGTAACCCGTCAGTACCCTGGGTTTTACCTTTTGCTAGATGAGCAATTCCTCTGTTAATTACTGCCAAAGTTATGAGTGGATCTAGATCGTCAGATTGTTCGGGGTTCAGCAAAAGACCCATCTTTTTTTTCAATTTTTCTTTATTATGTTTCAAGGAAGAAAACAAATACAATGCGTAAGAACAGAACACTGGAGTAGTAGGTAGCTCATAGGGCATGCAGGGTCTCATTTCCACTCAAAACTGGATAAGGTAATCACCTCCTTCCTCTGGCAGGGGAAAAAAGCCAGGATCAGCATGAGAAAGCTACGACTAGATAAATCCTTGGGTGGCGTCAATCTGGCCGACTTTAGACTCTACCAGACCGCCTTCCTGGCCAGGCAAGGTGCGATCTGGCTCACACCACAGCCTGATTACACACCTGTGTGGTTACACATCGAAAAATCCCTAGTGGAAGGCCTTGACCCCTCCTCCCTCCTTACCATCAAAGTGCGTCCCGATATCGACTCTAACATCATATTTAAAAACACTAAGAACTCCCTCCTCCATATAAGTAAATCTCTACCCCATCAATTTCGCAATTCAAAGTGGGAATCTCTATGGCGGAATAACACTATAACATACAAAGGTAAACCGCTGTATAATCCTTCTTGGATCAGGAAGGGAATACACTTCCCTCACCACCTCTACGAGGGCCAAACACCACTCACATTCAAGGAAATACAGGATAGATTTCAACTCGAGAACATTGACTTCTACTATTTTCTACAAGTTAAGGTGGCCCTGACCAAAGCAAACTTGGGCAACACATCCCCCTCACTCCCTGGCCTTTTATCCACCCTTAATAGACTTGGCCACCAGGTTTCCAGAATGTACAAAATGATCAAACCACAGACATCTAACCTGGTCTCTGCATTACAATCCTATTGGGAATCATACTCCTCCACTCCCACATCTGATAACGAGTGGGCCAGAATTTGGGAATCGACCACAAGACACAAAATTAGCCCAACTCTATCCCAAACTAAATTCTGGCTCCTACACAAAGCCTTTTGGACCCCCAGGAGACTTTTTCTGCACAACATCAAAGACAATGACTCCTGCTGGAACTGTTTGGAAGCGGGAGGAGACCTTGAACATCTAATATTTAAATGCCCCCGGGTTGCCACATACTGGGACAGGATATTTGACTTTGTTAACAAAGCCCTGCACGTTTCTCTCCCGAGAGAATTTGCTACTCTAGTTATGGGTTCTTCCAAAGCTGTCACTTTAAATGAAAATGACAAAGCCCTACTTGATCTTTTACTGACGGCGGCGGTTAAAGTCATAACGTCCAACTGGAAAAATACAGCCAAAGCCTCCTTCCCCCATTGGCTCAACTGGGTTTCTAATCTCAGGGGTGCCGATACCATTGCACTTGCCTCTCACCCCTGGCGCCCACAACACAGGAAAATATGGGTCTCACTTGACGCTCACTTTGATCTCTTCAAACCTCCGTGAGGCACCTAAAACATTGTTGTGGCAAGCAATTTCTCAATATGTCATTTGATGGTTGTGATTCACCCTGCTGTGCTATATGACCGATCTGCCCGCTGACATATGCCTTCGTGTTGTACGGACTTGATGCTTGATTGTCATTTTCTTTATTTACCTGGTATATTTTTCCCCCCGCATGTTATGTTTACTCCATATTATGTTACTTCACCGCTTCTCGGTTTATTATGTACTTGTACCATGGACTTTATCTGCTATTATTTGTTCTGCTCATATCAATACCAAACTCTCTCAATAAAAATTCTGTGAAATAAAAAAAAAAAGTTATTCATAGATAGAACCACATTCAAGCCATACATCTAACTGCAGTGAAGGCCGTAGTACAACGAGTGCACGCCAGGGGTAGGGTGGGGGCTGGTTGACCGGCTAAGTTCAGCATTAGGTTGCAGCAGGGAGGGTTGCATTGTAGCATTGTAATGGGTCACATCAGCGTTGATGCAATGGTAATGCAGGCCAGACAATAGTCTATAGAAAATTGGGGACACATCATTGAGCACCTGCCATCGGGTGCTTCAAGTCGACCCAGGTAGTCTGCGAGCAGGCCCGAGGGGCCACGCTTGTTCCATAGGGTGAAGTATGAGGTCCCCATATATCCTTAGATGACATTAGCAGGGCTTAAGGGTTGTTCTTGGCAATAGACATCTTTCAACCAACCGAGGCTTGGGGGTACAGTCACCGCCCCAGTGCATTGCAACTCGGCGCTTGGCAAGCAGAAGATGTAGGGCAATGACTCGCTGAGTGTCAGATGGGGAGCCCTCAACAAGCCCAGGAGCTCAACCAATGGGGTCCCAGAAATGTGAAAGTCAGTGGTAAGTTCAGGTGTTGAATACGGATGCTCTGAATTACACTATACGTGGGCACCTCCATGCCAAGTGCTTAAAATCTGTGTCGTACACCCTGCAGCTCGAACACCATGTGACAGCCACAAGGCCACATCTGTGTAATTGCACTGGAGTGCGGTAGATTATGTGGAGGAGTTTCACATGCATTAGTCACATCAGGCCTTAGGACCATAATTTAGTTCAGATATTCCAGGATGTGATCTGTTGTCTCCAATGCTGGGGCAGAATACTCATTAGTATAATATTCTGGAAAACTATTATTTATATCCCCCTATGAATTCAGTGTCTCTCAATTGTTGGAACCAATCCCACATGTAGGCTCCTGAATCAGCTCTGCCTTTAGCAGCCAGGCCAGCAGTCACTTGTTTACTTTGAGTAAACCTCACCCCCTGCTTGTTCAGAAATAGCCTCAATTGTAATTGTTGAATATGTTCTTCCACTGACTCAATCACTCTATAAATAGTCGATCTTATACCATATGCCGCTGATCACCACCTTGAAGGCATACCACTCATTTGCAGCATTGGTTGTAGTCCCTTCTTTCTCCTGAAAGCAGGAATCTATTTGTTCCCACCATTGCTGTTTTAAAAGACATGTCCAACAGTGACTCAACCTGTAATCTTCATATAGATATCACAGGGCAGAATCTACCGCATTGAATTGACATCTATAAGGAGTAGTGGTCTTAATACGTACAACCCAGGTATTCTGTGTAAGTATTCTTAAATTCGATCCCTCAGGCCCCCAGCAACATCTCCAACCTGGTGAGAGGTCCATGTACATGAGAGTAAAATTGAGTTCCCCAATTAATCTGGATGCATTACACACCATGGGGGAGAAAAGTGATGCAAATCGGCGCAAAATCTTTTTTTCCGATTCACTTCCCAGCACTAAACTTGTTAAGCGCTGGAAATAATGTGAAAATAACGCAAAGTAGCGCATAGTACTGCTTTGCATTACTTAGCGCCAAGGGGGCATATCATTGGTAGAGCATGGGCATTCCCATGCACCCACCCAAGTTCCTAACAGGAAACCCTATTTACTAAATAAAGTAGACAGGATTTTGTGTCAGAAAACTGCACCCTTTTGAAGTAAGCGCAATGAACGTTCGTTTTTGGCGTTGTGCGTGTGCTGCACTTTACCGCACACATACAAAGATGGGAAAGGGTTAAAGTCAGTCTATGCATAGAATTTTGACTGGGAGAGTACCCTTCCTGTGCAAAACCTATTCTAGACTCACAGAGACACACTTACACTGTGGAGCAAAAGTGTGTCTGTGGCGCAAGGCAGCGGATTTCAGTTCCGGCACTAGGGAGAGTGGAGGAGAGTGCCATATATCAGTAAATGTGGCACTCTCCTTCTCATGCAAAGCAGCATTTGTGACTGCTGCACTGTGCTGCCTGAAAAAGTAGTAAATCTGACCCCACATGTACACCAGCTGCCAGAGGTGCCTCCATGTTTTCAACTTCTGGGATGCTACATTACACTAAGTTTTGTGCATGGGAGGAAGAGATTTCTCTCTCTATCTCTGTCCATCACCGTCTTATAATCTCAATGCCATACACATAACCTATCCTGATTTCTAATTAAATCTAGCCAGGGTCTCACAAAGCATTGTTTAGTGTTTGGGCATACATGCTAGTAGTCATCAGCAGGGTACCCTCCTGTGTACCCTGCACTGTTGTATATCTGCCTCCAATGTCCACATAAGTGTGATTGATCCCATATAGGACTCCTGGCCCAATCCAAATCAGTGTATCCTTCAAAAAACCTGAAAGTGTGCTGCCCTCACCATCTTTTACTTATCTTGTCGTGTTCAGTTCTAACAAGGTATGTTTATTGCAGGCTACTTGCATCCTTCTGTGCCTTGGCACTGCATGGACACTATATTGTTAGCAGACATGCCACGTCCTCTCACATTTCATGTGTTAAAGTTATACTTGTGAAACATGTATGCGTAGGGTGTAAAGTCTGAGTAAGCTTATCTCATTCCTACGTATGGTGTAGTCAAATCCTCTAATAGGGAGACCCCCTGTGGTATCCTTTTTGTCCCCATTTCACTTATGTCTGAACTTGTGTATGGATTGCTGAGAGTGAATGATGTAATAAAATGTTGTGGTTGGGTGTGTGCAGTGGAAGCTGGGGAACAGGAACAGTTTTAAGGGAGGAAGGAGCCGTGTGAAGTCAAGTCTTAATTGCTGTAGCCTAAAGGCCTAACATGAGATAAAGAACTTATGTCCTATCCTACCTGTTTGGCTTTAGACTCTTGTATGAAGACCTTGCCCTTAAACTACAACATTTTGGTGACGGGGATGGGATGAGGACCTGCGTTAAGGTGCAGCAGGACTCTAGTGGCAGCTGGGAGCCGTTTCTGGCAGTGGAGGAGGCCTACATCTCATGACCACGCAGAACCGGTTCCCCTAGTTTTCCCTTGTCTCGTAATTAGGAACAGCATACTTTCTGTATCTTTACTAAGTGTGGGCACGTATGCTGGACCTGTCCAAAAAGCCCAGAGTCCCTCCTTTGTGATTGATCATTGCTGCTAGGTCACCATGAGAAGTGTGGGCAAGAGCATGACGATATTTCAACGGAGTGAGAGAATCAGAGCAGAAACTATTTACAAAGCTGTGGGGAGTTTTTGAGGTGACTGGAAACTTTACACTGGTTGGGAACTCCATAAATGGGACAGAAGGAAAGGCATCGCTGTATCCCTGTCATTGTAAGAGAGGGTGAGACAGGACTTTGGTGGAGAACACACATTATTTGAGTGTGTCATCACTGGCTATTGGTATGACCTAAACGCAAAGCAGCGTACATCCCATCAGAGTGCTGAAGCAATGCCCTCGTCGCTGGTCTTATGGCGATCAAGAAGAGTCGGCTGCAATAACGACATCTCTCTGCCCTGACCGCTTTGTGAGTGTGGGCAGACTATAGGATGGCACTACGTTGAGGACGCTGTGAGTGAAGTTGCGGACTGCAAAGAAGAGATCTACTGTACCTCTGTACTTCAAAGTACTGATGGCATCTGAGACCGGCATGCATCTGGCTTTCTTGGGCTGAGCACTTGAGATGGGTTATTTTACCTTGCAGCGTGGTCTTGGTGAACTATGGCTATCGAGGGACATCTGACTTTGTAACCTTATGCTGAGTACCAGGAAAATTAAGGACTTTGAGTTTCTCAGAAAGGAGAAAGAAATATGACTATTTTCTAGGGCGTGGAAACAGAAATAAGATGGGTGGTTCGAGTGTGGACTGTTTTCTGAAGTCCTGAGAAGATCGGAAAAACGTTTGCCTGGCATCTGTCAAAGTTAAGACTGTGTTCTGAAGTCCTGGGAAGATGTGAACAGCATTTTCCTGGCACTTGACTTAAAGGGGAAAGACAGCATAGCCAGTCATTTAATCTGAGGGAATTGGATGAGGCCTAATTGCTATGGCGGACGACCTTGAAGCTGGGGAACTGAGTTCCAGTCTCGGCAGGAACTTCTTAACAAAAATTAATGTCCATCTGTAACGGAACTACCGAACTGGTGCTCATGTAATGCGCTCTGATACTTTGATACTTTCGGGTCTAGTTCGCACTATATAACCCCAACTGCCCCCCCCCCCCCCCCCCCCCCAGTAAAAAAACATGTGACATTCAAAATGTATTCTTATGCTTTGCATGGTCCTAACACCTCTTGTTTTGATACATGTTTGAGATTTAGTAAGTTTTCGAGAGTACCCCGAGGTGTTTTAAGTGGGGGAAAAGTAGCAGTAGCGTTACAAAACTTGAGGGGGACCCCCCTGCGAAGTATATGGAGCGGGCACCCTCCCCAGCCCCCCACCTACCACTTTTACTGAGGGGGCCTGGTGCACTGCGAGAGCTGCAGGGGGTTATTCTTATGCGGGGGTGGCGGTGGCCTGGAATTAACCTCCACTTGATTTTCAGTGCCTTCAGGATCCTAACATCTTTAGGAAGAGTCTGAAGACTTTCCTTTTTAATTGGCATGTCTCTCTATTCCTGCTTCTCATCACACTGGGCTCGTTACGGGACACTCCTTTGAGTAGCTGTGCGCGTTACAAATTGCTATAACATAACATGCCACGTTACTGAAAAATAGCACACTGTATGAAAAGTTTCATGGGTACGATGTGGGAGAAGAGAAGTACCATGTTATGAGAGGTTGCATGGGGAGGTACCCCATGGAGTGAAAAGGTGGGGAAGTGTACTTACCTGTGGTGTTGTGGATTATAGCCCCAAGTTTCACCTGAGTGTGCTCTGGGACAAGCTGTCATCCTGCACAAATGGGCAGATTTGACAATGGTGTGATACAGAAGACATGGGGGCAGATTTACAATAACTGGTGCATCCCTGCATATCAGCAGGGATGCAGCAGTTATTTTGCGTCACTCTGGAAACCCCTTGCGCCACCATGGATTCGCCGCATTTGCATGCAAGAATAGACAGATGCGTGACGCATTTGATGCCGTAAAGGTGACGCAGTGCTGGAGTTGTGTCACAAGCGCGACGCAACTCCTGCACTGCTCAGGGGTGCCCTATACTTTCTGTTGTGCGTCACTCCTTAAGCCTGCTATAAGCAGGCGTAAGGTTTGGTGCAGCAGGGATGTAAAATTGACTCAGTGAAATCTTGTAGATTTCACTGCGTTACTTTTATTGGGCCTCCTTGCAACGGAACGCCCACCCTGCATACATTATACCTGACACAGGTATAATGTAGCTCAGGGCTTTACAACCTGACGCATCTCACTAGATGCGTCACGTTGTAAATATGTTGCATTGTGGCACATTGTTTACGCCACTGTTGCGTCACAAAAGTGACACAACTGCGGAGTAAAAGTGCTGCAACAGGCTTGTAAATCTGCCACGAGGGCATAGTACTGGGGGCAGTGTACGTTCTTCCTTTGTCCTGGCACTTGGTCATGTTTGTCTGGCCAGCTAGTGTGACTGGGTGTAAGGTTTGTTAGAGTGATGGCTTGCACTTTTTTGATGTGAAGTCAAAAAACGCAGCAACACTCATCCATCACTCATCATGTTGGAGTCTGATCAAGGTCATTTTTTGTTAAGGTGATGTATGGGTAAACTTTCAGGTTTTGTTTGTGTGTGCATTGTATATGTAAACTTAGGGAGAACAGTGGAAACCCTTTGCTGAAAGAAGCCTGTGGATTCTATGTTCTGGTCACCATGTGACAAGGTGTCCGTAACTATATGGCCTGCGTGCATAAATGTTGAATGATGTAATTGTGAGTGTTCAGACATGTGATGTCATTCCGAGGTTTCTTACTTCCTTCAATACTTTAGGCAGGGATCCCAGTTCATCAGGCCATGCGGCAAGCGGGTTGTAATGTTTCCATTCGCCACACATGAGTATTTCAGTTTTTGAAGCATTCAATTTGAGATGGCTGCAGGTCATCCACTGATCCACGGCTCTGAGACAGCTGCAAATTGGTGATTTTCCAATGTCTTACGTGCATAGTTCTAGCACGTAAGGTGAAATTTATTGATCAGCACTGGTAATGACTTCATGTAGATGTTGAAAAGCATGGGCGAGATGATAGAACCTTTATGGACCCCTGCTTTTGTGGAGTACGGTTTGGACGAGAAAGGTGGGGTATGAATGACATTAGTTCTGTTTCGACGGTAGGACGCGATCCAGTCTAGAACAGTTCCCACTATGCCGGCTTCATAGAGTCTTTGTTTCAGAGTGTCATGGTTAACCATGTCAAAGGCAGCTGAGAGGTCCAAGAGGAGTAGCGCAGCAACCCCGTTACGGTCAACTGTATTCTTTAGGTCATCCAGTTGGCAAGGAGGGCAGATTCAGTGCCTCTTCCCGGACGGAATCCTGTTTGAAAGTCTGAAAGTATGTCATTCTCTTCAATGAATTGTGACATCTGGGCGAATGCTGCTCTTTCTATCAGTTTGCCCATGAACAGTCCATTTGTAATGGGTCTGTAGTTGTCAGGGTTCAGCGGGTCCAAGTTTGTTTTCTTCAGTAAAGGGCGTATGTATGATTTTTTGAGTTCTTCTGGAAATATTCCAGTAGTTAAGGAATCGTTGATGATTTTTCTAACTGGTGTGGCAGCATACGTTGTTAAAAGAATTGTCTTGAAAGTTTGTGGCGGACAGGGGTCAGAAGGGCTGCCGGCAGGCCTGCTTGCTTTAACCAGGTCCATAAATTCATCGTGTGAGATGTGTTGGAAGGAACGGAGAGGCTTGATTAAAGCATTCTTGGATTGTTGTTTTGTACAAGGGTTAGTGCTGGCGCTTTGTTTCTGTTTTTTTTTTTAATTTTTTTTTATTGCAGATACTCAGATAAGATAAGGTCAACATTGGCATAGTTATTCAAATAAAACAGCATTACACATTATAATATAGACCATGGAGCCCCAAGTGTCTCTTCAGCGCATAACCCAAAAGTCACTCTGGCAACATCAGTGGTTCGTTCTCCGTACCCCATCAACCTAGCATAGGAGGTATCCATGTAAGCCATCTAGGTATCCGCTTTTTTTTTTGTTATATTTCCCCCCCTCCCCCCATAACAAACATTACTGTGAGTCAGAGCCTGTGCCCTCCATGCATGGCGCAGTTGGACGTATTTAAAAAACTGCGAGCGATGGAGCCCATATTCTGCCTGTAAGGTCGCGAAGGGTTTCAGTTCTCCTTGGCGATGACATCCCCTACCGTGGAAATTCCAATATCATCCCACCGCTTAAAGCCGGTAAGCTTGTGCAGCTCGGGGAGCCATTTACATTGCCAGAGAGGAGTCTGCCGGGCGGGCTTCTTATCCCACCCTGTGCGTCTCGTGGCCAGTCTCCAGGCCCGGAGTGTGATGCTCGTGGCCGGGAGCAATGACTTCTTTGCTGGTCTGCCGTATAAATATGACAGCAGATTATGCGAAGATAGCTTGTTACGCTCCAGCGCATACGTAGGGTGGTCCGCTGGAGCATGGAGCCAGTCATTAATGGGGGACATGTGCTCCGCCCAATAGTAGGCTTCAAGATTTGGGAGCGAGATTCCACCACTATATTGATGGCGTTGGAGGGTGGTCAGCTCTAGTCTCGGCTGCTTACCCAGCCATATAAAAGCTCGAAGGTCGGTGTGAATTTTACTTATTAGGCTGTCTGGGATTAGATAATATTCATTTTGTAGGGCATATAAATACTTGGGTAATACTATCGTTTACGTTTTTACGTTTGAAATCTTTATTTCGACCAATAAGATCATAAAAGATAAACATACATTGCATCACAAAAAATTTATACAGTAGTTCAAGAGTATAATTTTAAAAATTGATCTTGCGGTCTAAATTAAATTATCTCAACTCAGTTAGCATTTAAAATTTTAAAAGAACGCAATTAAGAGTCCGCGTCCAGTTTGAGAAAGCGCGAACGTGCCAACCACATTGCCATTAAATACTTCGCCGTTGCAAACACTATCTGTGGGGAAAGATCAGTCTTCAGAATTCTATATGCGGGTAAAAAGTTTCTAAAACCCATGTTTTTTAGGAGGGAATAAGCCAATATTTCCTAATTTTTCGGTAAGGCTCGCAGAAAAATATCACATGTAATTCATTTTCCTGGGGGTGAGCACATGCCGGGCAACACTCAGTGTTCGGCGGCGAAGACCATGAACATGTAAATGACCTTAAAGGTAGGGTGCCATACCTCCATTGCAAAAAGAGTTTCCTGGCGAGGGCTGGAGTCATACCATCCAAAACACATTCAAACAAGCAATGGTCTTTGTTTTGGATAAATGAATTTGTCAAAGAGCCCGCCCGTGTCTCATTCACGGCAGCAATCAGCTTTAGGTTGTAATAAGCCTTTGATAGTTCTTTCCGTGAGATGTTAATGCATGCTTTTGCCAGGTCAGTCCAAAGTTCAGGTAAGCCAAGGGTCTCAAGCGACCTTTTTATATAGGTTAGCCATGGAATAGAGCTAGCGTTTGGTATGTTTAGGAACTCCTGCAGCTCAGTCCTGTATTTAATTAGGTCCATGCTGCTCCAGAGTCATCGCCAGAACGTTAATGGCTTGAGTCCCAGTTCATCTGCAATTGGCCTGATGTCTAGATCCAGTCTCGAGGGAAGCAGTGGGGTGCTTGTGGGAAGAGCTACGAACTGCCTGATAAATTTGTTTTGTGTGGATGTTAATTTTTGTGCAGTGGTATGGCCCCACAGTTCTGCCCCATATGTAACTGCCCCCCGTGCCTGTGCTTTGTAAATATGGATGATTGGACCGAGTGGGCGGTATGTAAAGTTCATAACCATCCTTGAGATGCCACCCGCTAACTGCACAAATTTCATG
This sequence comes from Lissotriton vulgaris, assembly GCF_964263255.1. Taxonomy (NCBI): domain Eukaryota; kingdom Metazoa; phylum Chordata; class Amphibia; order Caudata; family Salamandridae; genus Lissotriton; species Lissotriton vulgaris. The sequence goes on from NC_141695.1 coordinate 1,260,208,007, forward strand.
TTGGCTTTGGTCTTGTGTGTTTCCCAGGTCATTTTCTCGTTTAGGGTTACCCCCAGGTACTCAAACGTTGATACCGCCTCTAAGCGGACTGAGCCAAGCGTGGGGTTGGGGCGTGTTGAGGGAGTGGGGTTTAAGATCATGTATTTTGTTTTTTGTGCGTTGATCTCCAGGCTCCTTTCCGTACAAAATTCGAGAAAACCATCCAATACCCTTTGGATTCCCATGGGGGATTTCGATAGCAGCAGGGTATCATCCGCAAACATAATAGCGGGAACCCTACTGCCATCTAATTTAGGAGCATCAGTATCTGCTATTCTGGACAGGTGGGCAATTACCCCGTTCACAAAGAAGCAGAACAGGGTCGGTGCAAGCACGCATCCCTGTCTTACCCCTCTGTCAACGGGGAATCTGTCTGTAAGGTCCCCATTCCTGCCACACCTGACACGTGCAAAGTTATTGTGATGTAGTTTAATTAAGATGAATAAAATTTCTGCTGGGACACCCATACCTGCCAAGACACTCCATAGTTTTGGTCTTGGGACCAGATCGAAGGCGGCTCGCAAGTCCACAAACACGGTGTACAAGCTGCCGCCCTCGATTAGGGAAGTCCTCCAATACATAAGATTTAGACGGAATATTTGGTCTAATGTGGATATTCCTCTTCTAAAACCTGCCTGATATGGGCTCAAAATAGCAAATTCTTCAAGCCAGTTCTGAAGCCGGGTTAGTATAAGCCTCCCAAAAAGCTTCTGGGACACGTCTATGAGGCTGATGGGCCTGTAATTGGATGGGAGCAGAGGCGAGCCCTTCTTAAATATAGGAACAACCTCTGCTCCCAGCCAAGTGCAAGGCACATCCATGCCCCCCAGAACTGCATTAAATAATAACAATAGATAGGTGGCCCATACATCAGGTTCCTGCTTAAACAGATCACCTGGAAGACCATCCAAGCCTGGTGCTTTGCCCAGTGGTAGGCCCGCAATCGCATCTCTAACCTCCTTTTCTGTAAAAAAAATCCCCCTCTGAATGGTTTGTGAGAAATGGGGACGAATGACATGGTACCCCATTTTCCCCTGTGTAAAGGGACTGGAAGTGTTCCTGCCAGACACTTGGTGCGATATTTGGCTCTATTGCTGGTACTAGATCTGGAGACCCGTGTTGACAATACGCCAGAACTTCCGGGAGTCCCTGATGAGCAGTAAACTAGAGAGTTCCTCCCATTTATTCTGGTCCCATTCCATCTTGGCACTATTGACCATTTTCTTGTATGCCCGCCTTCTGGTCTGTATCTCTAGTCTACTTTTACCTTCTCTAATGGAAGAGAGGAGATCTCCCTTTGCCTTGCGACATGTGGCATTATACCATGTGGAACGATGATAACCCGAACCTCTGGTATGGATCTTGGAAAAGAGATCTGTTGCCAAGGTCTTAACAAGTTCCTCATGTAGCAGCCACAGTGATTTATGGGTTTCCCTTGAGGTTAATTCCCCACTGAGGAGTCCAACTTTTTCTAGAGTTGGAATTATTCTCGTGTAGAGGCTAGATAATTTTTCCCTATTGATGGCCAATTTTTCCCACCTCACTCTCTTTCTATTGTTCTCGAGAAGTAGGTTTGGGTTAGGATTTACCGCCACCAAGGCATGGTCCCTGCCCTCGATAGCGGGAGCGCTATAGTCCAATTCTAGGGCGTTGTGGTCACTATCTGATCTGACCAACACCCTAAAATCAATAATGTACTTCCACGAGGACAGTTGGACTAAAACATAATCTATTCTCGACTCCTTACCCACTCTGTTAAAGGTAACTTTACTGGGGTTGTCAGATTTGGTGCGACCATTGCACGCCCTGAGTCCATATTTAAGGGTTAGGGCGGTAATCTGTAGAGCAAGTGGGGTCCATGCTTTAGGTGGGGGGGCTACCGTTGGGGGGACTGACCATCTAACATCTTCTTCTAGTGAACAGCCATCCAGGAGGCCAGCCAAGGGCTCGAAATGTGAGTTAAAATCCCCTCCCACCACGATTGGAATCCCCTTGGGTAGGTCATTGAGAAAAACTGATAGTTCCTCGATGGTGGCAGATTCTCGTGCTATGTTTACTGGTCTCACGTAAACGTTTATCAGGATGAGTCTACAGGAATCTGTCCAATCGAGCTGCACAGCTAAGATATCTTCTGAGGTGAGCGGAAGTCGGGAGGCCTGACATCCCAAATGGGTTGCCACCCATATTGCAAGACCACCAGAAGGGCGTCCCTTGCCCCCCCATTTAGCCAAGGTGTAACTATCATTTTATACATTGCCGCTCTGCCCAGGAGTGTCAAAGGGAGCTGGCGCCAGCGGTCCATATCAGATGTGGAGTTCACGAGTATTCTCTCTACATTTTTTTGACGCGACAGTTGCCTGTCCAGCGTGATGTATACCCCCAGATATTGGAAGCCCTCTGCGGACACCACCAACCTGTCCAGAAGATCCTCCCCACGTGTATCCCCTCTGGGGGTCGAAAAGGACGGACTCGTGCCAGTTTACAGCATATCCGGAGTAACTGCCATAGCAGTCCAGCTCCCGGAATAATTCAGGCACTGTGGTCTTTGGGTCAGTGATGAAGAGAAGGACATTGTCCGCGTATAGGGACAGTTTCTCCTGCGTCTCGTCTGCGTCCGCGACCCGGAATCCTGAGATCTTATGGTTTTGCCTAATCCTGGCCGCCAGTACTTCAATTGTTAACGTGAAAAGAAGCGGCGATAGAGGGCAGCCCTGTCTGGTGCCTCTTTGGATCAAAATTTCGTGGGAGAGCCTCCCGTTTACCCTTACTTTGGCTCGCGGGTTGGCATAGAGAAGGCGCACCCACTTTTGGAATTTTGGGCCAAAACAAAATTTTTGCAGGGCGGCCTCTAGGAACGGCCAATGCACCGAGTCAAAGGTCTTTTCGGCATCCAAAGAAAGAAACTAATGTGGCGGTTCCCTATCTCTCACTTCCTGCAGCCAGTTATGCGTGCGCCTGAGGTTGAATTTCGTGGCCCTGTCTGGTAGGAAGCCAGTTTGGTCTAAATGTATCAGGGCGGGTAGTACTGTTCTCAACCGTCGCGTCACCTCCGTATTCAACAGGGAGATGGGTCGATTTGAGGCACAATCCCCCCGTGGCTTGCCCTCTTTGTGTATAGGGATTATGGTCGCCATGGTGAGGTCAGCGGGCAGACCTCCCTCCTTGCACGCTTCAAGAAAGAGATTTTTCAGGTGAGGAGCTAGTATGTCAGCCGTGCCCTTAAAGAATTCCGGAGGAAAACCGTTTGGCCCCGGCACTTTGCCCGGCTTTAGTCCAGCAATGGCAGCTTTTACCTCCTCCAAGGAGATGTCGGCCTCTAACGCAGGTAGGGCCTCAGTGTCCACCACAGGCAGATCGACCCGTGACATATAGTGGAGCGAATATTCGCACGTGCCCAATTGTCTGGCTTCGTAGAAGCGTTCATAATAAGCTGCGAACGCATCCGCAATGTGGGGGTCTGAGGACACAGTCCTCCCCTTCTCGTCAATGACTTCATCTACCCACCGCGCCGCTCTCTCCTTACGACTGAGCCAGGCTAGAAGTTTACCCGACTTATCCCCCACGTCGTATAGTCAGTGGAGAGTGGCCAGGTTTTGCATTCTTGCCTCCTCCGACACCAGTTCCGGATAGCGTCTCTGGTTGTCCAGCAGTTTACGTAAGGTTGTGGTGCTTTTAGTAAGCAAGTGTTCTCTCTCCAGCTCCACTATATCTCGTTCAACATTTCCCACCTCCTCCTGTAGCCTACTCTTCTCCTCCCCTAATCTGCCATTTATTGTGTCTCTCATCACTGGCTTCAGTGCTTCCCACAAGGTCACTGCCGAGTCCACCGACCCATCATTTTCAGCCAGGTATACCCATGCATCTGCTCTAATGCCCTTAAGTATTGTCTTGTTTGTTAGGTCCCAAGCGGCAAGACGCCACGAGGCCTCCCTTCCGTATCCAGAACGGCCCATCGACACTAGTAGCGGCGAGTGGTCAGAGAGACCTCTCGCCAAGTATTCCGCCGTGCCCTCCATGGTTAGTTCCTGCCTAGGCATGAATACATAATCCAGTCTGGAAAACACCTTGTGCGCAGCCGAGTAGAATGAGTATGCTGTAGTGTCTGGGTGTAGCAGTCTCCAGACATCGGTTAGGCCTATTTCGGACATCATTTGAGCAAGGGGATTCTGATTCCCTCGGGTGCTAGGCGCTCCTGATCTATCTAGTCCCCTGTCCATCACATCATTAAAATCACCACCCACTATCTGTATGGTATCTGAGGTGTCTAAGAGTATGGTCGCTAGCATCTTCAGCGTATTCACCTGCAATTTGGGAGGTGCATATACTGAAACAAGAGTGTAGGTGCGTCTACGCCAAGTCCCCTGCACCCCTACACATGTCCCCAGTGGGTCCCCCCATGTACGTGTGATACGGAATGGGAAAGTATTCTTAACAATAATCGCTACCCCCTAGAGTCAGTCGTGTATCCAGCATGCCCCAGTACTTTATATCTACCCCTTGCTATGAATGCACAGACGTGCCCCTAAGATGTGTCTCCTGGAGGAAAATGATGTCTGGGCCCACTCTCTTGAGATAGTTACTCACCAGTCCCCGCTTTATCTTGTTACCCAGACCATTCACATTCCATGTCAGGACGTGCAGTTTCTCAGTGCCCATAGATCATGCCAACAGTTTACTTGCCATCCAGGCAGTGAGGTCAGACGAGGCGGGCGGTCGCCCGTAGCAGAAAGCCACAGATTGCATGACTGTGTTCACCCAACTGTGTACCCCTCCCCCTTCCCCAAACAACCAAACTGTATGAACAGCCCCTTCCCCCACCTCCCCCACCCCACCTGTACCTCCCGGCCATCCCGCCCGTACAACCATCGACGGCTCGGACCACCAGGTAGCAAGGTCTGTCGCCCACCCCTCAAACAACCCCAGCTAAGAAATGTCTAGCTGTCCAAACTCAAGTTCTAAAGTGGTGTATGCCCACCCCAAAGAACATAAAAGTGCTACTTGCGTGTCCCAAAGCAAAGAACTGCTATTTTGGATCTCAGTCCCGTATTTTCTCAGGAATGGGAGTCCTGTGTTTCTGTTTCAGTAGCCCCCGCGTTGCCAGTCTCCCCCTGCTCCAGATCTCGGATGGCAACGGCCAACGGGTGCATGGATTGTTCCGTCTGTTCCTCTACGTCTGAGATATCCGTATCATCCTCATGTTCTGTCACATTCCCTGACGTCGGAGGCAGGCACCTGAATCTGGACCCCCGAGCAGGGTCTTCGTTGTTGGCGACGTCGTCACCCCCTCGGTCTTCTCCGCTCGCTACTTGCTGGGGCGGGTATGGCGTCCGTTGCGTCTGTCTGCCCGTCCAATGACGTCGTGTTCTCTGCGACCCGGCCGGGCTTTTCCTGAAGTTGGCTGCCGCTAGCTCACTACGGATTCTGCGACCCTCCTCCTCCGCCTCTCGTAGCAACGGTCTCTCCTCCAGCCAGTGCCAGGCCTCCTCTGGGCGATTGAAGAAGTGTGACTTGCCCTTAAATAGGACCTTCAGTTTCGCCGGGAAGAGGAGCATATAGAATATGTTCAATTCTCGCAGTTTAGCCTTCACAGTGTCATATGAGCGTCATTGCTTTTGCACATCCTGGCTATAGTCAGGGAAGATCATAATGACAGTGTTCTCAAACTTGATCTCTCCCATTTTTCGGGCTTCTCTAAGGATGAGATCCCTGTCTGCATAGTTGAGGAATCTTGCGACGATCGGGCGTGGTCTCGCTCCCTCCGGTGGTTTTGCTAGGAGGGCCCTATGCGCCCTTTCAATCACGAAACAGTTAGAGAAGTGAGCCTGTGGGAACATAGATGTAAGCCATGAGTGCAGGAAAGTCGCAGTGTCCGTCTTCTCAATTCCCTCTCTCAGGCCTACAAAGCGCAGGTTGTTTCTGCGTGCCCTGTTCTCCGCATCGTCCACTCGCCACAGCAGCTGTCTATGAGAAGCCTGTAGTTCCGCCATATCTTTTTTTAGGGTGGTAAGGGAGTCCTCCGCTTCCGAGATCCTGGTCTCCGCCGTGCCCACTCTGTCCGATAAGTTCCTGAAGTCTTTGCGTAGTAGGAGGACCTCTGAACCCACCTCCCCTATCTTGGTCTCCAGTGCTACTCTTGAGTTCTGGATGTCTGTTCTCGAGGCCTGTATAGCTTCAAGGAGCATTGCAGTGTCTGTGCGGGCTTCCCGGCCCCCACGGCCGTTTCTCTCTGCGCCCGCGTGATGGCATAATTCTCAATGGTTTCCGGTCTGGCCGGCCTCGGTGCCGGGTCTCTTTTGCCCTTGGTGTCCACCAAAGGGCCCCTCGCTGCCGGTATCATGAAAGGAGGAGGGAGGAGGGCGCAGTGGTCTTGGTGCTCCGCAATATGGTGTATCTGCAGGGTTCCTCTGGTATGAAAACACGTGTCCCCACCGCACTGCCAGACCTCTCCGACACGCTCTCAGGACCCGTGGACCGTCCTCAGTGGGGCGACCAGGACCAGCCCGGCGAGTCAGGCACAGTCCGCGATTCACCCGGGTCCGCCCACAAGATCCCCCTCTGCTGCTCCACGGGGGCAACCGTCGTGTTCAGAGGCCTTCAAGGGTCTCCAATGTACTCCGGAGGGGAGGGGGGGTGGGCGAGCAGAACGCCCAAGCTCACAGTAGTTGGCCCCAGGTCTGCTTGACTCTCGGTTTTAATCCTGGGTCCCGCAGGCTCTCACCGTTGCCGCCGGCGGAGGGGGGGGGGCGAGGGGGGGCTGGACACCCACCACACTCAGTCCCCTCAGGTCGCCGTCGTGCCTCCGTTTCCCCCGCGGCCTCCCCAAAGCTGCGACAGGCCCAGGGGCCACCCCATGCAGGCCGCACAGTCCGGACAGCCCAGCCGATGATCCGGGAGCAGCAAATCCAGGTCCCGGCTTCACAGGCCCCAGCCAGTCCCCGGGACTTCTAGAGCGCCCGGGGGGGGGGGGGAGTCGCCGTCCTCGGGAATATTCCGGCCCAATATCTCGCCTTCGCTCGGATGTATGACGGAGCCGGCGCTCTTCACTGATGCTGTATGCCTTCCGCTGCCTCCTCAATCGCCTACAGCAAAGTTTCTTCGATATCGGGTAGTTTAATCGTCGGATCATATGTAGTCTTGCCGGGAGCTGCCCCGAGGCACGTCTTACCCGGCCATGCAGTTGGCCACGCCCCCACTTTGTTTCTGTTTTAAGTACGATTCCAACGTGTCTGCTTTGTCCGTGGATTGATTTGCCACTTTGTCTGTGAAATCTTGAGTAACTGGATGAGTTCCTTCTAGGCAATTTGGTTTGCGAAATTCATTGAGTATTTATAGAATTCTTTATTTGCACATTTAGCGTTTGGAATTCTGTCTGAATAGTACCTTTTCTTAGCTTTTTTGATAGCAGACTTGTATAATCTGTTAATTTTCTGTAGGTGAAGTTTGTCTTGTTTGACATTTGTTTTGAGCCAGTTACGTTGCAGCTTTCTAATTTGTTGTTTTATGTCTTTTATTTCTATGTTAAATCAATCAGCATTTTATATAGTCCCCCAAAGTACCTGAGTCTTTAAGTAATTCATCCATTACCAATACCCTGGAAAAGCCAGAGGTTCCCCGCAGTTTTTTATTAAAAAAATCTCCTATTTGAAGGTATTTAAAGAATTGTCTATTATCTAGCCCAAACGTATCTCTTATAGCGTCAAACAATAATAGATCATGCCTGATTGTAAGATCTCCAATTATTCATATTCCTTTATCATGCCATTGTCTCATATGCCCATCATTAAAAATATGAGGAAAAAGATTATTCCTGTATAGAGGGGTATATAAATCAAAACGTCCAAGCCCGAGCTTCTTGCAAACCGAAGTCCAAACCTTAAAAGCACAAATTAGAGTTTTGAACTTCACCCGTTTGTAATAATTGAAGTCAGTATGCCTCAACAGGCACCCCTTGGCTTCCGTTCCTAAAATCAATTAAAAGATAGAAGCAGAAGAGCGATCCCTCACCAAATTGTCTATTTTGTTGAGCAAAATCTCCATATTCTGTAACAATGCTGCCCAGTGATATAATTGGAGATTGGGTACGGCCCACCCTCCTCTATCCCTAGGCAAGGTTAATAGTTTAAATGCTCTACGGGGGCGGCAGTTTGCCCAAATAAATTGAGAGAAAAGTTGATTCATAGCAGTAAACCAAGCATTACTAATAGACATAGGTATGGCCCTTAAATAATATAAAATCTTCTGCAAGAAAATCATTTTGATAATATTACATCTCCACACCATTGTATGCTTTAAAATCTCTTAACGTGCAAATCCAGTTTTAAATGTAACATTTAAGGGTTTTAGGTTTTTGTCCATAATTTTTTAGACATCCCCCCTAATTTCTACCCACAGATAAACTGCTTTCTGAACCAAGCGTATATATTTATCTGTAGGCCATTATCGGTCAGGATCTGGGTTTTATTCTGGTTCAGTTGATAGCCGGAAAGTTTCCTAAAAAGATCTGCTCCTTTCTCGATCTCCCTTAAGGTAGTCACGGGATTTGAAGCGGTTAGTTTAAAGCAGTGTGCAAAGAAATGAAAGTAAGGGCAGATATATATAATGATATTGCAGTGGTTAAAGGGTGTATAAAATGGTAAAGAAAACAAAAAACTGAGTAGTATGCAAATTACGCAGCTAGAGTATGTAATGCATATAATACAAGCTGATTGGTAGTTGGCTTGCAAAGAGGGAAATCTGTACCATGTTGAACAGGAGTGCTCCCTTTGGATCTGGGTAAAAACTTTATGTTCATAACAGATAACACAAAAATAGAGTGTTGTTTTTAAACTGGATAATGGTTTGGAAAACAACTAAATTCCTTAGTTGCGTATAACTGAGTTGTTTTAAGTGAAGTTCAACGCCAGCATGCTGGTGCTCAGTCATTCGGCCATCCCATTACTACAGAAAAAGCAGACAAGTATTGACAAAGCCAACAGTTTTGGATTTAGTACTGAAAGTTCTCCATCTCTACAGATAAGTGTGAATGTGCATATGCAAGTCTGATGCTCACTGTTTGCTGAGCAGCAGATCAACCACTTTGGAGGTCTTGAATGAAGCGAACAATGTATCTCCTCCAGGAAGGAAGGAAGAATGTTGCATGAACTGGTGAGGTAATGTTTTCATGGATCAGGGTAAGTAGAACGGCTGCCTACTTGCCTTGATGTAAGTGCTTGGGAAACAGAGTGGATGGGCACTATGGACTTAGTCTTGATCAGCCGACTACAGGCAGAATTCCACTCACTCTCCTTCTAGAGAAGGCCGTTCTTGGAAGGTATAAGCACGCATAAAGTATAGAGAAGAATTGCCTGTCCAGATCCACCTCTAGTTTTTTGTAAAGGTCTTGCAGCAACTCACCACGCAATGCTACCAGCCCAAAGGTGGGTTACTGAGCACAAGGAGAACATATATTGTTCATAGGGTACCTGACCAAAGACGTTGGCCCTCAGTCAGTGTCCCACAACTTAAGGTTACAAACCAGAAAGCACATGCACAGCCCAATACTGAGACAGACCCAATAGAGACATAAGTGAGGAAATAGTTCTGCAAGTGCTTGCAATATTTTTCCTGTCTCAATGTGTGTTGATCTACCACCCAGAGGAGTGAGACACTACTGCGACCTATAATGCCACTGAAGGAAGGTTGAGGTATCCCTGCCGAAAATGCCCTGGAAAGAGAGGTTACCTCACTAGATGTGTGTGTCAAGGGAATCTAGAAGAGAAAGTGTATGTTATGCACTGAATGCATTCTGTGACTGACTTCCAAAGGTTTGTGGTTGCATTTCTTATCATTTTCCCTGCTGCTGCAGGCTTATAGGCAAACTTACTGGACTATGGCACAGAGCTAGCTTGTGTGTTTATTTCAAAGATACATGTTGAAGGGCTCTCTGAACCCACAACTAGAATAGATGTGTAGATATAGTCCTAAGTTATATTAATCACGGGCTCTGAAGTGCACCCACTGCTGTGCAGGTTAACAACAATTGCACCACACATACAAGAGTGCCACTTTAGGGGATTTGGATTATTATGCAGCAGAGGGGAAACTATAGCTATAGTGTAGATACAATTGTTTGCATGCACTCTCAAACAGATGAACACAAGTAGACGTGGATAAAAGATAGCACTCAAAAAGTATGCACTTTTTTTTAATTGTATTTTTATTGGTATTTACACCTTACATATTACGAAAGACGCTGTAACAGATAACATATAGCAGGTTTCGCAGACATTCATATAGGGCAACGGTGGGGGTTTTAACAGTCTTTGCTTGTACGCCCCAAAGTCTAGCTCACATATAACATTAAACACATAGGTTATTACGATTGGGCGCATATCTAGTTGGTACATAAAACATAAAAGTGATTGGTGGTTATTTGGTGACAGAGCACCGGACCACATGAAGTAACGTTAAGCTGGTTTGGCTCATTAGACCTGCATTCGTTGTCTATGGGGGTTTGCAGGTGTTTAGGAATATGTCTAGCTTCGACCACATCCCTCTGTTGGGGTTCCTCCATGGCGTGTGTCTGAGTACAGTGTTATCGGCTCCTCTGAGGAAAGTCACCCAGTTCAGCCACCCTTTGAATGTGTCTTTGGAGGTGTCCTTCCATTTGGTTAGTACTGATTTGACTGCTGTCGTAAGGAGGAAGCCCAGGAGGTTTCTGTCCCCTTGTGTGTCAATGTCTGATGTAATGTGTGCTGTGATAGCTGTGGCAAATGTTTGTTTTAAATTGCAGCCTAGGGTTTTGTTTATGAGGTTGAGCACCTTCTTCCAGAAGTTGTTGACCTTAGTGCAGTGATAGATGAGGTGTGCTAGGTCCCCCCTTTCCGTGCCGCAGTTCCAGCAGCTATCGCTATCTCTTAGGCCTATTGGAGCAAGGCGAGCTGGCGTCCAGTATGCTTTGTGAAGTAGCCAGAATTTCGTCTGTGCCAGCACTGGGGATATTATATTTTTTGATAGGGTCACCCAGAGGGTTTGTAGTTCCTGTTCCGTGAGTTTGGAGTCTAGCTGGGTTTCCCAGTAGCTGGTGTTTTTGGCATTGAGTTTGGTGGAGGCAGGTCGGAGAAGTTGGTATAGGATTGAGACTTGGTGCCCTGTCTTGTTTATGGTTTCCATAAACTGAAAGATTGAGTGTTTGTGCTTGGCTAATTTTGACTTTGTTAAGGCTGTTTTGATTGCCAGGAAATGTATAGTTCTATGTCTGGTAGGTCGTGTCGTGTTTTCAAGCTGTTAAAGGTGTAGTGCTCCCCTTCAGCTACCAGTTGAGCCGGGTACGAGATTCCAAGACTCTATGTCGAGGGGCTTCCCCCTGTATTTAATCTTGGGGTTTGCCCAGAGCGTTTCCCATTGCGAGTTCTTGATGCTGTGTTCGAGCTTCTGGTTTACTTTGAGCAGCGCATACCTTGTGATTCTAAAGATCGGGTTGTTCTTATGTGCTTGTTTGTTGGAGGTGAGGAGAGTTAGAGGGTCTGTGTTATATAGAATGGCTTTCTCCATGGAGAACCATGTCTGCGTGTATTTCTGTTTCGGGAGCACCCAGTGCATCCCCTGTCTGGCTATGAAGGCTGTCTGGAATGTTCTCAGGTCCGCCACGTTGAGCCCACCCAGCTTCTTCTCTAGTCTTAGTTTTTGGAGGCCTATTCTGGGTTTCTTATCCCGCCATATAAATTTGTTAAGCATTTGGTCTATCTTCCTGTGGAAATCGTCTGTGAGAGCCAGGGTAAGCATACTTGCTAGATAGTTAACTATGGGAGTGATCATCATCTTTACAGTATCTATTCCGCCCTACCAGGTTATGAATCTAAGTGTCCAGGTTTCCAGCAGCCCCTTGATCTTTTCCAGTGTTGTTTTCTCATTCGTTGTTTTCTCATTCTGTGTTAAGGTGCTTCTTAGGCTTATCCCAAATTGAATACCCAGGTATTTGACAAACCCAGGTTGCCAGGCCACCCCTGAGGTACCCATTACCTCTCTGGTAGTGTGTATGTTGAGGGGCATGCGTTCTGATTTGTCTCTATTGAGTTTGTATCCTGAGTGTTTAGCGTATGTTTCAATGGTTTGCATGAGTGCTGGTATGGATTGGCTTGGGTTCTCCGTTATTATGAGTAAGTCATCCGCATAGGCAGCAAGTTTGGCTGTGGTGTTGTTGATGGTTACGCCTGCTATATCGCTGTTAGCTAGTGTGTCTCTAATCAGGGGTTTGAGTGCTAATAGGAACAGTATCGGGGATAACGGGCAGCCTTGTCTATTCCCTCTCTCAAGGTTAAATTGGGCAGATGAACTTCCGTTAATAGCTATCTGTGCTTTAGGGTTTTTGTACAGTGCCATGACTTTCTTCGTGTAGCTGTCTCCTAGGTTGTATGCCTGCATGCTCTTCTCTAGGAAATTCCAGGATACTCTGTCAAAGGCCTTTTCTGCGTCTAGCGTGATAGCTACAGCAGCGTTGTATGATTTTGATGAGTACTCTATGACTTGGCAGAGGAGTTTTGTATTATCGTGAGACATGCGTATTTTCATGTAGCCTACCTGTGTGTTCCCAATCAGTTGTGGTAGTACTTTGTTTAGTCTTGTGGCTAGCACTTTGGTGTATAACTTGCAATCTAAGTTTATGAATGAGATGGGGTGGTAGTTTTTGGGCCATTGCGAGTCTATGCCTTCTTTGGTTCTACCAATTATGTTGGCGTGTAACATGGTTTCTGTTACTACCCCCTCCTTTCCGCAGTGGTTGAAGATTTTAGTCAGGACTGGGAGAAGCTGGTCTTGGAAGGTTTTGTAGAAGGGTGCTGTGTATCCATCTGGACCTGGGGCTTTGTTATCTTTTAGTGACTTTATAGCTATAGTGATCTCAGTCATTTTTATGTCTTGGCCTAGTGTCTTAGGTAAGCATGGGCGAATTTTGCGAATCTCGCGTTCGCGAATTTTGCGGATTTGCAAACTCGCAATCCGCAAAATCCGCGAATTCTCGCGAATTTGCGTTTTTGTTTTTTTTGTGTTCGCGCGGGTTTCTGCCAGGTCGCGAGGGTTTTTGTACAATTTCGCAAACGCGAACTTACCTGTCGGGTCGCAAGTTTTGCGAACTTGTTGTTTCTACGTGTCCAGCCTGTTTGGGACACTCTTCTTCATCACTGCCACCCTCTGTCACCACTGCCACTCTCTGGTTTTCCCATGCCACCCTCTGGCTCACCCATGCCACCCTCTGTTTCATCACAGCACCCTCTGGTTGTCCAGTGTACATTATTGTGGCAAAGCAAAGCACACCTTCCCTGCCTCAAGTGACCTGAATTAATTTGGGGATGATTAATGTGTCACAAAATATTTTTTTAGCTGGCACCTGCTTCCTTAGTGCTTCCTGATTAGTGATCTTTTGCACTTGCTAAGTGCTTTCATTGTTGCAAAATTAGTTACAACACCTGCCCTGCCCCAACTGACAATAATGAATTAGGGGCTGATTAATGTGTCACTGGATTTGAACTTCCAGCCTGGCTCCTGCTTGTCTCCCTTAGCTGTAATTCAGGACCTTTGTGGCATATGTGTAACTATTCTGAGGGTCAGAGCAGGGTCACATAATAGTTGCAAGTAGGCAACTGAACTCTGGAGGGGCCCCTCAGGAAGCACTACAGGAAATGGCTACTAATGATGAGCTTGAACTTTTGAACCTGGTAAGTAGTTTCAGTTTTGCTAAGATCGTATTTCTGCAATTTAGCGCTTATTCGCGGGGCGCAAAGTTGAACTGGGAAGCCGCGAACTCACGCGAACAGTGCGAGCAAGCCATAAAATCCGCTGCTCGCGGATTTGCTAATTTACCGAAAATCCGCAAAATCCGCGAGCGGAACGGATTTTCCGCCCATACTTAGTCTTAGCTTCATCTGCCGTTATCTTGGGTAAGTTTAGTCTGTCTAGGTAGGCTGAGCTGCCCTCCTGGTCTAGATTGTCGTCTCTTTTGTAGAGATCTTTGTAGATTTCCATGAACGTGTGTAGGATTTCCTTGTGGCGGGTGTGTGTCTTGTTGTTTGCATCTGTGATTTTGGAGATGCAGTGTTGTCTTTGCTTGCGTTTGAGATATGATACTAGTATTTTCCCTGCTTTATTAGCTTCGCAGAGGTTGATTTGTTTGTATTTTCTTATCCACAGACCTACTCTTTTGCTAAGAATTCTGTTGAACTCGTATTTTTTCCCCGTGAGTTCTACCAGAACAGTTGTATGTCAATACAACGCGGGCTTTTACTCCGCGTGCCATTACAACGCGGGCTGTACAACGCAAGTCATTACCACGACTTGCGCTGTAGGCTGCTGGATTTAGGAATAGTAAGATTTACTATTCCAACACCAGCCTACATACAGTAGGGAAGGTGTTGAAATAGTAAATCTACTATTCCTTAGCCTAGAGCGCCCTCCAGCGCAAGTCGTGGTAACGACTTGCGTTGTAAAGCCCGCGTTGTAATGGTAGTGCGGTGTAAAAACCTCTTGGTAATGGATGTTCTCCACCAGAACAGCTGTGTTTGAGGTGTCTCCGATATGCTTATTTTCCAGTTGTTTAATGTCCGTTTCTAGCTGATCTAGCTGACCTCTTGTTTCCCTGTCTCTTCGGGCCTTGATTTCTAATAGCGTGCCTCTGATGGTGCCCTTAAGGGCGTCCCATAGGCTTTTAGGATCTATGTCCGGTGTGTCGTTTTCTGTTAAGTAGTCCTTGATGGCTTTCTCAATTTTGTTTTTGTCCTCCTGTTTTGCCATTGTTATGTTGTTGAACCGCCATGTGCGGGTGGTGTGCTCATTATGCCGACCTGTTAGCTGTAGACTGATGCAAGAGTGGTCTGAGATTGTCCTTGCCGCAATATCTGTGTGTTCGTTCAGGTGTGTGTGTGTGAGCCTGAGATGAAGATTTAGTCAATTCTGCTGTAGGAGTTGTGTGGGTTGGAATAGAAAGTTTAGTCTCTAGTGTCTGGGTGTTGTAGGCGCCATGGGTCTTTCAGGTCGAATCTATTACAAATGTTTTTAGAATGTTGTAGGAGGCTGGAGGCCGTGCTTGGGAGCTTGCTTGTCTGTCTAGGGTGTGGTCTAGGACTAGGTTGAAGTCACCTGCCACGATGTTCATGTCATTCGTCTGGTTTGCCTCTAGTTCCCTTGTCACCCCTTCCCTGTATGTTGTGTCATCTATGTTTGTTACTAGTATGGTTTCCTCCGCTCTTTTGAGTTGGGTGATCAGTAGCCTACCTTCGTTGTCATGCTGTTCTTTCTCAATGATTAACTTGGATTTAGTGTTTACCATGGTGATTACTCCTCGTTTTTTGCCTACCACCAGTGAGCAGTTTAGCTGGACTATTCATCTCGCTCTAAGCTTAAGCGCGTCTTCCAAGGAGAGTTTGGTTTCTTGCAGGAGGATAATATCGCCTTTAGTCTTTGCCAGGTAATCTAATACTTTCTTTCTTTTAATTGGGTGGTTCAGACCTTTGACGTTGAGAGAGATAATTTTTAGGTTAGCCAGCAGTGCGTTATTGTTATTCATTGTGCTGGCAAACAGATTGCGGTCTTACAAGCATGTATTTACTGCGATGTTTGGGTGTCTGCGGTCTGTCTGTGTGAGTCAATTTAGCTGGTAATGGTTGACGCTTTGACCCAGGCTTACTGTCTGAGGGTTTGATAAGGACAAAGACGAATACTCGGGCATGACATACTGGACAAACTTGACAAACAGGACAAACATGACTGACGGGACAAAACCTCTTCTCCCTCTCCCCCCTCCCACTAATGTGTTGAACTGCAGACGTGCGCCAGCAAGGTCCCCCCCACCCTGCTACAACCCCGGGATAGCTTATTACGTTAGTCTAGTTTGTAAATTCTGCGCTCGTTTCATTAGGTTGGTGGGCGTGTCTAATGCCCCCCCCACCCCCCGATCAGTAGCAGTTACTTGCATAGTGTTTAAAGGATATAGACAGTCTTTTGGTTGGTTTGGTCAGACTTTCCTTCTTTGTGCATTTGTTCCTTTACTTCTTATTGCCTTTCCTTGAGGTAGGTTCTGTTGTAAACTGTGGTAGAGCTTGCGAGCTCCTGAGGTAGATTTCCCTTACTTTAGTGTCTGTGGTGTCCTTTTACAGTGTCTTTTCGTGAGGTAGATTCTTTGTGGGATACTAGCAGTCTTTCTTGCCTAATCAGTTCCAGTTTGAGTTTGGAGGACTGGCGAGGCGCTTCTTTTTCTTGACGTGGTTGTCGTTTCCATTTCTTGTAATAGGTATCGTGACAGTTCAGCTGGGTCTTCGAATGTTAGCGTGATTCCTTTGTTGTTCATCCTGAACCTTGATAGGTCGGTGAAGGAAAACTTGATATTTTCTTTCCTTAGCTTATCTCTTTGGGCCAGAAAGCCTTTCCTGATATCTACTGTTGTCTTCGAGTAGTCCTGTGTGAGGATAATCTTGTGTCCATTCCATTGTAGGTTTTGGGTCTTCCTCGCTACCCCAAAGATGGCATCGGTTTGGTGTGAGCGTAGTGGTTTGCAAATTATCGGCCTCGATCTGTTGGTTTGTTTGGAGGCCGGAACTCTTTAGGCTTTGTCCAGCTCAAAGGGGTTTTCGAATTTTAGATTTGTTAGTTTGGGTATAAGATTCTGTAACATTGCCACACACGAGCCAGCTTTATCCTCCTCTCCTTCCGGTACTCCCAGAATTCTTATGTTTCCCTTTCTTTGTCGGTCTTCAAACTCTGCTGCTTGTTTACGGAGATCTGTTGTTGCCTTAGCAATGGTGCCAATTGCCTTGCCTTTGAGCTGCGACCTGTCTTCTAGTCGCTGACTCTTTGCTCACTGTTGATAATCTATTATTTGTCGCATGCATGTCCGCCCTGACTGCTGCTAGTTAGAGTTGTATGGCGTCCGTAGATTTTTTCGTCGATTTGGCCAAGTCGTGGACTTCAGCTAGTTTTTTAAGTATGCTATCCAGCGAGCTGCTAATGTCTGACTTCTGTTTGAAGGGGGATTCTAGGTGCCCTTCGAGTTTGTTTTTCTTCGGTTGTTGTGTCAGCTTCCCGTCGTTACCTGCCATTTTTGCTAGTCCTCTTTTAGCTTGCAGGAGTTCGAATCTTTTGTTGCTGCACAATGGTGTGGGCTGGGGTGCACGCACTTGTTGGCCGTTTTCGTTCCACCCATGTGACCGTAGAGTGGCTCCTGGGTTTAGACTCTTCTGCTTGCTGTCCTTGGTACCCTCTGGTCTGTATACTCTTTTGTGCACTGTGTTACTTAGGGGCTTTCCCTCCCCCGTGGCTGTGTTCCTTAGTTTTGGTGTGGGCAGTATATTCCGTTGTTTAACAGCACTCTCCTTATACTACCGTCGGTCGCCGCTTACTTTCCGTTAGCTCTTTCGTGTTGCAGTTTTTTCCGGTGTCCGTCTAGCTCTTAGTACCCGGATGGTCACCGTCTTGTGGTGTTTTTGCTTTGTATCTGCTCTTGGGAGGGCCCTTCCCTCCTGCTGGTTGTGGAGATTTTTGCCTTAGTGAGCGGGTGCGGATCACTTATTGCCCCCCCACCCCCATCAGCCTTCTTTTATTAGGGCTTGATTCTTATATCTGCCGGCCGCACTGTGTCGGGAATGAGGCTGCCTCTTCGGGGTCTTGCTTGGCTAGGCGGTTGTGGTGTCGGTTCCGGGGATTGGTGGTTTGTACTGTTTTTGTGTTTGCGGTTTTGTTTTAGACCGATTGTGTTGTCTCTGATATATAAGACTGCCCCACCACTTTCCTCCCCTCGTGGTACT
Organism: Lissotriton vulgaris; assembly: GCF_964263255.1. NCBI lineage: Eukaryota > Metazoa > Chordata > Amphibia > Caudata > Salamandridae > Lissotriton > Lissotriton vulgaris. The sequence goes on from NC_141695.1 coordinate 1,260,225,814, forward strand.
GTTCGCTAGCTCAGGGAACCACTGAGCGCCGTATTTCTCCTTTATGCCAGCTTAGCCGCTGTGTGTCTCTTCGCACTCGAAATGGCTCTTTGGGGTGTTTGTTGCGCACTGCGGGCGGAGCCTTGGGTGGCTGCCCGTCGCCTAGTTCGCTCAGTCTGTTTAGTTTTTCGCGCTCACGATGGCCCCTGGGAGGGTAGACAGCTCTCCTCCTCGTCTGCGTCCCCCGTTATCGCTTACATTGCGCTCTGTAGGTGGCGCCAAGGGTGGTTATTCCTTCCTCCGTTATCGCTTACATTGCGCTCTGCAGGTGGCGCCTGGGTTGTTCTTTCTTCCGTGCCAGTATACTGTCTGCCTGTTTGGTTGCTGCGTCCTCGATCGTCTGGCTTATATTTTGTCCTCTTCGTGCCAATTTTAAATTGTGTCTTCCCACCTCACCTTCCAAAATGGCACCACAGGTCTGCTACTGCAGCCTGGGTAAGGTGGTGCATGCACCCCTTACTGAAATATAGGTTACCTATATCTACCTTATATCACTGACACATATAAACCTATAAGCCATTCTTATGGCAGGCCTTGACAATCCTGAAGGCAGAGTGCTTGGTTTTGTGTGAGATGATGCCCATGCATGAGCAGGACCCCTCTGCAGCTTTCAGAATCACTTCTCTGTAGCTGTTCTGGGATGCAGCCAGACCATATACTCTTAAGTGCATTATAACCTCACGGTTAATTCTAACTTTGGAATGGCTGCATAGAAACATGTCTTGTTTGGTGTCAAACACTTTGGAATCCTACCCCCCACAAGGGGGTAGATTTCCGAGGCTCCCGCCGGATCCCGAAGGATTTGCGACACAGGACCCAGACCATCAGACATCTCCGAGGCTGACACGAGATCACAGCAAAGCTGAGGCCCGCAGCCATCACAAGAGATGTGGAAACTGAATCCCTGGACACCCTGCACATTTGCTAGTGCATCGACTTCCTGATCTTTCCCGAAGTTGTGCATTGGGCTACTTGTAGTCCAAGCCCCGAGCACCATTTGCACTGAAGATTGTGAGCCTACACTCCACAAGTGTTCCGTGGGCCTGCTTCTAGTATTTCCGCTCAAGGCTCCTTCGCGATCCCTGGTCCGTCGACTGGTGGGTCCCCACGAAGGTAACTCTTCTGTTTCTTGGGCTTTCCTGGTTGCTCCAGACGTGCCATGATTCCCCTCCAAACGGTGAATCCCTCAGACCTTGCTGGTCTGCACCAAAGCCAATCTTTGCTTTCTGCGTGGGTTGCTGTTGCCAAGGCTTGTTGGGTCCAATAAGGATACCGACACCGCAGCACTCAACATCCTTTGTGGGACAGCTCAAATCCAGCTCCTGGTTGTCGTTGATGACTCCTGGTCCTCGTGGCTGAAGAGTCAAGCTTCACCTTCTTCACCTGAAATCACCCGACATTGATTGGCATCTTCTCACCTTCCTGGTCACTGGCTAGTGACCCAGACTCTGTCCCCTCTGCTTTCAGGTTCTTAGATCTTCGATCCACCCGGATACTTTCCACTTGGTCGCCTGCAGCACTTCTTCGCAGCTCGCCATAGGAAACGATGACGAAACCCGACACGAAAAGACAACTATACACCCGGCTTCCCTGGCTACTCCGGTGCTCCCGTGGGTCTTGACTTTCAAACTGTCTAGTACTGAAGGGGTTTGTTCCTAGTCCACTCCTAAGTGTCCCTAATCTGTAATTTTCCAACCGCGACTTTCCCCATAGAAGTTAATGGTGATTCGCGACTGTGTTTAGACACTGCACACGTCCCCCGCGGGTCCCCTGTGTCACTACCTTGGGTAGTTCCTGGTGGCCCCAGCGTTTCTAAAGGCTCTAGGCCTTGTATCTATGTCAATTGTGGTTCTTATACCACTTTCTTAGTATATAGTTTGTGACGCCCCTAGGGCTAATCATATATTGTGCTAATTTACTGTGTGCTAAATAAGTTTATGTTATGTACTTTTGCCTCTAGACTCATAAAGAGACTAGAGGGATGTGTTTAGAATAAATAAATATATTTTATATATATACCTGGTGTGATTTTCCTTTCATTTGGTCATTACATGATATTATAGACTGGTAAAAGAAGCTGCTTTACATTCCTTCAAGACTTAGCCTGAAGGTTGCTCTACACAGATACCACTAGGATAGCTTTCTATAAGGGTGTCTTTAACCTACCATCAATAAGGCGTTGTTTGGACTGGTGCAAGGTGCCCACTAGAATAGTGGACAGCATATGCCAGGCCAACTTCTCACAGCGAGTGAGTGTTCCTTTTTGGAAAGGACACAGTTTTCGGGTCTCTGATTCTAATCAGCCAAATCAAATGTAGCTCATAGTAGGTGCAGTTTCATTAAACTGTACTAGAGCATGACCAGTCAATCTATCACATGCCAAGCTCTCCTATGTCTCTCCAGCTCGCATCACAGAAAGGATGAGCTTAAACTAGCATTGACAAAGCCAACCAGTTTCAACCTTTGGGATTGGCTTTACCAATGTCTTCTGGTCACAATGTACAGCACTGGCAAAATGCTGTGCAGCATATCCAAAAGAAGATCACTTTGTATGTGCCTGATGTGTGTGTGCTGCACAGGCGCCTTATTTTTATTTACCTAAAAATGAAAAAGTAGCAAAAAGGGTTTTTAGGCATAGGGTCCTCTGCCGCCCTACCCCCCCCCCCCCCCCCCTCTAAAAAAAACACAAACCACAGTGGGCTGTGGAGAAGCAACAGAGAAGAGGGGCCATCACTGAGACAGGCGGAGAAGCACACAAGTTAAAAAGCAACAATGAATGCGAGAAAGAGGGTTTGAAAATAGGGGAGAAGTACACAGTAGACTCTGCAACATGAGGGAGAAGCATCACAAGATGCCTGGGGGAGTGGGTAGGAAACATGAGAAAGTAAGCTGGAAAGGGCATGCTTTCTCATGGCGAGCGTAAGAAAAAAGTAGTTCCTTAAAACTGAGAAGTGGAAGGCTAGAATCCAGCCAATCAGGGAAATGGTAACAAGGATATGCTTCAGGGGTGGGATAAACACAATGGACAAGCTGGAACAACGAAAACAACTGAATAAGAAAACAAATGAGTGACACTAAAGCCAACCAATGGTAAGTAGTGGGCGGGTTGTAAGACCCTATAAGTTATTGGTAAGCATACACTAGGCATTTTGCAACCAGGCAGTGCAAAGCACGGGGGGAAGAATATAAGGCAGAGGGAACAGCTTGTAGGAGCAGAAACATTTTCTCATCAGAAGACTGTATGTAGGCAGAAAACAAGAAACAAATCCGTTAACAAAGAATACAATTTTGTGAAAGAAATGAAAAAAATATTTAACGCTAAGCAATAGTAAAAAAACATAAGTTACCTATGTGGCTAGGCCAGAACTCTCAACGAATCCTCGTTCAGGCATGCACAGTTCACCTAGTCCAGTTTTCCTGGTTGCATTCTGGTATTTGAGTTATAGTCATGTTTTTAGAGTCGAATAAACAGAACTACACTGTCCACAAAGATATGGGAAACATGAAATATCTGCTAGGCTATCGGATAAGAGAGTTCGCCAAGCCTGGCTGCTAAAGCAGGGCCAATTTAATAAGCTGCATATGCCCCTAAATATCAGGGAAGGAGATCTCTCCCAAACCAGCCTACCTGTGGGTAGTAACTCACAAATGTAGCCATGGTTTAGGATGCTCGCTGGCCTGTCTGCGAGGAAGCTCCAGGTATCAGCGTTTGCAAGGCTCTGTTTCTAAACACGCCCCTCGGTCGGCTTCTTTGGCTGGAGCCTGGACAAAGAGGTGTGTGAGTAATTCTCATATTGATGGCGCATACATTCGCAGAGATTTTGCAAAGTGTCATGTTGGATTTGGTATTGCAAAATAGGCAGGTGACTTTATTTCTTCGAGTTTCCGAAAGACTAATCAGGTTGTGTTTCATAAGGTCTACTTCAGGCATAGCCAACTCAGCCTTTCATCCTTTTGGGGTCAGCTAAAGGAAGCCCATTTATGAATGTGCAAGATTGGAAAATAAAAGAATGTGGCATTATGACAGCTCAGTCGGTTAAGAGTCGATCAAGGACTGTGGGGGGGTCTGTGTAGAGAGAGCTGTGAGTTTCAGGTTCCAATCGCAGCCTTATGTTTTTATATTATTTGTATACCCTCTACCCCAGGATGTTGATCGTTATGAAAAGTCTCTTAAAGGGTGTTGCTCATATTGTTGCTTGTAAATATAAGGTTTGTGGGATTGGGGACCCCTCTTTAGAACAGGCCTTTGAACACAAACGTTGTAGAGCTGACCCTACAACAGAAAGTGTCTGTCTGTGGATGATCACACACTTCACTGTAAGCGTGCCAACTAAAAGTAAGCTAGTCTATCTTGAAAATGTGAAAGTTCCTTAGAGTTTTTGCAGCATAGCTTGATCTGTTTCCTTAGTACTCCTTCCTCTGATTCCCTTTTCTAGACGAAATTTAAATGTGAAGTGTAAATGTGGCATTTGTCTGCATTTCTTTGGCTAAAGGGTGGAGACCAGGTGCTGGGGTGGGAAGGAATGCAAATTGAGCTCCCCTTGCAAATGCAATGAGGCCTTCAGTAGAGAGGGGCTGTTAATAACTTGTTCCTATTAAGCACTGCCAGTTTGGCAAATGGGGAGTGTGTAGAGTGGCACTACCGTTTCTATTGCTCAGGTGAAGAAGTTTCTAGGCAGGGCCTTTCCTTTTGGGTCTCTGATTACTGCTACACGAAAGCTGAATGACAGCCAGATGCAAGATCTCACACTTCATTGTGCCTAAGTTGTGGGTGCTCCAGATGAGACATAGCCCTTGTTCTACCTGCCCTGAAAAACATTAATTTACACAAATCCACTAAACAGACTTTGTTTTCCTTCACCCCACTTTGGTCATTGAAGGGAAAGGGCAGGTACATCATTTAAAGCAAAACATTCCTATTTTGTGCTTTCCTTCCATCAGATTTTATGGGAATATGAAACCATATGTATTTAATACTATTTATGCACAGGTGATGCTAGTGTGTGTGGACAGTGGTGCAGGATGAAGACCCCATATGATTGGTCTTAAAAGGGGTTGAAACGTCAACACCTCATGGGTCTACCCATATCTTTAATTGAAGGACTTCCAAACTCAAATACCCATATAACTGGGTTTGTTATTGAATCACTCTTGCACTCTATGGGTATTGGTCCATTGTACATATTGTAAATACGTGTTTCTGTACCCTTTTCTTATTTTGTATGGCTCACTGCACTTCACTTACATTGCACCGTCCCTTGGAGCACCTCTGGTTTATTACAGTATGATTAATTACATGTGATCATTCAAATTCAAAATCACCTCTCTTAATTAATGTTGATTTGTTATATCTTTTGCAAAGATTGACCTAATTCTTCTCCTTTTTAGTTTAGTTGGACCCGTTACTTGCTAAATTGATACTAACAATACCTGGCGGAACTATTTTAATTCGTACTTCATTACCTTGTTCTGGGGATTACAGGGTGCCCCAGTGTTTGGTGCAGCAATGCAATAAAATACATGAACGGCAAGGGACTACAGTCGGCTAACTGATCTTTAGGATTAGATATGTTACAAAGCTGATCGTTTGTCATTGAGGAGAGGATATTGGCAAAGCTTCTATGTGGTCACTGAGGCATGGCTAGCATGGAGTATCAATCAAGTGTGTGTGTGCATGGGTATGTGTGTGTGTATGTGCACACGCGCGTTCATGGGCATATATGCATACTCGGTACTGAAATAGCACTGGCTGGGTGTCGGTTCTGATTGCACAACACAATCTCTCTCCATTTATCTCAGGTATTCAGACTCGAGTGCATCGTAAGACAGTACTCAGTTGTTCTGGTAGGGATGTTTGTTACTTCAGTGAATACCAGGGGGTGCTGTATGTCAGGTTGTGTGTCTATGAAGCTGTGTGTGTGTGTATGAGTGTCTCAGTCTGGAAAGGGAGAGTATGTAAGGCTCCCAGAGAATGTATGAGTGAAAGGTTGTGTAGATAACAAAGATCTGAGTCTAATACAGATAAGGACTGAGGTGTAGTGGCAGAGTTACAACTGGCTGAAGCAGGGGGTGCTGCAACTGAGATGCATTTATAGAAGCTTTTGTTTATGATTTGCAATGCAATAATATGGAGCACTGACAGTCAGAATTGGCAAAGCTGTGTGTTCTGAAAGTTAGGAATGTTATCTATTGTATATGTGGGGGGTGTCACAGCACTGATACCTTCGGGGAACATCCTTTACGACGCAACTATTACCCCGCACTACCATTACAACGCAGGGATTACAACGAAAGTCGTTACAACGACTTTCGCTGGAGGGCGCTGTTGAATAGGGAATAGTTTAATTTTCTATCCAACACCTTCCCTACTATCCACGGGGACTGGAGTTGGAATAGAAAATTAAACTATTCAACTATCCAGCGCCCTCAACGCAAGTCGTTGTAACGACTTGCGTTTTAATCCCCGCGTTGTAATGGCATGCGGGGTAAAAGCATGCGTTGTACTGACATACAACCATACCTTCGGGACAGAGCCTTGCATCAACTTAAGTCCCATTACTTGTTGCACAATATCTTGTATTGGGTGTAAATTTCAGATGTTGCTGCATTGGGTGCATGTCTCATAGTTTAAAGGAAGGTTTAATTCAATGGTGAGTTTCCCTTCTGGAACACAACTTCAATCCCTGATGTAAATTCCAGAAATTAATCCCCAGATTGACTCATTTGGTGAGAGTTATACATCTTAAAGAACAATCTTGCTCATTGAGTGCATCCATTAAGTCACAAAAGAATGATTTCATACAATCTCAGTAACAACATATTATGGAGTACAAGTTGCACTACTTTAACACGCATATGCCTCTTTATTTTGCTTTCCGTCACCCCGCATGTTGTTACAACGCGGTCGTTACGATGAACGCGTTGTAACAATGCATACCATTACCACACAAGTCGTAAGAGGGGGGCGCTGGATGTTGGAATAGTATAATTTACTAGTCCAAGTCCAGTCTGTGCGTACAGTTGGAAAGGTGTTGGATTTTAATTCCAACATCCAGCGCTCCCCTCTGCAAGTCATTTTAACGCCTTGCAGGGTAATGGTATGTGTTGTTACAAAAGTCGTTGTAACAACCATGTTGTAACAACACGTGAGGCGACCTATTCGTAATAAGGGCTGTTTACCCTTTAACACCATCTTCTCAAAAATATCTTGGGGTGGTGACCTGCAACCTCTACAGACAGGAGAGATGCTCGGTTACTATTACATGGAAGAACTGGAGAAAATAATTGGTGCCCACTCTGAACCTATGGCATCGTGGCTTTAGGTGTAGATTTGGGCTTTCAAATGTACTCTTTTGACAGCATTGCCCACCATCCAAACTATCTCACTGGGGACCCGTGCTGACTACTTTCCCTACATTTAAACTGGAGGAGGTGGACTGCCCAAAAGCAGATTAACCCCAGGTGAGAAAGAGCCCATTGTCTACTTTGTAAATAATTCTGTGGCTGCTATCAGATACGAATGAATTCCCAGTTGAGCTCCTAGCTCCCATAGAGCAATAGAAAGGTTCATGGAAATAAGGGACGTCTGTGCATGCTACGTTTCTTTAAGTTTGCCTAGGTACACCTCTGGAATAAATAAAAACACTTTCATGGTTGTTTGGCCTGTGGCATAGCAGTGAGTATTTTTAAGAGTGGGACCTATCTTTAACCATTCTTTTTCAAAAAACAAAAGCACAGTTCTGAGAGCTAAGCCTAGCAAACAGCATAGTGCTAAAGTGGCACAGTACCTTTACTCACGTGCATAGATACTAACATGTGCCTTTTGAATTTGGCACTGCAGTGTGCCACTTTCTAAACACTGTACTATGACATAAGCTTGGCATATATGGGCATATTTACAAGCCACTAATGCCACCAGAGCGTCACTTTTTTTGACGCTCCAGTGACGTTGCGCTAGTCCATAATTACAATACAATTCAGCTCTAAGCCACTTAACATGGCTTAACGCCACCTTGTAAATATGCCCCTTACCACCACCATCTGCTGCGCAAAGGAGTAGGCAATGGGTGTTGCTGTGGGTGTTTCACCGCAACTCCCATTGCTTTTTGATGCTGCCCCAAGTAATACATGGTCTTAGAATGGCTATACGAGGTGAAATTGTTAATTTCTACTCGTTTTTTACTCTTTCTATGTGTAGTGTATTCTGCATCACACATAGAAAGAGTAAATCGCCATTATTGATTGTTTATGTGCAGGTAGGTAGGTGTGCCTTACTGCACATAAACTAATCGCCCCTGTAGCGCAGGCACCCTTGGAACATGGCGCAAGGGTACATACGCTGGCGCTGGGCAGCTTTTTTAGCGCTAGGAGAAACGCAGGGGTGTGCCAAAATATTATTGCTTGAACTACACCCGTGAGTTCACACTATAGATAATGGTTAAAGAAGCTCACACTCCTCTTATAGGAGGAAGCTCACACGGATAAAACACTGCTCGAGGAAGCTCACACTAACAGGGCATTGCTGGGAGGATGATCACACATGGGGCTCTGCTGGAGAGAACTCACTCTCTTCTTGACAGGACACACACAGTAAGGGACAAAGACAATAGCTCACACCTTTTGGTTACCAATACAGAACTAATGACCTTGGGCCAGATGTAGGTAAGTATATTTTACCGATTCATAAATACCGAATTTTACCGATTCGGTATTTATGAATCGGTAAAATAGAAGGGGGGAGATTTAGGTAGAATCGGTAATTGAATTACCAATTCGGTATTTACCGAATCGGTAAATACCAATTCGGTAATGCCCATTGATTCCTAAGGGCATTGAAGCCCATAGGAATCAATGGGCATTACCAAATCGGTATTTACCGATTCGGTAAATACCGAATGTTGCAAGGGTGCAGGGGCTGTCACTTTGACACCCTCTAGCACCCTGAATTCAGGCACGTGTGACATGTGGCACACAGACATGCCCTAAGGGCATGTCTGTCTGTCACATGGCATAGGTGTGCATGCACACATGTGGAATCTGTATTTTACCATCCAATTGGATTGGGTGGTAAAATACCGATTCGGTAAGGCCTGTGGGACTCAGAAGAAGCAAGTTACTGAATCGGTAAAAATACCGATTCAGTATTTTACCGATTCAGTAAATTTACTGATTCAGTAAATTTACCGAATCGGTAAAATAGGACCCCTACATGCCAAATACTTAATACCGGTCGGTAACGGCCGAAATCGGCCGTTACCGACCGGTATTTTGGCTCCTACATCTGGCCCCTTGTCACTGTTTTTGCCAATGCTGTGCAGCAGCAGCCAAAAAAACATAAGAAAAAAAGCGCTCCTTCTTGTCTGAGGCAGAATGGTGGGCAAAAAACCATGTAATAGATTGCGCCCAGAGTTATCACCAGAGGCTGGTATTAACTCAAACAATCCACCCACCACTATTGTGATTTCCTGCACGCATGCGTCATCTTGCTATGCGTCATGAGACGGCCGCCATTTTGTCTGTTTTTTAATGTCAAATTCTATCATGGCAGACGCCAAACTTGGGAGCAGTAAAAAAAAAAGAGTAATTTAAATGGCTCAAGAGCACATTTTGTAAAAGAAGCAGCCCAGTAAAAAACGGCTATTGCCGGGGCCCTCCAAAATATTGACATGGTAACGGTGGTGGAGCAATGTGAAGAATAAATCAATGCGAGAAGGTGAGCAACGAGGTGTAGAGGAGCAACAGAGGAGCTTTAGGTGGGCAGAATTAAAAAGAATGATAAGCACAAAACTTTAGACAGGGAGAGATGGGATTAGAGGCAGATGAGCTAAGGGGGTGGAGGGAGCAACAAGCAACCCACAGGTGGTGGGTATTTGAAGGAGAGAGGTGCATACAAGGGAAGGAGCAAGAAAACATGCATTCCCATTAGGAGCAAGAACACTTGCATTCCCATTGAGTGCTGAAAAAAAAGGAGTTGTTTAAATGAGAACCCTTGAAGGATAAAAAGTCATATAATCAAAAGGCTGGTAAAGAAACCATGCTCCAGGGAAGGGACAAACACAAGAAGAAGGAAACCCAATAAAATAACAAACATTGGTAATGCATTGGTTTCGCCTATGTAATGATTAAAGAGCTGTTATCTAATAATCGTCCTGGAGAAGGAAAGAGCTCCCTGAGAGATAACACAGGAGTGGAGAGGATGTGGCGCAGCGGCCTGAGCTGCCAACTCGAGAGCTGGGAATCATGGTTCTAGTCTTGGTGGCGCCGCGCAACATCCTGTGATTTTATGCAAATCACTTAATCTCCCCAGGCCATAAATTGTTTTATAAATATGCTGCAAGAGTAAAAGTCAAAACGTTATTAAAATATAGTTCAGCCGAAGAGGATTTTAACAGTATTTCGGCGGCAAAACTGATAATAGAAGCAGACAAGGAACAAGCATTGGTAAATGCAGGAAAATATGTTACAGCCAATAGAAATGGAGGAAAGGTAAGTGGCACACACAGGAACCAATGAGAAGCCAGGAAAGAGTTTATATGAAAACCAATAGAATTTTTCAAGCACAGCGAAGCCCTGTGGAGGCGAAACCTAAAAAGGAAGAAAACGAAAGCCAACCATCAGTAAGCAATGAGTTAGCCCAAAGCCCACTGTAAGTATTGGTATTATCAACAATAGGTCTTCAACAGTAAACGTAAAAAAAAAAATTCATAAAGCACGATCATATCTCCCCTTAAGGTTTTAAGGCGCTGGGAGCCTTCTGGGAGGTTAAGTGAGCTATTGCCCAGAGTCACATGGTGCTGAGACGAGCTGCAGCTGGGGATAAAACCAGGAGCCCTGCACTCCAGAGTCAGCTGCTCTGGCCATTGCGCAACTCCTCTCACAGTTAACACTAAACAGTTAAGATCTGTTTAGGCAAGCTCTCAACAGGTTTACATTTAAAGGGCTGTAAATAACAGTTCCACAGTAATGAGTAATCAATTCTTTATTTTTCTTTGTGATAGACATCATACAGAGTACTGGAGCACCATCAGGTTCACCATCACAGTGCAAAGAAGGGTGTAGCAAAGAGCCTGGCATGTCACTGGTGCTGCATTTGCCCTAACTGCCTTTTTAATGGCACAGGTCTTACATGTAACTGCATCTAGGTGGCTGACTCCATTAATTCAGACACAGTGGCATAGCTAGATGTCTCCCTGTTTCACTATGCTTGGTGCCATCTGATTCTGCTCTGAAGGAAACAAATCCCATACGCTCTAGCACATAGATTCTTCACTCCTCAGAGCCTTGCGTAGAGTTATAATTTATTTATTTATCCGTACAACAGCCATGCTAGTACTTAGCAACCCTGATGTCTGAGTCTCACACGAGCCAGCATGCCTCCTACATGCTCCTCTGAATCTTTTGGTCCACGGCTCCTGATCCAGAGGTGTATCTTGGTTTTTGGTCACCATCTATTCCTAACAATACATCAGCCGAGCACTGGGAGCACAGCAAACCCTGAACAATAACTAAAGGGGAAGAGAAGAGCATTAGTTCCCCAGTACCAGCACTTTTCAGGGCACACCCTTTTGCTGCGAATTGTTTATACAGATTGTGAAGGTAATCTGTCCTGTTTACTAATGATGAGGCAGCTAACGTGGCCATACCAATAGATGCCACCAGATACTGGTGCAGCCATATTTTCTTTTCCCCTGGAGTGCATTTTCCACACTTAGAAAGAAGTGCTTGTGTGATGTGGCGTCCAGTATGAAAAGTTTGACCTGGGCCCTACAAAATCTTCTGACCTGTGCGCTGACCTGCCTGCTGGGCTTTCTTCCCCATTTAGCAAAAGTAGTTAAGCAGACAGAGTGTGCATACTTGCAGGTGTAACTATCGGGGTACCTGAGCTAATAAAACATCTCCATATTGCCCCAGTCTAGCCAATAGAATGGTGAGGGGAGTAAACTAGAAAATACCTTAATACGGTCCCAGCCTTACCAATGAGGGTCAGACCTGGGGTTATAAAGCACCTGAATATTGCCCTAGGATAACCTATGACAGATTGAGAAGGAGATGAGAAAATCCCTGAACATTGCACCATGCTCAAAAGGAGAGAAAGAAGAGGATGACGCAGTATTTGAACACTGCCAGGCAGCTCCCTAGAGGGGAGCAGTTAGAGCTCTTCAACGGAGCATTCCTAATGTACTCCGGCACCGGCACGGCCTCATGTAAGTCGATAGCCGCTCCGAGCATCAGCACGCAGTGACAATACACCCTGCAGCGTACTCTCTGTCCGGTTCGATTGTGGTCGCCACTTACCATATTTACGGGTCTACCCCCAAGAGACGTTCCTCATGTCTATGTAAAGTATACAGGACACACTTTTAATGTCTTCATTCTTTGCATAAAATTCACAGTGTATGGTGCACACATTCTCTACTTTCCCACATCCCTGTGAAGAGTAGAATTAGGTCATCCTTGTCCTGATGAAATGCCATGATCCACTAAGGACAGTAACAGGCATGAAACATGCTGACCTCTTTATCTGCATTTTTTGTAGCAAAATAGACCATTATATCTATTCTACGCTCAAATCACATTTTTATTCTTGGCAAAGGGACCCTAGTATTAAAACTTAATTTCATGTTTGTATCCATTTAGTCATTTTTAATACACTTGTCCTTCACCCATTGTACCCACACTTCACTACTCACCCATGCAACATACATTGGCTAAAAAGAGAAGATCTCCGGCAAAGAGCCCCCTCGAGGGGCCTGTTGGGCATTGCAGCTCCAGCCCAACGAGGAGCTGCCCGATGATGAAGCATGACACCTCTCGGGTGTTTGAGGATTCGTGCGCCTAAAAGGAGCCCTTCCCTCCGCCTAGGACCTGCTATACCTACCTTCCCACTTAGGAACAGTACACTCTTTGTTTTCACATCTGCATGGGTCAATGTCCTGGACCTTATAAAAGCCCCAGTCCCTCCTCTCTTGGTTTCGGCATTCCTAATGTACTACAGTCTGCCCCCTGAGGGGAGGAGCCAGAGCTTGACCACTCCTACAAACTAAGGATAGAAACCAGCTGTAATACCTGGCTTGCTCTTTTAATAATGCTCAGAGAGCCCTTGCTACCTCTGGCCTCTGGATAACAGTAGCGTCTGGTGTTGTGGAAGAGTGGCGATGCAGGGGGGAAGGATCGGGGGAACAATATGTTTTTAAAACATACCTCAGCTTCTCACAGGCACAGGCTTCCAGACTCCACTGCGGCCAATCCTGACAATGCTCTAATGTTATGAGAACAGCGTCAGGGTTGGCCTGAGCACTCTGAATCTGTGCTCCCAGTGAGACTGGGAGCCTGTGCCTCCTCTCTCCAACCCTGCAAAACAGCTCAGGTTGAGACAGCTCCAGTGCATATGACAGTTTGCCATCATGCGCACTGACAACAGTGCCCAACAGTCCTCTTGCAGCCCGTCATTCCCCGTGGCCCCGCCCCCACAGACTTTAACAGGAAAGGGAAAATAAAACAATAATAAAATGTATTTATTATCATTTTCATTTTCCTTTCCTACCATTTTGAGGCAGCTGGCGGGGGTGGGAGGTGGAACTCCCCGCTGCTAACGGACAAAGGAAGCAGAGCTAGGTACAGAAACATATCAATGATCTTAGACATGTTAGCTCTCTGTAGCCTCCACTCTTTGCCCTTCCCCTATCCCCTCAAGTATGAGGCCATTCAGAGGTTGTTATGGGACAAGAGGATCAACCTTCTGATTTCATGTAAGTTCAAAATGCTGTATGATGTCACCACCACTACTCCAAGAATTTGGCTGAATTGATGTCCATGTCAGGCTGTCCGCAGGGTAAGAGCAAAGGGAGACTGGGCAAGCCCCCGGCTGCCCCTATGAATAGAACGGATGAAGGACAAGGATGCCTCTTAGAGTAGCATAATTTCAGCATTAAGGGCCATAACAATTCTTCTACAATGCTCCACACTGTCCACTCTTAGTGGACTCTCAATCTACCTTCATGTCCTCAATGGAGTCGCATAACCTGATGCATTGCCACCTTTGTAGTATTCGGCAAGCGGCTTCAAAAATTCACTTTAACTTGGTCGCTGTGCAGAAACCCCGGGGAAAAGAATAGGCCTTCGTAGAGGAGGTGCCTCCCTGATTCCACAAGGGATACATTTGGGCTAGTCCTCCCGCTCTGGTTTCGTCAAGAGATGCGTCTTTTTAATCTAGTTCTACATAGAGGACACTCTTTTGACCCTCGGTGGTGGGCTGACTTCCACACTCTCTGAGCACCTGTTTCGCTCCTTAGGTTTCCAAAGAAAACAACCTTGTTATACCTCACAGGACTCTGGTCTGGTTTCTCTTTAATCTCCCTTGATGAATTATCTCTCACTCACTGTTGACTTTAGTTCACACAGACAGCAGGGTCGTAAATCAAGCCCCTGCGGCGCAGGGGGTCCTCATCCCTTCAGAGGCCCCCAACCCTTCAGGGTGCCCCAATCGGGCCATGATCAATGAATATCTGTGAGATAGGGGAGACTCAGAGGCCGCTCATCACATTCTGCCATGGCCCATAATTCTGGTTTAGATCACTGGCCAACAGAGCACGCTTGCAGGCTTGTGCCTGGGATCAGCAGCGATATCGTTTTTGCTGTGTTCCAGTCTTCACCCATAGCATGCTTAGTCTCTGGGGGATGCCTTTCGAGCCACGTGTCAAACATGGCTTCCTGTCTTCTGTGGGACTAGTGAAAGAGTTGGATCGCCGGGTGCCTGAAATTGTCCAGCCTGAAAAGCTTGGGAAACAGACTCTGCAGGCAGGGTTGATACATAAAACGGCTGTCTCACAGCACCTTGGATAACCTGAATTTTCCAGAACAGACTTATATACGATGCACAGACCCAGCACAGGGAGACACCAACACTCTATCTCTCAGACACACCTGCACACAGGCCATCCAATGGAGGCCACACACAGTACAGAGAGAAGTCAACATGACCAAACAAATGGACAGAGTAGCACTGACATGAACACACATACACACACACAGTCCTTGTGGTGCCCATGGGGTGAAATAAAGCACTATAGCAGAGTAACCCTGGAACATGCATCAGAACGTGCATGATATAAGAAAAACATGAATTTCACACATAGATAGCGGCAGAATGCCTGCCATGGGGAAGCACCACAAATGAGCTTATCATATGCTATACAAGGAACAACTACAGTGGCCTACACAGGAAATATGTGACCACCTGACTCCCTCTCATCGCAGGCAATGTTTCCAGTCCTGGGTTTTCATGTGACGACCTAATGCCTTCTGGGTCCTATTTTGGTTTAATTGAACTAACCAGATGGTCTCACTTGATAGCAATAATTTGTTTTGTTGAAAGCCCAGGGCTGGGAAAAAATGTCCATGATGACATGGGGTGAGGAGCCACTCATCATTTAGCACAAAAAAACCTACAGTATATAGTTTTAAAACAGTTGATCTTTGCATAAGTGCGTGTCCTCTCTGGTCCACAATCTTTGCCAACGGAGTCCAGGATGGCTGGCATGTGCTTGTCTTAAGGACCAGAGGGACAAGAATTACATAATCGTTCCTTACAGCTGGGTGGCGTTATCCATGCCTATGTTGCCCAAACGAGGGGAGGGTATTGGAAGGGGCAGACGCAGCTCCTCTGTATAGGTGATGGCAGGGTTGTCAAAGGCCATCTTGGATTTGGTCTGGGGGGATTTCTCTGGGTGGAAGATAGAGTCATCATCGTCATCATCATCCTGACGCTTCTCAGAGCAGACGCAGTGGTCAGTGCAGCACAAGGTGGCGCTAGTGATCAAGCGGTCCATGGGCTGGAGCGAGTGCATCCACAGAGGCAGAAATTCCCAGGTCTGAAGGCGCCGGGGCAAGCGGCCTGGGCTGTGGTTTTGCAGGAAATTTACCAGCCCGATGAAGAAGAGGAGGCCCATGAATGGTGCCCCAACACCCACCATCACCTGCCAGCCTGCCATCGAGATGCCAAAGACAAGCGAGGGCAGCAGCAGGAAGCAGATAATAAGGTAGAGGACGGCGAACCAGCGATACTTGGCGGTTCGCTGGCCCAAGGTCTTGGCCATTCGGATGGGCAGGCGTGTGAAGGGCAGAGGGTACAGTAGCAGGATCCCAGAGATATTGAAGAAGAAGTGGCACAAAGCGATCTGTAGGGAGAAATGTGAGTGCATGAGTCAACGAGCAAACTGAGTAACAGACCACCCCGCGCCCCAACATGCCAGCCATGAGAGGAGCATGTAGATAAGCTCCGGAGCACACTATGATTAGGAAAGTCTTTCAGGTAACAATAAAAACACCACGGTATTAATAGAAAACTACTCTAAAGAATGCCACTGCTTGCAGATCTTTTTGACTGATATCTCTCTGTGTCCCCTTCTCCCTCTTTGCTTTCCTTCTTTCCCTTGCTTCCTCCTCCAGCTCACACTCCGTGCCCCTCCATGCTCGGCACTTTTGACTGTATTTCCCCCAGCTCTGCCTTTATTCCCACACACCAAACTTGTCATATTTTCACCCCCTCTGTCCTCCTGCTGTTTCCCCCCCCCCCTTCTCACCATCTGGGCTTCATTCTCCACACCCAATGCTCCTTCTTCTTATTTCAGCCCACCCTTCAGTCTCCCCCTCAGGGCAACCGGGGAATCAGAAGCAGCACTGACAAAAATGCTCAAACCAGCCCTGCTTCCACTTCCTGCTCTGCCTCTCTCTTTCCACCCTCCCTCCCTCTTCTCGTTCTTCGCAGTCGCAGATCTCTCTCCATCCCTTTCCCCCCCTGAAGATGTAGTGGTGGTCAATTTTGAGGCGATACAAGTGCAGATCGATTTCAACTCAGCATTGGTGATGCGGTATGTGTTCTTGCTATGAAAAGCACTGAAAATAAAGAAATACTTTTTTAAATGCACTTTCTCTGCCTCACCCTACATCTTGCTCCCCTCCACCGCCAGTCCTCATAATTATCAGAAAGATGATGCACGCACCTCATATTGACCAATATCCCAGCTGATTTGTAGTCTTTAAATCCTCTCTAAGCCACTTTCCCAACGGGTTGATCTGTCGTGACTAATTTATGAGGTTCAAGCTGGCTTTTTGTAAACAGTGCATCAGCGAGCAATATTCAACCACTCTGAACATTATAAGAAGCATAAGCTGGTCCAATCCTCTTTGTACAACTGTGGTCCTTTCCACCCTAGAGCGACCTTTAACCCTGCGTGGCGGGATAGCCTTAAGCTTCTTTCATGGTAAAGGGATATTGATCTAGGAAGGTCTGTGTGTCTTCAGAATTCTACTTCAGTGTTTGTGGCATGTGGTCAGAACTTCCTCATTTGTAAGCAAGGGTGTAACGCAATCCCCTGTGGAGCAAGGGGGTCCACAACCCTCCAAAGGGCCCCCAACCCTTCAAGGGGCCCCCCTATCAAACAAATGGCAATGAATATCTCTAAGATGTCTCAGACCCGGGGACCCCTCATCACATTCTACAGGGAAACCATGATTTTGTGTTACGTCGATGTAGGTAGATGGATGGTATGTCATGAGATAGTCAAATGTCTTCCCGCAGCTGAGTCTGAGTCAATATGGCCTGACCTTTCCGGGGATAATATTACAACTGCATGTTGATGCCACTTAAATGTTTTGGAACAGTCATTACATAGAACAACAATCACATAAGGGGTTAAATCCTGATAGTGAGGGAATATATCTCAATGGACAAAGGTAAGTGTAGGCTTGTGAAAAGGGGTCCTGAACTTTCTCCATGATGCATCCCAACAAAACCTTATGACCTCTTTCTAACACACAGCAGTGAGACTCGCTGATGCTGGAGCACTCATGCCTTATATGAGGCTTGCCGGAGGCACAGCTACCCTGACACAAGGTTGTCACCGATGCACATTCCTGAGATACCTTGATGGTTGCAGCGCTGTTGCATTGAAAGTCGCGGTTTACGGGGTTTAAGTTCACGGTGCCTAGAATTTATTCTCACTGATTTCCAAATGCTTTGACTTCGTTTTATATTAGTTTGTTTTAATTTGGTGTTAACCTTTATCACATTCTTACTGGTAACTGCTCGTGCTGATTTCTACAATGTATTCCTAAACTTTGACAAAAGCCGAGCGATGTGTACATTATAGTTGGAGTCCTACATTAGCATCTTCATAATGATTTTCCCAGTTCCCAGGGCTGAGGACCCACCATTGCAAGATCAGTTCCACACTCCGGATGCAAGCAGCACACGTGCTGGAAAGGCGATAGATCGAACCAATCGCAAGTCTATCCGTGCTAGGATTGGCTACGTCAACCTACCTACTGTCCTAGAAATGAGATCAGTACAGCCACAGAACCTCTGTGCTTAGGGGATATACTCCCGAGCCATCACAGAATTTTTCTGGGGTAAGCTGACTCACAATTACATTAATTTCCCAACTTGCTCAAGACCTGTGCTACTGTGTATGGCCCCATTGCCACCTATTCCTGCCCCAGCACCTACTAAACTTCAATCCTGGAATGTGCCCTAGTAACTCCCCGCTCTGTTAACAAGAACACTGATGAAGGCTTTGATTATATTGAAGCAAGTAAAAGAAACTTGGTGATCATTGCAGAATTGCAATTCTCGGACCGGCGAGGCAAAATGACGAAAAGGGTTGTCAGTTATTTGTATAGACTTGTTTCTATTTAAGAAACTGTTTCGTGAATGCACTTGACAACTTCCACCCCCTAAAAAAATTAATTGGCAACAAATGGTATACTCCTAGTATAATGAGAGTTACAGATAACATTATGTTTTGTAAAGAATCTGGAGACAACCTTACACTCTGATACCAAGAATGATATATGTGATTCTTGAGACGATATAACAATTTAATTCATAATTCAAAAATCTATTCTTCAGTGATTGAATCACTAGTTTTTCCTTGCCAAAAAATGCCAGGGTTTACCACTGTGTCACTCCTTTCTCAACTTGTTCTTTATGGATTTTAGGGTAAAACTACTCAGATATCAACTGAAAACTGAGACATACTCCATCCACTGTGCCTTGAGTCTAGTTTAATATCTACTACAGCACCGTTCTTCACTATCTGATCTTTTGCCACAGTGTCCAGAAGGTAGTTTGATGCTGCTGTGAAAGATATAATGTATACACGATACACCTGCAACTTCTGCCTCACTTATAGGATCACACTTTGTACTCTGCACCTTTGATAGCATCTCTTACAAGAGAGGTGTGATACCAGAACATTGTGGATGCAATATTGTCCCACAAAAATATCATATCTGGACTATTGAAAACTATAATATTGTCATTGTATAGGTATTGTGAACCTAACTCGTCCTATATGTACCTCAACACTTTGTACTTTCAAGGTATGTAGAAAGGAGTCAAGAATATTACATCCATACTTACCTATGTGTACTTACCTTGATTTTATTTGATAGTCGATATTCTGGACAGGATATTCTTGTAGGATGATAACAACATCCACAAAATTCTTACAACCCTTAGAGAATGTATCCACTTCACTCTGCAGTCAACAGTGTTGCATCTTCGTTTAAGAAAGTTCTTGGAGGAACCCCAGGCTGATCCAACAAACATGTCAACCAAACGGCTTGTCTAAAAGTTTACCATATCCAGCTAGAGTCCTGCAGAACACGCATTGAGCCTGTCAAGATCATTAGTCCACCATATGCCGGCTTTTGTTCACTGGGATCAGGTATTGTTTCTGTTCTTGATGATTTGAGAAGGGAGGATGATGTCAGAAGCGTCAGAAAGTTGATCCTAATGTTGTTGGTCTAACCCCGTGGACAGACAGTCACATGGCTCTCAAGAAAGAGGATGCCTTCCTTTCTCTGTTTCTGGAACCAATTAGTTCCTTCTGCCCTCTTTAGGTCTCAAGCTTTTCGTAATGTGCATCTTCTCCTCTGGATGCGCTTGATTTGCTTGTCTGGTATTTGTTTCTGTAACAACACTGACAACATCCAACTCCTGCTCAAGCGCCATCCTGCCTGAGCAGTATCAAGAGAGCATTTTCTCACCTCTCTCCTGACCCTTCTTGACTGTATAGCTAGAAATTAGATAAAACTGAATGCATCAAAAACTGATGAGGGATTTTTGGTGGGGACTTGCAGCTTGGCCTAAGGATATCTGGCCTCATGCTTTAAGCCCAGATGTGTCCCAAGGTTCTCTGCCGAGGCATCTAGGGTTTTTGGCTGATGTTGAGCAGTCTCTTGATATCTAGATATTTGCTGTCATAAATCAGGTTTATGCATGACACCTTACCTGGTAGTTTTTAAAAACCTTTTCAAACAAGACACAATTGAGTCTTGTATTAGGGGAGAATAGAATATTGATTATGCTAACAGCATTTATTCAGACCATCTAGAGTACCATTCTCTTGAAAGAGGGTGGAATGCTGCAGCGTTGCAGATCGAATGGGCTGCCAACAGTATGTGCCAACAGTATGTGCCTAATTTGTAAAAGAATAAGTGCTGTGGCATGAAGTTTTGCTCATAAACTCAACCCAGTGAAGCTCAACTCAGAGAAGACCGAGGTCCTCATACTGGGACCCTGTACCTCTGCCTGGGACAACAGCTGGTGGCCCTCCGCCCTCGGGAAGAAAACAAGTAACTTACCTGTAACTTTAGTTCTCCAGTATTGGAAGCTTTCATAGATTCACATGCCTGAATCATTCCCCGTCGTCGAGACGGGAGTCTCCGGTATATAAAAAAGCAATGCTTATTAGTATAGCAAACTGAAAAGAGGCCTAGGCCCATTTCCCTTTTGCAACCCATAGCCTTTGTTATGTAAAAAAGGCCCAAACTTTTCCCTTAACCAATCAGAGCTCCTCACCCTCTAGAACCCTCCTGAGAGAACATTCTGCCCCTCAGATTTTCGCACACTTGTGCATCAAGAACATTTGTGGTGCTAAATGCAAGGTGAGCCTCTCAGGGGAGGAGGGTGGGTTCATGTGAATCTATGAAAGCTTCCAATACTGGAGAACTAAAGTTACAGGTAAGTAACTTGTTTTCTTACTCCAGTATTGGAACTTTCATAGATTCACATGCCTGAATCAGAATAGCGAGCAGTGAGATTACAAACCACATTTCTGCGATACATTTCATAATCATGTAATACAACTTGAAAATCAAGCATAACATATAAAATGTGACTTTGTAAAACAAAATAAATTACGGATGGAGGGATGGAAAGAAGGCTCACCGTTACTGGATGATATTCGGCAGTACCGCCTCTCCCACCGCCGCATCCGACTCTGCGGTTGCCTCCAAGCAGTAGTGCCTGGTGAAGGTGTGCGTAGATGCCCAGGTCGCTGCTCTGCAGATATCCTGGATTGGCACTCCTCCAAATAGTGCAGTGGATGTGGCCGCTGCCCTCGTGAAATGAGCACGAACTCGTGCATTTAGAGGTTTTCCAGCAGCTTGATGACAGTAGACAATTGCACTGGAAATCCATCTGGCAATTCCCCTTTTTGAAAAAAGGGAAACCTTTCCTGGGTGCGCTGAAAGCGACGAAGAGCTGAGAAGATTTGCGAAAGCTCTTAGTTTCTTTCAAGTAGAACTTCATCTTTGAACGTCTAGTGAGTGCAACACTCTTTCCGCCGCTGTTGACGGATGAGGAAAGAAACGTTTTAACGGCTCATTCAGATGAAAATCAGTTGGCACCTTAGGAATTAATTTTGGATTAGTCCTAAGAATCATTCTATCTTCCTGAAACTGTGAGAAAGGCTCCTGAAAAGTGAGCGCTTGCAGTTCACCTACTCTTCTCGCTGAAGTTAGTACAATGAGAAGAGCCACTTTCCAGGACAAGAACTTATGGTCCGCTCTGTGTATCGGCTCAAACAGTGGTTTCATCAATTGTGACATTACTATATTGAGATTCCATAGTGGTGGTGGAGGCTTTACTGGAGGAAAGACCCTGAATGATCCCTTCATAAACTGTTTGATGATCCTTGATGACCATAAGGACTGGCCCGATGAAGACCTCCTGTAGCGGGATAAAGCAGCCAAATGCACCTTGATGGAAGCGTGCACCAATCCTGACTTTGCCAACAACAGAATGTAAGGTATAATCTGATGAGGTGCAGCAGTAAGAGGGTGAGTGTTATGCCTCTTACACCACAGACAAAACCTCTTCCATTTCATCCTATAGGTTTTGTTGGTACTGTCTGCTCTAGCTTTGGACAGGATACTCCTACATTTGTGTGAGATGTTTAGATGACTAAACTCACAGTGCTCAGGAGAAAGGCTGCTAATCGCAAGGATTTCGGGTCCGAATGGAGCACCTGACCTCTGGACATTGTCAGAAGCGATGGAATTGATCTCAGCCGAACTGGACGGTTCACTGACAGCAGCAGGAGTTCCGTGAACCAGTGTTGTCTGGGCCACCATGGGGCTATTAGGATCAACCTGCACTGCTCTTTCTTGATCTTCACCAGTACGCAGGGGAGAAGAGGAATTGGACGAAAACCATAGCCAAACACGCCGGACCATGCCATGGAAAACGCATTCCCCCAAGATCCCTTCTGGGGAAGCCAGCTTGCGAAGCACCGTCATTTCCTGTTCTCTCTTGTGGCGAAGATGTCCACTATTGGTGTTTCCCACCTTTGAAAGATGCTGTCCAGGGTCCCCTGGTCCAGCTCCCATTTGTGGCAGGACGATTGAGCCTGATGAGCGTATCCGCCTTGACGTTTTGATCTCTCAAGAGGTGTTCAGCTGACAATGATATTCCTTGTCGAAGAGCCCATTCCCATATCTCCTGGGCCTCCTGAGATAGGGAGAGAGATCTTGTTCCCCCCTGCTTGTTTAAATAGTGCATCGCCGTAGTGTTGTCTGTTCTTACCAACACTGGCGAACTTCGTATTCGTGGTAGGAAGGCTTGCAATGCTAAGCGGATCGCCCTGAGTTCCAGCAGATTTATGTGTAATCGCTGCTCGTGTATCTTCCAACGACCGCTGACCTGAAGGTCCTGAAGGAAAGCTCCCCATCCTTCTAGGGACGCATCTGTCGTCACAACTAATGGAGCCGCTCTTGAAAGAAAAGTCAGACCCTGAGATACATTTTCTTTCTGCGTCCACCATACCGCTGCCTGCACTATCACTGGTGTCACTCGTATTGTGTCGTCGAAGGATCCCTCCACCTGATGCCAATGAAGATCGATCTGTTCCTGCCATGGGCGCATCCTTAATCTGCAGTGAGGTACAAGGGGAATGCAAGATGACATCATGCCCAGCAAGGATTTGTACCTGCGGACTGAAAGAGACTTTCTTTTTACAAAGTCTTGGAAGAGGGACACAATCCTCAGTTGCCTTTCTTCGGAGGAAAACGCCTTGTTGCAGTCCGTGTCTAGTATTGCCCCCAGAAATGTGATCACCCTTGCTGGTTGGAGGTTTGACTTTCCTTCGTGAAGAGTCAAACCCAGTTTGGCGAACAGATCTATGCAGGCCTGTGTTGACACTGTGGCTTGTGCTTTCGATGGCGCTTTGACTAACCAGTCGTCGAGGTAAGGAAATATTAGATGTTTTTGCTTCCTTAACACAGCCGCCAATGGGGCCAGGCATTTTGTGAACACTCTCGGCGCTGACTTTAAGCAAATGGCAGTACCCTGAATTGGTAATATCTTCCGGCTACTAAGAACCGAAGGTACTGTCTGTGTGCAGGAAGGATCGGCATGTGGAAATACGCGTCTTGTAGGTCTAATGTAGTCATATGATCTCCTGGGTTCAATAACGGAAGGATGTCCTGTAGAGACACCATCCTGAAAGATTGCTTTTTGAGATAGGTGTTTAAGGATCTGAGATCCAGAATGGGACGCCATTGGAGCTTGTTTTTCTTGACAAGAAAAAAACGGGAGTAAAACGCCTTGTTTTCTTGGGCATTCGGTACCGGTTCTATTGCTCTCTTTCCGAGCATTGTCCGAATCTCCTGTTGGAGTTGATGCAGATGGTTGGCTCTCTGATGCCTCGTGGCGTACAAGGGAGCGCTTGAAGAAATTCTAGGGTGTGACCGAATTGAACAATTTTGAGGACCCATTGGTCCGTTGTTATTTTCCGCCAATGTTGAAGATGGTGAGAAATCTTTCCACCCTGGGGAGCACGTGATCTCTGGAATGTTGACATAGCCGGAAGATGGAGGTTGTCATTGCGGTCGGGTGTTGTCCTTCCCCTGACGGCCACCCCTTCCTCTTGGAGCTGATTTAGTATATCCTCCTGATTAACGCTGATTGTACTGTTGATGGTAGGGCTGCGATGAGGCAGAATAAGAGGAATATCTCCCTTGTTGATATCCTCCTCTATACGAGGACTGCCCTCTACCTCTGGAGCCACGAAAAGGTGTTTTTCTGTACTGCAGTGTTCCCAAAGCCTTTGCAGTATCGGTATCCTTCTTGATACTCTGCAGAGTATCATCAATATGCCTCCCAAATAGATCTTCTCCATTGAATGGGAGATCTAGAATCTTGTTTTGAACTTCCGGCCTAAAAGCCGTTGCTCATAGCCATCCTTGCCTGCGCAGGACTGCTCCTTCTCCCAAAGATCTAAATGCCATTGTCGCTATATCCATAGCGCAGTCTATGACTTCAGCCGAACTCTTTTCCCCTTCTAGGAGAATCTTCCTGGCCTCTTGCTTCTCCGGCACCTGGTTAATGTATTGAGACAGGTCACACCACATTTGCCTGTCGTACCTTCCCAAGATAGCGAGGGCATTAGTGGCTTTAACCAGCAGCGCGGACATTAAGGAAAAACGTTTTCCTGTATTATCCAGTCTTCTGCCCTCTCTGTCTGGAGGTGTCGTGACTGGAGCAGATGGGTTTCTGGACTTCTGCTGTGCCGCCTGAGTAATTACAGAATCCGGCTTGGGATGACCCAAAAGACAAGCTGGTGCATCTATAGGCACCTTATACTTTTTCAATAATCAAAAAAAGAGTATCTATGAGACAGGCTAAGCCGTTCTAGGGAGCACAAACACAACCACACTGGGATGTAGAAGAAAGCCCTCACTCACCACCTAGTGATGACTTGCTTCATCATCGGGCCCCACCAAAGAGACCTAGTGTCTCTTTGGTGTGCTGCAACGCCAGGATTACTGCGGAGCGGGATAGTGAGTTTAGGGCGTGTTGAGTGCAATTAGGACTAGTGAGTGTTGGGGTTGTTAAAAATGGTCAGTAGTGTATCAGAGATAATGACTTTATTAAATGATCACTAAAGACTTTGAAGTTAAAATATGTGAGGAAACAGTCCACTTTAATTGAGTGGTGGGTTCCTAAAAGTTAGTCGACATGTTTCTTGCCATCGAAACGGTGTTAATTTACCCGGCAATTCATCAGGACTGTGTGTGGTAAAACCCTGGCGGTATGGGCACGCTAAGGCCCACCCTTACCTAGGGGCGTGAGAAGGAAAAAAATGAAAGGTGAAAAAGTGCAAAAAAATTAGGAATGAATAAAATATTCCTAATTACTCCTGGTTTAGGAGGCTTCTACTTATCGTTTCTGCACCTGAAAATAAAAGGACAGAGACACACAAGTAGGAGAGAACAAACATTCAGTATTTTATCCTGGTTGTTATTGGTTGTATACTGTAAATTCGTGCTCCACACGTGATAGTCATACTAGCTGTGGATGAATAGAAGCTATATGTAACCGGTTCATCTGGGCTCACGGTAAGACTCGGAGAGCGTATAGATTCATGACATTACCTAGGGAAAAAGGGGGTTGGGGAGTACCTGACTTTCGTTTATATTATATGGTTACTGTATTACAGTATATACAAGGATTAATTGGGGGGAATGTAGATGATATAAGATTGCAAGATCTGTCTACAAAAATTTATACTGTTGTACTAGGGTCAAATGCAAGTAATTGTTTTTTAAAATGTATAGACTATAGTTACTTTAAGAGAACTAGGTTCAAAACTGTGAGGGCTGCAGTTACGATATGGAATGCCTTTTTGAAGAAAGTTAAACTGGGTAGATTTAATAGATATGTCTGGTTGCATAATAACAGTTCGCTCCCGGGAGAAATTTTTGCTGATCAAACTATGTTAGAATGGGAAGCGTGTGGTATAACGCAAATAGGGGATTTATTCGATCAAGAAGGTTTTAAGCAATTTACGGATCTGAGAGAAGCATATGGCATCAGCAATAGGGGCTTCTTCAAGTATTTACAGATTAGAAGCTTTTTAAAGAACAAATCTGGAGGGCCTGCAGGTTTCAATAAGATAGAATTGATGGAGAAAATCAGGGGGTCAGGGGAGTGTACAATAAGGTCTTTTTATGCTGCTTTGGTGAAAGAGAAACAGGACGATCTAGAGAAATATAGTAAAAAGTGGGCAGACAAACTGGGTGTTGATAGTAATTTATTCATGGAATCCTTAAACTTAGGATGCACAATATTAAGTGCTGCACCCCTACAGTCCCAGCACTACAAAACACTCTACTTTCTTTATCATACGCCCGAGAAAATAGCAAAATGGGGAGGGAACATAGGCATAAATTGCCCTCGTTGTAATGAGTTGGAAGCTGATAGTATTCATATCTTTGCAACATGTCCACAGCTACACTCATTGATAAGTGAAATAGAGGGATTCCTAGAAAGATCTCTGGGGATTAATATTTGTCTCACAACATCCTGTATAATGTTAGGAGTAGCTGAGCAAGGTCATGATCAATTTTCGGAATTTTTGTTTGTAATAATGGCAGTGTATAGACTGACAATAGCCAGGGCTTGGTTAGATAAAAATCCCCCCAAATTTCAAGACTGGTTGGCTTCCACGCTGTATGCTCATAAGATAGAAGAAAATGTTTACGCACGGAAAGGTAGGGGAGGTAGACGCATGGGGAAGAGAATATGGGACCCACTAACCATATGGAAAGAGAATCAAAGAAAAATTGATTAATTAATAGGGATTCTTCACTCATCTTATTCTTTCTCGTTATTCTTTTTCTCTTTTTTTTTCTTCATTTGGTTTTACTATTCCTTCCGTTTCAATGAATGGTCTTGTTGAATTAAATATCAAGTAGGTATGAGTCATTGTCTAAAACGTGTAAATATGGTTTATTGTGTAAAGGTAATTTGTAATGTCAAATGTGCCTATGTAACTAAAGAAAAATAAAAACTTTAAAAAAAAAAAAAAAAAAAAAAAAAGGAAATTTGGAGGTGGAAAAAATCCTGGATTCCAGCCCATCATGGGGTATGGTGGTTGGTGGAAAGGGAATTGGTGACCCATTGTTTGCATTTGGGGTGGCGCTTGCCATCTTGGTGGTTGGTTGTGAAAGTTCTGTTGGCCGCGATTGTATCGGTTACCCCTGTTCCCTCGTCTTCTTCCCTGTTTGAATGACCCTGTGCTGGATCCACTGCTGTTGGATGTGTTGTCATCAGATTGATCATCATTTGTTGAGTTATGGGAAGGTGGAGTATATGTTGCAGCTGAGTATGGATATACCTTCTCATACTCGAATTTTTTCAGATCTTTCTGAAATTTATTAACTTTGGCTTGTGTCAGATTGTCTTTATATTCATTTAACTCTTTATTTATCTCGTCAAGTTTTTTCTTGTAGCCAGTTATTGTAGTTTTAAATTTCGACTCCGTTTCTTGAATTTCTATCTGTAGAGCTTCTGAGAGTCGTAAGGTTGTCTTTATAATTAGGGCGAGCCAGTCGCGGGTGCAATGCCACGCGATCATGGCCCACTCCTTCCTAAATGTAGCATCATTTAGAAAGATTCGCGGGGCATTCGTGACGAGTAGTCCCCGTGGTGCTATGTTTTTGAGGAGATAATTTTTCAATATTGTGCCATGGAGGATAGTTCGTATCCTATCTCGTTTGATTTCAGTACGTTTATCACACTCAGAAGTGTGTGCTATTACCTGTGAAATAGCTGGATCAGCGAACAAATCAGAGTCAGACAGGATGTTAGCTATTTCTGACTCAGAGAAAGTTAGTCCTAAGTTTGCCATGGTAGACCCAGGATGTTAAAAGGAGACAATTGGATTGATAAAATTCTTAAAAGAGCCAGAGTGCGCTCAATAAGAAAAGCTCTCACAGCTCTACGCTGCTATGTATGCGTAACAAGAAGAGAGGTAGGGAGAGTAGGTAGACACTCTTGTTCCCCGGTCAATATTCAATAATCAAAAAAAGAGTGTCTATGAGACAGGCTAAGCCGTTCTAGGGAGCACAAACACAACCACACTGGGATGTAGAAGAAAGCCCTCACTCACCACCTAGTGATGACTTGCTTCATCATCGGGCCCCACCAAAGAGACCTAGTGTCTCTTTGGTGTGCTGCAACGCCAGGATTACTGCGGAGCGGGATAGTGAGTTTAGGGCGTGTTGAGTGCAATTAGGACTAGTGAGTGTTGGGGTTGTTAAAAGTGGTCAGTAGTGTATCAGAGATAATGACTTTATTAAATGATCACTAAAGACTTTGAAGTTAAAATATGTGAGGAAACAGTCCACTTTAATTGAGTGGTGGGTTCCTAAAAGTTAGTCGACATGTTTCTTGCCATCGAAACGGTGTTAATTTACCCGGCAATTCATCAGGACTGTGTGTGGTAAAACCCTGGCGGTATGGGCACGCTAAGGCCCACCCTTACCTAGGGGCGTGAGAGTGAAAAAAATGAAAGGTGAAAAAGTGCAAAAAAATTAGGAATGAATAAAATATTCCTAATTACTCCTGGTTTAGGAGGCTTCTACTTATCGTTTCTGCACCTGAAAATAAAAGGACAGAGACACACAAGTAGGACAGAACAAACATTCAGTATTTTATCCTGGTTGTTATTGGTTGTATACTGTAAATTCGTGCTCCACACGTGATAGTCATACTAGCTGTGGATGAATAGCGCTATGGTTAACACCACCTTTTAGCCCTGGGTTCGGATGAACTCGGAGAAGTGAGGTGTGCTATTCGCGGTAAGGACTAGCTGTGACTATGGGTTAAAAAGGTGAAAATCTTCATAGAAGATCGTCAGCTAAGCGATCAATGTAAATGTCATCATGGGATCGCAGTCAAATTAAAAATGTCTCACTTAGTAGGTGTTGGGAATAAACACCATGGGTCTCTGGAGGGGGGTGGAAGCGTATTCGGCACACCCTGTAACATGGCAAAACAAAGGGAAAAAGAAGAAATATGCGCAAAATCAATATGATGCCCTTCAGTAATATGGAGCGCAATCTGTACTTAGCTGGAAATTAGTAGATGGTCTCCACTTACGCCCTCGACGCTTAGCACCCTCAGTATGCCTACGTCGCCCTCGAACCGGACCCCGACGATGTTAAAGCGGGTTCGGTTAGTTGTTTAAAAGCAAAATACCAAGGCCGTGATTGCTTCCGGGTGGGCGTGGCTACGTGACAAGGCACTTCTTCACGTAGGCGTGGTTACGTGTCGTCAGGTGCAGGTAACCAATAGAACTACCCTGGAGGTGATGACGTGTGAATCACATGGGATTTGTTGCTAAGTGACTAGGACTAAACAGTCTCCGCGCAGAATGCGGAAGTGTTTTGAAGACTAGCGAGTAAAAAGTGAATTCACGCATGTTAGTGTCTTCATTTCTAAACAGCTTTAGCTAGATGGTAAATTGAGGTTTGGGAATCAAGGTATCCCTTTTGCTATGTGGGAAACTGCTAAGAATACAGGACCCAAGCCACCGCCAGTGTTGTATCAGGGGCTGATATTGTGAAGCACCTAAAGGTAGAATGTTCGTACTGATTATCAGTATGTCAGAAATTATAAGACTTGATTTTGGTTCACTTTATCACAGTATTCCATGGAATATCATCATTAAGGCCTCCGAGGTGGGTACCCAGCCTGTATACCCACCTTTGTTCTCTTTCAAAAAGCAGGTTTGTGATATTTGTTGTGCCGGTCATATGTTCGATGACAGTCCATCGCATGTCATTAGGAGTGTGGTTCTGTTCCAAGAAATGGCGGCTCATTTTCGTGGTCAGTTTCTTACATCTGATGTTGGAGCGGTGTTCACCTATCCTCTGCTTTACTTTGCGGGTCGTCATACCTACATATCGTAGGTCACACGAACATGTGATTAAGTAAATGATGTTTTGGGTGTTGCAATTCGTGTGACCTTTCTGTGTCCATGTCTTTCCCGGCTCAAGCTCGAGAGTTTTTGTGTGTGTCGTGAGATGACACACACTACAGTTTGCACAGGGGAAGTGTCCAGTGATTCTCGGTAAACCCCAAGTGTCTGTAATTGATCTCTCTGTGGGAGGTGTTTCCATTCTGGGACGGGTATGTACGAGGGAGTCCCTCAGGCTGCGTCCTTTCTTAAAAGAAAATAGTGGTTTATCCCAATCTGCATTTATACTGGACACAATGCGCCAATTTTTATTGATTGATTTCTTCGTGTAGTTGGACATTGTGCTGTATGTTGTTACACAGGTTAGTGGTATGGTTTCATTGTCTGTGACCCTGTCTTCAAGGAGAGATTCACGAGGTTGGTTACGGGCCCTCTTGTAACCTTTATTCAAGATCTGGGGTGGATAACCTCGTGCCTTGAGTTTATCAGTTAGTTCTGCAGACTGGGTCTTAAAGTCTTGGAGATCAGAACAGTTGCGTCTTATTCGCAAATATTGGCCGTATGGAAGGTTTTCTTTTAATGGCCTTGGATGAAAACTTGTGAATTCAAGTAGGTTATTGCGAGCAGTCGGTTTTTGGTATGTCTTGGTACTCAATCTGGTTCCTGAGACTTGGATCCTGACATCCAGAAAGGTGACTTCTGTTTTGCTCAGTTCCGAGGTGAATTTAAGGTTGGTGTCTAGTGTGTTAATCCAACCTAGGAAGGCCTGTAGTTCTCCTTCATTGCCTGTCCAAATTACCAGGACATCATCAATGTAACGTCTCCAGATTTTAATGGAAGACGTATATGGTACATTGGGTTGTATGATATACTTTGCCTCAAAATCGGCGACGTACAGACCTGCTACGCTGGGGGCAAATGTACTGCCCATAGATGTCCCAGTTGTTTGTAGGTAGAGGTTGTTTTTGTAGGCAAAGAAGTTCTCTTTTAGTGCTATAGTAGCACAGTCTAGTATAAAGGTCTTTGATGCCTGGTACTCCCAATTCACGGCGTCTAAAGCCGTCCCCAGGACCCTGATGGTGTCGTCCTGGGGGATGCTGGTGTACAGACTCTCAATGTCTAATGTCACCAGGGTTACAGTGTTCTCTGGGAATTCGAGGTTTTGTAGCAGCTGAAGTAAGCTTTTTGTGTCCTTAAGGTAGGACGGGGTGTTTTGCACTATCGGTTTGAGATAGTGATCACAGAACCGTGAAAGGGGCTCTAGCAGTGACCCGATTCCTGACACGATTGGTCTTCCTGGTGGTGGTAGATAATTTTTGTGTGTCTTTGGTAGAGTATAGAAGTAGGGTATTACATTCTCACTCGTGCTCAGGAAATCGGCCTCATTTTTCGAAATTTCTCCATTTTCTTCAGCTCTCTTGACCAAATTGGTGATCCGAGTTCTTAAGTTCTGAGTGGGGTCCTGTGTCAAGGGGGTATAGTTCTTCCTATCTGCCAGGAGAACTTCACAAGCCTTTTCATAATCCGTAGTATTTTGAATTACCAATCCACCGCCCTTGTCTGCTGGTTTTATCGTGATCTTAGGGTCATTTTGCAAGGATCTTAATGCTTGGTATTCTTCTGTGCTGAAATTGCTGTAAGTTTTTGTATCCTGGTAGGTTACTAGATCCAGAAAAACCGCTTGTTCAAACGCAGTTATGGCTGCTGGTACTGTTTGGATCGGAGGGTTAAAGGTGGAGTTCAGTCTCAATCCAGTGTCTCCTTTTCATAGTGCTTCATTCGGGTCTTCCTTACCCTCGAAGAAGGCTTTGAGTTTTAGTTTCCTGAAGAACGCTGAAAGCTCACAATGTAGTTTAAATTTGTCAGGACGTGCGGTTGGTACGAAACCCAGACCTCTTTCTAAGACTGCGGTTTCGATTGGGGACAAGTTTTTGTCCGACAAATTATTTACAAGACTCAAATTCCGCTCGACCATGGTTGTTGTTCCCTGTTGCGGGTGTGATTGCTCACTGCATCGTTGTCCTCCCATGACACATGGTTCGTTGCTTGACCTGTGCCTCTTCTCTTTCCCCTTCCTCTCCTACCCTGGTCTAAAAAAGGCCGGCGATAATTTGGTTGGAAATTTGGAGGTGGAAAAAATCCTG
The DNA here is from genome assembly GCF_964263255.1 of Lissotriton vulgaris. NCBI lineage: Eukaryota > Metazoa > Chordata > Amphibia > Caudata > Salamandridae > Lissotriton > Lissotriton vulgaris. The sequence continues at coordinate 1,260,258,047 of NC_141695.1, forward strand.
GATTCCAGCCCATCATGGGGTATGGTGGTTGGTGGAAAGGGAATTGGTGACCCATTGTTTGCATTTGGGGTGGCGCTTGCCATCTTGGTGGTTGGTTGTGAAAGTTCTGTTGGCCGCGATTGTATCGGTTACCCCTGTTCCCTCGTCTTCTTCCCTGTTTGAATGACCCTGTGCTGGATCCACTGCTGTTGGATGTGTTGTCATCAGATTGATCATCATTTGTTGAGTTATGGGAAGGTGGAGTATATGTTGCAGCTGAGTATGGATATACCTTCTCATACTCGAATTTTTTCAGATCTTTCTGAAATTTATTAACTTTGGCTTGTGTCAGATTGTCTTTATATTCATTTAACTCTTTATTTATCTCGTCAAGTTTTTTCTTGTAGCCAGTTATTGTAGTTTTAAATTTCGACTCCGTTTCTTGAATTTCTATCTGTAGAGCTTCTGAGAGTCGTAAGGCTGTCTTTATAATTAGGGCGAGCCAGTCGCGGGTGCAATGCCACGCGATCATGGCCCACTCCTTCCTAAATGTAGCATCATTTAGAAAGATTCGCAGGGCATTCGTGACGAGTAGTCCCCGTGGTGCTATGTTTTTGAGGAGATAATTTTTCAATATTGTGCCATGGAGGATAGTTCGTATCCTATCTCGTTTGATTTCAGTACGTTTATCCCACTCAGAAGTGTGTGCTATTACCTGTGAAATAGCTGGATCAGCGAACAAATCAGAGTCAGACAGGATGTTAGCTATTTCTGACTCAGAGAAAGTTAGTCCTAAGTTTGCCATGGTAGACCCAGGATGTTAAAAGGAGACAATTGGATTGATAAAATTCTTAAAAGAGCCAGAGTGCGCTCAATAAGAAAAGCTCTCACAGCTCTACGCTGCTATGTATGCGTAACAAGAAGAGAGGTAGGGAGAGTAGGTAGACACTCTTGTTCCCCGGTCAATATTCAATGATCAAAAAAAGAGTGTCTATGAGACAGGCTAAGCCGTTCTAGGGAGCACAAACACAACCACACTGGGATGTAGAAGAAAGCCCTCACTCACCACCTAGTGATGACTTGCTTCATCATCGGGCCCCACCAAAGAGACCTAGTGTCTCTTTGGTGTGCTGCAACGCCAGGATTACTGCGGAGCGGGATAGTGAGTTTAGGGTGTGTTGAGTGCAATTAGGACTAGTGAGTGTTGGGGTTGTTAAAAATGGTCAGAAGTGTATCAGAGATAATGACTTTATTAAATGATCACTAAAGACTTTGAAGTTAAAATATGTGAGGAAACAGTCCACTTTAATTGAGTGGTAGGTTCCTAAACGTTAGTCGACATGTTTCTTGCCATCGAAACGGTGTTAATTTACCCGGCAATTCATCAGGACTGTGTGTGGTAAAACCCTGGTGGTATGGGCACGCTAAGGCCCACCCTTACCTAGGGGCGTGAGAGTGAAAAAAATTAAAGGTGAAAAAGTGCAAAAAAATTAGGAATGAATAAAATATTCCTAATTACTCCTGGTTTAGGAGGCTTCTACTTATCGTTTCTGCACCTGAAAATAAAAGGACAGAGAAACACAAGTAGGACAGAACAAACATTCAGTATTTTATCCTGGTTGTTATTGGTTATATACTGTAAATTCGTGCTCCACACGTGATAGTCATACTAGCTGTGGATGAATAGCGCTATGGTTAACACCACCTTTTAGCCCTGGGTTCGGATGAACTAGGAGAAGTGCGGTGTGCTATTCGTGGTAAGGACTAGCTGTGACTATGGGTTAAAAAGGTGAAAATCTTCATAGAAGATCGTCAGCTAAGCGATCAATGTAAATGTCATCATGGGATCGCAGTCAAATTAAAAATGTCTCACTTAGTAGGTGTTGGGAATAAACACCATGGGTCTCAGGAGGGGGGTGGAAGCGTATTCGGCACACCCTGTAACATGGCAAAACAAAGGGAAAAAGAAGAAATAGGCGCAAAATCAATATGATGCCCTTCAGTAATATGGAGCGCAATCTGTACTTAGCTGGAAATTAGTAGATGGTCTCCATTTACGCCCTCTACGCTTAGCACCCTCAGTATGCCTACGTCGCCCTCGAACCGGACCCCGACGATGTTAAAGCGGGTTCGGTTAGTTGTTTAAAAGCAAAATACCAAGGCGGTGATTGCTTCCGGGTGGGCGTGGCTACGTGACAAGGCACTTCTTCACGTAGGCGTGGTTACGTGTCGTCAGGTGCAGGTAACCAATAGAACTACCCTGGAGGTGATGACGTGTGAATCACATGGGATTTGTTGCTAAGTGACTAGGACTAAACAGTCTCCACGCAGAATGCGGAAGTGTTTTGAAGATTAGCGAGTAAAAAGTGAATTCACGCAGAAACGATAAGTAGAAGCCTCCTAAACCAGGAGTAATTAGGAATATTTTATTCATTCCTAATTTTTTTGCACTTTTTCACCTTTCATTTTTTTCACTCTCACGCCCCTAGGTAAGGGTGGGTCTTAGCGTGCCCATACCGCCAGGGTTTTACCACACACAGTCCTGATGAATTGCCGGGTAAATTAACACCGTTTCGATGGCAAGAAACATGTCGACTAACTTTTAGGAACCCACCACTCAATTAAAGTGGACTGTTTCCTCACATATTTTAACTTCAAAGTCTTTAGTGATCATTTAATAAAGTCATTATCTCTGATACACTACTGACCATTTTTAACAACCCCAACACTCACTAGTCCTAATTGCACTCAGCACGCCCTAAACTCACTATCCCGCTCCGCAGTAATCCTGGCGTTGCAGCACACCAAAGGTGGGGCCCGATGATGAAGCAAGTCATCACTAGGTGGTGAGTGAGGGCTTTCTTCTACATCCCAGTGTGGTTGTGTTTGTGCTCCCTAGAACGGCTTAGCCTGTCTCATAGACACTCTTTTTTTGATTATTGAATATTGACCGGGGAACAAGAGTGTCTACCTACTCTCCCTACCTCTCTTCTTGTTACGCATACATAGCAGCGTAGAGCTGTGAGAGCTTTTCTTATTTAGCGCACTCTGGCTCTTTTAAGAATTTTATCAATCCAATTGTCTCCTTTTAACATCCTGGGTCTACCATGGCAAACTTAGGACTAACTTTCTCTGAGTCAGAAATAGCTAACATCCTGTCTGACTCTGATTTGTTCGCTGATCCAGCTATTTCACAGGTAATAGCACACACTTCTGAGTGGGATAAACTTACTGAAATCAAACGAGATAGGATACAAACTATCCTCCATGGCACAATATTGAAAAATTATCTCCTCAAAAACATAGCACCACGGGGACTACTCGTCACGAATGCCCCGCAAATCTTTCTAAATGATGCTACATTTAGGAAGGAGTGGGCCATGATCGCGTGGCATTGCACCCGCGACTGGCTCGCCCTAATTATAAAGACAGCCTTACGACTCTCAGAAGCTCTACAGATAGAAATTCAAGAAACGGAGTCGAAATTTAAAACTACAATAACTGGCTACAAGAAAAAACTTGACGAGATAAATAAAGAGTTAAATGAATATAAAGACAATCTGACACAAGCCAAAGTTAATAAATTTCAGAAAGATCTGAAAAAATTCGAGTATGAGAAGGTATATCCATACTCAGCTGCAACATATACTCCACCTTCCCATAACTCAACAAATGATGATCAATCTGATGACAACACATCCAACAGCAGTGGATCCAGCACAGGGTCATTCAAACAGGGAAGAAGACGAGGGAACAGGGGTAACCGATACAATCGCGGCCAACAGAACTTTCACAACCAACCACCAAGATGGCAAGCGCCACCCCAAATGCAAACAATGGGTCACCAATTCCCTTTCCACCAACCACCATACCCCATGATGGGCTGGAATCCAGGATTTTTTCCACCTCCAAATTTCCAACCAAATTATCGCCGGCCTTTTTTAGACCAGGGCAGGAGAGGAAGGGGAAAGAGAAGAGGCACAGGTCAAGCAACGAACCATGTGTATGTGTAAATGTATTGGCATTTATATAGCGCACTACTTACCCGTAGGGTCCCAAGGCGCTTCGACCGCTGCGAAACCCTTCCTGGCTTCCCTGAGAGATGGTCCCTTAATGGGTATCTCCAGGGTGAGACCAGGCATCCCCGGCGGTCTGGTGGGGCCGTTAGTGAAGATGAGGCAAGCTAATGCCCAGAGTTGCCGAGTGTGATCGCTGATCAGAGTGGGCACCGAGGCGAGAGAATTATCGAGTCCGCTGACCCTGGTCCAGAAACCTGCCGCGCCGGGAATCGAACCCTGGTCCCGGGCCGTCCTCTGCTCTCGGGTCTGCCGCCTCTAACCAGTGAGCCACACTACTTCACTTCACTTCATGTGTCATGGGAGGACAACGATGCAGTGAGCGATCACACCCGCAACAGGGAACAACAACCAGGGTCGAGCGGAATTTGAGTCTTGTAAATAATTTGTCGGACAAAAACTTGTCCCCAATCGAAACCGCAGTCTTAGAAAGAGGTCTGGGTTTCGTACCAACCGCACGCCCTGACAAATTTAAACTACATTGTGAGCTTTCAGCGTTCTTCAGGAAACTAAAACTCAAAGCCTTCTTCGAGGGTAAGGAAGACCCGAATGAAGCACTACGAAAAGGAGACACTGGATTGAGACTGAACTCCACCTTTAACCCTCCGATCCAAACAGTACCAGCAGCCATAACTGCGTTTGAACAAGCGGTTTTTCTGGATCTAGAAACCTACCAGGATACAAAAACTTACAGCAATTTCAGCACAGAAGAATACCAAGCATTAAGATCCTTGCAAAATGACCCTAAGATCACGATAAAACCAGCAGACAAGGGCGGTGGATTGGTAATTCAAAATACTACGGATTATGAAAAGGCTTGCGAAGTTCTCCTGGCAGATAGGAAGAACTATACCCCCCTGACACAGGACCCCACTCAGAACTTAAGAACTCGGATCACCAATTTGGTCAAGAGAGCTGAAGAAAATGGAGAAATTTCGAAAAATGAGGCCGATTTCCTGAGCACGAGTGAGAATGTAATACCCTACTTCTATACTCTACCAAAGACACACAAAAACCGTCTACCACCACCAGGAAGACCAATCGTGTCAGGAATCGGGTCACTGCTGGAGCCCCTTTCACGGTTCTGTGATCACTATCTCAAACCGATAGTGCAAAACACCCCGTCCTACCTTAAGGACACAAAAAGCTTACTTCAGCTGCTACAAAACCTCGAATTCCCAGAGAACACTGTAACCCTGGTGACATTTTACATTGAGAGTCTGTACACCAGCATCCCCCAGGACGACACCATCAGGGTCCTGGGGACGGCTTTAGACTCCGTGAATTGGTACCAGGCATCAAAGACCTTTATACTAGACTGTGCTACTATAGCACTAAAAGAGAACTTCTTTGCCTACAAAAACAACCTCTACCTACAAACAACTGGGACATCTATGGGCAGTACATTTGCCCCAAGCGTAGCAGGTCTGTACGTCGCCGATTTTGAGGCAAAGCATATCATACAACCCAATGGACCATATACGTCTTCCATTAAAATCTGGAGACGTTACATTGATGATGTCCTGGTAATTTGGACAGGCAATGAAGAAGAACTACAGTCCTTCCTAGGTTGGATTAACACACTAGACACCAACCTTAAATTCACCTCGGAACTGAGCAAAACAGAAGTCACCTTTCTGGATGTCAGGATCCAAGTCTCAGGAACCAGATTGAGTACCAAGACATACCAAAAACCGACTGCTCGCAATAACCTACTTGAATTCACAAGTTTTCATCCAAGGCCATTAAAAGAAAACCTTCCATACGGCCAATATTTGCGAATAAGACGCAACTGTTCTGATCTCCAAGACTTTAAGACCCAGTCTGCAGAACTAACTGATAAACTCAAGGCACGAGGTTATCCACCCCAGATCTTGAATAAAGGTTACAAGAGGGCCCGTAACCAACCTCGTGAATCTCTCCTTGAAGACAGGGTCACAGACAATGAAACCATACCACTAACCTGTGTAACAACATGCAGCACAATGTCCAACTACACGAAGAAATCAATCAATAAAAATTGGCGCATTGTGTCCAGTATAAAAGCAGATTGGGATAAACCACTATTTTCTTTTAAGAAAGGACGCAGCCTGAGGGACTCCCTCGTACATACCCGTCCCAGAATGGAAACACCTCCCACAGAGAGATCAATTACAGACACTTGGGGTTTACCGAGAATCACTGGACACTTCCCCTGTGCAAACTGTAGTGTGTGTCATCTCACGACACACACAAAAACTCTCGAGCTTGAGCCAGGAAAGACATGGACACAGAAAGGTCACACGAATTGCAACACCCAAAACGTCATTTACTTAATCACATGTTCGTGTGACCTACGATATGTAGGTATGACGACCCGCAAAGTAAAGCAGAGGATAGGTGAACACCGCTCCAACATCAGATGTAAGAAACTGACCACGAAAATGAGCCGCCATTTCTTGAAACAGAACCACACTCCTAATGACATGCGATGGACTGTCATCGAACATATGACCGGCACAACAAATATCACAAACCTGCTTTTTGAAAGAGAACAAAGGTGGGTATACAGGCTGGGTACCCACCTCAGAGGCCTTAATGATGATATTCCATGGAATACTGTGATAAAGTGAACCAAAATCAAGTCTTATAATTTCTGACATACTGATAATCAGTACGAACATTCTACCTTTAGGCGCTTCACAATATCAGCCCCTGATACAACACTGGCGGTGGCTTGGTCCTGTATTGTTAGCAGTTTCCCACATAGCAAAAGGGATACCTTGATTCCCAAACCTCAATTTACCATCTAGCTAAAGCTGTTTAGAAATGAAGACACTAACATGCGTGAATTCACTTTTTACTCGCTAGTCTTCAAAACACTTCCGCATTCTGCGCGGAGACTGTTTAGTCCTAGTCACTTAGCAACAAATCCCATGTGATTCACACGTCATCACCTCCAGGGTAGTTCTATTGGTTACCTGCACCTGACGACACGTAACCACGCCTACGTGAAGAAGTGCCTTGTCACGTAGCCACGCCCACCCGGAAGCAATCACCGCCTTGGTATTTTGCTTTTAAACAACTAACCGAACCCGCTTTAACATCGCCGGGGTCCGGTTCGAGGGCGACGGAAGCATACTGAGGGTGTTAAGCGTCGAGGGCGTAAGTGGAGACCATCTACTAATTTCCAGCTAAGTACAGATTGCGCTCCATATTACTGAAGGGCATCATATTGATTTTGCGCATATTTCTTCTTTTTCCCTTTGTTTTGCCATGTTACAGGGTGTGCCGAATACGCTTCCACCCCCCTCCTGAGACCCATGGTGTTTATTCCCAACACCTACTAAGTGAGACATTTTTAATTTGACTGCGATCCCATGATGACATTTACATTGATCGCTTAGCTGACGATCTTCTATGAAGATTTTCACCTTTTTAACTCATAGTCACAGCTAGTCCTTACCACGAATAGCACACCGCACTTCTCCTAGTTCATCCGAACCCAGGGGTAAAAGGTGGTGTTAACCATAGCGCTATTCATCCACAAATAGTATGACTATCACGTGTGGAGCACAAATTTACAGTATACAACCAATAACAACCAGGATGAAATACTGAATGTTTGTTCTGTCCTACTTGTGTGTCTCTGTCCTTTTATTTTCAGGTGCAGAAACGATAAGTAGAAGCCTCCTAAACCAGGAGTATTTAGGAATATTTTATTCATTCCTAATTTTTTTGCACTTTTTCACCTTTCATTTTTTTCACTCTCACGCCCCTAGGTAATGGTGGGCCTTAGCGTGCCCATACCGCCAGGGTTTTACCACACACAGTCCTGATGAATTGCCGGGTAAATTAACACCGTTTCGATGGCAAGAAACATGTCGACTAACTTTTAGGAACCCACCACTCAATTAAAGTGGACTGTTTCCTCACATATTTTAACTTCAAAGTCTTTAGTGATCATTTAATAAAGTCATTATCTCTGATACACTACTGACCATTTTTAACAACCCCAACACTCACTAGTCCTAATTGCACTCAACACGCCCTAAACTCACTATCCCGCTCCGCAGTAATCCTGGCGTTGCAGCACACCAAAGAGACACTAGGTCTCTTTGGTGGGGCCCGATGATGAAGCAAGTCATCACTAGGTGGTGAGTGAGGGCTTTCTTCTACATCCCAGTGTGGTTGTGTTTGTGCTCCCTAGAACGGCTTAGCCTGTCTCATAGACACTCTTTTTTTGATTATTGAATATTGACCGGGGAACAAGAGTGTCTACCTACTCTCCCTACCTCTCTTCTTGTTACGCACCTTATACTTTTTGTCTAGTCTGGCCAGAACCGGTGTCACCGTAGCTGGCGTCTCCATGACCTTCAATCCTTCCTCCCAAATATGACTCACGATAGGCAAGGATCGCACAGATTTGGGATACGAATCCTTGAAGTCGTATAAAAAGCATTCCGCTTTATCCTCAGTCATGGTGAGTGCAAACCTCTTAGTGGCTCTTTCCATTAAATTATTTGGCGTAGGAGTTGAAGGTGAGGGGATGAGATAGTCATTCCACTCTGCACTTAGTTCCGCAATCTCTCCATCCTCGTGGTCATCATCCGTGGTATCGTGTTGTGAAGTTGGTGGTGGAGACCTAGCAGTTGGCTCTGGCAAAATTTCTCTCCTACGCACTGGCGTCCCTGGTACAGACCGTGGACGCGGAGTAGCCTCTGGCACCTCCTGAGTGGCTGGAGCCGTTGGATATCTTCTTCTATAATCCTCCAACATACCCTGGCGGTCTTTCAACAAAGAGAATGGTACACTTGTGATATCCTCACGCTGCTGTTGGTGATATTGGTGCTGTTCTTGGGGATGCTCTTGAAAACCTCCATATTCTTTCTCAGAATCGACCTCCTGGTACTTGACCTGTAATTGGGAAGGGCTACTCGCAAAACTATAAGGATCCTCATCATCCCCTTCCTCCGAATCTTCCACTTCCAGCAGGTGAGATGGAACCAATGGAGACACTTTGCTTGGCGATGTAACCTCTGGTGTTTTAGGCTTTTTCCAGGGTACCAATCTTTTCTCTGGTGTCTTTTCCGTCGTCGACGAGCCCGTCGCCGAGATACCCGTCGCCGACCAAGTTATCGTCATCAACGCCACCGTCGACTTTGTAGTTACCGTCAACGCTGTCCTCGTCGACGCTCCGGCCGTCGTTATCGTCCTCGTTGACGCTGCCGTCGTTGACGCTGCTGTCGTCGACGCTGCCGTCGACGATGAAGATACAGAAACGCTCGTCGCCGCCTTCGTGGCCAGTGAAATCATCGACGCTGCCTTCTCACCAGCTTTTACCACTTCTTTTCTCGTCGCCGAAAAAACCATCGACAGCGCTGAAACACTTCCTTTCTCCTCAGAAGGCGCAGAGGAAGTTCTCTTGATGGTAATCTTGACTCCATGAGGCGATTTTGGAGGTTCTGAGGCGGACTTCTCCTGCTTTACCTCAGAAGCAGAAACCCTTCTTCCCCTTAGCTTTACCTGAAGGGGATTTTGAGGGACTGCGCCCGGAAGACCATGGAGCGGTCTTTTTTGGGGCCTTCTCAGGTCTTTCTCCTGAGGAATGTGTCTGAGGAGGTCTACTTCTCTTTGAGATCTCTTAGACAATACAGACTCCCCTTCACTCTCACTTGAGAGGATTTCTTTCCTTGCTTTCATCTTCTGGAGCCAAATCAGCAGCCTTCCTTCACGATCCCTCAAGGTTTTATTTGAAAAGGTTCGACATACCTTACAATCTGCTGCCTTATGGTCTGGATAGAGGCAGTATATGCAATCTTTGTGATGGTCATCTGTATAAAGCCTCTTCTTGGAGCAGGTGGAACAAGCTCTAAATAATCCATTTTTCTCCTTCTCAGACATGGTAGATGAATAAGGAATTCCAATAAGAAGAAATTAGAAGATGAGAGACCTCAAATCTCAGTCAAAAGACTGTAAAAGTAAAGAGTTTGAGCAGAGCTCAAAGTAGACTCCCTAGCACAACGTGCGGTAGAAAATCTGAGGGGCAGAAGGTTCTCTCAGGAGTGTTCTAGAGGGTGAGGAGCTCTGATTGGTTCAGGAAAAAGTTTGGGCCTTTTTTACATAACAAAGGCTATGGGTTGCAAAAGGGAAATGGGCCTAGGCCTCTTTTCACTTTGCTATACTACTAAGCAATGCTTTTTTATATATCGGAGACTCCCGTTTCAACGACGGGGAATGATTCAGGCATGTGAATCTATGAAAGTTCCAATACTGGAGTAACCCACCCACCCATACAGACCACGCATGAAACCTCAGCATCATCCTCAACTCCTCCCTCTCCATGACCCGCCAGATCAACGCCGTCGCTTTCACCAGTTTTAACTACCTGCGCATCCTTCGCAAGACCTTCAAATGGATCCCCCCAATGGCAGAAAGACCGTCACCCAAGCACTCATAACCAGCAGACTGAATTACGGAAATGCCCTAAACGCCAGAATCAACAGAACTCTTCTGCACAGACGTCAGACCATTCAACACTCCGCAGCTAGACGCGTCCTTTGAGCATCGCGTCACAAACACATGACCCAATACCTACGAGATCTCTACTGGCTCACCGTCGAGAAGAGGGTCACCTTCAAACTCCCCGTCCACGCCTACAAATCCCTCAACAACATCGGACCCAAATACCTCAACAAGAGATTATCCTTCCATGTACCCAAGAGGAACCCCCGCTCTGACGACTTTGCCCTGGCAGAGGTCCCCCGCATCCGCAGAAACAGAACAGGCAGGAGATCCTTTTCCTACATCGCAGCAAAACACCTGGAACGATCTCCCTGTGAACATCAGACGCGCCCCGACCCTACACACATTCAGGAAGGACATCAAGACCTGGCTCTTCAACTGATCTGGAACTGTCCCCCACCCCTCCCCCTCCCCCCCTCCCCCAGCGCCTTGAAACCCTCACAGATGAGTAGTGCGCTCTATAAACCTCTCATTGATTGATTGATAAACCAGCTTCCAGCTCTGTTGAACGTCCGGGTGCCGAGTACCAAAGATGTGCAGTCTTGATCCACATTGTGCCTCTTTAATCCACCACCAGACACTCCTTGCCCCTTTGTCTCACTTTTGCAGGGCCCTGCTTTCTTCCTGTGCCAAGGTTTTTCCGTCTTTCTACTTCATTCCCCTTGTGTGTTTCTCCCTCTGTTGCTCTGGGTGAAAGTCTGATGAGGAAAAATAGGTCCCGGCCTCAAAAATGAGTGCTGCTGGGCCCCATCTGCAACCACCAGTTCAAATTAAGCACTAATTCTCAGCTCATTACAAGCATGGCTGCTGGTCAGCTACAGGTTCCAATTCAAGGTACTTTGCATCTTCCATCGTGCATCTTTGTTTCTGCCCCAGAAATTGATTCACTCTGTTTTACATAGTGTGGTTGCTTTTTTGGGCGTCATAATCATATGCTTAACACCTTGGCTGCTAATGGTTTTCCCCTCCTGTGCTGATGCTACTTGAACCCCATTGTTCATGACGAGCTCAGCTCGTCATAAGCACAGCTCCACTGTGCCTCACGATGAGCTGAGCTCGTCATGAACATGGAAGGGGTTAAGGAAAGAGTGCCTAAGGCGCATACCGACTTACCTTCTTACAGCAGCACTGTGGAATTCACGTCTACTGCAGATCACTTGGCTTAGAAGAACCCTTAAAATAAATGTGTATATGCCCTTTCTTAGCCCTGGTATTGTTTCATATGTCTCCTTTTTAGCGCCAAGTGCCCCCGTGCCCAAATTGCACTGTACAAGTCCTTTGACAATACCATACATTTATGTGCACATCAGAGGTGTATCACAGACCTTTGCAGCACAGGATGGACCCAACCCAAAGGCACTAGCTTGACAGCAATCACACTGTGCCTCAATACTACTGGTCTTTTCAATGTACCTGTGAGACAGCAGACTGCCACAGCCCCAAAGGTCTGCCATACGAGCCTGCCTCACATGATGCTGACGGGTTCCCAGGCCTACGGCATGCTACTGTCCTCAGGATGTTCTGAGTTCATATCTCAAACCCAAGTTCTGCCATCTGCTCGTAGGCACAGGCCTGCTGCAAAACGTCCCAGTATCCAGAAGGACCAACCAGGACCTTCTTTGGGCTATTACTGAGCGAGCCCATGGTTCATTCCTCCAGGTCCCACCCGTGTGTCCCACAGATCCCTGACACCAGATCAGAGTGAATTACCTGGAAAGCGCTTGCCAACTTGTCTCCAGGGCTTGCCAGGGCAGCTAAGATCGCTGTGGTGGTGGTCCCAATGTTGGAACCCAAAGTTAACGGGTAAGCTCTCTCAATGCTGATTACACCAATGCCTGGAAAAAGGAAACACAGGAAATTCTTAATGAGAAGAGAGTGTGAGAGAGTGATAAAGGCTAAGGGGGGCTGGGGGAAGAGAGGGAAGAAGGGAAGGAATCAACTACAGCAGGAGATCAAGTCTGATGTAAGAGTACATAGGATGCAGAAAGGGGGAGAGTGAATTTAAGATGGAAATGGAAGAGCAAATGTGTGAGAGAGAGGAAAACAGTAAGACTGGATCATACTGTGAGAGCCACAACTGGACTAAGGTGTAGAAGGGAGCAGGAGGTGTGGCGAAAGAGGTGTTGAAGTTCAAACATGGGATCAAAAACTAGAGTGCCATCTAGAGCTTGCATTTCCAAAGATTGAATTACATGTTTTGTAGGTAATTTCTCTGCAGAGAAGAAATGTGTGTTATAGAAGAACAAACGGTTGGAAATTTCCTCAGGCCAAAGAAGGTAGATGCTGAAGATTTGTGCAGACACACCAGAGGCATGGAATGAGGTGCATGTTCATGGGACGCCAACTGCGATACAAAGACTATGCTTTGCCTTCTTGTGCTGAATGTCTCACCTTCAGTGCCAAGTGTGCCAGTATACTCTATGTTTAGCCTACTAGACAGTGCATGCACTGCATTCTTTTGCAAGATTATTGTTAACTTACAGTAGCCTTAAAGCTTGCCCATTGCTTACCTTTGGTTGGCTTCATTGTCACACTTATTTTCTTGCTTCTTATTCGTTAGCATGTGTGGGATTCCTCTATGTGTTCTTGTTCCTCACCTAGAGCATGGACGTATTACTTGTGTCCTTCCTCTGCTCCCTTTTAAGGCGGCACTTTTTTTTCTTTTTGTTTAAGCACTCTAAGAGACTTCAAATGTTTTTCAGTGTTCCCCCTCGTATACTTCTCCTCCTCCACCACACTTGCCTGTGTTGCTCGTCCTCTGCCCGTTTGCAGCTCCCCTGCCCTCATGTGCTTATTCCCACTGCATAGTTTTTTCACCCATGAGCCACTCCGACCTGCTCCACATTGCGCTCTCTCGTCTGATTCCTCTTTCTCCATTTGCTTCCCCAACTGGGCCCTCTATTTTCTTTCCCAATCCATACCTTACGTGTGCCTCCTCCCAACCTGCACCCCATGCGTCTTCGCTGTCCCGCCCTCTTGTTACTTCCCCAGCGGTCTGTACTTCGGTCCACTTGTCCTCTCCCCCGTGTTGCTTTCCCCCACCCACACAATTTTTTAGGTCTTGCCTACGGAGCACGCATGCGCTGCATAGGAGGGGACCTCTTGGAATCGATAAGCTTTTTTGCCCAAAAACGGGCATGCTTTGCATTGCTTTCAATTGCAACGTGTGCACGTTTGGCGTTTCCATTGCGGGAGTGAGCTTTGGCGACATCCGTTTGTAATTATCTTGCAAACAGATGGTGCCCCTGCTTGCTCCCGCAAGCGAAACGCTGTGTGTATCTGGCAGGCCGTAAAACGCCAAATGTGCTTTAACTTTCGCTGAAAGTGTTTGTGCGAATACATCGCCATCATGGTCACAAAAATAAACTGTGGATTTTTATGTGAGGAGGCCTGCTTCACATCACAAACAATTTTCTAGTCGAGTCCCTGTGATTCAGTTCTATCTTTCACAGGCGACAAAACAGCATGAGCAAAAAAGCAATAAACTTTGGGCAATTTAAAAGCTAATAACATCCATACTGCAAAGTCTGCATGAATCCGAGATCAGGCAGAGGTCAGCTTCCAGCAGGCTTCAATTTCTGGCTATTAGTTTAGCAATTCAGATGTCTGGGTCAAAAAGCAGGTTGGCATGCTGCGGTATTAATCTCCTAGGCCTACATTTCGAATCCTGCATGTATAAATATGGCTTAGAGAGTGAAAGAGGGCGTTAGATAAACACCATCAGCGGCAATCACTTTGCATATTTGTATGATGTTATTGTATACGTGAGCAGGTATAATCCCAGCCCCCCACCACGTGATCTTCATGTTTGTGTAATTTTGTCTTACATACACGTCTGCCATTGTCACCGGCGCATTGGTATATTCAAATGAACCACACTAGTGACCTGTGTGTAAAGGTGTACTACAGTTTCACTTTAAAGCGCGGTGTTATTTCCGCTGCTTAACATGACGAGACAGTGTTATTAATTATGCTATACAAATGTGAGTTCAGCAGCACGCACTGTGACAGTCTTGCTCATCTTCTGAGCTGCCGCCTGCGTGCCCCATTACAGCGGGGAACTACTCACTGATAGTTTTAGGCTACGTTAGTAGTCGCATCCACTAACTCTTTTGGGATCGGGTGTATGTGAGAGCCACTGGGGTGCCTGTCAATGTAAATTCTTAGCATGCCTAACGTCACAAAGTAGAGCTTGTAGGAACAGGCTGCAGCTGGTTTGATGGTGACTGCCGTCCACAGGACCCAGCAGGTAGTGGGCAGCGCACTGGACTGAGGCGGACCGTTCGGTCAACTAATTTGTTTGATGAGCTTATTTTCTTTTGGAATAATGCTGCAGGTAGCATATGATGTAACTCTTCTTGGAGTTTCTCATTGCTGAGATGGGGGTAATTGCTTTTACTTATAAGTTTCCCTTGTCTTTATTGCTTGATGTTGCTCGCCAAATAGTGTCACTCATAGTCGTTCAAATGTCACTCATGTTTACACTGTAATTATGAAAATGTCACACATAGCAATCTAAAACCTTGGCAGCTAGCTATGCAGGCACCCCTCCAAGCTTGCCTCCTGAAAAAGCAGACACAAGCTATCCTCCAAGCGTGTCCAGTGCAAAGCAAAATGGACCTATTCTCAAAAGAAGCATTGGCATAGCCAATAGGTCTCGCCTTTGGGACCTTATAAGTGTTTAGTTATCAAGGACAATATCCTTTTTGCAACAACATCAAGTGTTGCATGGCTAAACACTTATAAGGTCCCAAAGGCGATACCTAATGGCTATGCCAATGCTTGTTTTTTAGTGACTGATCTAACTTGGATGAGCAAATAAAAAGAAAAAAGTGCTCGGTCATTTTCAAGGCATATGCATGCATGGTGCGTGTGCATACAAATGTTTTTTCTTGACTTTTAAAAAAACATTTTGCACAGCGTCCCCATGCTGTTCAGCATGGCTAGAAGACTGGCAAGGGTTAAATATCGTGCTCACTGACAGCTGGCTGTTTTGGGGGTTATTTTCTCTAATATAAACAAGCTAGGGCCCCTGACTGTGGTCAGTGCAGGTGTTAGAACCCTAAGAGCACTTTTAAAGACTGGTAAAAGGGTTTTGTCAATATTAGAGCATGTTTCTAAAGCCTAGCTGGATATTACTCTTTTAAAATCTCCAATAAGGAGGAGGAGCCAAGACGGCGTCCAAAATGGCAGCTTAGGAGCCCGGCTCCGCCGCTTGCCCTCTCCCTCCCTAGCATCCTGTAATTGATCCTGTGGCTGCACCATACCCCCGCGCAGCTGAGGTGGCGCGGTGCCCGACCGTGCAACTCCGAGTTCGCGATCACCTCGGATGGCCGAGAAACGTCGACGCGAAGATTGTGGCCTGTGCCAGCTGTAATCCGGGTCCTCGAGCTGTGACGTGGCCGGGGAGGAATTGAACAACAGCGGCCGCGGCCGAGCAGAGAGGACCGGTGGACCCCTACGGAAGTCACAGCTTGTGCGATTTTGCTGGCGGACACGAGCGGAGTACGATGCGAGTGCCCAGAGCCTCACGGCACGCATTTGGCTGATTTTCTCAGCACTGGAGGTCCCGGGAACAGACGACAGTCCTGCCGCCCATAGTGGTCTTCTTTGGTGGGCTGCCCAGGGCGACCTGGCCCTTAGGGTGATCGTCCGCCGGCCGTGGCCGGTGTCGGAATATGGATCTTTCCTCCGGGCATGGCGGATAAGAGGTTGGTGACGCTGTACTAATGCGGGTTCTAAATAGTTCCGCTCCAACCCCAACATAGACTACCAGGGGACAATGCGACCCCAGATGCCTGATACGATGTTCACTATCTTCCCTGGGGGGTCCCCAGGGGCGAGGAGCATTGCAACTGCCGACAGCGGAGAAAGGGAGTACACACTGGGAGATGTCCTTTTGCCTGTCAAGGATTTTCATTCCTCCCTGAGCCGTAGATTGTTGGCCCTCCATGACTCACTGGCGTCTATTGTTCCTGAAATGGGACCTGGGGGCGCAGATGGGAGTATGATAGGTCGGGCGCCTGTCAACGCTCAGTTAATGATCACCGTCGACTCCCTGGGGCGTAAAGTGCTGGATTTTGAGAACAGTGAGCTCGCCGGCCGGATTTGCACGACTGATATTCTTTTTGATTTTCCGACATGTGTGCTCGCCACCAAACAGCAACGCCGGGTCCTCTCACTATTGGAAAGTGGCTACTGGTGAAGCTGTTTTGTCACTGTTCTTCTGTCTCCGCTGAGCACCTGGGTGGCTCCTAAGAAGCAAGTTTGGTCACCAGGCTTGTCTGCCTGTGGAACTGTTGGGTTGGAGAGTTTGCTTACTCTTGCTCGGACTGGCCAGGGATGAGCATTGCATGATTGTTTTACTGAGTTGGTGATTCCGGTGGTGATGCGGGACTTGGCTCGTTATTGTGATTGTGGGGGGTGTGGGATGGACACATGATGGTGGCTGCTCCCTTTTTGGGGAGCTTACATTCTCTTCTGAGATGCGGTGGGATGGGGCAGGGGGCTGGGGGCGGGAGCAAGGGTCCTCCTCCTTTTTGTCGTAAATTGGGTTTCAGTTGTTGGGACGACAGGCATGCCTATAGGGGGGGGTGGGCCGTAGCCTTCTGCTGGTATGCAGGGTGGGGGGTTGGGGGATGGGGTTTGTTTTCGTTTCTCTTTTGTTTCTATGGCCTCTTTTTTCTCTTTCTATTTGTATTCTCTTTCTTGTTTCTTACATACCTTCGCTTAGATGGGGGGTCAAGTCTTGTTCTTTTTGGGACAGAATCTTGCAATGTGCGCTTGCGTTTTTCTTACAATGTTTGTTGACCCTACGGGTAGGACATCGAGTTAGCGCGTAGTTATTGTAAGCTGGCAGATTCTGATTTGTACGTTTTTAAGGTAATTTTCTAATCAGGCTTGTACGGAAGGCTAATATCCTGTTCCACGACTTGCTCCGAATAAGACTTTGCTTGATTGTATGTCATCGGATCCTTCTTCCCATATTATAAAATGGAATCCTCTCAAATCCTGATGTTTCGTGGACACGCTTACATGTAAATCCTGCTTTTTAGATTTGCTATGACTCCGGCCCTAGAGATGCTGAGCTGTGTTATTTTTGCCTTGCAAGGTTTTGATTTTATCTAGCGGCCGGCCCGAGAGGTTGTAGGCCCATGCCTGTATTGGTCTGAAATGTCATCTATGAGGTTTTCCGAATAAAATAAATATTAATTTTTTTTTTTTTAAATCTCCAATCACATTCCGCGTCTCGTCACAATCTCCCATCCAGCACTAGCTGTCTTACTCAACCACACTGACCACCCCTATCCCATAGCATCCTGTCTACCCTGATAATGTGACCACCCTGAGCCCTTCAGTATGTAGCCTCGAGGGTCCAATGGGCTATCCCTCTGAAGGCTCGTCTGACTTACCTTGAATCCTAAAGAGGATGGATGCCGAATTGTTTGTGTTTTAACCTCCTTCCCACACCAGTGAGCAATCGACCAATCGACCCATTGTGGAGACCATCTGATTCCAGGTCATCACGGACTTTGTTTGCAGCCCTAGGTTTTCAGATGGATACTCAGTGCATTCTGGATGTGGTAGTCTTGGATTGTTTCCATTGAGCCAGTTAGACTGACACACCTGAGAGCTGTGATTTGTAGGTTGGAAGCCCAGGACTGAAAACAGTATCTGTGATGAGACATGGACTGAGTCGGACTCTCCGCAACTCCACTGTACAGCTCATAGGAACTGGGAGGTCTCCGAAACTCCGGCAGGAATCACATTCAGACAACCTATGATTGGGACTCCCAGACAACATGTAACATGTGCCATAAGAGAGCTTCTTGGTGTGCTTTTGCCTACCATATTGAGGGGCCCCAAGCCACCACTGCTGGGGGACTTCTGAGTGCTCATCTGCTTTAGTTCAGCTGGAGCAGTCAGGCAGAGCCCTTAGCTGCGTTAGGCTGGCATACAGGCTCACTCTATGCAGTGTGCAATAAAAAGCTGGGTTGGGCAGAGCTTTAATTACATAGCAATGCCAGCAGGCTCAACTAAAGCATACTTAGGTTTGGCAGCGCCTTATATAGGCTAGACTGTCACGTGAGTAGGTTACACTGAATTCTATTTAGTTCACAAAAAAGTAACTATACATAGGTTAGACTAAGCGAAGGTTTGTTACATCTGTATGGCACCAGAATATTGTGGCCTCAATATCGTCTGTCAAAAACAGTGTCCTAAATATCATTTACAAAAATATTCCTTAATTTGAGTTAATAAAAGGAAATTTATACACAAAGAAGTGATGATATTTTTGGAAACAACATTTAGGCCACTGTGCATATGTCAGGTGATATTTTGCTATAGATTTTGTGTCATACAACCAGACTACAGATAGGTACGCTAAGCATAGATGAACAAGGCGGATTTGAAGATGGGTTGCTTTGAGATTCATCAGTTTAAACTGCAGGCAAGTTAAGTTAATGTATTAACACAATAATTAAGCAACCGGAGCTTTAGGCTGAACTGCAGCTGGTTTAGTATGATCTGATTGTGGGTGAGGCTGAGCTGCACATGCGTTAGGTTTAGCTGCAGGTGTAGAAAGTAATGTGACACAGGAGTACGGAGGTGCAGACGGTTAGCAAGGCTGATCTTCAGGCAAGCTTCGTTACAATGTAGATGAGCTATGTTAAGTTGTAAATGGGTTAAGTTTGAGCTGCCCTTGGGTCGGTTTGTGATTCACATATGTGGGTGAGGCTGAGCTGCACATGCGTTAGGTTTAGCTGCAGGTGTAGAAAGTAATGTGACACAGGAGTACGGAGGTGCAGACGGTTAGCAAGGCTGATCTTCAGGCAAGCTTCGTTACAATGTAGATGAGCTATGTTAAGTTGTAAATGGGTTAAGTTTGAGCTGCCCTTGGGTCGGTTTGTGATTCACATATGCAAGATAGAGGTGTGCGAAATTTACATAATTTGCTTTCATGTTATGTGAAAGTCTGTGAACATTATGCAAAATTGAATATAATTATGCAAAATACAAATCCGTCATTTAGCGCTATATTTTAGAGCAAAATGTCTTCTCACGTCCTTTTTGATGCATGGACACATTTCATGTTAAAAATAGTACAAAGAACATAATTGCTATGCAGAACAACTGCTGGTATTCTGGTTATTTGTGTTGGTCCCATGCTCCGGCACAGTTAATTTGCCACAAACTGTGGCATAATTGCGAGAAATTGTGTAATTTCAGGAATTTCACGTAAAACGAAATTCCCGAAATTGCACAAATTAATCCAGCATAATTTACATTTTGTAGGGGCCTAATGTAAGGTTGAGTTGCTGAGTTTCCCTGGGGTGAATTGCAGTTGTGATCGGATTGGGCTGCAATGGTAATATAATCATTATTTTGAAATGAATAAAGACTGTGGGTAGAGTCTATTAGTCTTAAAGTACAGAAAATTAAAAAAAGATTAATCACTGCAACCCCCTTCTCTTTAAAACATTAAAACAGTACAAACCTGGTGCAAGGACATGAACCTTAACAGCTTTAAACACCAAGGTTGACTGAATGTCAAGTCACTTAGATTCACTCTGAGCACCAAACTCATTCTCAAATAACAAACTGCGAGAAATACAGATGTCCTGGCACCGGCTCGCTCTTCTAAAGAAAGTGAAGCCGTTTCTCCCAGAAAGCGACTTCAGGACTTCGTTCAAGCCCTTATGCTTGTATCTGGATGGGGGTATTGACCTGCTCCATGACCTTCCATGGCTTCCCAAACTGCACTCTGACCCCCTTTAAGGGCATGCTACACAGCTCAGCACATCTCATCCAGGCTCTGAAGAAACATCACCCATATCCTGATGGAACTCCCTTGGCTCCACAACCGGCAAGTAGCATCTTCGAAAGTTGCTGTGTTATTTACAAAGCCGTCACAACCAGCACCCCTGCTTATCTTGCAGACAAGCTCACCATTTATGGTGGTTCTTGGCACACCCGCAGCCAGGGCACAATCAGACCACAAACTAAATAGTGTAAAAAAAGAAAAAAATGAGGCAGCAGGTCTTTTCCATCTATGCACTGAGGATCTGGAACAATATTCCAGTATCCATTAGGACCTCCACAATGCTGCTGAAGTCAACCAGTTTTGTTGCAGGGTCCTTCATTCGCCAGACAGATAAATTCAGAAGGAAGAATACTCCGCCAGGGAGCCCCCTTCAGGAATTCATTCCTGAGTCCCCTGGAACGTCACAGTTAGTGCCAATCCCTTATCCATGGCTTCACTTTAGCTTTCCCTTAAATGCCATGGTTAAGGTTTTACGTCACAGTGTATGTTTTTAAGCGTTAAAGAAGTTACTTGAAGCTGCAGTTGAGGCTTTGTTTACCTTTTGCCTTTGGATTTGGGACATGTCATTTGAGAAAAGAGTGGGCTTGTTAGTTTATCATAATCACTAACTGATATTGTTAAGAGTTTTCTCCAATGATTATGTTCAGATTTATTAAACCATTTGGTATCCAAATGTAAGCTTCCTCCATGTGTTCAGTTGTTCTGCATCTTTATGTGTACCACCCACACACATCAAGAATAGACACTTGGCCCTGGGCCCTGGGCCTGGTCCCACAAGAAAACCAAGTGATATAATTAAGAACCAAAGCTCCTTTGTTTGTGTAGTATTAGTTAATCCAGATTTGGCAACAGGCCTGACCTAGAGCTTAATGAACATAGAACATCTCTCCTACATTCAAGACTTACAATAACCTTATAGTTATACTTTCGCAACACATCCTGCCAGTGCAAAACTCCAACACAATAGAAGAGCCTAATAAATAGCATAGTGAAGTGTCCTGCGTGTGGCAACAATCCATAATAAAAAACAATACCCACAATGATCTTCAAAAAGGAGGCAAAGGCTTGTCTTCTTTGCTCCCTGCAGTGGTTTGACTGCCTCTTACCGATCAGTGGTGTGATAGCTGAGGTGAAGACTGAGCTGCTCTGCACCACGAAGGTCATCCCAGCACCAACGAACATGGCAAAGTATCCGGTCACCCAACTGAAGGGGTACGGCAGATCTAAACCCAAAAAGTAAAGCAAGATCAGAGAAATGTTCAGCAGTAGAGTAGTACTGCAGAGCAACACATGCTTATGGGACCGTGCTGCCCCAATCCCCTCCTTCCCCAAAAGATAGCCCCACACAAGGCTAACACCACCAACTCATGGACCTTCCCCCCATTGTTTAATAATATACCTTCTCCATCATATATGCCTTGTTTGGATATTGATTTACATCTCCTATTGACTCTGATATGTGTTTTTCAGTTCATTGCAAAGGATCTCCTGGCTTTGTGCTGCTGCCATTTTCTGGTGGCACAGTAGTCACTAGTTCGTGCTTGACGCCATTTTACAGTGCTAAGGCAGGGTTCTCCTAAGTCGGTCTTGGAGGGCTGGGTCCATGCCAGATTTTTAAGATAACTACATTTATCTAAATGGGAATATACTAAAAATCTCACAAGACCAACATTGGAGAACCTTGTGCTAAGGGATCACAATCACTTCCTGGTTCTAGATCTCAGTAGTAATAGCGAACAGTTTAAGCAGTAGCTGGTGCAATCTGGTAGCTTGTAGTGATCCCCGACAGAATGATAATTAAAAAGTCTATGAGGATGGCTGGTAGAATATACATACTGATTTAGTAGAATATTTAATATTTATGTATTTAAATTCCATAATAAATATTTGATGATGTGGAAAAAAGGAGTATGCATGCTTAGTGACAATCCATTCTGTAATTAAGATCCAGCTCTCCTGAACATTGTAGAACATCCCAACCTAGAGTTGGGCAGCAGTCAAGAATTGTGTATTGCTGTGCTTCTACCGAATTGTAAACACCACTCGATGGCATAACCTTCTACGGGGTCTGATGCAAGATGATTTTAGGCCGTAAGAGCGAAGCAGTGACCATCACTTGTCAGCAGAAACCAAAGACGTGCCCCGCTTAGCTCGAGGATGAGGTATGCTCCTCTGATAAGTGCATTTGCGTGCAAAGTTTTTATTACACAACAAAAGTGTTACATATATCCCGTTTATTGGTCCACATGTAGCTTTCAGAGTTTTCTGCTTAGTTTCTGCCCAGATGTAGTTTTCACTGCAAACTGGCAATACTTCTTTGTGACTGCTAGTTGCAGTACATGATATTGTCTCATAGGTTAACTTTACAACCATTTTCCTGGTGACATTGGTAGCGCTGAATGGATGTTGGCTATGTTTCATTCTCCCAACATGTTTAAAGGGGTCACAAAACTCAGGATTTTATCTTGAAAACTCAGAGGTGGAAAACGTTGCAGCTGGCGCATAATTCTCAGGTATCCCGGGAAATGCCTGGTGCAAATATTCCCATCCCCACACTTGCTCTCTGAGCTCTACCACACTTTCCCAACAACCTATGCCTATCTTGGGCCGTATTACTTATAGTGTTCTGAAGGCCCAACATGTGTGTGCAGCCACTATGTGAGCCCTGGGGGCACTACAGTATTACAGAAGAGGCCATCAATGCTTGTGCAGCCCCTTCCATAGTACAGTTAGTGCTGGTGCACATGTTGTGCCAGCGCTGTCTTCAGAGGGCAATCCCTCATTTGCATGGGGGAGTGGCCTATTATGGATCTGGACACAGAGGCAAACATGGCCCTTAGGAAGCGCACTGAGATTGCGCAACAAAAAGGTGATGCACCATAAGTGTGCCCCCTGAGGGCAACCCTCTGCAGGGTGAAAGAGGGACCCATGGACTCCAAGCAGGTTCAGTCATTCACTGCAACCACCTGTAGGGGGTTCTCTGTCTCCTCTTTAAATTGCAGGAGGCTGCGAGCCACATTGTGAAACAAGGAGCGGCTGCTTCCATCAGCAGTTCTGTATTTCTCTGAATGTGCTGCCCCCAGGGCAGCTGCAAGGTTGTGGTAGTCCTCGGGGAAGAGCATTCAATGTAATAAGATGCACTGTTCCTTTTTACACACAATGTTACTGCTTAAAGGTGTACCGTGGCACAAATAGGGACAGTGCACGCCTTACATATTACGGGCCTAAGTCCAGGGCCGGACTGGCTGTAGCGGGCACAGGGCGTTTCCCCGGTAGGCCACTAGGGTGGTGGTTTTGGCCCCCTCGGAGGCCGTTTTTGTTACCGGGGTCGGCAATATCGGCCCCATGTAACAAAATCGGCCAAAACCGGCGCTCACAAACTGCTCAGCTGCACTCCCCCTCACCCTAGGGGGGTGGGGGGTCAGCTGAGCAGTTTGCCAGGGTTTGTTTCTGTTCCCAGTCCGGACCTGCCTTCATCTTCATCTAGTTGTACTGTTGACTGTTTCATTGAGGTCTCTCCCACACGATCCAGGTATAGTCTGTGTGCTCATAAATATGTGCCAATGTGTTTATGGTTACCTTGAACCCTTTCACTACCCCTGTGCTGTACAATAGGTCACAAAATGACCAGGAAGACAGAAACTCTGGCTGTGAACGGGTTAAACCTCCTTTATTCATTATTAGTGGCCATATGCTGGGTGACATGCTGTACCATGTGCTACATGTCAACCCAGGTTCCTACCCCTACTGAAAGTCTCAGCGTCAGGAGTCCCAAAGCGACCAGTCGTGTTTCCATCATCCTGATGTTTGCCTACCTCTGCCCTCACATTAGGGCACTTCAAGAAGAGAAGGGTAGACACAATGTCCCCTTCCTGCTCTCTATGTAAGGAGCTTTGTAATTGGGTATTGAAAATCATCCAGAGCAGTGGCATGAACACAGTCTTTTACATACCAACCAGGAGCTCCATTTCATGAGGATCCTGGCTGATGCCTTGTCATATCATTCTTCAATCTTTTGATTTAACACTGAGGGCCCTATATTGATCTTGGTTGGAAAGCCTCTGTCCGACATCTAAGGTGTTCAGTCTGACCGCCTTATTACAATGAAGGCGATCGGAGTGTAAACTGGCTGGTCATTCTGGCTCAAGAAGCCCGTCGGCCAGTCGGACCACAACGTAATTCCTTAAGGATAGCATTTTCGCCGTCTGGATTACGATGTCAGTTTCCGGCAGGCTTTTCATGTAGGGCTTTGCGACATGAAAAGCCCATCATAACGACACTTGGGGGGCCCCTAGCTGGGCCCCCACCTCCGCATGCCTCCAGTTGGAGGCCTGGGGGGCACCCATGGAGCCCCCGTTAATCCTTACATCATGTGGCAAGCACCACGAGGGGCCCACCACGCAATTCAGGGATTAAAAGAAACTCCCATTTCTCTATGGGAGCTTGTGCTGCGGCCAGTTTCTGACTGCAGCACAAGCTCCCATAGAAAAATGGGAGCTTGCGACTGCACCATGTGCGGTGCATCGTAATTGCGGTGTCTGGACCGCCATTAAGGAGGTCGGTCGGTCCCGAGACTGCTGCGATGTCGATCGGAGGCCACTCTGACCGACATTGTAATGAGCCCCTTAGTCTTTTCTGCTTTTTGTGTTCTCAGTTAACTATCATACTATGTACAGCAGTAAGAGTAAGGTGCTTTCCTTCCAGTTCGAATTTAAGGTGGATCTTGCTTATGCCCGTTTGCTTATTTACGTCTACCTTGCCAGTGGCAGCTTTTTTCTTTCCTAAGATGGCTTCCTTTATGGCGGGTGCCATCTTTTGCCAATAAGAGCAACTAAATCCCTTATACCAGCTACCTCTGCAGTGCTCTCACTGGTGTTACACTTCCCTCCGTGGTACCCACCACCACTGACCTGTGTTAATGACTTTCTTGATGGCTTTGGCCACCTGGCCCTTGAGGGTGGAGTTGAGTATCTTGACTAGCATCACTAGGCAGGTGCAGAGGACGACAAGGGAGCCAGCCAGCAGGATGAGGCCCACCGCCAGGTCCGGAAGGTGAGAGTTCACAAACAAGTGGTTACCTGCGGATAGAAACAAGCATTGGCAAGGCAATAGTCAAAGTCAAAAGAAACTTTATTTGGCTATTCCTAACCATAAAGTGCATTACTTAAATGTTAAAATATACAATTTTCACTATGTAAAATCTCACATTCTTAAAATACAAACATTGGTCAGATGAATAGTTCTGGCTTGCATTTTGAGTCTGTACTACAAGCCTGCGGCACTGAATACAAACAACATGAAAAGATTGCTTTCTTTAACCCCTCCGCCGCGGCCGGAATTCTGCGCCTGTGCAGCACATTCCGATCGCGGGCGTGGTCATGACGGCTCCCGGCCGTCATCAGCACATGCCCACCGTAATTGATGACGACCGGGAGCCGTCATCAGCACCGAAGGGGTTAAAGAATATATCTATGAGATAAATAATTTAATGTGTGATGATTCAGTGTACTTTTGATATACAAAACAATCCTGCAGGCATCGGAATGCATGCACTCAAGAGCAGACACAATTATATATGAAATAGAGGATATCGCGAAGCGAGAAGGTAACACCTCTCTAGGTGGAGTCAAACCTAACTCTGTAGTATTTAAAAGAATTAGTAATAATAGTTCACCAACAGATGCACTGTCGAAGCAGACTAAAAAAAGAATGATTAAGTGTCTGGAGCTTTTCACAGGTTCTCAGTGAAACAAATGGATGTCCAGTCCTTTTAAGTTAGCCGCTCCAGCCAGTCATGCAGCTTCACACTACCAAGGCAGCACCAACTCCTCTTTCATGACGATGAGGAGGAGTGAGTATGGCCTTCTAGGTGCTTGCAGGCAAACTACTAGTTTCAGAGGCATGTGCCGAACAGTGGCATAGCAAGGGGGCGGTCTGCTCCTTGTGGTATGTTTTTTGGCGGCAGCGCCCCCACCTCTGCTCCTACCTGTGGCCGATGCCACATGAATCGCCAGAAACATTCCTACCCCGTCTCTTATATTCTGCCGCCGCAGACGGAAAACGCAGGGCCTAGCTACACCACTGCAACTCAAGTTTAGCAGTCAAAGGGGAAGACATTAAAGCCTCATTCCCAATTCACACTGAATGAGGACAGACAGGGGAAGCGGCTTGTCAGGTGGATTTCCAGCGAGACCGTCGTACCCATTGCTGTTGATAGGTCTAGCAGCAGTACTGGCCTCCTTAACAAAGAATGCCAGACCACTGGGATCTGTAATATCATGGCAGAGATGAGAGCGCACAGAAGCTGCATGTGCATTACATGGAACCCTGTGAAGCTTACACCATCCACCAGCCAGATCAGAACTCGAGCCCAGGCTGACTTTTTATATTCAGGATAAGGTGGCGCATGCTAAGGATGGATAGTGGTGTTCACAGGGAGAGGTTGGTCACCAGGGCACGAGTCGGGGTACACGTAGGTACAAGAGGTCCACCGACTAGTTTCAGAGGGTGTACACCATCCCCCCTGCCAAGAAGTAGGTCCCCACAGTAATATGATGAACTTGTCCCAGTGTAATTTTCAGGAACACCAAGACACGTTCAGCAGCGCCTGTACGTTGTCTGTTTTCCATTCCCAGCAGCAACGTTTAGGCAGCGATGGGGCTTTGTTGTCACCTCCAGCTGGGCCAAAGATAAAGGCAGATGTTAAGGGGCCATCAGGCATCCTTTGGATCGAATATCCTGACTGCAGGCCTCCTGTAACTTCACACTTAAATGCAACAGAAACAAAAGCAAACAGCTTGTCTCTTCACAGGTACTTAGGAGACACATACTTTTGACCTTATTCAGTCCTTGTATATAAGTGCTTGCACTGTAAGAAAGTCAGATGTGTTGGTCTGTCCCAGTATTTACACAAATAAACATTTTAATTGCAGTATTTTGTTTCTTTTGTAACATGATGTGCTTTGCAGGAGACATATTCACCTTCTATATACTACTTTGATTCGAATATGGGACGTACACAGATCACAGATCTCTCTAACAAATGCATTAACCTCCAGAGTTATCTCACCATTATTATTCCCTGAGATTTACTGGGCATTTTTGCAGCAGATGCCTTAAACCCATAAAATATTTCAAAATCCAGACTTTGCAACCAATTAAGCAGAACAGATCTACTACCATGCTTCTCCTTGTTGCCAATTTCTTTGTGGCAGGGTTTAAAAAAACATAATGTAATAGTTGAGGCCCAGAGTTTGTGTCTGGATTGCGCCACTTTTTTGGCACAACCCCGATGCCAAATCTCATTTGTTAATTTTCTAATGTGCTCACTCATGATATACCTGATAAACATGTGGGGGGTCTTAATATCTAATGTCACTTCTTGTGATGTCACTTCCAGTGAGATCACTTCCTGTGATGCCACGTGTAATGTCATGCGTTGTAACGTCATGTACTGTGATGGCAAGCGTCATGATGCTACTTGCATACTGCCTAACTTGGTTAGTCCCCCCACATCTTTTTAGAGGAGTGTGCCCTAGGGGTCACGGAAGCCAAAGTATGTTTTCAAGGGCAGGTGTGCATGGATATAGGAAGGTGGAGGGTGGCAGAACTAAGTCGCACTTACATTTTTCAGCCTCGGCGGCCATGTTGCTTGTGAGTCCTGTGCCATTCGTCTCCTGGAGACTGTGCACGAAGCTGACATTGGAGACCTGAAGATTCAAGAAGCAAGAAAGACAGAGAGAGAGCGAAAGAAAAAATTACATATTAAGAGTGGGTGATGGCGAGCAACAAAGTGAGGCAAGATTGAGCAAAAACACAGGATTGGTGGGCCAGAAAGAAAGTGTTGTTAGCCATTGCTTGTCACAATATCTTGGTTGAAAGTTGTTCCTCAGAAGGAGCAGTGCCATTACCGGTGTATGGTGCTCCTTGCACAGGATCCGGATCAGGCTCTTATTCCGCATAGTCTCATCTCCGATGGCAATACCGGTGATCACCGACCTATCCAGCTGGAAACAAAACAGGCAATTTTCAGGAAACTGAGCATCAAAGACCCCTGTACAAGATCACAAAACCCTGTTAGAGTGGATCATCCTTTGTGCTTCTGATTCCAGCTGCACAAAGGAATCACTCACTTCCTGGATTTCCAGAATCTCATATTGCAAAGTGCCTTCCAATGCCTACTCCACTCCTCGTTTCTCAGATATCATGTTTTAGGTTGCCCATTGATTTCTAGGTTCCTCCTGGTATGCGAGACCCTCACGCAAGGGGAAGCCCTACAATTTCCAGTCCTTTCCTGGTGTCTGAGACCCTCACCCTCATGATATGGAGATTCCTCCAATGACCACCCTGCCTTTATTGTTTAAGGACCTCGGGTAGCCATGCCCTCTGATGCCCAAGATTCATCAATCACTATGGATTTCTTTTTGCTGTGGTTGGTCGGTATGTCTGGATGGTTAAATTGTACCCGACCGTTCAGCATGTCAATTTATGTGCCTCTCCATCATCTCTGTGAGTAGGAACCACTCCAAGAAGGGAGGGTCTTATTCCACAAATTCCTTCCTGTCCTGTCCTAGGTTTCCACTGAGGTAAAGCTTGTCTTTTCAACTATTCACAGCACTATGGCGCTGTCAGTCACTGGCCCTCAGATGAAACGAGAATGGGACGAGTTGTATTTAGTTTTTTGTATAATGCTGGCATGTGGTGGAGGCCACTTTATAACACCGCTGCAGTTTGTGAGGCGGGTCAAGACTAAATCCAAACCATTTCCTGAGGGAGGCAGGACACCTGTCTGGGGTCTCTAGGAGGGTAATTTAGGAGCAGTCTTTGACAAAGGTCATTCTGCATTCAAATTACACTCCGACCTTTTTGGTAGGGTACCAGAATATGGTGAACTAAACACAGTCTGTCACAAATATCGCCCTACCGGAGTTATTAATAGAAAATCTGCACCTAATGCGAAGATATTTTTGTAAACTATATTTAGGACACAATATTTATGTCAGAGAATATTTTTTGTCAACAATATTCTGGCATTCAACTGACCCTTTCATAGAAGGAGGTGGGAATATAAATCTGCGTGTTTCGTTGAAAGTTGGAAACGCCTCCTTGAAGAGGCAAGTTTTTATTTTTCTTGAACGCTGCTTTACTTGAAAGGTTCCTGCGCGCGGGCTGCAGTGAGCTCCTTAGTTGTGTTACCGTAAGCCAGCTGGATCTCTTTCAGTATAAACTGGCCTGTTGGATCATGTTCTACATTTAAGGATACCGTTCAGACTGTAGGATGAAGAGAGAGCTGGTAAGTTTTTGGGGTTAGAGAAAACTGAGAAAGTTTGGAAGACGGTGGACAATAGATAATTTCAATTTTAGTTCAGCCACCCGGGACCTGATGGCTGCTATTTAGTTGGGGATTTGACTATTGAAAGCTAGAGATCGAAATGAGAAGATTTGAGTATCGTCAGCATAGAGGTGGTAGCAGAAGCCAAAGGAAGAGATAGTATTGGTGAAAGCGAACGTATACAGTGCGACAAGGAGGGGCTAAAACTGATCCCTGAAGAGCACCCACTAAACCATGTTTGTATGAGAATGGAGCTCAGTACCATGACAGAAATAAATGATGACTGGATAGGTAGGAGGAGAGGCACTGAAGGGCATTGCCAGTCATACAGAGAGAAGGAAGGCTATTGCGTAGGATTGAGGGGTCAACAGTGTCTAAGGCAGCAAACAATTTGAGGAGGACACGTCTGGCTGATGGGTGTTGTCATTTGGAGAGGTGAAAGAGTAGACTCGGTTAATTGATGAGGATGGTATCCTGATTGAATTCGACCCTTTGGTTGCGTCCATTGAGGAGGAATCTGTGTTGGACAGATATGATCAGAGAATGAGGGCGGGAAGCATAGTTCTTCACTCCACAGAGCTTGGCCGAGGACTTTGCAAGAGGGTCCTTATATATTAGATTGCAGTAACCAGTTCTCAACATCAGACTGGCAAGCAAGAGCGGGAGCCATGGGAAAAGAAGCAGAAAGGCCAGGATTCTTCAGATCAAGCGTAGATAGCAAAACATGAAAGGCAGAGCCCAAAAGCTCATTGGCTCAGCAGGCTACAGTGACTACAGTCAACAAAGCTGTATTCCATTGTACTAGTTGAAGATCACAGAAAGTTGTTTACTTAAATCATTTGTATGAAAGAAATGTAAAACTGCAATAAGATGCCAAAATGTTCAGGGCGTGACAATTTTGGCAACTTCCAGTGCGCAGTGCACATAGTATTTCCTAGTTCAACCTCAATCTCGCTGTTGACAAATGAGCTATTGTGTATTTCTGTCACATCTGAAGCTCAAGTTGTCTCAGGAAAAACATTATGGAGGACAAGCAGGAGTCAAAATGGCGCTGAAAAGTTCCCCTTTTTAACCACGGACTGGTGGGTGCACAGTATTGTAAACAGAGTCACACTCTGAAGGTACTCCTTGCAGCAGTGAGCTGACATTTATGTACGAGGCGGAGGATTTCAAACTGTGTCTTATATTTAGCCGAGAGCCAGTGCGATGTTTTTTGCTGCTGACTCAGCAATCAGTTTCCTTGAGGCTCCAGCCTTTTGTGTTTTTTGAAAGTGTGCCCAGAAGGCTTTTTCTTCACCTTTAACTAAATGTTACTATTTCCCTAGCTGGGTTCTACACCAAAGTCATAGGATGATGATCCACTTGTACAGCACCGATACCCCTTTTTTAAACTTCGGCAGCTGAAAGGTGTTTATTTGAAGGACTTTGGACAATACCTCAGTCAGCATGATTTCCCTCCATTTTTAAGTCTTGCCTATAAACTGCTTTAGCTCTTGTCAATACAATACAAAGAGGTAGCTATAATTCAGCCACATGCTCGTGATTGTATGGCTTTCTTGCCTACCTCACTTCCATGCTTCTGATTTGACAGTTTTCCTCCCTATTCATATTCTAGTCCTGCCCAAGGAGCATTTCAGTCTACTTGTGCTTTTGTTGGGCGTGGCCTGGCAAGATGGCCGACAGGACATGGAGCTTGCCTCTCCAGCAAACCCGTGCATAATCCTTCTTCATACTGTGCTCTGAGCTCCAGTTGGGGGCAGGTGTAGTGTAGTCAGTGATCCGGAGTGGAGGGTCGACTAAATGGAGCTGTTTTGGAGGCATTAAAAAAATTAGAGAGAGGGGTCCTACTATGCCAAAGGGACAGGGCACCAACATAGACACTTCTGTCAAAAAGAACAATCCCTTTGGGCTCTTTTTGGAAACATACAGGAACCACTTTCAACCACTTCTGACCACTCACTTAAAGCTGTTTTGAAGGTTCCTGCAGAGCTGAGAAGTCGCAATCCTGAGCGGCACAGCAAGTCGTGCAACCGCAGCCTTGGTGGGCCTGCAGAGAGTAGTTGAGCCTGGTACTGAGTTGCTGTGTTCTCTGGTGCGCCTGGCTTCCATGCAGTGGTGATAGCTGCCAGGGGTCGAGGCGACTGCTGTTGGCGCCCTGATGAGCCCCTGGAGCCTGGGGGAGGGGGCTACCTATTCTGCACTTGCCACATGCCGGTGACGACCGGCTGCAGTGCTGAAGACATTGTATCAGACTGTGGAGCCTAGCAGGCGAGGCAAAACTGGAGAGGGATTGCCAAAGGCTGGTGAGAGGTGTGGAGCCCCTTACAGATGCTGCGGGAGCGCGACAGAGCGGCCCTATGTTTGCTTTCCTTGGGGCCTAGCGGGCAAGTGCTGACTGCCGGAGCGGTATCGGGGACGAGTGGTTCCTCTGCACGAGGAGGAGTTATTCGCCTTGTCTCTGTGCTGGCTGCGCTCCGTCTCGAAGCCGGGGACTATTTGTGGAATTTTAGTTTGCGAGCTAAACATCATCTGCGCCAGCTTGTCACCCACGTACAACGTGCACGACCGCCATTTTAGGTATCATGGTCTCCCTGTCCACGATCGGCCGCCAGCGCGCTCCTCTGACCCTGCAAGCATCCTCCGCGCACTCTGGCTCCCCCTCCCTCCCCCACATAAGCATAACCCTTCTCCTCCTGCATGACCCTGTCCTTGGGAGTCACACCGGCGCCTGACCAGCACCTCCTCCCCTTCTATGAATACCCCTCTGTTGATAAACCATCCCTCCACGCTTGATTGTCCCCGCGGCATGAATACCACTCCTTTGATGACCCCTTCCCCCGAGCCCGGCTGTCCACACAGGTCCGAGGCCATCGCCTAAGCCGGGAGATACCATTTACTGCCCCTTATTGTATGAAGTCACTCCTCTTCAAAAGACCCCCTATTGATCAGGGCCTCCCCACCCCCTGGGATATGATCAGGCGCACACATCCTAAGACTCGGCGGAACACTCAGCTGCGTGATGACCCCCTCCTCTTATCAGCAGGTTGAGGACCTCTATTGTGGAGGTATAGGGGGGTGGGATTGACACGAGGATTACGGGGATGTCTTTTTCCTTACTTCACAATGTCTTGATTATAATAAAGAAAGGTCACATGCCATAAACCAGTGTATAAGAGGCCAGGCCTCAGAGAGGCTGTTAGAGCACCTCGAGACGATACCTTGTTGTCTGATCTGATGTGTTCTGCTCCGTCGGAATAAAACTTCTGTTTCCTGCCTTCTGGTCTCCGGCGCCTGCCTCATTGCTTGGTAATTTGAATGGTACAAAGGCGGTTAGCGCCGGGCAAATCTTGAAAAAGGTCATCGCCGTACCCTTTTTCCACAATTGGCGTCCCAAAGCGTGGGACCCATCAGCGACACGTGGATCCAGTGGGAGAGGTCCCGACGACAGAGTGAACGACTGCAACGATCGGGAGAGCTCGTGTCCGATAGACCCTCGTCTGACAGCCGATCATCCGACCTTCACTAGTTCCGAACAGACCTCTCTCGAGTGATCTACGGTCCTGACTGGGAACCATCAGGAGTGCCACAAACATCACGAAGAATAGAGGACGATCGGGCGCTGGATTCGGAAGACAGGAAACCGTCCATGCGGTCCGGGTAAGGTCGTGTAAACACGACAAATTAAGAAATGATTGTTTGATTTGGATAATACTAGTATTACGCTTTTGTTGAGTCTTCTGGAGATTCACCGTCTGCAAACGGAGAAACAACAGGCTCTGTCTTTGCAAACAGTGAAGGATAGGTAACGCAGACTTTTGTCCCCATTGTAATCCGTCATCCCTATCTTCCTCCCCCACTGTTTTCCCGAACTACCGTTCGTGGATTGTTGTCTGGGGATTCTCTGTCTGCAAACAGGGAAGAACAAGGTCTCTCTTTGCAGGTAGAGAAAGAGTGGGTAACGCAAACCTTTAACACGTCGTACCCACTTATTCTCCCCACTGATTGTTTGATTGACCGAACACTGATTGTTCGGTATTGGTTCTTTTGAGGTATTCACCGCCGGCAAACAACGGAGAATAGAAATATTCTGTCTAGTCTTTGCCCGCCGTGATAAGATAGGTAGTGCAGACCTTTGTCCCCGTTGTAACCCGTCATGCCTATCTTCTCCCCACTGATTGGTAGCCTGTTCAGCCCGGACCGCTTTTTAGAGATGAACCATCCAGCTCCACTGGAGGGCACCCCTAATAAGGACATGTTCACTAAGCATGGACTAGTCGCTATAGCTTATACTAAGCTATGGCATAAATATACGAAGAAGAACCCTGAAAGTCAGTGGCCACTGATAGGTTCCTTTGATGATCATAAAATAAAAACATTAGAAATAGCGCTCCAGAAAAATAAGACTACGCCCACTATGCTCGATAGTATCGGCATGTGGCGCAAAGAAACGGAACAACGAAGAAAAAGAGAAGAAGCAAAAATAGGGAAAGAATTACGAAAGGCAGCCCACCTAGCCGCTAAGCAACTAGAAGAAGAAATAAAAGAAAGAAAAGAAGCTGCACAAAACCAAGAATCAGGGTCGACAGGTCAATGTCCCGTTAGGACCCCCTCTGCGCTTTACCCTGACTTGCCCTCCAAACAGCGGGCGAACAATGAGTTACTGCTAGGTCCCCCAATCATCTACATGCCCCCTCCATATGCCCCCTGCCAACAGCACCTGCAAGCCCTGAGTGCGAGCGAGAGCAACCTTAGCGCTAGTGCACCAGCCCTCGCGGCCTCCGCACCAGCCTCATTAGCAGCACCAATAAATGACCCCGAGGCTAGCAAGCACCCACCAGCCAGACCAAATAGGTTGAGCAAAGATGAGCGGGATGGGATTGACAAAATAGCAAAGACACTAGTAGAACGAAGGGAGAGCGAAGAATACACAATGAACATGTATAACTCGCATGCCGACAGCCACAGACGGCATTTCATTTTGCGATTCAGCTACCACACCCTGAACGCATATGAGGATAGGTATCAAAGCAAGGGCCCCGCTAACCTGACAACGCTATATAGGAAGGTTGATGTTGGAGATGGGACTGAATGTGAGGCGACGGAGCTCTTCAGGCAGATGCTTGAGGTCTTCCGCCACCTCACGGAACAAAAACTAGAAGACAAGGTTACAGTCCCTAAAGCAACCTCAGTAGAAGTAGCCAATACTATGATGCCCATCAGAGAAGCGGCCCCTTACTGGATTCCGCCACGTGGTCTGGGAACAAACGATGATATTAATCACGCAGATGCAAAAGGGAGGGTTGTGTACAATTGGGTTTACCAACCATGGGACCGACAAGATATCCTAACTTTTAGACAAACTCTGCCCGATTTAAGAAAGAACCCGACAGCATTCTATACCGAATTGGCCACAGCCTTGGGTTCGACGATAATGACTTTAGCGGACATTGATTTGTTTTTCGGGTTATGCCTGCCAGCTGATGTGTGGAAGCAAATCCGGAAGGCTGACCACACGGATCTGTTTGGGCATACCTGGAACCAACTCAGTGAACTAGATAGACAGCGGGAGCCTGGAAGGAAACCAGTAAAGGACATATTAGAGCTCCCAGACAAATTAGTTCAGAAATTAAAGACACTGATCCCAGAGAAAAAGGTAGATTGGTCGATAGTCACGGCCTGTCGTCAGAAACCCCAGGAAGATGTATCAGAATACTTCTCCCGATTCGAGACAGTGTTCTCCGACTACAGTGGCCAAGACATGACCACCGCAACCGGACAACACCTGTTTGTACAAAACTATGTGAAGGGCCTATCACAAGAGGTCTCCCAAAAACTGCAGACGAGTGAGAGTAGTTGGGGGGCCTCCAAACCTGCAGCTATCCTCCAGATGACTCAGTATTACGAGCACCAGAAAAATGAGAATGACAGGGCGTCTGAGAAAAAGAAGAAAGATTTGAAAGAAAGGGTGATGATAGCCCAGATACAAGGTATAGCGGTCGGACGGGAACCCCAAAGGGGAAACTACCAATCGACCATCCCCAGAAATCCACCTCCTAAAGATCACACCCCAACACCCCACACTGGACGTAGAGACATTAGCAATGACCAATGTGCCTTCTGCAAAGGATTCGGCCATTGGAAATCCCAGTGTCCGGTTCTGCTAGAGATGAACAGAAATAGGGACCCCAAGGATGTAGCGGGTGGACCGAGAAATAGGGGGCAAGGACGAGGGCACACAAACGACACCGACAATGACAGATCAGGGAGATCGAACACATTTGACCGCCCCCGACAGAACCAGTATCAACTATCCGACAGTGAGAATGCCCCTGATTTTGCATAGGACTGCCAGGGGCAAGGGAGGGGTCCAGTCGAGCTCTGTGTTGACCAGCAAGGTCCTTACGTCACTGCTAAGGTCCTGGGTACAGAGTCTCCATTTTTGGTAGACACTGGGGCGACACGTAGTGTGTTATCGAAACGACTGATTCCAAGGGCACCCTTGTCTGGCTCACACATTACATCGATAGGTTTCGATGGGACGCCCTCCACTAACCCCCTGTCCGTGCCTATCACCTTTGACCTAGAAAGTAACACCACTGACACAACGTTTCTGCTCTCCTCCAACTCCCCTGACGCCATTATGGGCATTGACTTACTGAAACATTTTCGAGCTACCATTAGGTGTTCCCCAGATGGAATCCGAGTCATCCTGTACGACAACCCAGACA
Organism: Lissotriton vulgaris; assembly: GCF_964263255.1. Taxonomy (NCBI): domain Eukaryota; kingdom Metazoa; phylum Chordata; class Amphibia; order Caudata; family Salamandridae; genus Lissotriton; species Lissotriton vulgaris. Next base: position 1,260,294,491 of record NC_141695.1, read on the forward strand.
TACCCAAATCCTGCCCTGCACGACACATGTGCTCCATAACTGATGCTGACCTGTCCTTGCTCGATACCCTGCCTCCGTACCTATGGGCCACAAATGACTCTGATGTGTGACGAATGATGATTGACCCCATTCATATAACTGTAAGACAGGACGCTATGCTCCCGAAACTCCCGCAGTATCGGATATCGCCCGAGGGCGAGAAGGCACTGGTAGCAATCATTCAATCTCTGGTAGATGCAGGAGTGGTTGAAGAAGTGGTTAGCAATGTCTGCAACAGCCCAATCCTACCTATTGTTAAGAAGCAAGGTGAAGGAGATGAGAAGGCGTACCGCTTCATCATCGACCTGCGAGAGATTAACAAAGTGGTTGTACCCAATACCCCGTAGTCTCAGATATCACCACCATTCTGACCCTCATCCCGTCCACTGCCACCACCTTCACTGTTATTGACCTCAAGAATGCGTTTTTCTCTATCCCCATCCATCCAGACAGCCGTTATCTCTTCGGCTTCACCTTAAAATCCCGCTCGTACCGATTTTGTAGAGCTCCCCAGGGGTACACTGAAAGTCCCAGTATTTACAGCCAGGCCCTCAAAAGACAGCTGGACGCCGTCCAGCTACCGGATGGAGTGGTGTTGATCCAATATGTCGATGATAGTTCTGCCAGCCACAAGTGACATACCTAGGCCATCTCCTGTCCAAAGACGGGAGGAAACTCACACCCGACCGAATCCAAACCATCCTAGACACCCCCGTCCCGAAAACACAAAAGCAAGTCCGCTCTTTGGTTGGCCTTACCTCTTTTTGCAGACAGTGGTTACCTAATTTCAGCCTCATTGTAAAACCCCTACTTGCCTTGTTGACCAAAGATGCCCCCTTGCCGCTCCCTTGGACCCCTGAGTGTCAAGCATCCTTTAAGGAATTACGGGATGCCCTCTGTTCAGCACCCGTCCTAGGAACCCCGGATTACTCCAAACCCTTATCCCTCTTCACTCACGAAAGGGAGGGGTGTGCATTGTCTGTCCTGACTCAGTCCATTGGTCCTAAGCAGCGCCCTTGTGCCTACTTCTCCGCCACTCTTGATCCTGTAGCCAGAGCTTTACCTGCCTGCCTTCGAGCAGTAGCTGCCGCTGCTGTCTCTATCCGTCAGAGTGAAGGAATCGTACTTTCAAACTCCCTCACCGTGTTAGTACCCCATGCTGTCGACACCCTTCTGAACCAAACCAAGACTCAACATTTGACTAGCGCACGACTGACTGGGTACGAATTGACGCTACTCGCACCCCACATCACACTAAAGAGATGCACAACTTTGAATCCTGCCACATTGTTGCCCCTGCCTGAAAATGACCCCGACGTTCCTCCCATACACGACTGTGTGACCCTCACTGACGAACAGACGAGGAGTAGAGTTGACCTCCGAGACACTGCTTTCACAAACCCCGATGGAGAACTATGGGTAGACGGCTCATGCATCAAGCTCCCAGATGGCACCACTTCAGCTGCCTATGCAGTCACGACAGCCCGGACAGTAGTTGAGACAGCCCGCATCACACAACGATCTGCACAGGCAGCGGAACTGATAGCCCTCACACGAGCATGCATCATAGCCACGGGAACCACCGCGAACGTATATACAGACAGCCAGTATGCCTTCGGGGTGGTTCACCATTTTGGGCTCCTGTGGTGGGAAAGGGGATTCCTGACGTCCCACGGCACCCCCATCCTTCACGGAGATCTGGTCTCTGCTTTGATTGAAGCGGTTCTCCTCCCCAAACGACTAGCGGTGATCAAATGCCAGGCACACAAGAAGGTGACAGACTTAGTCGGACAAGGGAATGCACTAGCCGACATCACTGCACGAACCACAGCTGAGAATAGGACGGTGACACGCATGTATGTGACCAGGTCACAAGCAGAGAAATGGACTGACGCAAGGGAAATGATCAGAGACATCCAGTCGGCCAGCACCCCTCACGAACTGACTAAGTGGGCGGGGGTGGGTTTGAAGGATGATGAGGGGTGCTGGCGAACAAAAGATGCAAACAAGTGGTTGCTGCCTGACTCATACCTGATCCCCATACTGACAATGGCTCATTCCCCCGCACACATAGGATCTGCACCCATGATCGAACTCATTTCCAAAGTCTGGCACAACGACAAAATCCCTGACTCAGCCAGACGCCTAGTCCAGCAGTGCCTTATCTGTCTGCAACACAACCCCGGGAAAGGAACTGTGGTACCCCGGGGAGGGTTTGGGACCCCCAATCACCCCTTTGAGGTCCTTCAGATGGACTACATCCAACTAGAGAGATGCCAAAGCTTGAAGTATGTACTAGTCATCGTATGTGCCTTCAGCAAATGGGTAGAGGCCTATCCAACCCGTGACAACACTGCCATGACTACTGCCAAAGTACTACTGAAAGAATTCTTCCCTCGCTATGGCCTTTGTCGAATTTTATGGAGCGACAATGGCCCCCACTTCATAGCTGAGGTTATCCAACTAATCCTAAAGGGATTGGGGGTGAAACAGAGATTTCACGCAGTCTTCCACCCCCAATCCGCCGGCCTGGTGGAACGCCATAATGCCACACTGAAGTTGAAATTGTCAAAAATAGTGGCAACCACCGGACTTAAATGGCCAGACGCTCTCCCTTTGGCCTTGCTATCGATGCGCTCTACTCCCACCAAACACCATTTGACCCCCTACGAGGTTGTATTCGGGCGACCGATGAACCTCTGGACTGCTCCCAAACCAACCTCCATTCATGACGTCCCGGACGTCCTACTGTCTGATTATTTGCGCAAGTTAACTAAGACGTTGTCTGTCATTCATCAACAGGTGCAGCAGGCCATCCCCGATGCTTTCAGGGGCCCCGGCCACGACATCCAACCGGGAGATTTCGTTCTAATACGAAACTTCCAACGGACCAAGAGTCTGGAACCCCGGTGGACGGGCCCCTGGCAAGTGCTGATTACCACACGTACGGCGCTTCGAGTGGAGGGGAAGAGGCACTGGCTGCACGCACATCACTGCCGGAAGGTCTCTGCGAACCTGGCCACGACAGAAAACGTCAACACCCAAGAAGAGCTCCTGAACAAAGACCGACCGACATTGAACTGTTATCCCGATACTGAGGCACTCGAACTTGCAAAATAATCTGATCCCACTGTGCCATCCAGAGAAGGGTATTTCCTGCGTCGAAAGGAGGGAGCTTCGGCTAAGTAGACCACGGACTAAGTTGAATCTCAGAACGGTGACCTAAACACAACCAAGGGTTACCGGGAGAGAAGCTAAACGAAGTCTGTGGTTCTGCCCGCTACCGAGCCCCTTGAAGATGATGGAAGCGCCAGATAAGAAGATGATGGAAGCGCCAGATAAGAAGATGATGGAAGCAACAGGAAATACCCACTATAGAAACCCAAAGACTGACAATTTGCACAAATCAAAGACAATCGCCCTCTTTATTGTCTTCCTCTTCTGCCTCCTCCTCATGACCTCCTTCTGGATCCTGGAGGAAAGCACACCGGCTCATGAGGCATTGCTGCCCACTGCACAACCGACCCCCATGAAAGAGCATCACCTAATCTCCCTGTCGCCTCAGCTCCGAGAAAGGCGCAGGGAATTCTGGAACAATTCCTTCGTGCAACTGTTGCACCAACACAACCTGGCTGCAAATGCTACGAACTGCTGGATCTGCGGGTTGCTCCCGCATGCCACTGGACACTCCATCCCCTTCATCCCTTCTCCTTTCTCAGTTCACGGCTCCTGCCTCGCCTGGTTGATCCTCATGCAAGAGAGCCACAAGGACAACGCCACTTCCAGCCAGACAGTGTCGCACTTCTACTCTGGGTTCTGGCTGAACAAAACCAGAAAGACCTCTGCTCCCCTGTGTCCTGCGCTCACAGGCGCCACCTTCCTTAAAGACATTCCAGCCAAAGAACGTGTCGAGGTACAGGTGCTCCACAATCCAGCTAGGTCCACCTTCTCTCATCTGCGAAAACAAACTACCGCCACTCTGACTGTGGCTCTGTCTGTTGTCAATGTCACAGGTCTCGTGTGTCTCGAAGGCCAGGGAACACAGCTGGTGGGTCACAGTTCCTGCCGAGTCACCAGAACATTGGACTCAGTTGACCCCCCTTCCTTTGTTGCTTCTCCAAATATGTACTTTGTTTGTGGCACAAAAGCTTACACCTGGCTCCCGAAAGGCTGGAAGGGCACCTGCTACATCGCCTTCGTTCTCCCTCCCACGTATGTCGCCCCTGCTAACCATCACCGGCAGAGGCGCGCAAATGACATTGAACAAGCCGACTCCACTGGAGCACAATTCCTGGATGCCGCAAAGGGACTCGTTCCCCTGTGGGGCCCAATGGCAAACAGCCGCGCTATCCGACACCTGACCCAGGCAGTAGAAACGACGATCAACATCACGGCTGGCATCCTCGCTAACAACACGGCTGAGCTTCAAGCGGTCCGCCTTGTGGCCCTTCAAAACCGCCTTGTTCTAGATGTGGTCCTAGCCGATCGAGGAGGAGCATGCCGCATCATCGGATCTAGCTGCTGCACCTACGTGCCAGATACCTCGCCTTCAGTCTACAAAGCAATTGAGCACCTCCACAGACTTTCCTCGGAGGTTCACCAAGAACAAGAAGGATGGGCGCTTGGGAGCTGGTTTTGGGACACTTTGAAGAACTGGGGTTGGAGGTTGTTTTCCTTCGTGCTGATACCTGTTGTGATATTATGTGGGTGTTGTTTAGGTATTCAATGTCTGCCCTCCTTGTGCAGCTTCGTTTCTAACTGTATGTGCCCAAAGACTTTGGACTTCCGAACTGAGCACATGAGTCCCCTCTACGAAGTAGAAATACGTGGCCTCATGGGGATAAATCCGAACTGACAAGTTGGCGAGACATGTTAAAAGGGAGGACTGTGGAATTTTAGTTTGCGAGCTAAACATCATCTGCGCCAGCTTGTCACCCACGTACAACGTGCACGACCGCCATTTTAGGTATCATGGTCTCCCTGTCCACGATCGGCCGCCAGCGCGCTCCTCTGACCCTGCAAGCATCCTCCGCGCACCCTGGCTCCCCCTCCCTCCCCCACATAAGCATAACCCTTCTCCTCCTGCATGACCCTGTCCTTGGGAGTCACACCCGCGCCTGACCAGCACCTCCTCCCCTTCTATGAATACCCCTCTGTTGATAAACCATCCCTCCACGCTTGATTGTCCCCGCGGCATGAATACCACTCCTTTGATGACCCCTTCCCCCGAGCCCGGCTGTCCACACAGGTCCGAGGCCATCGCCTAAGCCGGGAGATACCATTTACTGCCTCTTATTGTATGAAGTCACTCCTCTTCAAAAGACCCACTATTGATCAGGGCCTCCCCACCCCCTGGGATATGATCAGGCGCACACATCCTAAGACTCGGCGGAACACTCAGCTGCGTGATGACCCCCTCCTCTTGAATCACTGACAGATTATCGATTTCCAAAAAATCGACCTACTATAACATCGAGTCTCTAATATCGATAGCACTAATATCGACACCCTATACTTAACATGTAAACTACAAAAATATCGAGCAAACTATATCGATGCACAAAAATATCGTCTACAGAAATATCGTTAGCATTATTTTCGAATATCATAATATCGACACTCAATACTACATATACCACACTACAATAATATCGAATACAAAAATTTCGATAGCACTATTTTCGTCAATATCAAAATATCGATAGCTAAATTATACTCCTTTTTTATATATAACACCAATAAATCTATTCTCTAAGTAATACACACATTTCTAATGACTTCACTAATGTATTTTCAAATAATTAAGTAACATTTAGTGCACAATATTGGTTTTTCGCTAACTGACGCAATTTGTATATAAACTCTTTGTAAACATACTTATTTAATACTTAGTACTCATTTTACATAAACTTTATTTATAACAAGAGTTTTATTTTACATAAATATATCATTTTAATTCCTTAACATAAACTATATAAGAAGATATATCTTAAATGTTTTACTTAAAAAAAATTCAAACTAACCAATAGTAACTCGTCTTTACATATCTGACCAATCAGATGGCAAACTTAATTACACATAGACTATATAAACCAATCACAAACAGCCATACACGTTGCAGGAAATATTCTTCGTGACCACATACTGCCAATTTTGGGAGCACCATCTATATTCTTCTCTTCAAGAAAATTCGTCCTAAAACTACAAGTAAGTAATCATATAACTCTGTTAATAAATTCTAATTTTTTTGTCTATTAATTATAGACCAAGATTTGTAACCTAATTTGTTATTTCTTTATGTACTTTACCTTTAAACAGACACTACAAACAAATCAAGTTATACTTCAACTTCAAGATACAGGACACTTTACATTTAAAAAAGGTATCTACATATGTTTAACATTTACTTAGCGTTGTTAGCCAATTATTGGCCTAATTTAAAACTCTATACTTTGTTTCTTAGCCTGTAAATCTTAATACATATTGTGCAGGCAGAATTTTTTGAGGAAAAAAAATAACAATGCTGTGCAAAAAATATTTTCTTCCTGTTCTTAAATATGTTTTGATGTGCTTTTACTCATAATACATGTGTCATCATCGGTTCTTTTTAGCAATTAAGTAACAATGCTTTATAACAAATGTGTATTATTTATATAACATATAAACGCATTAGTAATTTTCATCAACTTTCTCTCTAAACAGAACACAAAGGTACAGAAAACAGATAATTCACATCAAAGAACAAACATTCTGCTACTACTATAATTCTCTTGGTAAGACCATAAATAAAACATAACTAGTCTTTATAAACTCTATGGAATGCACTAGAAATAAAATGCCTCTTGTTATGCATCTGTTAGTATAATCTTCCTGTTCTTAAATATGTTTTTTTGTGCTTTTACTCATAATACATGTATCATCCCCGGTTCATTTTAGCAAATAAGTAACAATGCTTTATAACAAATGTGTATTATTTATATTACATATAAACGCATTAGTAATTTTCTTCATCTTTCTCTCTAAACAGAACTCAAAGGTACAGAAAACAGATAATTCACATCAAAGAACAAACATTCTGCTACTACTATAATTCTCTTGGTAAGTTCATAAATAAAACATAACTAGTCTTTATAAACTCTATAGAATGTACTAGAAATAAAAATGACTCTTTTTATGCATCTGTTAGTATAATCTTGGAAATTTCTCTTTTTACATTCAATTAACAAAACTATTTTTAGAGACATTATAAGGTAAAAAATAAGTTACCAAGCCAAAAATGGTAACTTTTCCTATAACATACTTAATTATTTCTCAACAGACCGTGGCAATACAAGAACAACATCTAACTGAACAAGCATCTACTTTCGATAAATAGAACATTACTGTTGGTAAGTAAATTACTAGAAGAATACTAGCTTTATTTAAAATCTTTTATACATTTCATATTGTATTAATATTTGTATATTAACTTTTCTAGATACCAGAAGTAAAGAATGACTGATGATGCAAGATTTATTACATCTCAGAAAGGGAAATTTTTGTTATGCTATATGGGCTACATTTATACTCAAGAGAAACAAAAAGACCTTAAAGTGAATTGGAAGTGTACAAAATATTACTCCAATAAATGCTATGGCCGTGCTACAACAAGGGAAACTAGTGTTATAAATACCACTGAACATAATCACCCACCAAACATCTCCGAAATAGAAGTGAGATCCACTCTTGAAAATATCAAGGAATTAAGTACCAGATCAGAATTACCTACCAACGTAATTCTGAAAGAATTACTACCTAAAGTTCCCAAAGAAGCAAGAGGTCAGCTACCATCTATTGCTACCATTAAAAGAACAATAGCAAGAACCAAAAAAGCAAGTAGACCCAATATACCAACTCCAAAAACTTTTGAAGAAGTCATAATTCCGCCAGAGCTTGTAATTACTCATAATGAGGAGCCATTTATATTTTATGATAATCATAGCAAGGACAAAAGAATAATCATGTTTGCAACTAATAACAATATAAAAAAATTAACTGAAAGTACTACTTGGATGATGGATGGTACTTTTTCTATATGCCCAAAACCTTTCTACCAGTTATACACAATTCATGGGCAATATCATAATACCTGTATCCCCTTCATATATTGTTTATTACCAAACAAACAAGCCACTACTTACTCTGAAATCTTACAAAAAATAAAGGAACAAAGTTCTGACTACTTCCCAATGAAAATCATCATAGACTTCGAGCAAGCTATGATTAATTCTATTTTGAAAACGTACCCACACACATCCATTCAAGGATGTTATTTTCATTTCAATCAATGTCTCTGGAGACATTTACAAAAATCTGCCCTTAGTGTTGAGTATGCAACAAATATAAATTTTGCATACCAGATCAAACATCTCATTGCTCTGGCATATGTACCAGTAACTGATGTGGCCGAACATTACAATTTGTTAATTGAAAGTCCTTTCTACACCCAAAATGAGCAAAGACTCGCCCCACTTTTAGATTACTTTGAGGACAACTGGGTAGGAAGACTACATAGGTCAGGCCACAGACGCCAGCCAAAATTTGCAATTCCCTGGTGGAATGTCTATCTACCAACACTCAACCAAGAAGCAAAAACGAACAATGCTGTTGAAGGTTGGCACAATGCCTTCCTCTCTTCTACTGGACGTACAACACCCACATTACACAAGCTAGTCTCAGCTATACAAAAAGAGCAAAGCTTTCAGGAACTACGTATGCAGCAATCAGTCATACAACTGAAACCAAAACTCTCTAGACAAACTGCTCAAATGTATTTATATCTACAACAGCAAGTCCAACTATATCCTACAACAAGAGGACTGGAATATTTAAAAATGATAGCCAAAACATTGAACTAATTGCTATAACTAAATTAATTGATAGAGATCAAAAAATATCCTTAATTTAAAAAAACACATATTTTAATATAATAAAAAAATATTTATTTAGTCTAATTTATTTTTTAACACTATTCTAAAAAGACTAAATAAATATATTATTATATCACAATATTTGTTTTTAAAAACTGCTTCCATCCAAATAAAAGAACATAAATTTATAACTTACCTTTAAATAGAACATCATAAAGATAATCCTTTATCCGACAATACAATGTGTAAATATCAAACACTTAATCCAACGATTCATTAATTATGTTTTCTTTAACTCTGCAAAAACTATCCATCATCCAAATTAAACGACTATTTAAATGCCATTTACAATAACGACTGTTATCTTAAAGTGTGATAAATATATCACAGAACTCAAAATATAAAGGCAGAATGTAAATCATCTCCGTTCTAACAACTGAAACACACTTCCTTTCCCTTAAAAAAAAATTATCGGAAACGGAAATAGCTGTTTCAAAATACGAGAAAAAAAAACAGCTAAACAATCCCACCGACATAACACTAACAAATATCCCATAATATTTAAACATAATATTCCTATTTATTTATAATTTCATTAAATTATACCACATACTCATTAACTCCAACTATTTTAAATGGCTCAAAAATTCGTGACCGAAAATACGTATTGATTCCACTCCATTATATGTAAATAGTCATACTTTAATTCTCAACCCCAAAATACCAAAATATAACCTTTTATTATAATTTACAATACTTTAACAATATAAAAGTAGATTCGTACCTACTCAAAAGTGAACCTGCTTCCAACCGCGACTTTCCATTTACCAAAATAACGCAAAAAGACAAAGAGTGGTTACAAAAGAAACGATCCAAATAATATGTAACTGTGAAAAGAAGTACTATAAATGTCGATTATTGTTATATATATGGCTCGAAATTATGTGTAATGTTAAAAAAATTGTATAGTATATTGTGAATAGAAAATGTTTTTGCCTGTATATTAATTATATATTACATACTTTTAATATTTATTACATTAAGTATAAAAAAATAAAAATATTTAATGTAATATTTATTAAAATTATTATATAACTAAATGTGTAATATTGTTTTTGTTTATCAGATTTAGATATTTACAATATGACTAATATGTGAAAATTGTTATTATTAAAACGTATTTATTAATAATAATAATCATACATAAGAATATTGTAATGTTAAAAGAATCATTGATGATGATGTCCATGTTCTAATTAGGATATTTATATTATATTATAATTTTAAAAGTGTTCATATGTTAATATCATCATCAGTATATCACTATATATATTAAAAATTAGTGACTTATGTTTTTCATTACACATGTTGATGTTTTATTAAGAAACAATAATAGTATTATGTATGTATAATATCATACATTACATTATGTGAACTAACCATTTTTTCTCTACAAATTTAAAGTACTTGTCAAGAAAATTACTATAAAATGTGATTATTAAAAAGACATTGTCCTCCATTTTTTTTTATATGTATACCAAAGATAGCTTAATAAAATGTATATATGTTCGTATATTTCAAGTGTTGAATAAAAAAATTTACTGGAAAGAAAACTGGTGTCATTATTTTGTATTACCTATGACAAAATCATTTTTATGAATTTTTGCAAAAGTATTATAACTGTAATGTTATATCTATTTCTATATACCACATGTAAATAAAGAACATACTATACACTGAAGTTATAAAAATTATTATTCATACACCCATATACATATAATATCAATTTTAGAAAAACACATAATTAAATGTATAAATATTCCGACTCCAATAACCAATTACTTTCGGTAATTGCTTCTCAAAAACAGTAATTAATTTACAATTAGAAATGCAATCACCATTTAATTAGAGTAAGTGCAGAACACAGAACATATAAAATTTACTCTTCCAACACCAATTAACAATTAATTTAAGTAACTGCAGGACATTAAATATGAATTAATTACTATAAAAAAAGAAATGTAAAAAAATTAATAATTTATTGCATTAAAATTAATTTAATATAATAATTTTAATTTAAAAATAATCTTAATTTATGTTTTCCCTGTACCCCTATAATAAAAAACTGACCCTGAAACCTAAAAATACCCCTTCACCCACAAACTAAAAACTGACCCTAAAACCTCACAAAACCCCTTTACCCACAAACTAAAAACTGACCCTGAAACCTAAAAATACCCCTTTACCCACAAACTGAAAACTGACTCTGAAACCTCACAAAACCCCTTTACCCACAAACTAAAAACTGACGCTGAAACCTTACAAAACACCTTTACCCACAAACTAAAAACTGACCCTGAAACCTAAAAATACCCCTTTACCCACAAACTAAAAACTGACCCTGAAACCTGACAAAACCCCTTCACCAACAAACTAAAAACTGACCCTGAAACCTAAAAATACCCCTTTACCCACAAACTAAAAACTGACCCTGAAACCAGACAAAACCCCTTCACCAACAAACTAAAAACTGACCCAGAAACCAAAAAACACCCCTTTAACCACAAACTGAAAACTGACTCTGAAGCCTCACAAAACTCCATTACCCACAAACTAAAAACTGACCCAGAAACCTAAAAATACCCCTTTACCCACAAACTGAAAACTGACTCTAAAACCTCACAAAACTCCTTTACCCACAAACTAAAAACTGACGCTGAAACCTTACAAAACACCTTTACCCACAAACTAAAAACTGACCCTGAAACCTAAAAATACCCCTTTACCCACAAACAAAAAACTGACCCTGAAACCTGACAAAACCCCTTCACCAACAAACTAAAAACTGACCCTGAAACCTAAAAATACCCCTTTACCCACAAACTGAAAACTGACTCTGAAACCTCACAAAACTCCTTTACCCACAAACTAAAAACTGACCCAGAAACCTAAAAATACCCCTTTACCCACAAACTGAAAACTGACTCTGAAACCTCACAAAACTCCTTTACCAACAAACTAAAAACTGACCCTGAAACGTTACAAAACACCTTTACCCACAAACTAAAAACTGACCCTGAAACCTAAAAATACCCCTTTACCCACAAACTAAAAACTGACCCTGAAACCTCACAAAACCCCTTTACCCACAAACTAAAAACTGACCCTGAAACCTTACAAAACACCTTTACCCACAAACTAAAAACTGACCCTGAAACCTGACAAAACACCTTAACCAACAAACTAAAAACTGACCCTGAAACCTAAAAATACCCCTTTACCCACAAACTAAAAACTGACCCTGAAACCTGACATAACCCCTTCAACAACAAACTAAAAACTGACCCAGAAACCTAAAAATACCCCTTTACCCACAAACTGAAAACTGACTCTGAAACCTCACAAAACCCCTTTACCCACAAACTAAAAACTGACCCTGAAACCTAACAAAACACCTTTACCCACAAACTAAAAACTGAGCCTGAAACCTAAAAATACCCCTTTACACACAAACAAAAAACTGACCCTGAACAGTTAAAATACCCCTTCGCACATACACAAAAACCAGACCCTAAACGCACAAAATTTACCTTTGATAAAACTAGCCACCCTGACCTACTATAAACTCTACATCCCACTCCTAAAAATATGATACATTTATTTATTTAATATCTACTACATTATATATTTTTGATTCTTTTTACTACATACACAAAATACCTCAAATTAGAACAACAACCTAATAGTGTTCATAATTTCGTATTTGAATAATATTTATATAAAATTTCGAATCGAAACTAAAATGAAATACAACGCGAAATTTTTACTTCTATGATTAGAGTATACTTTGTTTATACACTACCCACCCTTATCCCCTTGAAAATATACATCCCACTCATAACATAATTAGTCAAATATTTTCAGAAAATATATGAAAATAGTATAATTACAAATATATTTTAGTACATAAACAACAGCAAACTTAAAAAATAAATAATATATTCGAATAAAATCGATATCATTTCGCAAATATCGAAATATTATTGTCAATTTTTAAAATTTCGCAAATTTTTTTGAAATTGCGAAAATGAAATTTATATAATTACCCTCTATATTTTTAAAACACTACCCACCCTTATCCCCTATAAACTCTACATCCCGCTCCTAAATTTATAGTAAAAATAATACAAATATGTAATGTAATATTTTATTTAAAAAAAATTTATTTACATACACAAAAATTAATCATAATGTTTAATTAACTCCCTAAATTTCGAACAAATTTCGACTACTCCAAAACAATTTTTATAAATATCGAAATTTAGAAATCTAAAGGAAATGCGAAATTTAATATTTTACAATTTCACTATACTTTTTTAAAACACTACCCACCCTTATCCCCTATAAACTCTACATCCCGCTCCTAACATTAATATACAATTATTTAGTAAAAAAATAAATATTTAGATATATGTACACAATGTATTAATATATATCCAAAATCAAAGAACAAATAATTTAACAATACTCAATAATTTTATATAAAATTTCGCATTTATAAATATTTTGATTAAAATTTCGCGAAATTATATATTTACTTCAAATGCGAAATTTATTATTCCATATTTACACTATACTTTTTTAATACACTACCCACCCTTATCCCCTATAAACTCTACATCCCGCTCCTAGACTTCTTACTAAAAATAATAAAATTATATATAAAAATGATCTTATATATAAACTACATATAAATAAATCATTACTTAACATACTTTAAAACATCACTTTAACATATCGATATTTTTGACAATCGATATTTTCACCATCGATATTATTGATTTCGACATTTATGTCTTCGATATTTTTAACACACACATAAATCGATATTTTCTACGACGATATTTTTGTTTTCGACATTTCGTACCATCGATATTTTGGACTCGATATTATGGTACATCGACATTAACAACTCGATATTTTGACTGTCTACCCCTCCTCTTATCAGCAGGTTGAGGACCTCTATTGTGGAGGTATAGGGGGGTGGGATTGACACGAGGATTACGGGGATGTCTTTTTCCTTACTTCACAATGTCTTGATTATAATAAAGAAAGGTCACATGCCATAAACCAGTGTATAAGAGGCCAGGCCTCAGAGAGGCTGTTAGAGCACCTCGAGACGATACCTTGTTGTCTGATCTGATGTGTTCTGCTCCGTCGGAATAAAACTTCTGTTTCCTGCCTTCTGGTCTCCGGCGCCTGCCTCATTGCTTGGTAATTTGAATGGTACAAAGGCGGTTAGCGCCAGGCAAATCTTGAAAAAGGTCATCGCCGTACCCTTTTTCCACATATTGCAGCCTGGTGCGGGGTGCCCCCCCTCCAGTGACCCTCTCAAAGGATAGGGACTAATGTGAGAGACAGCTATGATGCCAGTGTGGGGACCTACAGTGGGCCAGTTATGACAGGGAGCTAGGAGGGGCACAGAAATTAGGGTGCTTGTTTCCAGTAAAGAGTGGGCCTAATCAGACAGATTTACACAAGCTGGGAGAACTCTGGCCTGAGCACCAACTCAGAAAGAACCTCTGCTGCAGACGCAATATGACATGGCCATTGCAGGGGACTGAAGACACACAGAAAGTCCCAGGGGAATAAACTGTTGAGGTGAGTCCGCCCTGGGTGGCAGCAGAGAGGGCACCTGGGGGGGAGGGGGGATGCTCTTGGATAGCCCTTGTTCATTGATGTGGAGTCTTGCGGAGCCGTGGGGAGTGTGGTCGACTGTAGCTGGTGCTAGAGACTGCGGGCTTGCGTAACACTGCTGTGCTGGACGCTTGGTGGATACCATATGGATTGGTCTAATGATTCGACAAGATAGTCTGTCACTGTTTGGGGGCCTGTGTTGGAACGGTGCTGCTGAGTGCGGACTTGTGTTGGTGCAACTATGGGTAAAGCCAAATATTCAATGATGCCTGCATCTAACACTATCAGGCAGTATGTCACCTTCCAACAACCGTCGCAGCGGCTGATCAGGCGGGGGCGCAGACTCAAGGAGCACAAAGGTGAGCCCTTGCGTGCCAAGGTACTGGGGCCATACATGGGCTGCGCACCACACTGGAACATGAGATTGAGACAGTATTCCTAGATGTGAGTCTAATTAGGGAAGATATGAGGAAAGTGGCTGAGAAGGTGACACTGCTGAGAATAACATTGAGGCCCTTCAGGGTAAGGCTTACATGCTAAAGCAGTAGATGGCTATGATGACAGTGGTCACAAGGGAGTTGGAGGCTCAGGTGGAGGATGTGGGGGGTCGATCAAGCTGATGTAACCTTCGATTCCTGCGGCTACAAGAGTGTGTGGAGGGCTCATCAGCAGAAACGTTCTTGGAAGAATGGACCAAGCTGCAGCTGAACCCGGAAAGGCTGTTGGAAATATTTGTGGTCTAGAGGGCGCACCTCGCTTTGGTCTCATCTCTGCCACTTGCAGGACCTCTCAGGCCATTATAGCAAAAATACTGAATTATAGGGACAGAGACTGTATCCTCACAGCAGCTAGGCCGCAAAACATCCCAAGATTTGACAATCTTACTATTGTCATGTTCCCAGATTACACAAGAAAAGTTCAGGAGCAGTGCAAAATGTTCCTTTGAGTCAAACAGAAGTTACGCCGTATGAATCTAAAGAACATGTTACTTTACCCCTCCAAATCGAACGTTCTCTCTAACGGTAAGGCACACTTCAATGAGCGACCACAGGACATATGAGATTGGCTTCAGGTGCATTGACCCGTAGACTGTGAATCCCAGAGCCGCTTTGGGGTGTCGTAGGGCCAGGGGACTGGAGTCACTCCAGTGGGGGCTTATCAGTTGGTGAGTCCCAGGACTGACATAGAGTCATGGTTCAGGATGATGGTACCATGTGAGTGGCTGAGACAGATTCTCTGCAGTGTGAGGGGATGGATTCCCCTGCTGCGGACTTGGCTGTCTCATTTCTATATATGTATATATGTTCCCAATGTTGATGACCCCCCGCTTTTGCTTCAGGTTCCAGGATGGGTTCCGATGTTGATGGCCTGCTCATTTAGTTCGGAGATTTTAATTAAGCCTGGGCGTAGTTCGCGTTGCCGCACTCCGCGGAGCTACGCGAAGATGCACTTGCACTCCGCGAACTACGCATAGCTCCGCGAGCATGCGTAGTAGCTTGCTTGACCCGTTCGCGAGCCTTTTTTCGTCTTCGGGAGCGCCGTGGAACTCTGGAACCTGCTCGACACCACATCTCCAGACATCGCCTTCCTCACGGAAACATGGATGAACGCCTCCTCAGCGCCCGACATCGCCGTCGCCATCCCGGACGGATACAAGATCACCCGGAGAGACCGCGTCAACGAGACAGGAGGAGGCATCGCCATCGTCCACAAGAACACCATCCGCATCACGACCAACTCAGACGACACCCTCACAGCCGCTTAACATCTTCACTTCCAGATACACACCGACCCCAAGACCACACTCAGAGGCACCCTCATCTACAGACCCCCAGGACCTCGCACACAATTCAGCGAAGACATCGCAGACTTCATCAGCCCGCACGCCCTCGCCTCCGCTGACTACATCCTCCTAGGGGACCTCAACTTCCACCTGGAGAACAACAACGACAACACCACCACCTCCCTGCTGGACAACCTCGCCAACCTCGGACTCATGCAACTGGTGAACAACCCCACCCACTACGCCAGACACACGCTTGACCCAGTCTTCTCCTCCAGCAAGTACATCTCCTTCAGCCACTCCACCGGACTCCACTGGACAGACCACAGCTGCGTCCACTTCAGCTTCAGAAAGACCACAACTCACCACCACCTGCAA
The DNA here is from genome assembly GCF_964263255.1 of Lissotriton vulgaris. Classification (NCBI taxonomy): domain Eukaryota; kingdom Metazoa; phylum Chordata; class Amphibia; order Caudata; family Salamandridae; genus Lissotriton; species Lissotriton vulgaris. Next base: position 1,260,311,297 of record NC_141695.1, read on the forward strand.
CAGGTTCCCCGCAGGAACTGGAACAAGATCACCACCGACCAGCTCACCACTTCACTGAGCCAGAACCCTCCCACCAGCTCAACGGACCCCAACCAAGCAGCCAACAACCTCACACAGTGGATCACCAATTGCGCTCGCCCAACCAGCCTCGACCACTCGCAGTCCGGCTTCCGCGCCAACCACAGCACCGAGACCACCCTCATCGTAGCCACTGACGACATCCGAGCCCTGCTCGACAACTGGGAAACAGCAGCCCTCATCCTCCTGGACCTCTCCGCAGCATTCGATACGGTCTGCCACCGCACCCTAGTGCAGCGCCTCAGCAACATCGGAATCCAAGAGAAGGCACTGGAGTGGATCATCTCGTTCCTCACCGGAAGAACCCAGAGAGTCCGCCTCCCCCGTACAGATCCAAGGCCACCGAAGTCATATGCGGCGTCCCACAAGAATCATCACTCAGCCCCACCCTCTTCAACGTCTACATGAGCCCCCTCGCAGCCATCGTACGCCCGTGCCAACACAACCTCAACATCATCTCCTACGCCAACGACACCCAGCTGATCCTCTCCCTCACCAACGACCCAGGAACCGCCAGAACCAACCTACACGAAGGGATGAAAGACGTAGTCGAGTGGATGAGGAACAGCCGCCTGAAAGTGAACTCAGACAAGACGAAGTCCTCATCCTTGGATCATCACCCTCCGCCTGGGACGACTCCTGGTGGCCCCCTGCCCTGGGCAGCGCACCCAAACCAACGGACCACGCACGCAACCTGGGCTTCATCCTGGACTCCTCCCTCTCGATGACCAGACAAGTCAACGCCGTCTCATCATCATGCTTCAACATCCTACGCTTGCTCCGAAAGATCTTCCGATGGCTCGCCACCGAAACCAGGAAGACGGTCACACAGGCACTCGTCACCAGCCGACTGGACTACGGAAACACCCTCTATACCGGAACCACAGCCAAACTCCAGAAAAGACTCTAACAGATCCAGAACGCCTCCGCACGACTCATCTTGGACATCCCCCGACACAGCCACATCTCCGGACACCTGAGAGACCTTCACTGGCTCCCCATCAGCAAGAGAATCACATTCCAACTCCTCACCCACGCACACAAGGCCCTCCACGACCTGGGCCCTAGGTACCTCAACAACCGCCTGACCTTCTACACTCCCACCCGCAGCTACGATCGACCAGCCACGCCCTCGCCGCCGTGCCACGCATCCGAAGATCCACCATGGGAGGAAGATCCTTCTCCTACCTGGCAGCCAAGACTTGGAACTCCCTCCCCATCCACCTCCGCCTGACCCAAGACCACCTCTGCTTCAGGAAGCAACTCAAGACATGGCTGTTCGAGCAGTAGAGGACCCCCCTCCCCCAAGCGCCTTGAGACCCTCTGGGTGAGTAGCGCGCTATACAAATATCTTGATTGATTGATTGATTGATTGATTGCCTGCATGCTCGGGATGTGTAGCGCGCGAAGTTACCCACGAGGTTTGTCCCGCCCGCTCGCGTCCCCTTATTTCCGGTCACTACTAACGTGTTCGCGAGTTCTTCTGTGCCAGATTGCAGTTTCTGCGTGTTCGGCAACTCGGTCTTACCGACAAGCATCCTCGCGCACGCGAAAATGCTATTGAGCGCGCGAGAACTACGCTACGCAGCAGTTTGCGGAGTATTCGACAACTGACGCGGAGCGCGGAGTTGCCGAAACTCCGCAAACTCCGTGAACGGAGCGTAGTTCTTCGCCCAGGGTTAATTTTAATTGGGTTTTGGACAGGAAGCAGGATAGGAGACTTCTCAGGGCTAACAAGAAGCCACAAAGGACTATGTTGTTGCATGAGGTGATGTTTAATTTGGGGCTATTGGAAATTTGGTGGGCTTGTAGACTTCTGGGTAGTGTTTACTCACCACCTTTTCAGTAGGCTAGGTAGGGTGCTGGCTGGTGGATTTCCAGTTGAGACCCTGCCGATGGTGCAGCACTAGACCAGTTTTTTGTCAGATCGGGCACCAATGTTCGGTGAGATGGACTGGCGGGGGTCAGTACACAAATTCGTAATTGGCATTTCCCTGTGGATGTCTTAGCAGATGTGTGGACCACGATATGCAATCGCAGTCTTTGACTGAATATTTGATGACCAATTGGGTCCGCGCAGTCAAGTGGGACGCCATGATGTCAGTGATGAGAGGGCAGTGCATGGGTTTGACATGCAGGGTGTGTAGGCAGCCGCTGCAGGAATTTTGTTCAGAGGGCTTGCAGAGGCTAGACCTAACCAAACCAGAGCATCAACAGGATCAGGTGAGGGCAAGGAGGAGTATAACGGAAAAATTGCATAGGCTAGATGCATACACGCTTACACAGCACAGGCAGTGCTTGCATCAGGACGGAGAAAAGTCGAGTAGGTTGCTGGTTTTCCTACTTCAAAGTGAGAGTGTCCCGCCCCCTGCGATTCATCTGATAGAGCCGGACAGAGCAATTACAGCTTCGCAGGTGGACGTAGTGGCGGCTTTTCAATGGCACCTGGAGGGGTGGTAAGGGCGTAGTTCAGTGAATCTGATTCTTGGCCCCTCTGGAGCAGCCCGAGCTAGGTGCAGTGGTGGAACTGGATGCAGAAGTTACACTGGTGGAGCTCAGGGCGGCTCTGCGTTTGCTACCTGAGAACAATGCCCAAGGTGGGACGGTTTCCTAGCAAAAGTGTATCAGGGATTTACGACAGCACTGGCTCATCCCTTATTAGAGGTTTCTTGGAAGCCAGGGAGAAGGGAGTACACCTGCCTAGTATGTGTGAAGGCCTTACATGCATGTTACCTAAGCCAGATGGAAACGCTTACGATCATGCATCGTACCGACTGCTCACAATGATAAACACTTATATCAAAATACTCTGTAAGCTCTTGGTGTGTCATCTGAGTCTGGTGGTGCCTGGAATGGTGCATGTATAGCAGTGTGGGTGTATTCCTGGCTGCAGCAGGACATTGAATCTGAGGTGCCAGGCGCATGTGCTCCATGAGGTCGAGGACAGCCAGGATGACATGGCGTTACCCTCAAATGATAATGAAAAGGCATTTGATATAGTGGACTGGGGTATCTGTTGGAGGTTATGAGAGTTATGAGGTGTGGACCTAGGTTTGGAGCATGGATTCAACTGTTATACACTAGCCAGGTGCACGGTTGAGGTTGGGCCAGTATAGGTCTGATAGGTGGGCTACAGAATGTGGTATTCGACAGTGGTGCCTGCTCTTGCCTCTTTTGTTTGCACTGGTGGTGGATCCATTTGAGGTGCAGGTCCATAGGGTGTTGCATGAGTGGGGGATAGAGTTGGGGCACTTTAGACATATCATATCATTCTACACTGATGACGCTTTATTTTAACTTAGGGAGCCTGGTACTTCGATAGTGGTTTTATTGGAGCTGCTGCATGAGTTTGGTGATATGTCTGAACTCCAAATTAACAAAAGGAAGCCCCTTGTTTTTCCACTGGCAGTGTTGGCTCGAGTTCCTAAGGAACGGTTGCCAGACTTGGGGTTGAAATGGGACATGGTGAAATGTTGTTATCGCGGTATGATAGTGGCGCATACGCACAAGAAATAGTGACAGTACAGTGTTGAGTGCATCATAAGCTCCTTGTGTGTCTCTGTCCAGTTTAGGAACAATTTACCATTATCACTTATGGGTAGAGTTTCATAGTCAAAGGAGGTGTTTCTACCACAAAAGCTGCACATGATCCAGAATTCACTGTGCCCCCTGCGTTCTGGTGCGTTCGGTCCGTTAAATTCCTTTCTCACCTTGCTCATCTGGGCTGGGAGGCTGAGTAGAGTTGCTCGCCTGTCTTTGATGAGGAAGTATGAAAACGGTGGGCTTGGGGTCCTGAATCTGGAATTTTATTATTGCACCTCCCACATGTTGCATGTGGTGAAATGGATGGAGGAGGGAGAAAATTGGAATAAGGATCTCCTGGCGGGTATGATGAAGGGGACCGAGCTCGCGACATGTCTGATGGTGGACTCGGGGGCGTCCACCGAGGCCCCCCATGTGGTGTGTCAGACTTCTGTGGTTTGGCAAAGGTTGTTGACAAGGAAGGCCCCTTTTCACAGGGAGCTGCTTATATGGATGTTTGCTCTATTTTACCAGAAGGAGGAGGCTATGTCATATCAATCTTGGGGTGAGTGAGGTTGTTAGTTGGTTGGGGACATGTATCCAAATTATGTATTTATGAATTTCGAGGCTGCTCAGGATTGGTTTGCGATAGGCTCGGGACAATTTACACTATGTGGGTGTTTCAAATATGGTAAGAGTTCTCTGGCTGCCTTATGATGCAGCACCAACTTCCTCGGTTACATTGGCCGTGATATTGAGCTGGGGCTGGGCGACATCTCATTTCATTAATTTATAAGGAAATACAGGAGGATACAATTAGAGAAACTCTGAGAGTGCAAAATACTTGGAGACAGATCTCAGGACCCCTATTTCAGAGGTGGCATGGGCCAGCAGGACATGTGAGCTGTTGAAGACTGTGTCCAGTAACACCCGGTTCAAATTAATTTACTTTAATTCCCTGCATCACACCTATATGACCCCCTTGGGCTTGCAAAGAATTAATCCTGAGTGCACTTCAGCATGTACCTGTTGTGCAACAGTGGAGGCAGACTTTATGCACTTTTGGTGGGGCTGCTTGCATGTGCATGCCTTCTGGGAGAGGGTACTTGTACGGTTGGAACAGCAGACCACTTTGTCCTGTGTGCTGAGCTCATGCCTCAACTGTGCCTGTTGGGTCACCTTGTTCTCCCCAAGAGGCGTAAAATGACTGGCTGGTTTCTGCAACTGGGACTTGTGTTGGCGGGGAGGCGGGTTGCCAACACATGAATGGGGGTTAGCGCTCCCTAGAAGGGGCTATGGATTACGGATGTCTCACAATGAGCAGTGGCAAAAGAAACTCAAATGCAATGTGCCAGGTCTGATGCCAAACTTCCAGTTACTTTGGAAGCCTGGGGCTTGCTCTGTCAACAGTTTTTGGAACAGGAGAGAGGAGTCTTGGGGAAGAATCCACACGTATTGAGGCGTAACTATAGCTGTGTGAGGTGCAGGTGTGATTGGGTGGAAATAGCTTAATACATTGGCCTTGTGTTATATTGTGTGGTAACAAATTGTGGCCCATGCCTCCTCTGATATTCAATTCTACTGTAATATCTAAATTGATGTGAGCAACGAATGGCTCTAATGCTATTATATTCTACCCTATTGAGATGCTGCTTTTTGGTTTGCTGTCATGTGTTTTTAAAATGACAAATATAGATTTTTTTATGTGCTTTAATTGGATGGCATATATCATTCCACTGCTGACATCCGACCTTCCCATAGAGGCCATTTTAGGGACTATTTTCTCTTCTTTTCTATCTCTTCTTGCTACCCCAGTTCTTCTTGTATAACTATCTTTATTAAAAACGGTCACCCCTGGCACCATCTTGTCACTACAGCCCTTTTCGATGCTATATCGGCAGGTGGCCATTTAAAATGTTTATTTACTCATTCCAAGATGGCCACCCTCGTATGTGAGTGTGCTTGCATGCGCAGAAGTTCGTTTTGAATGCTTGTTCTTATGCTTCAAGAAAATGCATTTGAAGATGACCACAGCGAATGTGAACTCACTCACGTTCCATCTTTGAATGTTTTTTCCTATGCTTTAAGAAAATTCATTAAAAAGTGAAGCATCAGATGCATGTACAATCGCTGCAGATATCTCAGAAATAATTGTGTGAAAGAATAAGCAAAACCTTTCGGGTATTGCCTCCGTGTGTGTGTGTGTGCACATAGGCATGCATTGGGGCAATCTAAGGAAAAAAGCACTGGTGAAGGGACCCACCCCCTACTGGGTTTGCTAATGCTTGTTTCTAAAGTGTAATTGCAGCTAATGTTTACTTATCCAGCCCTCAGTGTCAGCCAGGCATCCCTATGATCGGCATGTTAGCCTCATAGCTGCTGCCGCTGGCCGCCGAACGTTCGGAGCACTACCTGGCTGGTGCTGCGAATGATCAACAGCCGACGCGGCCCGTCCACTCTTTGGAACGCCCAGCACTGCGCCGAAATAACGGCCGCAGCTAAGGCGTTAAAGTCCCTCCCTTCTCACTTTCTCTGGGTATTGTCACTGCAAGACTGGAATCAGACTTTGGCCTTTGTTTAGAGTTTGGTGGACAGGGTACGTCACCAGAAATGTGTAAGAATATATTTTCCGCAAATTTCTTGGTCCACCTTTTCTATTTAGAGTCAGGCAAACCATCATGTTTTTCCCAGTGGAGCCTCCTCTGTCTGCACTTGAAGAAAGCTTAGACCAATGACTCCAAGCACATGGGACCGTAGGTATAGGGAACTCAGACAGTCCACCCTTTTTAGGGCAGGCATTCTGAAATGCTTTTTTGCTTGTTCAGAACTGCCAGGAAAAGTCTGGAAGTCCTGAACAGAAAGAAAATAAAAAAGTTACTCAATCACACTGGGAGAAAACTCCCATGTTATCAGGGCCGTTAGGATTCTTAGTTTTTAATAAACAAACTCCCACTTGAGTTTTATTTTGAAAACAAAAAACACTGTGCTGAGGGGCTGCAATAAACATGGTGGCTGCTCAGCAAAGCTATAGTGTCTTCAGAGTTGTCAGAAAGGCCAGGACGCTTGTATTGGACCCTGTCCACCAGAAAGGAAGCAAACCAGGTACATGCTCAGTGAATTGCTCGTGCCAGATGAATTATCTGGTGGATCAGGAGAGGGTGATACAGAGTTGTGAATGTGGCAGATATGTCCAACATGACCAGCTGCCCTCATAGACTGCATTCAACAGGCCGTGTTAAATGCAGTCAAAAGGTGTCTCTGTCCCATGATGGGTATAAACCCTGGTTGATTTATATAGGCTTTTAGATGTTCGTGGAGCTGTGAGACATCTAAAGAAAAGATGGTCCAGTTTGGACATTTTAAAGAATTGTCAGAAATATTTTTCCACAGCAGAAATGACTGAAGAGTCCCCCAGTAAGGCATCGGTAATCTTGAGTCCATGAAGGAAATGCGAATAAATTCCAACTGGGAGCTCCGTCAAGAATAAGCCAGCAGGTTTAAGTTCAGTTAAATGAGTTCACGTGTTATCGACCCTCTTGGCGACAAGGACCTAAAAATGTTGCAGTGGCCATGGGGACATTTACACAGGATAGCACATATAGGTCAAATGAAGGTTAGTTGAGAACTATAATCTTGCCTATCCATATGTTCACTTTGTCATCGTTCCTTTCCTTAATGTACTTTACTGGGTGCCTATTTCTAGATGAACTTCTAGATTTATAGTTTAGGCAGACTGTGTTCAAGGAGCATAGTTTAAAGCACGTGGACTGCTGGTACTTCATTGTTTCTCTGTTACAGTAAAAACATTTCTCCTGCAAGATTGGTAAAAAAAGCCACTCCACACAATCTCCTGGTGAGGCCTTGGATCTTGGTGTTTCTATGACACCTCTCCTCCTGGAACCCCAGCATGACCAATGGATGCTTGATGGCCACTCCAACACCCTTGCGCCCATTATTTCAAATTCATTTCATGGGGTGGATTGCACATCACTACTTCACCCCAGCTATCTCACATCCTTCTATGCCATTTGACACCCTCTTTACCTCCCACCCAGTATCTTAAACTCTTTTGCAGGTTCAGCCTTTTCTACTTCTCCACTAAATCCCAGGCTACCCCATATCACATGTTGCTGTTTGATAACTACTGCTGTAATCATATCTCAGATGCTTTCATGGCACAGGTTGTCTTCGGGTGTCCTCTGCATCCGGCTTCGGTTGATTCGCTCTCACCTGGATCACCAGCTTGGTGAAGGGCTCGGTCAGTATCTTCAGTAGGTCTGGGGCGTCTTTGCCGCTCTCAATCTTAAACATGGCCACCACCAGCCTAGTGACGTGGTGCAGGTAGCCAGTGGCAACCTCAAGGGGCAGTAGGATCAGTACTGATAGCCAGTTGAAGCAGTCATGCACAGTCGCGCCAGCAAAAGCCCTGGGAAGGAGAGAAGTGAGAAACTTCAGAGAGCGTTTGTACCTTGAATACAGGCAGCTGTATACATCACAATTTACTGGAAAGTCTTGCTGTTCCTCTCCCATGGGTTTGAGTCTTTCCAGAAAAATATGTACCCCAGGCAAGATCAATACAACCCACAAGGAAATGCAAGAAGTAGTTCACCTTTTATGAGGGCGTCCATCTTGAGTAGAACAATTCGGTTTTGTAATAAAATGAAGCTAATGTATAGACCAGCACTCTGCATTTGCATGGCCCACTCTTGTTCCTTTGCACTGTAGACAGCAGGTTTTTGACCATCCACCAAATGTGTTTTATGTGATCGGGTCTGTCTGTCCCACAGGATAGATCAGAGTGTCACTGCCCAAGGGACCATGTTTTCTGGGGACACCCTGAACCTCAATGCTATCCCATACATGGCCTTGCAACCGAGTCATGTGTCCTTTCCTCTGCCACTCCACCTGAGTCTTACCCTTCACCTGAGCTAACATCCAAGTGTGACCCCATCTCACATCCTTTTCCTGCTCCTGATCCCACACTAGCTTGACCTCTTTTCATGCCAGTGCCCTGTCCCACAACAGTGGCTTGCCTCATTATGGCATGTGTTGTCCCTTGGCACTTTCCTGGACTCAATCACCTATTTATTTATTTAGTTACGTATGCATTGTTTATTTATTTAGTTTAAACATTGAATAACATTTCGATCAGAAATGTTTTGCATTAGCTCAAGCATGCATTACAGTACATAGGATAACAGATGGATTTGAGTTGTCACAAAAACCAAAGTGGCTATTACTGGAAAGTGCTACAGTTACATAAGTGTTACATAAACAAGCTGTTGTCCAACAACCAAGCAAGAGCAAACATACATCTTACAACTATACCGAAAATAGTATTGCTCTGGACATGTGGGCAGTGCTGGTGTTTTTAAGTAAGGGTCTCTGGCTGGCCCACTGTGTTGGTGTCCCATGGGGCTTCAGGCTGAGTCACAGAGGAGAGAGGGATCTGAGAGAAGATGGGTCTAAGGGAACCTCACAGGTTGAGACAATGGCATGTGGGGAGAAGGAAAAAACTGTTGTAGGAGGGGCTACGATAAGGAGTAGGGAAGAGTGGAGTGCCAGGTTTCCATTCCTATGGTCTATTGTCCAAACAAAGGAGATAAGATCAATCAATCAATCATAGGCATTTATAGAGCGCTCTACTTACCCGGAGGGTCTCAAGGCGCTAGGCGCAAGGCGCAATGAACTGAGTCAGTGAGGGGCTAATATAAAGCTGCAGGAGCATGAAAAGGCAAGAGATAATAGGGCATGGACTGGGCAACGCGCCTCTCTCAGTAATCCATTGCCAGCCATAGAGAAAGGGTACACGTAACTACTGTCCTATTAAAGGTCTATGAAGAGTGTGCCTGGACTTTCTGGGGATGGTTTACAAAGTCCTCCCCTGTGGAAATTGTTGTTAGCCCCACAGAAGGGCTTTTTAGGACCCGCACCTGGCGACGCAGCGCGAAGGGATGTCGCCAGCGAGACCTATTGTCGCTGACTTGGCTCTCAAGGGCTCTCAAGGGAGACAGGAGATGGGCACGTGCAGGCTGCAGGCCGGACTGGAAATGTGGATGCGCTAGCCGTTGCTGTTCATTAACTTTGTAACTTTAAGTTTCATTGTTAATCATGTCCAGCTGGCGCTTGCTATCTGCAAGATTTACGGCCTGTACTTTCAGGAAAGGAAAGAAGTGGAGCCTTGCTGGCGCCATGGCTTCAGTAACAAGCACCCGAGGAATGGAAGTGTGCTTTAACAGCGTGCGTTTGAAATGCGGCTTTGTTTGTGTGATCCACAGAGCACTGCACGTCTGTAACTTTATGTACCTCATATATAAACTCTGGCGACGCACTTGCCAATCAAGTTATTTACATTCAGTTGCAAAAAAAAAACTAAGAAAAAAACAAAAACTCGGCGTCTTCCCAGAGCATTGAAGACGTCTCACAACTCCCCAGAGCCCGCAAATTGAACCCCGCCCTTCAACTTGTATCATCGCACAATACTTCCACACAAACCCTGCCCCTTTAACCCCCTCCCTCCCCAGTAACATTACAGGTATCGGAGATTAAAGTCGCGATCCCAGAAAAACCACAGCTCCCTCCGCATAATACAAAGGCGCCAACCCCACAGACGCCCGCAGCTAGAGCCCCTCCCGACCTGACAGCTCCACTGCTCACGGGGCAGCATAATACACTGAGCCCCACCGCACACTTACACCTCCCTACCCCTCAGCCCCACACACGGCAACCCCTCCCCCCGCACACTGTCATCCCCACCCCTTGCAGCGGCACACATCTGCAGCCACAGCCCCACCCTGCGAGCGTGCAGCTGGCGTCCCGGCGAAACGAAACGAAACCATATAAACAGGTTTTCCATCTACCATCTATGCCTCCCCAGCTCAAACCGTTTAGAATATGGCTTATTGCAGCAAAATATAGCAAGAAGGTATCACTTTATTAAAACCATGCATAAAATACGAAATAACGAATCAAGTGTTTTAGTTAAAGCACTATGGGAAACCATAATCCATGATGCTAAGTCAACCTACAGTAAATACTTATATTCCTCTTTACGTTTAATACATGCAGGTGATTTGTGGGCCTTAAAACTGTCTCATCACACGTTTTGCCAGGCTATGAATAAAGCTGCTAAAAATCACTCATTGATAGAGGATAAAAGTCTCTTTTCACGACGAGCTCATGCATGGATGACAATTCAAACATATGTCACATTGCAGCCTGCAACTTATTTCCAACTAACTTATCCAGTGCGCTTTAAGAAGCAATTAATGGCTCTGCACCTAGGGGACCTGTCGTCTTTATCTGAAAAACCTCCTTGACGATATAATGGACCAAAAACATGTAAATTATGTGTATTTTGTATTGTGATGGTTTTTATTAACTAAAAAGAATAAACAACAAATTCAAATTCACTCTCTTATCAGTGCGTCTCTGTGTGGAGGCCTACAGGTGCCTATTAAATATCTGGGAGCCACAGATTTGAATGCTTGCTTGACACTATGGGTCACTTTGGGGCTCATGCTCGCCAAGAGAAACATTGCCTAGTGATGGGGAGCGCCACTCCCTCCCACTGTGAGAGACTGGAAGAAAGACTTGGATTGGGCAATGTTTCGTGAAAAAATGGTATATGTAGCCTGTGGATGTCCCAAGAAATGGTCCTGTGTTTGGGGCTTGTGGAATTCCTATCGGGGAGATATACGTCAACCACCCCTCGACTTTGGCAACCAAAGACCCCCCACACCATAGACTTTCCAAAGTATATTCTGTATTATGTATAATGCCTATTGTCCCCGTGACGCCTGATGTACTGCTTCCTCCCATAATGTGATTGTAATGCTGATGTTTGTTTAACAATAAAAAGTTTTACAAAAATAAATAAACAGTAGTATTCATATTAATGTAAGTAGTAGCATATATGGCAATGGATGCATCTAAATGTATAGGGGTCTGTGTAATATGTAGAATAAGTCTAAGGTCTCTAGAGAGTAGGATTTCGATGGTGTAGAGACTGGATGAATGAAGAAGAAAGATAGATTTTAGGAATTCAGCTGCTATGCACAGTTCCATGTTTAAATTTTAATAACAAAAATATTGATTACAAAAATATCGAAAAATGGTAAAAATGACTATTCCCACTCCAATGAGTGCAACAGTAGGGAAAGTGCTGGATAGCAGAGGGACAAATTTACTATTCCAACTCCAGTGAGTGCAACAGCAGGGAAAGAGCTGGATAGCGTAGGGGTTAAAATTACTATTCCCACTCCAATGAGTGCAACAGTAGGAAAGCGCTGGATAGCATAGGGGTAAAAAGTACTATTCCCACTCCAATGAGTGCAACAGTAGGGAAAGTGCTGGATCCCAAAACAATAAAAAACAAAACCATCAACATTTTTATTACATTTATTTTCCAATATTAACATAATTAATATATAAATTTAAATATATTATTATTAACAAAGATAATTAAAATCATTTATTACACATTATTTACCACTATAAAATCCACAACACACACCTACAATTAATTACACAATTAAATTCAATAATTACTAATTAATTAATGAAAATAATGTCTGTATTAATTAATCAATAAAAAATTAATTACTTACCACCTTTCACACCATTTACACATATAAACACCAAAACACACACCTAAAATTAATTACAAAATTACAATTGCTAATTACTTAATGGTAATTAATTTAAAAGTATTCAATAATTAATCAATAAAAAAATAAGTACTTACCACCCTTCACACAATTTACACATATAAACACCACAACACACACCTAAAATTAATTAAACAATTAACCTCATTATTTTTAAAATGACTAATTGAAATTATAATAATAACGAATTAATAAACTAATATTAATTAATCAATTAACACATTAATTATTCAATACATTTTATAAAATTAAATTAGTTCCCACCCTATTCCCCTGTAAACCCACAACCCGCTACGGAACTAAACACGCAGAATTAAACTTAAAATAAATGAATAACTAGTAAAACACTAAAACATATAATAAAATGACAAACAATTCTCATTAAAAACACTAAAATACATAAAATTAATAATAAATCGATATTTTTGTAAACTATATTTTTGTAAACAATATGTATTACAAAGATATTTATTTAATTGATATTACTTACCTGTCAGTCGATATTCTTGTCAACTATATTTTTGTTCTCGATATTTCTTCCCCACGATATTTTTGCTGCGATATTTATGTCCCACAATATTTTTGTGGTGATATTTTGACTCTGCACCGCTATGCACCTAGGATTTCAAACTCCAATCTAGACACCCATCAGAAAAACACCCTACTTCGCCCTTGTGACTCTTGAAGAAAAATCTAATTTGTAAGTTATTACACCTACTACATACCACCTCCTGCCATGGACTCCTCATGAAGGTGGTGGTGTGCGTTGTGATTAGTGCTGAGGTTAAGGGTAAAGGTCATGGAGTTCAAGTACCAGCATTCAACAGTGAAGTTGCACTTAGCAAACGCCCACTGAGGGGCTTGAAATGAAATAAATTGAGCCGCAATCAAGGCAATGCGATCGTCAAGTGTCATTTTTCTGCAGCCCAGATGAAGAGGTTTGTTAAACTTGAAAACGCGTTGGCACTCTAATGCTACGTGAAAAGAAGAGGCAGGCTTCAGTATACAGCCGAAGGCACAGCACTGTCGAATTCTTCCCAATGCTCAAGGCACTTTTGCGGATTCATATATATATATATATATATATATATATATATATATATATATATATATATATATATATATACCGCTCAACTCTCCTCCCACAGGACTTCCGTCTCGAAAAAAGAAGCACTCTTGGGGGCTGTTCACCGAATTTTATTCACAGCAAACTTGCACGAACAAAACACAACAGACGCGTTTTGGTATAGACCTTCTTCTATGTCTACCGAAGCGCCGTAAACTCTAACTATTTAAGCAGAGGGTTTCAACATTGAAACGAAAAGGAGACTACTCAATCCGTCCCTACACACCTGCAATAGGCACCATATTGGAGTGTCTAAAATATACTACTCCAAAACAATAAATACATAGGCCCCCATTAGGATGGCGGGCGGACTTTGCCCGCCCGCCATCCCCGTGCAAAACATGACCACCCACCATAGGAGCGGCTTTCCCGCCTTGAAAATTAAGATGCGCCCGCCACACTGACGGGCGCATACTGTATTTTTACCATTGCAGCGGGCGGTGCTGAAAGTGCCGCCCGCCGCAATGGTAAAAATGCACGTTGTGCATTTCAAAGCACAACATGACAGGCACCGCGCGGTGCCTACCATGCTGCACTTTGAAATGCCGGGGGCGTACCATAGGTACCCCCCATGTGCACCCCCCACCCCACCGGAGTCCCTGGGGGCCCTCAACGGGCCCCCGCAGGGATTCTCCGGATGCCTTTCCATGGCGGCATTGCGGCCACGGAAAGGCATTCAAATTTGCCCATCATAATATGGCTGGCGGTGTTTGATAGACACCGCCACCATATTATACCTTTTCCGCCCCGATCGCCTTGTCAGGCGGAAAAGCGGCGGACTTTAGAGCAAGGATGGCGGGCAGATCACCCCCGCCAGGCCGGCGGTGGCTACCGCCAGCCTGGTGGGGGTGATCCGCCCGCCATCCTAATGGGCCCCATAGTGTGAACATCACGCCCACTGATGTGCCCTCCATGTGTGACACAATCATGCCCAGGATGGGTACATGGGTATACCCTGCTTCAAATAAAACAGTTAGTCTCAAAACAGCCTCTAAAGAAATACATTACTAATAGTACTCGGGCTCGTGGCAAAATCATGAACAATAAAAAATATATATAAAAAGTAAAAAATATCATTCTACTCGAATATTCACATATTAATGCAAATTCATCATAAGAGGAATCATAAACATTGCAGATGAATATATATAAACATTGCTAATGAATATATATGAGCATAAATATTGCAATCAATCAGTGTGTATTTACAGAATGTACTATGATGAGGAAACTCAAAATAGAACCATATATAGATTTCAGCAGATTCCATACAACCATGAGCTACAGCAGCCAGTTATCGGTCTCCAAGGTGTATAGCAAGTTCCTCACTGCTATTGAGACTTCGTGGAGTCTTAGGGGGTCATTAGGATGGCGGGTGGACTTAGTCCGCCAGCCATTCTATAGGAGTATTGGACCGCCGGCCATAAGGGCGGGGGTCCCGTGGGGGGGATTAGGTTGCGCCCGCCACTGTTGCAGACACAATTGGTCTCACTGGTGGTCTTTTGGGATCCTTGTGTATTTTTGGTAAAAAATACATTGTAACCATTCTTGGGAAAAAAATGATTTCCAGTATTCCTTACGGGGAATTTCTCCGTCTAAGACGAATATGTAGTGAAGAATCAGAGTGGAAAAAACACAGTGCAGGCACAATCAAACGTTTCCAAAACAGAAAATATGGAAAACAGCTAATCAATAAATGTTGGGAGAAAGCTGATAAAAAACCCAGATGGGACTGCCTAAAAACTAAAGGGATTGACAAAGAACCAGAAAATGAGCCAATAAGATTAATACTGGATTACAGTCAAGAATCCAAAAAAATCACACAAATTCTGAGAAAAAATTGGATTATACTTCAACTAGACCCCACGGTGGGACAAAGGATGGGGACTCATTCAGTAATCACTTGCAGGAGAGCAACAAATTTAAAAGACCAACTAGTCCATAGTCATTTCCAAAGCAACAGACTAAAGAACACTTGGCTAAAAACACAAGGATTTGTAAAATGTTTTAATTGCAAAGTGTGTGAGATCGCCAAACCAACAAAAGAAATGATAATGGCCAACAAGAAAATCTGGAAAATAAAAGAACTTATAACTTGCAAAAGTCAGTACACGGTTTACATGATAGAATGTCCATCTAAGTTGAGGTACATAGGCAGTACCATATGAGAACTGAAAATACGAATCCTACAGCATGTCCGCGCAACAGTGAACAAGGACAGAAACAACGCGGTAGCCAAGCACATGGAGAGTAACCATGATGGAAACTGGAAACTTCTGAAGTTTTGGGGATTGAAAACAATGTCCCTGTCCGACCGAGGTGGCCACCGGGAAAAACTTTTAAGGCAAAAAGAGTCACGTCATATCCTTAATTTTCGAACCATGACACCTCTAGGATTGAATCAGTCGGAGGAACTGTATATCCATTTATAAGCCAAGAACTGCTTGCTCTATTTCATTGACTTTAATTTACATCCCACTTCCTACCCCCCTTTGCTGTCCCAAACCCCCCCACGTTTTTCTGTCTTAAAACCGAGTTATCTTAGCCCACTGGAGGGCAGTAAGAAACTACTTAACAGACAATACTACGTTAAAATGCCCACTGGAGAGCATCACTTAAACTGAACATAATGTATATATTGTATATATTGTATATAATGCACACGTAGAAACATTGGTATGACACAACAGATGGGGGGTCTTTCAATACCAATGTAAAAGTACTAAGGGAATAAGGTAAACTATATGGTCCAGAATTCCCTGCAGGTCAACATACAGGAAGTGAGAAAATCACATGCTTCCTGGGTAGCATGGGCAATTTAAACAATGTACTTCAAAGTAAATATTAACCGTGAGCAAGGTAGTAGCAACTACTGAAACACGTTGGTTTTCTGTGCAATTATAGTAAATAAAAAAACTTGCAAAGGATACTGGCTGTGAGTGGCGGCTCATTTCGTTGATTCTACGGATTCTACGTTGTTGGATATATATATATATATATATATACACATATATATATACATATGTGTATATGTATATATATATATATATATATCCGGAGATGTGGATTTTAGAAGAAAATGAAATCAGTGTATTACACTACAGTAAAACTTAACCATTGCAGTCAAAGTGAATTGGCACTAGTGACAACCAGTCACTCGCAGGTCGAGTTACGTGGAACCCACTGGGAGCTAACGTAATGTGTGTTCCAGACCAAGCCATGACTTTCACTTCAATTTACCTGGCTCGAGAAGCCAGGTGCAGCGTTGCACTAGCTGTCCTTGGTGCTGAAGTTGGAGCCACTGGGGAGCTGGTTTTACTGCTCATCCCATGGTTACTCGCAAACATTTTCCAAGGGGACAAAATGTGTGTTCTGTTATATGACCCAGGGCTGCATTGATGCCTGAAGGGTATTGGTTGGGGCGGAGCAAAAGGGTTGGCTTCGGGGGGTATTGGTGGTATGATGGGTATAGAAGAAGATAAATATGAAGATAAATATATATATATATATATATATATATATATATATATATATATATATATATATATATATATATATATATATATATATATTCACTGAAAAAACCATAGGTTTCACACCAGTTATAGTTAGGTGGAAATTTTACTCGCATAAAACCATTGAAATTTCCACGTTATAGTTAGTTGGACTCACTATAACTTGCGCGTGCAATGCACTGCTGATGACGTCACATATTACATCACTCATGACCTGGTCAGTGACATCACTCATGACATCACTGATGACATCTCAAATGACATCACTGATGACTGACATCATCCAGTGAATGTGTATCTTTATGAAAAATACATATTTTTTATATATGTATATCTAAAGGGTTGAGCTGATATTTGGGCTACATTTGTTTTTTTTGTCTCTGGTGGCCATCTTTGGGCTACATTGGGCTACATTGGACTACATTTGGGCTCTAACATATATATAACCCAATGTAGCCCAATATATATTTTTTCAAAGTAAATTTTCGTAAAAACCACTGGAGCACATATCTTGAGACATGGCAAAGGCACACCGGGCTACCAGTCCCTACGATTTTGCCAAGTTTGGTGCAAATCCATTCAGCCGTTCGGGCTAAAAGTGAGTTTGACCGCCCTATTGAAATTAACATGGGGAAAACACGTTTTGGGACCCCCCTTTTATCTCGGCCCCCGCTTGACGAATCCCCCCCAAACTTTCAGGGAAGGACCGGAGCTCCGCGAGGCAAATTTGAGGAAATTTTCAGGCAGATTCGTCAACCGACGCCAAAGGTATTCACAATAGAATTTTGAGATTTTGTATTGAAAAAAATCCTAACTATAACTACCTACTGGCGACCGCCAGTAGGTAATATATATATTCACATTGCAACACTCTCCCTTTTGACAAGGAAAAACGGGCCGCACTCCCAAAGTGAAGATTAGTTAATTTCTTTAATTAATGTGCATGAAATCAGGGGCTGACAGCACTCTAGATCAACGCGTTTCGGTGTTCCTCCACACCTTGGTCACGATCGCAATATATCTATATATATATATATTAATCCCAGCTTTCCCACTTTACCAAATTGTGTGATCCTAGGCAATTGTTATATTTCACTTTCTCCCCTTTTTCTTCATTATTACATATAAGAGGACCTCATAATACATGACTTCAGATTGCAAGCTTTCCAAAACCATCTCCTGTGTTTGATTAATAAACTATAATGTTGTTTATGTACAAGAGGAACCCAGGCCACCCAGAGGGTGCATGTAACAACTGACTTGCCTCTTAGTTCAATATTGCCTTGTTATCAGGGTGGGTGAAATAATTATTCTTTCTAATTTCCTGTTTGAAAACTATCAATTTTAAAAAAGTATACTTCTTAATGCACTGATGTAATCACATATACTAAGGAGAACTGGTTCTGCATATTAATGAAATACCCTTTTTGAATTTTAAAAATACTTTATCATATTTTTACAGGGTTGATGCAAGATGTTTTCAATTTACCTTTAAATAAATGCTTGCCCCTTCATTTAACATTTTTTAATGTTCGTTTAGAGTTAAGTACATAACAGCGCAGGTCTGCTGTTGACCTTGAGCATGTAAAGGTCAGGAGGGCCGCATGTACTTGAATACCCTCACGGGTGACAAGCCACAATATACAAGTACCACAAATTGATTGATTGATTTATATAATGAATGCAAAAAGGAGAAAGCAATAATGAAAAATAACATGCAAGATTGAGGTAAGAGGCAGGCAGTTTAGGACAATGGAAGAAAAGCATGCGGATGGAATCACAAACAGTCAATCTATATACAAAGCAATACCCAGTTAAGTAGCAATGGTGGCGGGGTCCTAAAAATTCTGGGCTACTGGCTTTTTTTCTTAACATATTAAGCACTGCTAAGCAGAGTATTCCTGTGCTGCAGTTGAATTTCCTCCACAGTTCCTCGTCTTAATCTCGTGACTTCTGAGGGCCTCTCCGTGAATCACTACTGGAAACCTAAGGCCACAGCCTAAGCTATTGCAGTACTCGTTTGATAGAAAAGCGCGGGGCAGGGCATATTGTGAGCTTTAGTTTAAATATTCATGTTAATCACAGCCCCTCACGAGCAAGTTTCAAAAACACAGCATGTACTTTCAGAAAGTACACGCTGTGTTTTTAAACTTGCAGTACTCTTGTAAGTAAAACGCGGTATGGGGCACATTGTGTGCCTTTGTCTAAGTATTCATATTAAACACAGCTCGTGAGGGGCTGTGAATAACATGAATACTTAAACTAAAACTCACAATATGCCCCGCACCGCGCTTTCCTAACAGCCCCAAACCCCACGCCCCATGGCCAGACAGCCAGCCTTACCTGCACTCCGGAGTCCAAACGCCGCATCCAGGCAATTTTTCGAGCCGTTCGCTTTTTTAAAGCGGCGGCGCGAACTCTCTCGGAATGTCCGGTGTGTGCGTGTGCCCCACACGGCAATGTGCGCTCGCAGGATGAGAGGTGCGCATGCACACCCAAAAGGGAATAGTGGTCAGAACTATGTTGGCCACAATGCACTGGACCATCTACTTTTAGAGGATCCCTCGCAGGGCCCGATGATCAGCGAATCTTTGGTTCCAAGATGTTGTTTTTACCTGTGGTAGCAGGGGACTAGTGCCATTAGTTCATGGGAGTCTGGGGGTGCTTTTGACTCTCAGAGAGGTCCCTCTATCTAGGGGAGCAGTTATTTGGTCCAGGACGAGTAGCATTCCTGCAGTACCAGGAGGGTTTTCACAGGTGCAGAGTATCCCACCTTTGGTTTGTGCAGCTTTTGTTGTTGCCGACTTGGGTCTCTTCTTTGTTCTTCTTTGCAGTTGTCTCAGATCTAAGAATGGGGTGCCAGGGGTGCCCCTTAAATCCTAGATTTAAGGGCGCTACGGGTGTGGGTGCAAGTGGCCATTGGCTGCTCTTCCTCGCAGCTAACCCGCCCGAGATGACCTCATCTGGGGCTGTAGGTCACCCTTTCTATCCAGAACCCTCTATTCTGCTACTTTGTTTTCCAAGGTTTTATTTTGCATTTTCAAAAGAGAACAAAAAAATATGACACATCATACAATTCGACTAGGAATAGTATGTCAGATACCAAAAAAATGACGAGGAAAGGCAGAACACTGACACCCAGACAATATGGGGAAATCAGTATAAAATTTCTCCCCCAAAACGGTCATGTACATGAAAGTTCTGTTTTGATAGAACCCTCCTCTATGTCAGAGGAGGACATAATATGAATGTCAGATGTGTGAAGAACCAGGGGAATAGTCATGTGAAGCCCTCATGCTGAGTGTTAGAACTTAATGAGAGTGGCAAAAGGATGCCATGAGGCGTCAAACTTAGCCACTTGATCCCGAAT
This sequence comes from Lissotriton vulgaris, assembly GCF_964263255.1. Classification (NCBI taxonomy): domain Eukaryota; kingdom Metazoa; phylum Chordata; class Amphibia; order Caudata; family Salamandridae; genus Lissotriton; species Lissotriton vulgaris. Next base: position 1,260,331,577 of record NC_141695.1, read on the forward strand.
GATGGCAGTTAATTTTTCCATGGCATATATGAACCATACCTTCCCCCACCCCATATTTATGGAAGGAGGAAGTGGTTGCTTCCACAGCTGCGCCACGCATAGTTGCTCAGCTAGAAGCAATTGGGAGAGAAGGCGGCCTTGAGGGGTGGTTGTAGGGAAATGTCTGTCAGCTCCTGGGTCACCCAAAAGAATCATTAGCGGTTCGAGGGGAAGATGAACATTGGTTATAGTCTGTATTATATGTTGAATCTCAACACAGAATGTCCAGATCACTGGGCATGGCCACCAAGTGTGTAGGATGGCGCCCCTTTCCCCGCACCCCTTCCAGCACAAGTCAGACCACCCGAAGATCTTGGCTAGTCTAACAGGTGTGAGATATCAACGGGTCCAAATTTTATATGCATTTCCAAATTGAAGACTTGGCCACCGTGAGCTAGATGGCTGCCCAGGTGTCATCAGATATATCAGTCGCTAACTCTCTTTCCCATTGTAATAAATAAGTGTGTTTGAGAGAAGAGGTTAACTGTAAGAGGTATAGGTAGAGCCACCATATGCCCTTTTGGCGTATGTTATTGAGATAGTGGGACTCCACGGTTATATCATCGCACTGGAGAGCCAGACGTGAGAGAGGGCTACTTGCCAATGAAGAGACTGACTTAGTCTGAAGCCGTCACGTCCAGTAAGGGCAAATTTGTTCTTTAGGTCACCTCGTGGCCATAGGTCACCATTGTCATAAAAGTCCCCCAGGATGGGGAGTGCCCCTGAACCCAATAAAAGTAAGCCAGGAGGGTCATACTCGGAGGGAAGTCAGGATTATGGGCCAGGGGGTGAATCAGAAGGGGTACGTTGGGAATGCCCTACACTGTCATACCTCTCTTCAATAGGCCAAGAGCAGTGATGTCAGCGGCACTAGTGGAGAAGCTGCCGCTTCAAAGGAAGCTGGGAGCCATAACAGCCCAACAGGGGGGAAAGAGAAAACGCCTGTTAGACTGAACCCAAAGCTTTTAATCATGGTCATGATTCCAGTACAAAGATGGGTAGAAGTATGCCGCCAAGATATAAGTAGAAACATTGGGGTAGCCCAGGCCACACTCCAATACTGATTTGCTCAATGTTGCTCTCGTCACTTGCAGGGACTTGCTCCCACACGAAATTCTGTATTTTCATGTGTACGTGTTTATGAAGCAATGGTGGAAGGGCTAGTGGCAGAGTCTGGAGTACATATAACAAGTGAGGTATAAAGTAATTTTCAAACTATTATGTCTACCCAGCCAAGAGGTCTCTAGTTTACCCCAATGATTTAAGTCCTTGAAGAGGGAAGTTAGAAGGGGCGTATATTACAGGAGTATAAGTCTTTTGTCTGCTGTGGTAAATGAATCCCTAGATAAGGGATGGCCGTTGTCTCCCATTGGAAGCCTCCCCCTTGAATAGGGCCCTCCAGGCTATTTTTGGGATCGGCAACACCCATGCTTCATGACTTAGTGAAGTTCATTTTAAAGCTCCATACCTAAGAGAAGGCGTCTAGCTCCTCCATCAAAGCAGGAACTGTGGAGGCGGGATTCGTTAAGAAGCAAGGAATGTCATTGGCGAATATGACAAGCTTATGTTCCACTCCATCAACAATCATGCCCGTAATACGAGGGTTAGCCTGAACTTTAGCTACAAGTGGTCCATTGTGAGAGAAAATATGGAAGGGGATAGTGGGCATCCTGCCATGTGCTGTGTGTGCTGCATGGACTGAGAAAAGGAGCCATTGATTTTGAGCTTAGTGGAGGGATTCTGAAAGTTAGCCAGGATAAAAGTCTTCATTTTAGGCTCTATGTGGACACTGTCCAAAACCTTATTGAGGTCATTCCAATCTACTGTATTAAAGACCTTCTCGGTTTCGAGGGAGAATAGAGCCATAGGTTGACGTCGTCTCTCAGCTACATCCATAAGGGCCACCGCCAGTCGCGTGTTGTCATTGGCCTGTCTGTTACAGATAAAGCCTGATTGCGTAGTGGCGATTATGAAGGCCAGATATGTTGTAAGCGGGAAACCAGGGTGGAGGAAAAAAGCTTCACATCACAGTTGAGAAGAGCTATAGGCCTGTGTGAAGGGCACTGAGATGCAGGTTTACCCGATTTCAGGAGGAAAGTAATGTGTTTCTACCACAGAGTATCCGTGACCACTCCAGTTGTCAAAAATGAATTAAAGACCCACACCAAGAACTCAATTAGGAGAGAAACATAGGCTTTATAAAAGGTGGCCCTATAGACATAAGGCCAGGAGCTTTACATGAAGAGAGGATGCTGATGGCCCCCCTGACCTCATCCGGAGTAATGTCCTTCTCCAGCAGGTGCACTTCCTCAGATCTATCTTGGGCGCAAAGGAGCTCAGGTAGTCATCCTGACACTGGGCATCAATCTGTTGAGCCTGATCTATTCTCCCACTTTTCAAAATGCAGAAAGCTTCCTCAGCTGTACAGACCAGTTAACCCACCCTAGGGGTGTGGGTAGTCTTCTTTGGGTGTATGCCTCCTGACTACCTAATTTTCTTGCCTGCCTGGGTGCAAATGTGTCTGGGAGCAGTGGTAGGGCAGCTTCATCCTTTGTGAGTCAGCCTGTGTGCAAATTAGAGGTGGTGCTTACTTTGAAGCTCACCGCTTGATGTGCCACTTCACGAGCCATCCTGTCAGGGAGGGAGGTATAACCTCTGTTATATCCTACTTAGTAGTATAACATGTACTCTAGCCCTGCTGCCTCTAGCTGCTCAGCCAAATTTCGTGAAGATTCGTCAAATGGCGGGAAATCAGCAAAACAAAAAGCGCTTTGTCAATGGGAAAAGTTGGTCCTAACTATAGGTAATACAAATATATATATATATATATATATATATATATATATACAGCACATCAAGCAAACGCGTTGTCCTCTTTCGCTTGCTGTGCCGAAATAAAGCAGTAAAAAGGACTACGGGCTCGTCTGAATTCTTCTCCTACCGGAATTCTGTTGGTTCATATATATATATATATATTACTTACTGGCGGTCGCCAGTAGGTATATATAGTTAGGACCTAGTTACCATAGGAAATTCCGAACATTCTATTGGGAATAACTTTGGAGCCGATTGAGGGATCTGCCTGTAATTTTCCCTAGATTTGCCTCGCTGCGCTCCGCTCCTTCCCTGAAAGTTTCGGGGGGATTCGTCAAGCGGGGGCCGAGAAAAAAGGGGGGTCCCAAAATGTATTTTCCCCATGTTAATTTCCATAGGGACATTCTGACAAGGCTACAGCTCGAACGGCTGAACGGAATTATACCAGATTTGGCAAAATGGTAGGGACTGGTATGCAGCAGTGCCTTTTGTATGTTTGGTGTAAATCCCTCCAGTAGTTCTTGAGAAAATTGAATTTGAAATTTTTCAAATGGCATTTTCTATGGGACCTTTAGACACGGCTACAGCCCGAACGGCTGAACGGAATTACACCAAACTTGGCAAAATGGTAGGGACAGGTGTGCAGTAGTGCCTTTTCTATATTTGGTGAAAATCCCTCCAGTAGTTGTTGAGAAAATTGAATTTGATCAAATTATATATCTATGTGCGCTCACCGTACGCGCACCGTACGCGTACAGTACGCGTACCGTACACGTACGTGCGCGTACCCATACGTGCGCGAGCGAGTTTCTGATTGGCTGGCAGTCGACTGTCAACATTCCAAACTGTCCAAACCAGGAAGTGTTGGCCACCATCTTGTTTTTCAGGAGAACTGAGGCACAAGAGAGCCCAAAACAAAAGTGGAAAACACGAAAAGGGAGCAGGGTAGAGACCCCCCAACCCTCTAGCCCTTCTCAGGGGGACCCCCAAGGGCAAAAAAAAATAAACAACAAAAAAAAAATCACGGGGTACGCGCACCGTACGCGTAGGGTACGTGTACCGTGCGCGTACCCCGTGATTTACTATATAAGGCCTGAAACCTATGGTTTTTTAAGTGAATTATATATATATATATATATATATATATATATATATATATATATATATATATATATTATATGCAAAGCAAAGCATAACTGCAATTCTGGAGCCCCAGAAAACAGAAAGTGACACGAATCCCAAAATCTAGGCAAGTTCTTCTTTATTTGGCAAAGAGCAGCAAACGAGACTGACGCGTTTCGGGCGGTTGCCCTTGTTCACAGTCACACATTACCCAAAATGCCTGGTTTTTTAAATTGCTTGTGCACACCATGTGACATCAATAGGCATAGAAAACATACTATTACTGTCTTTTTGCGCGTCTCTGAGTACAGGGATTATATTTTCATACTCCTCATTTCATGTTTACATATGGAAATAAACATGCATATTTCTCAATAAATTCAATGGTTGGAAACAAGATTGTATCTGCATAAATGCAAAAGTGCGGTCTAAACAGTCTGATGTTATCAGTGCAAAGTTTAAAGTGCAAAATAGCGTAAGATGTAAACATTTCACTTGGTGCAAATAGGCAATTTCAGTTATAAAAGTATAAATACTTAAAAACTTCCAATACAAAATTAATTGTTATATCTAAAAAATTACCATATACACATGTTAAAAAATACAAAATTTGTAAACTTTTACACTGTGCAAATTATGCAATATAAACACAAGTACTGTGAAGACCAAATAAATACTATTTACAATCCTGCAGGGACATCTCTAATTGATGGCAACCCTGTAAATCCTAACCAAATTATGAGGGACTTCTAATAATGATGGCAACCCTGTTATTCTCATTGATTCACAACCCGTCTGGTAGATCTCTATGCAATAATCCTGAATGTGCTGATAACACCATGGTACAACGTGTTAAACTCAAAATGGAAAAAAATATATTCCATTCTTAATTGAGTAGCCCCCAGTGCAAAAATGATATAAAAAAGGGAAGGGAAAATGACTGGAATCAACAATGGGAAGGGGCAAGAAACCACACAGGGAACTCAACAGGGCGAAAGAGGACAAGCATAAAGAAATATAAATCCATCTCCTGATAATTATCCTAAATAAATTAAAGAAAATTATATAGATCTTCCGTGGTATTAAGCCCATTCGGTACCTTAGTATCGAGCTCCAATATCATTTTCGACTCCATTTGACGCAGAAGCTTGTCCCTATCTCCCCCTCTTCGTGGTTGGGCAACTGAAGTCAAAACAAAATACCTCAGGCACTCCAAGTTGTTATTATGGACCTTTCTGAAGTGCCTGGCGACAGGGTATGTATTGTCGTTGTTGACAATAGCACGAAGGTGCTGTAATATCCTGACGTGTACTGCTGGCCGAGTACTCCCGACATATCTCAGGCCGCAAGTACACGTCAGGACGTATACTGCAAATTCAGTCCTGCAGTTGTAGTTTTCTTTACTCTGTAAAGGGATAGGACTGAATGGGGTCGTATATGAGCAAGTATTAACACCAAATTTACATGCCCGACAGCCGTTACTCTTAACCCATTTCTTGGGTGTAACCGGGTTGTCTGTGTAGTAAGTTCTGGAAAAGGGTTAGAGACATGACTACGTAAGGAGGGTCCCCTCCTAAACGTAATTATTGGATTCGCTGGGAGATCTCCTGCTAAAACCCCATCTGTTTGCAGAATGGGCCAGCTCTTAGTCAAAATGGACCTTATTTTTCTGTCCTGACAACTGAAGGCTGTGAGAAACCTTATTTCTGAGTTACCACTGCCTTCTTTCTTATTCACGTTGTCTTTGTCTTGTGACAGTAAGGACTCCCTAGTTATTTGTTGGATTTTTGTGGCCGCTCTGTTAAGGGTTTTATCATTGTATCCCCTGGCCTTGAATCTAGTAATGGATTCTTTTATGCATTTGTCTCTTTCCTCTGAATCACTACAAATTCTCTTTATTCGGAGTAACTCCCCATAAGGGATGTTATCGATGGGATGTCGCGGGTGGGCACTACTTGCGTGCAACGTAGAGTTGCCCGCAGTTTCTTTTCTGTAGAGGGTGGTTGCCAACAAATTATTTTTTGGGTAAACCTTCACATCCAAAAAATTAACTGATTTTTTACTAATGTGGTGCGTGAATTTCAAATTGTAATCATTAATATTCAACATCTTGATAAACTCTAACGCACTGGCTTCATCACCCCTCCAGATTAAAAACACGTCGTCAATAAATCTGACCCACTGTTCCACATGTTCAGAAAAGATGTTTAGGTGGTCCCCCATGAGGACCTGCTTCTCCCAATAGCCCACGTGCAAGCAGGCGTAGCTAGGGGAAAAGCAGGCCCCCATGGCCACCCCCCTCTTTTGTAAAAAGACATCCCTACCAAACATAAAGAAATTATGATGTAGGCTCCACTTAACCAATTCTACTAACATCTTGTTGTGGTTATAGCAGTTGGCTGGTCTCGTGCTTAAAAAATATTCCAAAGCTTTTAGACCAGTGGAGTGCTCTATGCTCGTGTATAGAGCTTCGATGTCCAATGTTATTAGTAAAGAGTTCTCTGTCCATGGGGTATTCTTAATTTTCTGTAGAAAGTGTCCTGTATCTTTAATGTATGTTGGCAGACTAGAGACCAAAGGTTGTAGGAAGTAATCTGTATATTGAGCGAGATGTTCACCAATGCTATCTATTGCCGAAATAATCGGTTGTCCCGGGACTGGAGTAATCCCCTTATGCACTTAGGGGATTAGATAGAATCTGGGCATTATCGGCAGCTCAACATGCAAAAACTTGAACTCTTGCATGGAGATTAAGCCCTCCCTTCTGTACTTGAAGAGCATTTTTCGTAGTCTCTCCCTGGCTAGATCATATTCTTTCAAGTTTATTTTCATATAGCAGGTGGGGTCCGACAATTGTTTGATAGCTTCTGCTATATATTGTTCTTGGGGCCATATGACTACATTTCCCCCTTTGTCAGAACCACAAACTATGTTGCATTGATCATTTTTCAGTTTATTCATAAGCTCCCAATACTGTTTTTCGTGATCTCGCTTCGCCCTCCTACGGTGTTTGACCTGATGGTAAAGTTTTTTTAGGTCTGCTGTCACAACATCATGGAATGCATCTATTGCATCCTTGGGCATGGTGGGTGTGAAAGTTGACGTCGGTTTAAATGGGCTTGAGCCTGCTCCGATTTGAGAGATGTTAGCTTCTATTAGTTCCTCCTGTGTAGATAAAGCGGTATTGAGTTCATTGCCTTCATCACTCAATTGATGAAGTGTGAGCATCCCTCTGATGTCACGGGCTTGAAGCACTGGAGTGGCAGGATTCACATCTCCTGATTCTGCATTGTTTAAACCCTCCTTGATGTTGAAGAATTTTCGAAGCTTCAATTTTCGTATATATCGAAACTCGTCCACTTTAGTGGCTGTGTAATTGAAGTCCGTTACTGGGCAAAAAGTGAGGCCAAGACTTAGCAGTTGATTTTCTGCAGTAGTAAGGGTGGTGGAAGATAAATTAATGACTGTCTTGTCACTCAATTTCTGTTCTTGTGCCAATGTTTTTTCTTTTATTTTGCTGTTGTTTGTGTTTGTGTTTTTGGCGGCGCTCTTTTCGACGGCGGTTGATTCTGGCCCTTTTTTCTGATGATTTTGCTGATTTCGTGGGCGCAGGGTTTGCAACCGCGCATTCACTAAAAAATCCACTTCTTCCCCCAAATCCAGAACCATTGAGGGCCCTTCATCTCCGTTGCCTGCTGTTAAGGCCTCATCATCCGAATAGACACTGCTCACACTGCTGCTTGTAGAGTTAGAGTCAGTGTTAATTTGAGCATCCGTAGCCACTTCCGTGAGTGAACCACTGGCCATTTCTTCCTCCCTTTCTGTTGTTTTCATTGGGGCTGATTTTTGGTTCATTTTTAAACGTTTTGCGCTGTCAAATTTACGTGCGAAAGTGTAGATTTTTCCGTGCTCGTAATCATCCTTGTCTCGCGCAAACTTCCATGCTTTGCGCACTTTGATTTTTTCCTCATGTTTGTTCACTTTCTCTTGGATCTCTTTTCTCATAGTTACGATGAGGTCGTTGGGTTCCAATTTTAACAGTTCCCCAATAATTTCTTCCATTTCTTGCAGCAGTTGAACACGGTCAATTTCGGCATATTTAATAAGTATTTTAACTAAATTCCGGGATGCATCCAAATTGCTGTGTCCCCACTCCTTCAACATTTCTGCGTGTGGATTGTCGTAGCTGGGAGCAAGTAAAATCCTTAAGCCCCTTGGGATTCGTCCTTCTGCGATATACATCGTTAAAGACTTGTGCTCCCACCACTTTGTAACTTCATTTTTCATCGTTTTTTCCAAACGTTTCATTAGAGCCTTTATTTGTGTTTCAATTGAAGGGATATTACTTTGGGCAGATTCTGATGTGCCTGCCACCGCTGTAGCTCCCTTGCGAGTAATTTTAGGCAAGTTGTTAAACAGTTCTAGTGAAGCCGCCTCTCGCCCCCTCATTGTCTCTTCCGACATTCCCGCTGCTGCCATAATTGCCGAGATGTTAAAGTCAAGGGTATTGCGCTCGGGATACTAAAGGACAGATGGATTGTTCAAGCCTAAAGTACCCTCGCGTCTGCCTGTAGTCCTCCCCACCACATGGTATGCGTTTGTGAAACACTCACCCTTCTTTCTTTTTGCTCGGCTGTACGCTGCGCTGTACCTGGCTCTCCCGCCCGATCCTCTAATGGCGAGGGCTCTCCTGGTGTGCAGCGTTCATATATATGTTACTATACTTAATTCCTAAATTTCATAAGAATGCAACCAACCCGCCCGGCTGACCTATCCCTTCAGCAATAGGTGGGCTCTTTGAAAATACATCCAGATTTATTGACCACTTCCTTCAGAAACATGTCTGCATCTTACCCTCGTTCATAATGGATACTGGACACTTCCTGTGTAGAATATATGATATAGCATGGGATGACTCCTATGTTCTTATGACCCTGGATGTTATGGCTCTATACACAAGCTTTAGACATGAAGTTGGTATTAGAGTCCTAAAACATTATCTGGGTACAAGACACATACATTTACATCAGCATACACATTTGCTTATCAGTATGGCTGAGTGGTGTCTCAAAAACCACCTCTTTATGTTTGAACAGCACACATATAGACAGATCCAGGGAACAGCTATGGGTACCTGCTTCACCCCCAGCTATGCTAATCTGCAGATGGGCTGGTGGGAAGAGCAGGTACTCGCAGTCGATTACGCACAAGAATGGGCAGATAACATTGTCCTGTGGACCAGGTTTATTGATTACTTTTTTATCTTGTGGAAGGGGGTCACTCGATTCGGCCAAACTGTTTGTACAGAGATTGAATAACAATGACCTGAACCTCACGTTTACAAATGCCATCAGTAAAGATGAAGTACATTTCATGGACCTAGTGGTCTACGTTGAGGGCTATAGGATACACACCAGAACTTATAGAAAACCGACATCAGGTAATTCTATGCTTCATGCCAGCAGTTTTCACCCGACCAAATTGAAGAATAGCATTCCACATGCAAACATGACGCGTAATTGTAGCAGCCAGTACACACTGAGGGGGGTACAGAGTGATCTGTGTAAACAACTCAAGATGCAAGTCTATAGTCAGGCAGTGATAGAAGAGGGCCCGGAATAACAACAGGGAGGCTTCACTTGAACAGACACCTAAAAGTAAGGAGGCCTTGTTGACCTGTGACCACATTCACCCCACATACTAAGAGAATCAAGCAAATTGTTAGAAAGAGCTGGGGCATCTTACAGACAGGGAACCTGACTTTTGCAACACCCAGGTTTGCATTCAAATGCACCAGCAACCGGAAGGACCTCCTGGTCCTCACATGTCCACACCCTGTCCCAGGCAACAACAACTAACCATCCTTAAGGGGGCTACCTCCTGTCACGGGTCACTCAGCATGTGGTTCATGCTCCGAGTGCCCTCTCACTGAGAGGACTAAAGAACTCCAGCTATCGACCAACTTCAAGTGGGTCTAAAAGACACACACTAACTGCAACACCAGCAATTGTATTTACACACTTACCTGGCATGCCAACAATGGCAATAAAGGTTAGGATAATCGAACATCGCAGCCGCAATAGGCCAACAACCAAACTCTGCCAACATGTTGCCGAGAAAAGACACCCACCAGACAGTTTGAGATGGACTGTCATTGAGGCCCACCCCAACGTTAACAAACAGGGACTCTTTAGGAGGGAGCAACGCTGGATTTTTAGACTGTCTTGTGACAGTAACTGACTCAATGAGAGGATTCCGTGGAGTAAAGTCAACAACTAGATTCCTTTCCACCTCTCCTTTTCCTCCGCATTACTCCACATAAATTCTGTCACCATCAGGAGGAATTCCCCATTATGTCTGTGGGACACTTCCCTTGACATTATTGAAGAATCACAACATGACCCTGGCCTCAGTTAAACAGTCGGACACAAGATCATGTACCTGTGTTATTTCCACACTGGACTTGTGCAGTCTTGTCCAGTATATCCCTTGACCTGTTTTTGACAGATTGCCCCGTGGCATTTCGCCGTTGGACCCTGCTTCTCACCCACCTTCTCCACCATTATGTAGTTGGATATCCTGTCACTGAGCATGGTTTTACTATATCCGCATGGTTTGTCCTTCACCCAGCCATCACAGACCACCGGAGGGTTATTACGACTGAAAATGGTGCTTATTTTCTATTTCCCTGTGCTTCAACATTCTATTACTGGACCTTTTCTGACCAGAATTGATGCCTTTAACCACATGATTAGGATATGGCTATGCAAACCGCCACCTTCCAAGATGGGCGCCATATTTTTCCATCCTGTTGATAGGTGCTGACGCGCACACGCAACCAGAGCCGTTCTAGCTCCACCGCTCCTCCAACCGGCAGCGGGTTACTTAAGCCTGCCAGCATCAATCACCATCCTTGCACCCGACCAGACAGAGTGAGGGGTAGGTTCCCGGCAACTGTTTCCAGGAGAACCGTAATTAACAGAACCCGGTCTCACTCGCCAGCGGTAAAGACCAATGTCCCTCATCCTTGGTAAGACACCCCATGAGGGCAGCTCGATTTTGGCTCCCTTATCCTTTGTGTGTTTTATCTCCCTTTTCACTAGCAAGACAATAACTATTTAGTAATGCTCATTCCTCTGTCTGCTAGTCGATGAGGAGTGATTAAAACCTGAATTTGGTGAGTTTTATCACACCATTTTTTATGGTGGTTGGATACCACTACTGACACTTGAGTATTTAGTGTGTGTCACGTTTGCCACAACTTTGCTTTTTATGTTTGTCCGGCCAAACACCATTTGTGCTGCACTAACCACATGTGTATGCGGCATGCCTTTACCTTTGTTGTGGAGGCTCAATTGTTGTGTATGCATACTTTATTCAGATTTTAATGTTGCTCTCTTTGTCTTTATTGCAATAGGTTGGTCCTACTCTTTGAATAATTAAGGTACCTTATTGGTAGGTCGACTGAGTGATTGGTTCACTTCTAAAACCAACCACTGTGTAGACAGTGCATTACTATAGGTCCTGACGAATTGTCAAGTGATTATTTACACAAAAGGTGAGAAACATGTTGACCCCGACTACATACAAACCTAGACACCTCTGATCATTATAATTGGTGGTGACATCCCTGATTTTTTATTTGAGACAAGTGGGCTTGCTGAGTAAACTCATTTTGAAGCACCATCTCACCTCATTATATTCTCCTACACATCTTTCTGAACACATCTACACCACTAGGCCCCTCAACCGCACTTCACCCATACGGCTTGAGAAAAAGATCTCCACCAAAGAGCCCCTCATAGTGTGCCCATCGAGCATTGCAGCACCAGCCTGACGAGTAACAAGCCCTATGATGAAGCATGACCCCCCCAACCGGGTGTGTGAGGGCCCCACTTCCCATATTGGGAGACACCCTGACTCTACTTGAGAGCAGGGGTGTTGACCAACCCAGCCTCTGCCATTTCCATCCCTCCCCCATAGCAACTGCACACTCCTTCATTGCTACATAGTTTTAGATTCAGCCCAAGCCAAGGTGACAGCCAAAAAGAGAGAAGACCTGCTATTTGGCACACCTAAGACGAATAAACATTCTACTGACATTGGTCACGTTTGTCTGATTCATGGGTACTCAGCTTATCATGCTAGACTGCACAACATCCTACACAGACACTGGAAAGTCATCAAACCCGACCAAGTGATAGGACACGACATTCCCCATGCTCCCCTGATATCATTTATAAGGGCTAAATCCATGTGTTGGGAACTAGTGCAGAACTCTCCTCAGGTCAGGAGTGGGTCAGAGTGGCTGAGAGGAAGGAGGGGCTTTCAAAAATGTTCTAGGTGCAGGCTTACCATCATGGCTGCAACACCAAGATCGTACAGTCACCCCTACGTGAGACACCCATTATGATTTGTGGATCGTACAATTGCAAAAGTGAATTTGCAGTCCACGTACTTGAATGTACCTGTCATATATGTTATGTGGGTAGTACCATCCACATGGTCCATGTTAGGATCCAGCAACATCTTAGGGCCATAGCAAATGATGATAAAAGCTATCCAGTGGCAAGACACATTCAAGAACACCACCAGGGAAATGCTAAAGACCTAGTGTATTTTGTCATTGATGCCATCCCCAAAATCCCTTGGGGGGGCAACAGAGAGCTCCAGCTTAGGAGGCTGGAATTGCGGTACATACTCATGCTTAATAGCAAAATCCCACATGGATCAAATTCTGATGAAGATTTAATATTACATCTCTAGCTCTTTGCACCGCTCCCGCAGTCTTTTAGGTGCACAGCTATTTTAATTCACTTAATTCAGTTTGTCATGGTTAATCGGCAATATTACATAGATTCAAGTTCAAGTTCAAGTTTAACATTTGTATAGCGCACTTCTCACCCAGAGGGTCTCAAGGCGCTTGAGGGAGGGGAGGGACTTTACTTATCGAATATCCAAGTTTTTAGTTGTTTTCTGAAGGAGAGGTGGTTCTGCGTAAGGCGGAGGTGGATGGGGAGAGAATTCCATGACTTGGCCGCTAAGTAGGAGAAGGATCTTCCCCCCATGGTGGATCTTTGGATGCGAGGAATTGCGGCGAGGGCTTGATTAGACGATCGTAGTTCGCGGATGGGGGTGTAAAAGGACAGGCGCGTGTTGAGGTATTCAGGTCCTAGGTCGTAGAGGGCTTTGTGTGCGTGGGTGAGGAGACGGAATGTTGACGGGGAGCCAGTGAAGGTCTTTCAGGTGGCCGGAGATGTGAGCTTGGCGGGGGATGTCTAGGATGAGTCTGGCTGAAGCATTTTGGATGTGTTGGAGTTTTTTCTGTATTTTGGCTGTGGTTCCGGCGTAAAGGGTGTTTCCGTAGTCCAGTCGGCTTTTGACCAGTGCATGGGTGACCGTCTTTCTTGTTTCGGTGGGGATCCAACTGAAGATTTCTTTGAGCATACGTAGGATGTTGAAGCTTGATGAAGAGACAGCGTTGACTTGTCTGGTCATCGAGAGGGAGGAGTCAAGGATGAAGCCCAGGTTACTTGCGTGGTCCGTTGGTATGGGTGCGTTTCCCAGGGCCGGTGGCCACCATGAGTCGTCCCAGGCGGCAGGGGATGATCCTAAGATAAGGACTTGCGTTTTGTCCGAGTTCAGTTTTAGACAGCTGTTCTTCATCCACTCGGCTACTTCTTTCATCCCTTCGTGTAGGTTGGTTTTGGCGTTTTTTGGGTCTTTGGTGAGGGAGAGGATCAGCTGGGTGTCGTCGGCGTAGGAGATGATGTTGAGGTTGTGTTGGCGCGCGATGGATGCTAGGGGACTCATGTATACGTTGAAGAGGGTGGGACTGAGTGATGATCCTTGTGGTACGCCGCAGATGATTTCGGTGGCCTCTGATGTGAAAGGGGGAGGCGAACTCTCTGGGTTCTTCTGGCGAGGAACGAGATGATCCAGTCCAAAGCTTTTCCTTGTATTCCGACGTTGCAAAGGCGTTGTATAAGGGTGCTATGACAGATTGTGTCGAAGGCTGCGGAGAGGTCAAGTAGGATGAGGGCAGCTGTTTCTCCGTTGTCCAGTAGAGTTCGAATGTCGTCTGTTGCTGCAATGAGGGCGGTCTCGGTGCTGTGTTTGGCTCGGAAGCCAGACTGTGAAGGGTCGAGGGATTTGTTGGATTCGAGGAAGGCGGCGAGTTGACTGTTGACGGCTTTCTCAATGACTTTGGCAGGGAATGGGAGGAGCGAAATGGGGCGGTAGTTCTTAAGTTCAGTGCGGTTTGCTGTCAGTTTCTTCAGGAGGGCGCTGAGTTCGGCATGTTTCCAGCTTTCCGGGAAGGTAGCGGAGTTGAGGGAGCAGTTGATGACGTCTCGGAGATGGGTGCGATAATGGAGTCTGCTTTGTTGAAAATGTGGTGGGGACATGGGTCGGTTGGCGATCCTGAGTGGATGGAGTTCATCAGGCGGATGGTGTCTTCAGTGGTGATAGGGTTCCAGGCGCAAAGGTTGTTGGAGGGGGGTTTTAGTTCGGAGTTGGGTGGAGTGGACTGGTCTCCGGACTGGTCTCCAAAGCTGTTATGTATGTCAGCGATTTTGTTGTGGAAGAACGAGGCTAGAGTCGCAGAGGTCTTGGGAGGGAGCGATGTCGTTGGTGCCGGTGGTGGGGTTGGTGAACTCTTTGACGATGTTGAATAGTTCCTTGCTGTTGTGGGCGTTGTTGTCGAGTCGATCCTTGAATGCTGATTTCTTGGTGGATCGGATCAGTTGGTGGTGTTTGCGGGTGGCGTTCTTGAAGGTAGCTAGGTTGTCGGTGGTTGGGTTTTTTCGCCAGGCGTTTTCAAGGGAGCGGCAGATCTTCTTGGATATCTTAAGGTCATCATTTAACCAGGGGGCTGTTTTGCTACCTTGCTTGATTTGACGGTTTTTCAAGGGTGCTAATTCGTCAGCGCTGTGGGTGATCCATTGTGTGAGGTTGGTGGCAGCTAGGTTTGGGTCCGATGATTTGGCAGGAGGGTTTTGGTGAAGCGATGTGAAAAGCGGATTGGTGGTGATTTTGTTCCAGTTTCTGCGGGGGATTGGTTGTGGGTGGTTGTGGATTGTAGTCTTTTTGTAGTTGAAGTGAACGCAGCTGTGGTCCGTCCAATGGAGAGCTGTGGTGTGATTGAAGGTGATGTGCTTGCTGGATGTGAAGATTGGGTCGAGCGTGTGTCCGGCACAGTGGGTGGGGGTGTCAACAAGTTGTTTGAGTCCGAGATTGGCGAGGTTGTCCAGAAGGGTGGTGGTGTTGCTGTCTTTGTTCTTTTCCAGGTGGAAGTTGAAGTCTCCCAGAAGAATGTATTCCTCGGAGGGGAGGGCGTGTGGGCTGATGAAGTCAGTGATGTCATCGCTGAATTGTGTGCGGGGTCCTGGTGGCCTGTAGATGAGGGTGCCTCTGAGTGTGGTCTTGGGGTCGGTGTAGATCTGGAAGTGAAGGTGTTCGGCGGCTGCGAGGTTATCGTCGGAACTGGTGGTGATGCGGATGGTGTTCTTATGGACGATGGTGATGCCTCCTCCTGTTTGGTTGATGCAGTCCTTTCGGGTGATCTTGTAGCCGTCCGGGATGGCTATGGCGATGACGGGCGTTGATGAGGCGTTCATCCATGTTTCTGTAAGAAAGGCGACGTCCGGCGATGTAGTGTAGAGTAGGTTCCAAAGTTTGATGGCGTGTCTGTGGACCGAACGGGTGTTGAGCAGGATGCACTTCAGGTGGTTGGTGTCGGAGCTCTGTTTGGAGTTTGAGGATTTGGTGTGGGTCCGATGCAGTCGAACTTGCAGGAGTGGCAGGTGAAGGGACCATGGGTGTGTCCTGGGGCGGCTTGGTAGCAGTTTGGGAGTCGGCCGGGGTTAAGTGCTGAGAGCGTTGCGGCGTCGTATGTTATGCGGGTGGAGTGGGTTTTACGGGGACCAGGGGGTCTGGCGCTGGGCGCGGTCCAGGCGCGGACGGGCGTAGACAGGCTTACCTTTGGCGCACCTTCGGCGCGCATGGGGCACGTCCGCAACGCGTGAACGCTGCGCGCAAGTGCATCTGTCATAAGTGGATAGTGGGGGGGGGCGGAGCGAGGGAGGGTCAGCTGGGAGGCGGGAGCGGGGTGGAGAGACGGGCTGGAAGTCACAACAACAAAATGGCAGCAAAACAAACGCGAAGCAGGACGAGATTGGGGCACAAGCAGCAGTGTAGCAATGATGTGGGCAGAGGCACCGGCACAATCAGTCAGAAATTAATTAACAGGTAATGCAAAATTAGCACTAAAGCGCTACGATTTCAAGCAGGCACAAGTGTAAATACACGCTATGAAAATTATAAGCAGGCACAAGTGTAAATACACGCTATGAAAATTATAAGCGGTGAGAGCGGAGCCAAATCAGATAATGCCAGCAATGATCAGTAAAGCGCTACGACACCAGCAATGATCAGTAAAGCGCTACGAAACCAGGACAGCAGGGAGCGTGGGGAGCGACCGTTTCTGCACTTGTCAAGTATTTATAAATATCACTGACCTGAAGTTGACCTATTTGTGCGGTTATCTGACCGGGATGTAAGCCCACTTGGGTACAATGTGTGTTTATTATTTTTATGTGACAACCTGCGCTTTATATACAGCAACTATGTAGATACATTGACACATTGTTTGCATTAATGAAATGTTATTGATCTTTGTGTTATAACATTGGAAGTTATGCTCGGTCAGGGAACTGGTTAAATAGTGTGGTCTGGGTACTTACCCGAGTACTCATTACTCGTGCTCCTATGAGTACAGTTTCAGTTAGAATTGATTATAACTTGCGAGTTATGCATAAATACATTGCCAATTGATAGGTTTTAGTTTACATGGTTTTACTTCATATACATTTGGCTCACATGTCATTAACATGCTGGCTTTATATTTGAGTTACTGGTCTTCTATGTCCATGTCGGTGACATGATTGCCATGACAACCCTGTGTATATATTTACTTGTTCTAATGGCGCCAAGCTATGTGATCAAGGTGGTTCTTCCACCCACATGTGTCAGGAGCCTTCTGTTGTACTACTACTTCTACAATTGGGGAAGATGAATTGCCTATATATATATATACATATTCACATACACACACCTAGAGTGGAGGTGGTGTTGTATGTACATTTATCTTTTGAATATTATCTGAAAATGTGGCATGCCTTTGGTCCCAATAGACAAGCACTGGACGAAGGTGGAGATGCAAGGTGGGTTTGGTGGTGAAATAGATTGTGAGCGGTTGCAGGATGTAAGTCTACTGTAAAGTGCAGTGGGTAGTAGTGATTGGGCTGCAGGGTGTAGTTAGTGTGTAGCCTGAAGGCGGGGGTGTAGCATGAATGAATGGGATTAGGAGGGGTGTATGCAGTGGTTCAGGGTGCTGGGTGTACATGCCTATACTACAGGGATAGCATGGGGTAGGCTGTATTGTGGTTTGGGTGGTGTGGGTACAAATTGACATGTAGAATAGGGTGGAAATGGGGATGGTGTGGTGTGTAGAGTGATAGCTACAGAGCAGTGGTACCATGTGTAGGTTGTTGAGTAGTATGTAATCGATATGTGGGGTCGATGTGGGGTTCAGGTGCACCTCAGTGATGCAACTACACTAACAATATTTCCTCTAAATACTTTTCTTTAATCCGCACTCATACTTTAGATAATCTGGACTTTTTACTTTTTTTTTTATACAGGATCATTGCAGCATCCGTACGACGATGGGCACATTATTTTGCAGGCGTAGCATTTTAAAGAAACATTTGTTTACCACAACAATCCCTTTGCACAATGGATAACACACTGGTTTCGTTTTATCGACGACATCTTCTTTGTGTGGAGAGGATCGGAAGAGGAATTAAAAAAAATTCATATGTGGATAAACAATAGAATGCCATCAATTAAATTCAGTTTGGATCATTCCAGACACAAAATGCCATTTCTAGACGTGGAAGTGTACCCCTCCAGTGGAGGTTTAGTGACAACTTTGTACAAGAAACCCACGGATCGAAATAAAGCTCTACATTTCGGGAGTAACCACCCGCGAAGTCTGAGGGAGAACCTGCCTTATGGGCAGTACCTCCGCATCCGGCGCAATTGTACGGAGAAGGAAGAATATTTTCGACATGCGGAAAATCTCACTGTTAATCTCAAACAACGCGGATATCCCAAGAAATTGCTTAAAAAAATCAATGAAAAGAGCGTGGTGGACACCCAGAGAATGTCTACAGGAGAGAAGATCCAAAAAGGAAACTGAAAGAATGGTATTTGTATCCACCTTTTGCCCTGATTCCAATGCCCTGAAAAAAGTGGTCAAACAGAACTGGCATTTGCTGAAAAATTTGGATCCGTCCTTCCAGAATGAACCACTGTTTGCATTAAAAAAAAAACACAGCATTTCGAACCATCTGGTGAGGGCAGCCTTACCAGAAGCCAAAAATCCAGATTTACGTACCATGTTACGCTTGCCTCCATTCCAAGGTCACCATAAATGTGGCACTTGTTCTTGCTGTGATTCAACACAAGAAGGAAAAGTTTTCACACATAACCAAATGAATTGGAAACATGAAACTTTTTCCAACTGTAAAACTCGGTATGTGGTTTATGGAATCTTGTGTCCATGTAACTTATTATACATTGGTAAAACCAATCAGGAAGTACGTGTGAGGATACAGCAACACAGATCAAGAATAAAAAATAATGTCATCAGCGCTCCACTGGTAAACCACTGGAAAGAAAAAAATCATAAAGATACTGACTTGACATGGACAGTAATCTCAAAGGTCGAAAATGATGCAAGAGGTGGAAATTTAGATGCCAAACTAACCAAAAGAGAAGCAATGCTCATAGTAAAGTTTAACACAGCATTTACAGGATTGAACGAACTGTCAGAAATGTTCAAACTCTAAACATAATGACCACCCAGATGGAATCATCAATCTAACACCTTCTCAAACTCAACCACTTTGCTCTATGACTGTCTCATCTGGCTCTAGACTGCCGGCTATAGGGGCTAGCAACAATAACCCATGCCAATCTTCTGAGTAAAGTGCATTTGGAACAACATCCACCTACTGTGGCTCAGCAGCGAATCAGAAACAAGACAACTTGTCCCCCTCTAAGTAAGAAAGGAGGTTGCTTGTATAAAACAGCACGTTTACGTAGTGCTACCAACATAGAGAATCCAAAGAGACTCCGATGACGAGATACATCGTACACATTCTCGTAATAATCCACTAGCTGCCCCGAACATCGTCGATTAGGATTAAGAAACGATGTTTTATTAACACAATCCACTAGCATCTTATCTAATAAAGTTGAAATAATTCCAAAAAAACGGGAAAAAAAGTGTCTCTTGGCAGGGCCGTTTCTACCATTAGGCAGGACTAGGCCGCCACCTAGGGCGGCAAAAGGGGGAGGGCGGCAAAAAGCATGTTTGGGAAATCCCCGAATGGCTGGCCTTGGACCTCAAAAGGGGGTAAATACAGCACACTTTGGAGAACGACAATGCCCTTTTCCGGTGCCCCTGGAAGTTGCTATCCTCCTTTGCCTGAAGCGTTTATTTTACCCTAAGCATTTACTAATTGTATGTATCTTTCTGCAGACGGCATTTCTTTCAAATGCAGCCTGCAGTATGAAATCTAAAACATGTTATTAAGCAAATAAGCACCCCCTGATCCTGTTCAGTTGTGCAGGCCGGGGCCCTAGCAAATTGTCTTCAATTGCTGATAAGGGTACCCCATAAGAGCAGGCCTGCCATCAATCAGGCACCCTAATCAGCAATTAAAGGTAGGTTAGCCATTCTATTTGGAAAATGCGATAGGGGGAGAAAATCTGTCCAAGTATGGGCGCTTTTTTCACACATTACCAAAGATTGAAAGTTTTGATGGTATTTGGTAACTGGAGCAATAGAAGCTGCCACAGAGAGGGGGCCCTGCCTGCCCCGGACAGATGCGGCTTCAAGGCTGCTCAAACAAGGCAAAGAAAGCCAGAAGCCCCTCTGACGGACAACAAGCACTGACAAAGCCTGTGGGCCTGGCTTTGTGCTTACACTGAAATGTCCTTTGTGTTTAAAGCGAACCTGGAAAGGAGTCGTCTTTTTTATTTGTAACCTGGGGTTGCTATCTGCTGACCAAGAGACAATTTGTAAGGCCAGTTGTGAATTATTTTTAAAAATGGGCGTAGAGTACATAGCAAACCAAGAAGGATGAAGCAGGAGAGTCGCACGACGAGGCCAGTAGTGTGCAGAATAGATCTGCGGGCAGGAGCCACGTCACTGCTTTCGTACAGTCACTGACTAGTTGGTATTGCCATGTCAGTGCATTGCATGCACGTTTATCTCATGCCGAAATTTTGCCATTTTTCGGTCCTTCCTGGGACTACATTGTTGACCTCTGGGCTGCTATGGGCAACTGTCCACCTAAGTTCGACACCTCGGACTAGGATTTGCAGTGGGCAAGTATGAGCAAAATCAAGTGGGCCTGGTGTTCGCTATATCTACCTTTGGTGCCTACTTACCTAAGCGTTACAAGAAGGATAGCTACTTTCTTGCTAATTAGCTTTTTCCACCACAGTCTTGAGCAGAGGACCACATGAAATCTTCAGGTTCTCCTTTTGGGCGGGTCAATTAGGATATTTTTTTTAGGGTCAAAGTTCCCTTGATTGAAGGAGGACAAGATGGTGGCTGCTACTGTTTCCTGAGATGGGAGGGCAGGGGTTCGGGCGGGCCCATTTCGCTTTACTAGCTAAGTCCCAACCTCTCCCCTTCTTCCCAAGGATGGAGCTGTGCTGTAACGCGGCTCACTCGCCCATGAGAGAGGTATAGCTTCAAGACCCAGCCAGGCCATCAGCAAACGTGTGCTGAATCCAAGGCAGGTCTGTGTCCTCCCTTATCTCTCATCTCTAGTGCAGCTCAGTCCAATGCTGGCCTGTTTCTGATGCAGTATACCAAACAGGTTTATTTTCTAGAAATAAAAAAAAAAGTTGAGGGCAACGGCACCCCAAGTATTTCGTTAAAGCCATCCACAGGCCTGATTCCAAGACTCCCTAGTCTGGACTCCACCTCATGCCACTTTCTTCCTCCGCCCTACACTTCCCATCTCCTTATAATACTCTTGCAGGCTCTCTTTCAGCCCTCCCGCTCCCTTTGTCGCTGTTTCCACATTTTTCTCTTCCTCCTCTTTTCTCCCTTTCAGCCTTTCTCATTTCGATCTCTGGGTCAAAGTCTGAAAATGAAAGATAGGTCTTGGTGCCTAAAAAAGAAATGGTCCTCTGAAAGCAGTCTCTCTTCCATCTTTCCTCCAAAAATCACAGAATTCTTCCCACGAGGGATAAGTGGTCTCTAATGTACATGTCTCGGACAGAAACATTAGATGCTGCCATTGACTATATATAGTACAAGCTGGGCTTTTGGGTGACAGAGGCTTGCACATTTCTAATGTACAGTCGATTATTTTGTAACCACTGGACTAGTATTTGGCCTTCATGCTACACTTGGTTCGCATCAGAGCAAAACATGATTCTCTTGCTGCCTGTGCCACCAAAGTACACCAAATGTGTGTGTGTGTATCTGTCAGACTACTGTGCTATAACTCTGGACATCTGAGGATGGCTCTAAAGCACTCTCTTGTCCTCCTACCCAAGGAAAACATGAGCCATCGCTTTGTATATCTATCCTGCTAGTGTTTTAGTTGCAGTACATCTATTCTGTTACTGTATTTATTGCAGTACTTCTATTCCGTTCGGGTTTTTGTTGCAGTACATCTATTCCGTTAGTGTTTTTATTGCAGTACTTCTATTCCGTTCGGGTTTTTGTTGCAGTACATCTATTCCGTTAGTGTTTTTATTGCAGTACTTCTATTCCGTTCGGGTTTTTGTTGCAGTACATCTATTCCGTTAGTGTTTTTATTGCAGTACTTCTATTCCGTTCGGGTTTTTGTTGCAGTAGGGGGTAGTTTGAGTGTGCTGCAGGAATGTATAATGTCAAAAATAAAATCCAAACTTTGTTTTATAGAAGAATGATTGAAAACATATCTAGGCACTGTAAAAAAAAGAAATACATTTTGATGAAATGGGCCATTTTAAAATGGCATTGCGCCTAGCAGATCTGAGATGCATTCCAACACCTGTCCATTCTGAGCTGAGGCTCCTCAGCACATGGAATGTTGTTGTCCTTTGTGTCAAGCCTCAAGACTTTGACTGGAGCTTAGCGTCTGAAGTCAGACTAGGACCTGCAACCCTAGCCCACCTCGTCGCCTACATGGTATAAATGAAATATCATTTACATAGTTCACACATTACATGATCTCCTACCCCTACAGAAACAAGCGGTTGGGCAAGGCAGCCTCTTGGACTAATGCATTTTTATCGTAAGTCCGTGAAAAAGCTGCGGCAAATGATTCAACATAGTTAATCGAGCATTCTCTCTTCCAAGGTCTATAAAATAAGGACCATTGACTAATGCTGCTGGATAGTAGTATTGTCTCCTGTTTATTGTGCTTTGAAGTCTGTAGAGGGTGCCATGGTCTTCATTGAGAGTGAAGGTGTCAGATGTTTACCCATGGGCCGCATAAGATGCTGTGATTGTGGGGCACCCACATAACTGTATGCTGTCATGCCGGCGTAAGCTAGTCTATATAACTAATGCATTAATTCTTCTAGCCTGGATGACAGGGGGAGAGAGTGATGGTAGTACAAGGGAGGGGGAGGCATTTTTCAATTCTCGCCTAGGGTGGCAAAACACCTAGAAACGGCCCTGTCTCTTGGACTACAAAGATCATCGGAACTACACTTCCCAAGATCCTATGCGGACCAGGAAGTGAATGCAAACAGACGAGCATTCGGACGCCGGGAGACCAGGACACTGCTTCTAAAAAGTAAGGAGACCTTGTCGCTCAACGCACACGCGCTTGTTCTAAAACTCGAAGATTTCCATGGACATCTTAAACAGACGCTGGTCTAATACAAACTTTCCTGTTTGTTCACGGAACTCAAAACCAAGAAAACCGACAATAGGCGATACAACGCGCCTGACTCGCCCATTTAGGTAAGCGCTAGCTTGCAATCCAAACGCGTAGCAACAAAAAGGTTTACATTAGAGCACCAACGAGCTAATGAAATCACGTCATTGCCCCCCTCTCTCTTTTTTAGAAACGGCGAGCCAGGCAGTCAAATAACAGATTAGAAGAATCTTACAAGTAAGTGGGTATGGAGGTTGAATGTTGACTAACGTGGTGAGGAATCGGTCTTAAGTAGTGCAATCTTTCCCTGATTTTGGTTTCCTGGATTTTTTTGCAGACGTGTGTTTCAAGAACAACTCCAACCATTCTCTGATGAGTGCGAGGTAGGTGAGGAAACTTGTAGTTTTGGGTACAGGCAGCACAGCAGTAGCTATCCTAGAATTCTAAACAAACTCTGTTCTTTCATTACAGATATTGGTCCTGATGAGAACTCCGAAATAACGAGAGTTTGAAACGCGTAGACCTGTTTTTGTTATCAAGCCAAACTTAATGATTTAATAATTAAGACAAATACAAACTGCATATATACATTTGTGCTGTAAAAATATTGGCTTGCTGTTGAGAATATTGCAATTCCAACATTTTGTGAATCATTTATGTTTTGTTGTGGGTGTTTGTATTGGTTCGAGTGATGAATGAATGTGGATTGAATGGTGAATAAAATGTAATTTTTTGTAAATACAAGTTGTGAATTTTTGATACAAATCAAATTTTGTTGTGTACACCAGATTTTAAAATTTGTACAAATAATTGAAAAAAAGTAATCACCAAAATAGAAGTGATCAACTGAAACTTAAAAAGAATAAAAAGAATAAAAATTAAAATCAATAAACATACTGTCTTATCCGTATGTTTTGACCAAATAATTGTCTCATTTAGAATTAGCGACATTGGCATTTTTTTCTGTTTATTATTAGCTTGTGGCAAGCTGTGTCATTGGGAGCCCAGACCCAGTGGTATTGTTCTAAATACTACAGGGATAGCATGGGGTAGGCTGTATTGTGGTTTGGGTGGTGTGGGTACAAATTGGCATGTAGAATAGGGTGGAAATGGGGATGGTGTGGTGTGTAGAGTGATAGCTACAGAGCAGTGGTACCATGTGCAGGTTGTTGAGTAGTATGTAATCGATATGTGGGGTCGATGTGGGGTTCAGGTGCACCTCAGTGACGCAACTACACTAACAGTCTTTCCTCTAAATACTTTTCCTTAATCCGCACTCATACTTTAGATAATCTGGACATTTTTTCTTTTTTTTTTTTTTTTTTTACAGGATCATTGCAGCATCCGTACGACGATGGGCACATTATTTTGCAGGGCGTAGCATGTGCAATGTACTGTGAATCTTACCCTGTGCCCCACTCCTTCAATACAAAGTCACCGGCTTTCCCTTACAAGGTTAAAGCACCAGTACGCAAAAAAAGATAAGATGGAAAACTGTTGGAAAGAATGAAAGTAATATCCCCTGTAATCAGGAGCGTTGGTGCCATCCTTTCACAGAGATTAGTGAACAAAGCATTAGTGCAGCAGGGGCGGGGGCCGATGCTTAGGGCCAAGGGGGGCTCACGACATCCAATATGACGGCTGTGACTACCCTCCTGGAGACAGGGAGCACATTCTCATTGCTTGTTTTAGGATGCTCCGTGCGCCGCTCCTACAAGCCATTGGGGAAATGTTTTCCCAAAATGTATCCTTATTTCATAAACTCGTGACGGTAATGAAGAAATTCTTCGGCCAGACCCATAAACTGTAACCTGTTATAAGAGCCCGGGAATGTCCTTATTCAGCATCAACGAAGTTTAACATAAAAACACCCACGGCTCATTAGCGCTGCATGGCCTGTGGGTAGTTAACGTTTAAAGGGAAGTTCCTTAAAAAGGCTGACTGCGGCTGTACTTTGGTAATACGTGATCCGATAAAGTGACTTGCAATTAATGACCTGATTGCAGCAGAAGGGCAGCAGGTGCCAGACACTTGTCAACAATGCTTAATTTGTAGGTGTGCCGGGGCCCAAAGTTTGGCACAGAAGCAGACAGGTGGAGCTATGGAATGTCAGGGTGCCCAATGCCAAGTCTATCTAGTCTTGAATCCACCTCAAGCCTGTTTACTCCACCACTGTCCACTCCCTGCCCTATTATCTCACTCTGTGGGTTCTTTTTCATCCCTGCTTTCTCCATTTGTCATGGTGTCCTCTCTTTCTCCTTTTTTTCCTCCTTGTGTGTTTTTCACTCTCTTGAACAAAACTTTATGAGGAAAATTAAGTATTGGGCCCCAAAATGAGTGTTGATGGGCCTCACCTATAAACTCAGTACTGCTTCTCGCCCACTTTGCAGGGATCCATTCCATGCTCCTCTTTGGGAAACAGGGACTTTCAATGTCAATAAGATGGTGGGGGCATATGTGGCACCAGGGATCCTGTTACATGTTACAGAGGGCACCATTACTGCCTGGTTTCCCCCTTCAAGTGGAATGTAATCACACATCTGCGGCCTGAAAGAGCAAATGACATGCTTTTAGCCTGTGGAATAAGTGAGTGGACATGTAGGGATTTTTACAGGTGCAGTTCGGCACGGCGTGGGATTTCCATGGGACACTGGTAGGATCCCACCCCTCATAAATTGCAATCACCCCTTAGATTCTAATCTCTATGCTGATCATTTCCTTCATGGACTGTGGCTCCTCCTTCTTACCGGGGCTCCCTGCTTACTCCATTGCTATCCCTTCAGACCACCTTCAATGCCTCCATCAAAACCCTCTTATGTCTCCCTCACCACACCTTCTCATCGCCTCTCATGCCTCCTCACTGGCCTTCTCTCCAGCACCCCATCCTGTTCCTTTTTCTACCATTGTAATGTACAAATACATCCACAAATATGCTCCTCTCTATCTCTACTCTCTTGCTTATCTACCTGTTCCCACAAAGCTTCTTTCATCCTCTTCTAGGATCTTGCCAGCAATGTGCGCTTGCCGGACGGTTATAGGGTACCATTCCCCAAGATAATACCAGGAGATTGCATTGGGTACCACGCAACGCCACAATTATTGATTGTGAATTCAATTTAACAGGTTTCGGATTTTACCTGGCTGGACTTTGTTTTTGCATATACTACACCCAATGACAGAACCACCGTGCTTATATTGAGCTGGTGGTATCCGATGCTCGGCACCGGCACTTAATTGTCAGCACCTGCGCTTGTGACAACCTAAAACAAGGTGGCACTGTGTAGATAATTTAGAGATGACCACAACAACAGTTAATTATTAATGCTATATTCATTAAAAGTGAATATTACCTCCCGCCCAAGCCATTGTTCTAACTTTGGGGGCCTGAAATATTCTGAATTGTCACACTTATAGAGTGTGATGGTTAGTCGTTGTGCTGTTACTGTCATTGGCAGCACAGCAGGGCAAGGTGTGGTGTAAGCTGCCGTGGCTTGACAAGAGCGCTGGAACTTCTGTTTTTTACAAATTAAGCATTGCAGAGCCCTGAGGGTTATGTGCCCGACTGATAAAACAATTGTCTGGAAACATATATATGTGCAATGTATGAGGAAAAATTAAATGCTTCCCTCCTGTTTCGGTATTTTCTTTTGGAAAATAAAAAAAAGAAAACTGTTTGGTGCAGGGCTTGGTCATCTTGGCGGAGCTCAGCACCAAGCACCAAAATTCATGGACGGGAACCGCCATGACGCAGTTCCTGGCAATGCTTCATAAATGGCCACCTGGTTGGCAGTCATTTATAAATCTGGGGGGCGGTCGTTCCACCAGGGTGATGGAGTAATGTACTCTGTCGCCCTAGCAGAACATCGAGCCACCCGTTAGGACTTAAATCAGTCCCTGTGTCTTACTGTCTGTTAATTATTCCACCATTAATCTCCCCTCCAGTTTTTTTATCCGCCACTTGTAGTCTGCCTGTCCATCAACCTGTTGTGAATCTACACATGCATGTACCAATCCAAACTCATTGACCTTCAGTTGTGATTCTACTCACCGTTTGAACTCGTTCCGATCTCCGGCCTGCATGAGCGCCACAATGGTGTTGGTCACGGAGGTGCCGATGTTGGAGCCCATGATGATAGGGATGGCAGATCGCACTTCAAGCACTGGGCGGGCGGAAAGAGTGAGAGGAGTTTGGCATGAAGCAGTATGATGCATGGACAGCAAACACTTGGAGCAGGAATCGCGTAACTGGATTAGGATAGCCAACATGGAAAGCGGGAAGGTCACAATGGGTGAAAGAGAGCAAACAAGGGATACTGAGGCATCGAGACAGCAAGCATGGTACTGTGGGGTACGGCTCCATGGTGAGCACATATGGTGAGCTGGCATCGATTC
Organism: Lissotriton vulgaris; assembly: GCF_964263255.1. Lineage (NCBI taxonomy): Eukaryota > Metazoa > Chordata > Amphibia > Caudata > Salamandridae > Lissotriton > Lissotriton vulgaris. The sequence continues at coordinate 1,260,358,909 of NC_141695.1, forward strand.
AGGCAGAGACAGTGGACATCGCACAATGTGGCATTTGGATCAATCTTTCAGGAACAGGGACACCACAAAGAGGCAAGATGAGTGGTCATGGAATTGCTGGCATGATTTGAAGGATATGGAGGTCAAGAATATCAAAAGAGGGAGCAGCCAAGAAGAAGAATTCTTGTAAGCAGGCATGAAAAACAGGCATAGGAAGAAGTACATGATTAGGAAGGTATATGATAAGAAGTCAGAGCATGATAAGGATCGGAGAGCAGGTATGCTTAATTTCAGACCCACCCCGTCTTTTTCTCCTGATATTCCACAAATAGACTGCGTAAGTTAATCGCCAGTTGATGTTCAACAATGGATGTTTCCAATTTCCACCTGAGATACCTGTTCCAAACTAATTTATTTTAACGTTATCTGAATATCCACCCACTGCTTAATGGTTTAGATTATGTATAATTATGAAACCTCCAATTAAACTATATGTTCATGTGTATCCAGTCACCTCTTGTTTTAATGCATTACTATAGCTCATGGTATAGGTATCTCATTTGATCACAATTTACAGCACATAAATATGGTCATGTAGTGCGTTCATTAAACCACAGCTTGTGTTTTCTTAGTAATCAATTTTCTCAAAGTTTCTGTGATATTACAAGTTAGTTAACATCTCTCTACGCTAGTTTAGATCGAAGGAGTGTAACTATATGGTATGCTGTACTTTGCAAAGCATGTAATGGATGTACATTCTAATAAACAGTTTTACTAATTCTTCTGGAGAAGTGTGGCTCAGGGGTTAGAGGCGGCAGACCTGGAAGCTGAGATCGGTTCTGGACCAGGGTTCAATTCCCCACCTCGGCGGGTCTTGGGCTCAAAAATTCCACGGACTCGATAATTCTTGCTCCGGTGCCTACTCGACTCACGGGATCACACTCTGCGACTCTGGGCAATAGCTTGCTTAATCTCCACTACGGCCCCTCGCGGCGGGATGCCTGGCTTTCACCTTGTGGATACCCTGCCGGGGTTATCTCACAGGGGAATACCAGGACAGGTTCCCAAAGCAAGCGCCGCGATACCCCTTTGGGGTGATACGTGCGCTATATAAGTAACCACGTTTACGTTTACGTTCTAAAAGATGAACTATTTTCTTGTTTTATTCACGACAACAAGAAAGTGGATGTTATACTCTGTGAAACCCATACTGGCTAAACTGATGAATTACACAGCTTTGGCAGTTATCCCTAAAGTAAAATTGATCAATGGAAATTCGGCCCAATAATTGTTTATTAATGTATATCATAAGCTGAGCTTCTACCCTACGCCTAGCCAGCAGCAGGGCCACGTCAACAAATCTACGGTGAGAGGCAGGTACGTCCTTAGAGAAGCCAAGTAACATCACTAAGGGGTCAAACGCCACCCCATCCTCCGCCATAACCTGCAGAGCGTCATGAACCTGAGTCCAGTACTCCAATACCCCCGCACAGCTCCAAGCCAAATGCATAAAGTCAGCGCCTTCCGCCCGACACCTAGCACACCTGTCATCCTCCGCCAAATGGAACCGTAGTTTCCTCGCCGGGGTATAATAGTACCTCTGAACAAACTTATAATGGATGATTTTAAGGCGACAACTAGAAGAAACATTGGCCGTGAGCCCGCAACAGTATGTCCACTGCTCGTCTGTAATAGGAGCACCCAATTCGGCAACCCACTGCTCGCGCACCCGATTGGCCGGGACCGATCGCTGTCGGCGAATAGCCCCGTATAATTTCGACACCAGGTGTCGCCCATCTGAAACCAACAGCACGTGTAGGGGGAGGGTAACCCCAGGCTCCGAAGGGTAGTCCGGTAGCAGAGCACGCATGCCCTGCCGCAGGCGGACAAAGTAGAACAGGTCCAGAGGGGAGCAAGCAGCCGCACCGAAGAAGTGAGCCTGCGTACGGAAGGCACCTTCATGAAACAAGTCGCCCCACGTGAGGATACCCAGCCGCTTGCACATTCGCTGAAACCCCGTTTCCAACAACAGCGACAGATCCGGATGATAAGCCAGAGGCAAGGCCGGCGAGTAGAGAAAGGAAACGCCTAGCAAATGAGCCACCCGCTTCCAAGCATCCACCGTGCACGTCACCGTGGTGCGAGGCGTTTCCACATCGGACACCTTGCCCAGAACCATCCCCTCAAGTGGGAGCGGGTGGGCGACCCAATGCTCAGCAGCAATCTGGGGCATGAACGGCGTGGGGCGCATCCAGTGATAAGCATAATGCGCCTGAGCGCTGAGATAATAAAGTTCAAAGTCAGGGACGTCGAATTCGCCATCAGCATAGGGCAACGTAAGGGTGGCCCAGGCCACCCGTGGCTGCTTGCCCCCCCCAGAACAACCGCAGGAGCTCGGAGCGAAGTCTACGAAAGAAATAAGCACCAGGATGATATGGGAGGTTTTGAAAGAGATAAAGAAAGCGGGGCAGAACGACCATCTTGATAAGAGACGCCCTACCGGCCATGGAGAGAGGCAAAGACATCCACCTGGTGACATCATCCACCAGTTTAGTAATGGCCACCCCATAGTTAAGCCGAACCGCGTCTTCCCTGTCCAAGGATATGACAATACCGAGATATCGCAACTCCGAGTCACACCATTCCAGAGGGTAGTCAAGGGGAAACCTGGCCACCGCAGCAGTGAGGGGGAAAAATTGAGATTTCCGCCAGTTGATATGAACCCCGGAGACACCTCCAAAAGCGACCAGCTCCCGCAGGAGCGAATTAAGGTTGTTCTCAGGGTCCTTGACATAGAGTGTGACATCATCGGCGTATAAAGAAATGCCGACCTGTCGCTGAAGACAATTAAAGGCGCTCTGCTGATGAAACTGACGAATCCTACAGGCTAGCGGCTCAATGGCGATAGCAAACAAGAGGGGCGAGAGGGGGCAACCCTGTCGGGTCCCTCTCGTGAGAGGGAACGAGGGGGATAGCACCCCATTCACCACTACCCTCGCCATTGGATCAGTATATAAAAGCTTAACCCAAGAGATGAAAATCCTGGGGAAGCCCATCCGACAAAGAACATCAATAAGGTAGCCCCACTCAACAGAGTCAAACGCCTTAGTGGCATCAAGAAAGATAGCGGCAACCGGGACAGCGGGATCAATGGTCGACACAAGCGAAAACAAAGTGCGAAGATTGTGAGAGGTAGCACGGCCGGGCACAAAGCCCGACTGATCAGGCAACACGATAACGGGCATGAGTTCGGCTAGTCTCACCGCCAAAACCTTCGCGAGAATTTTAACATCGCAGTTGAGCAATGAGAGGGGCCTGTAGGAGCCCACATCCAGCGGATCCTTACCTGGCTTGAGCAGCGACGTTATGGCGACCTCCCGCATGGAGCCCGGTAGGCGTCCCTCCTCGAGAGACTCCTCAAACACCTCACGGAGCACAGGGGCCATGGTGTCCACATAACACTTATAAAATTCAGCAGGAAGGCCATCCAGCCCGGCGGCCTTCCCATTAGAAAGAGACATGATGGCATTCCTGACCTCCTCCACCTCTAGGGGCCTGCCTAAGAACTCCCGATGACCATCCGATAACCAACAAAGCGCCAACTCATCGAGGAAGCCGCCGTATCGAGTCTCTCCCGTCTGCTGTGTCGTGTAAAGGTGTGCATAGTGATCAATAAAAGTGCGCTGAATCTCCGAAGTGTCTCGACAGCGAGTGCCATCCGGAGACACCAATTCCAACACGTCCGACCCATGCCTTGGATGCCTAGTAAGGGCAGCGAGGACCTTACCGGGCCGTTCCCCCTCGCAGTATCGCCTCGACGTCCAGTACTTCCCCCTATGCTTAGCCTCTCGAGCAGCCTCCTCCTCGTACTCGGAGAGCTTAGTGCGGAACTGCGACAGAAGAGCGGGGTCCGAATCAACCTGCATCCTGCGCTCCAAGTCTCGCAAATCAGCCTCCAAGCTCTCGAGGGTCCGAACAATCAGACGGAGTACTCCGCAACTTTTAGAAATAGTGACACCCCGGATCGTAACCTTGAATGCCTCCCAAATGACCTCAATGCTGTCCACAGAGCCCTTGTTCCTAGGGAAGAACACCTCCACCTCCACACCGAGTTCCTCCTTGAACACCGGGTCAAGCAAAGCAGTCGGAAACAAACGCCAAGGTGGGCGCGGCCTATGCAGCCCGGGGACAGATAAAACAACCTTCACCGGACAGTGATCAGAATACGTCCGAGCCAAATGTGTAGCCTCCCTTAGGCCAGCCATCAACCCTCTAGAGAGAAACACATAGTCCAGTCTCGCCCATGAGCGAGCATGTGTGGTGTAATGAGTGCCCTCCTTGGTGGCAGGGTGGGTGTACCTCCAGCTGTCAACCAACCCAGCCTCCTCCACTATCCCCCGCAGCACTTCTCTAGCTTGTACATTGTACTGAGGGCTACCCTCCGATCTATCCAACTGGGCCTGAAATGCAAAATTAAAGTCACCCCCCCACACAATGTGAGTAGCATCCACAGCAAGGACATGACCCCATAGAGTGACAAAAAAGATTGGCGTATCAACATTAGGAGCATAGCAATTAACAAACAGTACAGTGTTCTGCCCAAGCCAGCCCCACAGCAGCACATATCGCCCCTCAGGGTCCCCCACAGATCCAAGTTCCTGAAATGCGAGCGATCTTTTTACAAAGATGACAACCCCACGAGCATAAGAAGAATAGGAAGCAAACCCCCTGGCCGCAGCCCACCTCCCACCAAAAGTGGGGGAGGGAGCGGGGCGCAGATGCGTCTCCTGGAGAAAAGCAACATGAATAGCATGCCTGTCCAAATACTGGATCACACTACGACACTTCCTGGCATCATTAAGGCCCCGTACATTCCAGGACAAAATCGAGATCTGGTCTACAACAGCAGTCGACATCACACAGATTCAGGGCCCCACGGGACCCAATAGACAAATATAGGGCATCCAACTACCAGCAACAGCCAGCAATAGGTCCACGCCCCAGGGCACGGACAGGCTCCCACATACACTCCACACATTTCCCAGTCATCTCCGAACCAACCAAACAATAACACAACAACTCCCCCCCAACCAACCCATCCATGCAGCAAGCACACAGGACAGACTGCGCGCCGCACGCCGCCAGGCCATCCCACACGGCCCACAACTCGCACACATGCTACGCTTGCAGAATGCGCCCCGTCACGTGGCAGCCTAAAATGGCGGCCGCTGCACTCGGGCCCAAAATGGACGGTAACACGGTCCCCAGGACCAGTCCCGCCAGATAGAAAAGTGGAACAGCCTGGATAGCGGGCGCCACAACATTTCCGTGCACTCAAGCAACAGCAGCAGCTCCCATAGCGAACCAGAAGTCCCGGGCAAACAGGCACGAACAGCTTCATTCCCACCCCATCCACCCACCTGACACCACCCCAACTATCAGGCCACGCATTCCCCCCCCCCCCCCCCCCCCGTCCCCCGACACACATCCAGTCAACCAACAGAGGACTAGAATCCGAACCAAAGGTAAACATGGGGCACACCCTCCGGGGAACCTTCCAGAGGTGCACGACGCCACTCCCTCACGCCACGCCAGTGTCCGCGCCAACAAGTATCAGGCGGCCCCAGGCGCAGCGCGGGGGGGTGGGTGCCCAGAGCGCAACACCAAAGAGCACCATCCTGCGGTGCCATACCGACCCCCCAAAAATAAGTAGCAAAACACACTCATTCAGCACAACACAGACATGACCCACGCATCAGCAAAAAACAACAACGGACGATAGCTAGGCCACAAATACGGAGAAGGAAGACAGCAGGACTCAATACAAAAAAATATACGTCCACAGTACTCCAAAAAACGGGAAGAAGATAGACAAGGTCCAAAGTCACCAGAATCAGGCGACCTCCTCCTCAGCCGCCGAATGTTCACCCTCCGGATCTCGATCGTCACCCCGATCCGCAGCAGCCCGCTCGCGCTGGAGGCGCTTCGCAAAGTCCTCAGCATGCTGTGGGTTGGTGAAGAAATGTTGTTTAGCCTGATGCGTCACTCTAAGTTTAGCCGGATAAAGCAAGGCGTAGTCCACTTGGAGGTCCCAAAGCTTCCTTTTCACCCCCAAGAATTTCCGACGCTGGTCCTGCACCATCGGCGTGAAGTCGGGGTACATGGTGAAAGACACCCCTTCGAAGGAGAGAGCCCTGTTAGTGCGGGCAGCCTGAAGAGCAGCGTCTCGATCACGATAATTCAAAAGGCGCGCTATGATGGGACGCGGTGCAGCCCCAGAGGCCGGACGAGGTCCCAAAGTCCGATGTGCTCTCTCAACAATGAACTGGGACGAGAAAACTTCCGTCCCAATGGCGCCCACCAGTAGCCTCTCCACATAAGTCTCCATTTTGCCCACATTCGTGGACTCCGGGTTACCTACAATGCGCACGTTGTTGCGCCTACTCCTCGCTTCCAACTCTTCGTTCTTAGCGGCAATGACACGCAAGATATTGTCCATTCTCGCCAGTTGGGTGGTATGGGTGGCCGCCGTGTCATCATGGTCCGAAATGCGCTGTTCCGCCGCCGTCAAGCGCTCCTCATGCACGTCCAATTTCTGAACGACCGCATCCATGCGCGACGATATCTTGTCCACTTTGTCCACTATAGTGGCGAACCCCTGCCTCATCTCCTGCATCATTTGGGCAAAGTCCGGTGGTGGTGGGTGCGGGACACTTTCAGCGACATTCGGGGGGGGGGACCGCGAAGTCCCAGCTTCCTGGAGCAAACGCGTCCCACGCCTAGCCCCTCCAGAGTCAAAGGACAATTTGGACTGTTTAGTGTCCGGCTTCCCCATATCGGTGGTGCAGTGGGGGATCGAGGCAAATAGGAGACAGGATAGAGGTCGGACAAGGGACCCGGCCAAGTAGAAAGCAGCTCGAGTCGTGGGGGCACGAGCAGGCCAGCACGCCCCGCCACTCCCAACGACGAGAAATGGCCGTCTTCACTTCCAGCCCAAGGGGGCAAACTCTCAGAATCAAAGTAGAAGATCCGTTGCGCCTCCGTACGCAATGATATCTGGGCAGGCAGATGGGATAGCCGATAGATAAGTCCGACAAAAAGGAAGAGCCAAGCGTCACGCCCGACCAGCGAACAGGCCTAGCGGAGAAGGGCGGAGCTAGGCCTACACCCCACGTGCAGAGCCCCGGACTGGCATGAACAGTGATGCCGGGCAAGAGGGCATCAGACCTCCAGAGCGCGAGTCGGAGAAACTTGGGATCCACATAACTTCGGCCAGCAACCTTCGAATGGCTCAGGAGTTGGACCGTGGGTGGACAGCCGATATCCCAACCGATCCGTGGGGTCAGTTCAGGTCGCAGCGATGGTAATCAGGATACCTAGGCGGATAATAACTCCGGGCAGCGGGAGCCTCACAACAGTGCGGCCATTCCGCAGTGCGCCCTCTAGCGCCCCCCACATATATTTTTTTTAATCAAATTGAGGGCCCTTTTCTGTACATCAGTGTGTGGTCTTATATTATTGCTTGAAACTGCTGATACAGGAGAGTTTATGGTTCCCGATGCCACTATTTCTAATTCAGTAAATATCATGCTGGTGGTTGTGATTGTGGCTACAGAACCCTCAGGAGAGGGAACTCCTAGTGCACTGGAATGCTCGTATGAGCACAAATGTCCAATATCAGCTTTGGTTATGGTGCACCTTAGTGCATTAAGTGAGGACATTGCGGTCCTAAGCATGTACCTCGGAACACCCACTATTACCTACACAAAACTAAGTTGATACACCCGGATCAGGGAGGGCAAAATACTACTTGTACATTATGGACAACTATTAATACAGCCCTTGTAAGTTCTTGAACGGACGAGTCTGCTGCTGGTTAATCAGTGTCAGATAAGGAATCAAGCAATTCCTGCAGGTTCTTGTGACCCTTCTTGTAGGTGACGTGATAGGGCTAGTGAAAGTGGGTGGGAGAAATTAGGTAAAAATTGATTGTTTCTTAAGCAATAACCTTATTACATTTGGGCTGGAAGATGTTCTGCTCACTAAATATCATGCGACCCACCTGGAGCTGTGAATGTCACAGAGTTATCTACCTCACCGAGTCACTGGAAGTAGAAGTGCCTACTGTGACAAATAATACCTGAGTAGCAGAAGTCAGGTTGAAGGTTCTCGGAATTGTAGGACACATCAGGGGCTGTATTACAGAAAGTGCCACTTGGCACAAAGGGCGTGTGCACTCATTTTGTGCACCCTGGTGCACTTAGGTGTTATAGAAGGGGCCGCAGACACTTGTGCAGTCCCTCCTGTAATACTGACAGTGCTGGCGCACATGTAGTGCTGTCGCTATTGTGAGAGGATGTTATCTCATTTAAAATGGATTGGCCCCATGCAAATGAGGGAGTCACTCTGATTCTGTGCCCACGCCATAATCCAGATGCGGGCGCAGAGGCAAACATTCCCTTATGGGGCGCACTGAAAGTACACCACAAAAAGGTGGCACACAGTGCGCCCCCTGAGAGGAATCCCTCTTGAGGGATATAGGAGGGGTCCCATGGAACCCCTCATTGGACTCCCCAGACATCCTCCTGCAGGCAGGTGTATTCACTCATTCCACCCGCATGCAAGGGGACCTGTAAAGCCTCTTGAAAGTGTGGGCGGGTTGCTGACTGCGAAATACGGAAAAGCTTTTAACTAGCTGCTCTGTATTTCACTTGAAGTGCCGCCGCAGGGCAGCGCGAGTTCGCGGCTCGCTGGGGGCAGAACATTCTTCTTTCCATGTTTGTGGTTGGCGCACCTGTTTAAAGGTGGGCCGTGGCACAAACAGGGAAATTGAGTCCTTCAATTAATATGGGCCATGGTCTGCTGTGCTCTGCGGAGAGTGCAAAGGGAAGCCTGCATATATATTAATGGGAAAGCTGCCCACTGCATTTCTTCTGGGATGGAAATTGTGTGCAGTGTGTTTTCCACTCCTAAACCTTGGGTCAAACAGAGCTTGGTACAGAGTACCACAGGACCCTTCCCTCCATCACTTCCACTTCGAAATTTGAATGAACTTCACTAGTATCTTTCTGGATGTCTAAAGTCGGGGACTAAGCTTGAAGAACCTGCCAAGCCCTGCAGCTATGTCTTTCTGTTCCATGCAACTGTCCCTGTGTACCCACAGAGAAACTGACTTAGAGAACCCAAAATCATTGGGCATTTATTGGGGGGTTATGAAGCCATCCTCCCCCAAATGCAGTTAAGCTTCCCCAGGAAGAGAGGTGAGTTTGACTGTTGATCACGCTTCCCTACTCCAACATTTGCTTTCTTGTGACTATGTGTATACCCTCCTGCCCCCTCAGCATTCTCTGTCCGATATAACTTGCGCCCAGGCCCAAGCCAAACTCTGTACTAGGTACCACACAAAGTGTAACACAGTTGTATTTTGGGGGCCCCCTAATTACACAGGGCTGTGTGCAATGGTACATCCCTCACATCTCCTCTGTGCATGCCGGATACAAAGCTCATCTAAAGAAGGTCCTTTGAGTTCTTTTGTCTATTTAGGGTCAAACCAGTATATGATGCTTTACGAGTCTTAACCGTCCCCTCTATATCAGAAATGCAAAGGACTTCACTGATGACACAAGTTTTTGACCCTTTATTAAAGAGGGCATATGAGAGAACCCTGGCAAGCCCCAATGTGTGCTCATACTTTAAAATTAAATACCCAAGACCTCTAGTGCACATGGTTGGTTAACTGCACCAAGACCACCATTGGTGGTGAAGCCAGCATTTCTTGACCGTGACAGGTAGAGTTCAAGACACTGGTCAAGGATTGCCTCGGTGTCCCATGGACAACATTAAAACTCTAACCTCAACTTGGGGGTATCAAGTTATCAGGACTTTAATGTACTGTTACTCTTCTTTAGTTAACATGCACCCAATTTATTGGAACACTAGTTTATTTTTCAACATAACGCCTTAAGGAGAGAAGAGTTTGAGTGGAAGATGTGTAGTGAGTTCCCAAGGAATACTTTACAACACCAACGTCTGAGTATTCTCTGATCTTAGGTACACATCTGTATATCCATACGTTGACGTATTTCTGCACTCCATACAGGTCCACCTCTGTCAATGGCACTGGAATGCCAGGAAATAAAATTGGACCATATTTTTCCTGTTAAAGTGTTCTGCAAATCCAATCTGCAGAACAATCTCTGAACCATAAAACACAGGCACTTCCTGAAGGTTCTTATTGACTGAACCATTGTACTGGTTAGTGCTAGTACCATTAAACTATGGCTTTTTTCCGGAACTCTACTCTTCTACAGATTTGTGGAGTTTATTAAAGAGTTATTCAATTTCAAGCAATAACTAAACATTCATCTTCATTCATCTGTATAATGATTATAACTTGGGCTCCTGATTTCATTGCATTTATATTTTTTAACATTTCCGTCTGTATTTATCCCTGTTTATTTTGTTCCCATCTCATCAGTATTTATTCATATTTTTTTAAGTTTTCTGAGTAAATGAAGTTGTAAAATCATATATTTCCACATTTATTTAACTGATAAACGTGCACTCATGCTTTGAGACCTGTAGTGTTTTAGCAAATTAAGCAGCCAGATCTGACAAAACAAAATACTATTAGGTAAATATTATCATTATACTACAAATATATATTGACATATGGTTGTATTTAAGAAAATGTCATCCTGTGTTTTTTAACTACCTATGCTCTCTATCTGCTCAGCTGTTGTTATGCGATTCATGAAAGACACCATGCACAGTCACTCACAAGAAGCCTAATTTTCTGTATTTTTCCGCTTTAAAAAAATATGTAGAAAAGAAACACATAGTTGTCTGTCTGTATTATCTGTAAAATTACATTTGCGTCATACCTTATATAACTCAACCTTCACTCTCACTACCTTAAACCTGGCCTTAGTGCCTTGACTAAACTAGCCAGAGGGTTGAGGAGGCTTTGGAGACCCCTTTTATTCCTAGACCCAGTACCCTACTTCCTGATCAGTAAGGAACACATTCACGCACGCCTTTGATATTCATAGGTGGTCCCTGCAACCTCAAGATTGCGGTAAAAAGTCTGACAACCTACACTTATGCTAAGCAGTCCATTCTAGCCATGCTCCCTTTCTATTCTCCCACTTTTATGACTGTATGTTTGAATATTGCTCTCCATCTTTTTAGATAAACTTATATCTTATAATACTTTGTCCTGAAGAAGGTGGGGTGATCCAACTCAATGCCACCGAAACACTGCATCAACAACTTGTGAGGATTTGTTTTCCTTTATATATTATGGTATTCATTAGTTCATTGATTGTGTAGATCAGAGGAATTCGTTTTTATCAAATATTAGATTACTGTATTGGGGAGCTATTTTATATTGATGGAGTGTTGCATAAAATATGAACAATGTTTTAAAAAAACTTTTATAATTGATACACTATTGTATTATATGAAGGCAATACTGGATACGGTATATTTGTAATTCTGAGTATACTTGTGGAATGATAAAGGATTGATTATATTGAATACATTTGACATTTTTACGTTAAGCAGTGTTCAGTGTCAAGAGAGTTAAGTGTATGGCAATGAATGTTGGATTTCTCTTTGATGATGTATATGAATTTACAGTAGCGACAGTAAGAGTATGAAACAAAAAAGAGATCCTTCTTTGATTTTATACACATTTACGCATGTCTTTGGTATTAATAGGTGGTCCCTACAACTGCACTAATGCGGGAAAAAGCCTGACAACCTACACCTATGCCAGGCAGTACCTACCTCCCTTAGTCCATTCTAACCATGTTCCCTTTCTTTTGTCCCAGTTGAGCCAGCTATCTGTGCATCCCTCAGTCTCTGCCACCTCTTGCCCCTCAACCTTTCTTGCTCCCAGCACCACCAACCATAACCCCATACCCCAAGTTTCCTCCCCACATTCCTTGCCAGGGTATACTCACATCCAGAGGAGACCATGCTGACAATGATGGAGGTGGAGGTGCTGGAGCTCTGTACCAGCACTGTCACAAGGATGCCCACCACCAGGCCGGCCACTGGATTGGACAGGATTGCGTTGTCTTTGAAGATGTCACCAGCCACCTTCCCTGCACGGGACACAGAGAGAGGGTGAAACCGATTGGACCCAAAACAAACACACTGAGGAGAATGGGACAAGAAAACAGGGATGGAGAAAAAACAGGCATCAGGGATAGAGAGAGCTCAAGAGAAACAGCGATACAGGGCAACCCTGCAATTCCAGACAGAGGAAGAGATGAGCGGAAAAAGAAAGAGGATTGACCTAATAGCGAAACTGAGCACACACCGCTTTGTGGTCTTTTAAATCGAATACATGTAAAGTCATAAAAAGTGTAGAGAAGAGAGAAACTTGGATAGTAACCTGCACCTAACGCTCTTTTGCAGTTTCTCTTCTTCCTCCACCAAATGAATTGACCAGATTCCTTTTTTCTCAAATTAATTCTGCTTCCTGCATCTTCTCTTGTTCCTCCAAAAATGATTTTCTTTTTTTCTTATGTTCAAGTACACTGATGTAACCGTTAATGTGCATGGTTAATTGTATCTCTGGTGGGCATTCTCAGGAGGAATTGTTCTATAGAAAGTGTTCTGACAAAACTTTGGGTAGAGAAGCACTATATAAATAACCGTATTTAAATAAACCGAAAAATGGAGATACAGCCGGGGAGAAACTAAATAGGAGAAAAATTAGCACAAAAGACAATTACAAGGATTTGATGTCAGAATCGAAAGAATAAGGTAGATAACGGATGGTGGATAGAGACTCCAATGAGAGCTATTTTCAAAAAATGGTGCTGTGTTTTAGCAGAGAAGTCTCCGGTAGCTCTCTCGGGGTACATTCTATTTTATGTACTCATTTCGTGAACCAAACTATTTAAGCGTCTCCCGAGCTGATGAGGTCATTATCAATTTCTATCCACCATAACAGATACTTTAAACACTTGCCAGCAATGTACAGACTTAAATCTCCCTTCTGGTATAATTAGCTGTGTTATTTCAATAGTAATGTGTGAGTATTCTCTTGACTGTTTTCTATAAGGATTTGTTGAGTTGGCTTCCCTTTTCTTCGATTTCTACTCCCCTCGTAGTGCGAGCCCTGTTACACGGGCCACTTGCCGAACAAGTAGTAGTTGAAAACAAAGAGGGGTGCACTTTATTTAAGGACTTGTGATCATTTTTTGCCTGCAAGTCAGAGTCACAATAGGTCCTGTCATGCTTTCTTGTGTTATTCACTAATACAGTCCAAGAAAGTAAGATATTATTCCATTTACCATTAATTCCTTTTGGCCCACATTCCCACCATTGAAATGCTCATGACTGTCACCCACACCAATTGAGCTACCATCTCTTTGACACCTGATGTCTAACTCCTTACTTTAAAGTATTCCAAGGCTCGACCTCATCAGGCCTACACCAGCTCTAAACTAACTTTAACCCTAATGGTGGCCCTCACCGTGAAGTCAACCTTCTTCCTAACCCTCATAAGTATTAAATATTTAACGATATTACTATTAATGAAATTAAACTAATAACTACCTTACACCGATATAACCCAAACTTTTACAAATTCTAATTATTATGTTCATAATTGTTAAAAGTAAATTCAAATGTGGATCTCTTACGCATGTTTAAAATGTAAGTATATTCACTCAGTTCATAAAAAAAAAATACTCTAACTCTAGACATATATTCATGTGACTTAAAATATATTAAAAAATAGGGAACCCTCATTTTAAACTACTGTATATATTAAATTCAAATGTGGCCTGCAATTAAATTAATGTAATAATTTGTATTTCATTAATTTTTTTGTATTTAAAACGAAAAGCAAGCCCTAACACCAACCCATGAAACTGATTTTTCTTCTGGTTTTACATACTTTGTGTTATTTAATTTGATTGTTTTAACGTTTAATCCACTTAATCTACTGTGAGTTGTAATAGGTAGGTAGAAAACAAGTTTATTTAGACAATTGTCCATAGTAAGTACTAGGCCGTGTGAGGACACTCACTTGTTACTCGTTAGAAGTATCAACAGCTGGCTGGTTTTAGCCGGAGGTCTGGCCAGGCGCTGTCCTAGGTTATTTGACTAGCACATTTGTATTTGTGTGAATTAATTAGAGGTATATTTTTCTTTTGCTGAGAGCTAATAGACACCCTCTGGCTCATCTGGAATGTGTTGAGTGAGTGTAATGATTTTTGTTTGACTTGTACTGTTGCATCTTGGTTACGGATATGTGGTGATGATGCGGTGAAAGCAATTGGAGCTCCCGGATACCTTTTGAGGCATTCTCAGATGAGGTGGGTATATGTGCTTTGTTCTGTCGAAGCAAACAGCTTGACTAACCTGTCCAGCATCATAAGATGTAACTGATATTGTTAAGTTGTTAACAGTAAAGAGTAAAAAAAAAAAAATAGCAGCAATTTACATTAAAAGACAGCTTTGATTGGTAGAAGATCCAAGAAACCCAACATGTTGACTATTAAATCAACGGGGTTCACCCACAGAATCAAAGGACCTGGGTATGAATTGTATAAAGAAAACTGGTCCTTGACTATAGTTTAAGTAAGCACTTGAGTGAGTTTCATTTGTTTTTCATTGATGCAGTTCAATTCGCATATATTGATTCAATCAAAAACAATGGGAGAGATATATTCAGTTATAAACAAAAACCAAAAGGTTTGACACAAAAGATTTAAGAAAACGCCAAAATTGCAATTGCAATCAAAGTATAACCACGCTATGTATATTCGTTATATCAAAAATTCAAATATTTATTTACAGTTATATAAAACAGTTGTCTAAACGGCGCAATAGACTATCAAGAGTATAGTCAGTGAGGAAGGGAAAGGGGTGCTCAAGTGAAAAGGAAATTTGAAGGAAAAGAGACAAAGTTGATAAACAATTGTATTATTTACACAGAACAAAGCGGGATAGCCTCCGCTGTCTTATATGCCTGTCCCCTATAGTTGTTAATTGGGGGATATGGGGGAATGGACACTGGGAGGGATACAGGCAGGTCAATGGGTGGGCGTCAACCCATTGACCTGCCTGTATCCCTCCCATAAGACTATACTCTTGATAGTCTATTGCGCCGTTTAGACAACTGTTTTATATAACTGTAAATAAATATTTGAATTTTTGATATAACGAATATACATAGTGTGGTTATACTTTGATTGCAATTGCAATTTTTGGGTTTTCTTAAATCTTTTGTGTCAAACCTTTTGGTTTTTGTTTATAACTGAATATATCTCTCCCATTGTTTTTGATTGAATCAATATATGCGAATTGAACTGCATAAATGAAAAACAAATGAAACTCACTCAAGTGCTTACTTAAACTATAGTCAAGGACCAGTTTTCTTTATACAACATGTTGACTAACCTGCTGGGGAGGAGTGGCCAAGGAATCTGCCCTCCGCGAGCGCAGCTGTTTGTAACTGTTTGCCTCCATCTTTGGTGCTGTTACTATGTGCATCCAGGAAAGCTGTCATTTGAATGCCCAGAACTACAAGGAGGATAGCCAGGGTCAACATCGGGTGTAGATTCAGCCTTCTTCAAGGGTCGGCCAAGCATACCTGTGCACTTTACATGTTCTCCACCTGGCTGCATTACACAACCTGGTGGAGAACATGCCCAGCCTCCCATTCCCCGTCTGAGCGCCGGGCCGTGGCACTCAGACCAATCACAACACTGCATTGCAGCGTTGTGATTGGCTTAGGCACGGCTTTAAGTGGGATGAAAAAACTGGGTGTCTCTCAAGGGGCATGGCCAATGTAATTAAGGGCGTGAATTAAAAATACGTAAGGTAAAAATCTGTGTTTAGCATAGTGTGGTGCCCGACTTGTATTTTGCTGTTTCTGTCATTGCATCCAGATATATGATGGAACAAGTAACATCATACCTACAACAAGTCAGGACTATTGGCTTTGTTAGTGGCGGTTAGTTGCATAAGATAAATAATCAGCAACTATCTCTTGTATATAGTATTGAAAAAACTTCCACTTAAAGCACTGGTGACAGCACAACAAAGCTGCTGCTCCTGAGTTTCAAAAAGAGAAGGAAAATCCAGAGAGAAAATGACTTTCTTTAAAGGATTTCCCTTCCCCTACAATGCTCACTTGGCATGACGTCATGCCCTAACTTTTCCACTAGTCAGAAGTGAGCAGTGTGAGCACCACACATCAATGTACCTGCTCTACTGCAGTCCGGAAAAAAATGGACCGCCTGTGCCTGGGCACAAAACAGAGCCCAATAGGGTCCCATTTTTGTGAGGCCCCTTTTAAAAAACTGCCATTGCTCAGCACCGGTGAGAAACCGCGCACTTAAAGCCCTGGGCTTGGGGGAGGTAGCCTGTGTGCTTCCGGTGGAGAGACGACGTCACGACGTGGGACAACTCGAGACATGGCGAGAAGGTGTTTTTTAATTATTTTGTAACTCCTCCTCCGCGACCCTTCCCTCGCCCCTCCACTCTCGCTCCCTGCCAGCCGCTACTGCCCAAAGCTGCGCTAAACCCATCATGGAACTGCGCCCCGCCCCACAAACAGCTCACCATATCCACCGCCTGGACAGCCAAGATCAGGCCCCCTCTGAAATTCCAGTTACTAATTCGGATGAAAACACTATCCCCTCAAAAAGACTGTTGACCAGGGCGGATCCAGTGGTTAATATGTGAAAAAAGTGCTAGGGCTCAAAGTGCAGCCGGCTCTGCTGAATGCCAGGGCTTGCAGATTCTTTAAATCCCCGATTTCTTCTCCTGTCACATTTTTCTCATCTATCCTCTTTCTCCTTCTTTATGCTTTTTCAGTCTCCTTTTCTCTTGCTCTAGTTCAAAGTGTACTGATGGAAAATAAGATCCGAGCATCAAAAATGAATGGCGATGCTCGCCACCTGCAACCACCGGCAGTCATTGTCCGGCAATAAAACAGGCAGCATAAGCACCACAAAATGAAGTCCTGTGGGCCTATTATGTATAGGGCACACTTTCAACGTTTGAGCGCGGCACACATTAAAACAGATGCACCGGGAGCAAACAGGGAAAGTGTACCGTAGTATATTGAATGCGCTGCCCCTAGGGCAGCCGCGAAGTCATGCTGCCCTGGGAGCAGCGCATTCAAGTGAAGCATCCACTCCATGTTTTATGTGCACCAGCGCTATAGGTATTACAGAAGGGGACTGTTGTAATCAAAACAACATGAAAGGCAGGAGTTGTATTAAAAGGATTTATTTGAGAATAAAAACAGGATAAGAAAAACCCACAAGAAGAGGCTAGAAAGAGCGATGCTGTTGTGTCCAGATAACGGAACAGAATGACACGACAGCAAATATAATACATAGAACACAGAACACTGTACATGTCAAGAGAGAACAGGAAAGTAATTAAAGGTACAGATACGACATCTCCTTTTCATAAACAAAAGAAGAAAAGCAAATAAAAGTATGAACATTAATATAAATAATAATCTTTAAACCTAGAAGGAATAACAATATTTCCTTTTCCACAATTCTGATTAGAATCATAATTAGTTTTTGAAGTTTCTTCTAATAAACCTTCCGCACAACCATCAGAATCAATCAAATTTTCATCTAAAAGAGAATCTCTGTTCTCACCCTTTTCCTTACTATTACAAGATTGATAACTTGTCTCACCAACATGTGAATCATGTAGTGATTGTTCTACAACATCTGTATCTTGTAATGGTTGTTCTACAACATCTGAATCTTGTAATGGAAATTGTTCTACAACATCCGAATCTTGTAATGGTTGTGCAACATTCATGAAGTCTTTATAACACAAAAAAGAGGAATTGTCCAAAAAACCTTTACCATCAACTTTTTTTAAAATAATGTCTTTTTGAAAAGGTTCAATCTTAATAATAGCACTTTTGTTCCACCATCCTTTGTTTTTAATCATAACAGATGAATTAGAAGCTCTAACGACCTGTTGAGGCAAAGAATACTTAGATTCACCTTTAACAACTTTTTTGGGTTTTCTGATAATCACCCAATCACCGGGTGCAAACTCTCAGTTATTTAGAGGAGAAATTCTATTACCCAACTTGTATTTTTTTTCAAAGTTATCTCTTACACATTCATCAATAGAACTCGCAGTAGTGTGCCCATCTATTTTTTTTTTAAAGTAGACGAGCTTTTATCAAAAACTGGTTTGATTATATCATTTGCATCTCTTCCCTTCAACAAGAAAAAAGGTGTAAAACCAGTAATTAAATGTGGAGTGTTCAAATAACTCCAAACCTCTTGTTTTATATGTTTCCTTACATCCATGCCTGATGATAAAGCTGTTTGTACACCTTCCTTGAAAAATGTATTTGCTCTCTCGACCAATCCATTTGCAGCTGGAAAATACAAAGGACTTTTAACATGCTTTATATCATGCTTACTTAAAAAATCAACCTTTCTTTTTGATACAAAATGTGTACCATTATCGGACACTAAGTTCTTTGGAAATCCTTCAACATTAAAAATCCTCTCTAAAAAATCAATTACAACTTCTGTACTTGGAAATTTCACGAAATCATATGAAACCCATTTCGAATAATAGTCAGTCAAGACTATTAAATATTTCATATCTTCACCCAAGATATTATATGGTCCTGAAAAATCTATTGCTAATTTTTCCCATGCCTGATCTGAGCAATAAATTAGTAGAAGTAACAGTTGTTTTACTCTTCCAATGCTTGTCAGACAGAAAGCATTCAGGACATTGGTTAACAAATTGTTCAACAAAAGAATCCATGCTTGGCCACCAATAAAATGTTCTTAAAATTTTCTTAGTACCAGACATACCAGGATGTCCAGAATGCGCTCTTTCTACAAGACCTTCTATCAAAAATTTGGGTGTTACAAAAAAGTTCACATCTAGTTATTAATCCATTCTCCAGACTTAACTCAGAAGACACTTGTTGAAAAGGTACCAAATCCTTACTAAGATTTCTTATTGGAGGCCATCCTTTTCTGATGTATTCTTTGACTTTTAACAGAATTACATCCTTCTTGTAGACCATCCAACCAATCATTTTCTGTAAAACAACCCAAGGAATTATCACAAGCATCTAAAGTGGAAGCAACAACACATTCATCATCATAGATGTCTGAATCACCATTTTGATTGACAAGAGGAATCCTAGACAAACAGTCCGCCCTAAAATTTGCTCCTTCAGAGATGTGTTTCACTTCGAAATTATATTCCTGTAATTTCGAAATTATTCTTACTAATCTCGAAGTTGCTTGGCCAGTTCCATTTCCATTCATCAAGAATATAAGTGATTTATGATCTGTAAATAGATCAAAACGAGTACCCCATAAGTAACTCCTGAACTTTTCCACTGCCCATGAGCAGGCTAAAGCTTCACGCTCTATAGTGCTGTAATTTGATTCAGCTGTAGAGAAAGTTCTTGAAATAAAGGCAATAGTATTCTCTTTACCTTTCACAAATTGTGTCAATACACCACTGAGAACTACACAACTCGCATCTACAGTGACAATACACTTGACCCCACAAGAAAATGGTTTTAAAGCTGGAGCATTCTTGATCATTTCTTTTACTTTTTTAAATGCTTCTTCATGAATCAAAGACCATTCATACTTCTCATTCTTTCTGGTTAAACATCTGAGAGGTTCAACCACAAATGCATATCCATGCACGAAGCGTGCATAGTACTCACTAAGTCCTAAAAAAGATCTTAGTGAGTCCTTATCAACAGGAGCTG
Source organism: Lissotriton vulgaris (assembly GCF_964263255.1). Classification (NCBI taxonomy): domain Eukaryota; kingdom Metazoa; phylum Chordata; class Amphibia; order Caudata; family Salamandridae; genus Lissotriton; species Lissotriton vulgaris. The sequence continues at coordinate 1,260,378,659 of NC_141695.1, forward strand.
GTGCAAGCATAATTGAATCAATAAGGTTCTGTTTAGGTTTAATGCCTTCCTTAGTAATTGAGTGCCCTAAATATTCCAATTCTTGAACTAAAAAATTGCACTTTTCCTTAGATACAGTCATACCTCTCTTGCTCAAGATGCTTAACACTTTTTCCAAAATTTTATTATGCTCATCTACTCCATTGCCAAAAATGAGAATGTCATCTTGAAATGCCTGCACCCCTTTGATGTCTCCAAATAACAAGTCCATTAGCTTCTGAAATACACTAGCTGCAGAAGCTAATCCAAAAGGGAGTCTCGTATATTTGAAGGCACCAAAGGGAGTAACAAACGTGGTAAGATCCTGTGACCTTTCTGACAAAACAACCTGATGGTAGGCTGACTTTAAGTCAGTTAGCGAGAAATGTGTAGAATCGCCTATTGCCATCAGCATCTCCTGGATCAAAGGCAAAGGATGGCAATCCACCAAGATGTTTTTATTCAGAGAGCGCAAATCAGCACACATGCACAACTTACCATTTTTCCGTTTAGCTAAAACTACGGCTGAAACCCACTCAGATGAATTCGTAGGTTTAATTAATCCATCCTTACACAGGCTATCCAAATGTTCTTTCAACTCTTCTCTGACACTTAAAGGTACATTTCTTACCTTATGTATCACAGGTAAGGCATTTTTTTTAAATGTAATATCATGCTCAACACCTTTCACACAACCAATTCTGTCCTCGAATATTTCTTTATATTTTTTAAGAATAGAATCCAAATCATTTGAATTCTTAGATTCTTTGCAAAGATCTATTGAAGCAATTGGAATGTCACCAAGAATTATGGGTGTATCACTACCAGGTTTTAACATGATGCCCATTTTTCCTAAATCACGCCAACCAATTATATCTCTCCCTTTCTTTACAACATAAACTTTAGTTGTTATTTCTCTTCCTAGTAGCTCTACCAAACCAGTAAAGTATCCTAACATGTTAATGTAATGTCCACCAATAGCTTTAGGATTAACATCAGCAACCAAAAGTTTGCTAGGAAAAGAATAATTAGCATAAGTTATTTCATCTAAAATGGTTATTGGCGATCCTGAATCTGCCATTACTTCCAATTTTACACCTTCAATAACTGCTTCACCTAGAGGTGCTTTGAAAGTAATCTCAGAATCAATCAAATTTACATTAATGACAAGATTACTAATATCATCTTCCATATCATCTAATGCATTTACACTGGTTTGCGAAACATTCCTATTCTTTAAAATAGTTTTGCATGCACTTTCAAGATGTCCAATTTTTTTACACTTTGAACATTTTTTTCCCTGTGCAGGACAATTTGGATTATTTCCGATGTGAGTCTTTGACCCACAACGATAACATATCAGATTCTTCTTTACAGAAATGGTTCCTTTTTCTCTTCTATAGTCTTGTACTCTTGTTTTATTGGTTACTGAACATACTGCTTCAGAATTATTCGTTCCTGATATAACCTTAGTTGACACTAAAGACCTTTCAATTCCGATAGCAATGTCAATGACCTCACTTAAAGTTGGATTCCTGCATGCTAGAAGACGTTCTTGTACTTTTTTTGAAAAGCAATGAAACACCAATTGGTCTCTTAAATAAATATCAAGCATGTCACCAAAGTCACACTTTGAAGCTAAGATGCGTAAATTCGAAACATAGTCTTCAATACATTCCTCTGCCAACTGTTTTCTTTTATTAAAACTATGCCTCTCTACCATAATGTTAGGCTGTTCATGAAATCTTTTTTCCAACCTTTTAACTGCTTCTGTGTAATCATCCCATGGAATGAACTGTCCAGGTGGTGGTTCACTTTCAGGTATGTTGTCAAAAATTTCCCTTCCTGCATCACCTAAAAGTCCATATAAAACAGCCTTTTTCCTTTCCTTAGAATAACCTTTTCCATCTATTGCAATAAGATAGCTTTCAAAAGATTTATGCCATTGTTCCCACCTAACTGGCGGTTTACCTGCACTCTGTAGAAAAGGATTTATTTGATAAGGTTGAATTTGATAAGCCATTGTCAATGTATTCCCTTTATATATATATAAGCTTTTATATATTGGCTTATTTGAAAAAGCTTTCTTTGATTAATAAATGTTTTCTCTCATATAACAAAAGCTTTAAAGGTATTCACCTTTCATTCCGATTTTTAAATAAATAGGAATACCAGCAACGATCTTTTATATTCTTAAAATATCTGCTCGATCTTTTTTTTAAATGCAGTTTCTTTCGATGTTTTCCTCTTCTTCAAAATGGCCGCTGCGTGGGGTCACGTCTATTGACCTTGCGTGATGACGAGTGCTCAGCACGTAGACACGCTCTGTTAGGCTTGCGCATTCATCTCTGCGCAATCACTTATACGCGCTGAAATCAGTCACGCGCTTCCTTCTCAAGCTGCAGTCACGCGATCCCCTGGAACATGCCTCAATTTCAAATCGCGCAGTCAACCTCCTTCTGACATCCGATGCATACGAATTAGGTAAAGTAATCTTACCAAAAGTATGTTGTCGATGTCTGTAGAAGTTGTTCTTTTTTTTTTTTTAAATCGTCGAAAAGAAAAGCCTTACTTACTTCTTGGTGGGTTATATTTAAACTCAACTGCCAAAAATAGTTCATCAAATATTTTTCGGATCCCAATCCATCGTCGCCATATTTATGTTGCAATCAAAACAACATGAAAGGCAGGAGTTGTATTAAAAGGATTTATTTGAGAATTAAAACAGGATAAGAAATACCCACAAGAAGAGGCTAGAAAGAGCGATGCTGTCGTGTCCAGATAACGGAACAGAATGACACGACAGCAAACATAATACATAGAACACAGAACACTGTACGTGTCATGAGAGAACAGTAAAGTAATTAAAGGTACAGATACAACAGGGACATACAAGTGTCTGTGGCCCCTTCTGTAATACAAAGTGCCCAGGGGGCACGCAAAGCAGGCACAAATGCCTGTTGCGCCCCCCGGGGTACTTTGTGTAATACAGCCCGGATGAGGTATTATAGAATAATGTGCACTCTCCTTGTTGGCGCCGAGCGCACCTTTCAAAAGCTCACATGGAGAGTGCACTATATTATATTGAATGTGCTGCCCCCAGGGCATCCGCGAAGTCATGATGACCTGGGGCAGCGCATTGAAGTTAAATACGGAGCAGCCTTGAGGCAGCTGCTCCGAGTTTCACTGTGCCAGTGGCAACCCACCTACACGTTTAACGGGGATTAGAGAGCCCCTTGCAGGCAGGTGCAGTGAGTGACTGCACCCGCCTGAAAGGGGATGACTGGTGGGGGGTCCCTTTGCCCCCTCTAGAGGGCTGCCATCAGGGGACGTACTGACAGTGGGTGGTGCACTGTCAGTGTGCCTCCTGACAGCTTCTTTGCCTCTGTGCCCGCGTCTATAATATGGCATAGGCGCAGAGGCAAAGAGATTCCCTCATTTGCATGGGGCCACGCATATGAGGGAAAACCCTTTAGTGATATCGCTGGCTCTATAAGTACGCCAGCGCTATCTGTAATACAGAAAGGGCAGCACAATCTGCAGCCCTTTCTGTAACACCAAAGTGCCCCAGGAGTCAGCCGCGGCCCATGGAGGGAGTTCCATGGGGCAGAAAGGTGGGGGAAGGCAGGGTGGGGGGGTACTAAACACCGGAATATGGATAATTGGAGGTAAGTAAACAATTAAATAACCAAAACAAAATTTGTAGCGCACACTGCATCACATTTTGTGATGCAGGGCGTGCTACGAAATTCGTTTTATTTATTTATTTCTTTACTTACCTCCAATTATCCATATTCCGGTGTGTAGTACCTCCCACCCTGCCCCTCCCCTGCCCCGCATTTCCACCCCACGGAACTCCCTACACGGGCCGTGGCTGCCAGGAGCACTCAAAGCGGGCGCGCGAGCCTTTTGCACCCCCGGGGTACTTTGTATAATAAGGCTCCTAGTCTTTTCCAACACTGCCAGAAGAGCTGAAAGAGAGTAAAAGCTGTAGTTGGCTTACCTTCAAAATCAGCTTTCATGCCCGCAGTTCCCCAGAGTGGCCCAATGCAGTACTTGGCCAGTGTAATGATCAAAGTAATGAAATGTGTAAGAAGTAGCAGTCGAAGTAATGATGTAGGGCGAAGTATTGTGATTAAAGTAATGGTAAACAGAAGTGATTGATTTTAAGAACTGAGCAGTTATCAGTTCTCATGGGTGAAAGGCTATAGCCTTAGAGCCTGACGTAGCGGGCTCTACCGCCATTAAAGGTCCGCTCCAGCGTTAAAGGCCCCATCTGAAGGTGAGGGCCTTTAATGGCTGGTATAGCCCACTAAGGAGGGTTCTAAGGCTATTCAAATAATTTGTAAAGCAAAGGCCTCACATAGCCCGAGGTGCTTGAAATTCCCTCTGGATCCATGAGGACTTTTATTCACAGCAACATTGATCCAGCTTCTGCCAGCCATTAGAAGCCCGGACCACTCCATTGCTTTCAATGGAGCTCTCAGCATTCCAATGTTCTAATTTTCATTCGTAGCTATTATCTACTGATTGTGCTACTTTTGTAATCCAAAATTAAAAGTACATTCCTCATCGGAGAGAGCCAACATAGGTTCCGCCTCTCCAGAGCGCTCTTTTAAGGCTGTATAAAAAATCCCATCTCAGCACCAAATGTCATCCTCTCTTTATCTAGCAACATGATATTTTATACAATAAATATTTCCTGAAATCATGCCTTTTTTCTTTTTAGCTGTCAGCTGTGATGCCATTTGCAACAAAATGACTGTTACTGGCTCTAAATTTAGCTTGTTAGATAATCCCGTGAAAATTTCAATTTACTCAGTCAACAATTACTGCTGATTTCATACTAGCAGTGCTTGCAAGATATAGTCAAGAAAAGTGGAACATGGCAAAAAAACTATAATTTGAAAAAAATACATTGGTAGTATAAGTTGTATGTATAATGTATCCCTATGGGGGAGGTAATTCCAATGACGGGATCTCATCCGGATGTAGCATTTTCTCCAGAACTTTGAGGGGTTTCCATTACCCACCCTTGATGCCCTGCATACATTGCAACATTTTTCGTTTGTGATTTCTTTGTAAGCTACTAGGTGCCAATGTTGGTATTTTCCATGAAAAGCCTGCATATGGTTTATTTGGGTAATAAAAAAAAAATCTTAATACATCGATTTAGATGTCTTCCGGCATACGATTACTGCACACTTTAGTTTCCTCTTTATTTGGAGAAAGCTATCAATCCCAGTAAAGCAGAATTCTAGCACGTCTGAGTGAACATTTGATGGTGTACCTCTACAGAATATATTTGATACTTGCTTGGGTGTTTTGCTGTCCTTTTCTTGTCTGTCTGTGCAGCCTACATGTATTTATTTTCACTGGCATTAAAATATAGATGTATATATATATATATATATATATATATATATATATATATATATATATATATATATATATATATATATATATATATACATATAAGGGCAACCTTGTGGACAGAATTTTGAGCGGCTGGCTCGGTCGCGGAGCTGCCCCGCCGCTGTCGGGCGGATCCCGAGAGCCAAGATTTATGGACTCTTGCTGATACAGAGGGGGCCTCAGCCACAGGTATATATTGGCGCTGTGGACAGTGGTGCAAACATCGCTCCTCACCTAACCAGGACAGTTACATTTGAATGATGAAAGGCAGCAGCATACTTGTTTTGACGAAACTGGGAGTCACGGCATTATTTTTGGACTACTGCTACCAGAATGCCTGCAAGACGCCCACATGGGCGTGACTCGCTATTCCAATAAATCAATTGGTTTCAATGAGCCTGCTTCTTCCGTCATTGTTAGCCAGTGAACAAGAGCGGCTAATTCGCTCGAAACGCGTATGGCATGAATGAAGAGCTGTGGGGCATACTGTGAACGGAGCTACGTGGGCGATTTGTGCTGTAACCCCTCTGTGTGTGGCGGCTCCTTAAGGGCAACCTTGTGGACAGAATTTTGAGCGGCTGGCTCGGTCGCGGAGCTGCCCCGCCGCTGTCGGGCGGATCCCGAGAGCCAAGATTTATGGACTCTTGCTGATACAGAGGGGGCCTCAGCCACAGGTATATATTGGCGCTGTGGACAGTGGTGCAAACATCGCTCCTCATCTAACCAGGACAGTTACATTTGAATGATGAAAGGCAGCAGCATACTTGTTTTGACGAAACTGGGAGTCACGGCATTATTTTTGGACTACTGCTACCAGAATGCCTGCAAGACGCCCACATGGGCGTGACTCGCTATTCCAATAAATCAATTGGTTTCAATGAGCCTGCTTCTTCCGTCATTGTTAGCCAGTGAACAAGAGCGGCTAATTCTTTAACCAAATTATGTGTTAATATAATAACTTATTCCACTACAACCAAAATCTTGTTTTGGTAGTTTCTTTTTATTTATTTACATTTTTCAAACACTTTAACAACAAACCACAGACAACAGTGACCCTTGACAATAAGAAAGTAGAGATCAAATGGTCTACTAAAAGAGCACACAAACATACCCCTCTCATGTTGCCAAACAGCAGAAGACCCCAAAGAATCTTCCAGAGGAGCTCCACCATCACACAGGTGATTCTCCTCATAAAAGGCCATCAGATCCCCTCCCCAGACTGCCACCATCTCGACCATATTTTCAAATATTTAGTGGGGAAGCCACAAGCCTTGTAGACACTCTCCTGGGCTTGTGAGCATCGGTCCATCACCATAGACCACTCCTTGAGGGAGGGGGTGGGGGTTGGCGCTTCTCCGTTTTCTTGAATGTCGCATTTAACCATCAACAAAACTAAGCCGCACAAGAGTATTGCAGCTTCAATCACCATTCCACCTATCTATTATCTTCAACAACACAACTTTGTGGTCTGCAGGGAGAGCATTGCCCACCATGCACTCATGTGCTGTGGCTCAATAGTGAAATGTAAGAGGACAATCTGTGCAGAAACGTGCCCTATGTACTCCCACATCAAGCAAGGGAGGGCACCCCACCCATCTACCACAACCTAGTGGCGTGAAAATATTCCCAGTGCAGGTTCTTACATTGAATTAATCAAAGCTGTGCCGAAATGGCCAGGACACGCTGCGTCATCTTGGCCTCAACCCAATCCTCCTCCTCACGAGTTCTCAGGTCTCTCTCCCATTTTTCCTGCAGGGTCTAAAAGGGATCTGGGGAGTTAATAACAAGGGGTGTATACACAAGAGTTACCCTTATTTTCAGTTTGTGTCATCATTAGCTGTGCCTCCAATGAGTGGAACTCAGGCACATCAATCAGGGCATCTCTATGACTATCCAGGGCATGCTTGAGTAAGATTTAATTTTAATGCAGTCTAGAAATACCCATGGGAAGACGCGAACACAAGTCAACAAGTTTAGCTGAAAGATAAAATTGGCTTTTAATTTTAGATTACAACAATAGAAAATGTAGAAAATGAACGGATAATATTGTCTAACACATGTTACATAGCCACTGGGGATTATGTTAATAATAAATAATTGCATGAGAGAATCTATAGGGACTACGAGAACAAAGATCAACTCTTGAATACAAGTGCTTAAACATTAAAAATAATGAAATGTATATTTCCCTTTGTTATCTGAACTGTAGTTAAGGTTTTTAGCTAAACTGGCTTGACTATGTTTCATGTCTACCAATGGTCTTTGTTCCAAGCTATGTATCAGGGTGGCAGGATTCACTTGAACCAATGATACCAAGTGGACCAATATCAGAGCCAGAAGATGTCCCAAGCTCCCTCTCTGAGACCCCTCTCTGTGTCTTCTAGGTTTGCAGAGCCCCAGAGCTCACAGACAGAATGTCTTAATTTTGCAGACTGCAATTGCTACAATGACAAATTTATGATTATGAAAATTCTTCCCTACCCTGTAATTGGGTAAAATATAAATTTGAGACCACATGGTCATATAAACCGCCTCCCCTGTAACAACAACATCATCGGATTCCAAAGAGTTTGAATGCAAGCAGGCCAGCAGTTAAGGGCATGTCAGAAGCCTGTAGAAAATGTATGTGAATAATTGAGGAGGGTGAAAACAAATTTACGTTTTTTCACCTAGATCTAATACTTTATTTATTTATTTATTTATTTATTTATTCAAAGTTTTATATAGCGCGAACAAGATCTTTGCAGATATCAGAGCGCTTTACAGAAACAAGGGGTAGGGGCAACAGGAGGGTGAATAAACAAACTATTGGGTACAATATAGTAGCATAATAGGATAGCAATCATGTACAGATAAATTACCAATAAACGATCAGGTAACTAATAATACAAAAACGGTGCAAAGTCTTTGATCCAGCAACAATAGAGGTCAGGTGAACTTAGGCCATAAGGATGGCTTTTACCTTTCTTAAAAATTACAGAACAAGGGGTAGGGGCAACAAGAGGGTGGTTAAACAAACTATTGGGTACAATATAGTAGTTGGTAGTAAGTGAATAGCATAATAGGATAGCAGTCATGGACAAATATAATACCTATAGACAATCAGGTAACCAATAATACAAAAACAGTGCAAAAGTCTCTGATCCAGCAACAATAGAGTTCAGGTGAACTTGGCCATAAGGATGGCTTTTACCTCTTTCTTAAAAAACTGCAGTGGAGGAGATAAGCCTGGTTTCAGGAGGGAGTGCATTCCAGATCCTGGGTGCCATTCCTGAGAAGGAGCTTTTGTATGTTTTTTCCTTCCGGAATATACGAGGTTTCAGGAGTAGATTTTTTGTACTTTTATTGGATCTCGAGCCTCCTGATATAGTCAGCTTTTGAGTGAGGTAGTTGGGTGACTTGTGGTGTACGGCCGAGTGTCATAACGGCCATTTTCAGCTGTATTCTGGCTTCAAAAGGCAGCCAGTTCAGGGATTTTAAGTCAGGGGATATATGCGAATGTTTTCTTGAACCAGTGATGAGTCTCGCGGCAGCGTTCAAGGAGGCTCTTAGAGGGGCGGTTGTTGAAAGGGGGAGTCCGCTAAGGGCCACAATTCCGTAGTCTATGCGAGGGATGACTAGGGCTTGTACAGCAGTTTGGAAGTCCTTAGCTGGGAAGAAGAACTAGATACTTCAGCGAAATGGTATACTTTTTAGATGCTGAATTCCAATATTGCCTTTAGGGGTACTATATGTATGTACTAGGTACTGCACTCTATACCATATGACTTTTGACTACCAGAAAACCCTGGAAGAGTACAACCGTCATAGTTCGCCTACCACAACTTTCCAAACAGCGACTAACAAGTTTAAATGGTAAGAGCATGCTGCAGGTCAGGGTCCTTGGGGTCCGCGACTGCTCTCAATATTCAAGACCAGAATGGAAGAGCACAGACAAAGCGAAGGCCTCAGCGCTTGAGTATGGCTTACCTCCAGCCAGTTGGAAGGCTGAGCTGAGAATATCCAGTGAGCAGACGAACAGATAGAGAAACCCAAAAAGGAGTGGGATTTTCATGAGGGAGACGCACATGGACCGAAGCTTCGCACATGGTCCAATCTCTGAGGAAAATGAGAAAAGTGAGACATGAGCTAGATATGCCTTTGGAGCAACTTATGCGCTGATTCCACTGTTGAGGCAACCACATGTGGATACAGATTTGAACAATGAAGAAGTGTACTGTGCGGACAATTTGCGGTTAAATGTAGGCAAGGATATGTGTTGTGGTTCAGTTGAAGAGCTTCCTTGTTTGTTGTGAGTTTGCTATTAGGAAGGTCTCTGTTCTGTGAGCCATTGGGCGCAGACAGTGTTTTAAAGGTGAGCTGGAGGCAGTTCTGTTTTTTGTAGATTGGCTATAAGGATATATGAGGGTGACGTTTAAGTGGAATTGTCTATGTGTTCAGGGTTTTCTGTGGCCAGATTTATGTGTTGTGGCTAAGGAGACCTTCTGTTGTACATTACATGGGGGTAGGTGTATATGATGTGAATTGGTTAGTGGCAGGTAAATGCATTGTGTGTTTGGGCCAAGGCGAAGAGTTGTGAATTATGTAGGATCAGGTTCATCCTTCATGACATGGGATATCTGGGTGCAGGCTTGTGTGTTATTGTTTGATGTGTATATGAGCTGGCTGAGGAGGGCTCTGTGTCTAGAAAAGTTTCGGTTAACAAACTGGTTAAACATCTGTTTTATGATATTATTGTGTACCAGGTCAATGTGTGGTGATTTACTTAACTGGCATGGCTTTTGGCTGTATATTAACTGAAGAATAGAGCACTATGCCGAGAGTTACATGAAGTCTGTGTTCCTTGAGTTTGTTGTATGCAGGTCTCTGTCTCATGAATTTGAAGGCTCTGAACAGCCAGTTCATTTTGCTTAGTTTTGCGAAAGACTTGCTTTGTTCTGTTTAGTATTTTTAGGTGGGCTAGTTGTGTCATCACACCTCACTTACCAGGCTTCTCTAGATGCTCCAGACCAGGTTTCGGATTCTGCCACACAGACAGCACATCAAGGTCCAACGCTTCCACCCGGTCCACCCGCTGACCTGGCGAGCCTGGGCACAGATACCCGAGGTCTGTATGGCCAACTGTTGCAATGGTCGGGAGAGGATAACCTCTGGTTACTGGTGTCCTGTGCATGCCTAGAGGAGTACAGGGCATTCATTAATGCAGACTTCTCAACTACTGTCCTAACAAAATCTATCAGCATTTAGGGAAAAGGGAAATTGTTTAGGGAAGAGCAATGAAGTTTGTGAGAGTAGATTTAAAGAAGGGCATCCACACTGTTCCATACTCATCCTCTCAGAGACAGTGAGGAATGGCCACAGAAATCTGTGTGGAAGTTGTTCTTTGTAACATCTTCCTATATCACATTGCAAGGAGACTGAATGACACAATTTGTCTTTTCCTGACATCCTGAAAACAGAAATTGATGGAGGGAATTGTTTCGATATTCTGTACTCCAGGCAGAATCCCATTACACAACTTTTGCTCACTGTTCCATGGAGTCCCTGTCTGTAATGGCACAAAGAGCCAAATAGCAATGGCATTGAATGCTGCCTGAGAAATTGCCAATCCCTCAAGTTATTTCAAGTATTTCCATCCAATACTTTTTTCTATTCTCAGTGTTCACGACATACACTAGGATCCTCGATTTGGACACTCTACATGGACGAGATGGATCACTGAAATAATATCGAGGGACAAAATATCGACTTGCAAAAATATCGTGGACAAAATATCGACAGTCAAAATATCAAGTTTGTATCTACAAACAGGTAAGTATAAAAATATTGAGTACAAAATATCGTTTAAAATAATATAGTTGTAAAAAATATCGACTTTATTAAAAACAGTGTTAAATTAAATTAATATTCAAATTTAATTACTTAAATTAACTTATAATAATTAAATAATAAATGAAAATAATAAAAATAATTTTTTACAATCTTATTTGTTAAAACATATATATATATAGTAACATACTATAATTAAATAAGATACTATTATATTACCGTACGATACCAGAAGTGTAAAAAATACTATTCCCACTCCAAAGAGTGCAAGCGTAGGGAAAGCATTGGATAGCGTAGGGGTTAAAATTACTATTCCCACTCCAGTGGGTGCAACAGTAGGGAAAACTGACCCTGAACCCAAAAAATACCCCTTTACCCAAGAACTGAAAACTGACCCTGAACCCTAAAAATACCCCTTTACCCAAAAACTGAAAACTGACCCTGAACCCCAAAAATACCCCTTTACCCAAAAACTGAAAACTGACCCTGAACCCTAAAAATACCCCTTTACCCAAAAACTGAAAACTGACCCTGAACCCTAAAAATACCCCTTTACCCAAAAAACCAAAACTGACCCTGAACCCTAAAAATACCCCTTTACGCAAAAACCCAAAACTGACCCTGAACCCTAAAAATACTCCTTTATCCAAAATTAATTAATATTATTTAATTACCAATTAATTATTAATTAACAATAACAATAAAGTAAATATATTAGCACATTAGCTGTAATTAATTTAATTTAATAATTATTATTATTTTTCCCAATTAATTAATTAACAGTAACTAAAAATTATATATATAAATAAATTACTCTAATTAATATTATTTAATTACCAATTAATTACTAATAAAAATATGTACAAAATTATATTAATTAATTAACTAATTAATATGAATTAATTACCAATTAATTATTAATTAAAAATATTTACAAACATATATTAATTAATTATTTATTATTAAACTACTCCCCTCCCTTATCCCCTATTAACCCAACATCCCGCTTCTAAACATTAACTACAATTTATATTACTATTAATAAAAAAAAAAAATTAACCTTTTTTCTACATATTATCGATATTTTTTACTTTGACTATTTATTGATATTTTGTCTCGTCAAGTTTTTTTAAGTCGATATTTTTGTACTCAATATTTTTTTATCATTATTTTATTCGATATTTTGACCAACGATATTTTTGTTATCGATATTTTATTATTGTCGATATTTTTAACTCGATATTTTGTCCATTCGATATTTTGGAGTCAATATTTTGTCTGTGCACCGGACGAGATGAGCAGGGCTAGACTGACCATACAGGTACAGGGAAAAACTGGTAGTTTGGAGAACTAGGAAGAGGTCTGGCGCAGCGGCCCGGGCGACTGACTCTGGAACACCGGGGCTCACAATTCCATCCCCGGCACCAGAGGCAGGATAGCCCAGCACCATTTGACTCTGGGCAATAGCTCGCTTAATCTTCCAGACGACAGCAGCCCCTTGAAACTCTCAGGTACTTGTTCGCACATTACAAATACTGGATTTCATTTAAATTTCATTTCATGTCATAACAGTCTACTGCTTTCAGCTAGATGTGTTCAAGGACTATTTAAGGGAAAGTGAAAGAAATGCACAGGTACATTTCTGGCTTACGGTAGAAGCATCCCAGTACCTCAAGAATATAAGGAAGGAAGACAAATGTTATTGTGGTAGATAAAGCTTTTTGGTGTGTGGATGGAAATAAAGGGTCAAATTTCAAACTTGAAGGTACAAGGTGAGGAATGTCTGGAGACTGACATAACCATGAAACAACAGTCATAAAGGGTGGATCCCTAGAGCAGCCCCCAGTGATGATTGTTGGTCCTGTGTAGATGTGGACGCTCCTTGGGATGGGTCACAACCATTGTATTGTATTTTACAGTAATTGCATTTATATAGCACTTACTACCCTTGGCGAGGCGTCAAAGAACTTTTTCGGTGAGTAGCACACTACTCCGGAACCCATAAAGGATTAGTGCTGAATTAGTATGGTGAGAGATGAACGTAATTTGAGTGGTAGATATGTTAGTCAGTTGTTAGGATTGAGAAGGGTAGTGAAGATATAAAAGAGGGAAAAAGGGTTGCATTTATATAATGCTTGCTACTCCTGGTGGGGTTGTTGAAGTGCTTTTTTGGCGAGTGGCATGCTACTCCGGAATCTAAAAAGTATTAGTCGTGAATTAGTATTGTATCTGATTGTGGATCTATGAAATACCTCCAACAATAAAAATACCCAAATGATGAGTACTACAATCTAGTTTGATTCATTTTACTAAACACGGGCAAAGAACGCAGGAAGAGCACTCCGTATCTCCTAACGCTTGAGTCATTTGTATGAGGACATATAGTGATAATGTATCACTCTCATGGGACCAATATATTGGGCTGCTCTTGTATAGTTATCTATGGAAAAGGACTTAAAGTGCAACCTAACACCACTTTGTTAGCCTTGTACCAGAATGATCAAAGAAATTTAGATTTTTCTTAGATCAATTAGTTAAAAGCACGTAACCACGAAAATGAATCTAGTAGGAACAACATGAAAAGTGCAAACATTCAATTCCCACGGGTGTTGAAGACAGAGTGACGACAGTAGCTGACTAGCCTTCCTAATCGGCATTTAGACCCCGCAGCTCCACAGGGAATAGCCTTGTGTAGAACATGGCCAGTTCGGTCCTGCTTAAAATTCCCAGTCCAAGGCAATGGTCAAAATAATTACATTTGTAAGAAAGACATTTAGAGATAACCAGATTTTTCTTAGATCAGCTAATTAAAATCAGATGATCAAGAGCAATAATCTCACAGGACAACATAAAAAGTGCACTAAACAAAATATATTCTGTAAAAGCATGCAGAATACAACTGTTTGGCTTTAAAAGAAAACGTACTTTGGATGCCTGAAGCAATACAGTATTGGTGAATATCACCACCTGAAATAGTATACAGATTTCTAAATTGTACGCAATTACAATTTTTTCCTAAAAAGTAGTAAAACAACAAACAAGAGCCATCTTGCTTATTTCTCCAGCTTATGCCTTCATCAGCATATATGTTCACTATTTAATTAATATCACAGTACCAGAAACTCAATATTTCTTACCATTGTAGCCTGGAGAACAACCCGGTTGCCCACCATGAAGCACTCTGCTAACTCCAACTCCTCTCACCCCCAGATGAAGGCTGGATATAGGTGGGCCGTAACGCGTTTCTCCGTAGGATGTCATCCCCCTGCAACTAGAAACATACACAGATCTCATGCGATCGGCCTGCTCACATTGGTCGTGTTACATCGTCATGTTAACAAGTAAGGCCCTGGTTGGCGCTCTACTTTACGCATCAGCGATACGAAAAAAAAGTTACCTGAAAGTTTTCTCGTGTTCACCTTAACTTACCTATGCTGCAAATGGGCCCAAAGCTATTAAATACATTTGGACATCTGAGGCCTTTGTGAGACTGAGTTCATAGGTCAAATGTAGGTTGTGGGCATGCACATGTCAATATGCGAGACTATTATTGGCAGGTTCTCTGATAGTTCGAAAGAGGAGATTCTGTGGTATTTAACTTAACAAGCATCATGCCAGAGGGTATGCAGCCGGTAGAGTTGGCAGAGGAAACATTGGTAGTAGAGTTAGTAAGAAAGAGAATATTTGTGGCAGAAGAAAGGTGGTAGGAGTGCGTGTCAATGAAAATTAAACACTGGTATCAAGATACTTGGGTGATGGGGGACACGCTCACGGATTATAGCACCTTAGTGGCAAAGCAAAAATCATCTGAGCATTGCAAAGAAAATCTTAAAACTCTTCCTGCAAAACACTACAAACTCCAAAACCAAACAATACAATCTTTATTAATAAAATTCGAGAAACATGCCTACAAAGCACTGCGAAAAATACTACAAAGAATCGGCTTGTTGAACTTGCGAACTACACAGAAAATCCTACAATCAAAAACACTCTACACAAAACCATGGAAACGCTGCCCAGAAAAATATACAGTTTATGCATAGAAAGTACAGTAAATTATATGTAAAACGACCATCTCTACAGCACAGAAAATCAACTCTGCAAATGAACCCTAAAACAAAGCATACAACTTATTATAGAAAACACTCCAATCTTTCCATGCCAAATTTATACACTCTGCTAACAAAGTTGATTCATATGAAATTCTAAAAACTTGACTTAGCCAACCAACAAACTATGTAAAAAAACATCCAATATAAAAAAACAACGTTGCCCATAAAAATACTAAAATAAACTTTAAATAAAACAAGCTACATAGAAAGTCTACAAAGAATTGTACAAACATGTTGTATCCTTCCTATTAAGCCAAATAAATTCAGCACTGAAACAACAATCTGTCTATCAAACTATCATACAATGGCATATAAAAAACAACAAACTATAAAATAAAAGATACTCCACAAAATATATCAAGTACGATCTATAAATCCTGAAATGTTGCCATTAAAATGTATACATTACCCATCAAATCAAAACACTACTCACATAAAATTATTATAACCTGCCAACAAATTAACACTTAGATTTTTCCCATAGAACACCATTTGCTGGCCATAGAACCAGCAAATTCGGTGTACCACGAGACTGCCAAGAAAAACACAAAAGAACCAACTGAGAAAACAATTCATTTTCCAACGAAACCATAAAACCTTCCCATATTTCCTACAGACTACCCATA
This sequence comes from Lissotriton vulgaris, assembly GCF_964263255.1. Taxonomy (NCBI): domain Eukaryota; kingdom Metazoa; phylum Chordata; class Amphibia; order Caudata; family Salamandridae; genus Lissotriton; species Lissotriton vulgaris. The sequence continues at coordinate 1,260,394,659 of NC_141695.1, forward strand.
AAAATGAAATCCCTCTCCCTATAAAACGCATTTTGTCAATAAAATCGACACACCAGTCCTACAAACCTAGCACACTGTCCCTGTAAAACCAACACACAGTCTCTCCAAAACCAGAAAACATGTAAAATAAAACGCACATAGTCAGCTGATTAGCCAACAAAATATGCGGTATGAAGCCATTAAGCCCTGCCAATCATTCAATATACAACCAATAAAACAACACAGTTTCTCTTTAAACTTAACACACTGCCCATAAAACCAAAAACACTGCCCATGAAACTTATAAATTCACCATATTAAACCAAGAGGCTTTACACCAACAATGAACAAATGTCATTCATAAAATCAACAAACGGCCCATAAAACCAACTCATTCTGCTGGCGAAGATAACAAATGCTCCTTGGTAAATAAACATACTCTACCCATACAACTATTTAACATTACACATCAAACAACATGGTCTGTGAACAAAATGAACTAATCACACTCACAAAACCCAAAAACTCAGACTAAAAGCAGTCCATAAATTCAACAAATCCAGAAGTAAAGCCCATCTAGGTCTGAAAAGGCCAGCACAGAAAGATAAGCCCTGAGTAAACTTTTGTAATATGTGTAGTGCATTCATTTAAAATGCTCCAATCCACAAGTGATACCTACTTGATATATTCTCAGAGAAACAGAAACATGAGCAAAACACATGTCCGCTGCAAGCTGCCTCCTGATGAGAGCCCCGGCATTTATTTTTTTTTTACAAATTAACCACTGACAATACTGTTAAACATAGTTTAGAAATTCCCTGCCTATCACACACATACATACACCTTCACAAACCCAGGACAAGTGTATTATGGTAAAAGATTATCAAGGGTAGAATATTCATGAACAAAATATTGAAAGGTACTTGCATATACAGAACTATAGATTTGCTATGCCTAATTTCACGTTTACATACCTTGAAGATATATATTGCCAATCTTTGTATATGTAGAGTTAGGTATAGAAAATCTGGACTTACTTACCTGGCTATACATTATTCTCCCTATTTTGCCTTCAATATTGAATCCCATTGATTTTCTGGTATTGATGATCAGGGTGAAAACCACTGGAAAGTCGCAGTGCTCTATTTCTTTCAGGGCGGCCTCCGGTAACAGAATTCACTCAAAATTAACCTCAAAAGCCCCAGTGACTCAAGGACAGTCTCGCTCAATGTCAGGAAAGTTCACTCAAAATTCACCTTTACTTCATTGGCTTCAAAGTTCTCAACTTTTTATGTTCACATATATTCTTGGTATTGAGTCACTCCAAGTGCCACTCATTCATGCCCTTGAATAGTTTCCAATTGGCGGGCAGGGGGAACAGTCAGAGTCGCTTGGCATTCTAATTTGTTCTGCTCCCCATAGATGCTGTGGCTGCCTCATTGGACAATCAGTGAATTGCGGAATCCTGGGTGACCCTGAATTTGGCAGATATTGTGCAGAGTGTTGGATGTCGTCTGTGTCAGTGACTTGGATACTGATCCACCATCAGAGATTTACTATGTGTTCGCAATGACTCAAAACAATGTCAATCGCATTGCAGGTCAGCTTTCGAACACTATTGTTTTAGAACCAAAAGTTGACCCTTGCTCATTGCCAAACTAATTTGTTTCATGAAGGAATAACCCTCTGCTAATTCCTTCAAAATGGAGCATGTCTAGAGTGGATTTAGAAACTCTCTGCAACCAGCCTTAGTGACATAGGAACAGGGTAAGTGAGTCCACAGGCGCATGGCCAGATCTAGATGGTCAACTGGAGGAACTTTCACCATACTTGACCTCCCCAGTTATGCCAAGGTTCTGGACAATAGCCATCCAATGAGGACATTGGACTGGACCAAGTAGTTGCTCTCAGTGAGTGTGTTTCACAGGTTTGACCACACTTCTGTCCAGAGCTACTTTGCCAAAGCGCGTAGGAGTTCCACAATTGCGCCTGTTAGAAAGTGGATCGTTAGTTGGAGTGGATTGTACACTCTGGCACTTATCTAAGGGCCCCCAGGACCTTAGGTCCAGCCCGTACAGTTATGCACCCAGGTCACAGCAAACAGGTGAAGTCCTTTTTCTGGCTTCCACGAGTACAGCAGTGTTCTGAAGAGGGTACAGGGGTTCCACATCTAAACACAGGGGAAGCCTATGGGTGGGGAAAACTCGGTCCACTCCATAATCAATAGGGTAAAAGCTCAAAGGGGTGACCCTACCCATTTCTTTCAGCACTGTCTGTGTGTTCCACAGTGAACTAGCCCAAAATGCCTGGCTCTACCTAAAACTAACATGGCAAAACCCTTTTTCCCCTATTTAGAGCTCCCTGTGCTCACCCAGAGACGTGACCAAGAAAATGATCACATCCCCTCGTGTGGTCACTCAAAACTGATTCTAGGGGCTGCTCCTCTCCCACTGGGATTGGTGTCTGGCTAGCTAGCAGGACAATAGAGGGGTGCAGGGCCAGGTGTTATCTTTATCTGCCTGTTCCAGGGTAGGCATCCTCTGAAGTTAATTAAGCACCTGGGCACAGCTCAGCTGGCTATCATGTCAGAGGAAGGTCAACCCCTTTTTCTTTGCTCAGCTCTGGGAGCTACTTCACACACTCAATGTGCCATTCATCTCCAGGCTGACACTTAACACTGGCAGAAAGGAACATTTGGCTCAGGCAGGAAAATGATAGCTGTCTGAAGTGTCACTTAAATTACTGTTAAAATGAGTCATTGAATCATTTTTCTAGCTACTCCCAAATTAAGTTAAGTATTATACGGTGAAATCATGTAACCCAGTGTTTCCTATGAAAGAGCTAGCTATGCCACAGTGAAAAACAACTTTGGAGGTTTTCACTTTTAGGAAATGTAAACATAAAATATACATGTACTAGGTTTTACGTACCATGAACCATGCGCTACGGGCATTTAAGGCCTACCTTAGGTGTGTCTTATAAGCATTAAAAAGTAAGGTTTAGGCCTGGCAAAAGGTATCTTTTACCAGGTTAAACTGGCAACTTTAAAACTGAACATCAAGTCTGAAAGGACAGGTCTGGAAACATGCTTCATATTGTCATTTGAGTGGCGGTACAAAATGTGCTGCAGTCCAGTAGTAACATTTACCTTAAAGACAATGTGTGCACCTTTGTACAATATACTAGGCACTTATAGGTAATCTAAATATATCAATCAGGAGTGCAGTCAATTTTGACATGCTTTTAGGGGTCAGAGCACGTACACTGGGCACTAGATAGCAGTGGGGACGGCAAGGCAAAAAGGGGCATTTTCCCATTCAGTCCCCCTAGGCAGAGACTGGCACCTTATTCACTGTCTTATGGAATAGATTCCTACCACCCTCAGGGATCACCAGCTTACATGTTGGGTCCACTTTCCAGCTAAAGGCTATTAGGGCCACTTCTGGATAATCCTTCATCAAAAGTATACTAGTCACTCTTCTGGAGTGCCCGCCAGTATTAGCTTAGTGGTGAGGCATGAGAAATCCTTTATTCGGTGTCCTGGCTGTTGCAGTCAAAACGCCTACTCTTCTCAAATAGTTTCCTTCTCCCTGGGTTCCTCCTTTCCGGCTTGTCAGGAATGTGTTGGGTCTCTTTCCCCTTCTCAGAAGTTTGGGCCCGAAGGAGTTTTCATTTTGAGGATTTTGCTCTCTTCATTTCCCTTGTGTGGGCCTGCCCCCCCTTTCTTGGAATTACTCCCTGGGATCATTTTGGCACCCTAATGCGTACCCACACATCAATTGCCCTTCCAGGTTTTCTGGGGTCAGTCAGCTTGGTGTCCACTAGATGCTGGTCTGATTCTGAAGAACATCTACTCAAGATGTGCTCTGACATAATCAAAATGTATATACCATCTTAAGTGCCAACCATGTTGCCCTTCCACCAGCCCTCCAGTGCTTTTAATTTGATGTCCACAAAACCTGCTCAACTTTGCTGTGATTCTTTGTGTGTCCCACAGAATTTGTTCCTATACTCTTCAACTGTGAGGAAGCGCAATTGGATACGAGGTCCAGCTATGTCCCAGTCAAAGAGTTACCTTCTGGCTTAGAGATTATTCTGGTTAAAAAGAGTTGTCGATGAGTCATCATCTGGGAAAGCTGCAAACTGGATTCGAAAATGTGATTGATGATGGCGCATTGCTGAAAAGCTTGGTCCCAGTGCAGTCATTAAAGCAGGAGGGAAAGTTCCAAGCAGGCAAAATTTGCATCTGTGCCCAAGAAGGCCTTAACGTTGATGGGGTGCTGTTTGCCATCAGTCCCCATGAAGCCCTTGTCATTCAGACTTAGAAACGTTTCTGGTCGTCAGATCTCCTCAGTGGGACAAACCAGCAAGTTAAATACACCTAGTGATCCAATGTCGATGGCTTCGGCTCAATGGCAGTCCAAGTCTTCCCCAGATTCTTCAGAGAAAAAGTTGGCAAAAAGTGTCTAAGTCCCAGCTTTTGCAGTTCAGGCAGGAGGAGTACACTCTGACACTTATTTCAGGGCACAAGTACCTTAGGGAGACCACTTTGGGGTCAGAGCTCACTCCATTTAAAGCCACCAGGAGGATCCAGGGCAGATCCAATTGGAACTGGAGACCACTTTGGGGTCAGAGCTCACTCCATTTATAGCCACCAGCAGGATCCAGGGCAGATCCAATTGGAACTGGTCAGTTGGGCCCCTAAGGAAAGTGGTCTTTCTGCAGCTTTTGTGATCCTGTAGTTAAGGCAACTGACCCTAGAAGTATACTTCTAAGTCAAGTCCTGTGTGCAAATGGGAGCTAGCCCACCCTTTAGGGTTTTCCTCACAGGTCACAACAGTAAGTGCAATCCTTCTTCTGTCTTCCACAGAACCAGCAGTGTTCTGAAGAGGGTACTAGAGCTGCCCAATGTATGCCCAGTGCAGCCTTTGGATAGGGGAAACTCCTGGCAACTCCCTACCCAATAGGTTTGAAGTACCCAGGGGTGTCCCTACCCACTTTTGCAGTACTCCCTGAGTGTTTTACTTTAAACTATCCTTCTCTACGTAAAATCAGCATGGCAGAACCTTTAGTCCCCTATTCAGAGCTCCTTGTGCTCACCCAGACGGATGGCTAGGGAAATGAGAAAACCCTCAAAACCATTTCTCTGTGAAGCTTCTCCCTAACTGGGATTTGTGCCTGACTGGCTAGCAGGACAATAGACAGGGCTGGCCCAGGTGTGATCTGCATCTGCCAGGATAGGCATCCTTCGAAGTTAATTGAGTTCCTGAGCACAGCCCAGATGGATATTCTATCAGGGAAAGGTCAGCCCCTCTCCCTTTGTCTCAGTTCTGGCAGTCACTTCACACCTACTTAAGGTGCCAGTCAGATGCTGAGTGACACAGAATACTGATAGAAAGGCACATTCGGCTCGCGCAGGAAAATCACAACTTTCTACAACTGTCATTTTCAAAATAGTCATGTAAAATCAGAAAAGACCTTAAAGCTGGGTTTTACATTACTAATAAAATGAGTCATTGAATCACTATTCTAGCTTCTCCCTAATTGAAGCTAAGCAATATAAGGTGTTGTAATGAAACCCTGCGCTTTCCTATGGGAGAGCCAGCCTTGCCACAGAGAAAAACAGTTTTGTAGTTTTTTCACTGTTAGGGCATGTAAAATATAAAATAAACATGCCCTACATTTTAAATACTATGCACCCTGCCCTACAGGCATTTAGGGCCCACCTTAGAGGTGACTTATAAGTATTAAAAAGGAAGGTGTAGGCCTGACAAAAAGTTTATTTTGCCAGGTTGAAATGGCAGTTTTAAAACTGCACACCCAGTCCGCAGGAAGAGACCTAGATACATTGTTGCTACAGTGGTGGCATGAGATGTGCTGACGTACTAGTGACATTTAACTTACAGGCCCTGAATACATTTTTGCACCAGATACTCGGGTCTTAAAGTTCTTGACATGTTTTTAGGTGTCAGAGCACATACACTGGGCAGCAGCATCCCAGTATGCAGAGTCCAAAAACCAAGAATAAAATGTAGCAACAAGTGGGGGTAGTTACATAAAATGGGGCAAAAAGGGGTATTTTCCTACAGCTTCCAAAAAAGCAGGCCTTTTGGCTTCAGTTCAATCCCTTAGATCCTAACAGCATTGCATTGTGTCTAGGCTCAAACGTTTTAGGACAATTCTTGGGGGTCATAAAGACCAATAAAGAACTCATAGTTTATCTATCATGTATATCCGTAAATACATCTGACTGAAGCCAAGATGAGAGGACGCCAACATCAGATATGCTCATGAACAGCATTGCATTATATGACAGGACAGAATGAACAAGGGTGTTGGCTGCTGTAGCATTTATATAGTACTTTCCACCCCTGACAAGGCAAGGAAGTGCTTTGTTTATGAAAAGCATAGTGCACATATAATATTTACAGCATTAAATACTTTGTCATGCATATGGACGTATAGTGGGACTGGACATGTGTTTTATCACGCAGTTATCATGCAGTTTGTAAGGAGCCTGTCATATAATGTGTCATCTAATCTGTGATATAAAATACTTACAAACTGTCCTAAAGTGGTTTTGGGATTGGTAATGCAGGTGATCGCACATACAGTTGTGTAGTGGTCAAGGAAACAGTCATGCGGGTGGTGAGGCCTGTGGTTATGCTAGCGTTCAAGTATGAGTTGATGTAAGCAGTGTGTGTGTATGTGTGTGTCTGTGTATAGATAGATAGATAGATAGATAGATAGATAGATAGATAGATAGATAGATAGATAGATAGATAGATAGATAGATAGATAGATAGATAGATAGATAGATAGATAGATAGATAGATAGATAGATAGATAATCAGTAAGGGGATATGGAATACTCTGCAAATCTACATTCACAGATAACAGGAGGAAAAGTAGAAGGGAAATCGTGCCCATGGGATTTTCCTTGCCAGAACCAATGAACAGTGCTTTTTCTAGAATTTTGCCAAATCAACAATTCTCTTTCAAGTCAGGAAAGTGTGGAGAATGTATTGATTTATGGTGACCAGCTTTGTCACTTCTTTGAAGTGGTGTTCACAAGTGCATGGCAAAGAACTTTCTTTTTGTTGAGCTGTATATATAAATTGTATCTGTTTTCATATAATTGCAGTCGGTTATGTGCATTTGTGGGTATGTTAGTGTCAACCGCCTTAATAGGCCAAATGGCCAAAACATTTAAAGAAGGTAGCTAGGCAGAGGCTCCATCATGTGTTGTCTCAGGAAAAACATACTGTTTTCAGGAGCAAGCTCCTCGCAGTAGTTCTACTGGTAAACCACAGTGCCACCCTCAAGCAACCCCAACAATTTCACCTACACAGAGTTTTCTTTAGAGGGAGGAAAGTAAGCGGGTCCAGTCTGCAAATAGGGTACCACTTGGACAGTGTTTGATCAAGAGATCTGCTTTGTGTTTCCTGCTGGGTAAAAGTTCTCAACCTAGAGAAGGAACAAAGAGAAGGAATAAATCAGATTATTTTATTTATAAGTCAACAGCATGATTGCTCATTCACAAGACTCCTAGACTACCATCACTTGCTAAACCTGGCCATCCCATAAGAGCTGTCAGTTTTCCAAAGGAAATAAACAAATACATATTCTCATACAATGCCAAGATTTCCAAAAACAACCATCATCATCATCATTAATTCTTTATTTCGGTTAAGTAACCATAAAAGAATACAATACAATATTAAAAACATCAACATATACATCGTGTACTGGTAATCCGAAGAAAAGCTGTTTAAGATATGCATATATACTTCAGCATTTGAATATGTAAAAGAATTGGCTAATAACAGTTTAAAGAGAGTTAAGAATTCTTCCAAAAACAACCACTGCGTTGGGGAGAGAATAGATTAGCTGGTTTTCATGATGACCATTGACTGGGAAACCTGAGCTGTAAATCTGATACAGACTCTGGAATCTTCAAAAAGAGACTCAAAAGATGCAGGTAACCAAGGAAATCCAGAGACCTAAGAGCTGAAGGGGATGAAGGGGAGCCAAGAGACAGCAGAGTTCCAAGAGGCAAGGTAACCCTGAAAGCCCAGAAGAAATGAAAGAACCAAAATATGCAAGAGGACCACAACAACTGAGGAATGAGACACAAGAGGGGTATCCACGATATCCGACAAATGTAGGGAATCCATGACATCAAAAATAACCATGGAACCCAAGAAACAAAAGGAGGGTGTAGGGGATACAAAGAACTGTAGATTCAGGGGATACAGGGTATTAGGGGAACCTAAGAAAGGAAGGTGGACCAGGAGATCCAACAGACAGAGGGGATGTCAGAGACCATAGGGGATCAAGGAAAGATGCAGTTTGAGGGGGACCCAAGACATATTGGGATATCTCAAAAACCCATGTTATGCGAAGACCCAAGAGCAGCAAGTGACAGAGGAGAACCGCGCAATGCAGGAACGCCAGGCAGGAGACCCAGGAGATAAAGGGATCCAAGATATCCAAGAGATACAAGGAACCTAAGAGACAAAGGGAATCTGCAGGGGATCAAGAAGGCTCAAGATAAACAGGAGACCCAGGAATTACAGGGAGCCAAGATACAGATAGGATAAGGAGACCCAGGAGATGCAATGGATCCAGGACACCCAGAATTTGACAGGGACATAAGCGACACAGGGGATCCAGCAGACCCAAGATTTCAGGTGGCTTGAGCTTTGCAGGTGAAACGGGAGACCCAAGAGATTCCGGGTATCGAAGAGAACCAAGATAAGCAGAAATTAAAAAAACGCAAGAGATCCAGGGGATTCCTAAGATCAAGTGCTGGACATCCAGAAGACCCAATAGATGAAGGATACACAGGGTCACATGGGGTTCCTGAGAGGAGATTTGTGAGAGAAGGAGATGAAGATCTATAAGATTATGAAATACCATAGAGCCAAGAGATACACATAAGAAGAGGGGCTGTAGGGAACAAAGGTCGGTAAATAATGCAAAGAGTCACAAGTCAGCCAACCTGTCATAATCGCCGTTTTGAAACCAGTTTGCTGATTTGTATAAAGCAGAATATTATAGAAAAGCAGGAAGACCTGCTCTAAGCACAGTGTGTTGTGTTACCAGCATCATATATGCCACTTTTGGCATTTGAGTGGCAGAATAGAACTTCCAGTGCCCTTTTCAAACATACTCAGATTTTCATCAACTGGAGTGAATTTGTCCTGGCTATTGTTTTGTTACTGGCATTTGTATTACACACAATCTGCCAATGGTGTGGCATTGCTTCACATTCTATAGTCAACACTGGTTTGTCCAACATATTGCTTAACAATGTACAGGATTTCTTAAAATAGTGTACTATGTGTAAGGGGGAGTAATGCGCGTGCCAAACGATTTAGGCTTTTGTTTTGCTCTACTAGGGCAAACAGTTGTTTATTCCTGGCCTGAACAGACTGTTCTCTCGACAAGCATGGGCAACCAAGGATACAGCTTTGATGCAGGCGTGTGCATGTGGGGGTGTGATATATCTAAACTATTTGTTCCCAATGATTCAAAAATGTATGGTGCTGTGGTGAGAGGGGTGTGCTGTTTAAATGCAACATTGCCAGCTGTGTGCCTCTGTTGCATGTTGTGAGCATGAAGAAGTTTTGAAGTCTGGCTCGCGTGCCCTGTGTAAATGTGTGCAAATGAAAGCCTCAGTATAGCAAGATGCCCTGGTGAAAGGCGTCGCATGGCCCACTACCAGTAAACGTACATCTAAGGTGCATGGATGTGGAGAGTTCATCAATGAACTCCATCTGGAGGTAAACTAGTGCTTGGCGACAGTCGTAATTACAGCACCAAAACACACTGCAGCGATTCAATTGAAATGACAGAGCCCACTCTGCTCCGCCTCCGAAGCACTCACAGCAAATTACATGTGCATAACAGCTACCCCCAAAGGATCTGATCAAACCCAAAGACCCTCCTCCGGTGTGCATTCAGAATATCGACTCCAGAATATCAATGAGACACAATATTGACGACAAGACATAGAAAAAAAATGATAGGCTAGTCAGTCTTGAATTTCGATCCCTTCCACCACTTATACATGTACTCACGCAGCGCATATGTCTTTAAGGCAGGTGGCAGTGGCATTAAGAATAGTAAATCTATACTTCGCTATATGCAGGGCTAGAGTGGGTGGACGGCGTACCCCCACTTATTTTACCGGTTGGACGCCGTCCCCCCTACCAAACAGCTGGACTTCACTCTTTGGCCTCTCTGGGACGAGGTCGGAGCTCATAGCACGCTGCACACGTGCTGGCTTCGCAGATGCAATCGCATCTAAGGGGTGAGCAAGGGGAGGCAATGAGCCCGATGGTGCAAGCCACCTTTCGTGACGTCACTTCCAGTCGTGACGTCGCTTCCGGTGACAGCGTCCCCCTACTTCTTTTTGTAGGACTTGTGCCCTGGCTATATGCACTTCCCTTTTGATATTTTGTCCCTCGATATCCTTGCACCACAATATTCTGGGCTCGATATTCAGCAGGGCACTACCTTCCCACTCCCCGACACCTGCAATGCCATTAACAACCGAGGTGACACTGACAGACAGGTCCCTGCTCGAGTCACATTTGCTGTGGTCAGCAACACAGCCGCCCCACAGGCCCTGGCCCTGGGACTGGAGCAGGAGCTTAGCTTTCGGCACAGCGCACCGGAACCACCGTTGTGAGAGGTCCACTTTACCACCATTTTAGCTTTTTTTAAAAAAAACTAAATAATAGGTGGGTGGTGGCCAATTACCTTGCTTGCATACGGATATATGGCATTCTAGCTACGCCACTTGAATGGAGCCCCACGACGGAGTTGGTAGACGCCAAGGGACCTGTGACCTGCTCCGCCTTCCCCAGACTGCGTCACTAACCTCTGACGCACTGCGTGACCTGCACGTTACGTCACTCTCCGTACAGAGCCGATATGGTGCGTTTCTGCTCGGCATATCCTTACCTGGGAGAGCTTGTGCAGGCAGCCGTGTCCAGGACCCGGGAAGCACGGCCTCTTTCAGTCGCACTGTGAGGGGAGGGCTCGTGGGGGCATCTTTATACCCCAGAGGAAGGGCCGAAGTCTGAGGTGAGGGCGCATCCACGCCTCCATTTCAGTCTGGCCCCTGGAATCCGACGGAAGACATTTCTCAAGGTTAATGTCTAACCGCAGTCTTCAGTCGGTTGGGAAAAATGCAGGAGCACAGAGAAAAGAAACATAATCAGTCCTAGAGCAGGTAGGGCACATAATCAGTCCAAATAAAAACGACAGACACAGTAAGCAGGTCCAAGACCCAATTGTGCCCTCTAAATACAAATATCAGGTCCTACACTCAACTTTTCCCTCTGGGCAATCAGTCGTGAGTGACACCGAACTTCATTGTAGTCCCATATGTCAGGCCTGGCCCTGACCCGCTGTTCCCTTAAGGTACATTGTTTAAGCCTGGCACCCAACTGATTCCAGTGCTGACACCTAACTGCTCCACTACACACACACGTCAGGCCTGGCACCCAACTATTCACCCTAGGCACATCGGTGAAGCCTGACACCCATCAGCTCCCTCCGGATACAGATGTCAGGCCTGACACCCAAGTGCTCAATCTAGACACATGAGTCGCGCCTGACACCCAAATACATTGTAGACCGGACACCCAACTAATTCTTCTAGACTCGACACTCAACTAATCCCACTTCACACGTCAGAGCTCAGCTGGCTCCCAACTATTCACTCCAGACACATCGGTGGAACCTGACACCCAACTGCTCCCTCTTGACAGCTCATCTGGCCTGACATGCAACTGCTAAAGGTATACACATTGAAAAACAAGGGCCCAACTGCTAGGAAGTAAACATCCTCTGTCGAGGTCCATTCTGGGACTCACAGTAATCCATATGTAGGCCCCCATACCAAAGCAGATGCATTTCTACCAGGTTGTGCTAAATCCATATTTCCCTGCTGTCATAGGGAACGTCAGCGGTCAGTGGTCTGGTCAGATCCCACAGTCCTTGGGCCAAAATCACATATCCTCAAAAATCATAATTACAGGGAACTTTGGCCCTGCTACTGATGAGGAAGCTCTGGGGGGACCCTGGACATAGTTATGGGCAGATTCCATGGCTTCCCCTGGGCTGTAAATTCTGTGGGAAGTTGCACTGGACTAGGCGGGTTGGCGTCTGTGGAGGTCGGGAGACAGGAAGTTGACTCCCTCCTTCCGCCTCAGACACACACACGTTGTTCCAAGTTCCCACCAGCACATCGAAGGTATCCAATTCGCAGTGAAGCAGATTACTCTATGGAGAAATGGACGGATTTCCACAGTAAAGCTGAGACAGAGTCAGTCATACTCCAGCAAAGAGAAGGCCAGAACTTAACTTTGAGGGTCCTGGAGGAAAAGAGTGACAGACCACTTGTCGGAGACATTCAAATTATTGAAGGTTCCACAAAAAGTTGTATTGTCTTTGGAAATAATATATTCGAATTAGAGAGCACAAAATATGTTTTATGTATTTATCTTTTTTGTCTAGCTTAAATGTAGACTGGGTGGACGTCGGGGCGCTATACAACACGAACAATGGTACAAAATGTATCATTAATAATAATGAAAACAGTTGGCTCGGATGTTACTCTCAAAAAGGCCAAAAGAGCCAGGGATTAGAGGCCTGTATAATCATGTAATTGTAATACCCTAGAGGTTGTGTTTCTGTAGATTTCTTAAAGGAAGCATTCTGCAATTTTCGAGATTAACTGATAACAAAGTGGAGGAGTGTTCTTAGGAAAATGTGTGAGCTGTGCCACATTTGTGCATGTGAGGGCCACCTGGGCTTTCCTTGGGACCAGGACCTATTTTTCATCATCAGACATTGGCCACGAGAGAAAGGCTGAAAAGGGAGAAAGTAATAGTAAGAAAATACAGGAAAACAGAAACAAAGGGGAGAAAGTTTGAAAAAGAACCTGCAAGAGTGATAAAACGAAACAGGAAGTGTAGGGTGGTGGAAGAAAGAGGCTTGAGGTGGAATCAAGGCTAGGGAGCATATTTACAAGCCGCTAGCATCGCTATTTTTATGCTTCTGTGGCGCTGTATGCAGACCCATATTTTTAAGGCTGCGCTAAGCCACTTTGCATGGCTTAGCACAGCCTTGTAAATATGGTCCTTTGTAACACAGTTTTCTGCAGCTAAGTGGCGTGCAATGGGTGTTGCTGTGGGCATTCCCAGTAACACCCATTGCTTTATGACACTGCTCCATATTTACAAGGATCTGTAAATCTGAAGCAGTGCCAAAAACAAACGCCTTTCAAAAGGAGGAGTTAATGTGGCGCAACAAGGAGAAATACTTTTACATCTCCTTGTTTTTTGCTCTTTCAATGAGTGCTGCATTTTGAAGCACGCATAGAAGGAGCAAAATGCCATCAATGATTGTTTTTGTGCAGGAAGGTGTACCTTCCTGCGCAAGCACAATTATCCCTGCAACGCGGGTGCCCTCGCACCAAGGGTGCCTGTGTTGGCGCTAGGTAACTTTTTTAGTGCCGGTGCAGGGGTGAGCAGAGAGATGCACCATTTTCTTGTTAATACAGTGCATCCCTGCATTTTGAAAATGCTGCAGCTCAGTGCGGCAAAATAGCTTCCAACACGGCACTGCGCCATTTTCATACAAATATGCCCCCAGGTCTCTTTGGTATTTCAGGTACCCTCGCATTCGGCAGTCCATCCTCCTAAGAACTCATTGCACTACTTTTCTTTTATTTTTTTACAAATTAAACAGTGGCCTCATTATATGTTCCCTGAAGCTGTACCCCTCCTGGAGAATCCTAGGAGAGGACAGGTTCAAGAGACTAGAAATGGCCCAAATGTTACCTGAACCAGGATGGCTGGTTCTGGAAAAACAGCCCCAGGGATCCCAGGTTCTGAAACAACAGACCTGGTTTCACAGATCCAAACTGCTCTTGGCGCTAGGGCAAGGACTGCAGGTAAAGGTGCAGCGCTTCACAAAACCCCCCCACCCCCTCCTGCAACATGGGGAAGTAGATAATGCTCCACCCTTCTCTGCACTGCCCTCCAAAACCCCAACTGTCCTAAGCACCTGTGGTAAATGGCAGCAAAAGAAGGCCTGTTGTTTGGCCTGACGGGGGATGATGTGGAAAAGAACCCTTCTTTACTGGGTATGCATGTTATTCCTCATTCCAGGTGAAATAATGCATAATCGGGATCAGGCATCTTCTTAGTAGTTCTCAATATCGCTGGGTTGCCTACACTGGTTTTTTCTTTTACATATTGCAAAGGCAGATTTTTTAGTGTTTTATATTGCGCAAACTAGACCCGAGACATCGGGTATCAGAGCACTTTACATGAGTACCAGTTTCGGTACATGAGGACACATTCATTTGTGTTAGGAATGGTGAGATTAAGTGATTTGCCCAGGATCACAGTATGTTGAGCGGCCTTGCCAAGACTCGAACCCAGTACCCCAGCTTCGAGGTCGACCACTCTAGCCGTAAGGCCACAACCTCTCCCCAGATGGTCCTTCCGCCTGTTTTTCAAGGAAGGTGAGATGCAGTCGGTTTGGTCTATATTCTCTTTTGCAGTCTTGGTCAAGATTTTGAAGTGAATCCGGAAGACTGGGTCAAAGCAGAGGATTTAGGAGGCTGTAGGGGGAGTCAAAGGTCATAGTATGAGGCTGAGGCATGCTTAAGGGTCATCGTCATAAGAGCTCAGGAGATCTCAGTAGAAGCCTTTATGAGACTGGTGATGGGATCAGGAGGGAGAGATCAAAGTATATGAGGATGGAGAGGGACCTTAGATAAAGAATCCATGACATAGGAAGAGAAGGAGCTCAGACACTGGCATCTTGGGGATTGGGGAGGTCACAATAAACCTGTGCTCCAGCTCCATTTGTCCTTCCTCCCCACATGGGTCCTCCAACACAGCTTTTGAATGCAGCCCCATGCCAGGATGCAAAAACACCCAAAAAACTATCACACCACACCTTGACACACATACAAATATATCGAAGATGGTGTTATGTCTTCTTGCTTTAAGGATTCTGGAATGTCCAATCAACATTTCAAATTAGCATATTTCTACTTGACGTGTCAGTTGATGCTGGACTACTGTTTACAAAAAAATGGTTTTTTAACCACATCGCTGCTGTGGTTATTTTTCCCCTGTGCTGGGAATTGCCATTTTGCTGGTGTCATGACGAGCTCAGCTCGTCATCAGCACAGCTCAACTGTGCCTCATGACGAGCTGAGCTCGTCATGAGCATGGAAGGGGTTAAAGACGTAGTTTATTGGTTTTCTGCACAGTACACACATACACTTGGATATCTCAATGCCCCCAATAACATCACTATATTGGTGGGAAATCCCCAGTCCGCTGTTCATTTACATGATACACCGTTGTATGATCCCTATGATGTCTGTATACAAACTAAACATATCCCTTTGAATTACACCCTCCCCAACTTACTTATAACTTGCAAAATATACATTCCTTCCCTCCCTCCCATCCCCCCCCCTCACCGACGCTTACACCCGTATCCATTCTCTGTAATTGGTTCACTCAGGAGGTGCTATATCATTGTTCGCTCAATGTTCCTGTCATGTCTCGGGACGTTCCTCATGTTATAATCTAGTCTACTCTCTCATCCTTCTGTTCGTATTCTCGCAGTGCTTGCACTAATATCTCCCATTTTGTCGCCACCTCCAGCTCTCTGTCATTGTTACGTCTGCGCGCTAGCTGGTACCTTAGCGCACTCTTACTATTTGCCCACTTCGTGAACTCGCTCCTCCATCTTTTGCTGCTAGGTCCCACTGTTGCCTTCCAGTGTTTCGTGATTTCGCGCTTCGCTAATATGAGCCCCATATCCACAAATTTGCTTGTTATCTTATTCTTGGATGTGTGGGGGAACCAGTGCAGGACCCTAGTTGCCATATCAAACACCAGTTGTCTCTCTGTTATCGCATTTAGTGTGTCTCCTACTTCCTTCCAATATAGTCCCATCGCTGGGCAGGACCACAACATATGTTCTAATTCCACCCCAGGTCGCGTACATCTGAGGCATGCCGCCTCTGTGTTCTTAAAAAATGTTTGGATTTTCCCCGGGGTCAAATACACCCTGTGGAGTATGTAAAAGTGCACCAGTTGGAACCTCGCATTCCTCGTGCTCTTCCAGGCTCTTCGCACTATCTGCGTCCAAGCAGCATCAGGGATTTCTTTTCCTATGTCTACCTCCCACTTTCCTTTCAATGTCTCCAGGGGTGCTAACCCTTCGTTGCGCATTCTAGAATATAGACACGTTACTGCCTTAAAGGTCTCAGCAGCCATCATAGCATATTGGCATGCCATTGTGGTCTTGGGCTCCGCCAATCCCTCCCGCCGGTGTGCCTGTATTGCTCTCGTTATCGCTGCATGCATCAGGAAGTCTCCACATGGTAGATCAAACCTTTCCTGTAACGTCTGGTATGGCAACATGGACCCATCTTCATATAGGTCCTCCACCATTTGAAGTCCCTCCTCTTCCCAGGATTGCAACTGTGACCAATCTCCACCGTGTGGTAGCGCTGTCACCATTCCAATCGGAATTTCCGGTGCATATGGGTGCAATACTCCCGCCCTACGCTGAGATCGATTCCAGCAGAGTCTGAGTGTTTTCTCCTCCGTTAGGAGATCCCTAAGGTCCAATTTCTGCGGCAACGTGATAAACGATAGGATGTGGCGCGGTGTTCCCCTGCCTCTTCCTTGTTCTGGCCCTCTAAATTCTCTCGCTACAGCTTGTGTGAAAAACTGTAGTTGGGCTGCTAAATAATATATCTCAAAGTCTGGGACCGCCAGCCCTCCTTCAGCCTTAGGTCGTATAAGCGTTGCCTGTGCCACTATTTGTCTGCCTGCCCCCCAGAGGAAAGACAACACCATTGATCTCAACAATTTGAACGTGGAACTCGGTACCCACACTGGCAGTGTTCTAAAGTAGTATAAAAATCGTGGAAGTGCTATCGTTTTCAATAGTGCTATTCGTCTCGTCACTGACAGTGGGAGGGTGGCCCAAAATGCCTTACTGCTCTTCAATGCTCTCACTCCGTGACCCACGTTCCCCTCCAGCATGTCTATTGCAGTGTGGTAGATGTGTACTCCCAGGTATTTCAAACAGGTGGGCTCCCACCTCACTGCTCTAGCCGCGTCAGATCGGGTCTCCCCTTGTCGCACCGGAAACAGGCACGTCTTAGACCAGTTTACTCTCAATCCCGATACTTCCCCAAAGCTCGAGAGCAGATTTCCAGCTTTCGTTAACGCTTCTCCAGCATTCTCAAGGAAAAGCAGCAGATCGTCTGCGTACAGCGATATGTACTGTTGCCCCTCTCTACTACCCAGCCCTCCATAGTGGTCTCCCGACCTAATCGTAACTGCCAATGGCTCCACCGCCAAGGCGAACAATAGCGGGGATAGCGAGCATCCCTGTTGTGTGCCTCGGGCTACCGGATATTGCTGAGATATCTGCATGCCTACTCTCACTCTGGCCACCGTCGACGTATACAGCACCTTCGTCCACCGTAAAAAGCCCTATCCCAAGCCAAACCGTCCCATTACTTCGTATAAGTATCCCCACTCTAAGCTATCAAACGCTTTCTCAATATCTACTGATAATATCATTGGTTGTTGCCCCTCTGGGTGGTCTTCCTCTAGTAGCCGGGTCAATCGTCTAATGTTCATCATTGTGTTTCACGTAGGTATAAAACCAGCTTGATCTTCATGGACCAATCTGGTCATATATTGTAACAGTTGGGTCGCTAAGATACTGCTCAATATTTTATAGTCGGTGGTTAACATCGACAATGGCCGATAAGAGGCCGTGTCCCTGTTCTTCCGACCTGGTTTCAACAATGGGATCAAGCTGTCAATAAAGTTTTCCCCTTTGGGTGAACTTAAGAGTAAACCACCGTTTTATACTAGACATACAGAAGATTCGCCCACTTAAACACAATAAGGAGCAGTAAATGATAAGCATGAATCAGTCATACAAAAACCTTGTACATTTTATTCATAGATTGGGGCATTTATCCTAGCTCTTTTGCCTCTTTATAGACCTCCTGGAGTCTCGGTGCCAATAAGTCAACATATTTCCCATAGAATTCTATGGGTAATCCATCTAATCCCGGGGTTTTGTTACGGGCCATCCGCTTAATGGCGCCCCGAATTTCTCCTAGTTCTATTTCTTTCCCCAAGTCTTTTGCCTGTTCTGGGTCGAGGCCTGGTACGCGCAGTGTCTTCAGGAAGACCTTGACGGCAGGGCTCCAGCCCGTAACATGCTTTTATATAGTTTCTCATAGTAGCACTGGAAGCACTGTAGGATCTCATTTTGGGTGTTAACTATCGTCCCCGCCTCAGTTTCTAACTCCAGGTTGGGGAGTTTTTTTTTGTGGGATTGGCTAGCCAGGCCAGCAAAGTCACTGCTTTGTCTCCCTCCGCTTGGGCCCTCATCGTATAAGCCTTATGGTCAAAGCTACGTAAACGTTCCATTTCCGTCGCTACTGCTACTTTCGCTGCACTAATCTCCTCTTGTAGTTCAGGGTGGCACGGTCTCGCTAATTCTGCCTTCCGTAATTGATCTTCAGCTTTGTTAAGATCACTTAAGATCCCGCGTGTTTCCCTATACAGATCCCCCTTACTACCACCTTGAAGGCGTCCCATTCCATTGCTCGCGTGGCAGTTGAACCAGCATTCTCCGCAAAGTAATGGGTAATTCCTTCCTTCAGCGCCTCGTGGAAGACCTGGTCGTCCATTGTTTCGGGGTGTAGTCTCCACGTGGGGACACATGAGATTCGGGTCATCCATTGCATGGTAAACAGCAAAGGATTATGATCTGAAATCGTTCTAGTCAAGTACTCAGATTGTACTATAGCTGGCATAACCGTAGAGGAGCACAGCACCGTATCTAATCTGACGTGCAACTCGTGCATTCCTGAATAATAGGAGTAGTCACGGTCGAGTGGGTGTTGCGCGCGCCAAGCGTCTGTCAGCCCCCATCTTATCTGCCAATCTACCCTACCTTTGATCACCCGATGTGTTGGGGAATCGGCCAGTGGTGGATGCGATCTGTCTAGTGATATATCCGTTATGGAATTGAAGTTGCCTCCCATCACAGGGGGTCTTGTCAGATAATTTGCTAATGTGCTAAAGTCTCAGACATCCTCGCCAGGAAGTCCAATTGCTCCACATTAGGTGCATAAATGCTACAGAAAGCAATGTCCCTTCCCCTAAGTTTCCCAATAATGGCAACAAACCTGCCCCCCGGTTCTATCGTTTCCCTAGTCAACTGAAAAGGGACCCCGCTCGAATCCATATCAGTGCTCCTCTAGCAAAAGCTGAGTATGTGGTGTTGTACACTTGACCCCTCTGCCTACGCTGTAGCTCTATACCTTCAGCCTTAGTCAGGTGCGTTTCCTGGAGTAGTGCAATGTGTATGCCCCTGCGAACTAGATAGGCGTGAATTTTGTGTCGTCTTGTCATGGTATGAAGTTCCCGCACGTTCATCGCAAGTTAGCTGTGTCACCCATTCTCCATTAGTGACCTGTGTAGTAAAATTTGTAGCTCTGTGTGTGCATCGGTGATTCCCCCTCCCCAACTTCCCCCCAAACTCCCCAAACATCCCACCCCTCCAAGAACAGGACCTAGGAGCTCCATTATAGTTCCCATCCAAACCATTATAACTTCCTAAGAACTATGAAGCCCAGCAGTAGACACTGCAGGCACACCTTAAAGGCGAAGAGGGGGGCTCATGTACCAACGGGTAGCTACCCTTCTCCTCCTGTTCTCGCTGTCCAACTGAGCCCCTAATAAGTGGACCCCTTTAACAACCCCCTCCCTCACAACAATATAGAGCCACACCCCCCCCGATACCCCACACCTGGGAGTTCATGTTGGCTTCAAGTCCTCATCTCCGCTGTCTTCTCAGGCCTGTACACCCTTCATCCAATATTCCCTCAGCCATCCCTGGAGTGACCTTCGGTAGACGCAAACTGTCCGCTTCAGATCGTTCGTAGTCGGATTGGTGGTTGTCCTTCTCCGATTCTCTACCTTCCGGCGAATGGGACTCCTGCGCACCCGACATTGTGGATACCACTGCCAGCACATCTCGTCGTTCCGCTTCTGCTTGTGATGAAGATGGTTGTCCCATTCTCCGGCTGTCTTTTGCGGAGTCGACGCGACTTTCGCTGAGGTAATCCCTCCGTCATGATCTGCGGTACTCGCCCGCCATCGTCCTTCCCCGCCTTGTATTGTTCCAGCCAGCCACAGGCATCTTCCGGGGTATCAAAGAAATACGTTTTACCATCAACAATGACCCTCAGCTTGGCTGGAAAAAGGAGGGAATATTGTAATCCCTCACTGCGTAATTCCCTCTTGACGGCCAGGAAAGAAGTTTGACGGCACTGGGACTCATAAGTGTAGTCTGGGAATATATTTACCCTACTATTCTCCACCTGATAAGGGCCAACCACTCGTGCTTTCTGTAGAATCAAGTCCCGGTCTCGAAAGTGTAATAGCCAGGCTACCACCGGTCTCGGAGGTCGTCCTTGCTGTGGCTGTCGGGCCGGTATCCTGTGGGCTCGTTCCAGGGTGTAGAAGTTGGGCAGGCCCTCTGGTGCCACCCTTGTTTTAATCCATTCCTCAAGGTACCATACCATGTCCGCCCCTTCAATTTTCTCCGGCTGACCCACTACCCGGATGTTGTTCTGCCGATTGCGTCCCTCAGCATCCTCTGCTCTTCGTTCTAGGGCGTCCACGCGCTCCTGCATGTTCGCCACAGTGGCTTTGAGATCTTTTTGCGCTGGTTCGATGGTTTGGAGCGTTCCCTCCATCACCTTGACTTTATCGACTAGTTTACCATGATCGGCCTTCAGTAAGCCCAGTCCTATGGTTACTTGCGATATGTCCTGCTGAAGGGCTGTGCGGGTATCAGCTATGGCCCTTAGTATTCTATCTAACTGTTGCTGTAGATGGGGGTCCCGCATCTGTCCAGGTTCTATCTGCTCCTCCCTTTCAGTTGGCTCGTCCTCCATAGTCGTCTGAGTGACGCTCTTGCTGCCCTTTAGCTTCCCCATTGTCAGGTGCTCTAACAGCAACCAGAGCGTGTTCCGCCCCAGTGGATAGTGCTGTAGAGCTGATCTCTAGGGTATATGGTATAGCACAGTTCCCGCAGGTTGCAAGCCCCTGCCCCGCTTGTTCCGCACTTCAGACGGTCACAGCCTCATGCACAGTATGGCACAAATTGGCACCACGCAGCTCCGCTCCGATCCCGAGCCCATTGGTAGTGTAACTACGCCAGTAGCAGTTGGCGCCAGTGATCCGCGTTCTTCCGCTCCTCATCCCCTTGTACGACCTCCTGGGATACCCCTGCCGGTGGTTGTATCTGTTGTCATCCTGCAGTGGCAGTTCCTATGGGAGGGTAGTGGGGGGGGCTCTCACCATGCCCTACCTCCAGGGCGCTTTCCTCCGTTGGCCTCAGAGCTTATGTTTGTGTCATGCCTCAAGGTTTTAATTGCCCCCTGTGTAATTTAGTGCCTGTTCTTTGCCCTGTTTTATATATTATTATTATTATTTTTTTCCCCAGAAGGGGGGGGGGGGGGGCACCAGGACTTTTCCCCCCGAAGCTGTGCTATTGCTCACAGCTGTTGTCCAGCACCCCAGCGCCGCTTTCCACTTTGCCTGCAAAGGTGTCCTAAGCTGTTGCTGGGAGCGTGTTAGCTCCTGCAATTGCGGCGTCCTCGCGTTCCCCGTTGTCCTGCTGGCTCACTGGCATGGAGTTCCCTGCTCCTGCGCCTCTGGTTTCGCTCGCCTATGCCGCCAGCCCCACTCAACACTTCGTTTCTGGGGACTTCACCATTCCGCCGTCCAGCCGCCCGCATCGCTCCTCTTCTCCCCGGCAGTGGTCACCGATGTCGTCACCGCCTCCCGGGGCGGCAGCAGGGATCTCCGCTCGGCAGCTCGGCAGCCTCAGCTACGTCCCCACTGATGTCTTGGGTTGTTCCGGTCCGCGCCCTTCTTTGGCTATGGGTCGGAGGGATCGCCGGGTGTGTCTGCCAGCTTCCGCCTCATGAGCAGGCGTTTGGCCAGCCCTTGGTTGCTCTACCTTCCGCAGCTCCTCGGGATCTCAGCTTTCCGCCGCAGGCGCCATTTTGGCTCTCCTCTCGCGGCCCTCCGGTCAGCTCTTAAGTGGGCTCCTGCTGGTCTCCAGGTCGGTCAACCCCTCCAGTTCCCGGTCCCAAGGGAGGGTCTTCCCTTCCTCTACTGTTTCACGGGAGATAGAGGTCCGGATCTCCGGCTATTCAGGATAAATATGGGCTCAGTTGCGGAGCCCTCCGCTTAGGCAGCCACCCTTGTCGGCTTCCAAGCCACGTCCCTGCTGGACTACTGTTGCTGTAACTTCCTGGTGATATTTGCTCTGCTGTATATTTAATTAATTCAGAAAAGGGGGTGGTGATGAACAGAGTGTCTGAATTAAGCAGACCACTCTTACCCAGTCCAAAGATCAGGGCTTGATCCATCACCGTTATTTGTCTCACTGCACCATCCCAGCTCAGAACCTGGCTATATGCAAATCAGTCTGTCCCTGGCCCAGTGCATCATGGGAACAGGGCAGACTAAACTACCAAGCCAATTCTTCACCAGAAAGGAGACAAGCTACCGGGGACCGGTTTCTGGCATTTCAGCCGTCTTCGGCCCGGCTTGCTTGAATCCTGATGGTGCAGTGAGAAAGGGACTCATGTCTGAGTATACCCTGCCACACCTATAGTGGCCAAAATCGATTCAGAAAAGGGGGTGGTGATGAACAGAGTGTCTGAATTAAGCAGACCACTCTTACCCAGTCCAAAGATCAGGGCTTGATCCATCACCGTTATTTATCTCACTGCACCATCCCAGCTCAGAACCTGGCTATATGCAAATCAGTCTGTCCCTGGCCCAGTGAATCATGGGAACAGGGCAGACTAAACTACCAAGCCAATTCTTCACCAGAAAGGAGACAAGCTACCGGGGACCGGTTTCTGGCATTTCAGCCGTCTTCGGCCCGGCTTGCTTGAATCCTGATGGTGCAGTGAGAAAGGGACTCATGTCTGAGTATACCCTGCCACACCTATAGTGGCCAAAATCGATTCCTGGTGATATTTGCTCTGTTGTATATTTAATTAAAGTTCTTTGTTTGGGAATTGGAGTGCAGCCTTTCTTGGAGTGATTGTTACAGTTTACTTGGCAAACACCACCAAGATGTGACTTTCTTGTGTATGGTAGGAGGGTCCTGTGGAAGGTAGGCGTAGGTGAGTCATACATAAAATGGGTACAATTATTATACAACACGCAGCGGCGAGAGTAAGGGTTGGAGGGATGGTGTTGTGGCCGTTTTCCTTACTCCGAGGAACCAGTGGGAATGCCTTTTGTCACTCTTGCTTTTTGCACTGAATGTGTTGCAGGGCTGAGGGATATTGATCAGTGAGCATGCCCATGGGGTTTCCCTGTATGCAGATGGCGCTTTAATCTTTCTGCGCCCGCAAACCTACTCATCCCCATAATGCTGTCTGTCCTCGCTGGATTTGGCGAAGTGTCTGGGTTACATGTTAATTGTTCTAAATTTAAACTGTTCCTGATGGGAGACTTGGCCGGAAAACAAGAGCTGGAGCAGGAGCTTCTGCGGTTGCATTTTCCCTTGGAAATGAAAAGGGTCAGGTATCTTGGGATAAGTCTCACACATGGAGCACCACAGTTTGAGGCTGCAAACATAGGTAGGGTACTAGAAGGATTAAAACAAACAGTAAAATTATGGAACACTCGCCGCTCATCTTTGAGGGGGAAGCTGGCATTTGTAACAAGCATTGGCATAGCCAATAGGTCTTGCCTTTAAGAGCTAATAAGTATTTAGGCAATGATATTGACTGTGTTTGTTTTTAAGCTGTGTTGTACAGAAGTCTACAGTATGCTGAAAAGTTATAATAAAGAAGTGTGAGAAGCATTTTGTTACCTTAGATATGACCAAGAAAGTATTACTCAACAGTATTACTCAACATCTACATACGTTGCCAACATATATTGTCAAGGTACATGTATGTGAAGTCAAGTTTAGATACCTGTCTATCTACATATACTTTACCTGCGTGATATTTTTGTCGTCTTTATTCTTGCCACAATATTTTCATGCCATATTATTTTGGGCTCATTATTCGGGTGGTGAAGCGCCAGCGGTGACGTGAAGGCTAGCACAGGCACTTCGCTCATTACAAACTGCTGCCAGGTTCAGTGGCACCAATAAATAAGGAAAATATATTACTTTAGAAAGGGTAATACTACTGCATCAGAGAGAGCGTTAAGAGGGCATCGGGGAGGGGTTAAGATGACATCAGAAAGGACAATTTTAGGGCCTCAGAGGTGTTAATAACAAAGCATCAGTGGAAGGAATAACAGCAAATTAGATAAAACAATAACAGGGCGTCCGAGAGAATAAAAGTAGTGCTTCAGATTGGGTAATAATAGGGCATCCGAGAGGGCAGAGGAGCGAATCAGAGGGGATATAAAGTGATGCGAGGGGGCAATAACAAGGCATCAAAGAGGAGAATGATAAGGCATCAGCGAGGATAACCAGACACAACAATATGGCACTAGCAAGGGCAATAACCAGGTACTGGACACAATATCGGGGCAATATAGAGGGTAATAACAGAGGGAAATGGAGCATCAAGACCTGAAATGTTATAATACCTACTTGGGACGCGGCCTGGCCGCAGATGAGTTTTAGTGTCTGTGTGTCCGGAGGCTGCAGACGAGAGGCGCTTCTAGGCAGCAACTTCTCTGGCCTGCAAGGCTGGCTGCGGCACTGCAGGCAGGCTGAGCTCAGGCGAGGCTGCGATTCCGGGACCATTAGCCACCCGGCCCCACGGTCTCCACGCACACTCTGTTGTGAAAGTTCAGTGCAGGCGGCCCAGTGATACTGTGCTGGTAGCCGATTAGCGCTGAAATCCCAGGGTCAGTTCTCCGAATGGGCTGCATGCGGTACTAGGTAGTGGAAAAAATAATAACACCTCTGTGGTAGCGTGGCGGGAGCCCGGTGCCAACTGCAGCAGCAGCTCTGGGAGCTGCGCCATTACTGAATTTGCGGCTTAGCCCCAAACCATACACCTCGAAGCCGGCCGCCAGCCTTATTTAAATCTTTGGGAATCTCATACCACATCAAATAAAAACACACACGTTGGACGCTCTGCTTCGGGGCTTCATGCCACGCCCCCAACCAGACTTCGGGCTCGGGTCGCGGTAGCGTCTTCCACAAAGAAAAATGCGGATTAGGCTCTCGCTTTCAGTGGCATCAACGCGGGGTGTGCTGATAACCAGGGCACAAGTCCTAAACAAGCATTTACAATGCAATGGTTTTGCCTTTGTTAAAGTTAGAGCTATTGGCATTGCTCTTGACATTATTTTAATTTATGTTTTTTTAACATAAATAAATAGCATTGTCATTTACAATGCCAATAGCTTAATCTCTCGCAAATGCCACACACAAACACCCACACAGAGCCCCCCCACACCCACACAGAGCCCCCCCACACCGAGCCCCCCCACACACACCCACACAGAGCCCCCCACACAGAGCCCCCCACACACACCCACACAGAGCCCCCCACACACAGAGCCCCCCCACACACAGCCACACAGAGCCCCCCCACACACACAGCCACACAGAGCCCCCCACACACTGCGAGCCCCCCCCACACACACTGCGAGCCCCCACACATTGCAGGCAACAGAGGCACGTAAACAGCTCTTAGGCGTAAGGCATTCTGAATCATAATTTGAGTAAGCTGAGGTGGGGTTGCTTTTGGAGAATTGTATGCTAGGAATGTCATTCTATTGTAGAAGACCAAGGCAAAAAAAAGTAGAAATAATATTTCAACAACAATAGAAAATGTAAGGGAAATATATTTGGAGTTTCAAGATCATAGTTCTGACCTATAGAGAGAATATTTCAACTAGGAAGTTAAGCTACTTTGTTTAAGGATATCCAATTCCCTAAATTAACACTTTAGAAAATACTGGAATAAATAAAGGAAAATCTGCAGAGCCAGTTGGTTTTCCGGAAAAGATATACTAGTTATTAGAGGAATAATGAGTTACTGTAGTTCAAGAAGTTATAAACACAATTTGTCTCTCTCTATGTGTATCTATCTATATATATATTTTTTTTTGAGAGAGAGATATATTTTGTATTACTAGCATCATAAAAGTATGTTTGGCATTGACTTACTGAAATGTGGAGAAGCGTACAGTCAAGTACACAAAATCTTAGGTTTACACTGATACAAATGACACAGGTCGAGTTGTGCACGTGAAGTGCAGTGTTTTCAAAAGTGTGCTTTGCGACATTCCTAACAAAAAGATAAAAAGATCTGCCTCAGCATGAGGGTGGGTGTTGCCCAGGATCCTACATAGAGATGCCCGTTGCCTACAAAGCGTGGATCATTTCTCGCCTCCTACATGCATTATTTTTATGATTTGTCAGTGATTCCAAGTTTTCCATACATGCTATAAAGCATAGACTGCATAAAATGCGGAACATGGAATTGTTTAGGAAAGGGGTAGAGGGTCAAACAATGGAATGGAATTCCTATAAACGACCCTTCGCTTGGGTAAGTAACGCCATAGGCTGGCAGATAAAGTCTCTGTACATTGTAACCTTTATGAATATGCAATCCTACAAGTTTAGAAAGTGCACACGTTCGATTGGCTAAAATATGTAATTTGTGAACAAGTAATAATCTCAGCTTTGACATAATTCATGTGAAGTGTGGGTCAGGAAACCAGTGCCATTTGCCCAATATATAGGTCGTAGCTATTGCTTTGCTGAGTTTTCCCTTGTAATCTGCGCTTCGAAATAGTGACTCAGAGAAAGTGAAAGTCAGCTGCCATATTCGTACTCTGAGCCAATCTCAGTCACCCGCTCCAGCATTCGCAGAATCTTTCAAGCCTCGTGCCAGTCATTGTAAGCTTCCAACCTCTGAGCTGTCCTTGCTGAAGAAGTGGCCTAGCAGGAACCTAGCATTGCAGACTGTTCAACGGATTCTAATGAATCCTAAAAGTACTGCACGTAGCCTTATCTTGACACTGAACTACTGTTGCTTCGGTCCGAGTTTTGCATCCTCAAATTGCGTGTAGTTACAAAACGAGCCCTCCATTTATAAAATCCAGCATGAAAACCAGTCACTTAAAATCGAACTAGAACCCCTTTCAAAAGATCTTTTCTTTTCCCCCATCCACTGCAGGTCATCTCTTCATGGGCACAATCTTCTCCAAGTCACGTGCATGCCTGAAGCTCTATTAAAGCATTTCTGCAACTTCCGCACAGCTCATTTCAAAGATCACAAGTACAACCATCTTTAAAGCCAAACCCCTCATGTGCAACCTCTTCTAGCTCACCTACCAGTCCCAAACATGAACTGCCATACAACCTCCACTCACTAGTGACAACACCCAACTCCTGATAACTTATTCTACCATATTACTGGAGTGAAGGCATGAAATGGTTTGCTTTAGTCACTCCAGTTTATTGCGCTGGATGTGATGGGAATTCCCATGGCATCATCTTGACCATATGCAATAACCTATTATATATAAAACTGTGTAAAAACTAATGTATATTACCCAAAGTACCTAATAACAAGCGATAATCCCAATCTCTTGTAAATCATAATCAAGGTAAGGTAGAATCACCACAGGTTCAGGATAACCTCGTATAAACCATGTTAAGTGAAACTCATTTGACATCACCCATCATAAGATAAACATGAATATGTCTCTGTAACGAAGCAACGTCCATGGGTGAAAAGGCAGTCTTGGTGTAATCGGGTAAAAAGCTTACAGTATACAAGTCATTATGTGCAGGCGCCCAGGTCTAAAGGCCTAGTAACAAATCATGGCTGTAACAAGTGAACATGAAACCCCCTATGAGCTTTAGAGTATTTTAGCCCTATGATATGAGGTAAGCTGCTCCCAATATAATGGTATATTTAAGTCAACATGGGCAGTACACAGTAGCCCCTGAGAGCGTGAGCATGTCCCAGTGAACAATACCCATGATTCGTGTTCCCTATGTCTCCAGGAGCCCCGTAGAGTCCCATTGGTGCAACAGACATAATTGACATCAGAAAATGCTTTCATCTCAACCATATTAATTACAATTCAGTGTCCCGCATTGGAAACAGCGCGTGCAAAGAACTATTTGTACCCCTGTGGTGGGCGAATAGTCAAGAGAGTTATATTGCAACCTGTTTGTCATCATGTGGTCACAAGTATGCTTCCTACGCTAAACACGATGTTAGCACTCATGGTCATGCGAGTGTTAAAGTGAGGCCCGCCAGTACTTAAAAAGGGAAGACAAAAAAGCATAGGGCTCGCAGCAACAAACACTCCGTAAGCACCCTAACCATGCGAGTACAATAAAAATTAAATGTACACATATTGGTATTAGCCTGTGTAAAGACCACAATAGCACCACTGTAGTCTGTGCACAGTAAGAGATGGTTGAGTTATAACATGCCAGTAGATATACATGCACAACTCTGTTCTCACCGCGCTCTCCGGTCCGCCCCCCTCCCGCCACCGGGGGGCTCCTTGCGACGGCGGCAATCTGTTGACTTCTCCGGTCTCCCTCTTCAGCATGGGAGACCGGCAACGTCCTCCGCTTCTTCCGGGGCTCCCTCCAGGCAGGCCACGGGAGCCCCGCGTGGGCCGCCATACTGCTTCTGGGCCGCCGTCTTCCTTCTTCCCCCGGGCGGCGGGGGGGCGGGCACTAACCGGCCGGCCGCACTAGGATTGGCCGGCCGGGCTAAATGCTGTCATGGAGACTGCACAGGCCTTGCTGTGGGAGACTTCGGATGAGCCCCGCGCGCACAGTGAATATTAGATTTTAGAGAACAATGCAGGGGTCTGTTGGGTGTCTCGTTGCTTTCCCAAACACGGAAGAGAAGCACAGTCTGCCTGAAAGGCTGACCAATCAAAGGCCGCAAGGGGTGACAGGCCCAGGCACGCACCGGTGGGAACACTGTTGTCACCCTGTGATCCGGGTGGCGGAGCGCTGATTGGCCAGCAGAGGCCGGCTGCCAGCCAACCGGATCTGCGCATTTCATGCTGCCGGGAAGATGCGAGCTCAGGCAGGGGAGGGAGCGGCCCTGTAGTAAGATGGCGGGGGAGGAGAGCGAGCGTTTGTCATTAGCGTCGCCTTTGTCAGGCAGGCTCTGCTGAGTCACTGTGAGCAATTAGGGGGGAGGAAACGGAACATCGAGGACTGTGTTTTCTCAAATTGAAAACACAACATGTTACAAAACGGACGGCGGGAGAGGACACGGACGGCGGGAGGGGGGGCGGGAGGGGACACGGGGGGCGGGAGGGGACAAGGGGGGTGTAAAGACCACAATAGCACCACTGTAGTCTGTGCACAGTAAGAGATGGTTGAGTTATAACATGCCAGTAGATATACATGCACAACTCTGCTCTCACCGCGCTCTCCGGTCCGCCCCCCCCCCGCCGCCGGGGGGCTCCTTGCGACGGCGGCAATCTGTTGACTTCTCCGGTCTCCCTCTTCAGCATGGGAGACCGGCAACGTCCTCCGCTTCTTCCGGGGCTCCCTCCAGGCAGGCCACGGGAGCCCCGCGTGGGCCGCCATACTGCTTCTGGGCCGCCGTCTTCCTTCTTCCCCCGGGCGGCGGGGGGGCGGGCACTAACCGGCCGGCCGCACTAGGATTGGCCGGCCGGGCTAAATGCTGTCATGGAGACTGCACAGGCCTTGCTGTGGGAGACTTCGGATGAGCCCCGCACGCACAGTGAATATTAGATTTTAGAGAACAATGCAGGGGTCTGTTGGGTGTCTCGTTGCTTTCCCAAACACGGAAGAGAAGCACAGTCTGCCTGAAAGGCTGACCAATCAAAGGCCGCAAGGGGTGACAGGCCCAGGCACGCACCGGTGGGAACACTGTTGTCACCCTGTGATCCGGGTGGCGGAGCGCTGATTGGCCAGCAGAGGCCGGCTGCCAGCCAACCGGATCTGCGCATTTCATGCTGCCGGGGAGATGCGAGCTCAGGCAGGGGAGGGAGCGGCCCTGTAGTAAGATGGCGGGGGAGGAGAGCGAGCGTTTGTCATTAGCGTCGCCTTTGTCAGGCAGGCTCTGCTGAGTCACTGTGAGCAATGGGGGGGGAGGAAACGGAACACCGAGGACTGTGTTTTCTCAAATTGAAAACACAACATGTTACAAAACGGATGGCGGGAGAGGACACGGACGGCGGGAGGGGGGGCGGGAGGGGACACGGGGGGCGGGAGGGGACACAGACGGCAAAGCACTCACGCAAGCAGGAAAGGGTGCCGGCTCAATGCCGGGACAGATTCGGGGGCGTTCCCGGCGTCGCGTGACGTCGGCAAAAGCCAAAGAATCTCGGGAACGCCCCCGAGTCTCCTCCGGCATTGACGGACAGGCCCCTCGTCCAATGGCTAGGCTCCATTTATGGAGCCAGCCAATGAATGACGAGGGCCGACCCAAACCCACACTACAGTTCTCATTAGGTTTTCGCCTGCGCGAAAAAGATGCGCAGAGCGCATCTTTTCGCCAGGCAAAACCTAAAAAGAAGTGGAGGACGCTGACGTCACGACAGGAAGTGACATCACGAAAGGTGGCTTGCACCATCTGACTCATTGCCTCCCCTCACTCACCCCTTAGATGCGATTGCATCAGGGAAGCCAGCCATTGAGCAGCGTTCTAAATTAGCTCCGATCTCGCCCCAGAGAGGCCAAAGAGTGAATGTGTGGCTCCATTTACTCCAGTAATCGAGCTCCTGGTAAAATAAGTGGGGGGCGCCGTCCACCCGTGTGGTACCCCGACTCGAGCCCTGCTGATAACGTCTACAACTGTACACAGAGCATCTCAGTATAATTCCCTTCCTTGGGGGTAACTAAAATGAAAGATGAATGAAAAGGAACCCATCAGCTCAAGCAATGAACCATAATCTAAATCAAAACATGAGTGCTGCATCCCATGCATTCACCTGATGCAATATAATTTTTTTAACATTAAGACTTAAAAGTGCAACCAGTGCTTGAAATGGAAATATAGAAGTGCAGGTAAGTACCTGCTTGTTTCTGAGAAGTGCCGGTACTCTCCTATTAAAGGTATTAATTTCCCTTGAGAAGTGCAGGTACTCCCTCTTTCAAAATAAAAAAGTGCCGGTACTCTGTACCGGACACTACAGGCCCATTTAAAGCACTGAGTGCAACCCTAACCGTGACCACTCATTCATGACCCACACAGACATCATTTCAGTAATGAACCCGATTTAAAACTTCCCAATAGTGCATATAAAACTCCCCCAATGAAAGTGACGTAGTGAAGTGAAATGCAGTGAATTGAAATGGAACCTGAATCTACGTGCTAAATAAAAACATAGCATGTGCGTGAAACCAATGACAACTGAAAACAAAATTGCATACTTTCAAATAAAACACACCTTAACCAATAATAAAGAATGGAAATGTCAATGTGCCCAAAAAGGGCTTGAAGTGGGAGGGAAAACTGGGGGCCTCTCAAAGGGGCATGACCAAAGTAATTAAGGGTGTGGCTTAAAAGCACCTAAGGTAAAAAAAAACTATGCTCAGCTTAGTGTGCCTCCCGATCAGTATTGCTCTACTTCTGTCATTACATCCAGATATATAATACAGCAAGTAATATTACACTTGCAACTAGTATTATTGGCTTTGTCAAAGGTTGTTAGTTGCATAACATAAATAAGCAACAACCATGTCTTGTAGTATAGCCTATTGAAAATGCTTCAGTTCTGAAATGATGAGACTGTGAAAGAACTATGACAAGTCTCCCTTACGGTCAGCACAAGCCAACCTGGCCAAGGTCCACCGAACCAAAAGAGCTCGTACTGGTGGTCGCCGTTTCTCGGTGGTCGCCGCAACCCTCTGGAACTCTCTCCCAATCCAACTCCGGTCTCAACCTAATCATATGAAATTCCGAAAACTTCTCAAAACTCACCTTTTCCCACAATAACCTTTTCTCTTCCCCCTCAGCCTCTACCCTCAGTTGTTGGTCTACAATCTCAGTGCTGGGACGCTTCCGGGCAGCCATGCGCTATACAAATCCCCAAATTCATTCATTCATTCATTCTCTCTGAAATTGCATCAAAGGCAGTAAAGGGTGATACTGCTTGCTCCAGAGTTAAGATATTTTTTTTCATCCAGAGGGCGATGGAGAGCCCGATAGGGACCCGTCTCAGCACCTGCTTTTTAGAACTGCTGGTGATGAGCACCAGCAAGACCCAGCCCACTTAAAGCCCTGTGCCCACATCTGATTACCAAACGTCAGCACAGAATTTCTCCTTGACTTGTGAAAGACCCAGTGCATCGATTCCACATTTGTATGGGCCGGGTCAGCTATCCAAAGCCACCATGATACCCCCCATGAACCGGGCGCTAACAACCGGCCCCACTCGTAAATGTGTCCAAACGGACCCATGTGCACACCAGTGTCCTTACATCTCCTGTGTTACTTCATGTGCCCCAGTTAGTCTATCCTTCTGAGAAAACAAACAAAAGACGTCAGCATGCCGTGCACTGCGTGCCATCAGCAATAAAAACCTCCCCCTGAAGTTTAAACAAACTGAATGCCTAAAAAACTGCACGCATAGTCTCACAAAATAATAAAAGTGCAAAACAATACTGTATCAAAAGAAAACTGGTCACATAAAAAATGCATAAAACATGAGTTTAAAAAGTGCAATAAATCTGGAATCCCAACAACACTTAAATGCGTGCAGACACATAATTTTAAAAGAATACACAACTATCCATCAATTATTTACAGAACACCCGTAATGAAAATCAAAATCACATAAAATTCAAGTACTGTGAATATGCTGAATGGTGTTTTCAGTATATCAGTTCGACTCAGAAGCTGAGGACCAGTGTTCGAGCCTTGTCCTCGGCTCAACATATGCAATTATAAGCGAATACTTCAAATTAATAAAAACAAATAAAAGGACGCACTTACTTTAAATTAAAAACTAACAAAAAATTGTGAGTGTTTGCCTCGAAATAAAAAATATATATATACTTGCCAGTTAACATACTCCGCAGGGGCTGAAACATTAACATTTCAACTCTGTCAAAAAACAAGGCACATAAACCAAAAAGCCCAGGAACGGTGCACGTGCGCCAAAACGAATTTGCACCAGTGCGCCCATCTGTTCCCAAAACAGATGGCGCTGCTGCAAGCTGCCAAGGCAGAGAGAAGGCGGGCCACCAATTGCATGCTGTCTTTCTTAGAAAGACAGCACATAATGCCAATAGCAAGTGATAAAAAAAGCACTGTTTGGGAATTAAAATCTCTAACTAAATGTCTCGCAGATGCAGCGCATCCGTGCTGGCTCAGGCGTGACCTAAAAATGGTAATACTGCCAAATGCATCTATACTTTCAGGGTACCCTATTTGAAATTCATACTTTGTGGAATCAAACAAGCTGATAGCTGAACTTCTGCCAGCCCCTGAGGGAAAAATGGTTAGCCGGGCATCTTTCAAGCGCCCTTGGCGAAAGGGAGGTCTTGAATTACCATGCCTGGAACTTTACTATCTAACAGCTCAGCTCCAACACGCTGTATGTATGTGTGTTCTTATATAGCGCTCGACTTACCCTTGGGCATCTCGGCGCTTGCATTGGGAACCCGTCCTGGCTTTTCCCTGTGAGATAACCCGTACTGGGCTTCCCAAAGGTGAAAGCCAGGCATCCCGCCGCGGGGGGCCGTAGTGGAGATTAAGCAAGCTATTGCCCAGAGTTGCAGAGTGTGAACCCGTGATTCGAGTAGGCACCGAAGTGAGAATTATCGAGTCCATGGACACTTGGGCTCAGACCCTGCCGCGTCGGGAATTGAACCCTGGTCCCTGTCAATTGGATGGACAACATTGAGAAATGGGAGCGGAGATTGCTGATGGGTATTTGCAACAGCGTTCCGCTGACTGAGCTATTGACAATGGGGCCAAGGGTTCCAGCTTCCATACCTTATGTGGTCAGACAGGTTTGCATTGAATGGGAAAAGGCGATCATTTTATTGCTGTGGGCCCCACATGCACCTGGCATGAATATTTGGGCATTGCTCAAATTCTCGCTGATTGAGCATACAATGTCGATAGATAGGTGGTGTGCCGGTGAGCATGAGACTCTGCGTGACTTATACCCAGTTTATCATCTTGGCTCAAGCCATAGAAACATTTCAGTAGGAGACCAGCCAATTACTACAGTTTGCAGCAATTGCGGCGACTGCCCTCGGGATATGCCCTTCCTTCCCTGAGGTACCCTAAGCGCCCCAGGCACTGGGAACACTATTGAAAATGGCTGGAGGCCTGAAATTGATCTTGCATATCTCTAGGGCACTGAGGGAGGATACAGACCTGCAAGGTTTACCATGTGGCACGATATGTTAGAGGCGCAACTTTCGACTAAGGAATGGGAGGGAATCCATGATAGTGTGAAGGCAACCTGGCAACCTTTACCAATGCAAGGCTTAAGTTAATCCAATAGAGTGTGGTGGATCAGGTTTACATCATCTCTAGTACATTATCTTTTTTAGATGTTCTTAAATCCACTCCGTGACGGCCATGTTACTTAGGGCTAGATGTAGGTAATTGTAAATTACCGATTCGAAAATACCGAATTTAACCGATTCAGTATTTTTGAATCGGGAATTGCAATGTAGATAAAAAATCAGTAAAAATTACCGAATCGTTAAGATTCAGTAATTACCGAATCAGTAATTGCCATTTATTCCTATGGGCCGAATTGGTATGGTAAAATAGGGAAAGAGTCAAGGGTGGCAGGGTGTCACTTTGACACCCGGTTGCACCCCTGATTAGTGCTGGTGTGCACATGTGGCATGCATACATGCTCTAAGGGCATGTGTGTCTGCCACATGGCACTGGTGTAAATGCACACATTTGCATTTACAGAGGTATTCCTTATTTACCACCAACTAATAGTTGGTGGTAAATAACGAATCCTTAAAGCACAGAAGCACTCTTTTCAGTGCTTCCTACATCTCATTTACCGATTCGTTATTTGCCGAATCGGTAAATTTACCACCTACATAGGAAAAGCCTATTACCGGTCGGTAACGGCCGATTTCGGCCGTTACCGACCGGTACTAGCCTTCCTACATCTGGCCCTTAATGAGCTTGATCCTCAAAAGAAAAATGCATAAGAGGACAATTTTTATATTGTATCCATTTTTATTGCATTATCATTGCACTAACCAAAGTCCTTTTCTCGCCTTTTAAAATAAAATTTTGTTCACGTATATATGAGTTACATGGTTTTAATATTTTGTTGTGATTTTTGATAATCAAACAATAAATTTGAAATGAAATGAAATGATATGCAATTTACCCAGCACGACCCTCCTCCTGTCAGTGGCGGCTACTGACATGTGCAAGTGGTGAGGCGTAAAAGTTCAGGTTAAGTGACCTGTGGGGAGCGAGTGAGCAAGCCCGACTATCATAAAGCAGGTCTGGTGAGGTTATCCCCGCCGAGAAAACTTTTAAAAGGAGTGGACAAATAGTGCATTTTCAAACAAATTTGAGAAGGCAAGAAGGTTACTAAGGTAATTGTGAAAGTGTAGTTATGACATTAATAAAGAGATTGCATATGATAATGCTACAGGTTTCTCCTTATTTAATATAAACACAGAACTTCATACCAGACTTTGAGATAACAATGCTGAGTGCCTCATTGATTTCCATATTTTTTTATATACCTTTACAAATGAAATCTAGTGAGGAAATACACGAGACTGTGATTTTTCCGACTGGACACTATAAGACAGCAAGGGCTAAACATTAAAAGGCTGTAGGGGGCAAACAAGGCACTGCACGTGTCATTCATAGGAGGAAGCAATAGGATCACATGCAGAAAGCTGGTTCTTTCAGCATTATAACATTATAACTGAATTCAGTTAGCAAAATCTTGATATTACCCTAATGAGGCCACTGACTACTTAGCCGATCCTCAGGTAACACACTTGCCACAGTAGCCAGGGAGTGTAAAACAACAGAGGATGGTTGATCGTTCCATATGCGTAATAAACATTACTTGCTTTAACTTGCTTATCACTTGGTATGCAAACTAAGCTAGATATTGGCATAACTATACCGGAAAATATACTGCTACAACTGACGATTTACTCCTATGTGCATGAATCCA
The DNA here is from genome assembly GCF_964263255.1 of Lissotriton vulgaris. Taxonomy (NCBI): domain Eukaryota; kingdom Metazoa; phylum Chordata; class Amphibia; order Caudata; family Salamandridae; genus Lissotriton; species Lissotriton vulgaris. The sequence continues at coordinate 1,260,430,910 of NC_141695.1, forward strand.
ACAGCCCATGGGCACCGCGGTCTATGCACTATATATCAGTTGCTGCTACAAAGTGAAAAATAATGCTAATGTGCTAATAAAGATTTATGATATGTTGTGGTTATTAAATACATGCTCAAGGAAGCACATAAAGACCACTTACAGACTTGCTGTGCCAGTTTTCTTCAATTGCACAATAAATAATAGTTTATATATTCATTTATGAAATTAAATGAAGATATTTAATATAGCGCATAGCCACTCAAACTAGAGTGTCCTAGCGCATGGAAGCAGCACGAGTGGCGGAATGCGGAGGAAGGGCTAGTTTTAAAAAAGCCAGGTTTTAAGATTTTTCCTGAAAGTTAACAGGTCTGTAATTAATCTCGGAGGTTCTGGAAGACTGTTCCACATCTGTGCTCCGTGGAATCCAAAAGATCCCCCCCTCCCGTACGCGCAAGGCGTATTTTGGGAATGAGGGCAAGGTTTACATTTGAAGATCTTAGGGATCAGTTGGAATATAGAGGTTTACGCGTTTGTTTAAATAGCTCCTGTGCCATTAAAAGCTTTGAAAAAAATCACCATAGCTTTGAAATGGATCCTTTCCTTCATGGGCAGCCAGTGCAAGGACTTTAGGAAGGGGATCATACTAGATCTGGGTTTGGGTCTCACAATAGCTCTGGCAGCCGCATTTTGCACCACTTGCAGACACTGAATAAGACATTTGGGCAATCCGAGGTACAAACTGGTGACATAGTCTAGTTTTGATTTCACCAAGTCTTGCACCACAATATTTCTACTGCCTAGTGATAACAGTGGCAGGAATGTGTTTAGCATGCGGAGAATGCCAAAGGAGGAGCCTGTTAAAATGTGGATCTGTGAACGCATGATGAGAGTATTGTTGATAACAATACCTAGGTTTTTGTCTTTCTCCTTAGCTGAAGGCGAAGGTGACAAGTCTTTTGGCCACCAAGTGCTCCAGTTACATGTTTCGGGTTGTCCAAAGAATATGACTTCTGTTTTATCTGGATTACATCTCAACTGATTTATCTTGAGCCAATTAAATACCTTTGTGAGGCAGGACCTAATATTTGCTCCATCAAAATCAGTTTCTTTGTCACAGGTAAAAATCAGCTGTGTGTCATCCGCGTATGAGATAATTTTAGCGCCTTCTTCTACCAAAGGTGCAAGGGGCGATATATATTGAATAAGAGACTCTCCACCAACAGTGCATTAGTGAACCACCTGTGACTCAAGCTGCAGCCTCCGGTCTCAGTAATGAGCGGTGAGGTTTCCTGCCCTAGCCAATCCAGTCGCTGCTGTAACAGCAGGAGTACCCTCTGGATTGGCTAGATGTGGAGGTCACTAGGGGCCTCTGGTGCAGGTGCTGTGTGCACGTGAGACAGCACAGAGTTGGGAAGAGCGGAGGATGTCTCACTCTCTGCTTTCGTACAGCACGAAGAAGAGAGACAGGCATTGTTGCTAACTTGCTTAAGGCCTACAGCACACATTAGAAAAGAGTTTCCTCAGAAGCAGGTAAGTAGGTTTCATAATAATGCTCATGGCATGAACACTAAAAGCTTCTCGGCATCGATATAATGACCCCTTGACAGTGACTACTTTGATAAAAATCTTCACAAATGTTTGACAGTGCTGCTAAAATTTAACAACTACTGAAAAAAAGTAGTACGTCACTGTTAGAAATGGGATTTTCAGTATGCTAGGGCATGTGCCTAAGTCAGGCAGAAACCACCACTCTAGTCAGGATAAGGGAGTCACACTCCTAAAATAACCCCTGCTCACCCCCTTGGTAGCTTGGCATGAGCAGCCAGGCTTATCTTACAGGCAGTGTGTAAAGCATTTGCACATACCCAACAGTAGTACAGTGTAAGCACTACAAAAGGACACAACACCAGTTTAGAAAAATATCCAATAAAACATAAAAAAAATCCACAATACAGTACTTAGAAATCTTCAGTTATAACAATAACCTTGAAAAACAGTTCCTTGAAGCTCTGTCCGGGGCTATCACAGCGTCATGAACAAACAAATCCAAACAGTTCTGGCTGACCACGGCGTCGCGAGCCAGCTATAGAGTTGGGAAGAGCCGCAAACATTACCTTTTAGAAATGCAGGGCGAAGGCGACCTCTTGTTGACTTTCTGAAAGCACGGCGATCACAGGCGTCTGTTCCGGAGGTCGGTACAGGAGTCGTCGGGGCCCTCGAAGTCACACGGGTTGCAGATCAAACTCCTCTGTGTGCAAGCAGCGGCTCGGTGGTGGCATCAGATGGCGTCATCGGTGAGACCAGGGTCGCGGTGCAAAGTGAATGCTGTGCTCGTTGTGATGTTAGCAGGTCGCGGTGCAAGCAGTGGCATCATCGTTGCTGGAGCGCTGTTGTCTGGAGTCGATGGTGCCGGCATTGGTAGGCCATGGCTGCAGTGCGGGATGAGGGCGGTGCGTCGTGTAACTTTATGAGAGGTGCCCTTGAACCACGTACTGTGTCTCACGTGCACACAGCACCTGCACCAGAGGCCCCTAGTGACATCCACATCTAGCCAATCCAGAGGATACTCCTGCTTTTACAGCAGCAACTGGATTGGCTTGGGCAGGAAACCTCACCGCTCATTACTGAGACCGGGGGCTGCAGCTTGAGTCACCGGCGGTTCACTAATGCACTGTTGGTGGAGAGACTCTTAGAGGCCTCTACTGCGCATGACAGCTGGCCAGAGAAAGGCAGTCATCCAACCCAACATTTGCACTAGTGCCCAGGTGCGCTGGCAACAGTGATGACGAGTCCTACTGTCTATCAATAAAGCCCGACCCCCAGGCCCGCAATGGCTTAGGAGTCGGACCCACATTATGGACAATATTGAATGTCATTTGTTTCCTTGGAAATTAGAGATTTTCTGAAAGATTTGTCAATCAACTATTTAAAAACAGAGCTATGCACCTCTAAGCAAATGGTTTCCTCGAAGGCACCAGATGGTGAAGAAATACGCTCAAAAAGCAGTGGAGAGTAAGGTCACTCTCAAAGTGGTTTTGAGAGAGAAGCTATGAGATCATTGCTGTGCCCTCAGCAGTGTGACAGGTGTGACTCTTTTCTAATGTTTGAAAGGAAGGAGTGCCTGTTATACACTCAATCCTGCGTAGTTGAGTTGTCGTACCAATAAAATCAAAAGGCATGTTTGTGATGAGAAAAGACTAAAGTTCCAGAATGAGTACAAGCATAGGTATGTTTCCAAGCATGGTACACAAGTGGAAAGTAGGGGATTATGTTTTTGTTTAAAAAAATCAGCATTTTTAAGGAATGTAGATCAATGTATTTTGGATCTGTCAAAAGTAACAAGGTAGAAAAAAAACTTGAAGTCTGGTGGGGGCGTGGCCAGCCAGGCAACATGGCGGACGCGACTCTCTAGAGCTCCGTCCGTAGGGCCCTGATTTCTCCTACAATTCTCCTGTGAGAGTGGTTTAAGTTCACTCATACCGGGCGGAGCAGGTGCGGCACTGGCTGAGGAGCCTGCCGATGTGCAAAACGCCAGATATAGAGGCTGCAGTGGAGGGGAATCGGCCGCCGGACTGAGGAGGCGCAGGAGAGCTGAAACGGCGCGCCACCCGGCCGAGGCCTAGACGAGCAGGAAGGCCCCCGGGTTCGGCGCTCGGGTGGAGGCGGAGGGAGCCGGGCGTGATTGGCGCTGCAGACACCTGTGCAGGCCGGCGGTGTGCAATGGCGGCCCTGGAGTGAGCGGCCAGGTGAAAGAAGGCACCCAGGGAGGCCGAGAGGGGGGCCTCGAGGCGAGACCCTGAAGCGGCTGGTCCCGCTGTGCCGGGAGCAGATGGAGGTGCGTCGCTCTTGACCAGCCCTGCGGCGAGGTGAGGGAACCCCACTCTGCGCGCCCACCAGAGGAACCTGGAGCACGAGGGAGAGGCGGAGGTGGGATTTCGACCACTGGCAAACCCTGAGCGTAGGCGGCGGCAGGGAGGACAACAGGGAGGCAGGCTGCAGAGCGCCCACCCTAGGGCCAGTGCGCTCTGAGGGCTCGCAGCGCGGCTGAAGGCGACAGCGGTGAATTGACGGACACCTGCGGTGCACTGCGGAGGTCCAGTGGCGGACAATAGGAGTGAGGCTTGGCCCTGGTGAGCGGCCGCTGTGAAGACGCTGCTGGTGCCTGCCGCCGGCCGGTGAGTCATTGGGGCCCGGGACACAGCGCGCTGGCTGTCTAACGGCTGCGGGGGCACTAGACGTTGAAACCGGAGCCAAGGGGCACAGCAGGACGGCGGAGGTCGGGCCGCGAGGTTAAGAGGGTGCAACAGGCCGCAGACTACACTCTTTGGGCGCCATTTTGCCCCGGGCGCCATTTTGATCACTCATACGATAAGAGGCCCCTGCCCCTGGACCACATCAGTCGTTCCCCCTGTTGCGGACACCACTGGACGTTGAGGCCGCGCAAGCAGCACGGAATCGGGAGGAGAGGGGACCCACTGTATTACTGGAGCGGGGGTGCACCTTGGAGAGCATTGCTGTCTGCACTCACACCCCCCCCTGCGCACACTGAGGGATTGGAGCCGGTCTGTGTGGCGAGCAGCCCCTGAATAACCAGGCAGCGGCGCCTGACGGCGGAGGCCTACCGCAGCTAATCCTCACTTAGCCACGCACAGCCCTACCTGATTGAGCAACACTGATCCCCCTACAGTCATAACTAGTGTTAAAACTGGCCAGGAACACTCGGGGGAAGGTTGCTGCCTGTACTCACTAGCCCTGATGGGAGAGGGCTCACGCAGGAGTCTAGGAGCAGGACTAAGCGGTGAACTGTCCTTGGACGCCTGGGCGGCGGCTTCAGGGGGCCCACCTCAGCTGGTGTCCTCCTAGCTGGCGCACAGTGTCAATTGTTTGGCCGGTTGGAACAAGAGCTCCCCCTCACCCCCGGACATCGCTCCTGGACCCGCAGCTAGACGTGTTGAAGCCCATGGCGCAGCAAATTGTAATGGGCAGGCTTCGGGACAATGCGAAGGTGAAGCAGCAGGACGCGAGCGGCCCGACCTCCTGCAGGAAACGGATGGTCATGGACCCCGCAGCTACTCTAGCGGCCCAAATGGACACTGTTTTAGTGGCGGTGGAATGCATCGGGACGACCCTGGAGCAAACTAAGACCTCTTTAGAAGTGCGGATCGATAAAGTCACATCTGACTTCACGCTGCTGCATGCGGACCACCGTAAACAGTCGGAGTCAGTCGCGGAGCAACGCCAAATGATCCAGGAGCTGCAACCTGTGGTGCGTAGTCATGCCTCACCCTACAAGACCTGATTGATAGAGTCCATTCACTTGAGGACCACGCGGAGGATGCGGAAGGACACTCTCGGCGCAACAATGTCCGAGTGGTAGGCCTGCCAGAAGGGGAAGAGGGGACGGACCCTGAACGATACACAGAGGCCTGGCTGCGGACACTCTTGCCGGTTGGAGTGCTGTCCCCGCACTTCGTGGTGGAAAGGGCGCACATGGTGCCGCCGCAAGCCCAGAGGCCAGGAGCTTGGCCTCGCCCGTTTCTCTTCAAGCTCCTTGTTGGACCTGGGGTCACCAAGTCACCTAGGGTAGCTTGACACTAAGCAGTAAGGCTCATCTCAGAGCATTTGTGTGAAGTTTGCGTTCCACCCAATCAGCAACTCAGTGCACATCCATCCCAAAAGAAATGACACTACACCTAAACTTTTTTATAAAAGTAGAAAAAGCTTTATATTTTCTCTTGTTATCAGTTACTTATTTCTTGGGCTCATTTGCTGTTTCAGTATCACATTTACAATGCAAATTAGGGAATACACTTCCTAATCTTGTAAACTTTTTCTCTCCTCCTTTTATAACTTATTACTGTACTTTTGACTTTACATTAGACATTCTCTGCAGTTGATTGGATACCCTCTTTACTTTACACTCTGCGAATATTTAGGTATCATACACTTAGGTTGGCATCTTGGCACCCCAAGGGTGACACTCTCTCCCCTCAAGCAGGTGACTATTCCAGGATTTCCTAGGTCAGGAACAGTGCTTAACACAGCTTATGTATCACAGCCTAATGCACTTAAACAAGCAGGCCCAGAGCTTCTCTTCCCCCTCCCGCCTCTGAAAGAGAATGCAGGACTATAATACAATCCCCACTCTTGTCAGCCTCACAGGGGTTCAAGTAAACTTTACTGGGCAGTTGCCCCCTTTTGTCTCACTGTTTCCTCTCTTTGTTGGTTCACTTAGCCCTCAGTCACAGTCTCCTCTCCTCGTGCCTCTCAATTACCCAAGTACTGGCAGGCTAAAAAGAACCACCCCTCCTCTGTGGCACACGGGTGTTCCTCAGTCAAATGTCAGCTCCCTCTTCCACCTTACTTGGGCTGTATGTCACTGCCACTGCAGCCGGAGCTTCCTTTGGGATTGGTGCCTCCCACATGGGCTGGGTCACTTGCCCAGCAATCCCGCAACACGGAAGGATTTCCTGCTGTCACCGGAGACTCGGTAACACCATTCGCCTCCACTCTCTCCTCACGAGTGGTCACGCTTACACACAGGCGCAATGGGGCAGTGTCCCCGCTGGGCGCCGCCTCAACCACTGCCTCCGGCGCCGCCTACCACACTTCTTGGGCAGCCGCATTACCGCACATGTGCAAAGGAGCAATGTCTCCGCTGGGCGCCGTCTCTTGCGTATACTCCAGCGCCGCCTACCTCACTTCCTAGGCGGCCGCGCTGAGAACCAGGCGCGAAGGAGCAGTGTCTCCACTCAGCACCGCCTCCACACTCCTCAAGATCACCGTGCCTCTGGGCATGCGCGAGGGAGCGGTGTCTCCCACTTCAGTCGGCGCTATTCTCCACACCACTCTGGAGGGTGATGCACCTCCTCAGACCTACGCAGGGTCCCAGTGCCTCCTTCACTATTATGCCTCCCCAGTGCCCTTCGTGGATTCGCGCTTCGCTTCCCACGAGGCTGGTAAGTCAGTCTTTTAGAAGCCTTGAAAAAGGGGGGGAATGATCAGGAGGAACCCGAGGGGGGCCAGCAGGAACTTACAGGGCCACTACCCTCAGGGGTCATGTACCATACCAGGGCTCAGTCAAAGGGGCTCAGGGGGGGACGTCCCCAAGAGAAGGTTGTCAGCCTTAAAGGAAACTAACCACTACTTGTGCGCCACCCTCCCCGGGCCATAGCCTCACTCCTCAGGTTCTATGGTCATTACAAAATGGCCGGCCTCTCACCAGCCTTTATATAGGCTGACCTCATAAGGTCCAGAAAAGAACGGAAGGTTCTAGAAGGTTCCTATTGTGCCCTATGGGCCCAGTCCCAGTGTTGGCAGTTTTGGCAGTTAATAGCCACCATTTTGTGTGTCATGTAAATCCAGTCAGAAAGGCGCCTAGGCCTCTCAAGACTATGAGGGCAAAAGAGCACCTATCCCCCAGGCCAACACCATAAAAATCTAGTGGGCACAAAAAGATAAAAAAGGTATGAGGTGCAAAAAGGAGACAAAATAAATATTGAATAGGAGGGGCTACGCAAAAGGCCAGACAGGTCTAGCACTCCTCAACTATAGGGACCGGGATACGGTACTCAGAGAAACTCGGAAGATGAGTGACCTCCAAGTGTGCAACAGCCGCGTGATGTTTTTCCCGGACTACACAGCAACAGTACAAAGGAGGCGTGGCTCATTTATGGCAGTGAAGAAACAGCTGCGGGACCTGGAACTGCCCTATTCATTGTTGTTCCCGTCCCGTCTGCTCGTGGTCTCCAAGGAGGGCACTCGCTTCTTTGAGGCTCCGTCGGAAGTTTGGGACTGGCTGGAGGAGACCGGGCAGTGGACGGGGACGCGACCGACTGGCCCGGACGACGACGGCGGATGGCAAGGACAGCGCTCCAGGAGGCGAAGGAGGAAGAGAGGGCCCCGGCGAGGAGTGGGCCTGGGACAGGCGGCGCCCAGCCCGGCGAAGATGTGGCAGGAGCGGCTGGAGGCGCTTGAGGCCGTCGCGACACTGGGAGCGGTGAATGTACATGAAGACCCGGATCACAGACAACAGAGTGAGATCAATGCTAGCGGATCGTCCTCGCCGTCCACTGTAATGTCAGAAGTCGTTACGCTGCCTGTGGTGACACCCCAGACAGCGGACTTCATAATGTAACGGATGGCGGACCTGGGATAGACTGCTGTATTGCCTGTGTTCAGCGCAAGGTCCATTGTATCCTTTATATGCCCGCTGTAGCATGCTGATATACTTCACTGTGGCTTTGGAGTCTCGTGCTTGCTTAAGCCTAGAATTAGAAGTCACTAGCGCAATGCAAGTAAACAATTGCGCCTTCCTCTGGGGCGTAGGTTTAGTAACTGTTACGCGGGGTGGTCTCCATGGGTGACCCGCACCAGCCGGGTACACTTCACTGTCTGTGTTTTACCAACCACACCTCAGCAGAGCTAAGGGCCCTAGTTGAGGGAGTAACCCAATGGCATAATTGACTGCGCGTTTCCCTGCACGCAGTCAAATTGCGGTCACAACACATTAACAGGTAGTCACGTTGCCCAGTTTGGACGCATTCCCCGTTGGAAATACGCCCATAAAGTTACAATGTTAGTTCTGGTTCACATGTTTCAGAAGCGGCACTTAGGGATTCCCGTCCGAGGGCCCGCCCCTTGGCCTCACATGACACACCCCCTGCCTTTACGGGTGGTGACACTACAGCACAACACATGGCGTGCACCAACATCATGACCTGGAACATCCGCGGCATGCACACCCCGTTGCGTCGGTACTCTGTCTTCGCATATATGCAGCGTCACCAGGTGGGGATCGCGCTTCTTCAGGAGACTCACATGTCCAGTGTGGAATTGGAGCGACTCCGCAGGCGATGGAGGGGACAGCTTCATGGCACGACTTATTCAGTGCACGCGCGCGGCACTTTGATATGGGTGAGAGCAGGTGTTCCCTTTGCATGCACTGACACGCAGGTAGATCCAGAGGGGAGGTACTCCTTTGCGAGGGGGAAGCTCAATGGGAAGGAGATACTGTTGGGTTCTATTTATGCCCCTAATACGGAGCAACCTGCCTTCTTGGCTTCCTTAAACCTCATCCTTCAGCGGTACGCAGGCCTACCCTGGCTATTGGGCGGTGACTACAATATGGTACTGGGCACACAATTGGACCGCTCCTTCCCACCCCTCCGTGCAGTGACAGCGACATCGACAGCGCAGGCTCTCGGGGGCTGGTTAGTACACTGGGGCATTCATGACCTTTGGCGCGCGCAGCACCCTACAGACAAAACATACTCATATTACTCGGCGGTGCACGGTCTCCATGTTCGCCTGGATCAAATAGTAGGCTCCCAGTCCCTGCTCCCGCTCCTGACTAAGTCGGAATACCTGGGTAGGACACACTCAGATCACAACCCCCTATGGTTTCAGATTAGCTGGGCGGCGGACAGACCCCCGGTGCCCACTTGGCGACTTTAGCCGGCTGCGCTAGAGGACGCCAAGTTTAGATCTTCATTGGGCACTGCCATTTTATCCTACTTTGAGGAGAATGAGGATTCAGTGAGCGACCCTATGGTGAAATGGGATGCCCACAAGGTGACTATCCGGGGGCACTGTATAGGGGCCACATGGAACATCCGCACACAGGTGTCCGCGTCTCTGACCTGCATAGAGTCCGAGCTTCTACAGTATGAACGGGAGGGGGAAGGGACGGGCAGGCATGCGCTAAAGCTTGGGGAACTTCGTGGAGAGCATGCGGTCCTACTTGAGCGACTGCGATGCCACAACTATGCAGTGCATACTGCCAAGACGCACGCCAAGGCAGATAGGGTGGCCATTTGTTGGCCTGGCTGGTACAGGCAGCAGAGCGCAATACCCCGATTGGTGCCATTCGCACGGGGGACAAGACAGTGGTGTACACGCAGCGCGAGATCCACCGGGCGCTTACCGATCACTACCAGGACCTCTATAGATCTCCAGGCGCTGGTCATGCGCATGCGGTGGCTGAATTCCTGGAGTCGGTTACACTGCCTACTGTCACAGAAGACCAGAAGGCAGAACTGGGTGCCCCGCTCACGATGGAGGAGGTGGGAGATGCGATCCGGGCATTGGCAACCAGGAAAATGCCGAAGCCTGACGGCCTACCGGCTGAATACTACAAAGCAAATAGGGACATCCTAGCGCCTCAGCTCCTTCAGGTGTACAAGGCATCGATTGACGCGGGCCACCTACCGTCATCTCTACGAGAAGCGTTTTTGGTGTACCTGCCTACGCCCAACAGAGACCCCATGTCCCTGAGCTCCTATCGCCCATTGGCGGTGCTTAACACCGACTACAAGATACTAGCCAAAATCCTTGCAGAGCGGCTGGTGCCGACGGTTCTGCATTTCGTCCATCCGGACCAAAATGGTTTCGTACCAGCGAGGTCCACATCTCGGAACCTCAGGAGGTATTTCCGAGTAAATGTAAATGTAAATGTAGACGTATTTGTAAAGCGCACTGATACCCCGGCAAGCAGTGTGTCCTGGCGCTGTACTCATACCGCTAGGGAACCCGTCCTGGCTTTTCCCCATGAAATGTCCACTCCTGGGCATCCCTGGGGTGCAACCAGGCATCCCCAGCGCTGTAGGGGGCCGTTGTGGAGGCTAAGCAAGCTATTGCCCAGAGTTGCAGCGTGGGACCCATGATTAGAATAGGCACTGAGGCGAGACTATCCAGTCAGCGGAATTTATGAGCCAGAGACCCGCCGAGGCGGGAATCGAACCCTGGTCCCTGGACAGAGGCGGCGGCGGTCTGGCCTAGAGCGGGGTGCCTGGGGCTGGACTTAGAAAAGGCCTTTGATTGCCTTGAGTGGGGCTATTTGCTGTCGGTATTGGAGGCGTACGAACTGGAAGGAAACTTCCTGCAAATGGTGGGACTTTTCTATTGGAACCCTGTGGTCCACGTCCGACTGGGGCCATACATCTCGGAAGAAGTGGCGGTGGGCAGGGGCACCCGACAGGGGTGTCCTCTGTCACCGCTGCTCTTTGCGTTAGCCATGGAGGCCTTAGCTGTGGCCATGAGACAACTCCTGGCGGATGGTATCCCACTAGGCGATGGCGTTCACCAAGTGTCTTTATACGCCGATGACCTATTGGTCTTTGTCAGAGATGTGGACCGCATGCCGGAGCAGCTGGCCCCCTTGTTAAGCCGCTTCGTTGGTCTCTCGGGGCTCCGTGTCAATGCAGGCAAGTCATGCCTCTACGCCTTTAACAGTGAGGTTGCCGATCCGGAGTACAGCCTCCATGGCATGCAAGTCCAGTTACGGGCGGACACGTTTAAATACCTGGGGATCCATATCTACAGCCGGCCGGCAGACCTGCTGAATGAGAATCTGGGAAGAGCGGTGACGGTGCTCAAAGCCCAGATCGTCTTCTGGTCCACGCTCCCATTGACACCCACAGGCAGAGTGGCCCTGGCCAAAATAGTGATGCTCCCTCGCCTTCTATATTATTTTGCGAATCTGCCCTTGTTCGTGCCTACATCCTTCTTCTCCAACCTTAACAAGATTCTGCGCGACTTTATCTGGGGCTCATCCCGACACTGTCTGGCTCTCGGGAAACTGTTCTTACCTACAGATAAAAGTGAACAGGGGGAGAGAAGACACTGTCACGAACGAGCCGCCTTACACCCTGGAGCGGATCACTGCGATATTTCACCCGTTAGCGGCCTCGGCACGCCCCACTCCGCTACTGCTAGAGGTGGCATACAAATGCTTCCGCAGGGCACTGTACCTTACGAGGAAGGTGCTCCCGTACGCACCTGCGGTGCCGCTGGAAGGCTCGCCAGGGGGCGAGGGTGTCCTCACACGCCACATGCTAGAGCAGTGACAGGAGGCGGATGTCCACACGTTAGGCGACTTATACCAAGATGGAGCTTTGATCCCCTTTGAGACACTAGTCGCAGACGTTGGGCTCCCTCCCGGGGGGTTCCTAATGCACCGATCCTTCACGGTTTCGCATGGCGGCTGGATGGGGCGAAGTTGCAGAGGAACCAGTGCAGCACTTGACGGTGCAATACCTGCATGTCATGGGCAGGGGCAGGCATCTAATCAAATGGTTTGCCGCGTCCTTACGGATACACACAGAACTAGATCTGACCCCACTCCGTGGAAAGTGGGAGCGCAATAAGGGACGCACGTTGGCGGACAAAGAATGGGAGAAGATACTTAAAGCCGGGTGCGCATCCCCAGAAGTATGCGCTGTCGCCAAATTCAAGTATACATAGTTCATAGGGCCTATCTAACCCCCGACTTAATAAATAAATACTTTCACAGGGCGGATGCGCCTTGCCCCCGGTGTGGTGAGCTGAATGCAGATCTCCTTCATCTTCTGTGGCACTGCCCAGAACATGGCACGTACTGGAGAGACATCAGTGTCCTGCTCGCGCAATGCACCGGCCGCACAGTCCCTTGTAACAGGCCTGAGTTTCTCTTACATCATTTCAAGCGGTCGTCTAAAGACAAGGAATCGTCCGCTTCCTGGATTTGGGGATGGTAACAGCGGCGCGACTCCTCACAAGGAGATGGAAGGCAAGTGACTCGCCCAGCGTGCGGGCATGGATTCTGTCCCTCTTGTCGTGGGCCAGAGCAGAATGGACTGCCATTCGGAGAGAGGAAACAGTGGGGCTCCACAGGGAACCCATGGCGGAGCACTGGGAGCACATGCTTAACGCTCTGCAGGCGGCAGGGGCTGAGGGGGACTCAGCAGGTATGGTGGGTAGAAGGGGGGGTGCGCAGTGACCGGCACCACCGACACACAGGCTGGTGCACAACATGTGATTGCAGCGAGGGTGTAATAGGAATGGAGGTACACACACAATTAGGGGGTGAGGAGAGACAGAAGGAAAGAAAAGGGGGACAAATAACAAAAAAATGGGAGGGGGAGGCGGCCTCAGGATGGGAATGGGGGGGGCGATTTGTACCGTATCCTGGTAACAGTGCCACATTTTGATGTTCTTGTTTTCTTGCAAATGTTTTGATTGCAATTGAGTTACACATGTAAGACTTGTCTCTCCACGCAGAAATGGGACGCATTGACTTTTTTATATTGCGGACATGTCTGGGCGCCCAAGATTCAACTGCATGCTATTCTTGTGTAACTGCTGTAGCGCCTTATCGACATGCCGCACTGCCAATGCATTGGCAGCTAGGCAAAGTTGAAGAACTTCCTAGATAATAATGGTGCACCCAATGTAATGTTGAAATATAAAAATGCCAATAAACAGACTGACAAAAAAAAAAACTTGAAGTCTGGCAATACTTGGAGTATGTCATGGTTGGCTCGTAAGGAATGCCTGTGGGACAACAATTTCCTGGATGAATCTGACAAGGATGAAGTTTGGTCAGAAGGTACAATAGCAGAAGAGGGAGCAGAGAGCAAAAAACATTGGAACATTTTAAGGATTTTGTGTACCATTGATTCTTTGGTTTCTATGTTCTTTGTGTTTGGCCCTGAAAACATCAGAACAATTCATGACATTTTTGATTATTATATTTTGTAGTTTACCTTCCATGTTTTGGCGGGAAAGATGTGCTATGTCTTGCTACTTTAAGGATCCAATAAACATTCCAAATTAGTGTATTTGTAGTTGACGTGTTAATTGCTGCTGGACCACTGTTGCTGGAACATCTTGGTGGTGTTTCCTCTGTTCTGTTTTTACTTCTCATTGAAGTTCTTCCTTTGCAAATTGGAGTAAAACCTTTCTTGGAGAGATCACCAGAGATATGCTTGAACCTGTATGTTTACTTAAATGTTTACATTTTAAATGTTTAGACATGAGTATTATGCATGTGTGTATATATAGAGCATGACCCACACGCTACACTTGAACCTACGAAGGTAAAGCTAATTAGCAAATCGAAGTGCAGCGCAGGAAGGGAAAGGTGTGACTCACGTCCACACTAATCGTGTTGGGGACTTGATGTTTTTAACGGAGTCGAAGAATAATTAGCATTCACTGTAATGCTTTTCTACGTGACTGCGCAATATTGGAAATTTAGTGCACAGGCAAGATGCAGTGAGCTCGATATCAATTGGGCCCAAAAAATACGAACTATTTGAATGACAACCAGCATCTGATTAAGACGCCTCAAGTGCATTGTGGAACTTGGATGCTTACGAACAGTCACGTGATTTAAACACTTAAAATGCGTGCATTGACGCACTTGGTGGTTGGCTTCCTTCCGTGATCAAGGCCCACCCACCGAACCATGTTGGAGTAAGGGAAGCTTTCACATGCCGCATGATTCCTAATAAAGCACCAGTCCTCAGCAATGGGTCTCTTATTCTGCTTCATTGGTGTGATGGTTTGACGGGCTGCTCCGTGGCCGCTGCAAGAGACCGCCCTGAAGGGTCGGGGGCTCCATGACGGAGGATTTGTTGTGGATATATATATATATATATATATATATATATATATATATATATATATATATATATATATATATATATATATATATATATATATATATATATATATTACATACATACATACACACACACTTATTTGTCCGGACGTGAGCGATTTGTTGCTCTGAATGATTTTATATCCCAACTGTTTTTACTACCCTGTGGGGTGCCCCATGGTTCATTTTTAAGGCCATCCCTTTTTATTCTTTGCGTCACTGTGTTGGCACAACTCATTAAACCATATGACCTTCTCAATAGTATCCTACACCAACAACACCCAAATCGTGGTGTCAATGGTAGGGAATCCTGAAGACACTGCAACCAGATTTCATAACTGCATTCAACAGATCAATAGGTGGATGAACGAAAACTGTTGAAAGCTTAATTCGGGTAAATCCGAAGTCTTGCTGTTTGAAAAAATTACTTCATTCTGGTCGCCTTGGTGGTGGCCACAGGAGCTAGGAGGTTTACCCACTCCAGTTTCCAAAGCAAAAAAGGTAGGGTTTATGTTTGACAGCAACCTTTCATTCAAAAGCCAGATCAATTCCATCATATCCTCATCTTTTTACACTCTGTGACTTTTGAGGAAAGTCTTTCCATATATTCTAGAGGAGATGAGGAAAACCATGGTTTCTGCTCTCCCATTGTCTAAACTCAGTTACTGCCCTCGTCATCAATGTGCAGAAAAAACTTTTCTAAGAAATCGCAGGGTTTGCAGAATGCGGCATCCCGACTATTGTTAGGCATCCCGAAATATGTTTATGTTTATGTTTGTGGGATTTATAAAGCGCGTGACCACCCTTGGGCATCTCAGCGCTAACAGATAAGGAAAAAGACCGCCAACGCTTAATCCAACGGGAAAAGCCAGGTCTTGAGCCTTTTTTAGGTCTCGCCTGTCGATGCGCATGCGCATCGAGCAAGCGAGAGTATTGGGACTTATCCACTCTTTACCCAACTTGCAAGGAATCGTGGCGATTCCTTGCAGTGCCCGTGACTTTTAAGCTCAATGCGCATGCGCATTGAGCTTAAAAGCGCGTGCACATGGCCCCAGCCGCCTGCCTTGCCTACTCTCCCGCCCCCTCACTTCTTGATTGCACGGCCGCTAGGCCGTGCCTCCCCTACTCCTCCTCCTACTCTCCTCCCCTCCCGTCTGTTCCCGCACTCCTCCCACACCCCCGCTCCGCCCCCTCACTCTCTCTGCCCGCCCGCTCTCCACTCTATCAGGCAGCCAGCCGCACTCCTCCCACACCCCCGCTCCGCCCCCTCACTCTCTCTGCCCGCCCGCTCTCCACTCCATCAGGCAGCCAGCTTCAGGAGAGCAATCTGGAGAGCAATCTGCGGGGTGCCGCCATTTTTGGGATTCCTAACTTTCACCAAGTTTTCCTGCCTCCCACGCTAGACGCGGAATTGCAGGAGTTAAGTTTTTTTTGGGCTGGTCTCACTTTTTCCCCCTGCTGTGGTTTCCTTAGTGACGCAGCGATGACCAATGGAATCGCCGCTCCCCCCTCCGCCCCCTCGTCTATACAGTACCGGGCAATGCATGGGAGCGACGAGAGGTAAGCCCGCTGCGACCCGAAACTTAAAGGCTTGTTTGAAAGAAGTGATGTGGGATGGGGTTCAACAGCTGGAGCAGCGTCTCTCAGATAACGTTGCTGAAATGCGTGCAATTCTTTCCTGGTAGTTCCCCGTCCCTGTGCCTGTCCCGCCAGGAACGGGGGTTGGACAGTAAAGCGGAGCTTGCATTCTGTGCTTGTTCCGCTGTACGGTTTATTCCGTGGAATGCGCAGATGTGTTGTTCTGTCCTCCCTGATGTAGCGGTAGGAACATAGGCACGCGTTGACATGGGGCTTGGAGCATCAACGGACCGTCTCCCCGGCCCCCATAACAACCAGTGCTAGAGGTCGGAATCCACCCCCAATAAAAACAGCTGGAGTTGGAGGAGACTTGCCCCCGCGCGAACTGCATAGTGTAATAATGTGCGAGGGGCGTGTGTGTGTGTGTGTGTGTGTGTGTTGGGGTAGGTCGTGGTGGTGCCGTGCTTGTGATGGCTGCTCACGTGTATTACCTAATATCGTTTAATTCCCCTACTATGTTGTATCGTTTTTGTATAGCGCTGTGATGCTTGCGGGCGGTGCAAGCGCTATATAACAACTCTCAATCAGATTTATTTTTTAAAAAGTGGGGATTATGATCATCCCTGCACCCTTCTCCTTCGATAACATACATGCCTCCACCGTCTTTGACCTCACCGGGGTCGGGTCGCCCTACAAAGTCTTCTGACGTTGCCCGCTTGGGGGCTCCAGAGTTTGGCGGGGGTGGAGACTGGAGTGTGGCTGTGCGACCAGGCACAGCTGCTTCCTTCCTTCACCTGTACTAGTGTGCCCTCATGGAAACTATCAGCACAGCAGCCTGGCCACCCCTCACGTCTTCTCGCCTCCACATGCACGCGCTGTCACACGGCAGTACAGGGTCGCACACGTGCCCCGTCACCACGGGCTCCCGCCCGCCCGGCTGCAGTGTTTGCAACTGTGAGGAGCCCTCATGGGGCGGCGGACTCCGCCCAGGTAATTGCTTTTCCCACAAGCACCCCATTCATGTCGCTGGTCATTATAATAGAGTCAAAAGCAACATGTTTAAAAAATACGGGACATTTGCTATTTGCGCTCCTACAGATTCTAAACATAGGTTTCAGCCAATAGTGAGCTGTTTCTCATAAATGTGTCCAAATCTTCAGCTTAAATTACAAAACCCCCTATTTGAATCATGTTCAGAATGAGGTCAGCGAGCCAGGCACTCTTTTGAGTGCTTCTTCCGGCCGAATTCGGGAAACATTGTGACTTTCATACCTCAGTTCTCACTCACCCTCACACACCCTCACCCTCACACACCGTCACACACCCTCTGCATAACAACACCTCTCACACCCTCACTCACCCTCACACACACTCACACTCACGCAACGTCACACACCCGAAGCCTCACACCCCCTCACTCACACTCACCCTCACACCCCCTAACCCGCACACCGCCTAACGCTCACACCCCCTAACGCTCACACCCCCTAACAATCACCCCCTAACCCTCACCCCCTCACTCTCACCCCACACCCTCACCCCCACCCCTCACCCTCACCCCCTCACCCTCACCCCCTCACCCCCTCACCCCCCCACCCTCACCCCCTCACCCTCCACCCTCACTCACCCTCAACCCCTCACCCTCACACCCTCAACCCTTCACCCTCAACCTCTCACTCACCCTCAACACCTCAGCCTCACCCTCACTCACCCTCACCCTCACTCACCCTCAACCCCTCACACTCACTCACCCTCACCCTCACTCACCCTCAACTCCTCACCCTCACTCACCCTCACCCTCACCCTCACTCACCCTCACCCACACTCACCCTCCCTCAACCCCTCACCCTCACTCACCCTCAACCCCTCACCCTCACCCTCAAACCTTCACCCTCAACCCCTCACTCACCCTCACTCTCACTCACCCTCACTCAGCCTCAACTACTCACCCTCACTCACCCTCAACCCCTCACCCTAACTCACCCTCACCCTCAACACCTCACTCACCCTCACCCTCACCCTCACTCACCCTCAACACCTCACCCTCAACCTCAAACCCTCACCCTCACTCACCCTCACCCTCACTCACCCTCACCCTCACTCACCCTCACTCTCACTCACCCTCAACCCCTCACCCTCACTCACCCTCACCCTCACTCACCCTCACCCACCCTCACCCTCACCCTCACTCACCCTCAACCCCTCACCCTCACACAGTGCAATAGGTCTCAGACCATTTCAGTTAGAGCTTTTAGAAATGTTTATGGCTTTTTTTATTTGTAATACTTTAGCATTGGCTACAGGAAACAAAAATGCTAAACATTTACAAAAAAACCCATAAACAATTCTAAAAGCACTAACTCTAATGGTGCGAGACCTATTGCATTTCCAATGCTTGTTTAAAAGAGAGTTAATTTTCAATGAGACGGATCTCTGGGTCTAAGCTGATCCAAAGCATCGGAACCAGATGAGTGAAGGATCTTCCACCCCATCTGGCCTTTTTAACTGGGACTGCTTTCATCAAATTTTGAGCTAGATCTGAGGTGCCGATGCAGTAAGTAGTGAGTAATTAATTTTTGGATAAGGACAGGGCCTCTCCCCTGCATGGCCCGATGAGCCAGACTCAGAGACTTAAATTTAATTCTGGCCTGTATCAGGAGCCAATGCAATTTCCGCAGTCCTAACATGGCTGATTGCCGTCTGGGAATGCTCAGCAACATTCGAGCGGCGGCATTCTGAACCACGTATAGTCTTTTTTACAACATGATTAAGTGATCCCAGAAAGAGGGAGTTCCCGTAGTCCAGTCGTGATGTAACTAAGGCCTGAACTATGGTATCAATCTGTTTCCCATGCTCTGTCAAAATTACACTGGCTTCCAGTGAAGAAATGCATTGTCTTTAAGCTATTTGCATAGCCTTTAAAGCATTGCACAACTCTGGCCCTGACAACCTGAAGCAAAGTTTCCGCTGGTATACATCCCCTAGATCTCTTCGTTCATCTTCTGCCTGTAACTTAATTGTCCCCAAAGTCAGAAGAGAAAAATGGGGTGGTAGAAGTTTTGATATATGCGGTTGTTCCAAACGCTAGAACACTCTTGGCAGGATTGCTTCCCTTCAGATTAGGTCAAAACACATGGCTTTTTAGCCTATAGATCCCTCGTTACGCTATTTATTCAATAAATCTTGGTTCGTCTTTCTTCAGTTGGTTAGTGCCTAAACGCCTCCAGACATGAATGTGCTTGATAGATTCCATTTCACCATATATATAAAACTTCTAAAAACACAGACCCTGGAGTGCGAGTCCCTTTGTGTGGTTCCGGCGTGGATGTTTGCTGGGAGCCCTTTCGGATATATATATATATATATATATATATATATATATATATATATATATATATATATATATATATATATATATATATAATGTGTGTGTGTGTGTATATATTACCTACTGGCGACCATCAGTAGGTAGTTGTAGTTAGGACCGAGTTTTCATAGGAAGAGCATTATGAATCTTCATGAAATTTTCAAAACTAATTCTTTGTTCATATCAGTCCTATGTCGAAAGTTTGGGGTTGTTTCGTCAAGGGGGTGCCGAGAAAAAAGGGGGGTACCAAAATGTGTTTTCGCTATGTTAATTTCCTTCGGAAACTTTAGACAAGGCTACAGGTCGAACAGGTGAACAGAATTACCCTAAATTTGGCAGGGAGAAGGGTCTTGGTCTAGAAAGCACGCTTTTGTTTATTTGGTGTAAATCCGTTCAGTAGTTTTTGAGAAATATCGAAATTTACAGATATCAATATTTGGGAATTCTGACATCTGATTGGCTGAGGCGTTATGAACACGAGCTTGCTGCTGATTGGCTGCGAGCGCTGCAAGCGGTTGCAACTAAGAAGTGTTGGCTGTCATTTTGTGATTCTGTTTAAGCGAGTAAGGGGAAAAAAGAGCAAAAACTGTGGGAAAGAGGAGGGTAGGAGCACTGTAACCTCTGTGGGGTGATTAGGGTGTGCTATAGAGGAGGTACGAAGCAAAGTATTCACCCCTAGCAGTGTGAAAGTGGTGGGCAACGGAAATTAAGTGAGGTATTGCGTACAGTCTGATGCTGGTAAGGTGAGGTGGTGCGGGACTCAGGGATTAAAGCTTGAGACCAAACTGTGTGTCTTATGCTGTGAAGTCATGTCCCCTCGCCACAGTACTAAAGCTGTAGAAGTAGTGTTAGCATGTGTTCATACCTACTAGGAAGAAGTACTGACCCGTAATAGTGTGAAAGTCCTGGGGTACGGAAAATATGTGAGGTATTGTCTAGAGTCTCATGGAACTAGGAAGTGTTGGCCGCCATTTTGTGATTTTGTTGAAGCGAGTAAGGGGAAAAAAGGGCGAAAAAAGTAGGAAAGAGGAGGGTAGGAGCACTGTAACCTGTGTGGGGTGTTTAGGGTGTGCTATACAGGGGGTGCGAAGGGAACTATTCATACCGACCGGTCTGAAAGTGCTGGGCTTCCAAAATTATTGAGTAGAGTCTGATGCTGGTAAGGTGAGCTGGTGCTGGACTTAGGGATTAAAGGGTTAGGCGAAACTGTGTGTTATGCTGTGAAGTCATGTGCCGTGGCCGCTGCACTACAGCTGTGGAAGTAGTGTCAGCATGTGTTTATACCTACTAGGACGAACTACTGACCCGTACAGGTCTGAAAGTCCTGGGGTAAGGAAAATATGTGAGGTATTGTCTAGAGTCTCATGGTGCTTAGCTGAGCTACTGCCGGCCTCAGGGATGATAGAGTGAGCCTAAACTATGTGTCATATGCTGTGAAGTCATATGTTCTGGCCACTGTGCCACATGTGTCCAAGTAGTTTCCGCATGTAGTTTTACCTACTCGGTGGAACTTTTGTTTCGAACATTGTAACTTGTGTATGGTGCTTAGGGGGTGTTATATAGGGAGTGCGGAGGTACATATGTGTGTATGATATGAATTTGGTATTTGTAAAGTGGAAAGCACTGACTCCTACGGGTCTGATGGTGCTGGGGGCGTAAGCTGAGGTGCTGCTGGAGTTGGGGATAAAACTGATGAACTACTGATTGCTATTGTGAACTTTTAACCTGCACCTGCCGTTAAATGTTTGATAAAATGTTGCAAAAGTATATCCTTAGGTTACAAACAAAATTTATGAACTTTTAACCTGCAGGTGTCGTAGAATGTTCCAGAAAGTCTGGTGATAAAATAGGTTGAACTTGTGACCTGTATGTGGCGTGGGATATTAAGTAGCTTTTCGTATGGAAAATTCAAAATTAACCAATGGAGATAAGTTTTGGAATGTCGTTGAAGGAATGAAATATTCTGATTTGTTGTTTACATGTATTTTTGTGTGGAGCGACAGTGAAATTGGGCCATTCCTGGTTCCATTCTCGATGAAATTGGTGCTTTACATGTACTATGTGACAAAAAAAGAATTGTATGCGTGTGTGACATTTGAAATCTGCATACCAACTACAAAAGTGAGTTAGAAATCAAAAAGGTGTGTTATGTGTTCTGTAGTAGTGATTAAGTATTTGAGGTGATGTTTTTAGGTTTGAAAGTATTTTTTATTTCAAAGTGCTCGCAGGCAGGTCGCTCCCCACGCCACCACATGGCCGCCAGCTGCCTTGTACCTGCTCTCTGCTGCCCGCCTGTTTTCCCACCATTTCCCGTTGCTGCGTCCCTGCGGCCCCGCCTCCCTGCTCCCCATTGGCCACCCCGCTCCCGCCTCCCAGCTGCTCCTCCCTCCCTCTCCCCCTCTTAAGGAGGCCGCGCAGTGGTGTAGGAGCAACCTCTGACTCTGCTCGCAGTCAGGTCGCTCCCCACGCCACCACACGGCAGCCAGCTGCCTCGTACCTGCTCCCTGCCGCCCACCTGTTTTCCCGCCATTTCCTGACCCTACCCGCTGCTGCGTCCCTGCGGCCACACACCCCTGCTCCCCATTGGCCACCCCGCTCCCGCCTCCCAGCTGCCCCTCCCTCCCTATCAACCTCTTATGGAGGCCGCGCAGCGGCCGCGCCGCTTGGGCACCAAAGGCAAGCCCGTCTGCGCCCGTCCGCGCCTGGACCACGCCCAGCGCCAGAACCCCTGGACCCCGCAAATGCCACAACACCAGACTCCGCTAGGACGCCAGCACCCTCTACGCACTCAACGCTGGCCGAAACCACACCTGCTTCCAAGCCGCCCCGAAACGGACTCACAGACCTTTCTCCTGCCACACCTGCAGCTTCACCTGCGACAGAGCCACCAAACATCCAAGGACTGGACCCAACCACCTCCGCTGCATACTCCTCAACACCCGCTCCGCACGCAAACACGCCGCCGAGCTCTGGGATCTGCTCGACACTTCCGGCCCAGACATGGCCTTTCTGACTGAGACCTGGTTAGAAGATCACCCGCAGGGACCGCCCCAACAGAATCGGAGGAGGAATAGCCATTGTTCACAAGTCCACCCTCAAGGTCGCCACCCACGCAGACGACACCCTCAACACCGCCGAACACCTGCACTTCCGGATCCACACTGACCCCAACAACACCCTCAGAGGAGCACTCATCTACAGACCCCCCCGGACCCCGAGCTCAATTCAGCGACTCCATACCACGCACTCGCCTCCACGGACTACATCCTCCTCGGGGACCTGAATTTCCACCTCGAGAACAACAACGACGCCAACTCCGCCACCCTGATCGACAACCTTGCCAACCTCGGCCTCAGACAACTCATCACCGCACCCACCCACGCCGCTGGCCACACGCTGGACTCCGTCTTTTCGACAGGCACTCACGTCACCTTCGACCACACCATCGAACTCCACTGGACTGACCACAGCTGCTTCCATTTCACCTTCAATAAATCAACCACGCACCACTGCACCCAACAGCTACCTTGCCGCTGCTGGAGCAAAGTCACAGAAGACCAGCTGATCACCATCCTCGCCCAAAACCCACCCACCGACCCCAGCAACCCAGACACTGCAGCCCGCAACCTCAGACAGTGGATCGACGACTGCACCAACACCCTCGCCCCACTAAGAAACCCACCAACAACCACGCCAGCAAGAGAGCCACCTGGTTCACCGACCAGCTGCAGACCTCCAAACGCGCATGCCGGCACTGGAGAAGATATGGCTCCACTAACGCACTCCGGACAACCACGCAGCCCACAAGGACGCCACCCGCAGACATCACCACCTCATCAGATTAGCCAAGAGATCCTCCTTCAGAGACCGCCTTGATAACAACGCACACGACAGCAAAGAGCTTTTCAGCATCGTAAAGGAACTCTCCAACCCCAGCGCCAATGCCAACGACATACCGCACTCACAAGAACTGTTCAACTCACTGGCCATCTTCTTCCACCGCAAGATCGCTGACATCCATGACAGCTTCAACACCATGACCACCCGACTACGTCAGACCCCACCTCCCCTGTGAACACCACCAGCACCAACCGCCTGACCTCCTGGTCCAACGTCAACGACGACGAGACATGCAAGGTCATGAACTCCATCCACTCAGGATCTCCGTCAGACCCGTGCCCACACCACGTATTCAACAATATTTACAACAAGGGGTGGTGAGGGACAGAGTCTCTGAATTAAGCAGAAAGCTCTCACCCAGTCAAGAGATCAGGGCTAGATCCAACACCGTTTTTTAGCTCACTGCACCATCCCAGTTTCAGAACCTGGCTGTATGCAAATTAGTCTGTTCCTGTCCCAGTGCATGATGGGAACAGGGCAAACCAAACTACAAAAGCCAATTCTTACACTGGGAAGGAAACAAGCTCCCGGGGACCGGTTTCTGGCATTACAGCCGTCTTCGGCCCGGTTTGCTTGAATCCTGATGGTGCAATGAGCAAGGGTCTCACATCTGAGAATACCCTTCCACACTTAGGGTGGACAAAAATATTTACAACAAGGGGTGGTGAGGGACAGAGTCTCTGAATTAAGCAGAAAGCTCTCACCCAGTCAAGAGATCAGGGCTAGATCCAACACCGTTTTTTAGCTCACTGCACCATCCCAGTTTCAGAACCTGGCTGTATGCAAATTAGTCTCTTCCTGTCCCAGTGCATGATGGGAACAGGGCAAACCAAACTACAAAAGCCAATTCTTACACTGGGAAGGAAACAAGCTCCCGGGGACCGGTTTCTGGCATTACAGCCGTCTTCGGCCCGGTTTGCTTGAATCCTGATGGTGCAATGAGCAAGGGTCTCACATCTGAGAATATCCTTCCACGCTTAGGGTGGACAAAAATATTTATTTACAACAAGGGGTGGTGAGGGACAGAGTCTCTGAATTAAGCAGAAAGCTCTCACCCAGTCAAGAGATCAGGGCTAGATCCAACACCGTTTTTTAGCTCACTGCACCATCCCAGTTTCAGAACCTGGCTGTATGCAAATTAGTCTGTTCCTGTCCCAGTGCATGATGGGAACAGGGCAACCCAAACTACAAAAGCCAATTCTTACACTGGGAAGGAAACAAGCTCCCGGGGACCGGTTTCTGGCATTACAGCCGTCTTCGGCCCGGTTTGCTTGAATCCTGATGGTGCAATGAGCAAGGGTCTCACATCTGAGAATACCCTTCCACGCTTAGGGTGGACAAAAAAATTTACGTATTCAACAAAGCAGACGCTGCCATCGCACCCCAACTACGGAAGGTCATCAACATCGCCTTCGAAACAGCGACATTCCTGGAAAGCTGGAAACACTCCGAAATCAACACCCTCCTCAAGAAGCCCAAGGCGGACCCCAAGGACCTCAAGAACTTCCGGCCCATCTCCCTGCTCCCGTTTCCGGCGAAGGTAATCGAGAAAATCGTCAACATGCAACTGGCCCGCCAGCTGGAAGACAACAACATCTTGGACCCGTCCCAGTCTGGGTTCAGACGAAACCACAGCACCGAGACAGCCCTCATCGCCGCCACAGACGACATCAGGCGCCAACTCGACAATAGCGAAACATCAGCCCTCATCCTCCTGGACCTGTCAGCCGCCTTCGACACGGTCTGCCATTGCACTCTAAAGACACGCCTCCTAGAAGCCGGAATCCAAGAGAAGGCCCTTGACTGGACCACTTTCTTACTCTCTGGCAGAACCCAGAGCGTCCGCCTCCTGCCCTTCGGATCCGAGGCCACCAACATCATCTGCAGCGTCCCCCAGGGCTTATCCCTCAGCCCGACGCTGCTCAATGTCTATCAATCAATCAATCAGTGACAATTGTAGAGCGCGCTACATACCCGTAGGGTCTCAAGGCGCTGGGGGGGGGGGGGGGGGTGCCGCTACCGCTCGAACAGCCAGGTCTTCAGCTTCTTCCTGAAGGAGAGGTGGTCTTGGGTCAGGCGCAGGTCGGTCGGGAGGGAGTTCCAGGTCTTGGCGGCCAGGTAGGAGAAGGACCTTCCTCCTGTAGTCGCTCTTCGGATGTGGGGGACGGCGGCGAGGGCGTGGTTGGCTGATCGGAGGTGGCGTTTGGGAGCGTAGAAGTTGACTCGGCTGTTGAGGTAGCTCGGGCCTTGGTCGTGTAGGGCTTTGTGTGCGTGGGTGAGGAGGCGGAAGGTGATTCTTTTGTTGACGGGGAGCCAGTGAAGGTCTCTCAGATGTCCGGAGATGTGGCTGGTTCGTGGGATGTCGAGGATGAGTCTGGCTCAGGCGTTCTGGATCCGCTGGAGTCTCTTCTGGAGCTTGGCGGTGGTACCGGCGTAGAGGGCGTTGCCGTAGTCCAGTCGGCTGGTGACGAGGGCCTGGGTGACGGTCTTCCTGGTCTCGGTGGGGATCCACCAGAAGATCTTCCGTAGCATGCGTAGGATGTTGAAGCACGCCGAGGAGACGTTGTTGACTTGCCTGGTCATGGAGAGGGAGGAGTCCAGGATGAAGCCCAGGTTGCGTGCATGGTCTGTTGGTTTGGGTGCGGTGCCCAGGGCGGGAGGCCACCAGGAGTCGTCCCAGGTGGAGGGTGAGGAGCCCAGGATGAGGACCTCCGTCTTGTCCGAGTTCAGTTTCAGGCGGCTGGTCGTCATCCACTCGGCTACCTCTTTCATCCCTTCGTGCAGGTTGGCTCTGGCGGCGGCGGGGTCGTTGGACAGGGAGAGGATCAGCTGGGTGTCGTCGGCGTAGGAGATTATGCTGAGGTTGTGTTTGCGTACGATGGCCGCGAGGGGGCTCATGTAGACGTTGAAGAGGGTGGGGCTCAGAGATAATCCTTGAGGGACGCCGCAGATGACTTCGGAGGCCTCTGACTTGTACGGTGGTAGGCGGACTCTCTGTGTTCTTCCGTCGAGGAAGGAGATGATCCATTCCAGCGCCTTGTCCTGGATTCCGATGTTGCTGAGGCGCCGTACTAGGGTGCGGTGGCAGACCGTGTCGAATGCCGCGGAGAGGTCTAGGAGGATGAGGGCCGCTGTTTCTCCATTGTCCATCCGGGCTCGGATGTCATCGGTGGCGGCGATGAGGGCGGTCTCGGTGCTGTGATTGGCTCGGAAGCCGGACTGTGAGGGGTCGAGGGATCCGTTCGTCTCGAGGAAGGCGGCCATCTGCTTGTTGACGGTCTTCTCGATGACTTTGGCTGGAAACGGGAGGAGCGAGATGGGGCGGTAATTCTTGAGGTCGGTGGGGTCCGCTGTTGGTTTCTTGAGTAGAGCGCTGAGTTCGGCGTGTTTCCAGCTCTCAGGGAAGATGGTGGTGTCGAAGGATGTGTTGATGATGTCTCGTAGGTGGGGTGCGATGACAGCGTCGGCCTTGTTGAAGACGTGGTGAGGGCAGGGGTCGGTCGGTGATCCGGAGTGGATGGAGTTCATCGTGCGGATGGTATCTTCGGTGCAGATCGGGGTCCAGGCGTGTAGGGTGGTGGTGGGGGGTGGTTGTTCGGTCATGGTGTGCGTTGGTTGGTTGTTGAAGCTGTTGTGTATGTCCGCGATCTTTTCTACATTGCCCCCCCCCTCGCACAAGTGGCCGACCAACACCACCTCAATATCATCTCCTACGCTGACAACACCGAGCTCATCCTCTCCCTCACCAAGGACCCGCACACCGCCAAAACCAACCTCCATGAGAGAATGAAGACCGTCGCCGACTGGATGAGGAACAGTTGTCTGAAGCTGAACTCGGACAAGACGAAGGTTCTCATCCTCGGACCCACCCCCTCAGCCTGGGATGACTCCTGGTGGCCGACCACACTGGGCACACTGGGAACAGCACCGACACCCACCGACCATGCACGCAACCTAGGTGTTAGGATCCGAAGGCCGTAGATCCCCTTTCCGCTATCCTGAGGGCGGCTACAGGCAGGAATATGCTGTAACGCGCTACTTGCACTACATCTCCCCGAATGCCCTTGTGGTGGCGAACGAACAGAGAGAGATACTGGGTGTCTATGGGCCAATCAGAAACGATGAGCTCTTATACCTCCCCCACCAAGATGGCGGCGCTTGGTTTTCCTCGCTTCAGTCCATAGGCGTGTTCCGTGTTTGAACCTTGGATCTGCCCTGGTTACCGAGATCGAGTATCTGGACGATGCCTCCCTGCTGTTCCCTCAACTCCTGAACTCTTCACGATTTCTTTTGACTCGCGGCATTTTTCGCCGAACAGAAAGAGAGCAGGTTACTAACCTTTGATGAGCCTGGACATCGTGACCCCTCCCCTCGCTCCCGCTACAATCCCCCGTCACCTCAGTGACTCTTGACCTGGAGATTCGTGTCGCGCACGGAAGCGCTTACACGAAACAAACTTTGTTCATAGTTCTTGGATATTGCAACGCGAGGACGCGGCTGCATTTTATATTTGGTTCCGTTACTTCTATCCTTTGGAAACGCGAGGAAGTGTTTCTATATTCCTTGGCCACTTTATTATTTTTTCGGAAACGCAAGGTAGCGTTTCTACAACAAACAATTGTGCATAGTGAACTCTAGAGAACGTGTGGTCGTGTTCTTTCCTGAAGTACTCAGGCAGTCCTTCTTTGTTTGGAACATTCTCACTGGATACCGTCCCCGGAGATAAAAGGGAAAAGGAAACCTTCCTGGGACTCTGTTGCCTTACAGTTTAGTTCTTTTTGAGAGAGACCTACAGACACCTGCTTGGTTTATATCCTTTTGATGTTTGGTGCTAATTGGAAACCTTATGAGTTTATTTATCACAAAGGTCAGGTATGAGCGTGACAGCATATTCCTCCTATAGTAACTAGTAAGCAAGTGATAAGACTTACATGATTGCATGTTATTTAATTCTTTTATGTTTCTTGTCTTTCTACCTTCTGCAGGGAACTGTGTCACATTGACGTTTGGTTCTCTCCCCGGACCCCATTTAGACCTATGGTTTTGGTCTCTCTCTTTTCCTAGGATAGTAGCCATCCCCTTGTGTTTCTGTATCACGGAGGAGGGTCTATCTTGGGAAAGGGGATTGACACTGTCTACACTTCTGAGGAGTCTGGTTTCTGCCTGGATACTGGTCTTCGCCCGACACTAGGATTCATCCTCGACTCCTCCTTCTCCATGTCTAAACAGGTCAACGCCGACTCCTCCTCCTGCTGCAACACCCTCCGCATGCTCCGCAGGATCTACAAGTGGATCCTGACTGAAACAAGAAGAACAGTGACTCAGGCCCTCGTCAGCAGCAGACTGGACTATGGCAACGCACTCTACACAGGAATCCCATCCAAACACCTACGACAACTACAACGCATCCAAAACGCCTCCGCCCGACTGATCATCAACGTCCCCCGCCGCAGCCACATCACCCCCACCTGAGAGACCTACACTGGCTCCCCGTTGACAAGAGGATAACCTTCAAGCTCCTCACCCACGCACACACAGCACTCCACAACACTGGACCAGCATACCTGAACAGCAGACTCAGCTTCTACACCCCCACCCGCCAGCTCCGCTCTGCCAGCCTCACCCTCACCGCTGTTCCCCGCATCCAACGAACAGCCTCCGGTGGCAGATCTTTATCCTACCTCGCCGCCAAGACCTGGAACACCCTCCCTACCCACCTACGGCAGACCCAAGACCTACTCGCCTTCAGAAGACTCCTCAAGACCTGGCTCTTCGAGCAGTAGCGGCATTCCCTCCCCTCAGCGCCTTGAGACCCTCACGGGTAAGTAGCGCACTTTACAAGTACTCTGATTGATTGATTGTTAGTAAAGTGTGGTGTTAGATATTGGTTAAAAAATATGCATAACATTTGACCTGTTGTTCAATAAGTACTTTATATATGTTTAGGAATTTTTCACAAAGAAGAAGTGTAGTTTGTCATCTTTATAGGACTGTATGGTTTTGTAAAATGAGGTACAGCGTTAATTTGGGTTTGTAATGTATTCGGCCGAGATAAACAAAATGTTGCACGTTTGCAAATTATACTTTTTGTGAAAATTGTGGGGTGGTGGTAGGAGATGTATGTGTTATTAAGTTTAAAGCGATAAAACAAAATCCAGAAATGTTATGCGGGCAGGTTGTGGTCTCATTTGTGACACTGAGAGGTAGATTTGAATGTAAGTCGAGGTAGGTTGTTGTACTATGAGGCCGTCTACAGTGTTTGGAGATTACATGGAGAGGAGATGGAGATAGGAGAAGTGATACATTCCTTTTATATGTACGCATAGTTTGAATCATTTGATCATAGGTTGAGATATTTTATGAACATGGTTTTTGGTTTGCATTTGTGTATAGTTAATAGTTTTTGTAGTTTCTTACTAGTGATTAATAAAAAGGTAGATATACTAAAATATATGGTAGTAAACATATTAATTATTGTCTGTTCTTATGGAATAGAAGTGGTTGGGGAGTGCTTCTTTAGAAGAGATGTTTTATACATGTGTGAGAGATAGGAACGAAATGAAAATGTGCAGTATATTTTCTGTATGACTTTGTTGACATTACAGAACTACATGTGATTTTAAGTGATACTATTGGTTAGGCTGTGTCCCTGTGCTGGATATATGTAGGTGTTAAAGTGGTCCTGGTTTTACTGATGCTCAGCTTCACTATCCCTTTTGAGACACTCGTCAATTTATTCATTCCATTTAATGTCTTTAATATGGATACAGTAAAGGGACGGTATATTAAAACTTTGGGAATTAGAACTTTGTTTACTCTCCCCATCCCCTGCTATACACTCTACAGAGTGTTTAAACGACTTTAGTAACATATAGATGTCTAGCTAGTAAAGGTGGTGTGGTTCCACTTGGCCCATTTATAAACCGTGCTATGGGATGGTATATGTTTTACCCTCCAATTTGGATGTTTGAATACTTTTTGCTGATAAGTGTTCCGGCACTAGAACAAGAGAATTCAAATTCACAATCACGAGCGATCAAGAAAAGATTCATTTTCTAGACGTATATATACAACATGAAGAAGGCAAATTGTGTGTGAATTTATATTCAAAACCCACAGATCGTAATACTTTATTACATTTTACTAGCTGTCACCCACGTACTATGAAAGAGAACTTACCGTACGGCCAATTTCTCGGGGTTAGGAGAAATTGTAGCAGTAAAGAAAACTATTTCTACAATGACGAAAAATTAAAAGATAAATTGTTACACCGAGGGTACCCTAGAAAACTCATCAAAACAGCTCCTTTAACGTGTGTATTGAGTTTTGACCCAAGGGTGATAAAGTTAAAAGGATTATCCAAAAGAATTGGAAATTGATTGAACAACTAGGTATTTCCCAGCCTTTGTTTGCCTTTAAAAAGGGTCAAAATATTCGGAATCAATTGGTGAGGGCAACAACTACTTCGAGACCGTCGCCTCCAATAGGGACTAGAGAACTTTTAGGTTTGCTACCAGTAAATGGGCACTTCAGATGTCAAAACTGCGCTGCATGTGAATTGACAAAAGATACTAAAGAAATTGTGATAAATGGGAGCTCACATAAACAAAAAGAGTTTTCTAATTGTAACTCAAAAAACTTAATTTACTGTATATAGTGCCCGTGTAATAAATTTTACATTGGACAGCAACTCAAATTGTAAAATCTAGAATTTTACAACATAAATCAAGAATTAAATATAAAACTACTGGGGCCCCCTTGGTTAGTCATTTGCAGATGCATTACCATTCAGAAAAAGACATAGAATGGTCAGTATTATGTAAAGTGACCAATACCAATAAAGGAGAGACTGAAATCAAGCTTAACCGGCTAGAGGCAAGGCTAATAGAAAAGTACCAAACATCTAAGACTGGTCTTAATGACAGGGATGAGATGTGGGCCTTGCTACTATAACTATATCCTACCTTAGTGAATAACAATGGGCTTTGAAGTGCTTGGTCATGTTATGCTGTGACTATGTTTTGAAAAAAGAAACATAAATGTTTGAGAATACATTGAATTGATACATGAAAATAATGTAGACTGATTTTTGAATTGATGTTTTTTAACTTGTAATTTGCCTCTTGTGCAAGCCCTTGGCAGGCTATTAGAATGTGAGAGGTTGGCATCACACATGGGCTATAAGGTTTTTATCTGTTCCTTAGAGAGTCTACATCGAGAATTTTTAACAGTATGATTGATTAAATAAATGCTGGTACTGTCTCCGTTTATTATTAGATGTCGAGTTAAGATTAGGGTAAGTGGTACATCTTTGCATATTCCTCTCTTTAATATTGTCATTCTTATTATTTTATTTTAGTGTTTTCATATAATGCATAAGGGTGGTAGTGCTTGCTCCCCTTCGTTAAAAAGCCCAGTCAAATGATAATTCCCCTGGTTCTAATAATAATCTTCTAATTGTGATTCACGCATTGAGTCCTCTCTCTTTGATCCTTATACGTAGAGGGCCTCCGTACGTAGCGGTCTGCCGTAGTTAGACAGCCCACATTCCGAGTTCCCGTAGTAGTGACGTAAGGGTAAGTCAGCTTAATGGTAGGTGGAGACTCAAATAAGTCCGCCGTTTATTTCTAACCCGGAAGCCTCTCCAGAATTGGCGTTTCCGCGGTCACAGGAACAGTCGAAGATTTGGTCCCTCGCTACACAGAAAGAGTGTTTGATTTAGGTGAGCACTTTGTTCCTCAAAATTAAATTTAATTTGGCACTACATGTATCTCGATCTGAAGTATTGAGGCGAGACCTAATTGAACGTTTGTTTGTTATAGATTACGCTGTAGCTGCCCTCTTTTAAATGGGAGCATTGACCCCTTAGAAGCGGGTAAGATGTTTATTCTGTCTTGTGAATTTTCATTTGCTGGATAAACGAAGTCACAATTAGACAATACAATTTTATTTATACAGGAGGTGGATACTTGGTGGGCCGAAGTATATTTTCCCCACAAACGCTTTCAGAGCTATACAAAGACCGCTATGGGTGGATTGCTTTACGAGACATGTTGACCTAAGGTACGTGGCCCGTATATAAGAGGGCCTTTGATAAGGAACCGGTCACGTTTGGGTGATAAGGACTATTATGGTGTGAAGTGACTTTTAGTTAATACTATTCCTTGGACCTCTAATAGTTTAATATATCCCGGTCACTTTGGGTGTTAGACTTAATTTATTTGTGCTGCCATTTACCTTGAGGGAACCAGATTACATTGAATTGTTTTTTAAGAGTTTTCATCCTCTCTGTTGAGTGGTGTGTGTTCACATGATAATAGAATTGAAGACTGAGAATACACTAACAGTCTATTTACATCTTAACCTATAGGAATTAATTGGTTGAATTGCCCTAAAGTCCTGAAGAGGCCTGAATTAAGAAAAAGGCTGAAACGCGTCGACTGCATATAATAAGGTATCAACATAAGAAAATTGAGATACTACATATGTCATTATATGAATAAGGAGCCTGATATATTTTTTAGAGGGAAAAAGGAATTGACCCTTTGAAGCTCTTATATGCTTTTTGTTGATGACCGAATATAGGGAATGTTGTGACATAATTATAAGTCAACGGCCTTCTATTTAAATATTTGTGGGCTGTTTAGACCAGCAAATTGGTTACTTTTGAAATGTCGTTTGTTTGTATTGTTTAATTTGTGTATAATTGTGTTTGTATATATATTTTGGTATGAATATGTGTTACTAAAAAGAGAAAAAAATAAGCTTAAAGAAATAATAAACAGCTTTAATATTTCTTCCATGACTGATTAATGTAGCTTTAGCTTATATAGGAAAACAAGTGCTTTTTGATTCAGTTGAGATTTATTTCTTTATGACCATGATGCTAGGTTAGGAAAGGACAATTAATGGTGTCTTTTCTATAATTAAGTTATATTTTTTAAAAAAAACACTTACCATAGGCATCGCCTTTGTTTACGTTGCTTTACTCCCAGATGCCTTTGGGTTATTCAGGTCCCCCTGTCTATAAATAGATAAGTGTTCCGGCAGACACTTGTTAAAATTAACGTTGTATGTGTGTCTAGTGGCGCTACTGGGAATGGTGGGGGTTTCTGTTTGATTTCGTACGGTTAACCCAGGGCGGGTGGGTGGGTGTGGGGGAGGTGGGTATGTTGGTGATTAAAACACAGAATTTAGTAAAGTGCAGATGTCGCCCTACTAAAGGTGATGTAGTACCACTGGGAGCACTTATAAAGCGCCCTATGGCATGGGATATGTTTTACCCGCAAATTTGTATGTTTTAATATGTTTTGCTGATGAGCGTTTTGGGAGACATCTGTGGAAATTAAGCCTCTGTATGGCTATAGTGGCGCTTCTACGTTTGCTTGGGTTCTTTCTTTTATTGCGTAAAGTTAAGCAAGGGTGGGTGTTGAGGTGGTGTAGTGGTACTGCGACTATTCTTAAACCGTCTTATGGTATGGTATATGTTTGAGTTGCAAAATTGCAGGTTTTAATTAAGTATGGGTGAATTTTGCAAATCAGCGGTCTGCAAATTCGTGCGAAATCGCAAAAAAAAAAAAATCCGGATTTTCCAGCGAAATCGCTGATTTTTTTGCGATTTACACCATAGTTAACTGGAGTACTTTCTACTGGCTAATCAGTAAGTGCTACCTCGTTGGGTAAATGTATTGTGCTTTTCCTACACTACAGCTGCGTAAAGGCCCAGAAGAGTTGTCTCCAGTGACCCCGTGTGTCTGTAACTTTGCCACCGCGCCCATAGGTGCTGAGGTCCCTCGAGAGAGCTGTCCATCACAGTGGGGGAAAGGGCGGGAAGAGGTTGCATAGCCTAGTGTGTTTGGGGCCGGGCTTCTGTGCGAGTTCACGTGCGATTTTCGCGCCTGACATAGCAAATCTCTATGTGGCAACCTTTGAGGAAAAGACAGTGTATAACAACAATCCCTATTCCAATAATCTATGACATTACTTACGTTACATTGATGACGTCTGCTTAATTTGGAATGGTACAGAGACTACACTGAAAGAGTTCCATCAATGGATAAATAGACAGGACAGCAATCTACAATTCACATTAGAGAGTGACAGTTCTACAATTAATTTCCTTGACCTATCCATTTATAGCGATAATAACATCTTAGCTATGAGGCTGTATACCAAACCTACAGCGAGAAATACCCTCCTAAAATATGAGAGTCATCATCCGCGTAGCTTACGCGATAACCTGCCTTTTGGGCAGTTTTTGCGTCTTCGACGCAACTGCACAAAGAAGACAGATTACTTTCGCGCGGCCAAAGTGCTACAACTGAAACTTGTAATGTGGTCTTATCCATGCAGACTAGTGAAACGGGCTATGAAGATGGCCTGGTATTACAATCGAGAGGCTTTGTTGACAAAAAAAGAAAAGACTGGTATATCTGAGATCAGCACAAGGCCTCTTACCTGTGTCACGACGTTTGGTTCTGAATCCCATCAAATTAAGACTATTATAAAGAAGAACTGGCATCTAATCTGTAAAGTTGAACCTCAACTTGAGTTACCTCGTTTCGCCTTTAAAAGAGGAAGAAACTTGAGAGACTATCTGGTGACGGCTTATAATGAACCATCGCCCAACACTATTTAGTCACAATGGGGGTTACCACCTGTGATTGGGCATTTCCCATGTGGCTCCTGTGCAGCTTGCAGGACTACTAAAACACTAAAAAACTGTACTGTGAATGGCAAAAACATTACATTATATCACCACTCAAATTGTAACACTAAGAACGTTATTTATTGCATACAATGTCCGTGCATGTTATCATACATTGGCAAAACCACACAGCCAGTAAAGAAACGAGTGTTACAGCATCAATCGAGAATAAGATGTAATGTTACAACTGCTCCGCTAGTAGAACATTATCAGAAAAAATTACATATGCCCAATGAAATGCAGTGGTTTGTGATTGATGTTATTAAATGCAGTAAGCGTTGCCAGAATGTTGATCGCCTACTCACCCTGAGGGAGAATAAGTGGATCTGGACCTGTGACACTGTAGATAGGGGTTTGAATTCTCTTATTGAATGGCATACTGTGGCCACGATGTGAGTCAATGAAGGTCTTGGTTGGATCGTACTATGTGTCTAGACCCCTGACATTTCTGGATAAATGGAAATTTCTGATTATGGTCTGTTTATCCATTAAGAGATCGGCTACATATTTGTTCATGGATGGGGTTCTGTCCGGTAGATGACCCCTGTAGAGCGGCTATGTTAAAATAGTGCTTTCAGAGTGCAGTATGTTGAGCCCACTCTTTACATAATTTGTGTCATGCGTTCTTGCAATTTTGGGTAATTTTGGATAATTTTGGTTTTGATTGGGGTATTAATGCCTTTATATTCCATTCATACAATACCGACGTGATACTGGCAGAATATGATTCCTATGTTGGTACTATCAGTCAACTGCCGATATACATTCTTCACTGTGAGACCTTGATACTAGCTCATTTAGGTCTGATTCAGGTTCTTTAGCTGACGTGCCGTTTATTCATGGCCAGGGGTGTTATGAATATTTTTCACCCTCTTTGACGTGGGTCCGCGCTAGTAATACTTACTCGCGCGACTTCATACTATACCAAGATGGTCCCCGTCTCGTGGGACGTTATTGTGCCTTAGACGCACACATGGAAGCGTACTCCGTCCCCCCCTGCGTGTGATGGCATCACGCATTCTAGGCTTATACACGGAAGTGTACTGGGTTTCGGCTGAGACGCGGATACGGAGTGATTTACGACGGCTGGAATTCCCTCACGCCATTGAGTAAGTCTACTTGTACCTCTGTTACTATAGATTAGATTCTTCGGTTTTTAGCGCTTTTGATTACATCTACGCGAGATGTTTCTGAGTGTGGGGTCTAACAGTTACTTCATTATTATTTGTAGGTGTTACGAGTGACTTGGATTAACGCCTAAATCTCGCCCCTTGTCTATATTTATACAATACATGAATTACTGGATTTAAAACTCGAATGATCGGAGATAACATCTACATTTATAGGTAGGTGGAATGACATGTGGTGTGTCGTGGCTCTTTATAGTGAGTTAAGCTTTGGGTGACTTGATACTTATGGTTATTTCTTTGTTTAGACATTAGGTTTATGCAGTGCATAACCTTATGACTTCCGGCTGGAGGTCCTGGGTAAGCCCCCTTTTTGCTTTCCAGATTTTACGTGTGTAACATGTGTTAATTAGTGTGCTCATGGTGATGGCACGTGTATAATGGTGTCCTTTGGTGTTGGGTGATAATTGAAGTCTCACACTTAAGGCATGTGTCACAGGTTCAGTTACAATTTTCTTTGGACTGGGTGGATGATGCTTTGATGGCCTCTGGATTGTTTTAACCAATTAAGGACCGAAACGTCAACGCCTGGCAATGCTTTGCTTATTGCTGTTTCATTATCTGAGTACTAAATGACTGTATAGCTATAAGTACTGTTTTGGACATGACATTTATTGTTTCATGTATATAGCAAAAGTTGCCTGATACTACTGAGAATTCCTTTGCCAACATAGTAGTATTTTTGTTGCCATATTTTAGATTTGTGTATGAAAGAAGATACAAGAAATATTTTGAGTAATAAAAAACAGTTTAAATCTGTTTTCCTTTCTCCTTGCTCTTGTTTGAATTGTTGATCACTTTTGTGACAATATTGGTAATCCACTGAATAGAGTTGAAATAATTCCTACAGGGACATCTTTTAAACTGTTATTGATAATACCCAGTCCCTTTGGGAATATTGGGTGCCTCTGTTGTATGTAAACATTGCTAGCACAGACTCCTGTCTGCAAGGGCCCTTCTTAAATGAAAGTGTTTTTTTCTGTTGTATATAGGTATTTGTCCACCATGTGTACATAGATTTGTTATTGTACCCACCTGTGGCTGTATATATTTATATTTATATGTTTGTGGA
Organism: Lissotriton vulgaris; assembly: GCF_964263255.1. NCBI lineage: Eukaryota > Metazoa > Chordata > Amphibia > Caudata > Salamandridae > Lissotriton > Lissotriton vulgaris. The sequence goes on from NC_141695.1 coordinate 1,260,468,125, forward strand.
TTGTTTGTATGTAAATTTGTATATAAATTGTGACTGAGGAACTTTTCCCTATGTCTGAACAAGAAACTCTCACTTACACCGATGATTATATAACTAAAGTGGCTGGTGGTCCCTCACTGTTAGGACCACAAAATAGAGGCAATACCCTAAATATCCAACAGTCTGCAGCCCGTAATACCCTAGAGCGACTGCATAAAAAACTCATAAGAACTGAGTTACATGCGAAATTCCTAACAGATTACTTGAGCAATAATATTATACCCATTGGACTACAAGTCCGGAATATACCAGCAATCTTCGTAGAGGACGAAGACTATAAGGTTGGCTTCAGTTTTGTGGGAAACAAATGTTCTAGAAGCTGGATGGTCTTGAGCATAGAGACGGCATTCAAACATATTGACAAATTAAGGTTGGAGATTGCAGAACTAAAGAAACAGGTCCGTGAAGATACTGTAGCCACGGATACTGAGGAGTTTCTAAAAAACCTTGACACCATCATTACTGACTTTCAAAAAAACAACATCATCAAAAAAACGGAAAAACTACAAAAAGATTTTAAAAACTATAGTAAAGAACGGACGTATTCTTACTTGAAAAAAGATTTCTTTCAGTCGACTAACAACCAGACTAACCAGGTTCCCAGACATATCACCTTTTCCGAGACTGGGTCCTCAAGTTCAGACGAAAATCTAAATCGAGGTAGTGGTTCAAACTATAGAGGAGGAAGAGGACATAACCCCCCTTCTTTTTTAGGGAGTGGCACACAGCAACAGAGGGGTCGTTCCCGGAACACCAGGAGGGGCTGGTACAGGAACCAGTACACCCCGGGGTTCCGTCAAACACGGAACATTTATTACGAATGGTAACTCCCGAACTTGATACAGAAATGCAAAATAATCAGAGTTTGGCCATTGTTCCGATTTTCAATTTATCTTCACATGAGTTAAGTTCACAGGAAGTGGAGATATTTAGTCATGGTTTGTCTTTCGTCCCTACTAACAGAAATGATGCTTTTCTGACATTTGTTGAGCTTTACAAGTTCTTCCGCACTATACGTTTGAAGTTCTACTTCTCTGTAAATCCCCAAACGATATTTGAGTCCAACATCAGTGGTCTAAAGTGTCCTTCAACCTTTTTTCCACCCACCAATATGATGCCGAAAGATCTTATCACGTTTGAAAATGTGGTACTTAACGAAATCCAACAAATGTTTCAGAATAGAAAATATGTCAAATATAATTTTTCTAAGGAGGCTAAAATAGTGCTACAGTCCCTGTCCAACCTGGATGATCTTATAGTGAAACCAGCGGATAAAGGGGGTGGGATCATTCTGCAGAATAAAACAGATTATGATAAGGAGGTTTTACGCCAACTTAATAATCCCACACGCTATAAAAAACTGAGGAGATCCAACGATGAGAATACGAAAAGAGATCTTAGCACTAACAACGCTAGGCCTGGATGGTTAAGTACTAAAGAATTTGACTATATGAATAAAAAGGATTTTATGATACCAGTGTTTTATACGCTTCCTAAAATCCATAAAGACAGTCAAAACCCCCCCGGTAGACCTATTGTGGTGGGATGCCAGTCCATACTTCAACCCTTAGCAGAATATGTCGACTATTTCTTGAAACCTTTTGTTCCTCTGACCAAGTCATATACACAAGACAGCAGAGATGTGATCACTAAACTTGAAGGCCAACCATTTGATCCAACCAGTGACATCCTAGTAACTATGGATATTAATAGCCTGTATACGAACATTCCTCAAGCAGATGCACTTTCTATAATCAGTGATATTCTGGAGACACGTACACGACCGCACCAGGTTCCCACTGATTTTATAGTTCAATGTACGAGAATTGCTCTAAATGAAAATTATTTCATTTTTAACTCTGACTTCTATTGCCAAGTCAAGGGCGTGGCAATGGGCGCGATTTTCGCGCCTGACATAGCAAATCTCTATGTGGCATCCTTTGAGGAAAAGACAGTGTATAACAACAATCCCTATTCCAATAATCTACGACATTACTTACGTTACATTGATGACGTCTGCTTAATTTGGAATGGTACAGAGACTACACTGAAAGAGTTCCATCAATGGATAAATAGACAGGACAGCAATCTACAATTCACATTAGAGAGTGACAGTTCTACAATTAATTTCCTTGACCTATCCATTTATAGCGATAATAACATCTTAGCTATGAGGCTGTATACCAAACCTACAGCGAGAAATACCCTCCTAAAATATGAGAGTCATCATCCGCGTAGCTTACGCGATAACCTGCCTTTTGGGCAGTTTTTGCGTCTTCGACGCAACTACACAAAGAAGACAGATTACTTTCGCGAGGCCAAAGTGCTACAACTGAAACTGGTAATGCGGTCTTATCCACGCAGACTAGTGAAACGGGCTATGAAGCGGGCCTGGTATTACAATCGAGAGGCTTTGTTGACAAAAAAAGAAAAGACTGGTATATCTGAGATCAGCACAAGGCCTCTTACCTGTGTCACGACGTTTGGTTCTGAATCCCATCAAATTAAGACTATTATAAAGAAGAACTGGCATCTAATCTGTAAAGTTGAACCTCAACTTGAGTTACCTCGTTTCGCCTTTAAAAGAGGAAGAAACTTGAGAGACTATCTGGTGAGGGCTTATAATGAACCATCGCCCAACACTATTCAGTCACAATGGGGGTTACCACCTGTGATTGGGCATTTCCCATGTGGCTCCTGTGCAGCTTGCGGGACTACTAAAACACTCAAAAACTGTACTGTGAATGGCAAAAACATTACATTATATCACCACTCAAATTGTAACACTAAGAACGTTATTTATTGCATACAATGTCCGTGCATGTTATCATACATTGGCAAAACCACACAGCCAGTAAAGAAACGAGTGTTACAGCATCAATCTAGAATAAGATGTAATGTTACAACTGCTCCGCTAGTAGAACATTATCAGAAAAAATTACATGTGCCAAATGAAATGCAGTGGTTTGTGATTGATGTTATTAAATGCAGTAAGCGTTGCCAGAATGTTGATCGCCTACTCACCCTGAGGGAGAATAAGTGGATCTGGACCTGTGACACTGTAGATAGGGGTTTGAATTCTCTTATTGAATGGCATACTGTGGCCACGATGTGAGTCAATGAAGGTCTTGGTTGGATCGTGCTATGTGTCTAGACCCCTGACATTTCTGGATAAATGGAAATTTCTGATTATGGTCTGTTTATCCATTAAGAGATCGGCTACATATTTGTTCATGGACGGGGTTCTGTCCGGTAGATGACCCCTGTAGAGCGGCTATGTTAAAATAGTGCTTTCAGTGTGCAGTATGTTGAGCCCACTCTTTACATAATTTGTGTCATGCGTTCTTGCAATTTTGGGTAATTTTGGATAATTTGGGTTTTGATTGGGGTATTAATGCCTATATATTCCATTCATACAATACCTATGTGATACTGGCAGAATATGATTCCTATGTTGGTACTATCAGTCAACTGCCGATATACATTCTTCACTGTGAGACCTTGATACTAGCTCATTTAGGTCTGATTCAGGTTCTTTAGCTGACGTGCCGTTTATTCATGGCCAGGGGTGTTATGAATATTTTTTACCCTCTTTGACGTGGGTCCGCGCTAGCAATACTTACTCACGTGACTTCATACTATACCAAGATGGTCCCCGTCTCGTGGGACGTTATTGTGCCTTAGACGCACACATGGAAGCGTACTCCGTCTCCCCCTGCGTGTGATGGCATCACGCATTCTAGGCTTATACACGGAAGTGTCCTGGGTTTCGGCTGAGACACCGATACGGAGTGATTTACGACGGCTGGAATTCCCTCACGCCATTGAGTAAGTCTACTTGTACCTCTGTTACTATAGATTAGATTCTTCCGTTTTTAGCGCTTTTGATTACATCTACGCGAGATGTTTCTGAGTGTGGGGTCTAACAGTTACTTCATTATTATTTGTAGGTGTTACGAGTGACTTGGATTAACGCCTAAATCTCGCCCCTTGTCTATATTTATACAATACATGAATTACTGGATTTAAAACTCGAATGATCGGAGATAACATCTACATTTATAGGTAGGTGGAATGACATGTGGTGTGTTGTGGCTCTTTATAGTGAGTTAAGCTTTGGGTGACTTGATACTTATGGTTATTTCTTTGTTTAGACATTAGGTTTATGCAGTGCATAACCTTATGACTTCCGGCTGGAGGTCCTGGGTAAGCCCCCTTTTTGCTTTCCAGATTTTACGTGTGTAACGTGTGTTAATTAGTGTGCTCATGGTGATCGCACGTGTATAATGGTGTCCTTTGGTGTTGGGTGATAATTGAAGTCTCACACTTAAGGCATGTGTCACAGGTTCAGTTACAATTTTCTTTGGACTGGGTGGATGATGCTTTGATGGCAAGGCTTTGGTATTTATATGTATATTTGGTTTTTAGATTAATATGTGCAGCGCATGGTCCTGAAGATGGTCCTCTGGATTGTTTTAACCAATTAAGGACGGAAACGTCGACGCCTGGCAACGCTTTGCTTATTGCTGTTTCATTATCTGAGTACTAAATGACTGTATAGCTATAAGTACTGTTTTGGACATGACATTTATTGTTTCATGTATATAGCAAAAGTTGCCTGATACTACTGAGAATTCTTTTGCCAACATAGTAGTATTTTTGTTGCCATATTTTAGATTTGTGTATGAAAGAAGATACAAGAAATATTTTGAGTAATAAAAAACAGTTTAAATCTGTTTTCGTTTCTCCTTGCTCTTGTTTGAATTGTTGATCACTTTTGTGGCAATATTGTTAATCCACTGAATAGAGTTGAAATAATTCCTACAGGGACATCTGTTAAACTGTTAGAGACCGATCAGAGCAGCAGATGAGGAGAAAGCAGTAAGTGCTACCTCGTTGAGTAAATGTAGCGTGCTTTTCCTACACTACAGCTGCGTAAAGGCCCAGAAGAGTGGCAAGGCACCACGTGTGTCTGTGACTTTGCCACGTGCCCATAGTCGCCGAGGTCCCTCGAGTGAGCTGTCCATCACAGTGGGGGAAAGGGCCGGAAGAGGTTGCATAGCCTAGTGTGTGTGGGGCCGGGCTTCTGTGCGAGTTCACATGCCTCTCGTTTATAAAGGGTCAGAGACAGATCAGAACAGCAAATGAGGAGAAAACAGTAAGTGCTACCTCGTTGGGTAAATGTATCATGCTTTTCCTGCACTACAGCTGTGTAAAGGCCCAGAAGAGTTTTCTCCAGTGACCCCGTGTGTCTGTAACTTTGCCACCGAGCCCATAGGCGCCGAGGTCCCTCGAGTGAGCTGTCCATCACAGTGGGGGAAAGGGCGGGAAGAGGTTGCATAACCTAGTGTGTGTGGGGCCGGGCTTCTGTGCGAGTTCACATGCCTCTCGTTTATAAAGGGTCAGAGACTGATCAGAGCAGCAAATGAGGAGAAAGCAGTAAGTGCTACCTCATTGGGTAAATGTATTGTGCTTTTACTGCACTACAACTGTGTAAAGGCCCAAAAGAGTTGTCTCCAGTGACCCCATGTGTCTGTAACTTTGCCACCGCGCCCTTAGGCGCTGAGGTCCCTCAAGTGAGCTGTCCATCACAGGGGGGGAAAGGGCGGGAAGAGGTTGCATAGCCTAGTGTGTTTGGGGCCGGGCTTCTGTGCGAGTTCACATGCGATTTTCGCGCCTGATATAGCAAATCTCTATGTGGCAACCTTTGAGGAAAAGACAGTGTATAACAACAATCCCTATTCCAATAATCTATGACATTACTTACGTTACATTGATGACGTCTGCTTAATTTGGAATGGTACAGAGACTACACTGAAAGAGTTCCATCAATGGATAAATAGACAGGACAGCAATCTACAATTCACATTAGAGAGTGACAGTTCACATGCCTCTTGTTTATAAAGGTCAGAGGCCGATCAGCGCAGCAGATGAGGAGAAAGCAGTAAGTGCTGGTAACTGGAAGTACAGGGGGATTGCGCTCGAGAAACTCGTGGATGCCTAGACCCCCATCACGGATTACAGCTAATTGTAGACGGTAGATCTGGGGAGAAAGCACACCTGCCTAGCATCGGCCGTGCTCACTAGATTCTTGGGCTGATTATATTGCGTTACTGAATTTGAGCTTCAACTCGGGCACCTGTTATCTTAAGTGCTTCCTGCTGAGGTTTAATTTTAGTGGCAGGAGCCTCATTGCCTAATTGTAACTATTCTCTGACCCTGCTTCGAGGGTCAGAGCAGGGTCAGAGAACAGTTTCAAGTAGGCAACGAGGCGCTGCTCAGGAAGCACTTACAGGGTTACAGCAGGTGCCCAAGTTGAAGTTAATTTCTTTGTAACCATTTAGTAAATGGTTACAAAGTAATTAGCTTTTACTTGGGCACCTGCTTTAACCCTGTAAGTGCTTCCTGAGCAAAATTCGTCCCGCTCGCAGATTCGCAGATTTTGCCGCGATTTGCGAAATTGCAGAAAATCCGCAAAATCCGCGAGTGGAACGTATTTTACGCCCATGCTTAGTTTTAAAAGCTTTTGCTGATGAGCATTCCAGCAGACACCTATTGACATTAAGTCTATGTATCGCTATAGTGGTGGTAACGGGAGTGCTGGGGCTCGTTGTTTGATTTCGTAAGGTTAAGCAAGGGCATGGGTGGGGGTGGGGGAGGTGGGTATGTTGCTGATTATAACACGTACATTTGTAACATGGACATGTGGTGTTAGTAAAGGTAATGTAGTTTCACTGGGCCCATTTATAAACCGTGCTATGGGATGGTTTATGTTTTACCCACTAATTTGCATGTTTGAATACTTTTTGCTGATAAGTGTTCCGGCAGACACGTGTTAAAATTAACCCTGTGTATGGGTATAGTGGCGCTACTAGGAATTGTGGGGGTTTCTGTTTGATTTCGTATGCTTAACCAAGGGCGGGGGTGGGTGTGGGGGGGTGGGTATGTTGCTGATTAAAACACACAATTTAGTAACGTGCATATGTCAAGCTACTAAAGGTGACGTAGTACCACTGGGAGCACTTATAAAGCGCCCTATGGCATGGTATATGTTTAACCCGCAAATTTGCATGTTTTAATACGTTTTGCTAATGAGCGTTTCAGGAGATATCTGTTGCAATTAAGCCTCTGTATGGCTATAGTGGTGTTTCTACGTTTAGAGGGGCTCTTTTTTTATTGCGTAAAGTTAAGCAAGGGCGGGTGTGGTGGTGGTGTAATGGTACTGTGACTATTTATAAATCGTCTTATGGTATGGTGTATGTTTGAGTTGGAAAATTGCAGGTTTTAATGGCTTTTGCTGATGAGCGTTCCGGCAGACACCTTTTGACATTAAGTCTATGTATGGCTATAGTGGCGGTAACGGGAGTGCTGGGGCTCGTTGTTTGATTTCGTATGGTTAAGCAAGGGCATGGGTGGGGTTGGGGGAGATGGGTATGTTGCTGATTATAACACAGACATTTGTAACATGGACATGTGTTGTTAGTAAAGGTAATGTAGTTTTACTGGGCCCATTTATAAACCGTGCTATGGGATGGTTTATGTTTTACCCGCCAATTTGCATGTTTGAATACTTTTTGTTGATAAGTGTTCCAGCACACACCTGTTAAAATTAAACCTGTGTATGGGTATTGTGGCGCTACTAGGAATGCTGGGGGTTCTGTTTCATTTCGTACAGTTAAGCAAGGGCGGGGGCGTGTGTGGGGAAGGTGGGTATGTTAGTCATTAAAACACAGAATTTAGTAACGTGCAGATGCCGAGCTACTAAAAGTGATGTAGTACCATTGGGAGCACGTATAAAGCGCCCTATGGCATGGTATATGTTTTACCCGCAAATTTGCATGTTTTAATACGCTTTGCTCATGAACACTCCGGCAGACAGTTGTTGAAATTAAGTTCCTGTATTGCTATAGTGTGTCTACTAGGTTTGATGTGGCTCTTTCTTTTATTTGGTAAGGTTAAGGAAGGATGGGGAAGAGGGTAGTGCAGGGACAATGTGCCCATTTATGAAACGCTTTATGGTATGGTATATGTTATTCTGGCAAATTCCCATGTTTTAATACGTTTTGGTTATGAGTGTCCCAGCAGACAGCTACACAAATTACACAACATTTCTCTGGATAACAAATGTTTGTGTTGATAGACACTCTTGCACTGTGAAGGCTGCCAGCGTTGATGGCAAATTATGAAACTTGGTGCCATTGTAGATTTCAATGGAAGCTTACACTGTTTCTTTGTTACTATGGTGTAGTCAGGGTTCTAAGTGGGAGAAAAAAAGTGGGGGTGCTCTAAAAGGGGGGGCAAAGCTGTTAAAGGGGTGCGGGCTATGCAAGTAGGGCTGTGGTCTAGATCAAGATAAGTATCATTGTGTGCTTTAGAGAATCCTCTCCATTTATCCTACGTACGGAAAAAACATTCTTTAAAGGATTTTACTTCCTTCTTCAACGTGGGTAACCTAGCATGATGTCTCCAGTTCTAAGTAGTGAGCAAAATAAGCATGCGTACATCGATGTGCATGCTCTTACTGCAGTACAATACAAAAACAATTGACTATCTTTGAGAGGGCCGCACATAGAGCCCGATAGAGACCCGTTTGGAGGCTCCCAGAAAATAAGTACCTGTCCTCAGACCCGGCCCAATTAAAGCCCAGCATCCATCCATCCTAAGTACTGTGCCATTCAACCATCTTTTAATTAATGCATACATTCCTACTTATATACATACATACATCTGTTCCTGCACTTATCTGAAGCATCTATGAGCCCACTCGCCTATAGTAAGCACTGTGCAATTCATACAGTCACACGCCTATATATGCATAGATACATCTGTTCCAGAACCAATCCTAAACATCTATCAGCCCACCCATCTATCGTAAGTACTGGTCCCTGCATTCATTTATCCTTCTATCCATTCATACATTGATACATCCATCCATGTATCTATCTATTGATGCATCTGGCCATGCATCCACATATTATACTCATTCACCCAGGCTGTGAAGGGGTCGAAAAGGCTGATGATAAGCATTGACAGGCAGATGTTTCTTATAAATATTAACAAAGCTTTGTGTTGCTCTTTGTGGAGCATACTTCACCACCCTTCTCTGGTGGTGTTTTAAACAGAGGTACATCTAGCGAAAGAAATGTAAAGGAGCTTTTCAGTGTAAGACGTTAATTTAGAAACAAAACGTTTTGTCGAGTTGTATATAGGTACACTGTTTTAAAGTGGCAGTGATTGACAGATACTGAATACCTGTACTTCTTACATTTGAGAAAGTATACCAAGAGAGCTAATTTGGGGTGGTGAGAACCTGCAGTTCTATATTTCCATGTGAAGCACAGTATAGGAATATAAAAGTAATTGCATAGATTTTATGTTTATATCAAAGAGGGGGTTTGAGAACTAAGTGAGCCAGGCAAAGAGTATGTTTTCATAGCACTAAAACAAGACAGTGTGCAAGGTCAGAGCAAGGTCGTGCTGGAGTTGGCGGATTGTGGTCGTTTCCAGAGGCACAACCAGAGTGAAATTTCGGGGGAGCCTAATTCCTTCAGCAATAGGCAGAGTGGGGATGTAGGGGCTGTAAAAAGGGGTGAAAAAAAGAACAGAGTTTCATTTACAAAAAAATGATAATTGAAGACCTGTGAAGTACTCGGATACGGCTCTGTGTGTGCGCCCGGAAAGCTGTCTCAGAGAGTCCGGCGCAATGGGCGTTGAGCGCCTGGTCGTCTGTCTGCTAATCACCCCACGATGATGTTGCTCCTGCGTTGCAAAAAGAGAAGGGAAATCCTGAGAGAAAATGGCTTTCTTTAGAGGATTTTCCTTCTCCTACAATACGAGTCACCTGACATGATGTCTTCATTTCTAAGTAGTGAGCAATATGCATGCTCTCACAGTCTCACTGCAGCGCAATAAAGAAAAAATAAACGGATTACGTTTGTGATGCCTGAAAATAGAGCCATAAAGACCCGTTTCGAGGTCCCCAAATATAAAGTGCTGGTGGTCAGACGCCCACAGACACCCCCCCTCTTAAAGCCCTGGGTGCAGTGTTATGTTTGCGAAGTTGTAGATAACATTGTTAGGTTAATAATGGTAATTTATGTGTGTGCTGTTTTGTTGATAATATCATCCTAAGTACATAGATTAAAAAAAATGTAAATACTATCTGTAAAGTTGTCTGCGTTGGCTTGCAGAGAAAGTGATGTGGGGTGGTGGGGTGCGGCGGAGAGGTGAAAAGTACGAGGTAGTGCAGTTACATATAAATTGTGAAGGTGTATATAAATAATTAAATAAATACTTGCTGTATGTTCTATGGCATTACTTGTCATCCTAGTGCTCCTCTGTCGTGCTGCATCACGTTGCAGCACTGGGTCTGGGAGTGGTTAGTAGAAGTTTTGTATTTGGATGTTATTATTTTAACATAGTGAACAAATGTGAAAATTAATTGAATCTATTTTTTGTTTTTCAGAAAATGATTTTGTTTGGATTAAAATTTGGAAATGGCTAGAAGTGAAAAAAGAAAAGAGAAGAAAAATATATATTTGAGCAAAAGAAAAAATCTTCAACTAGAAATAAATGCGAGTAGTACAGAACTAAAAGTAGACCATTTTTGAACATTAAATGAATAAAAGATAACACAAAGCAAAAAAAAATGTTTTCAAGTAAGGTGAAGCAGAGTTTAATCCAAAATACTAGGAAAAGGAAACATGATAAACAAATAGTATCTGCTACTCGGAGACAAAAGCAATTTCAAGAAATTCGTCAGAGACTTTTTAGATCTAAAGTGATTCAGAATTTAATGAAAACATGCTGCAAATATAAAAGGAAAGTGTTGCAATTCAAAGAGAAGCAGCGTATTGAAAGTATAGTGGATACTTCTTTTGATTTAAAACAGAAGTTATTCATTCTGATTTTGAAGAGAATCAAACTACACGATAAAATAGTCAAAGTATTGCAAGACAAAAGTAGAAAAAAAAGACTTGTCAACAGAACCAACTTTTGTAAAATCTTTATTAGACATTGGAGACATACTTCTTCTTCTGAGCCTTTTTTTTTAATGAGGAAAGTTTCTTCCAGAAAAATAGTTTATCATTTGCAGCTGATACTGGAGGTCGTTGCTACGAAGTTCAGGATAATTGTCCTCTTCCAAAGGAGGAAATGGTTGGTAAAAGTGCAGAAGAGTTAATAGCTGAAGAAGTGCAAGGTAACCGTTCACAAGCTCCTGTGTATAAGTGGAGTTGTAGTAGTATTTGTAGTATTCAACAGGAATCCATTGATATAATTCGAAATTTGCTACGAGAATATACTCAGAAAAGTATTAAACAGAAGATTAAGTTGTTATAAGGACTAGATCCATGTAATGTAAGAAATTATACTGAGAAGTATGGCATTCTTTGGCTTGTCTTTCAAGAAAAGTTTGTAAAAGTGTTTTTCATCATTTGAGGATGTTAGCAGAACACCATTCAGAAATGGGGAAGTTTGTAAGGAAAATGTACTATGTAAAAAGTCCTGCATTATGTTTAAGTGAACTGAATACAAGTCTTTTATATGGTTCTTTATCAGATGTTCAAAAACAGTGTGATGATATTGAAATGTGATATTTTGGTTCAGAAGAGCAGTTCATAGTTAGTGAAAGTTTGACAATTACAGATGTTGGAGGAGATGATAAAGTGATTAGCACTGATCAGTTTGAAGAAGAAATTGGAAAGTTTAATGTAGTGTGCTCTGAAATACCAAACTATGGGGGTCATTATGATGACGGGCGGACTTAGTCCGCCCGCCATCATAGCGGGACCCGGGACCACCCGCCATAAGGGCGGGGGTCCTGTAGGGGGACTTAGGATGTGCCCACCACAGTGGTGGGTACATCCTACATGTTTTGCATTGTGGCGGGTGGTGCTCTCTGCACCGCCCCCCACAATGCAAAACATAAGACAACGCATTTGCATATGCAAAGCGGAAGGCACCGCGCGGTGCCTGCCGCTTTGCATATGCAAAGTGGGGGGGTACCATAGGTACCCCCCGTCCTCCCCCTGAGCTGGCGTCAACTGGGGGCCCCGCAGGGGGCCCCCACAGCAAACACCGCCTGCCTTTCCGTGGCGGCATTGCCGCTGCGGAATGACCCCTTCATGTGGACATTGTAATATGGCTGGCGGTGTCCATAGGACACACCACCATATTATTCTATTACCGACCGCGGGGTTAAAGCGGCGGACGGTCTTTCCGTCCGCCGCTGTCCCCACCGCCATCTTAATCTGGCGGGGGAATGCAGGCATGGATGTCGGGCAGATTGCCTCCGCCAGGGTGGCGGTGGCCACCGCCACCCTGGTGGAGGCAATCCGCCCGACATCCTAATGGGCCCCTATGTTTGTGTTTGTTGTCGACGTACTCATTGTAAAAGTCTAAGTAGGAATGTTGATTTGAATTTGAAAAGTGACATGGAGAACAATATTAAGTGGGAAGAATTTGCAACTTGTTTGTTGAAGGTCGATTTGAGTTAGGTAGTGATCAACATATATGTAAATATTGTTACAACAAATTAGAAGAGAACAAAATGCCTGCTAGAGCAGTACATAATAACTTAGAATTAGTAGCTATTCCAGAGGAACTGGCCAAATTGTATACATATGAGTCGGTTCTAATTCAATCTGTTCATCCTTTTCAAACTATAATTCGGATGGAGCCTAAAACAGGTAAACTGCCACCAACAGACTTGCAAAGAGGGCTGAAAGCAAGAGTGGTGTACTTACCTTTGGATTTTAAGAAAAATATTGAAACTATTGCTGGAGAGAAAGAGGAAAATGAGGCAGTAGTTATTTTAGTAAATGGTGTACCAACAAAGAGTTGGAAAATATGGCAAGAATTTGTGGACGTTAATAAAGTTGAAAAGGCTACCTTATATCTTATAGAGAACATTATTTATTACAAATATATAAATGTGGATGAACAGGTAATAAGTTTAGAAGATGAATCTGAAATTTCAAGTGGTCAAATAGAGAAAGTGGACAAATGAAGGACTTAAGAGATTTATGAACATTATACGATATGTCCTTTGCATTCAAAAGAAGTGATAGGAAGTAGCATTGAGGTAATTCAAATGAAAAAAGCACAGGGAAGTCCAATGAGTGTATGGGTGAAAAGCTTGGAAGTTCGTTGTTTTCCACAGCTGTTTCCTACTGGAGTAGGTGGACGATATGATGACCGACCTATACGGATTCCAGCTTCAGAATATCGGTCAACAAGATTATATTTTGAAGATCCTAGATTTCCATAGTGCATTCCATACATATTTCACCTTTTGTTTGAAAGTGATCTCTTCTTTCTCGTATCCAGTGAACCACATACTTGAAACTGGAGTTCATCAATCACTTCTTTCTGCAAAATAATTTGTGGAGAAAGTTCAAGAAACAGATGAAAATTTAGAAGCACAGTTAATCAATTTGATAGCATGTCAACGTGGAACAAATTGGTATCGTCGTCATGGAGAACTCAAGTGTATGTTACGCAACTTAAGTACACCAACATGGTTTGTCACATTTAGCTGTCAAAAGTATACATGGGAAGATTTGTTTGAGTTTCTAAGAGAAGCGAATTCCTATATACATTTTTTTTAAATAAAGACTCCTGGTGAACTGTGTTTATTGGATCCTGTAAATGTGTGCAGATATTTTAATCATAGGTTTCAAGCTATGATGTCTTTTATCTGCAATGAAAAGAATCCACCTCTTGGAGAAGTAACTGATTTCTTTTGGAGAAAGGAGTATCAAGCAAGAGGTGCACCTCATATACATATGCTACTATGGATCAATGATGCACCCAAATTTGGAAATGATTCTGATGAAACGGTATTGTCTTTCATCGAACAGTATGTGACATGTGAAACTCCAAGAGAAGAAGGAGATAGATGCTTGAGACAGCAAATTTTATGTTTCCAAAGTCACCGTTGTGGAAAGTATTGCAGAAGAAAATATAAATCTAAAGGAAAATTTTACACCAAATGTCGGTTTGGTTTTCCCCGTCCAGTCATTTGTAAAGGAAGAGTACATTTTCTTTTTCTTCTGTAAGGCATACAATAACTGGAAAATCTCCAAAGAATACGTACAACTTAAAAAGAACAGAAGTATCAGAGTATATCAATGACTACAATCCAGTCATTTTAAAAATGTGGAATGCGAACATGGACATCCAGTATGTTGCAGATAACTCAATTGCTGGTGCACGTTATGTTACATCGTACATAACAAAATCAGAAAAAACAGAGATGAAACAAATGTGGTAAGAAATTGCACAAGAGAATAGTCTTAGTAAAACATTGTACAGCTTTACTTTAAAAATGCTTTCCCACCGAGAATTTGGATCCTATGAATGTTCAGACCGCTTGTGCTCTTTAAGTTTATATTCAAAGTCACGAGGAATCATTTGGGTAAGTTAAGGTCTTGCTTGCAAACGAAATAGAGTGTTGAAATCATTGGAAGAAATTAAACAATTAGCAACGAATGAGCCAGACAAGTCAGACATTCTTAAAACTAACATGTTGGACAAATACTATCCGAAAAGCAGTCGACATCTGGAACAGCTATGTCTGTATGAAGTACTTCAACATTACAGCTTCAAAAGAAATGTTAAAGAGAATTTAAAAGGAAAGTTTGCAGTAGTTAGATGTCATGGTTGTTTAGTAAAACATGCAAAGGGTAATCTTATAAACCACAAGAAACTTAGTTGCGAAACTCCAGAAAAGCGAGAATTTTACTATTTAGCACTTCTGCAACTGTTTAAACCATGGCGTAGTGAAAGTAAATTACTTGGAGAGTTTGACTGCTACGAAGGTTCTTTTAATGCTTGTACAGAATAGATAGCATTGAATGTACAATTTTCCCTACATATTTCAAAAATGTTGAATGATGAAGTTGAATAGGAAAAGACTATTATAGCTGAAATAGCTCATGAAAGTTCTCAAGATAGTCAAAGTAGTGGTCCATGTAGTCAAGATCCTCTTGGACAACCAATGCTGGAAAATGAAGCAGCGATTACTATGCATGAAGTCAAAATTGCAATGCAACAAGCACACGAGGAGAATATTACATTGGAAAACAAGTAAATGTTGAACAGAAAGAAATCTATGTGCAAGTGAGAGAACGGATAGAGCATGGTCTGTTGCATAAAAAAAAGAATGTGTGTGTTCATATTTTAAACCTCTTCTGATGTACATCAGTGGTCAAGCTGGGACAGGTAAAAGTTTTTTAATTAAAGTTTTGACCAGTTATCTTCAAAAAACTACTGGTTCACATTTATGTTGTGTGGTAACAGTTCCAACTGGATTAGCTGCACACAATGTTTTTTTTAATATTTCTTTTTATTGAAAACAAAGCAAGGCATATACAAAACATAGGAATGCAATGACTTTACGGGGGCAGAGCATCATATCATAAAACGTTACAATAAACAATATATATTGACGGGGGGACTGCACACAATGTTAAATGATTTAATTTGCATAGATTATTGATGTTACCAGTTGAGCATGATAATAAATTAGAATATCAGTAGTTGTCTTGCGAAGCTTCTTATGAAGTGTCAAGAGTGCTGAAGAAAATGAAACTTTTAATTATTGCTGAGGTGAGCATGGCCTCAAACTTAATGCTTGCTTTTGTACACTTAAGAATGCAACAGGTATTAAAAACAGATTACAACGTTCTCTTTGGGGGAAAATATTTAATTGTAGTTGGAGATCTGCTACAACTAACCCCAGTAAAAGGAGAACCAGTGTTTAAAACTCTTCTACATGAAGACACTAAGAAATCTTTGGGAAGTATTGGAAATGTGAATCTGTGGTTACATTTACATTTTGAATATAAAGAACTCACTCAGAATATGTGACAAGCAAGAGATGAAGATTATGCAAATATTCTAAAAGATGTAAGAATTGGTGTTCTTAGCAAACATGGTAAACACGCTTTTCAAAGTCGTCTACTAAAGAACTTGTTTACACATGAAAACACACCAGCAGAAGTAATGTACAAGAAAATGAAAACAAAAAAGTCTATAGTTTGCTTAATGCCTACAGTGGAAGTGTGTTATACATTTAATATAGAGAGGCTATGCAATTGGAAAATAAAGAAATAGTTCACATTGAAGCTATTGATAAAAGTGAGCATCAAGGAATAACAATTGTTCTTTCAGAAAAACTACAGACTAAATTGTATTATTTGGAAAAGTCTGTATCAAAAACTGCTGGCTTAGGAAAAAGTTAGATGTATGTTTAAACTGTCGGGTAATTTTGAAGCGTAATCTGAATGTAGAAGAAGGTTTAGTGAATGGAGCAATGGGGAAAGTTGTTGATTTTGTGAAATATCAAAATAGAAATGGAATTGAATTTTGGAAAGTTAAATTTGATCAGATTGCAGAGGTAAGACAGATTGAACATTCTGCTGTACGTTTTTTGCTTGTAAAAGACGTGTATGTTTGTAGAAAACAGTTTCCCTTCTGTTTAGCATATGCAATAACTATTCACAAATCACAAGGTTTAAGTGTAGATAATGGTTTGGTAAATGAAGGAAGAACTGTGTTTAAAGAGGAAATGGTACATGTTGCATTATCTCGAGTTAGAACGTTGCCTGGTTTGTATTTAATTGATTTTGATGAGAACAAGGTTAGTGTAAGAGAATATAATCGTTTGAGAAGGCTTTATGCTCCCCATTTAGTTGACTATCCTATTTATGACAAATGTGTTGTGTGTTCAAAACGCAAACATATTGAAGAATTAACTATGGTTGAAAAGCAGAAATAAAGAGAAAAGAAAAGATGTAAAGAAGCAGAAAATACAAACAAGTGATGATGTTGTCAAATACTAATTAGAAAATGCTTGTTGTGTCAACTGCTATGGTAATGTTATTCTAATTGTTATATTTTATCTTGAAGATGTTTGTGGTGAAATTATGGAAAGTTAGGAAAAAACATTATGTTCGGCACTTTACACTTTATTTCAAGAATTGAGAACTGATAGAAGTAAGTTCCATTCTTCTTCTGGTATTCGTCAACTGTTGGATACATGTACTGGATCTTTAACGTTCAGTTACAAATGGGAACATAAATGTGAACAGTTTTTATTAACTTCAATGACTATAGTTGGCAGAGAACGATTTTATATTTAACAATACCTGACTGCAAATCTGTACCATCTTCCAAATTAGTAAAAGAAGCTGATTATGAGATGATGTGTTCTTGTTGTAAATCAAGAATGCTATCTACAATATGCCCACAAAGATGTGGAAAATATTTGATTATGATGCTGCAACGATGTAGACCAAATGGAAGAAAAGTGGAAACCAACAATAAAAATGTTGTTGCTAATCAAGTATCTATTTCTGGAAGAACTTTTGCAACAGTTGCTATTGTTTTCCATGCCAGAAGTACTACTACAAGTGGACATTATACAGTTTATTTAAAGTGTAATAATGGTTGGAGTCACTGTAACAATACACACTTGGAAATGAAACCAAGATTGCCTTATGAATTACCCAACTAATACTTGATATTCTGAAACAAAGATTTTAGATACACCATTCAGCTTCATGGGAAGGTGTAACAATCTTTAAGGAATTCATGTTGGATGCTTTCAAAGCAATTTTTTGTATACATTATCTGGTGTATTGGGAGAATGTGCACAGAAACTACGAAGTAAAGGTAAGATTTGAACCTTTGAAGTAGTATTGGATGTGTTATTGTGTTGATTTGGTATTATATTTGCGAGAATTAGGGATGTGTTTTTTTTAACAATCTAGTTGATTGTTTTTTTCCCTGCTCTTTATGATGAAACTACACTGACATCACTGTGAATAGTGAAGTTAAGTAGTAGCTGATGACAGCAAAAAAAGGGAGAAAAATTGTTATCTGAATGTTAAAATGTTTTGTATTATTTAAAAACTCATTGTAATTTGTGAAATGAATTACGTTACATAGCACTTTTCCAGTTTATTTTATGTAGTTGAAAAGTTAGAAAAAACAGTACTAATGGCAAATACACAATAGTAGCTCGTTATTTAAAAAACCTTTGAAATTCACTAAAAAACATAGGTTTCAGGGACATTATAGTTAGAAATTAGTATTTAAAAAACGTTGGAAATTCACTGAAAAAAACATAGGTTTCAGGGAAGTTATAACTAGAAATTAGCATTTAAAAAACCTTAGAAATTCACTGAAAAAAACATAGGTTTTACAGACGTTATAGTTAGGAATTCATATTTAAAAAACCTTAGAAATTCACAGAAAAAAAACATAGGTTTCAGTGAGGTTATAGTTAGTTAGACATTTGACTCATATAAAACCAGAGAAATTTGCCTGTTATAATTAATTGAGCTAACTATAACTTGTGCGCACGCAATGCACTGCTGATGATGTCACATATTACATCACTCATGACATGGTCAGTGAAATCACTGATGACATCACTGATGGCATCTCAAATGACATCACTCATGACATCACTCATGACATCACCCATGTGATAATCTTATGCACATACTGATGCTCTAATATAAACTTTGATACACCCATTCTAAAATGCAGACTACTATTTTTAAAACCTTATACACAAGAATGCCATATACTACATACCACTCACCATTTCCTAGGTCTACACACACATCCAGTCACATATACTTGTAGTTACTCGTCAATACAGGACTATAATGTACACTCATACATCTATACATGCAGTGACACTCTGGGATTCATCCATAGAGTTACTCACACACCTAATCAGTAAAGCAAAGAATAAATCACATACCCATTTCCTCATGTATACAGTTAAATACACTAACTTTGTTATTTTTAGACATACCACATCACTTATTTATACAGATACTAACACATATTTACTGTCTTATACAATAACTGATAGAAGCAGACATTTATACACACACTATTCAAAATGCTTAGTATCATGTATACTCATTTATATACTCTAACACTCACATATAGTGCCTTAAAACATATGTAGTTAGTCACAGATTTACCACTGAGACATTCATTCACTCACCAACACACCCATACACACACTAACACACCCCTACAGTCCTTCCCAGATGCACTTTTTAATCCATACAACCACTGATTCACCCACTCAGACATCGATGCACAGACTCATACAACCCCCGCGCACCCACCCACACAGACACTCAGGGACCCATACAGATACTCAGACAACAAATAAAAAAGCTATATAGACACCCATGTAGCTATTTAGCAATCCATGCAGTTGCTTACACACCAATGCAGAGACTAATACAGACTTTTACACAGTTTAGTCTCTAACCCATGCATTCAGTAAGACACGTCCAATCACTCACTTATATAGTCAGTCACGCACATACAAAACAATTCCTTTTTGCACTTGTAAATGCATTCATTCTTCAATACACCTTGGCATATATTTATAAAACATATTCAACCTTTACAGAAACACACATTCACTGGATGATGTCATAAGTGATGTCATGAGTGATGTCATTTGAGATGTCATCAGTGATGTCACTGACCATGTCATGAGTGATGTAATATGCGACATCATCAGCAGTGCATTGTGGGCGCGCAAGTTATATTTAGCTCAACTAACTATAACAGGCGAATTTCTCTGGTTTTATATGAGTCAAATGTCCAACTAACTATAACGTCGCTGAAACCTATGGTTTTTTCAGTGAATTTCTAAGGTTTTTTAAATAATAATTCCTAACTATAACATCTGTAAAACCTATGTTTTTTTCAGTGAATTTATATATATATGTATGTATATGTGTGTGTTTATATATATATATATATATATATATGTATTCCCATGGATTATGCCAAAATATGCATAGAGGCATATTTTGGCATAACCCATGGGAATACTTGGCTCTGTAGATGCTGTAAGATTTAGTATATCCAGGCCCAGTCATTAAATTGTCCCAGAGGATATGTTGTACGAATGACAGTGTATTGTCAAATTTTCTTCCATCTTTTTATAATTTTTGCATTGCGTTATGTTGTAATTTTACTGTATTTTATGTAAACTGTGTTTTTTTTAAAGAAAAGATTGTGCCACATGAACTTTGTGACTTTTAAGATATGAGATGACTGTTTATAAAAAACTGTATACAAGTGTTTTAAATAAAAGTAGTAAATCTGAAGTGGCATAATAGATATGTTTTAAAAGTGTTGTGGAGGTTGAATGTACGTGGAGTATCATAATGTGATTTAAAGGTTTGTCATATCATTGTAATATTTGTCCTTACCATAATCCAAGGGACAGTTCATTTCTAACTTGTTAATAGTTCTCTAGTCCCTTGGTGTTTCAAAGGGGTCTCTCTTTATCTTTATATAATCTGTTACATCCACAGAGCCATGGATATTAACAAAGGACTACAAAAATGAACAGTGCAGGAAAAACAACGGAAAATCATCGCCATCTCTGTATGTATACAGTACAACTGTAGGTAAGAACTGAAAAGTTACATTGCAACGTAACATGCATTAAATACCATATTGTAGTGCTAGAGGCACTCTTGTGGTCTGACACCACCTGCTGACCTTTGACTACCATCATTTTAATTTACTTTGGTGTGCTATTTTATCCTAGTCTGAATGTACGATTTCCTGCATATTCTTTGTTTCTCTTGAAGATTTCTTCACGTAGTTTTGAAGTGGGAGCTGTCACAGTAGAACAGCCTTGCCAAGAACAGAACGTGTGGGATGTGCATTTGAATGCATGAGAGAGACAGTGAGAGTGGCGTGGAATGTACTTTTTGGTCTTAAAGTGCAGTGTAATGAGCAGTGGTGCACAAATGTGCATTATGTTGAACTTTGAGAGATGAAGTATGTGATGCTATAAGCAGTGGTGCACAAATGTGCATTGTGTTGTACATTGGGAAGTATTATGAAGTTCTTACTATTGGCTGTGACATGGCCTCCTGTCACCCTGAATTCTGACTCTGCCTTGCTTGAGCTTTTCTGCGCGCACAGACAGGCCCCCAGAATGTTTGCAAGTTGCTTGGGTTAATCATGTTCAAGTTTTTTGTTTCGTGAGAGATTGTTTAATGTACCCCGGAAGGCTTTTGTAAGCTTCGTCAAGATAAAGGTTGGAACATGTGAGAATGTAGAGGGAACCTGGGAACATCCCTTGCGTTGGAATGCATGCATGGAAACTGGCCAGTTCCAGTAAGTTTCCTTGGCGCAGAGGGAAAGAATCTCAAACCTTCTAGTGCTTTTTGAGATTATAAAGCTGAGGGTTGTTGACTTAGAAACCGGGATTTTTGAATCCGAATGGGGACGGACGCATCTCCTTCGGTACAGCGGAACCCTGGTTGCTGAGCCTCTTATCCCCAGCTATTAAATCCCCTGGCCTGGAGTGGGCTAAGATGCTGTGTTTGAACCAGGTGAAGTTTTTGAGTTTTGATTATTGCCATTGTGAGGTGTGGCCGGTGGCTATGCTCATTTGAGGTGTTTTCTTTGTGATGTGTAAGTGAGTCAGAGTGCACATTCAAAATAATCATTTGATTTATTTAGTGTATATTTCTTCTTGCAGGACGTCCAGTATTATGTGCTTGAGTTTTATCTCATATTATTTGCTATTGCAGTTACTAAGTGGGTTATTATTGCTTGCATATAAATATATATCTCTATATACATTTGAATGCGGTTCATTTGACATCTAGGAAAGCCTTTCTGTTAGAGAGCATTGCAGAAAGAAAACCCTAAGCCTCATTCTAAAAAGAGAGTCTTTGCAATTTGTAAAGTGAAACCTCATTCTAGGTGTTGTTGTGTTTTATGTCTCCTGCTTTGCAGTGTTTGAGCCACTGTGTGGAAGTGGTATTTGTGGAACTCTGTATTATCTGAAAGGCGAGGCAAGACACATATCCGACAGTTTTTGTGCATTAGCATTTGCATGTGCATTATCTCCTGTTTCATGCAATTGTATTGGAAGACACAGAATTTTTTTTATGAGGAAACAATTATTGTTATCTATGTTAAGACAATTGAAATTTAAAAAATGGTTTCATACACAACAGCCTAAGCCATGCACATAAAGAAAAATTCCGGGGACCAAAACCTTGTGTATTGAAGACTTAGGGCTACTACACTCGTTGGCACAACTTGGCGCAACTTGATGATGAGTTTGAGTGTCATGGTGATCCTTTTGTGAATTTATACGCCATGGGTGTAAAAGTGGATTTGGCATGCCCAAGTAATGGCAAACCTAAATCCACGCTTACACCGACTATACATTGTGATGCTCAGGAAGTGTTTGAAAGGAAATCACTAAAGAATTAAAAAATATGAGATACAGCACCAAAGGAAAGGTGAGAAGAGATCTTTCTAATGAACAACTGACCACTTAAGAAAATCTTTAAAAAGACCTCTCTATGGTGATTAGACAATCTGAGCAATGTGGTGGTCTGGTAAAATAAAAAAATACCTAGAAGAAGGATTAAGACAACTAAACGATCAGCTATGCTACAAACCATCAAGGCGATAGCCTAACGTGGTGGTGTAGAGGCATTTCTGTGAATAAATATGTCAAGCATCCAGTAGTGTCCTGGTAATCTCTAACATTGGGGATTTAGTGATGTAATATATATATATATATATATATATATATATATATATATATATATATATATATATATATATATATATATATATGTATCCATACTAATATAATAAAGAGAGAGCCCAAACCTTTGAGGCGGGTAATCTCAGGAACCACAGCACCAATCACAACACCCAATACGGTGTTGGAAAGGGCAGTTGCAGCAGAAGGACATAGGCTATGCAGACGCCCACCATATACATTTAAAAGGTAAAAGAACAAAACGCAAAGTAGTCCCTTGTGGGCGTGTGGTACGTTCCGCCCTTCATGCCATGTCTCATATCGTGTGCTAATCCCACCCTGCTCCCTTTAAATACCCCTGCACCCCATAATCATAACCCACCCTTACTCCTTTAAATACCCCAACACCCTTAAACACTAACCCATCTTAACCCTATAAATATACCCTGTACCCCAAAACCCAAACCTATCCCTAAACCCTAAAAATATCCCTGTACCCCAAAACCCAAACCTAGACCTACCTCTGAACCCTAAAAATACCCCTTTACCCCAAAACCCAAACCTAGCCCTGAACCCTAAACATACCACGGTACCCCAAAACCAAAACCTACCCCTGAACCCTAAAATACCCCTGTACCCCAACACCCAAACCTAGCCCTAAACCCTTAAAATACCCTGTACCCCAAAACCCAAACCTAGACCTACCTCTGAACCCTAAAAATACCCCTTTACCCCAAAACCCAAACCTAGCCCTGAACCCTAAAATACCCCTGTACCCCAAAACCCAAACCTAGCCCTGAACCCTTAAAATACCCCTGTACCCGAAAACCCAAACCTACCCGTGAACCCTAAAATACCCCTGTACCCCAAAACCCAAACCAAGCCCTGAACCCTAAAAAATAACCCTGTACCCCAAAACCCAAACCTACCCCTGAACCCTAAAATATCCCTGTATCCCAAAACCCAAACCTAGCCCTGAACCCTAAAAATACCCCTGTACCCCAAAACCCAAACCTAACCCGAACCCTTAAAATACCCCTGTACCCCAAACCCCAAACCTACCCCTGAACCCTAAAAATACCCCTATACCCCAAAACCCTAACCTAGCCCTGAACCCTAAAAATACCCCTGTACCCCAAAACCCATACCTATACCTAAACCCAAAAACTACCCTTGTACCCCATAACCCAAAACTATATCTGAAACCTTAAAATACAGAAACACCCCAAAACATATACCTCAGTACCCCAAAACATATACCCCTATACCCATACTTACCTTATCCAAACATTTAAAAAAAAAAACATGCTTTTACTATTCATGCATTTACAACGAATTTCGTTGTAAATGTATGCGTGGTAAAAGCATATAAAATGTAATGCCATGCGTTATAATGGCATTGCGGAGTCATGCTACTTTCGTAATGAAAGTATGCGGAGTTATGGTATGCGGAAAGAAAGTTGCGGAATAATGGGTGTTTACCCTCCCCCGGTAAGTACATTGGTGGCACGGCGGCCCACATCTCCAGCAACATACTCATATTTTTTCACCACCCATTTGAAAAATGCACAGGTCTCTCTCATTAATGGCCAGCACCGACATACAATTTTAGACACACCTCCCGCCACACGTTCTAGAATTGCGAACTTTAGAACTGGGGAGCTACGTTCGAATCTCGGCATCAGCTCAACATCCTGTGATTCCAGGCAAATCGCTTTGTCTCCCCATGCCTACCACAAATGAATGTCCTCTTCTGTAATGTAAATTGTGCTCATGCCATGTTGTCGAGTTCGCGCTATATAATATTGCAAGGAAAAATAAAGTAGGGAAACTCGAGTTCCCACACTACTGAATGCGCACTCTTAACCCCTTAAGTGCTGCTGACGGCCAACGGTCGTCAGCAGCGCTACCTCCCCAGTGCTGCGCACGACCATTGGACGTCCATTCAGCACTGGTTCCAATGGACAGCGCAGCACTGGGGAGGGATGTTTACACGCAGCTAAGGTGTTAAGTGCATCAGCAGTACACTGTGAATCGGAGCATTTCACAGGCCTGTCACAGATAAGAAATGCTATTTAAACGAAATCCTACAAAACAATATACTACTGGCCGGCAGCAATTCATACCCGGACAACGTCGGGACGGGCTGCTAGTATATATATATATATATATATATATATATATATATATATATATATATATATATATAGATATATATATATATTAACTGGCGGTCGCCAGTAGGTAGTTATAGTTAGGATTGGCTACCATAGGAAATTCCGAACATTCTATTGGGAATAATTTTGGCGCCGATTGAGGGATCTGCCTGTAACTTTCCTTAAAATGGTCTCGCTGCGCTCCGCTCCTTCCCTGAAAGTTTCGCGGGGATTCATGAAGTGGGGGCTGAGAAAAAAGGGGGGTCCCAAAACGTGTTTTCTCCATGTTAATTTCCATAGGATGGTCTGACAAGTCTACAGCCCGAACCGCTGAACGGAATTACGCCAAACTTGGCAAAATTGTAGGGACTGGTACGCAGATGTGCCTTTGCTATGTTTGGTGAAAATTGCTCCAGTGGTTTTTATGAAAATTAACTTCAAAAACACATATATATCTATAGGCGCTCTCCGAGCGTTCACCGGTGCGCGTACCGGGGAGCGCACCCGGCGCGCTGCAGGAGTGCGCGTGCGGAAAGCTGATTGGCTGTCGGGTGTCTGTCAACATTCTAAACAGTCCGGAGAGTCCGCCATCTTGTGTCTCGGTAGAATCGAGCCACAAGAGGTGAAAAAAGAAAGGGGGATATATTTAAAAGGGGCGGAGTAGACACCCCCGACCCCCTAGGTTTTCTGAGGGGGGCCTAGAAGGACCTTGAAGGGATAAAAAACTTTTTTTTTTTTTTTTTTAAATTCGCGGGGTAAGCGCTGGCGGCGCTCCCCAGTACGCTCTCTGGTACGTGCACCCTGAGTGCACCTCAGGGAAAAACAGTGTAAAAAAATAGAGTAAAAAAATAATGTTGAGTGTTTAGAGGAAAGTGATGCATTGCTGGAGTGTGTCACAAAAGTGACGCAACTCCAGCAATGCATCCTTTCACATGGGGGAAAGTCAAATGTGAAAGGGCCTGCGTCAGTCTTACGGCTGCTGTTAAGCAGGCGTAAGATTTGGACTCAACAGCGTCATAAAAGAAACGCAGTGATATCTTTTAGATTTCACTGCATCACCTCTACAACCCTTTCTTGTGTCAATACACCCCTTTTGCATACATTACAGCTGACGTAGGTATAATGTGGCGCAGGGGTTTACAAAGTGACTCAGCTATCTAGATGCGTCACTTTGTAAATATGACTCAACAAGGTGCATTTTATACAGCACAGGTGCGTCACATAAAGTGACGCACTGGTGGCGTAAAAGTGACACATGGCCTCATAAATGAGGCCTTCAGTGTTCTACTCAAGCGTCATATTTAATTTATGACGCATTATGTCGCAAGTACTTACAGATACGTTAGTATTTCAGACGTATCTGTAAGCGCAAAAGTGATGCATTGCTGGAGTGTGTCACAAAAGTGACGCAACTCCAGCAATGTATCCTTTCACATGGGGCCAGGCCCATGTGAAAGGGCCTGCATCAGTCTAACGCCTGTTGTGATACAGGCGCAAGATTTTGACACAATGGCGTCCTAATAGTGACGCAGTGAAATCTCATAGATTTCACTGCGTCACCTCTACGACCCTCTCTTGCGTCAATACACCCCTTTTGCATACATTACACCTGACGCAGGTATAATGTGGCGCAGAGGTTTACAAAGTGACGCATCTACCTAGATGCATCACTTTGTAAATATGACTCAAGAAGGTGCATTTTTTACAGCACTGGTGCTTCACGAAAAGTGACGTACCGGTGGCGTAAAAGTGATGCATGGCCTCATATATGAGGCCTTCAGTCTTCTACTCATGCGTCATATTTAATATATGACGCATTATGTCGCAAGTACTTAGAGATACGTCAGTATTTCTGACGTATCTGTAAGCGCAAAAGTGATGCATTGCTGGAGTGTGTCACAAAAATGATGCAACTCCAGCAATGCATCCTTTCACATGGGGCCAGGCCCATATGAAAGGGCCTGCATCAGTCTTACGCCTGTTGTGATACAGGCGCAAGATTTTGACACAACGGCGTCCTAAAAGTGACGCAGTGAAATCTCATAGATTTTAGTGCGTCATAACTACGACCCTTTCTTGTGTCACGAAAAGTGATGTACCGGTGGCGTAAAAGTGATGCATGGCCTCATAAATGAGGCCTTCAGTCTTCTACTCATGTGTCATATTAAATATATGACGCATTATGTCGCAAGTACTTACTGATACGTCAGTATTTCAGACGTATCTGTAAGCGCAAAAGTGATGCATTGCTGGAGTGTGTCACAAAAGTGACACAACTCCAGCAATGCAGCCTTTCACATGGGGCCAGGCCCATGTGAAAGGTCCTGCATCAGTCTTATGCCTGTTGTGATACAGGCGCAAGATTTTGACACAACGGCGTCCTAAAAGTGACGCAGTGAAATCTCATAGATTTCACTGCGTCACATCTACGACCCTTTCTTGCGTCAATACACCCCTTTTGCATACATTACACCTGACGTAGGTATAATGTGGCGTAGGGGTTTACAAAGTGACACATCTACCTAGATGCGTCACTTTGTAAATATGACTCAAGAAGGTGCATTTTTTACAGCACTGGTGCGTCACGAAAAGTGACATACCGGTTGCGTAAAAGTGACGCATGGCCTCATAAATGAGGCCTTCAGTCTTCTACTCATGCGTCATATTAAATATATATAATTATCTCCGGGGATCAGGTCGCTGGTAAGCTTACACCATCACTCACTCCGAGAATAAGACGGATGCGGCGATTTATGCAGCGCCACAAGCATGGCTGACTAACGCGGCTGGCTAGAACGCTGAGGTGCCTTTAAACAACTTCTTCCAACTCGGCTGAGCTACAGGCACGTTCCATACAGTGTGAAACCCACAGCGAGCCTCATCTGGCTCATTCCAGCGACCTGATCCCCGGTGATCTCCTGGTGTTTCAAGTTACACCCATCCGTATACAAGTACTCAAATTGACAAGGATTACTTAAGCACTATTCAATTCAGACAACCAGTCCTGATGATGATCCGAAATGGTCCGGATCGAAACGCCGTCGACCCAACAGCCTAATTAATAGGCGCACTTCTTCTTAGTGGCTCTAAATCTAGTTAATAATTGTGCCCACTGTGAAATCACTATGTCACATGCGCCGTCTTTAGCCACTCACTGTAGATAACTTGCACCCTACACACAGTGCGCCGACCACGCTGTTCTCACTCCTTTCACTTGCGTCGCCACTTGCACTATTTATCCACGTTTGTTGCACCAAGTTTCATGTGGTTGTCAATATATTTCATGCAGTGCTGTTCTTAACTGTGTACTTCCAACCATGAAATGAATGCTATAACATAAAAATGTATAACTATTTTTTGATTCTAAAAAATGAGTAATCTCCTTCTTATCGATTGCAGCAATGCTATGTGCATGCTACTTATAATTGTCTACTGACTTTTACTTTGCAGGACATTGTGTGATAATTATACCTTCCTGCCCAGTCCTGACCTGGTCTATGGGTTATACTCCTGTCTTAATTACAATATTAAATATATGACGCATTATGTCGCAAGTACTTACAGATCCGTCAGTATTTCAGACGTATCTGTAACCGCAAAAGTGATGCATTGCTGGAGTGTGTCACAAAAATGATGCAACTCCAGCAATGCATCCTTTCACATGGGGCAAGTCCTATGTGAAAGGGCCTGCATCAGTCTTACGCCTGCTGTGAGACAGGCCCAAGATTTTGACACAACGGCGTCCTAAAAGTGACGCAGTGAAATCTCATAGATTTCACTGCGTCACCTCTACGACCCTTTCTTGCGTCAATACGCCCCTTTTGCATATATTACACCTGACGTAGGTATGATGTGGCGCAGGGGTTTACAAAGTGACGCATCTACCGATATGCGTCAGTAAATATGACTGAATAAGGTGCATTTTTTACAGCACTGGTGCGTCACAAAAAGTGACGCACCGGTGGCGTAAAAGTGACGCATGGCCTCATAAATGAGGCCTTTAGTCTTCTACTCATGCGTCATATTTAATTTATGACGCATTATGTTGCAAGTACTTACAGATACGTCAGTATTTCAGACGTATCTGTAAGCGCAAAAGTGATGCATTGCTAGAGTGTGTCACAAAAATGATGCAACTCCAGCAATGCATCTTTTCTTACCCTTCCACACCCCCCTTTTCTACATTTTCTTTGAATATCCACATTACCCATGTTCACTCTCTTTCTCCTCACTCTCCTTCACCACACTCACCTTCTTTCAGTCCCCCTACTTCACTTCCTTTCTCCTCTCATACCTTTCTGTGCTTTCTTACTAATTTTCCTCTTCTTTATCAATGCACTCCACTTCACTTTACTCTTTTTCATTTTTTTAAGAACATAGCTCTTTGATGAGAATTGGAGGTAGTTCTGAAAAGAACTTTTTTTTTCTTCTTTTTTCTTTTTTTAGAACAAAAACAAAAACAGGGAATGGAAACTGCTGAACAGGAGCAAAAAAAAATAAAACATTTAGGGCTGGGAACGGCAGCGATGGTTCTCCAATACTCGAACCATGAGCAGAACACTTTGTTCCCCATAGCAAAGTAGCTGCTCACAGTCTCTGCATTTAAGGACGCCTTTGTTAAAAGCAGGCTGAATATTCGGAACCAGCTCTTGCGATCGCCCCCTCACCGATGTTGTTGGTCCTCCGGTTGATGAAGAGGCTCCATCACTGGGAACCTCTCGTGCCAGAGCCTGACACTTTCCCGGGCAAAATTCTGGGGGTGCCTCCTCTCCACATGGCGAATCATTGTGGAGTTCCCAAAAGAATATTTCTTAGTGGGGTCACCCTGTGAAAGGACTGTGTGACAGATCCTGCACTCCACTTTTGGAGCATTTACCTTCTTCTGGTCATCAGGAATTGAAAGAAACTTCCAAATAAAGTGTTCTTTAACTTTCGGCTGAGGAACCTCTTCATCAAGGAATTCATTGGAGTCATCTTCACTGCTGGATGGTCTGGCAGCCATGATAATCCAAGATATCCAACAAATAACCGAGAGCAAAAAGGCAGGTCTTGCAGTCACAAAAGTGAAAGAAGAAGTGAAGCAAATGGGTGGGGATTTCATTCTTTGTAAAAAAAACTGTTAGCAACCAATGAAAAGAGTTATTTTAGGGTCACATGACTTGACGCGCTTACGCTGCGCTCAGCGAAGCGCTTCCGGGAGCGCTTACGCAGCGCGCCTAAGTGACGTTTCGATAGTTTCACGGAAATGCAAAATAATTTTCATTTCGTAAATCAAAAATACTGGTTTTATAAGTATGGTACTAAATGTCTTGCGTTATTATTTACTTTTCATATATATTTTTTTACACGAACGCAGAAATAGCGCTCTGGGTGCGCTCTCTGGAGAGCTTACCGGTGCGCGCACCCAGAGCGCCCCAGGAACAAATTATTTTAAAAAAAACATTAAAAAAATATTAATATAAAAAAAAGTATTAATTAATTAATACACAAAACAGCGAATAAAAAAATTAAAAATCGTAGGTTACAAACTCGATATAGAAAGGAATTATCTTTTAAAAACCTTTGAAATTCAGTGAAAAAACCTGAGGTTTCACAATTGTTATAGTTAGGAATTAGCATTTAAAAAAACCTTTGAAATTCACTGAAAATGCCATAGGTTTAACACCAGTTATAGTTAGCTGGACATTTTACTCATACAAAACCATTGAAATTCCCATGTTATAGTTAGTTGGACTCACTATAACTTGCGCGCCCGCAATCCACTGCTGATGATGTCACATATTACATCATTCATGACATGGCCAGTGACATCACTGATGACATCTCAAATGACATCACTGATGACAACATCCAGTGTCTGTGTGTTTCTGTAAAGTTTAAATATGTTTTACATATTGAAGAATGAGTGGATCTATAAGTGTCTGGATGAAGGATTTAATAGGTGCGTGACTGACTGTATGAGTGAGTGATTAAATGTGTCTTACTAAATGCATAGGTTAGTGACTAAACTGTCTGAATGTGTGCATCAGTAGGTCTGTTGTTGTGTAAGCTGCTGCATGTATTGATCAGTAGCTATATAAGTGGCTATATGGGTTATTGATTGGTTGCCCAAGTATTTGTATGTGAGGCTGAGTGTGTGTGTGGGTGGCTGCGAGGTGTGTGAGTCTGTGCATAGATGTGTGAGCAGATGATTCACTTGGCGTATGGGTTCAAGAGTGCATGTGGAAACAGCTGTATGGGCGGTTGACTATGTGCATGGGTGTGTTGATGAGTGAAAGGATATCTCAGTGCTACATGTCCAAGTAAGTACATATGTAAAACACAGTGCATGTGAGAGTTGACATATATAAATGACTATACATGAGAGCCTGTGATTGTGTAAGTGACTGTATGGTTCAATGTGTACTTGTTTCAGTGATTGTAAAAGAGAGTTAGTAGGTGTTACTATATATTTGAATAAGTAAGGTTTGGTGTGTATAACTTTGTAGTTGAGGAAATGGGAGTGTGATTGATTATCTGCATAACTCACTAGGTGTTTGAGTAAGTCTGTGAATGAGTGTCAGTGTGTAAGTGTCTGTACAGGTATATGACTGGATATGATAGTGTTCTATTGATGAGTGTCCGTATGTATGAGTGATTGTATGGGTGAATGAGTGGATGTGTGTGTAGACCTAGCAATCAGTGAGTGCGTATGTAGTTACTGGTATTGGTGAGTCAATAATTTCAGGAATGGTAGTTTATATTTAACACTGGGTGTATCAAAGGTTAGATTAGAGTGCGAGGAGGTGCATCATATTATCACATGAATGATATCATCAGTGATGTGATCAGTGATGTCATTTGAGATGTCATCAGTTTTTTAATTGCTAATTCCTACCTATAACGATTGTGAAACCTCTGTATTTTTCACTGAATATATATATATATATATATATATATATATATATATCCAACACTCCGAGTTCATGACAGCAGGTACATCGCCTTCGCCTTTACCACAATGGACACAGACCAAGTAATAGTGCAAAATCTTTTTTTTATTCCTTATTCCGTCGCCATAACGATTCGGCTCATCCGAGCCTTGATCACATGACAATGCAACATTGGTGAACTCCAAATTTAAAGTGACAGTGCTAACTGTAATACAAAACACGTGGGACACATAGTAATAGACATAAAGAAAATCCTAGTCATGGTTATGGCTCGAGCGTGATAAAGGATATGCAAAGAGACCAATACATAGAATATAAATTCATTTGCAGACATTCATGGAAATAAATAGGGTTTATAAACATCATAGCTTGTACATGTAAAAAATACAAGAAGAATGGCGTAAATAAATAAATGAATAGCAGCAAACATCTGTGCAAATATGCAAAATACGTGCAAAATTGCTCATGTGCAAAACATTGATTGTACTGTCCAGGGTAGCAGCCTAAATGCATTTATTAAATAAACACCTCAAGCTATAAGGCTAATAAGAAAATGTATGTAGCGCTGCCGCTATAGGGCCAGACATACAGACTGTATTTTTATAGTTAAAGGACTAACAAAAACCACATTAGTTTAATACAGCGTGTATATATATATATATATATATATATATATATATATATATATGCAAAAAGTCGCCGTTAGCAGCTACTTCGCGCAGAACAACGTCTTTTTGTATTGACCTTGCATCATAACAAATGTAGAACTATATTTACCCCTGTGTTATATATTTTCCTTTAGGTCGCCTCAGTTCAGCAGGACCTAGTTGCCTGCCCTTGTACCACCTCATGGAATAAGGTTGTATAAACACCCCTTTTTAGATTTTCACTGTGTAGTACGTAACACGTAGGGCCTGACGAATTGCCATCCTGGCAAGAAACATGCTGACCTGATCAGGGGATTGTAGGTATTTTGCTTTGTAATACCTAAGCATATATCTCCCCTCCCATCATTTTAATCAAGGGCGTCAGCCACGCCAATAAAGCTTATTGTGGACTGACCCACCTTTTTTAACTCACCACTTTCCCACGACTACACCTTTTCAGGCCATATGGCTCGAACAAAAGATCTCAGATAAAGAGCCCCTTTACGGGTGCCCGTCAGACATTGCAGCGCCAATCTGACGAGGAGCAGAACCCATATGATGAAGCATGACATCTAGCTTGCTAGGTGTGTGAGGGTTCTAGTTCCAATAAGGGAATTTCCCCTTCTTTTTCTTTTTTCTTCATCCTCCACGCTCCACACTCTTGCTCTTCCTTTGTCACCTGCACTGGGGAACTTTGTACCTTCTTGTGCTACCAGTCTCTCGGACACGTACACTGGACCCCGTTAAATATCGTCCACTAACGGTTCCCACCCCTGTTGTTGATATCCATTCTATGCCCCCCAAAACATAACATATAGAGACACCACTGTAGGGAGATGAAGAGACACTGTGAATTATAGGACTGCTTGAGCACTTAAGCATAAAAAACAATTGTTAAGTGAAAATATGTGCAGAAATTGTGAATGGCTAGAACTGTTCCCATCCATTATCTCTGCATGCATGTATCCCTATTATGAATGAAATTCAGCTTCAATGGGGAATAACTTGCTGACCCAGAATTATGGGTGAAATTCCCAATTCCGGGTGGTGAATGCAGAGAGATGATAAAGTCTACCAGTGCATGGTAGACGGCGGAGAGGAGCTGTACGGGGGGGAAAGGGAAGGAAAGGATGTTGCCTGGCGGGGGGTAGTATTTAAGTGAGAATCCCATATCTTAGTAGAGAGTTGCGCTGGTACTTGTGACTGGTCCCAGGTGTACCGCGGTTCACTCCCAAAGCACTTTAACGGGATGAATTTTCTGGACTGTAAATTCAGATCTGATTATTAGGGGTGGGCAGAACTCACTGAGTCTGTCTCTGAGAAATTCCATGGAGTTACATGAAAACTCAGCGAGATTCTGTGGAGATCCAAGAAGGGGCGGAATTCATCTCATGTTGATTTTTAGCGCCTGGAGCTCATTCCGTGCTACAAAATCAGCTGGAAAGGCACTGCGGTGTCTGGAAGAGGGCACTGCTTCTTGAGTTAATTTTGCTGCGGCTTAAGTAGATTTTCTACTTGAGTAGCAGCTTTCTCAGCGCAAACGGTCACGACTGCCCGTGACCGCCAATACTGGGGAAATGTCACCGGGTGCCCTCCTGGGGACTGAAAATCAAGCTAGGGGGTGCCAAATATTGCTCGTGTACACCAACTTACCATTGGCAAGCCGCGTGCAAGGAAAATCTCTGCCACACGGTGGTTGGGGAATTTGACCGGAGGTTTGGTTTATACTGAGTGGCCAAAACTCTACTAACTCCTCCAGCGGAGCGGAATTTATTGCCCACCCCTAGTCGGATATTCCAAAATCTGGAAAATCTAGGTGGGATAGCACTGAGTCACTCATACTTGCACTGAGCAGAATTCCACCAAGAACTCCACTTTTACTAGCTTGTAATTGGGGCTTATATTTAACTCGAAGGGGGCTTGAGATGGATCTGGTTTCCCTGCCTCTGAACCTCATATAGATCTGGAGTATGTCTCATCGCCAGACATTCCTTCAGAACTACAAGAGAGACCTGACGGTACTTCAATGACTGCCAACATTCTCAAATGAGGACACTTTTTAATGCAGGTTTGAGGGTACAGGAGACCTATGCAGCACCTTATGCTCAGGGAGACTCAATGCTTATGTATTTGGGTGAGTCAGATGGCACATAGACTATCTACACAGAAGGACAGACACCCCCCCATTCGCCGCTAAGGAGAAGAACGCTCTCAGATTGATAATGGTTTGTTGGTGGCTGCAGACACGTTGGCAGTGTCACCTGGGAGGGGAGTTGGGGAGCTGCTATTCAGTTCATTTCTAAATAGTTATTATTGCACGATTACCAGGTCAGTACTTAATGGTCTTGTATTCGAAATGACAAGTCAAGTTGGACCCTGGAACACACCACACCAGGTATCACCGGTTGGCCCTAGCGCATTTGAGGGTTCTGGACATGTATAACTTCCTCACTTGGAACGTTTGGGTTATGGCATCACACATCAAACGTTATTGCACCCACTCCTATTACAAGCTCCTTCAAGAAACTCACCTCCTCATACAAGAGCTTGTGAAACTCAATAGGAGGTGGCCGGGCATATTGGTGTGCGCCCATAACTCAAAGTACACTAGCGGGGTCCTGACTTGAGTAGTGCCTGGGGTACCCATAAGACTCAATCACTCACTGACAGATCAGAAGGCAGATATGCAGTGGTCAGCATTAAAAAGCACCCCAATATTGCTGGTAGCGCTAAATGGGCCAAATGTGGACTGGATCCTTCCTGGAAAGCCCATTCCCAGCTTTGCTTCAGTTTACCACGACATCCTGCATATGGGGAGGCTGCTTTAATGGGGTGTGCAGCGCTGTACTTGACAGATCTACTTCTTCCCTACGAGACGCATATATTGTGGCAGCCTCTAAATCTCTGTGTCAATTGGCCACCCGTACCTGAGTAATTGAGCAATGGCGGGCTCACCATCAAGACCATACAGCCTTTTCTTTCTACTCAGGCTTACACGCCCTACACACAAGAATCACCATATTTTATTGCAGTGCAGAGACGGGACAAAGAGTACCAGACGTGAAATATTTGGGCCGCACGCTATCGGGCTATAATCCTATGAAACTTTCGCTCTTGTGAGGTTCCCCACATGCACAGATACCCATGTGGCACCTCAACATAGAGTCACTAAAGGACCTGAACTTCCGAGGAGTAGTAGAGGAAGACATTGACCAGTATTTCACCGAGAACGATGGCACTGCCTTGGACAGTACGGTGAAATGGTACTCTTTTAAAGTGGTAATCAGTGGCCTATGCCTCAAGACGGGTAAACACCCATTACTATGCATCCTTCACCCCGCATGTTGTTACAACGTGTTTATTACAATGACCGGGTTGTAACAGCGCATACCATTAACCCGAAAGTTGTTACGATGACTTGCGGAGGGGGTAGAAGATGTTGGATTTAAAATCCAACACCTTCCCTACTGTCTGACAGACTGGAGTTGGAATAGTGAATTATACTATTGCAACATCCAGCACCCCCCTTCGCAAGTCGTTGTTACAACTTGCTGGGTAATGGCATGCGTTGTTACAATGCGGTCGTTGTAAGAACCGCGTTGTAGCAACATGCGGGGCGAGGGAAAGGGGAAAAAAGAGGCATATTCCTCAAGACCACCTAACGGACACAACAGGCATTGATGAGAAAGCGGGGCAACCTAGAAGACGCCATCAAGGACCTGAAATTCTGAGGTATATAAGACAGGGACCTTCCTCGGAAGCTGAGCGACAGCGGAATAAAATATGGGGAACTCCTAGACAAGCCAAGACGCGTTGACTATAGGGACTATGTGACGTGGCAGCACGTGGAAGGAGATTAAGCGGGCAGACTATAGACCGGGTTGTTCCAAATGGAACAGATGTTACACACACCTACCAGGTGTAAATAGCTAATATTCAAGGAGACATAATCATTCCCTTCTGGGACTCCTATAATGTGTTATACTCCATCCCAGAGACCACAGATGACTTGCACATGGTGGTCTATCTGAATAGGATCACACCACCCTAGTTCACACGAATATAGGGCCAAGATCTGGAGAAACCAACTTCCCTAGAAGAAATCAAGCTGACGTTCTAACAAATAGCCATTTTATGATGGTAAAGTGATAATTCACAGTCGCTTTTTCAAAGACTTTCACTCCTTGTTGATAGAGCCGATATGGAGCAATGGTAGATGCAGAGTGTTCTTCACAAAACTCTATGCACTGCTAATGGAGAGGGTCTAGCGACCCTTGACTAAGAGATGTACTATGCGGCAACCCAGCTGCGATAGCCCAATGCGATGGCTCGCTGATAACCAGAACCTGGAACTGACTGATGCCCTATTGCAATTGAACCATCCCAACATCTTACGATGTCTCATGATATGGGGAAAGGCAGACAACTGCCCCTATGCTCATGAAAGTGACGGAATGGACATGGGGTACATCTATTACACCACGGCGCAAACAGACACCATACTCACCGGAGTTACAGTTGTTGTCCCTTCCTGACTGTTTCCAGCTAACACCTAACCATGACATTCATCCATGGTGGGAGGCGTAAATACACATCTCGGGGGACCTCTCCATTGAGGGTCTATGGATCCCCTTCAAAGATCTGTGAACCGGTTATGAAATAGGGCCAGGCAGCTTCCTATTACACTGTGCATTACAGACCCAGCTCCTGGTGCATGGCACATAAAGAGCTGTTGATCTTGATGGGGCTTTGTGTATTGCTCACGCATCGGACCCAATGTAAGGCCATCACACCACTATATATAGTGCTACAGTAGACAAGAGGCACATCAGTGGTGGGCAGACCACCTACAGCCAGAGATCACAGATGGCACATTGGGAAAATCCCTGGGCAGTGTTTAAAAGTCTCCAGCAACACAAGGCTGAAATTCACAACGTTGAGTTACCTATATCATGCCTAACTGACCCAAAGCACAGAGGGCTGATGTATCAAAGGGCATCCACTCAGTGTCCTAAATGTGCAACATTTGTGGCAGACTTCATGCAGTCAGTCAGTCAGTCAATAACACTTTATTCGATTATTGGAAATCATAAAAGCACAAATATTACAATTCATTTTCATTATTTAGTGTACATACAGTCATCAAGTCAAAATACACATAGTCTGGGTCTTTCTAACTTCGGGATGGAGTGTTGCAGATCCAAACTGATTTCACAGGTTCAATGATCCCCAGAGAGCCTCTCAGTTGTTTATTAAGCCCGGCAAATTGCACAAAAAATGAAACAAAACATCTTTGGAGGTTTGTGGACCTAGCCTTAGCTTTGGCAGAGCGCTGCCTAGCAATGTCCTGGAAGGTGCCAACAGCACTATGGGGCATATTTACAAGCCCTTTGCGCCGCTGATATGTCCCTTTTTGTGAAGCACCGGCAGCGCAGTGTGCTGCCCCATATTTACAAGGACCCGTAAAGCGACCCTGCGTGGCTTTTCGTGTCCTTGTCAATACCGTCACTTTTCACGCAGCACTTTCCGTGACATGGGTGTTCCATGAGTGTTGCTGTGAGTGTTCTCACTCAACACCTATGGAACCTGACACATTCCCAGATTTACAAGAAATCGTAAACCGGGGAATGGGTCAGAATGCTACGTCTCCCCAGGGGAGGTGTATGAAAGCGCAACAAGGAGACATTTTTTAATTTCTCCTTATTTTCTCCTCTCTCTATGCATGCTGCATTATGCAGCACACAGAGAAAGAGGAAAGCACCTGTCGTGATTATTTTGGGGGAGGAAGGTTTCCCTTCCTGCACAAAAACAATCTCCCCGTAACGCAGGCACCCTTGCACCGTGGTGCAAGGGTGCCTGTGTCGGCACGTGGCAGCCAATTGTGCACCAGCGCAGGGGGAGCACAGCGATCCGTCATATTGTTGTAGATATGACGCATGACTGTGCTTTGAAAATTACTCAGTGCGGCACAGCCAAATGGCTTGCAGTACCGTGCTGAGTCACTTTCTTGTAAATGGGGCCCTAGGTATCTTATTCTGGCTTCAAGGTGTACAGAAATGTACAAGAGTGGAGTTGCGGATACTGCCCTTGTAATAGGGTAGGGGTTCAAACGTATTATAACTGCTTGAGATGGGTACTTAGAAAAAGTAGAAGCCAAAACAGATACACAACCCCCCTTGAATGGTCAAGTCGCTCACAGTGACGGAGATAGGCTGAGAAGTGTACATTCTGGTGCTTGTAGTCCATTACTATGTTACAAGTCCTAACATGTAAAGATAAAACCTGGCTTGGGTGAGTTACTAACTTCTTGAATAGGCCTGTCCTCTAGATATACTTAGCTTTGTCCAGGTACTTGCTGCCTAAAAGAACTAGGGGGCAGATTTATGAAGGACTTGCGCCGCCGGTGCGTCACTTTTTCCCATGTTAAAAATGACGCACCGGCGGCGCAAGGCCTTCATAAATCTGCCCCTAGATGTTTATATCTGAGATCAATAGAATGTATGTATGAACTGGAAACGAAAATCAGCGTTGGCAAAAATGTTCAAACCAGCCCCACACTACAGGAGTCTGTGACTAGAAAAGAGACTATGAGAGCTTAGCGTGGCCACGGAAGCTCATGAAACCAGCCCCTGAGCATGCAGCTCGCCAGGAAAATGCCATAGTGAAAATATTCATGCTCAGAGGAGAGAGCCCTACACACTCAATCCTTCGCTTCATTCCCCCTGGGCCCCCACCTTGATGTTGCTATTTCTGTCTGGCACGAGCTGCTCTCCTCAGATGGTTAACCTCACAGTTAACGGTATGCTATTTCCAAGAAAGTAACGTGTTGTTGACACCTCAAGGCTGGAGGGGTCAGTGAGTGCACAGGAGCCCAGGCACCACTGCATGGTGGTGGGCGTAGAAGAGACAGACTATGGACCTCTTTAGTGTGGTGAGTGCAGAGACTCATGACCATTGCGATGCTCTGTCTGGTCAGACGTTCTGCTCTACACCCTGACAACTAGAGTTTATGTCTTACCCAGTGAGCTCTGGGCGCAGGACTTGGCCTTCAGCCACCACCTTCATCTAGCACCCTTGCCCACAACATTCCACTCACGATGGCCGTTCAGTGATGTCTGGATGAGGGATCTGCAAATAAGATCTCTTTCCTCAGTGTAAAGCCTTCAAGCATGCCATGGGGCATATTTACAATAGAAGTGACGGAGCGGGCGGCAGCCTTCTTGGCTAACGGCACGCTCTGCCACTTCTGGAATGCAGGGCTGCGCCATATTTACAACACTATGGTGCAGCCATGAAATTTGACGCGAAGAAGCTGAGTTTGGTGCGTCAAGTTAACTGATGTCAGATCTACTGACAAATCCAAAAATCTATGTCTACAGAAGTATCAGATTCAGCCATTGTGTGGTATCCTGTGTGTCTCCTGCCCTGGCTGAGTCTTGTGGTGCAGGGATTGTTGCCCGTGTGTAGAATGGTCTCTTTCCCTCATGCCACCAGTGTGTGGTGGAAGGCTCAGCAAGGACATAGAGTTTGAGTTGGTGAGGTTCAGTGTTTCCCAAGTACTTTAAACTATATGTAACCTGTGGCTACAAATATACTCACTGTATGTTGTACCCGAATGTATGTACAATTTAGTAACATCGCCATGGCCACTTGTAACCCAATTTACCATTACATGGTATGCGATTCGAAGGGTTCTGCTAGATTAGTAATAATTAACTTTTATAAAAATGCTAACACGAGAGAAATAACAGACATCTTGCAGAAACTGGAGAATACTGCAACAGGCAATAGAAAATACTAGCAGCCCGTCCCAACGTTGTCCAGGAGCAATCATGGCTCAGGGCCCCCGCCCGCCCTGACGTTGTGCAGTATTATGCCTCTATGTTTACTTTGTACGCTTTTGTAAGCTGCCCACGTCACTGCCCACGTCACTTTTTCCTCCTGTAATGCCCCGTTTGGTACCTTCTCCCGAATGTCATTTTAGGTTTAATCTGACCGCTCCACTTTGTACGCTTTTGTAACCTGCACACGTTTCTTTTTCCTCCTGTAATGCCCTGTTTGGTACCTGCCCACGTCACTTTTTCCTCCTGTAATGCCCCGTTTTCTACCTTTTCCCGATTGTCATTTTAGCTTTCAGCTGACCGCTCCACTTTGTACACTTTTGTAACCTGCACACTTTTCTTTTTCCGTTTGGTACCTGTGGCTCGATCACCGCTCCTCTCCGCTCCCGTTCCTCCCTCACGTTTGCTTTGCTCACTGCTTACTTGGCGCGCTACCTCATCCGCTGCTCACCGCTCCGCCGCCGCTCCTCACTGCCTGCCCGCCGATCCTCACCGCCTGTCCCCCGCTCATGTCCGCTGCTCCTCCGCTCATCACTGCTCCTCCCTGCGCTGATCTCCGCCGCTCCTCGTCACTGCTCCTCCCCGCGCTGATCTCTGCCGCTCCTCCCCGCGCTGAGCTCCGCCGCTCCTGATGTAAGCACGCACGTCGCGGCCGGCGCTACTCTGAAGGGACTACTTTTTTTTTTTACTTATATTTTTTAAATAACGTATTTATTTTTCATTTATATAGCCTATGTCCATCTGCACACCCTGAGGATTACAACGATGTATCAGGTGTGTGGATTGGCGCTGTGGTTCCCGAGTTTACCCGCCTCAAAGCCTCAAAGTTCTTCCTTTATAATAGTAGTATAGATATGACGATTTCATGGGGGTGATTTTAATATGCGACAATGTAACGCACAATTGGGTAAAATTTGTGGCATGGCAAACATAGAGGGTGAAGATCAGTCCCATTTCAAACACAGTACATATGGTGACAAGATCAACGAATTGCTATTTAAATTTGATTTGACATTCTCAAATGAAACATCATAAACTTATGTGAAGCGCAAAAATACCTTTAATGGGAGGAAACAACAATAGTATTATTGACCATATCTTATTGTCCAACTGTTGCGCTGGTTTTGTCTTTAACTTCCTTACACCTTTGATTTCGTTAGGTGACCACTTTCCTGTGAGTTTGCAATTATCCTCAGTACCTTTTTACAAACAGGGCCTTGACAAAACTATCTCACAAATGGAAAGGATTAAATTAGCAAAACATAATGGTTACACCTTGCACTGGGCACAGATGAAATTATTTCGGGCTTCCTGACTATTACACAGGAAATAAAGAAGAGCCTTTTTGTGGAGACAGAGAAAGCAAAGCAAGAGAGAAAGGGGTGGTTTGACATGTTGTGTACTAAGGCCCACAAACGCATAAAGGAGGCATTACATAAATCCCCAAGGAACACTATTGAAGTTCGCCTCTGGAGAGCAGACTATAAAAAGGCTG